>NC_044326.1:63853783-65103783 GCF_007399415.2 Gopherus evgoodei | reverse complement strand
CACTCTTTGCTGCCTCTGGGGGTGATTTTGCTTCTGTGGTCTTTTGTAAGCACTGAATGGTTGCTCCTCACATGTTGGTTTTTTAGGGGAGCAATTGTCAGGACCCGCTTCATGGTTTTAGGTTAGGCATCAAGCAGTGCCCAACTCCTTGTAGCCCTGTCCAGGAGAGTGAGAAACAGTCTCTCTTCGCTATTAGTTGATAGACGAAGTGGCAGAGCCAAGAAGGCCTATTGTGTGGCCGCTTTCCCATTAATGGCTTTAGACTCAAACCAGTTTTCTTTTGTAGCTTTAAGGACAATTTATTTTAACTCCATTTACTATTTTGTGACAGGATTCCCAGCAACCACATCTTAAGCCCTGCTGGACACTATTACTACTTTCTTCCAGTAGCTGTCAGGCTGTCTTGGGGTTAGGTTGCTTCTTATGCCTTTCTGTCTTTGATGAACGGGAGGGCAGTGGCCCCATTAGTGAGCACCTAACTACCTAAACAACAAATAGGAGGAACAGGCATATGATGCCCTGAGAAGACCACAAGGAGAGAACCACACTGGAAGAGATGACTTTTCTGTCCCTTTCTGCCCCCCAATATGTTTCCTGTCTTCTGTCCCCTTCTCATATCTTGCTAGCAGGGTGCTTAAGCAGGCATTGCCTCCTTTTACCAGCTGTTCCACACTGACCTAAGCAGGAAGGAGAGAGCTTGGATCCTATAATCTGTCTGCTACTGCAGCTTAGCCAGGAGAAACAGTGAGAAATCCCTGAAGCCCTGCTGGATGCATGATATTCCAATTTGCCTGCAAAATGTATAAGCATCACCCAAACCTTAAAAAAAAAAATACCACCACCACCAAACTGTCTTCTTTATTCAAGGGGATAGACAAAGTTTACTGCTTTTCTTGTTCGCATCTGTTCATAATGAACCAATCTCATCTCTGTATAGGCACTAAATAATGTGCTCTTGCTTGAGTTTGCGTCTGAGTCACTACCATTTCTTTGAATATTAGCTAAAGAATACATGCCAGAATACAGAATACTACCTTTCTATATGAGTTCATTATATAACCAAATCACATGTGCATGAGGCTAATTCATAGATACATGGATCTTTAGGCAAGCGGGGCCATTTATTGTCGAGTCTGACCTCCTGTATAATACAGGCCATAGAATTTCACCCAAAAACTCTTGTATTAAGCCCAGTAATTTCTGAATGAACAAACGTATATATTTTAGAATGAATATTACATTGCCCACTATCCAATGTTTTTTTTATACCCATACATTTAAGTGTGTCTGGAAAGCAAGTCACTATTAAAGGGTTTGGTGATGATTATCATTGCTCTTTTTATGTGTGTATAGTTGAATTACATGATTTTTAATTTTATTTTTAAGCACTACAGTATCAGTATGTATTCATAAATATTCATAGATGTGTAATAAATGCAACCAACCCTTTACATTTAAATTGGGAATGTGCTATAAACCAACAAAACTCAGTGGCTAGAAGACAAACCTGTATGTATGCTGTAAATAGAATAATGATTTCTGGAATGTTTAATACATCTATCATTTTTACATACTGGCGGAAAGAATGTCCAAACATACATGTGTATTTTATCTACTTTAATTTTTAGCATTTTAATCCACAGAGTACCTCAGTTTTTATTCAGAATGGACTAAATAAGAAATCTATAATTACTTACAGAGTCTTGAACAATAGGAAACTATATTAAGCTGCAGAGGAAACAAATGGCGTCCATGAATTGAATTCTAGTTTTTATTATCTCTTATTTGTGTATCAGACCCTAAAGCTGTTGATGCTATTTTCATATTCATCCATCTAGCAAAATGTTTGGTGTTGGAGGGTAGAATTCATTGAACAACTGTAATTTGTAGGTTAATTTTATGTGAGAAGAAACCTCTCTATTTTAAATGTGATGATATACTAAGTTACTAAAGCACTTTAGAATGTTTTCCCCTGCGGAACACCAAAAGGGTCCTAAATCATCTTTAATTATTAAATTATTGTTTAAATAGGATAAAATAATGTAATCTAGGACAAATGGTATTAAAGTAAGAAATCTAAATAGCAAATTAACCTAGTTAATCTAATGTTTTAGATTCAGTTCTGAAATGTTCCTTGTCAGCACTACAGTGTATTTGGCCTCTGTTCAACCTCCCTCAAACCATTAAGAACCTTTATTTCCCTTCCTTTATATAGGCTGCTTCTTCCATGAATTTTTGTAGTTCGTTTACCCAAGAGATAGCTTGGCATAGATGCAGCATCTGGATTTCAGCTACGTGCTTTTTTGTTCAGTTTTTAAGCTGGGTTGACTGAAACACAAGGAAGCTGAATTATTTGCCTGAGATTGGCTGAATGAGGATTAGAACCATGAATCCTATTGTCCCCAACTCTTTGCTCTAAACATGAAACTTCTCAGCCTTCTTATTACCTTAGCCAGACAAAGAGATGTATAATCATGATCTGCTATATTATTTAAATGTTTTAAAATATTTTTGATTCCATGTTTCTCTGAAGCATGGAAAGTGGGGTCTTGGACAATATAGGCCCTATGCTAGTTTTCTGGAGGTATGTGTTCATATCTGAATTTGTTCTATTGCAGCTAGTGTTCAGGCCTTTCTGAGCTATATGATGCATAAGGACATAGATCAGTGCTCATTTTATTACCAATATCATATTCTTTCATGGGTAACTCCTCCAGTGGTCAGCATTTACCACCAGTTACCAAACAAACTAGTATCTCTGTGATAACTGCTAGTAAATATTTTTTAAATGGCTATCACTTTCTGATCCTAATTTTAAAGCAAAGTTCTCCAAGTGCACAATCCATCTTAGGAGAAGAGGTGCAAAAGTGGCCTTTGCACTACCCTGATCAAGGGGCAGATGTTCTTTGGCATAATTTAGAGCAGCCCCCTGGGATTGTAAATTACAGCAGTCTAGCCTGGGCTACCTATCAGCACTCAGGCACCCAGGGCTGCCCAGAATTCCCATAGCAGACTATATTTCCCTTCTGCCCCTGGCACAACCCCTTTGTCAGGGTTTGTAAGGAGGCCTGTGCAGAGCTGCCTTTGCTAGCTATATTCTTGCCTGTACTGAGGTAATTCTTGTCTGGCTGACTGGCTGACAGGGTTTTATTTCTAAATACAAGGACAGGAGTTGTGGTGGAGAGAATCCCTTCCTCAGTATTTTAAAACCACAATTGTGACCAGTGATCCCTGAGACATAATTATTATTTATTTCTGGAACTTTATTAAAATCTTTGTCAGATAGTCTGTCCTGATTCCAGATGATTCACTAGCTTTGGGGAGTGGGTAATTATGAAGCAGTTCCTGAATTCTGATACATTGATGGGAGGGAGTAAAAGGAGCAAAAGCTGAGAAATATGATGTTCTTGATCCATCCAGGAATGGGGAGTGGTACTGAGTCAGTCAGTAAGATGTTAGAACCACTGAATTGCTCCTCTGACAGGGAAAGCCAAATGCAACCCTGGCAACATCAAGGTCTGGTTAAGGAGAGGAAAGGAGTCGCAGCTCCTTTGGTTTCAAAAGGGTGGTGAGGGGAGGACATCACTTGAGCTAGGGTCTGGCAGGAGGGCTCAGGTAGGCCATTGGCCCCCTGTACACCAACAGAACATCATATATATGGACTGTCCTGCTTAAAGGAGCTCTCTTTCTTTCCTGGACCAGCAGGTTCCATCCTCCCACTCAAGGGAGCAGAGAAGGACCAGGTTGTCATCTGCTGTGGGCAACGTGATAGTCACCATTTTTTAGGATTGGGAAGGAATTTTTTCCTCACCACCATATTAGCCAAGGCTGAGTGGATTTTTGAGCCTTTCCCACAACTCTAGGACCAGTTGGTTATGTCAGGAGGGAAGATTCAAATTGTTGCATTCACAGGTGGCAAGTGTCCATTGCTGATATTCATTTTCTGATCAACTGGCATTGGAAGTGGGTTTAGGGAAAGGTATGCCCTAAATAAGATGAGGAACAAGGATCAGGACTCCTAACATCTAGTACAGCAAGGAGACAATCCCTTTTTACCACCCCCCTTAATTCTTATATTAGGGGAGTGGGCTTGAACCAAGTTGGAGGGGTATGGACTGGTGGAAAGAAGTGAGTGAGGAATAGTGATCTGTGCTGTACGATGATCTATTGACAGATAATTTCTCGTTCTGTTAAGTTAATAAAGTTGAATTGACCACATCCCTCTCATATTGTCATTGACGTGTGGAACAACAATACTATGCCAGTATACTGATCCCTGAATGAGTCTGAGAAATTGGACTTTAAGACCAGTCTAGGATATTCTGATTCCTGATGAATTTATTAGCTAGCTATGAGATTTCTTTAGAAAATGAATGAGGGAAACAGAGTGGGAGCATGTTTAATTTGTAAATAATTTAGAAAATTAGCATCATTATGACAGATTCAAGTCTGCCCCACAATGTGAGATTTAAGGGAGACCAGATGGTGGTAATGTATTGGAGGGGGTCCAAAATTGCTTTTGTGTTAATTGATAAGGTAGAGGAGAGATCTCTGGAGAAGTATATGTCCCCAGGTAGTTGATTGCTTTGGAATTCCAACAGAGAGACAATATGTCAAAACAGGAAGGGAAACAGAAGTTATTGAGTGGTAATACCTTAGAATTGGACCAGTTAGTTTTATAGCTGGAAATTTTTGAAAATGCTTGAAAAATATAAAAGATGGTACTAAGGGAGGAAAAAGTGATTGTTACAGAAATCAAGTAAATCAGCAGTATAAAGAGCCAGTGTGACTTCCTTTGGTATATAGAAAACCATGTCATGGTGAGCTCATATATAGCTAAGGCAGAACGTTTAAGAGCTTTGTTTTTAATTTGAACCTGAAATCTTTAATCAGAACTGCTAAAAAGTACCATATGATAATGTTCTAAATTAAAAGCTTTATGGATTGCATTGGAACACTTGCACCTAGAAGTTGTTTAAAATGATACACAATAGGAACTAAATAAGCCTCAAACCAAAAAGACATTGATCCATGCAATGAAAGAGAGGTATTTCCTCCTGATTAGCTGCTCAGTAAAGGAGTGGGAAACTTCAAATTATTGGTCCACAGAGGAGGAACGCTCAGTCCTCTGAGGCTGCTCTCTGGCACACTATGGCTTGGCACAGCAAGGTAGAAAGGGATTCTATAGGCTAACTCTTCTACTGAATTAGTTATCAGGTATAAAACCAACTTCTGTGATCTCCTGTGTTTGTGTTCTTTAGAAATCCCAAACTATTTCTTCTTAAAAATAAAATAAACCTTTTAATATTTGAGGGGGTTGCTGAGTTGTTTGTTATCATCACTGTTTGTGAACTTTGCAATACAATTTCATAACAGCGTTTCAGCAGGACGACTTTAGGTTTGCCTTGCCTTTTTTTTTTTTTAACATGATCTCTTTCAGCCTTCTCAGATAGTACTCATGCCGTTAAAAGAGCAGTCTGTGTGACCTTGTTCTAAGGGGTTAATAAAGAATGCACAGCCTCATGAGCTTGATTCAATTTTCTTTATGTGAACATGCTGCATAAGTGACCATTATAGTGTTTGTCTGGTTCTCTGTGCTTCAGTTTGCAGTTACCAACCTTTTATATGAATGACCACATCTGGTGTGCATTTGGCCATGTAAGGTGAGACAAAAGCAAAATAGATTTTCCTTAGCATTAAATCAAATTTCCACACAATGTACTCTCTAATGTGGATCTCAGATGTATCAAGTCATATATTATTTAGCTGTATTGTATTTTGTGTAGATTATTTTTGTTTTTGTTTTTTTGGTATCACAAACTCAGTTTGAATAAATGCATGAGTGGATAAAATATTTGAGCTTTATATCTAGAAATTCAACACTTTCAACAGATTCTTCAGGCTTTAAAGAATTTAATATTAGTATCATAAAAGGTCTTTTGAAGAGTAATACTGGAATATAAGAAAAATGACTGCCTGAGTGTGCCCTATCATTTTGAAAGTGTTTTATTGCTTTAATTTCCTGTCTTAGTAAAGTAACAAGCGGCGTAATAGAAGATATACTGTTACAGAGTTTGCAATTTATTAGAAGGTTTGAGCTGGTTGAAGACTTTGTGATGTGAAAAAGAAAACCTCTATTTAGCTGAAAAATGGAGACGAGCTTGAACATTAATGTTGCAGCAGCTTTAAAATGGAGTACTATCTTTGACTGATCAGTTGCCTCTACAAGTCTAGTATGTTTACATGTAATAAATCTGAGCATGGGCCTCATTCTGGGCTAGTTGTGTGTTGTCAGGTTCCTGGAAACCTAATGTTGTTTCATTTGTGAGGCGTGTATAAGATGACTGTTGCTGTTTGGATTACATAGCACAAAGGTCCCATTATAGCCGAAATGACCCATAAGATAAATTTTCATTCATTTATTACATTTTTGCATGCATGACTGAATTTTAATTCCAGGCTTTGTCAACCTACTATTGTTATATGAAGCTTTTTAACCTAGTTATATGTGCTTTAATTCACTGTCTTTTACTTGGTGGTCTGAAAGCATAGAAAGGTGGGAGCTTATTCCACGGAGTAACAGAAAAACTACTCATTTTTCTTGTTTAAAATTATAGATATGAAAGATGTGACAATATGAATAACTTGTAGAAATATGTTGTAAAATTACCTCATAAAGAACAACAGTTGTTTCTTTAGACGGTGGCATAGGCTATTCAGTCTCTTTTTTACAGAATGTGTAGTCAGATATGCAGAGATCAAACTGTATACTTGTAATGGAAGTTACATGTTTATCAGTGCAGAGCAAGAAGTACAAGAATCACAAGGGCTTCCTAATCCCACCACTGTTCTACCACCAAAGGATTACAAAACATCTGTTCGTAACAGATTGTTTGGTATTGCCACAAAACAAAACAAAAAAGTAATACCATGTGGCCAATCCCTTTGAAACAACAAAGAGAGCAGTTGATCTGAAGATTTGATTAATAATAATGATCTTTAGTGGATTCACAGCCCATATAAGTCATTGGTGAATTACATTTATCATTACTGATTATAGTTCGTGGTGTTCTAAACTATAATACATTTTAAAAATTTTCATATTACTAATGATGAGTGATGAAGTACATACCACACTGTACGGTCTCATATAACTTAAATTAACACAGCTATCAAAAATCTAACATTTTAATGTCATGTGTTTAAACAGCATATTGAACTACTAGGGGCTAAAGTGCAAACCAAAGCCCAAACATTACTGGTACCCTCAGTTATCTATGCTAGTCTTTGAAAGAATAATGATTTGAAAGCTTTATTGCTAACTGAAGCACAAAAGATTTCCTCTGGGCTTGCCACAGACAATCCTCAGGCACATTAGATGAGTCAACTAGAGTTAGTTCAAAGTGAATTGCTCCATTTTATTCACGGTGACTTTACCCTCTCAGTCAATATGCTATAATGGCATATTGTCAGTATTTTTTCCTTTTAAATGACAAGCTTTGGTCACTTTATTTTAAGACATATTTTAGAGTGTTTGTGAGATTTATAGATTTAACAGCTCTTCAAAGAGACTTTCTGTCTGTCTTTACAACCCTGAAATTTTGTATTGCTGCTATTTCATCACCTTGAGGCAGCTTTTAATTATAATACGTAGAGGTTGTGTTTTTTTTAACAACTTAATGAGTTCTTAGTATGATATATAACCAATTATATAGCTATAATGAGTCCAAATTTTAAAAAGCAAATAAACAATGTTGCACTAAGATTTACTAAAGACTAACATTACTCTCTCCTAATTTATTCACAAACAGGAAACTGGTATATAGCCATAGTGTGCCAAATATTACTGTCATTAAATTAATAAATTCAGCATTTTGATTTAGCTTTATACTTAATCTTGGAGGGTGGGGGGGTTATGCATTTTCTAAATTGGGTACCACTTTCACACACACTCAGATCACTTCCTAAACTAAGTTGCTCATGACAGCAAATAGCAAATAATGATAAGCAATGATCCCTATTTTCTTGACAGTTTTATTTTGAACCACCTGTGATTGGATGATGCTGAGCTATTCTTCTTTGTGGTGGAGCTGAATAATGTCTCCTGAATATTCCAGAGAAGTTATAGCTGTTTTCAAGTTTCTTTCATGAATTCTAAGAACTACATTCCAGACTTTGTAGGACAAACAAACAGTCCTTCCTTACTCAGAGTTTTGCTGAGTAAAGAGTGCAGTATTATGTCTTATAGTAATGTTATCACTTCTGGTTTTTGTTAGTATAGGTTATAGAACTAATGATAAAAATCTTTCCCCCTGGACTTCTATATATTTATGTCCCTGATCCAATAACCACAGGGATCATAGAGGTGTATTTTATCTTCATTTTAGCCCTCTTGATATTGTTTTAGCCCAAGGGGGAAATCAAATGAGATACAGAAGATGCTAAACTTGCACAACTCTGAGGTCATTAACAACTAATTAGAAACAGCTTAGAGATCTCAATGATCCTTTGGTTAAGATGTGAGGGAGGGATCAGAGAATGTTTAACCTGTTCACTGCCATTTTATTATTTCAAGTCAGTGGCCAGAACTGTGCCACATTTTTGACTTATTGTAAAAGACAGCAACAGCAGAAAATATGGTTGTAAATTTGCAGTGATAGTATGGGTGGGTGCTGGAACATAAACAGATCCATAGATTTGGAATTTTAACTGCATTTACCCTAACCATATATCATAATTATACCACAATGACTTTTATATAAAGCATTTTTTAAAGATTTGTTCAAATAAGTACAGAAAATAAGTATACAGCACTTCTTTGCAGTATGTAAATATAGAGGGCAAAACTGTCCTATGCCAGTGAAAAACCTACAGAAGGAGGAAATTTGTTAATTGTAACATACTGATATTGTGTTAACAGCATTGCTCTTTGCCCTCATGGGTGCAGTAGTGCCTGTTTAGAATGGTCAAATTCTGTGGAAACTGAGACTCATTAGATAACCCCAGTCCTAACACTGTAGATCTCAGAGCTGTGCATGGAGTGACTGCCTTCTCAGGCAGCATGGATAACTTTGTGGCAACATTGCTGTTGCACACGGGTGTGCACTACCTCCCAACTGCCGAGGGCATGCATTTGTCTCCATCCTGCCCCCATCATGCTTGTCTGAAGGCCTGCTAGAATCTAATGCATCCAGCTGGACTACTTGGACTAAAATAGATGTCACCTGCATTGATTCCTGACAGCCACAAGAGGCTGCACCACACACTTTTTTAATTTCTTGGGGGCATCTGTGCAGAAATCAGTGACTATCTCTCAGTCACAAAATGTCACCCATAGAACTGTGCAAAACTTGGCAGCGTTGACCTTTCCTTTTGAAGAGGATTAGAAACAGAGCTGCATGGAAAACAGATACATTTTTCCTGAAAATTTTAGCAAAAAATGTGTCATTTTTGAATTACCATTGAAAGCTTTTGAAATTTGCAAATTTTCAACCAGGTCTAAGAAGAGTCCATGGGGTAAAATTTAGTTTTGTGTGGAGGAGCATTAACTTCTAGCATTTTCAGTGCACTCTGTGCTAGGGTGCTAGGAAAGTATATCTTCTGCAGAGGATGCTTCCAGTTCTGCCCCTCATCAACTACCCATAGCCCTGAAATTCCTACATAGTCATAAAGGTGCGATGGAGCTACTGCTAGCCCCAGGATATGAAGAAGCAGTGCAAGCAGACTCAACTCAATTTCTTCCATACTCACTGACCACATTTAGCTGTTATTTGTGTGGCTTTCCTACTTTTTGCACAGCTGAAGGAAACATGGATTCTATGGTATTTACTAACAATTTCAAACAGAAAAGGAGTTCTGTAGATTAGTATTTCTTAAATTTGACTTGCCTCCCTTGAGAGGCTCTGATAGCTTTCCAGAGAGAGACAAGTCCAGCAAAACAAAGAAGGGAAGATAATTTTATTTTTCCAGCTGGTAGGAGAAGTCTTTATTTTCTGTCCTACACTTTTTTATAGTGTTTCTGTGCACTTTTAGACATTGACTTTTTATCCAGAGAGGGCTGCATTTCAGTTCTGAATGAAGTGATTTCTATATGTAGCTGGTATGCCAATTTGTAATCAGGAATTTGGGATTCTTCCTGGGTTTTGTCCTATGTAATGTATTCACTTCAATTTATACAAATATAAAAGTGTCAGTTATTCAAAGCTTTAGGCACCCTTGATACAAAACAGAAAAGCAAGAAGACTAACCCCAATGCACACCATATCATTTTCCTGATAAAGAAAACGGAATAACTCTACTATGATATATCTGTATTTTTATGATTTGGGATTTATGTCTATACAGATTGTGTTTGGTCCTCTCCACTTAGAAATGTTAAAGCTTGTGAAATATTTTAGGTGTGGTACTATTCCCCACCCTCTATAAGCAAATCTGTCCTTCCTGTATAGCTCATAGCTAGATATTTTACTATCCCATTCATTTTTCTCCATTCACCATGTTTCAGAAATGTCTGTAATGTCAGAATTCTCTTCTGTTGCCGGACATTCTCTGTCACCTATTTTTGCTTTTAAGCTCCTTGTATTGGAGTAGGGGTGTATGATTTTAATTTTTAACTGTGGAGCTATTTTGACTTAACTCCTTTTTCTGACACCGTCTTATTTTTGTGGTCTGTACCTCTGTGATCACAGCAGTTGTCCCTCCATCAACTGACTTATAATTTCTCTCCCATCCTTTACTACTGAATTCTGAATTATATTTGTATGGTATCTTTTATCCCAAAAGATCCCAAAGTGAATTATTCAGACCAAGACATCTGCTTGAGATGTCAGTAATACAAAGGTAAATTATTATTTGTTTAAGGCTTTACAGAACCTGAGGATATTACTGAATATTCAATATTAAGTTACTCAAGATTCAGTAGACAGGTCCTTGTTTGCAGAGTCAAATGGAAATGACCCAGCCAGAAAAACATTATAAAAATTTCCCAGCATTCAGAAGAGGAAAAAGTGGCTATATTTTCACATAGAAAAAACTGGAACACAATTTCATTGGGTTGAGTTAGACCCATCAGCAGTGGCTTTGCTCAGGGACTGAGGAATTATGCAAGGGATCATTCTGGCATGATGGTGAGAGTAAAAGGTGTGTCCCGTCCTCTGTCTCTTCCTGCTCAAACAAGCAACCCATTCCTTTCTTTACTGTCTCTCATTTCAACAAACAAATCATCTGACAACAAAAATATGAAAAAACAGTTTGACATCCCTGATACTGTTTTCTCTACCCTGTCAATGCAGATCCATTTCCACCCCCAGCACTGCTTATTTTTATTTTTTCCTCCTTTATCCCCATGTTCTCCTCTCCTTGTTCTCCTTCCTCCTGAGGAGTTGTTGTTGATTATCTATACTTTGTCTTTCTTCTTCTTCACTTTCTTTCTTTCTTGTTTCTCCCTATCCTCCCCATTTCTTTCTCCCTTCCTAGCTCTCAGTCTCCTGTCCTGCTGCTCACTTTCTGCACCATAATCATTCATACGGTCACGAAACTCAAATGCCTGGCATCCAATGACTGCATCTGGGCACAATAAAGCCTTGCTAAATGACTATGCTATCTGATTAATCAGAAGAGCCAACAGATCACCATTTAAGCTCTGTAGCAACAGTGGATGCTCAGTGGGTTCCACACATCCAGTGGTACCAGACTTGCTTCCTGCCCAGCCTTTGCTTCACCACTTGCCTGCTCCTTTCCAGTCCTAGTCCTGCTTGCCTCTGAACTCCTGATTCCTACCTCCTGGTTCTGATCATTGGCTTGTCTCCTGACCATGACTCTAACTCTGCCCTGAGATTATGCTCTGAACACTGACCAAACTCTTGTTCTGGTGAAACTGACCACTAGGTTTCACTACCTAGCCTTGATGTGTGATACATACTCTCCCTTGCTTTCCTTCTGCAAAAAACAGGTTCCTTCGTATTTCTGTATGCCTGTCACAATCCAGAGCTTACATATGACAGGCCTGTGGTGATGTTCCCTGAGGCACATTTGAACTCACTTGTGAGGTGACTCCTTTAGGTGACCAGTCTGCAGGGTTTTAAAAATGGCACAAAGAGCTAGTTGATGTAAAACCAAAAGGGTTTCTTGACCTGCTGATTACAAACAGGGAAGAATTAGTAGGGGAAGTAGAAGTGGGTGGCAACCTGGGCAGCAGTGACCATGAGATGGTTGAATTCAAGATCCTCACAAAAGGAAGAAAGAGAGCAGCAAAATATGGACTCTGGACTTCAGAAAAGCAGCCTTTGACTCCCTTAGGGAACTGATGGGCAGGATCCCCCAGAAGGCTAATATGAAAGAGAAAGGTGTCCAGGAAAGCTGGCTGTATTTTAAAGAAGCCTTATTGAGAGTGCTGGAACAAACCATCCTGATGTGCAGAAAGAATAGCAAATATGGCAGGTGACCAGTTACAGGCTGGGGACTAATTAGCAAAGCATCAGTTCTGCAGAAAAGGACCTGGGTATTATAGTGGATGAGAAGATGGATATGAGTTAGCTGTGTGTCCTTGTTGCCAAGAAGGCTAACAGCGTATTGGGCTGCATTAGTAGGAGCATTGCCAGCAGATTGAGGGAAGTGATTATTCCCCTGTATTCGGCACTGGTGAGGCCACATCTGGAATACTGCACCCAGTTTGGGCCCCCCACTACAGAAAAGATGTGGACACATTGGAGAAAGTCCAGTAAAAGGCAACGAAAATGATCTGGGGGCTGAGGCACATGACTTAGGAGGAGAGGCTGAGGGAACCAGGCTTGTTTAGTCTGCAGGAGAGAAGAGTGAGGGTGGATTTGATAGCAGCCTTCAACTACCTGAGGGGAGGTTTCAGAGAGGATGGAACTTGACTGTTCAGTGGTGGCAGATGACAGAACAAGGAGCAAAGATCTCAAGTTGCAGTGGGAGAGGTCTAGGTTGGAATTAGGAAATACTATTTCACTAGGAGGATGGTGAAGCAGTGGAATGGGTTACCTAGGGAGGTGGTGGAATCTCCATCCTTAGAGGTTTTTAAGGCCCGGTTTGACAAAGTCCTGGCTGGGATGATTTAGTTGGTGTTGGTTCTGCTTTGAGCAGGGGATTGGACTAGATGACCTCCTAAGGTCTCTTCCAACCCATATCTTCTATGATTCTATGAAAAGGGTCCCCAAGAAAGGACCCCTAAAAGAGGACATTCCTAATTTACAGGGACATGGTAAGTCATTGCTACAGCTTACTTTGGTAAATCATACTATGAAAGTGACTTTCTGCACAGGGTCACTGCAGAAAAATTTCATATTCAAAGTATAAAAAGGCATATGTGGTGTATAATATAATCTTCCTGGCTAATTGTGAGTATATAGTCCTTGTCTAAACTTCTACCTTTATAATATAGTTGAAAGGAGCTAAGAACTAGGAGGTTTTATAATAGGAAGATGTGCATTTTTCTAACTTTATTCCTGTTGCCTAGAGCTAGTTGCTCTAGTAGAGTAATGTTTTACAGAACTAGTCTGAGCAATATTTCAAGAAAGTTGTTTCCTATAAAAGATACCTGATAACCAAAGTCAGTTTTAGAACTATAAAAAGAACCACTCAAAAGTCACAACCCCAGTGTCTAATAAGGTTTTTAAAATATTATTCAGTGTCTTGGGCACTAGTATGCTTTGTAAACACTTATTTATTGTATTCCTCTGAGTTTAAAATGTGAAAATAACGGAGGCAAGATGTTTCCAAGTACAAACACTCAGCTACTTTGACATTAGGCTACCACAGTTTTCAATCAGACTTTAAAGAAAGTATTTGGCAGATTAAAATTAGTTTAAAACTTTGAAACATGTAGAGAAATTATTTTCTACCATATATTATGTCCACAATACTTAATACTTCACAAATCCTATGATAGGTCTTTATTTAACTATACCTCGTTTTTGTTCCAGTCATAAATTCTCCAATCAACTTCCTAATTAGTCAAGATATAGGGTTTCCAGGTTCAAAAAGTGGGAGTTTGAGCTTGTTTGACACATACTCTTTCTTTGGACAGTTACAAACAGGCCTTCATTGAATTCATGCAGGACAAACCTATGAATTCTTATTAATTATAGTTAATGTTTAGAGATAGTTACAAATACAATCATTACATGATGCATGAGAAATTCCAATAATTTGCTGACCAGTCCATTAGATTTATCTAACCATGCTGATAGGACAATGTCAGGTCAAAATCAAACTGAAATCTAGGTTTTGTAAAAACAAGTTTATTTCAAAAGATGAGATCAATAGAAGGTAAATAAACATGAAAGATGATAACTGTTGTATGAATGGAAAGTATTTTTATTTTGTGTATCTACAATTTCTGTCAGAATAAGACATCAAACCTCTGATTCCTCCTTTCTCATCAGACCTTTCTGGTATTCACTTACGATAGGATTATTCATTATACTCAAGAGTATGGCTTGCCATTACTTAATATTTGGTTTATCCTGATTGTTAAAACATAATCATAGCATATTGAAGGTGGGCAGTATTATCTATTTGTATTTTGTATCATATTTTTTACCTTATTGCAGGTGTAAGAAATACCTGTCCCTTCTCAGCTCACAGTACCCATTCTTTTTGAAGGTCAGTAAAACATGTTGCAACATTTGTGCATATTGCTTATTTCATAGATGTAAAGTGCCTTCTTTTTTAAATAATCTGGCATTTTGGCTAACCATCCATTGTATAAGCAGCAAAGGGTCCTACAAGGTGCCACGGGACTCTTTGCTGCTTTTACAGATCCAGACTAACACGGCTACCCCTCTGATACTTGACATCCATAGTTTAGTTATTCTGTAGCCGGACTCAGTTTAAAGATCAGCTACATAAAATACAAAATTATTTTAAAACATGCATGCTCTGTCTCTCTCTCTCTCTCTCTCTCTCCATCCATCCTCCAAAATGATGATTCCTCTTTGAAATACATCTATAGTTTTTAGAAAATTTTCCTGTATTCAAATCTCAATACAGCTCCTAACAAGAGACCTTATTTTCTTTATAACCATTTAAAATTGAGTGGGAATGTGTGAAATATGTTTTCGGATAACATTAGTTTTGGCTTTACAGGGTATGATATCTGTTTTCTTAGGTATTTTGTATTGTGGATGCCATATGGCTTGGGGGATTGATCTTACTGTTGCACTGAGGCTAAAGATACATACATTTTAGGTTTCTCTCCTAGGAAATAATCAGATATTCCTTTATTTCCATATTAGATAATTTACACTAATATGAGCCTTTTCCAAATGAATTTTATAAATAGAACATAGTTTGATTGCCACAAAACAATTCTTTTCTGGATGTTTACAGTCTTTGCTTAGCATAAATGTTAGGAATTACTTACATTTACAAAATAATGCTTTGTTTTAGCTCTTGGTGCTTTTTAACAATTTAACGTTTATTTTTATTTTTTATGAGCTACCTCATAACCAATAATATTATCTCTTTGGGAGGGAATTCCCAGCCTTATAAGCCAAGTGATAAGTAGAAGGAAAACAGAACAATGATGTTTATAGAAGCAGCGTCGGAGAAATGTCTGTAATAATATATTAATATACAATCAAGTCTTTCACACAAACTATTCCAAAACATTTTACAGAGTTAAATAAAAATGATACCAGTAGGGGAGAGAAATTCATAGAATCCATTAGAAAAAGACAATGCTTTTCAATGGTCCATGAGGCAGACTGCAGCTAGTCAACTGAAGTTTGTATTTATTTTCCTATTGATACGTGTGGGATTTTCCATGGGTAACTCACATTATCGGTGATGGGACATGCTGCATATGCTTAAAGCTCCCCATGCATCAATAGAAAGATAGATGCCTATTGACGGAGGGAAACATGTTGGACAACTGGTCCCTAAGGCCCTTATTTTTATAGTGATTGTTAAATCATTTGCATTATGCATTAGCAGCAGCAATACAGCTCCAGTAAATGGATCACACATCTGCTGTTTTGTATTTACTGTGTACAGAAGGTAACTACCAAACTTGAGAAGTACTTTTAAAAATGAACTGTAAACAAGCTATAGATTATTTTAAAGGTTCATTCACTTGTTCACAGCACACTGCCTAACACAAGACCTTCAGGAAAGAGCCATGAAGTCTCTTTCTAAAATTCATTCTCTCTCTCTCTCTCTCTCTCTCTCTCTCTCTCTCTCTCTTTCTCTCTCTCTCTCTCTCTGCTTTAATATAACTGAAAAGTAGAGTGAACCTTTGCTGTAAACTTGGTAGTATAGGAATTTGTTTATAGTCCATTTTGGACACACTAGATACCGTCTATTAGTTCATTTTTCACAAACCATTCTTTTAATCATTCACATTATTTAAAAAAAATGATGGAGTTGTGATTTCCAATCAAAGTGTTTTGAAATCTTCTTCTGGGGAAAATGCACCTGTATATTAGATTTGTGTAAGAAAACAGGGAAATTAACTACAGAAATAACATTTCCAAGTGTATAATTGACATTTTGTAGTGGCACAAAGGGCATATAAGAAAGCTGCTTAGTGCGTATAGCAGAAGAACCTACTCTATTAATCTCTAAATTGATGTAGTGTATCTCTGCGCAAAATATAGTACTTAGGCACAACTGTGAAATGTTAGTTTATGGTGCTTTTTTATCTGATTGAATTTTTGACAGTTTCACATTATTTTTTTAAAACCATAATTTTGGCCAAGATTGCAGATGGTGTTTGGGGGTGGGGGGGGGGTGCCTAGTAAAGAGTGCCTTGCATCAGTCTGTAGTGATGCCTTCTGTGATGACGGGTTCAAAAAGGAGGACTCCAGCTCTAATTGACTGGAAGGATGGTAGCTGCAATGCAGGGCCTTAGGTGTGGATGGCGAGTGTGAAATGCCTTCCTTCTCCCCTGAAAGACACGGAGAGCCACTCTCTAGGGGAAAACAGATGGATGAAGAAGTCATAATGTCATCTCATGTTAATACAAGGTGACTGTTAACAGTCTTGTATGAACTAAATTGGAGGGGTTGGGGGAGAATAGTTTTTCAAGTTGTAAGGCACACAAGAGTCAAGGCCTGTTAGTATGAGTGATAAACTCTGAATTTCAACACTTAATCAGCATGATGGTGTCATGGGACACCCCAATGTATCATGCATATTTCCACCTGCTTTTTAACAACTGCCTTAGGGCTTGTCTACATGGTGTCTTAGTTCACACGAGCCTGGGTGCAAATTGTAATGCATACCAATGTATTGCTCATGTGGACCCTGCTGGTATGTGCTAAAAGTTCCTTAGTGTGCATTAATGCAGTCCTGTTTCAAACAGCACAATATTAACACACATTAGGGAACTTTTAGTGCCTGCCAGCAGGATCCACATAGGCCAGTTAGTGCTCAACATACTGGTGCATACTAGAATTCACACTTCAGCTGGTACAGACTAATGCACCATATAGACTAGCCTTTAGTCTCTTTCACAGCATGGTGTGTGCATTGTGGTTGTTTAGGGTTCAATCCTTCAAGATACCTTCAACTCTCATTTTCTTCATTGGGAGTTGAGGGTACTCAGCAACTTACAGGATGGAGTCCTTAATGAGCTATTGAGGTTTAATTATAATGCTCTAATCAATTCATTTGTTTTAATCTTCTTAGGTGTTAGTAACTGTTCATGGTTTAGTGGAGTTGGTCACTACTCGAATGAGTTCATTCTTTCCCCAGAAGTGGATTTATACTCTCATAGGTGGCAGTTTCCCAGTTTTGTACAGTGAGTGGGCTCAGGGTGATTTACAGCATACCATCACCAATTTTTTACAGTATCTCAAATTGTTAAACATTCTTTGACAAATTTGATTGTAACAATGGACTTTCTCTGGCCAAATTAAAGATCCATTTTTGTTAGGAAAATTGTACTTTCATATTTTCTTTATCTATAGTAAATATCCTAAAGTACTTCCCCACCTGTGTCAGCAGGTCAAATGTGGTTTCAAGCCTGAAAGTGGTTTTACTCAAATACAGAGATCTGCCTGCACAAACTCATTTGCAGGATTGGGTCCAGAGCCTGTTTAATCTTTTACTTTTTAAAATACCATATCAATAGTAGAACTTGTACTATTTGTTTTGTAGTAAGTGCTAGCAGTGTTCTCAACACTGTACAAAACACATAAACCTGCTTTTAGTCCTGAGGACCTTTAAGTCTAATTGCCTTTTACTTAAAACGGTCTGTCTGCATTTATGTAGTATCTATCACAATAGCATCTAGCTTCTGTTCTGGACATCTAACTAACATTGTATCCTAATATAACTGACACACTTCAGTCTGATAACTACTACACCCTCTCCATATAGAAACTGCTACTGTGCCCCAAAAGTATTAATTTTTGGATATTGTTCTGTGGGGCCACTGTTCTGCTACCTTCTGCTAAAGATCAGCCGGTAAGGATCTGTACATTTACACTGAGTTGTACTACAGAAGGTTCAAAACATTTTCTGTCTGTATCTGTGAATGCTTTTTTCCATAGTAAGATAAAATTTGGAACGTTGTAAATGATGCATGTGTGGTGGTGGTTGAGTAGGAGGAGGGAAGGTTGTCTAGTTTTACTTTTTCAAATCTGTTAACTTCCTCTTGCCACATTGCCTTCAGTATTTAACAATTCTCATTCTTTTATGTTGTTCCCAAAATTATGGATGAGGCCTTCAAAATAAAGTAGTTAACCTATGAAAACCGATGACTCATCCAGACATGCTATCTTCCTTAGGGTAGGAAGGCGGAACAACTTTGGGGAATGAAGTAGTTGACATTGGTTGCTTATACCCAGTTTTGAACTGACATCCTGAATGAAAAACAGAGAATCAATTTCAGCCTTGTTGTACGTGGATGTATGAAAATCATTTGGATTCATTACTGAACTTTGGAATACGAAATCAGAGCAATAGCCATCCAGCCCTAGTGAATTGGAGAATTAGTGTGATTGATGCTGGATTTTAAAAAAATAAATAAATAAAACAAAAACCTAAGTTGCTGATATCATTTTTTAAAGTATATTGAAACCAGTCTCAAAAAATGCAAGTCTCGAGAGTTTTGAATGTCAAAAACAAAAATAAATCATACTGTTTAGGTAAAGTATATTTTTCAGGGTAATCTGCCAGTTGGATGAAGACTGATGGTTAGGAGATTTCTTTTATCTATGGTTTAATATTTCTGTGGAACGGTGAAGTGAAATTCAGTATCTTCTAAAAGTCAGACTCATTTTTAAACATTTGACTTTATTTCAGAAAGTTAAGGGGGATGGTGTAGTTATTATTTTTCTACTAAATTCATTTTGTAACACTTCAGACCTCAATTGCTTCTTGTTGGATTGTACCAAAAGGAAAATCTGCTCAGATCAGAATATCGGAGTACAAAATTCAGATCATTAACTGACTTTAAAACTAAAACAATTTACAAATTTTTGTTTAAAGGTGAAATGGAGATAAAGCTGTCAAAAACAAGAGGTTGAAGTGAGGTAATTCTTAATCCACCATAATAGAGTAGACTATATTTTAACTTGTGTTGAAATGCAATATTAAGAACCACCTCAGCTCATCAGTTTATTAGAAGCTGCAAGCTATAGTGCTTTCATTCTTATTAAAATGATAATCATAAAGTAGCCCAGACCTAACTCTTCAGTCTTGTCTTTTATTGCCTCTTCTTCAGATTCATCCTCCATAGTGTGAACTAGAAGGGCAAATGTGTAACCTGGGAAGTTTTCCAGATTCAGAGCACTTAACACTGAATGTATTAGGTTCATGCTTTGCAGGATATAGTTAGTCCATCATAAAAACACCACCATTGCTGAATGTGTGGTCTGTTACCTGCATGATGGTAGGCATCTTGGCTTACTTCATTTACCCTTTCCTTATGCAATGAGAGTTTTTCTGGTACAGTATACAGAAATGTATTTAGAATTCCTGGATAGTATAAGTAGTAATAATAGATCCATAAATAATTATTCTGTAATTTTTTTAAAGATAGGCCTGCAGGTGTCACTGAGGTTTACTGGTTCCTTTTGAACTCTGTGAAAATTCCAAAAATGGTTGCACATTGTGTGTGCGTGTGCGTGTGTGTGTATTTATATATTTATACATACAACAAACACTCTCTCTCTCTCTCTCTCTCTGGAGTTGAGAAGAGATTGGAGAAAGATAACATGTCTAGCTGCATGGATATTTTAAGAGTATCCTTCTATCAGTAATGTGTTTATATGAGGAACCATGCTTTAAAATTTGCCTTTTCACTTTAAACAATTTGGTTTTTCTCACCAATTTTTGGATTTTTGTGTAGACAATGTAAAAGCCAGGTCTTCCTTCTGGGTAACATTCTCAAAAGTGCCTAAGTCACTTACATGCCTAATCATTAAAATTTTATAAGGTGCCAAAATGATTTAGAATCTTATGTCCCATTTTCAGCATTGACTTAGGAGCCTACACTTCAATGACTTAAATACAAACCTTACACTTCTGTGTTGCTGACACTTCTAAAAATTTTACCCTCTGTCCTTACTCTACTAGTAGATCTATATAAAATTCCACACCAAAATATGAATTTCTATCGCTATTTTGATGAAATTTCACCATTTTTTCTGGAAGAAAAGGATACATTTTGCACTCCTTTATCCACATTAGTGGATAAAGTATATAAACAAAATGTGGGCTGTGTGCATAAGCTTTACAATACTGGACTCAAGAAAATAAAACCAGTTTTTATCAAGAAATGTTTTCATTACCCTGGGATACTGGTCTGTTACCTAGGTCTGTCTTTACATTTCAAAAGGTCCCCAGATCCTCTGTATGCTAGCAGGAGATCCTATGGCTTTCATTTGGTAATAATATAAATGTGATAAGCTGTTGGACTTCATTCATAAAGAAAAACAAAAACCACTGTATGTTTCCCAACCACCTGATCCTGCTGTTTTGAGAAAATGGAAAATCCAGCATTGTTGTACCCTACTCTTGGATGAAAATAAATAAACTCATAGATAGAAAAAAATAAACTTTTCAAATACATGTTCATGACAGATAACAACATTGAATGATATATATATTTCCTTTCACTAATATGCTCTTACACTAATATGCTTTTACGCTTACAGAAGCTTCATTAAAATAATAAAGACTAGGACTGTTCATTTAGGGGTGGGGGAGAAGGAGCAGAATAAGGAGATCTGACCAGAGGTAACTCTGAATGGTTTACAAAATGCCAGTTGGGTACCTATTACCCATAAAACAAGAACAGGAGGGAAATCTGTGAAACTAAAAGGAATTTAATCTGTTTTAAATTAATTAAAATACCTTTTTTGTATTCCATAAATATGTATAGAAATTCTGTTTCAAACTTTAGATCTGGTAAAGATAATATTTTACAAACTGAAGAGAAATAGAAATTTTTTTTATATTAATTGATTTTTAAAAAAAGTTACCCTTACAATATTTCTATCTTAATCACTGAATAATTGTTTTATAGCATTATTAGTAGTAGTATTTAATTATATTACAGTAGCATCTACAAGTCCCAAATGAAATCGGAGACCCACTGTGATAAGCACCTTGCTCCCTGCCCCAAAGAGTTTGCAGTCCAAATAGACAAATATGGGAGGGGAAATATGCAGTGTTATATAGCTGTATTGGTCCCAGGATACTAGAGAGACAAGGTGGGTGAGGTAATCCCTTTTATTGAGCAAACTATCTGAGGAGAAAGTGAGGCATAATGAAGTAGAGAGAGTGGATATGATGATCTGAGGAATATCTGTGCAGAATTCTGGTAGTTGTTATGAAGTTGTTATGAAATTGTATATGTCTGTATTGGATGATAGGCATGTGTTTTCCAGACTTGATACAATGTCGGGGCTTTGAACCTTTAATGGTAGCCTATTTAGGTGGAAGCACCTTGGGACAATGGATATGCTAAAGAGGTTGCCTAAGCTGTGAAGCTAGTCCCTCAAACTTCTCTCCAGCAGGGGCATTAAGAACCCATGGGTTGGTAAGCAGGTATATAAAATCCAGAGACTGATAGGAAGTTTTGGGCAAGAGAGACAAAGAGTCTGGCATACTTTTGTAGCAGGGACAGGTTCAGTTAAAGTGGGACCAGCTCTGTTCTGCTGGAAAATGTCCAAACAGCTCTACTTTCAAGGCAAGAGAATCTGATAGTGATTGGAAATTGCTTATATAGAAGCAAAAGTGAAATTGGCTAATTCAGTTTAAATTATCTAGCTGTGAGAAATGCAAAAATCAACAAACAGCATGGATGGTGAATTGTAAAGATTTTTAAAATAATTTTAAAAATATTTTATTTTAATAATCTATGGTTTTTAATAATGGTATTTTTTTAAATTTGTAGGATCAGATTTACATTTTTCTTAGTCCTTGGCTTCAGTGGGAAGTTTTGTCCAATTAAAAACTAAAAAGAGGCTGGTATTTGGCCCAGGACTCATATTAACAGTAGTTAATGTTAACTTTTAAAACTCTGAAATTCGCGTACACTTGAAGGATATTTAAGCCAAGAATGACATCTGCAGTTACACTAATTAGCATCAAGTTACATAGCTGTCAGTCGTTAGACTTCAGGGCACAAGGTAACGACCATCAGCTGGGACTGAGAAGAAATTCCCTCTGAATGGTACACTATTGTCCATTCAGGATATTATAAGGGTTTGGGGTTTTTAATAAGTCTTAAGGAGAATTCGCGACTGGATGCTCTACTGTTCGTTCCAGTATTAAATATATTTTTTATATTTCATTAGGTTTCTCATTCTTAGGTATACTGTTAGGCATAGAGATCTGAAATGAGTTAAGTATCCCAATTCTGTGACTGGGTTATTACAAACCAGAATGAGAGTTTAAAACTCATGAATGTCTAAATTATTATTGATCTAGGTGTTTTTTATCCTTTATTCTCACAGCCACAAAAGTTTTTCATAGCCTTTTCCTTCCTGATCTGGAGCTTACCTTAAAATAGTTGATCAGCACATTGCTGGTGTCTTTAAAAAAAAAAAAAACACCACAGACAACACTGTATTGTACAAAATGATCCAGACTAGTGTTGTTGACACTGTTATGTTTTAGATCTTTACTATAAAATACTATAATGTGATTTGCAATGTTAATAAACCCCTTCACCATCTAGCCATCTCTGATACCAACTGCATGAATTTCTGTGTGTTCCTACAGAACAGTGGTACACACCAGCTTGCATATTCGATCAGGATCAGCTCCTCTCTTAATATCACAACACTGAGATATATTTATAGCAAAATCCAGGATAAGATTGATACCAAAGGTTCAAGAGAGAGTGAGTAAGGATAAGGAACAAAGGGTTACATATAAACAAAATCATAACATGCTTTCTAGAGGCTAAACTTAACTGTCCTAACCATCCTGTCTGAAGAAGTGTTTCACCCCAAATGACCTCTGCAGTGTTTCAGCCAAAGCTAATTGAGTACTGTTTTTCATGAAAGTAAACACACTGCCCATTTACTTCCAAGATGCAGGATGATGGAGTGTCTTCTCTGTTCCCCAAATATAGTCCCCAAATTTGAAGTATGTCTAAAGATAAGATTCTCTTCCCCCCACCCCCACCATGTGCTCTTCAATCTTGACTTCAAATGTAAATGTGCCTCCATAGTGTTAGCATACAATGATGAATTTGCATTCCCACAGGGAACAAGCAAATAAATGTCTTTTGTCTGACAGCAAACTTGTTTCTCCACCCTCTACTGTGACACAGAACCTAAGACATAACACCTTAGATAGTATCGGTACATACAGTTCACAACAATATTAATACCACCGTGACCAGGACTTTCATTTAGACCTCAACATGAGATTCTTGGTGAACCCAAATGACATACCAGAATCAGGATATTCTTGTAACCCCCTTGACAGCTGGCTTCTGGAGTTCATGGGTCACACTGCTAACCATGGCTTATGTGCTTTTCAAACATAAAATGCAGTGCAGTCCCTGCCTAAGCAAACTCATAATCTAAGATGACAAGCAACATATGAAGGATGAGGGAAACAGATAACTATTTAAGGTGGGCAAACAGATTATTGAATATTTTATCAGCTATCAGAACTGGCAGTCTCCCTAGCCATTCATTCTTAGTTGGTAGGTTTTTAGAGGCATCATGATAGAACTAGGTCTTAAAGAGGAATTTGAAGGAGAAGTTAGTGACCTTATGGATCACTATAGGAAGGTGCAAGGATCTGGAGCACTGCAGGACTTCCAGAGAGCAGGGAAAGAAGAGAAGGAAAAAAACACTAAAAGAGATAGGAACTATCAAAGAGGTAGGAGGAGACAGCACCATCACAGAAGTCAAGATTTTGAGAGAGAGTGATTTTCAGTGTCAAAGGCAGCAAGGAGAAAGAGGATGGACTATAGGCCCTGAGATTTGCCCCGTCCCCCACCCCCAAAGTCACTAGAGACTTTTAAAACAAGAGGAGTTTCAGTGACACAGAGAAGGTAGAAGGCAGATTGGAGGGGATCCAGGTTGGAAATGGAAAATAGGAAGTATAATAGTTATCGTAGGCAGGGGATTTGAGTTTAGAGTTGAAGGAAATGAGGCAGTAATTGAGAAGGTATGTAGGTGCAAGGACAGATATTTTGGGGGATGGGAGAAAGCAAAGGATTGTTGTATTCTGTCTTAAATATAAGAAGGCTGGTAGAACCCACTATTATGAAGGCTGACTGAAACTTCCCAATGTAAAATGCAGTTTTCAGTTGCTTATAACTTTGTCCAAGTTTAACCATTTGGGCTATAATTTTACATGCTGGGTGTCTGTTGATTTTTTAATTTTCAGCAAAAAGAGTTCAGCCATTTCCAGGAATGAGTTGAGAGAACAATACATTGTTTTACATGTTAAAAAATTCTGGCAACCTTTTATTTGATAAACTCCAGTATTCCCATGTTTTGGAGCAGGATCTTGAAATTTAGTAAGAGGTGATGTTTATATCAGGGATGTGCCTTTTGCCATCCCCATGAAAATCTGCCAGAATTTGGCCAAGCTATAAACCTTCGAAAAATAGCAGCTCACACATGCTGAGCAGAAGCTTCATAGAGCTTGACAGATCAATTCCCTAAAGCACAGGGCTACTGAGAGATGCACAAGACTCTGTAATTGCTGGGCCAGGGCTGGGCACCAAAATTGACAGCAAGAAACCTCTCTCAAACGTGCACTCTCAGTGTCGCCTCTGCTGATGCCGAGGCAGTATGGAGGAGGGAGCTGCCTGATTCAAATGCAGAGAGGACAAGAGCTGGATCTAAGGGAGATTGGGATAAGGAACCTGGTTGGGGGAGGGAAGAGGCTAGGACTGAGAGTTAGGTGGCAGATTGTGATTGGCTGAGCAAGGGAATGTGAGCTATGGGGAGACTGAGACTGCCTGAGTCAGGGGACTGGGATTGAGTTGAGAAGCAAGTGGTAGGAAAGAGAAGGGACTGGAACAGGTAGGAGGGAGATAGAGCAGATGGGCTCATGCTTTTGGGATAATAGGAAGAAAAATGTGTTTCCTCTAGAACACACTTCCCCCCGGAATCTAGCATGGAACCCATTCCTCTGCTGTCAGCAAATATCACTGAAATCCACTTGTAAAGTATCTCATACCCCCTGTAGTCATGGACCACAAGGAAGATTAGAACCTACTATACCTATCAGTTACAACATTGGCTCAAGTAGCAAAGGTCTGTGCAACAGATCTAAAGAGTCTAATTTTCCTGATGACACTTGTGGGTGTCAATATAATGCCACATGAAGGAATTTCTGATTTTTCCAGTTTGTATTTAAAAAAGAAAACCTAAAAAAATTTACACACACTAAGAACAGCCATACTGGGTCAGACCAATAGTCCATCTACCTCAGAATCCTGTCTTCTGACCATAAGGTCACTTTCCATTTTATTTCTGGCGTTTCTTAACTTTTTAGTGCTACACTTTGCAACCTTAACAATATTCTTTGATTGTAGCGTGGGTTATTTTCTGTGTAACCTTATATGTAAGATGTTCGTATAAAGCAATTTCTTCTCTTTTAACTCTCCAGTCTGTTAACAGAAAGCTTTTACATGGTCTAAGGATCAATCTCCTTATACAACCAAGGGCAATTGCAGACTATTTTTAAAACAGTTTTGTACTGAAGAAAAATCAGGTAGCAAATACCATTCTGATTTAGCCAGTGACTTATGATTCTGTGTATTTTCTACAACACTTATAATATTGATAAAATATTATCTGTTGTTATAACACTGTCAAGTAAAATATATCAGATTACCACCCTGATTTCAATACAGTTTGGCACATACTGCCCAGCAAGTCACATTTGAAAACTTGTTCAGGAGTCTAATAAATTATGTGTATATTTCTTATAATATCATCTCAGACTCTTTAGCAGATCTTGTGTTATAGTCCAATATATTTTGACCATTGTTTATCATTAAACATACACTTAATTCACAGGCCTGTCTCATTTTGAGAGACTGAAACACACATTTAAGCTAAAATAGTCACATACAATTTTGGAAACTAGATGAGAGGAAGATGCAAGTGCTAATATTGAAATGGCTAGGAAATGACTTGAGGTCTAGGCAAACAGGAATGCAAATAACTTGAAATTATATGGAATCCCATGTGTCGTTGCTTCCCCAAGTTAAAACCATTTTATGAGGATGTTAAGGTAGCACACTAGGTATAAATTCCCAGGACAATAATCTCTCCAGGTAAATATATCTCATCTTTTTTTTCCAGATGGAAGAATAATAGGTTGATTCTGGTTTTAAAAAATGAATTGTTGTACCCTCCCCAAACATCATCAATATTTATAATATAGGGTTAGTTAACTTTTTAGGTGTGCAGCTGGGTATCTTTTCTTGATTTTTTTCACTGTATCTGAGAAGGGGAATAATTCAGTAAATCCTAGTAAAGAGCCCTTTTATAACATCATTTGCAAAATAATATCAAAGTCTTTGTTTTGAGTTTATAGTCCTTGTTTTTAACTCTTGGTCCGTTCCCTTCTTCTTTCCCATTGATCATGTATTGAATTCTTCTCAAGTAAAGTATGGGATTTTAAATGGAAGCTACCAGATAAGTATTTCAGATACGGAGCTGCTGTCATTTGATAGGTTGGGTTTGACTCCAGGAGGAGAGCATTCATTTGCTACCAGGTCATGAAGCAGGCTTGCAATTATGGCATGATTAGAGGATATTGGCTATTGCTCTATATTTCTTGTTCCATGTTTAACATATGCTAGAAGTGGCTCCGCCTTTTCAAAGCCATTAGTGTTCCATTTAAATATATGGGATTAGGACAGTGAGTTGTTGGTTTTTTTTCCCTTTACATACATGCCAGGTGATAGATTATCACTGTTTGCCTTAAATCCTCTTCTGTTACCAGGTGACATCTGTGGGACATTGATCTTTCTTCTTTCTTTATTTCTTTCTTTCTTTCTTTCTTCTTTCTCTTCTTCTTTTTCTTTTAAATGAGGGCATTGATGCTGAACATGATTATACATATGCTTCACTTTAAGCCCCTAACTAGTCGGATTGGCTTCTGTGAGGACTAGTCACATACTTAAAGTTGAGCGCATATGCAAAGGTTATTATTGACTTTTGTAAATAAGTTAAAAATATGCCTTTATTTACTTATTTCCATTTTTTTGTGTTCTTGTCCCCTGCTACTATCTTAAATACCTCCACACATTCCTTAGAAGTCATTTCAGATTCAGATCTATTTTTCCTTCATTCTGATAGAATCCATAAAATGCTCAATTTTCCATCTTGTGTATATCTGAGTCACTCCAAATAAAACAATCAATTTACTGTGGAGTGAAAATTTTGTTTTCATTGGTTCTCTATTGCTAGAGTCAATTCTATTTTCCTTTTATTATTCAGTCTTTTGATTACAGTACTCATTCAGAAGCCCAGAGCCACTTGCCAGCCATATGTCCATCACCAATAATATGAGCTATATAAATGGGATCAGGTGGGAAAAGACAAGAAGTCATATATGATAGAATTCTTTCCTCAGTTGTCTTTTAAATGACAAATTGTGTCTTCAGCCAGTCCAGGAGTACTACAAGCTGCAGGCTCTTGAAATGTGAATTTGAATCATGATTCACATTCTTTGGTTCCCCTAGCTAGCAGAGACAACACACATCTCAAAGAATTCATAAGGACTGCACTTGCTGAGGGTGAAAACAAACATGTCACAGTTGCTTCACTGCCTTCCTTGCTAGAGGAAAGATTGCATTTGGAATAGGGTATTGTAAGATACAAGAGAAAGAAATCTGGCAAAAGTGGCTATATTTTTTCATTACACCAGCAGTTTATACTGTTTTTAGACATGGAAAATTGATTTTAAATTTCCAGAAATTTAATATTTGAATATATCTAAAAAAAAAATGTAGAATAAATGGCATCTAAATCCCCATATGAATCGACCAAAACAATTCCCCAAACTCTACGCAAATTAGCAAATTTCTTTGATAAATTCAAATCTGTATTTTTTGGTGAAAAAAAGTTTTGTCTAAAAGATTTCAACCAGCTCTTCTGCAGTGGCTGCCACTAGCAGCTCTTTAAAGAAACATATAACAGGTCACCCATTTTATTCCATCCTGGAGACTTTGGATGTTTAGTAGCCCCTATATGATGATAGATTATTTATTTATTTATTTATTTATTTGTGTGTATTATTGTCCCACCTAGAAGTCTTAGTCATGGACCAGATTCCCATTCTGCTAGGTGTTGCACAGAGGATTGTGTGGTTTTCAGTTTTCATTTTCACATCGCAAATTCACCAACATTTTTTCCCTACCCACTACATTGTAAGATCTTCAGGCAAGAAATAACTCTGTAACTCCAGCTACGTCTACACTACAGCATAAAATTGAAATAACTAAAACCAGTTTTATAAAACCGATATTATAAAATCGATTTTATGCGTCCACACTAGGGCACATTAATTCGGTGGTGTGCATCCATGGTCCGAGGCTAGCATCGATTTCTGGAGCGGTGCACTGTGGGTAGCTACTGTAAAATGATGAGGCCAATAACTTCGATTTCCATCCACACTAACCCTAAATCGATATAGTAATGTCGATTTTAGCGTTACTCCTCTCGTCGGGGAGGAGTACAGAAATCGATTTTAAGAGCCCTTAAAATCGATTTAAAGTGTGTTGTAGTGTGGATGGGTACAGCGTTAAATCGATTTAACACTGTTTAAATCGATTTAACTGCGTAGTGTGGACCAGGCCTCCATCTCAGTTGGGTCTTCTATTGGGGGCTTCTGCAGCAGGTGGCAAAATCATGACAAATTTGGTAATACTTTGATTGTCTCACATACATCAGGAGTGGGCAGGGGGGATTTTAAAAATCAGAAGATACTCTAAAAACATGGTTTAATATATCTTTTTTAAATCTCATGTTTTTGGGGACAATTTCATTATTTTTTGGCAGGAGGCTGACTTGTGCTTTTGGAACTCTTGGGCTATTTTAGGGGTTTGCTCAGCATCTGACAGAACTGGGACCCCAGACAGTCAGTGCAGATTGCAGAATGTGGCTATTGTTGACTTTCACAGGGGAAAACACTGGACTGGTCATGCTCCTACATTCTGCTAAAACTGGGATCTATAAGTGGTTTAGATATATTTAGATAAATACACCTTAACAAATAGCTTTTATATAATAATTTTTCAGTCATTAGGCTGATTTAAGTTAACTGACTATTAAGAAAACAACAGTCAGTTATTCATGTTTCCAGAATAAACCTCTCAATTTGTGGCTTCCAGCTGCAAGGATTTTTTATTTTTTGAATTGTCACAATGCATTACATTGCAATGCCCTCAATAAAAATCATCTTGGAAAAAAAAGGTACTATGACAAAAGTAAGTGGCACCTTGCATTTTTATTATTGTACTCTCAAATTATTTGGTTAATATATTAATATAATGCCAACTGGTGATGAATATTCTTCGAAAAGCTAAGCAAAATGTGCATGAAAAACAAAGATTTTCAAGTATTTTAAAAAAAAAAATAACTGAAAGCTACGTGATATTTTTAACCTTTGCCTCCTGTCATAATTGGAAACATTCTAATTGCTACTGCATTGTGAAGTCCATTGCACAGATACAGTTAACTGTTATGCAACAATTAATATATGTCAATAACACATACTGTATAACACTGGCAGATTTTAAAAATAGTTGGTCCCTTTGCCCCTTCTTTCTTTGTTGTTCTGTTTATTGTGCCCAGTTAATGTGCTCTTGTGCCATAATAAGCTCCAACTAAATGGTAATTGCTCTATTGACAGCATTACTGTACATTTTTGACACATCATTATTCATACTTAACCACTTGACCTGGAATAAATGTTAAAGCAATTACCACTGAGAGCTTTTCTATGAGAAAATTGAGGCAAAGTTTAGAGATAATCAAAATGCAAAGCTGATCATGATAGCAATTGGAAAAATGGCAAATCCTATTAAACAGATTTTTATTAGCCAAGTTGATGCCAGTAGATATTATCTGGTAATTTAGTCTTATTAAAAAGAAAATAAAGCAGCTAATTGTTTACTATTCTGGAACTTATTCCATCTTACAATTTGCAACTGAGATTAGGCTTTATGTGGCTCATGTATTTTGTCACATTGAAATATGAAAATCATTTCGTACAAAGCACATCTGCTCAAGTGTTCCTGTTTTATAGGAAAATCCTTATTTAGTACATTTTATACCTGTTGAGGCTTTACAGGTATATTTGTGTATGCCGTACTAATATTTTAGATGGTTAAATCTTATAAAACCAATCATTACCATTTTAAATACAAATATATTTAATATTTTCTCCTTTACATTTCTTCTTTGTGAAAAGAAAACCTGGTTTTGGTTTGTTTTTTGTTTTGTATTGGTTTTTTGGAAAGGGATTTTTAATCTACTAAATACTCAACAGAAAATTATCGAGATTTCCAAGACTAACATTCTCTTCTGATAGTTAATTACACATTCTTCCTGGTTGCATTTCTGTTATAGGAAGGAAATCAAATGTTCTCCTATTTGGTTGTTTTTTTAAAGTAGCATTCACACCGTTTTACTGAAACCATTTTCCAGGGCTCAATTGCAGCACAGTGCCTCCCGCACGATGCTTACAGCAAAAGCTGTAATTATAAAAGTATTCCAAAAAACATCAAGTAAGCCTTAAAGGGATAGTGTAAGCTTTTACTGCCCCCATCTGAACTATGAGGCTTGCTTGAAACCATCATTAAAATATAGAATACTGATTGTTGATATGCCACTATTGTTGTCATGGGAGGGACCATTATAGGGGCCGGAAAACTTACAGTGGTTTATATTAATGAAGCTTTTACATACTTAATGAAAGGAGAGAGAGGTTTTGTTGGTGTTTTAATAATTTAAAACATTTTGCTTCCTTTTTTCCTTCAAAGACTCACATTTTGGACATCAATAAGAACTTCTGCAGCAATGTACTATCAGCTAGACAAAGCCTGCTTTGTTTTATTTTTTGTAACATGCTCTCAACTTCACATTTACTACTCCAGCACGTCCTTATCAGACTGATAAAAGATTGCTCTGGAGGCATTTAATGGCTTAATTCTAAACTTTTCAGTTCACTTTATCATTTCTGATTAGTTATAAAGGGGCTCTTACTGTGAGGGTAAAGGACCAATAAAGATTCAGCACCTTTGTTTTAGAAGCTGGCAAGTTGCAAACCCTCTCACCCTTTTGTTCCCTCCTCCCTAAGCCATATCTTTAATCCTATCTTAGGAATATTTTAGTAATGCTTTAGTTTTAAGCTGACTACTTTAAAAAATGTTGTCATAATATTTATCATTAGCAACCTAGCTCTGTCATGAGCCAAGCCTTTACGGCCTAAGTGTTACAAGCTTTGGGATTTCTTCCATATATCGTCTCATATTTCTGATGTTCATTGAGATATCTTTATGCAGCTGGATCAAAAATGGTTTAAACTTACTGAATGAATGAATGAATTTCTTGTAAGAGATAATATTCTGTACCCTTAAGGGTTGCTTAGCATTTCTGCTGAATAGAGCCCTAGTCTTGCTCATATGTTATTTCCTTTATTCATACTTTTTATGTCCTTTCCAATTTATTATCTCTGCATAGTACATAAAATATTGCTTTGTTTTATACAGAGCAGCAAAACCCAAGAATTTTAGTGTGGGCTTTTACTTCCTGACCTCTGCCAGGGCATAGACCAAGGAATCTCTTAGCTCACCAAGCAGGGATTTGAGATTTTTAACGGGTGCTTTGTACTAACAATTGTCGTATTTCAATGTGATGGTTTACTGTAGTTGAGCCATATATAACCCAATTTCAGCTGTAAACTGCAAGATAATACAGTCTGTAGAACAATGAACAATTAGCTGCCTTTTTTTCTTTTTTAATAGAGGGGTTCATACATATTGATTCAAATCAATTCATTTTTAGTTGCCTTTTTTTCTTTCAGTATAATTGTTTCTCTCCTAAGTAAAAGCTACACATGTCCTGTAGAAGCCTAGCACTCACTCTTCAGTTGCCATGGGAGATAGGCAACCTCCACTAACACTAAAATGTTGCTTCTCAATGAGTCATGTTGTGGAAAGAATGAAGTACCATACTGACAACTACAGTTGTTAAAAAATCATGTCAGGCCTTCAGAAAGAGTAAGGTTAGCTTAAAAAATCATATGATTTAAAAAAGTAATACATTTTGAGTTCTTTTTATTTACCTTCTGGTTTTTGAGCCTTTAGGGTTCAATTTTTCAATCTCAGAATTACAAACACCAGAGTTACACACAACTCATTTGGAACCGGAAGTACACAATAAGACATTAGCAGAGACACCCCCTCCCCACAAAAAGCATATACAGTACAGTACTATGTTAAATGTAAATTACTAAAAAAAAAAAGGGGGGAAAGCAGCATTTTTCTGCATAGTAAAGTTTCAAAGCTGATTAAGTCAATGTTCAGTTGTAAACTTTTGGAAGATCAACCATAACGTTTTGTTCAGAGTTACAAACAATCTCCATTCCTGAGGTGTTTCTAATTCTGAAGTTCTACTGTATACAGAAACAGGAGTGCTGGAAATTTACTTCTTTTTTTTAATTAATGCTGAGATTCTCATGTAATCATCTGATTGCCGGATCTAGTGTTTTAAGAAAAAGCAGCAAATATCATCAAACTTATGATAAAATTGTGAAAGTTGGCAACACTGAAAAATAGCATAAGTTCCAGAATACTCTTTCACCTCTGCAGGAAAAAATCCAACCTAACCAACTGAACTCATGTGTTCCACATGGTAATGCATTAGGTTACTCAACCTGAGCAACTAGACAGATCCTTGTGAAGTAAATTTTATTTGGGGTTTCAGGAGAATTTCCCTATCTCAGATACACTGTTAATGCTACAACTTCATCTTAAAACCTCATCAGGTCATCAGTGTTAGAAGGAGGGAGAAAGAGAAAGGGATAATTCCCTACTCTTCAAAAATGTTTTAATATTAGTATATTATCTCCACTATTGAAAAGAGCTCTTTAGCTTATATGAACACATTTTTGACTAACCACTAGTGGCCAACACAAAGACTTAAGCATATTTGGTTCCTTTCACCCAAGAACACTGGAAAACAGTGAAACCAGAGCCTTGCATGACACTCCCAAATCCTATTTAATCATACATTAAGGGTATTGCAAATGCCAAAACAACTTTTTTAAAGTTTCCATGCTTTATTGCTCAATAAAGGTGTGTTTGCTGTTTATGTTTACAGGATGGGAAATCAGGTATGAACTATGAAGGTGACTAGTGGCTTCTATTTTGAGAAAATATAGTGAAATCTGTTCTCTCGCTCACACAAGTTCATGCCTGCACTTCCAGGGACTAAAAGAAGTGAAGTATTTATTTTGCTTATATGGTGTTTTTTTTAATTATGAGACAAGGGAACAACAATCCCCATTCTGCTTCTCAAGCAGACTTGGCACCTGTGGAACTCAACTAATGAACAGAGTCTTTGAGGTTCAAATATGTTTATCAGATCTATTGAGGCATCTACAAAGGTGTAAATGAAGGATTATTTTAGCTGCACTCCAGTTTCTGCATAGAATAGAACCTCAGAGTTACGAACACATCGGGAATTCAGGTTGCTTGTAACTCTGAAATGTTCGTAACTCTGAACAAAACATTATGGTTGATCTTCCAAAAGAAAGCTTTCATATGATTTTATACAGGTTGTGAAAAAATTCTTGGTGACGGCAAATGGATTTTCAAAGAGGGGTATAGTTTTTCCATAAAGTTATTTTTTATCCTAACATCTCTAATGTGATTTTTATGTCCTATCACTGGCTTCAGTAGAGGACATTCAAGATAGAAATATGGAAAAACTGTTAAGCATCAGTCCTCTCCTAGGTGCGGCCATTATTTATTGTTGATTTGTGCATGTTTGTCAACCCACACATATTTACTAACATAAAGATTCCTGGTCTTACAAGAACACAGTATGGATCTGGAACATCTTCTAAATATTTAGTTTCATAAAATATTTTTGCAGCACAGTGCAAATAAAATTCTGCTGCCATACAGCATGCTTCATGCTGTTTTAAAGGTTAAAATGCTCAAATGACCAGTCTGAGTTATTTTCCTCAAATCAGTATGATGGACTTTCAAAAGAAAAGCATGTACCTCTCAGTATGAATAAATTCAACTTAATGGATTGTCCTTTTGCAATGCAGATTTCTGGAATGTCTTTTTATTGATTTTAAAATTACCCAAAAAATAGCCAGCCTTCTGCCACAATTTGAATGAACATGTGGCATGCAAGTAAGCTGATGTTCATCAGCTTTTCAGATCTTGTATAACACAATTTGACTGAAAATAAGAAATGTCAGGCAAGAAGCCCAGCTATTTTGCAACAGCCAAAAAGCAAAGGTGTGATGTTACCTTAACTTCAGTGGACATGAACACCACAAAAAGTTGCATTCTATATTAGCTCCTTTTGAAATTTAAACTCATGGTGGTTCCAATCATGACTTGATAGACGCATAGGACAAGAGTTACATGATCTTAGTCTGTGTTTCCAATTTTTTAAAAAACTAGATAATCCATTGTGGACAGATTTTCAGGTCACCCATTGTGATCCTGGTCTCCCAGTATGATAAGTATGCTTCATATAATGCTGTTATGATGATATTCTATGACAATCAGGTTGGAAAATAATAAACTATACTATTACATAGTTGGCATGAGTAGGGGTTCTCCTACTCTGCTTCCATGCAGAGATCTGCGAACTATCTGAAGATATCTGCAGATCTTCACAACAAACCTAGAGCTCTTTAATGTTTCCAAGGGTATTGGCAACAAGAAACAAGTTAATGAAAGATCATTAACAACAGAAGCACACAAAACTATAACTTTATCTTAATATTCAATCACGGAGGCTTGACCTGGTACTTGTCTGCTGCTGTTTACAGATATTCAGATAATATTCTTATTTGGACATAAAAATGTGGAAAGCTAAAAGAAAACAAATTTTTTCATTCTCACTGAGAGTTTTTTTTTAGCTTTCTGATTCAAGGTAAATTGATTGCACATATTGATTGATACTTGTTGAATGAATTCAGTACTGTAATTTTTAACTGAACACTAGACTCTGCTTAATTGGCATATTTTATTTATATAAATTTTAAAAATGTTTTATCTCTTAGTCCCATTGTGGTAGAAGCAGTTGCAGAAAATGACCCATTTGTTGCCATGTTTCCTCCCCTGGTAATTGAAGGTTATTAATGCCCCAAACTACAAAGTGATACTGATATATTAATTCCCTCTTCACAGGGAAGAGATCTATAATGTAATTTAAGAACCATGTACTTCAGCCCCATTTTCAATTGATTGATCCTGTTGTTTTTACCACATCCAAAGACAAGGATGGAAACGATAAAGAATTTGTGTAATTAGAAATAAATTAATGAGCATACATTTTCTTCCAGTGAAATGCAGGCAGTGCTATAGAAAATGTGTTGTTTTGTTACAGTACTGGTATGTTATTCAACAAAGATGTAGGGCAAAAATATTAATTACAATTGGTTTTAGAGCTTTAAATGCTGAAGGTGCTATCTCAGCTTTCAGCACTGAAGTGGAAATTGAAACAATGAAGTTGCAGTGTACCCTGGCAAACAGAACTCTTAGAAACACTGGGCCTGATTTTGCTGTTGTTTCAAGTATAGTAAATCAGAAGTAATTTATTTGAAGTCCTTACAGTTACATCAACAAAAAAGTGGTGTAAGTGAGATCAGGATTATGCCCACTGTCTATATTGTAGAAAGAGCACAGAATTTAAATGAAGCATTTATGCCTTCGGTGCCCCAGGGCAAATACAAGGTACATTAATAATTCAGTGTTTATTTGAAATATTTTATTATAACATGTATTTATTACTAAAAAAAATTGAACAGCAGAAAAAGAAGCCAGTATTGCACATGTTCAGCATTCTGGACAAGGTATTTTTGAAATAAGATTCTTGGCAGAATGTATCATTTCTTTTAGTACTTCACCTGTGGCACTATAAATAATACATATTTATTTAAGTAGTGATATTATACACTGCTATTCCTGTTGTACATAATTTATAGAAAATGATCTCCTGACGTGTAGGTAATGTTCTCTGTGAAAGGAAATATTGAGAATGAGAGAATTTTAAAAGGATGGAGCAGTTACGTAAAATGAATTTGACCAAGAGATGCATTTTTAAGGTGAACATTGCTAAATATTTTGCAAGAAGATGAGGATTAACCTAACTTTTTCAGCAAGTGAAGTTTGTAGTGATTTTCTGAAATATGTAACTTTGTTTAGAAAAAAATAGTTGCCAAGTAAAGTGAAATATCAAATTTCGAGAAATACAGAATGCTCGCCCACATGTATAAACAGGGTTTATGTTTTAGAAATCTAGCTTGTACTGGAGATTGCTTGCCAAAACATCTGTTTTGGAGTTTTTGAACAAAAGTATTTCTTTATGCATTTCAGTGTTTCCAGCTTTCAGGATTCTTTTTCAAGTGACGTGAATGATTTTGGCTGGGGCTTGTGCCAGACTAGCCAGCGCTCCAGCCCACTAGTGAATTTGAGCTCTCTGATTGGCTGCCTACCACACTTGCCTGCCTCTTGGGTCAGAATAACCCATCAGAGCCGCTGCAGATAGAGCTCTCTCTTGCTTTCTCTTTCTACCCATAGCAACCCAAAGTCATTCTCACAGGAGGGACAGGGAACGAGAGAGCTAAAGAGCCCTGCAGCTCAGGACAGCTCTTCCCCCTCCTAATCCTCCCTCCTCTTCTGTGAGGAATAGGGAGAGGAAGATACCCCTGCTTCTCCCACACTTTTCCTCCCCTCTCTCCAGCATCATCCAGCCTGAGAGGGGCAGAGTGGGGTGAAGATCTCCTGGAACTGCCCCTTTTTGCCTCCCCTCCCCCTGCTGCGAGGCCTGAGAGTTGTGGTGAAGAGCACCAGGAGAAGCAGAGATGAGGCTGAATTGTGGATGGGTAGGAGGGGAGGCTGAACTAATAGGGGGCAGAACTACAGGGTTGGAGGTTGAGGAAGTGAACTGAGGGGGCTAAGCTGATAGAGAGCTCATCTGTGGGAGCTGAGCTGATGGAGGTGTAGGGTAGGGTGGGTTACACTGATGGGGTATGGGTTGAACTAATGAGGTGGGTTTGGATGGGGCATAATTAATGCCTGGACAAGGGGAGGACAGACACAGGGGTGAGAGTATATTCCATAGGGGCCAAAATCACCTTACATGTGGGGGAGTGGACAATGCTATTGTTTCATACACAATTTAGAGATGGGAGGAGGAGTTCAAAAATCAAAAGACAGACCAAAAAAAACCACAATATAGTATTTAAAAAAAAATAAAATCTCATGACTGTTGAGCCAGATTCTTTGGTTTTGAGGGGTCTGACTCATAATTTCCTAAGGGGTCTGCAATCTTGATTTTTGATGTATTGAGGCTGGCAATACTGGGATTTTGTGCACCTTGTCTTCATATAAATTTAAATTCCTCATTAAGCCATGTATCAGAGGGGTAGCCGTGTTAGTCTGGATCTGTAAAAGCAGCAAAGAATGCTGTGGCACCTTATAAACTAACAGACATTTTGGAGCATGAGCTTTCATGGGCAAATTACCACTTAGTCAGATGCATATAGTGGAAATTTCCAGGGGCAGGTATATATATGCAAGCAAGTTAGAGATAACGAGGTTAGTTCAATCAGGGAGGATGAGGCCCTCTTGTAGCAGTTGAGGTGTGAAAACCAAGGGAGGAGAAACTGGTTTTGTGGTTGGCAAGCCATTCACAGTCTTTGTTTAATCCTGAGCTGATGGTGTCAAATTTGCAGGTGAACTGAAGCTCAGCAGTTTCTCTTTGAAGTCTGGTCCTGAAGTTTTTTTGCTGCAGGATGGCCACCTTAAGATCTGCTATAGTGTGGCCAGAGAGGTTGAAGTATTCGCCTACAGGTTTTTGTATATTGCCATTCCTAATATCTGATTTGTGTCCTTTTATCCTTTTCCGTAGAGATTGTCCAGTTTGGCCAATGTACATAGCAGAGGGGCATTGCTTGCATATGATGGCGTGTATTACATTGGTGGACGTGCAGGTGAATGAACCGGTGATGGTGTGGCTGATCTGGTTAGGTCCTGTGATGGTGTCGCTGGTGTAGATGTGTGGGCAGAGTTGGCATCGAGGTTTGTTGCATGGATTGGTTCCTGAGCTAGAGTTATTATGAGAATATGCTTTAGGTTGGCAGGTTGTCTGTGGGCGAGGACTGGCCTGCCACCCAAGGCCTGTGAAAGTGTGGGATCATTGTCCAGGATGGGTTGTAGATCCCTGATGATGCGTTGGAGGGGTTTTAGCTGGGGACTGTATGTGATGGCCAGTGGAGTCCTGTTGGTTTCTTTCTTGGGTTTGTCTTGCAGTAGGAGGCTTCTGGGTACACGTCTGGCTCTGTTGATCTGTTTCCTTATTTCCTCGTGTGGGTACTGTAGTTTTGAGAATGCTTGGTGGAGATTTTGTAAGTGTTGGTCTCTGTCTGAGGGGTTAGAGCAGATGCGGTTGTACCTCAGTGCTTGGCTGTAGACAATGGATCGTGTGATGTGCCCGGGATGGAAGCTGGAGGCATGAAGGTAGGCATAGCGGTTGGTGGGTTTTCGGTATAGGGTGGTGTTAATGTGACCATCACTTATTTGCACCGTGGTGTCTAGGAAGTGGACCTCTGGATTAGTCCAGGCTGAGGTTGATGGTGGGGTGGAAGCTGTTGAAATCATAGTGGAATTTTTCCAGAGTCTCCTTCCCATGGGTCCAGATGATGAAGATGTCATTAATCTAGCGTAGGTAGAGAAGGGGCGTGAGTGGACGAGAGCAGAGGAAGTGTTATTCCAGGTCAGCCATTAAAATATTGGCATATTGTGGGGCTATGCGGGTGCCCAAAGCAGTGCCACTGATCTGGAGATATATATTGTCATCAAATTTGAAATAGTTGTGTGTGAGGATAAAGGGACAGAGCTCAGCAATCAGTTGTGCTGCGGCATCATCAGGGATACTGTTCCTGACAGCTTGTATTCCATCTGTGTGTGGGATGTTTGTGTAGAGAGCCTCTATATCCATGGTGGCTAGGATGGTTTTCTGGAAGGTCACCAATGCATCGTAGTTTCCTCAGGAAATCAGTGGTGCTTCATGGAGATAGCTGGGAGTGCTGGTGGCTTTGGGTCTGAGTAGAGAGTCCACATATCCAGACAGTCCTTCAGTGAGAGTGCCAATGCCCGAAATGATGGGGAGTCGAGGATTTCCAGGTTTGTGGATCTTGGGTAGTAGATAGAATAACCCTGGTCGGGGCTCTAAGGGTATGTTGATTTGTTCCGGTGTTAGTGTAGGGAGTGTCTGAGTAGATGGTGCAGTTTCTTAGTGTATTCCTCAGTGAGATCTGAGGGAAGTGGCCTGTAGAATTTGGTATTGGAGAGTTGTCTGGTGGCCTCCTTTTGGTAGTCGGACTTGTTCATGATGACAACAGCACCTCCTTTATCAGCCTCTTTGATGATAATGTCAGGATGGTTTCTGAGGCTGTGGATGGCATTGCGTTCTGCACATCTTAGGTTATGAGGTAAGCAATGTTGTTTTTCCACAATTTTTGCCTGTGCACGTCGGCGGAAGCATTCAATGTATAGGTTCAGACTGTCAGTTCAACCCTCAGGAGGAGTCCATGTGGAGTAGTTCTTCTTGTGCTGTTGGTGGGAGGGTACCTGTGTATCAATGCGCTGTTCAGAGTTGTCCTGAAAGTATCTTTGAGTTGGAGACGGCGAAAGTAGGCTTCCAGATCGCCGCAGAACTGTATCATGTTGGTGGGGTTGGTAGGGCAGAAACAGAGTCACCGAGATAGGACAGACTTTTCTTCTGGGCTGAGTGTGTGGTTGGAAAGATTGACGATATTGCTGGGTGGGTTAGGGGTATCACGGTTGTGGTCCCATTGGCCGGTAGGAGTTTAGACAGCTTACAATCCTTTTTCCTTTGTAGAGAGGTAAAGTGAGTAGTGTAGATCTCCTGTCTTATTTTAGTGAAGTCTGTTTGTATGGAAGTTTGGTTATTAATGAGAGTCTCCAGGTTGGAGATCTCTTCTTTGATGCTTTCCTGTTTGCTGTAAGCCATGTTCAGGGAATATGCAGGGAATCAAGGGAGTGGAATACGCTTACAAGCTATGTTCTTATTGCAAAGCCACCTTTGAAATCTTGACCCAAGTCATGTAGGAAGGCCAGAAAAAAAATGTTTCAGGGCCTGATTAACTTTTGCCCTGCATATATCATCATTTATATCACTGAAAAGTGAGTGCAAAATGCTGCTAATCTTCTCTGCTATAAATGACTGCACAGGTCAGGATATGCAGAAACTAGAACCATTGGGTCTGTGTTGCTGAGAATGCTGTTCAAGAATGCTGAGAAGTGTATTATAAGGATTTTTTTTTTATTAAAATGGTTTTACTACTCCAGACACCTGAAAACTGTACAATAAATAAGGCTTTGTTTTAAAAAGAAAAAATCACACATAAAAAACCCCCAGTACTTTTGCCAGTGTTTTGCCCTGTCGATGTGCAAAATTTATTTGTTTTCTACAAGTATTTTTAAAAATTGAAAGACAATTGGGCCAAGTGAAAGTTGTTTCTCCTGGGAATCAACTAGTGGTCAGAGTCCAAATGCCAGAGCCAAGGGTCGTGACAGAGTCGGGGCCTGGAATCTGAAGTCAGGGAAGGCAGGAGCAGGGTTAGTTCCAGGGCAGCAGCAAGGCTGAGGGAGGAATGAACCAAGGCTGGGTCCAGGGGCAGGATCTCGGCTGGAGCAGAGCTTGGAGGAAAATGAGCACAAGGAGGCAGAGAATCCATAGGCGAGTGCATTGAGCAGCCACTGATCTTCTGCAGCTGCTGGGCTTAAGAGCAAGCCACCTGATGACCTTAGCCAATTACATAGTTCTGCTGTGGCCCAGTTATGCTCACTGATGGCCCAATGACTGGGTAGGCACAGTTGCAGGCCCTCATTCCTGTCAGTCACTCAACTTGTCCAGGAAAGTAGAGATGCCACCCTTCTTGTACACTCTTCAGGCAGTCTTCGGATTTCCTGTGATACATTTCCTAGTGGGGCCAGAAACAAAGAAACTGCAGACAAGGCGGTCACAGACTGCAGCTACATAGAGGAGTAGAAAATTTTACTTATTCTATACATAGTTCTGTTAATAATAAATGGCTTATCTTGGCACCAATCTTTGCTCATCATAAAGACACTACAGTGACAACTATTTTATCTCATTTAACTTGTAGCCAAGAAGGCAATGGACTTCTCCTGGAACAGATGAAATGGCCTTATATTTTATTCAGATGAATATATGCACTTTTTTCTGTGTATCATTTTCTCTGAGGCATTTTGGAAAATAAGGAAGGGGGAGTGGACAAATAGAAATTTGTTGCCATACAGTTGTCTATTGTTTCAGCTCAGTAATATATTTAGCATTAGTTTTCTGTAATATGATTTCAAAGTTAGTAATAATATTACACTTTTGTATCACAGTAGTGGAAACAAATGCTAACATGATATAGTGGAAGCAGTAGTGCCACAAAATATGTTTGTTTCTTGAACCCTTACTTTCACATACCAGCACGATACTTAATAGATTTTAAGCTCTTTTTTCTTTTCTTTTTTTTTCTGTGTTTGCCTAGCGCATAGCATAATGAGTTCTGGTTCATAACTAGAGCTCCTACTTTCTATGATATACACATTATTAATAATAATATTTTAATGGGGGATAAAAATGTGTGCTGGGATTGTGGGCTGTGGGATGAGAATAGTGGCATTATACCTAAATCTCCCTCTTTATCATTGCTCTTGTTTTCCAGTTTTGCTGCGGGAAATAGAGCTATAGTAGCTTTAAATTACAGCTGTGTGGTATACACTATTTGCATCTGTATTCTTTAATCTGGACAATGGAAATAGAAACTTGCTTTACAAAGTAAAGGTGGTACATCCATGTAGGTGGCACATCCATCCAGAGTAATAATTTCAGGATTAGATTGTTTTTCTTCACAGAAACTTTTTCTCCTTTTTTGCCTGCATTGTGTTTTACTCTTTAAGGGCCTGATCCAAAGCTTCTTGAAGTCAACAGATTCCCATTAACTTCAATGGACTTTGGATCATGTTCCAGTTGGTTTTGTATGATGCTCCGTTTGAAGGATTAAAATGTACTTCTTCATTAGTTAAGTGAAGACTGAATTTCAAATGGGTCATAATATATTAAAAATAAAATTGCCAAATTGTGATAAATTTTGATGTTGTTAAACAGGGGAAGTGGGAACGCACAAGGGGCTTATTCTATGTCACTGCTTGCACATAACTCCCATTGATCATAATGGAAGTTACAAGCATATTGGAAGGAGAATGCCCCCATTGTAAGTTTCTGATAAACCTGACATTAAGGAGGCATGTTTTGTGATAGTTTAAACATTTTTTTTTTCATTTCAAACTTTTTTTAACCATGTTGGGTTTGAAATGCTTTCCACCAACTACTGGAAAAAATGTAGATTTTAAGAAAGAAGAATACCCCCAGAGCTGTAGTCTTGTCTTTGCTCAGTTGTATGGGAAGATGCCAGAAGATCATGTTTGTTTTGACTAATGCGTGCAGCAGTAGAAACTAATATGGCTGCCAGTGGAAGTTGCTAATATGAAAATGAAGTGATTAAGCTAATCAGGTTAAGGAAAAGGGCTCATGTTCAGTGTGTTTCACTTTCTTATACTAAATACTATATGAATTAGACTCAAGAAAAGAGGTAATTGGAATGGAGTGTAAACAAAGCTACAGTATCATCCTTCTAAACTTCTATTTTATTGTAATTAACAGAAATGCCTTAATCTGGATATTTACCCAGGGTCTTCAGAGAAACTAATGAACCACTCCACTGTATGTTCTCAAAATATTTTAATTAGTTTTTGTATGGTAAAACTTTACTAAAATAACACAGGCTATTGCTTTTTGAGATAGTTTGGTAATGCGGATTACAAAGTACATTATTACCCAGAAACTGTATTTGTTATTCAGAATTGGATGGTTATTTGGTGGTTGTTAATTATTGAGCTCCAATAGTGTTCTCAGCCCTGTACAAAATGGAAATGGAGAAATGGGTCATTGCTCCCAGGAGTTTACAGGCTACATCAGACATAGACAGTGCAGTCCAACATAAAATAATCCATACATATTAATGACATACAAAACATACGGATACACAGCTAGAACTTTCATGCTGCCATTGAGTGGTACTTCTTAGTGCTTAGACGTACTAGCTTCGCTGGAACTTTCAAATGAAATACTGGTTAGCTAGTGCAGTATCCTATGTACCAGTATTTGTTATTTTTAATGTATTTTTCTTTACAGAAGATATTGTTTTAACTACAAGGTGATATTGCCTAGAATGTGCAATCTACCCAGAAATACCTGACACCCTAGTGACTGCACAGGTCCACAAATCACACACTTAGGTGGAAAGTGCATGCACACACACTCATTCACAAACTCTCTCTCATATTAGTGATGTAGTGATGTAGGATCCAAGTCTGATTCATCATAATCAAGAGCAAAACCACAAGTGTAGGTGCAGCTATGCTGACAGAAAGGTGCTTATGTCGGCACAGCTAATGCGATTTGAGGAGATGGCATGATTATGTGGGAAAAAAAGTGCTTTCTGTTGGCATATGCTGCATATACCAAAGGGGCTTTGTTGGCATAGCTAAACTGGTATAGTTGTATTGGAAAGCCTCTGTAGTGTAGATGAGCCCTCAGTTTCACCTGGTAACACATTCTCAGTGATTATTTGTACCGTGAGTCAAGTATTTTCCTCAGCTTTCCTTTATTTCCTACTGGCCTAATCTCACAGTTTTTGCTCAAACAAAACTACCATGTTATACAGTAGTAGTTTTCTACACGTGAAGACTCAGTCATAAACCATCCAACAGATCCCTAGACTAGTGAAATTCCTGTTTAAAAATCAATTTTAAAATCCACCATAGACCTTGATCTCATTTCATATTTTCCAGAGAGAGACTGCTAATTATAGATGTTGCAGAGAAGATAAATGAGATCTCACAGATTGTTTGGACACGCTCTAATCTGCAACCACTATAATAACCAATATGAAGAACCCAATACTCCTCTCAGAAAGCACCCTAAACAATTTTGGTCTCTTTCTCTTAGAAGTCCTTAAAATCAAGATTTACTGAATCAAATGAAACTCTGATGGGGGTATCAGTTACTTGTGCTTGCAGACTGAGGGCAGAAAATGAACCTAGATTTTATCAACTTTTTGTCACTACATTTCAGAATCCAGAAACTCTCCCAAAAGAGAGTGTGTGCACAGTAAGATATCCATTTGTGTAACCCAGTGGTCATCATAAATTATTAATTCCATTTTAGAGATATATAAAAATACAGAGAGATTGAAAAGCATTAAGGAACTGCCAGTTTTCTAAGACAGCTCATGTCTGATACAGATTTCACATAGGTGTAAATTAGGAGTAAGTCCATTGTTTTTTGGGGAATTACACTGGTGTGAAATGGGTGTAAATGAGATTAAAGTCTAGCCCATATCTTTATCAGAGTAGGAAAATAGGACTCAAACTACTATATAAAAATTTACTGCAGACCTGTAATGAATAAAAAAATGACAGTATTCTGTAGTAATTTTTTTCAAGATTTGTACTTTCCAGTTTGAGGGGACACCTAGAAAGAATGTAGAGGCAGAAAAGATGCTTGGCCTGCATTGTGTACTTGCACAGACCTTCCCCTAATACAAGTTTGAGCTATGCCCTCTATCCTCAGTCACTGTCCTGCCAGCTCATCCTGTGGGGGGAGAAATTATGGAAGAATTTCAGGACTGCCCATGCCTCAGAATTTCTTGGGATAAGGTTTTCATTAAATCCGCTTTTCTATGTATGAGAAAAGTATCTGAGCCATAGTTTCTATTAAATTGAAGCTCTTTGAGCTATAACATCTATTAATTTGTCTTCTGTTCCTTTGTTTTAAAAATAAAATTATACATAATTTATGTTTTTAAACAATGAATAATGAGATTTTATACGTTAGTCTATGTCATATGGTGCGAAGTTTGCCACGGACAGTTGACCAAATGGATCATACTTTCATGCCAAACTATCTAGTGTAATGTCAGAGAGGGTCTGGTATGGGTAAGATATTAACTGGATGTGCTTTCTGCATTTTAAATTGAATTGTTTTTTTAAAAATATCAAGTTTTATGGGTTTTTGTTTGTTTCATTGTTTTTTGTAGAGGTTAAGAGTGTCACATAAGCAGCTATCCAAATCCCATACATATTTCCCCATCTACTAGTGAGTGTTTCTGAGATTAATTTTAACTTTTAAAGCATTGTTTTCAGGAGATTGCTACGATTTGTCTGACTTGTCCTGACATTTTAGTGATGAGAGTCTTTTTGTTTGGAGACAAAGAGCAGGGTGACAAATGAAAATCAGCCAAGTAAAATAAATATGCATATTTTTCTGAGTCACCATGCCCTTTACTGTGCTAGGGCAAACCAGTTTTACTGTTTATTGCAGTCTCAGTACAATAAACACTACTGTTACAGCCAGGCTTTGGAATGCCACTGCTGCAAAGTGGTAAAATGACTCAGATACCAACAAGCATTATGCAGAAATGTTGCCAACACAGATCCCAGCGACCAACATTGTTCTGCTAAGAAGTGTTCTCATGAAGCCTGTGAACTTCTCTGAATTTATTTTTAATGGACTGGTATATGTACAAAGAGCTCTGGCGGGCTTTTTTGGAGGCAGGAGAGTGTTTTTATTTTATTGCATTTTATTTCTGTTGATATATAATTGAAGCAGAGATATTGGGTCCTTTTTTAAAAGATGTGAAAGATTGTAAAGATCATCCATTTCATAATGGAATTTAATTGGCAATGTCTCCTGTATGACATCTTGCTCTCCTTAAAAGAAAAAGAGAGATGTATGTTGTCAGGGTAATTATCCCTCATTTCCTGATGTAATTATTTGAAGTGAGTGATTAATATATTATAAGCTTCCTTTAGGGAAAATAATAATGTGACCCCCCTTGATAAAAAGCCTAATTCTAAGTTCTTATTGTTTAACTCAGATTCCTGTGCTGACAGAACAAAAGTTCCATCATCTAGCTCAGTCATCCTGTCATTCTAATGGAATTGGTATCAAATGATACTATTTTTAGAGGGGAATGTAAAATGCAAATAATTTCCCATGACTGTTTGAATTTCTAAATGAATTTGATTTTGTCTAGTTATTATTAAAAGGCCAAGGAGGATTTGAAATTTTACATGTCCCATTTTCAGAAGGGACTTAGGCACTTAGGAGCTTAAGGCTCATTGAAAGTCAATGGGACTTGGGCTCCTAAGTGAACAAGACACTTCTGAAAATAGAATTTAGACTCCTAAAATACATAGGCACTTTTGAATGTATTACCCTAAAACCCTAATCCTGCAAAGATTTATTCATGAGTTTAATTCACAATAAGTAAGCCCGTTGACTTCAGTGGAACTAAGTATTGCCTAAAGCACTCCTTCCATTGCAGTAAAATGACTTAATCCCACATGCTAGTCACTATTTTGGGATGTATAGGAGGATGATTTACATTTCAGCAAATTATCTATTTTTATATGAAAGAAACACACAAAATGATCAAAAAACTAGTAAATGAACGCCTGTACTTTCACATAGGTGTGGCAGTTGGGCCAAGTAATTCACCATCTGTTCTCTGTATGTGGTAATTGTCCCTTAGTGTTCTCCTTATTTTAGCCTCTTTGTGGCCAGTGAGGATAGCTTTCTTTCTTGGCATTCTGTGTGATCAGATCTTAGAGTGGTACTGATAAGGGCACCACTATATACCTAGGTCAACTGCTTTTACTTGTGCCCAGTTCTGTATTGCTTGGGATCAAGTTCTTTCAATACTCGTGGCAAGCCTTTACTCCAATATGCCTGCGTACTGTTTCATCAGATAGTCGCAGGAAACACCTCATAAAACACGGAAGGGTAAACCTGGTATTAGTATATTATTGTGCTAGTGAACAGCAAATCATATACAGCAGCAGTAAGCCTCGTAGGTATGTGGTATTTGGGGGCTCTTGTTTCCATGTACTGTGTTGAAGTGAGCATTGTTGCTGTTTGCACATGTTCATGCACAGAGCTGCCCTCTCACTGAAGGCACTGCCAAGCTCCTTGTTAACCCAGGTAGCTGTTACTCCCACCTTCTCGGATCAGCTGTGACACTCCAACTGCCACGGAACTTTGGACTCCAACATTCCATCTGGTTGATGATTTAACCTGGTGATATTCTTTAAAAGAGAGCTGCTAGCCATGCATGTAGCTGTTTCTATCACTCAACAGACATTGTAGGCTTCAGAATGACAACAGATAATGAGAATCCTGGCAGATTTGTACTGATTTGTGCAGGTGGTGAATGAGAGGCAAGTGCTGCTGCACTTGTGGGTAGTTGCGTTGATTTGTGTGTAAGTTGTGCTGAGAGATTTATCAGTTGATTTGTGTGAGTGGTGAATGATGAGGGTGTGCTGCAGGCAGGAGCTGTATGTGTTTGTTGAGAGTGTGTGTCCAGGTTGTGTTTTTAAGGGGTGGTTTTGAAAGACTATGGCATTTGGGCCAAGAGATCCACCATACAACTAGTGAAATTGTTGCATGCAAATTAGCTCTAGAGTAAGAGTGGTGAAAGGTGAGTAACTTCTGATATCACAGTGGTCTAGGTAGGATTCTTGGCATGGCATTGATGCATATCTTATTGTATCTGTACACCCCCACAGGCATAATTTGTACAGTCAAATGTCTGAGAACTTAAAAATCAGAAGGTAACAGACCACAAGACCCAGAGATGATTCATCTTTGTGATATTCTGAATAAAAATATCTATCCATCCTGCTTGTAGCTGTTTCCACTGTGCACACTGACAACAGACATTTCACACCTCAGCATGACACACACTGACATTCCAGGATGCACAGATTCCCATCCACATATCCCTCTTTTTCCCTTGAGAAAATTCTTTTAACATATTTCATATAAAATTTTTTTACAACTTTGCTCCTCTTGCAAGCTAACTGATGCCCCCCTCCCACCCGATTCCAACTAAATGTATCAGCAAAGGACTAGACCAAGAACTTTCAGGGATGGTGTCTGTCTCACACACACACAAGATAAATCTATATGATGGAAAAGTGGTAAACAACCAGATGTGAATTGGCAAATGGCAGGGAGCTCATGAACTTGGATGAATTTGGTCACAAAGTGTCTGACTTGCCTTAATGATGTGTATAACTCAAGTAAAACTTCAAGACTCTTTTCAGTTGGATGATAATCAAAACCCTTTATCATGCTTGCCATGTCTTCAGCCCTCCTCCTGCTAAAAAAAAAGTGATGATTTTTCTCTTGAGAGTAACCAATTGATGGGCAGTATTCTGTGGTATAAACATTTGTTCAGAATAAACGCTTAAAGGTTTGCTTATAGATGTCATTGTGTCTCACATGCCTGCTGTGACAATCAGCTTGCATTTGAATGTGCATCTTGACCCATAAATATTACCCTGGTCCACTGAGCATCTTGACTCCAGTATTTCCTGTTGTAAAATGGACAATGGATACATCCCTCCCCCTCCCCTTTTTTTTAAAGAGGGACCTGTGACAATGCATGTGTGTGCACATTCAGGATTTTAAGAGCATGTCATCAGCCACTGTGTGGGAGATAACAGGAGAATGAAGTTGTTGGACAGTTTTTGAAAAACACAGTTATAATTTCTGTTTCCAAGCTGCTTCTCCCTTTCATGGGGCTGAATCTACCTGGCTGTTTACTATCAATGGCTCAATGTTGTGCTAAGTGTGGAGGCATTTCCAGCTTTGGGGCAGATCAGGCTCCCCTTGAACAATGGGATATGGGGAATACTCCATTCCTGTGCATACATTCACTGTGTCCCTAGCCATTGCTTAATTTCACAGAACTTCAGATACCAAACATGGAATCCAAAACATCTTCAATCTCTGCCCAGAATGTGAACTTTACCTGAGGAGAAAAAAAAGAATATTAAAATAAAAGCATAAAGGCTTTTATCCTGCAAATGCTTCTGCGTGCATTTAAATTTAAGACCAATGGGGCTACTCACGTATTTAAAGTTAAGAATATACTTTAAACAAGGTGTTTGTAAGATTGGGGCTGAAGGCAGTTTTTGGGAAAGAGTGTATTTGCAAAGATCTGCTGGTGTGAGGGAACTAGATTCACCGGGACACTCTGATTACTATAAAAATATTATAGGGTTGTCATCTCTTGATGATTCCATATTTGAGGGTATCAGTTTAGAAGTACAAACATTTTTTTCCCTAACTTCTTGCCTTGTAAACACACCGTGGAATATGAAGGGCAAGTTGTGTTCTCTCTGAATCATGCATCACCACCAGTAATAAACACACTTCAATCAGATCAGAGTTTAGGGTATGATCCAAAGCTCACTGAAATCCATTGAGAGTCTTTTCATTAACTTCAGTGGGCTGTAGGTTTAGGTCCTCAGGCCCAGAGGTTTAAGGCAATCAGTCATTGCTGCGTTCATTGTTGCTACACCAAGCTGATTTTAGGAGACTAAATCTCAATTTCAAAAAGGATTTAGGAGCCAACATTCCATTGACAGACAGTGGGATATAGGTTTGTGTGTGCCTAAATCACTTTTGAAAATTATATTTATGTTCCTAACTCAGGCATTGCAACACTGAACTGAGCAATGCCTTTAAAAATATAAGCCTTCGTTTAGATTCTTTTCAGTCAGTCATAGCTACATTGGATCTAGGAGGGTTGGGATTTTTTTGTTTTTTTGTTTTTTAAGTAAAATATTTTTAAAAATAATAGACATGATTCGGAATACATGTGGCAAACAGATCGGCCGAGTAAGGAAGTATCATTTTTAGCGAGGGACTTTAAAAAAAAATGCATTGTTGTCTCTGATTTGAATTGTGTGGTAAGTATCTGCAAAGAAGGCAATATTGTCAATCCATCAATATAATCAACGTGTAATTTTACCTCTTCCTTGCCAAATCTCAATTATTTCACCTAAGAATGAATGGAATATCAAGCTTTATAATACTTATATTCTAGCAGTGAAGCAGTTCAGAAATTTATTTATTTATTTGTTTTATTTGGTCAACACTGAATAGATCCATAGCTGGTGTAAATTGTAACAGAGCCTTTGAAGTCATTGGGACTATGACAATATACACCCGCTGAGTATCTGTGTAAATATGTATTAGCAGATTCTCAACTGGGGTATAAAAAAATATGTAAGGAGAACAGCAATATTCACAATGTTCAAGTACTTTTTCCTACACTAAAATTTTATTTTAATAATTTTAAGATTTATCATTTTCCAGTAATCAATAACATTAAGTAACAGTACATATTAATGTAAGGAAAACTTTATTTTTAAATCTCTGCAGCTACAAATTGTGATATATAGTCAAATGTGTGCAGTGGGACAGCAAGAATAGGATTTTGATGTAATGTACAAGTACTAGATATGAGCCCTGATGAAACTGTCACCTTTTGCCATAATCTACAATCAAAAGATTAACGTTATCACATTGTGTTCCTCTGTTTTCACTGGAACTCCCAAATGCAGCGTCAGATTATTTGATGGATTTCATTAAAGCAGTTTGCTGTATCTGCTCTCTACATTTAGGGAGTGAAAAATTCTGGTTTGATACTGAATTTAACTAACAGATAGGACAGTTGCATAGTGCCATGAAGAGCACTGAAGGGGGAAAAATGGTACCATTTGCCTTAAAAGGAAATGAAAAGTCAAGATGTATTGCAGAACTAAATCTCTCAAACTAGTGCAATTTGTTTTGTGAAAATGTATTATTATTGTGGTAATGTTGCCAATCTCCCAGCATCACCGTTCTAAACAGAGAAAAATATTATTCAGAAAGGGAAAGCTGGAAATACCTAACTTAGGTTGTATGCAAGGATTTAAACTAATAGTTGTATTTCTATGAACATTTTTAATATGTGGAAAAAAATATTTTCAACAAAATTCTGATGCTCACTCATCTAAAAGCTTTGATCATTCAAATCAGAATAATTAATCACAGAAAAGAGAGAGAAAAACATCTCTGAAAGAAAAAGGAAATAATTCAGCAGTAAATCATAGAGCAAGACTAACATGAATCATAAGAAAAGGTACCAACTGCTATGATTTAGGTGACGTATAAAAAATAGCCTTTTGTGGATTGACAGTTATAGGAATAAATGATAAAATTATTCAGAAGTGGTATGTTCTCTTCTTACCATTTGTCATTTGCATCTGATTACTTCTAAGAATTTAATTAAAGGGGCAACAGAAGTGTGTAGACCTTTCGTGACTCTAACAATCTGATACTTTTTTAAGCCTTTTTAAAGAAAATATATGACTAGTTCATATCGTTGTTTTGGCTAAATGCTGGTCACTGTTGAGTGCAGGTGTTTTCTTTTTTGCATTGTTATGTTTTATAGCAAAGATGGGTTTAAAGGTAAGCATAGGTTCTATAAAACATCTGAAAACTAGATGCTAATTTAAACATACAATGAAAGATAAAATACAATATATACACTCAAATCAAGCTGCCTGATAGTTTGTTGGAGATTTATTTTCCAAATGAAAATAATATTTTTAAAATAAAATTGAAACAACAATTATAAAACTCCAGATTATATTTTGAGTGTTCTGTAAGTAACCTCCTGTGCTTCTATGTGCTTCTATTGAGTCCTAACAAATAAAAGCTCTTTGCATGAATTTTGCTTTTCCTATTCTTTTTAATAGCAATTGTACTGTATTCTTGTATATTGAAGTAGTACAGTGACTAGCTTTTACTAAACAAAATCCCTCAATAAGGTCTTTACCTTCTTTCAAAGAAAAATAGAAGCCTTGAGATCTATTATAACCATAGCACAATGTACAGAGTAATGTACTTTTAAAATTACACCTGCTTGTGCATTTTTATGTGCAATTAAGAACACTTAGTATTGCAAGCCCAGTCCATTCTCTTTAAAGTTTTACTTCAAAACAACTTCAGTGTTTTAAGTGACTAAATTAAAGCTTTTTAGTGTTTCCTCTATCTCCCAGAGCAGAAATTAAATCAGTTTTAATTTATTTTATTTGCTAACACAGAGGATATAATTATTGCAGCAGAGCCTTTTTAATTGTTTTCAACTAGGTGCTTGTCTTTAAGTGCAATAGACTTCTAATTCCACATTGTTGATATTCCCTTGTTAATTCTGACAAAGCATCATAAATCCAGGTATTTAGGTTTATTGAATTTTGAAATGAGGTGATTAGTTGAAGCATGGATGAATGAACTGATGCAAAGCAAAATGAATTTTATGATTTACTATGGTTTACAAGCTCCCTTGGAACCATTATGTGCAAATTGTAAAATATATTAAGAAGTAAGAGATCACATTTATAACCGACATTGTAACATTTTCTCAAAAATATTCAAACAGTCTGCAAAACAGAGTAATTGTTGAATAAGTGTTTAGCATACACAATTAATTTTTTATTATAGATCTTGGCTTTATACTCTATCGTTCGAGCATGTAAAAAGTGTCATAATAGTAGATGCTCAGGATCAGCTGCCAATGTTAAACATTGCAAAATAATTTCCATTATAATCCCTGATTTCAGATACTCCCATTTTTTATAGAAAAGATATATTCTGGATTGAATTGCACATTCTCAGTCTCTGCATAAATAGATTTCTATTATTATTTGCACCTAGGTGACTTAGCAGCCATTTTCAAAGATGAAATAGAAAAGTCAATATGCTTTGGGCTTCCAAATAGTTTTTGAAAATGAAACTTGGGAACTTTGAAAAATGTACCCTAAATTGTGCCTTGAAGCCCAAGGCCGGCTCTAGAAATTTCGCTGCTCCAAGCATGGCGGCACGCTACGGGGGACACTCTGACGCTCGCTGGTCCCGTGGCGCTGGTGGACCCTCCGCAGGCACGCCTGCAGGAGGTCCACCGGAGCAGCCTGCTGCCCTCCCGGCAACCGGCAGAGCGCTCCTCGTGGCATGCCGTCCCAAGCACACACTTGGCGCGCTGTGTCCTGGAGTCGGCCCTGTTGAAGCCCTGAACAAGGGATACAAATTGCCTCATCCCAGGAGATGCTCCAGGAGGCATTGTGCCTCAGAGATACTCTCTGAAGCACAAATCCCTTCCTGCTGCTCCAGGGCATAGTAATTTCGTGCTGGCTTGTACTAAGAATATTATGAGAACCCCACATTCCAGCTCAGCTGTTTTGGCAAGTGCATTATGGGACAGGGGAACCCAGGCTTGGCCCATTCCCCTGCTGCCCACTCTCCTCTTACCCACTCTGAGCTGGGGAATTGAGTGGGAGTTGAATGCCCATTTGTTTATTTCAGTGCACCCTGACCCACTGTCATAAAATTTGGATAGCCCATGTAGGTTTTGAATCTTGTTTACTCTCCTGCAAGCAGAACTTCAAATCAAGAACCATATAAACGCTGTAGGGTGGCTCTTGAGCTGCTGAAAATTCCCATAGTGCCATTAAATGGAGCTTTGGCACTTTACACCAGCTCAGGCTAATAGAATCTGCCCCTGTGAGCCTCTCTCTTAATTTTACATAGCCAGTTGTTTCTACCATTATCTTACTTTATAGGGATGCTGCCAGCTTGGAGTCATGGTCTGTGCTAAGTCTGTTATAGGCACAGCACAGATCTCACAGCCCAGAAAGAGGGAATGTGTGACTAAGGGAGCTTGAAACCACTTTTTTGCTTTCCTAATTTGGGGATATTGTGTGTGTGTGTTTCAGGGGTGCGGGGTGATCTGGTGTAATTTAGACAGTCGTCAAAGACTGACAAGTGGTGGTGTCCTGTACCTGACTGCCTGTGGGACAATACACTGCCCAGAATCCCGACATTATTGTCTCAGGCCTGGCCTCAGCTCATCCCCTACACCAAAGCTTGTACTGTGGGTAGATTGGAGCCTTGTTATAGGTTGCCATGCACAAGTGTACACCATGGGGAATTCTCCCCTGGATCTGAGTCTTTGAAAGGAGCATAAAAGGGCCATAGAAGAGGGGAGAATTCCTCCCCTGTAATCCAGTAAGTTTAATACATGAGCTAAAAATAATTTCAATTTCATAACCTGCACAAGTCCTGTGCTATTTTTCAAACAGTTTTATAGTTACATCCTCCTGCTTAAAACAAAAACAAACAAGCAAACATTTTTCTCTCTGCTATGTAAAGCGCCACATAACCAGGGGTAAGTGATTCATTATACAGGAGTAATGTGGAAATTGACTAAGCAAAGTATTGACTAATGTACAAAGTGACCTGAAACAAGAGAATTTTTTTCTCTGTTCTTTGATTTATAGTAATCTTAGATGATACTTGTAATAATAGGTAACAGATTTCCAGGCAAAAGCATGGTTTTAATTTGGCAGTGTCCCTTTCAGTGTTTTAAACAGCAACATTAACTTGGCAGTCTTGTGTACTATGTCTAGGCTCATGTTTCTGTTTCCATGCCTTGCTTAATATTCTATGTCAGTGGCCTAAAATGTCTACCATAGAACACCGCACATGCAATGGCTGATGTAATGTTGCTGTGGGGTCCAGAGCTTCTGTGATTCTTGACTGTTTGTGATTGTAATTGTGCAAACGCTGACAGGTTTTTTGTCATATAGTATGAATATTGGAAGTGTCATACACAAGGTTGTATTTTGCATTCTGATATCCAAAGTAAAGTACAAAGATCTAAGAAGGGACATCCTATCGATCATGTAGCTATATAACTAAAATACATAATGTACTGTTAGGTCTGCTCTGTAGATTTTCCTTCACTGTTACAAGCAGAGAGAGGGGAGCTGGTTCTGAACTGGATTGTGGAACATGGAAGGGGGAATTCTACTGAATGCTCCTTCCTGCCCCTTGAGCTTGTGGGAATAACTCTTAAAATCTGCAGTGTTTGGAGCTTAATATGTCTAGAGGGACACACAGGCACACACGGTGAGAAGGAGCCATGGTAGGGGGGAGCCTCACTCTGAGGCTGCAGGAATCTTGCAAATATACAAGTGGGAATTATGCTGCTGGCAAGCATTATTAACCATGGCTCTTTATCTGTCCACCCTTGAGGCCTAGGAATTTGTGTTGGCTGTGATGACAATGGTAGAATGATTTCCTTTGGAACTATATTGCCTTTGAGAGGAAGAAAGCAGTCATGACGGGCTGGTACGACTAAAGGATGTCGTTTTCTGCTGCTTCCTGGACCCTCCCAAACTGTTTCCAAGTGAAAAACCATTCCTAGGAAACTTATGAGGAGTGTCCTGGGCCGTGCACCCTTCCCCCCACCCCCTTTGCTGGTTTTACTACAAGAGTTTAGAATTTGGGCCTCTGTTTTGATCAGCTGTATTAAAATCATAATGCTGTGTATGTGTGCATAGAATCTGAATGAGTAGAAACTAGACTTGATGTAAGTATATAAACACACGCAATTTACATTGGCTTTAATTTTTTACTTATTTTTCTTATTTTCAATATGGAATTTGACAGATAGGATTTACTTTTAATACAGATTTGTGGCAAGAAAATTATCTTCATCAGAGGAAATAATAATGTCCCAAGGACAATGTTAAAGTGAACAGAAAGCATTATTGGCTCTGGGATGCAACAAAAGTCCTACAGAAACAAAAATAACAAACCAATCGAGCACAAGTTATTTCACCTTGTCATATATCTATTTATTTTAATTTGTTAGTTTTGCAAAGTCGATCTCAAGAATCTTTAACTTGAATAAATGATTCAAAAACTGCTCACAATCTTCCTTTCTTAATTTGATTTGTTCTCATTTACCCATTCTAATGGACAAGTGGAGGAAGAGTCTACAAACCTAACAGATTATATATTTAATTCTACTTGTGTTTATTCTGCCCATGTACTCCACGTATTGTATGCCATATTTGCACTGCTCTGTTACATGCAACCTGATACTACTTCTGCCACAATAAAGTTACTTTAAAACTTCAGTGCCTGTAATCACATCAGCAGGCGCTATTCTAGCAATATGTGAGCCATACCACCAGTCTGGAATGAAATGAGGTGTGTTACATCTGCGGAACAAGAATTCAAATGTGAGTTGGAAACAAAGATCCTTCAAAACAGGCAACAGAACAATTGGGTTTGGACAAATTCAGAAGATTGTTGAACCCTTAATTATCAGTGTATGGGGAAATCATGCTGTCGTGGAGTGCCAATGTTGTGTTTTACACACCTTGGCAGAAAACATGCCATCTTTTGCTTTTTATTCAACCTTTGTTACAGAGGTGAAAACTGTATCATATTTAATTGGCTACCTGCAGTTCATTAGTGGCAGCATCATTAAGTAATACTGGAGCATTTGTAGTAGCTAATCTTCAAGCACTTAGCATTTGTCTTGACCTCGTTAAAGGTAACAAAGGTCAGGCTTCAGTTCAGCAGAGTCATTCGTTCACCAAGGAGACTGGCATAGCAAAATAATCTGTGTGTGTCACTTTTAATTAATCACGCTACTTTCCTCTTCATGAAATGCCAGCAGATAATTGTTACTAAATGTGATTTGCAACACCCTGTGCTGTGGTCGAATGACCAAAAATAGGCAAACGGATAAAAACATCGTTTAGCTTGCAGGCAGCAAGTGTTTGCTATTCAAAGGTACATCATGCATAAACATTGATTTAGCCATGAGCTGATACTTATAAAGCTTTTGCTGTTTCCAGAAAGCCCTGTGGTCAGGCTAAGTAATAGCCAAGGGCAAGTGCTTTTACCTGCATGGCAAGATTACATTCTATATGAATTGTCTGATCCTGATATAAATCAGTTTTCATAATATTAACCTACTGCAACATTGCCATAGGTCAGAACAAAGTGCACTAAATGAAACACTTGCATTTGCAGTGTGAAACTTGTTCCATGTAGTTCATGCTGATTTCAGATAAATATTCATTAGGAACTTGATTTGCAAAGCATTTGCATGCTTTTTTGGTCTAAGAAGCCATTTGAATCAATCTGCTTTTTCAAACAAAATTTATAGAACCAACTTAGCATGATTTCCACTTGCAGTTTACAAACTGCACTGAAATATGAACTCAATTTGAAAAGCATTTCTCAGTTGTTCCACAGTAATAGGTGTTTACACATTTGATAAGTTGTCCAAGAAGCTACTTTACTACACTGCTGATTCAAATTCTGTTCTGTTACACATGTACAAGACCCAATAACTTCAGTAGGGATTGCACTGGGAATTGCACAAGTGTACCATAACTGAGGGCAGAATTTGATTCTATGGATGAGTTCACCAGCATACCAATTTAGTGGAATTTCATAGCTATACTTCTCTAAATCTGAAGCTGATTCAGCTGCCTGTTTACAACATGAAATAAGGCAGAAAAATGAACTATGACTTTGTTATCTATCTTTTAGCTCTACCATTGTATTCCACAACAGTTTATAATGAAGGCCCTCTGTTTCACACTGATTTTGAATAGCGTTAGTCTGATTTCAGTGGATTTGCACCAGGGAGGTGAAAGCACGGTCAGGTGCAGAGAGTTCAGAACCCTTTCAAGTGAAGCTGATCGGATTCTCCTGCCACTAACGCATATCTAAAGTACGTTACAAGTACACCAAGTGTGCTTACGAATATGTTTTCAAAAAGTCTCTTCAGATGACTGACAGGACCTAATGTATACATGAAAAATAAGTAGTGCTGTTTAGTACCAGAAGACATTACTATATATTATACTACTTTAAAGAATTAGAGTACAACTAATCAAAGTATAATTTTGCAATTCAGTCAGCGGGCTAAGGATCTGGAGATCTGCATTATATTCCTGGCTTGCTCTACCACAAATTTTCTGTGTAATCTTTTGAAAGTAAAGCAAAGTAGACCCCTGCTCCTAATTTGGACCGTTAAACACTGTTGTGGTTATAATATTATAGTAGTAATCTCCTTATGCCACGGTTTCCCTATCTGTAAATACAGACAATCATACTTCAGAGAGCTTTATGAATCTAGACTCATTAATATTTTTGAGGAATGTGGATTCTGTATATACTTGGTTGGAGAATTTTTTCAAAACTTTTTTGTCAGAAAATACTTATTATCAAAAGTTAAACTTTTGGGGGGGAATGTTCAATGAACTTTCCTTGAGTAATTTCTCAGGTCCCGGTTGGAACTTCTGGTCAAAACCAGAGGGAGAGACCAGAATAGCAAAAATCCTGGTGGTTAAGGCATTCATGTGGGATGGAGATATTCAGGTTCAACTCCCTGCTCTGCTTGATTCAGACCAGGGACTTGAACTTGTATTTCCCACATCTCCTCCTGTTATAGGTAAACTCATAACTATTTGAATAACTGGCCCTGGGCCACTTTTGGGGGTGTAGTGGTTTATCTCTTGTAGTATAAAGCATCTTCTAAATTTTTCACTAGCTACCTTATGGTAAATGGCTTTACCCCCATTTGTCAGACAGCCCTGGATAACCGTAAAGCTGAATGCCAAGCTTCTTAAGAACATAAAAAAGCCAAAGAGAATCCCTGGTGCTTTTTTGGTGTGTAATAAGAAGGGCAAGAATAGAGAGGGTTGTTGAGGGTGTTTTTTAAAATGGTTGTTTAGTTTTGAAGCTATCCTTCAGATCTCAGCTGCTATCTTCAGAATGTGTGAGAGGTAAGGGGCCTAATCAGGTAATGGCTGTCTAATGACATTTGCCCTTTATTAATTGGTAATTATTTTATAACATGTGAAAGGCTAATTAGGATGCCATTTCTTGGTAGTTGGCCTTCTGGGGGTGGAGGAGTGGCCAAAGCAAAATCAAAAGTTCTTAACTATAGACCACCCAGTGCTGCAAACTCTACAAATCTCTGCACACAAGCAACTCTTACTCATATGTTGACTTCATTCAAACTGTTTGCGTAAGGACTTCTCAGATAAGCCCTGCTCCAGCAAAGCACTTAAGCACATACTTCACTATAAGCATGTTATTAGTACTGTACTTCATGCATGAGGTGGATCAGAGCCATAACAATTTGAAGGATCCAGGCTTATGTCCTGCTACAAAATTCCCAACCCAGGGGTAATTATTGCTATTGTAAAGCATGAAAATATAATGAAAAAATCAGTTCTTTATTTTACGTGACAAAAAGTTAATAATCGAACTGCACATGGCTACCTATCTAATATAGGTAATTGCAATCCAGGCCTTTTCCTAAAGATTAAGTGCCCTTACAATAAGGCATAGCATAGTGGTTCTTAATTGTCCTTATAATCAGCTAATAATGTAACACTGACAGACCCTGGTCACTGCAGGCGGGATTGAACCTGGGATCTTTGGAGCTGTATGCACCAGCCTCTATAGCATAAGCTAAAAGCCATATAGTCCTTAGCTAAGGCCAGAGAGCGGACTCATTAATCTCTCTCTCTAAGTGGTCTCGGTGCACTACATGGGACAGAACATCACACCCAGCAGTGTGTGGGTTACAATAACATTTGTAAGTTTGCATTACAGAGACACTAGGCATGTACAGTGTCTCCCCCCGCTGACACTGCTGTGGTTACATTCTATTTTTAGCGTACTGACTCGATGAGAGCTAGCGTGAGTTTATCTCAAGCTGGGAGCCATGCTCCCAGCTTGAAGTGTAGACATACCTTCTGAGGCCTCATTGTAAGTGGTACATAGATCTTGTGCTGGGCCCTCTGCACAGGGGTGAATTTCATCCTAAGGAAGCAAAGGAGGAACATCTTTAACAATGGAAAAGCTGATTTTTCTTGAGAAGTAGAAGATAGACATAACAGTAAATCGTGACTGCCAATTGTGCGCACATGCATAAGGAGATCTAGAGGGTGCCCACTCACTGCATATGTGCTCAGCCACAACCTCCCCATCTAGCCCTATTGTTTAACAAGGGGGCCCTGAATCCTGAGCTTGTTTTCAACAAGCCATTGTCATGGTGGGTAGTAACATCACCCATGGGTAGATATTTAACTTGGGATGGGAGTTCTTGGAGGCTGACATGCATACATTTATCAAAGAACTCTAACTCTATAAATGTATTTTTTAGGATCTTTCTTACTGAGATCCAGTCACTTCAACAGGAGTGTATCCTATTTTGTTTACATAGTATCTTGCCCTTTGGGGCAAGTGTAGGTCCTTTGTGGAAATATGGCACCAGAGGGAAAAAAGTCACTCCAACATAGGCAGCTAGATACTTATGCTCCTATCAAAGTAAGTCAATTACTACTTTTTTTGTGTGTCTGTACTGCCGGTAGCATAAAGCCACCAGTCAAGATTTGGACCCTTGTTTATGATTCATTATTTAATTACACTGATCTTGTGGTTGTGCCTAAAGGTTGGTCCTCATTGTGCTAAGCCCTGTATAAACTTTAAATGACAGTCTCTGCTCCAAAGAGCTACATTCTAAATAGATAAGACAGACAAATAGCATATATGTGACATGTCAAAGGCAATGTATCTTGTCAATAAATATGTAAAGATTTTTTTCTCCAGAATATCTCTCTCCTTCCCCGGTGCACCATACACCCTATCCAATGTGCCCTTCATCATCTCATGTAATAGATTGACTGACTTCACCCATCCCCGGTGCCTCAGTCAGAATCTGCCAGCTTTTAAAGAGTGAAACATGTCAGAAACCTGGCCTGTCTACTCCAACTCAAAGGCATCTGGAGGCAGCAGCTTCCTGCCACTTTCTGTCCTCCTCCACACTATGGAATAGCAGTCCATTACTTTAGCCCCTCAACCACCTCATCTCTGAGATTTGCTAGTATTTAACTCTTTCCAAGATCTGGGTTGCCTGTCACCTATTTGCCAGAACATAAGCTGTCCAGGGAGGGGTGGGAAAAGGAAGAGAATTGAGCAAGAGCTCTGTGTAGCTCAAAACATATCTTGAGGCTCTGGGAGAAGGTGGACTATAGTTACTTTTATATACCTTGTTATGTTGGTGAATTATAAGTTCACTGTATTGTTGCAATTGGTAAACTTAAAGAAACCAAAGAAAGAATAAAAATAAGTTGAGATTTGTAACATGATCAAATCAAAACTGATCTTCAGAAATAAAGATTCTTTCACATACCTTAATCAAGGTACTACAATTTTACATTGAGTGTTGGAGGCCTCTGTAAATACATCCTTGGACTCCAACTTTTGTATATTAAGATTTAAAGGAGAGACTGGAAGAGCAGATCCAGTTTCTGTTTGGCTTTCTGTACTTGAAAAAATTTGCTTACAACTTCAGTTTTGCTTGCAAATGGAGCATCTTTAGTACAAAGCTAACACTTATGATCACTTTTAACTAGAATTTTATGTTGTTGTTTTTTTAAGTGATGTTTCAGGACAAATACTTTTAGGTCTCCTGACTTATCCATAGAAAACCAGTTGGAGGAGGTCACTGTTTCAATTATTAAAGAAGATTTTCCATACTAGGAGCCCGTAATAGTCATTTTATTTCTGGATTTCAGGAGAACAAGAAATATTTTCAGCTATCTATATAACAACACTTAGGTCAGCATGAAACTTGTTTGAAGAGAACCCACAAAACTAATCTGTGAAATATTAAAGAGTGAATCTGTTCTTGTGAGATATCTAACACGATTTCCTTAATTGAAAATTCAATAGCATACTGATAAGAATCCATGTTTTGGATTAGTAACAAAACCAAAGAGTTGGTACTCTAGTCAAGGTTTCCAAAAGGGATTAGTTATTTGCTTTCCTCAATTTTGGGTTGCCTACTTGAGACATGTTAAAGGGGCCCTGATTTTCAGAAAGTGGGCGTCTAGTACTTTCTGAAAATCAGTTCCCTCAAAGGACTATAGATACCACAGTGAGGGGCACAGTATATAAATATAGAATATTCACTTCTTTTATAGAGATGACCATAATACAACCCTGGACCTATACCAATTCATCCCACCTGGCAGGGGATTCTTCCTCTCATGGTGATCTCAGTTATATAATACAGGGTTCCTGTAAAAAAGACACTCCGATTCTGTAAGTTAGTTGAAATTTTAAGGCTCAAGAAAATAATGGCCCTCATCAAAAAGTCATCAGTTACTGGCAATTACTGCACAGTGGTATATGAATATTACAGTTATTCCCTATTCTAAGCCTAGGGAAATACTGCAGCCACTCATTACCATATCTGGTATCTGTTAGAAAACCATAACTTTTCATGGCAACCACTGTGCAGTATTTGGCCATATATTGCAACCAGTTATATATCTGCTTATCTCTAAGAACATGTGCAGTCTCACTGAAGGATATGGCTACTCACACGCTTAATGTTCAGTGCCTGTGTAAATGTTTACAGAATCAAGGTCTGTGTTAGTTCCTAAGAACAACTATCATGTGGAAGGCATAAATGAGAGACAAAATTTACTTTTATAGTAAAAAGCACACATGCAGAAAAGTGCATCGGTATGAGGAAACCATCTGATTGTTTTTCCTGCATGGTATAATTTACAAAAAAATAATAATTAAAAGGAGCCAAGCCATATCTTTGTGTGATATTTTTTGAAAATTCAAGTAACCTTTAAATATATGTGTCTTTAAAACAAATACTGTACAAAGCAAATATCCAGTGTCCGGTATCTGTACACATTATTTATTTTCACTCTTTATTGATCTTTACAATACTCACTTGTGGCTCTGCTGTCTCTCTACCTCTCATGAGTTATATGGTCAGCGATACACTTGTACAATAAATAATGTATCCACAGTCAGTTAATTTGATATGTCTTTATTTATCTGAGATCTCAGTTCAACTTATACTACTCTACCATTAAAATACATTACTCTAATTATACAGTAAATAAAAACAACTGAGCCGTATATCCAATTTGCTCTGAGTTATCTGAGGGTTTTGTGATTTACGGAGTTTTCACTCTAGTTGCAAGGTATATTTTATTCATTCATAGTCTAAAACAAAAGCAACTGCAAAATATGTAAAGCCAGATTGTATAAACATTAAAATTATACCAAAAGTAGACCTCCATCAGCAGCTGACATAATGTCATGTAAAACTTTTCCCCCAAAACAAAAGCTATTGCTCATAATGTTTCCTTCAGGTTTGGATTATTAATACGTCTTTGTCCTAACTTTAGTGGATAAACAGACTCACAGAGTGTACCAGTGTGTTAGCCGTTACTGATACTGAGTCTTAGCGCTTTGATTTGATTCTGATCCCTCAACACATCATGTGTTCAGGGATGTGTAAATTTGAATTTGGAGGTTGCCTGCTGACTTCTAAGTAAATAGGAATTTATGCAGGCAACAGCATACTTATAATTATTTCATTGTTGGGCATCTTGCTAGATCATACATCGTTTGGACCATATGAATGATAGGAGCTAGATCTATATGCAAAACTGTTTGCAATTATGCATAGCTGGGAGCTATCTTGGAATTCACCTGTGAAAACTATAGAATCTGAAGTTAATTTCTATGGTAGGCAAGAAATGCAATGTATTTGAATGGTTTATAGTAGCGGTTTTGCTATGGTCACCAATCAATGGATTTCTGCGCCCGTCACCAGGGATCCCAGAGTCTCCATTCTGCTTCCCAGAGCTGTGCGCATATGCTCCAAGACAGCATACGTCCTTTAGGATCCATGTTATTTTCTTCCATGCAGCTGTGCAGTATGCAGCCCTGGAAGAGAGCATGCCATGAGTCTGCCTGCCTGGCAACTGGTCCATGATCTCTGAGGGCTGGGTCTCTAACCCCTTGTCAGAGTGAGGGTATGCTTACACTGCAGCTGGGAGCTGGTGAATCTCTCAGCTTGGGTAGGCAGACTTGTGTTAGCAGAGCTCATGCTATAAATAGCTGCACGACTGTTGCAGTACTGGCAGAGGATTGGGCTAGCCACCTGAGCTTAAATAGGCTAGAATGGCTAGCCTAAGCTGCCACTGCAATGTCTATTCAGCTAATTTTAGTGTGCTAGCATGAGCCCTGCTAGCACAAGTTTGTTAAGCCAAGTTGAGAGGCTCGCTCCCAGCTGTGGTGTAGACATACCCTGAGGAGTTCACATTGAGCTTCCTGGGTTTTCAGGAAAAAATGACACCCTTCCCCCCACACACACACCAAGGTAAAGAAAGGTCCCTCCACTTACAGAGGGTCCAGGCATCAGGGGATCAGCATCGGATTTCCTAGCCATCAGTCCCTGCTCTGTGGTCTAGCTCTGCTTCCGTCTGAGCACCACCTGTTATTGGGCATGGATTCTCTCTTTTAAGAAGATACCTTTCTCCAGGTGCAACAGGCCTTACAGGTAGCACCAGAATGGAGCTAATTGTTCCCAAAGAAGCTCATAGTCCTGGTATATCTTTGTCTAGAACATGGCATTATGTATCTTCCTCAGCTAACCAAAAACTAACATATGAGGAGTAAGTCTATTTTATTATAGGCAGACATTATGCTTTTGTGGAAAGTCAAAGACTCTTAATTTGAAATTGAATAAAATGAATTCACCATTTCCTTTCACTTTTATAATTTTCTTCCCTCTCTACTTGAAAATGAAATTGTTCTCAGAGCATGCTTACAAGCTGCAGGCTGCTCACTATGTCTGAGGATCTTAGCAATGTCCTCTCTCATTGTGACAATTAGAATCTTATACAAGGAGAAGAATTCTAATGCTTAGCAGTTTATCACAAGAGATATCAACCAACTCATTCATATTAAGACGAGTAAATTATGTCTGTGCATTCCACATGAATAGTGCTGTCACGGTATATAAGTATAAAATAGAAATAAATGCCATATGCACTGAAATCTTAGGCTTAAGCAAGTATTCCAACTGTGTGAGGGGGAAAATGAATTGCTGTAAGAAGGGCCCTTGGTGCCTGCAGGCAAGTCTTTGATTCTGTACCTTTCCATCTTGTAACATTCTGCACTGAATACCCTTGTAGTCTTTTCAGCTTCACTTAAAAGGCCTTTAATAATTAAAAAAGAGGAGAGTGGTGCTACCTTATTTAGTGTTATAGGCAAGAATTGGTCATTGTGAATGGCAACCTTTTGTCCCTTATTAAAAAAAAAACCAAAAAACGTAAAAGGTGCATAGGCAAAGGCTAGATTCCGAGGTTGTTGATCTTGTGAAAAGGAGCCAACATTCAGAAGGGAATTTATAATGGGAAAAAGTGATATTATGTTGACAAATAAATCTGGCCTTTTTAAATTAAATGGATGGCTTAGTGAAAAACATAGTTTGTTTAAATCAAGCCCTGCATGTATGAATGTAAGCAACAGAAGGTAAATAAAAATGGTAATAAACTGCCTTATTTCAACCCAGCAATACAAAACTTGGTGTGTAAAAGTTATTTTTGAATGTAAATAATAGTGTTGTCTATGGGCTTGATTGTCCCTTGGACTGAGCAGCTGTGGAGAGAAACACCATCATGTTCTTGTGTGAGAAACCCTAATCAGACATGCCAAACTCGTGAAAAAAACGCAGAAATTGGGCTTGGTTTTGGCTTAATTGGCTTGTGAGTTGCTTGTTGGCTAGTTTTTGGCTTGTAGATTGTTGCTTGTTATAGCCTGTTGCTTCTTTTTTTGGATCGGCTCCCAGCTGGGGCAAGAGGAGGCAAGCCGGGGTGCACAGTGGGCCCACCACAGTCCCAGACTGCACGCCGGGGAGATCTAGTCAGATAGAGTGTTGGGATTCTTAGGAATTGGCTTGTTTTGGCCTTGTTTTGAAATTGGAATTAGCTTGGTTTTTGGCTTATGGTGAAAGTCAGGCTTGTGAAAGTTGGCAACTCTGACCCTGAAATTCATGTGTAAAAGTGAGAAGTCCCATGGAGCTGAGGTAAGTGGGGAATGGGCAGAGCTTGGCTCACCTAGATGAATATTCTAGCCAGTGCAGGGCAGGAGGTCTTGTAATTTGCTTCCACCTCTTCCCTGTGCTGTTCTTTGAATGGCTCACTTACCCAGGTTTGTGGCAAAGCTTCGAAGTAACCATAAAAGTACTGTGAGAGAGGCAAGGTGGACAAGGTAATATCTTTTATGGACCAACTTCTGTGGGTGAAACAAACAAGAACCACCAAAAGAAGTTGCTCCAATAAAAGATATTACCTCACCCATCTTGTCACTTTCATAACCTGGGACTAACATGGCTGTAACAGCATTGCAAACATCCAAAAGTACTATGATCTTTCTAGAACAAAGATGCCAGCCTCACTCCTGTCAAGTGGCACACTACTGTGTGAATAGTCTCATGGTCATCACTGCGACCAGACACAGAATATGTTTTTGATACTTTCTCATGGTGTCCATACTGGAGGTCAACATATTACCCCCCTGCCTCAGAGAGTGAGAGAGAGAGATTTGCTGATGCTTAACGGGGTATCAGCTCTCTGACACTCCCAGTCTGTCAGCCACCTGAGCAATCTCTTCAAGACCCTGCCAACTCCTACTTTGCCTTCCAAGTTATAACTTGGTGTACCGCCAAGATCCTCTGAAATATCCCTCAGTTGTGTCCAACCCCTGTCACTGGACAGTCATAGTAATTATGAGGTTCATTATTCCCAAGGGAACAGTATATACACAGCTTAGTTGGTACCATTCAGGATCAGGTTCTTTATAAACCACAGCACAGAGATACAGTTAGAGTGCAAACAATCCTGTTTATTAACAAAAATTAAGGTTTAAGAAATACTGAGTAAGAATAGTGGAAATAGAAATGCACATAAAGCAAAAATATAACATTCTCCTTAAACTTATCTTTAACAGGCTAAAATCCTTATCTAAAGTAGTTTCTCATCTAAAACAATGTTCCAGCATCACCAAATTACCAGGCTGGGAGCCACCATTCATGGATGCAAAAAGCACTGTCCTTTCTGCTCCCTCCATGATGGATAATCAAAATATTTTACTTGTCCCCCAGTTATAATCCAGCAAATGTTTGAAATGCCCTTCACTGTTTGTTCTCCAGTGTGCTGACCCCCCAGGTTTACTTCACACCCTCATGTTGACTTGGAATGCAAATGTAGCTCCCATTGTGTTAGGTTTACTAGCCTAAACTTATATCAGAGAAAGGGATAGACTCATAGACTCATAGACTCTAGGACTGGAAGGGACCTCGAGAGGTCATCGAGTCCAGTCCCCTGCCCTCATGGCAGGACCAAATACTGTCTAGACCATCCCTGATAGACATTTATCTAACCTACTCTTAAATATCTCCAGCGATGGAGATTCCACAACTTCCCTAGGCAATCTATTCCAGTGTTTAACTACCCTGACAGTTAGGAACTTTTTCCTAATGTCCAACCTAAATCTCCCTTGCTGCAGTTTAAATCCATTGCTTCTTGTTCTACCATTGGAGGCCAAGGTGAACAAGTTTTCTCCCTCCTCCTGATGACACCCTTTTAGATACCTGAAAACTGCTATCAGGTCCCCTCTCAGTCTTCTCTTTTCCAAACTAAACAAACCCAATTCCTTCAGCCTTCCTTCATAGGTCATGTTCTCAAGACCTTTAATCATTCTTGTTGCTCTTCTGGACCCTCTCCAATTTCTCCACATCTTTCTTGAAATGTGGTGCCCAGAACTGGACACAATACTCCAGTTGAGGCCTAACCAGCGCAGAGTAAAGCGGAAGAATGACTTCTCGTGTCTTGTTTACAACACACCTGTTAATGCATCCCAGAATCATGTTTGCTTTTTTTGCAACAGTATCACACTGTTGACTCATATTAAGCTTGTGGTCCACTATGACCCCTAGATCTCTTTCTGCCATACTCCTTCCTAGACAGTCTCTTCCCATTCTGTATGTGTGAAACTGATTGTTCCTTCCTAAGTGGAGCACTTTGCATTTATCTTTATTGAACTTCATCTTGTTTACCTCAGACCATTTCTCCAATTTGTCCAGATCATTTTGAATTTTGACCCTGTCCTCCAAAGCAGTTGCAATCCCTCCCAGTTTGGTATCGTCCGCAAACTTAATAAGCGTACTTTCTATGCCAACATCTAAATCGTTGATGAAGATATTGAACAGAACCGGTCCCAAAACAGACCCTGCGGAACCCCACTTGTTATACCTTTCCAGCAGGATTGGGAGCCATTAACAACTACTCTCTGAGTACGGTTATCCAGCCAGTTATGCACCCACCGTATAGTAGCCCCATCTAAATTGTACTTTCCTAGCTTATCTATAAGAATATCATGCGAAACTGTATCAAATGCCTTACTAAAGTCTAGGTATATCACATCCACCGCTTCTCCCTTATCCACAAGGCTCGTTATCCTATCAAAGAACGCTATCAGATTAGTTTGACATGATTTGTTCTTTACAAATCCATGCTGGCTATTCCCTATCACCTTACCACCTTCCAAGTGTTTTGCAGATGATTTCTTTGATACCTGTTCCATTATCTTCCCTGGCACAGAAGTTAAACTAACTGGTCTGTAGTTTCCTGGGTTGTTTTTATTTCCCTTTTTATAGATGGGCACTATATTTGCCCCTTCCAGTCTTCTGGAATCTCCCCCGTCTCCCATGATTTTCCAAGATAATAGCTAGAGGCTCAGATACCTCCTCTATTAACTCCTTGAGTATTCTAGGATGCATTTCATCAGGCCCTGGTGACTTGCAGGCATCTAACTTTTCTAAGTGATTTTTTACTTGCTCTTTCCTTATTTTCTCTTCTAAACCTACCCTCTTCCCGTAAGCATTCACTATACTAGACATTCCTTCAGACTTCTCAGTGAAGACCGAAACAAGAAGTCATTAAGCATCTCTGCCATTTCCAAGTCTCCCGTTAATGTTACCCCCTACCTCATTGAGCAGTGGGCCTACCCTGTCCTTAGTCTTCCTCTTGCTTCTAATGTATTGATAAAAAGTCTTCTTGTTTCCCTTATTCCCATAGCTAGTTTGAGTTCATTTTGTGCCTTTGCTTTTCTAATCTTGCCTCTGCATTCCTGTGTTATTTGCCTATATTCATCCTTCGTGATCTGACCTAGTTTCCATTTTTTATATGACGCCTTTTATTTTGTAGGTCACGCAAGATCTCAAGGGTAAGCCAAGGTGGTCTTTTGCCACATTTTTCTATCTTTCCTAACCATCGGAATAACTTGCTTTGGGCCCTTAATAGCGTCCCTTTGAAAAACTGCCAACTTTCCTCAGTGTTTTTCCCCTCAGTCTTAATTCCCATGGGACCTTGCCTATCAGCCTCTCTGAGCTTACCAAAATCCGCCTTCCTGAAATCCATTGTCTCTATTCTGCTGTACTCCTTTCTACCCCTTCCTTAGAATTGCAAATTCTATGATTTCATGATCACTTTCGCCCAAGCTTCCTTCTACTTTTAAATTCTCAACAAGTTCCTCCCTATTGGTTAAATCAAGTCTAGAACAGCTTCCCGACTAGTAGCTTTTTCAACTTTCTGAAATAAAAAGTTGTCTGCAATGCAGTCCAGGAACTTATTGGATAGTCTGTGCCCCGCGGTGTTATTTTCCCCAACATATATCTGGATAGTTGAAGTCCCCCATCACCACCAAATCTTGGGCTTTGGATGATTTTGTTAGTTGTTTGAAAAAAGCCTCATCCACCTCTTCCGCCTGATTAGGTGGCCTGTAGTAGACTCCCAGCACGACATCACCTGTGTTTTTTACCCCTTTTAGCTAACCCAGGAGACTCTCCACCCTTCCGTCTCCTATGTCCATCTCCACCTCAGTCCAAGTGTGTACATTTTAATATATAAGGCAACACCCTCCTCCCTTTTCCGTCTATACTTCCTGAGCAAACTATACCCATCCACACCAACATTCCAGTCGTGTGTATTATCCCACCAAGTTTCAGTAATGCCAACTAATGTCATAATTGTATTTATTTATTAGCACTTCCAGTTCTTCTGCTTATTACCATACTTCTTGCCTTTGTATAAGGCATCTAAGATACTGGTTTGATCTTGCTCCCATCTTTGCCCTGACCCTCCTTCCTCTCTGCTATTATAGCCTGTGCTCCCTCCTGTTTCCAACCCATCTCCCAGGTCTTGTTCCCCACTTACCTGTGGGCTTTGCTCACCTGTCCCCGTCGAACCTAGTTTAAAGCCCTCCTTACTAGGTTAGCCAGTCTGTGCGCAAATCGGTGAATAAGCATGCTTATATAAGGATAAGGATAGGTGAATAAGCATGCTTTGTCTGGCCCAAAACCTGTTCGTCAACTCTGCCTTGTTGCATAGTTTAAACACTATTTTAGTGGGTACACATAATGTTTAAATATAATCAGTACATACATTTCTCAATTATATTAATTACACTAGCTTTCATTTGATGCCTCATAAGATGCTATTTATGGTTAAATACCATCAAAGCAGTGTGTTGGTGTACTGAGTTTGTCAGGCCTGTTAGGAGTTGCTGATACAGAGAATTGAACCCTTTGCCAGCTGGCAACAATTGGCCTCTATGACACAAAGCTGTACTACTCAACGTCAGTAAGGATGGCAGAATCTCACCCTAAGTGTATGAGACAGAGGGGAAAAACAACTGAGGAAAGTTGGCAGTTTTTCAAAGGGACACTATTAAGGGCCCAAAAGCAAGTTATTCCGATGGTTAGGAAAGATAGAAAATGTGGCAAAAGACCACCTTGGCTTACCCTTGAGATCTTGCGTGACCTACAAAATAAAAAGGCGTCATATAAAAAATGGAAACTAGGTCAGATCACGAAGGATGAATATAGGCAAATAACACAGGAATGCAGAGGCAAGATTAGAAAAGCAAAGGCACAGAATGAACTCAAACTAGCTATGGGAATAAAGGGAAACAAGAAGACTTTTTATCAATACATTAGAAGCAAGAGGAAGACTAAGGACAGGGTAGGCCCACTGCTCAATGAGGAGGGGGAAACAGTAACGGGAGACTTGGAAATGGCAGAGATGCTTAATGACTTCTTTGTTTCGGTCTTCACTTAGAAGTCTGAAGGAATGTCTAGTATAGTGAATGCTTACGGGAAGAGGGTAGGTTTAGAAGATAAAATAAAAAAAGAGCAAGTAAAAAATCACTTAGAAAAGTTAGATGCCTGCAAGTCACCAGGGCCTGATGAAATGCACCCTAGAATACTCAAGGAGTTAATAGAAGAGGTATCTGAGCCTCTAGCTATTATCTTTGGGAAATCATGGGAGACGGGGGAGATTCCAAAAGACTGGAAGGGGGCAAATATAGTGCCCATCTATAAAAAGGGAAATAAAAACAACCCAGGAAACTACAGACCAGTTAGTTTAACTTCTGTGCCAGGGAAGGTAATGGAGCAGGTAATCAAAGAAATCATCTGCAAACACTTGGAAGGTGGTAAGGTGATAGGGAATAGCCAGCATGGATTTGTAAAGAACAAATCATGTCAAACTAATCTGATAGCGTTCTTTGATAGGATAACGAGCCTTGTGGATAAGGGAGAAGCGGTGGATGTGATATACCTAGACTTTAGTAAGGCATTTGATACGGTCTCGCATGATATTCTTATAGATAAACTAGGAAAGTACAATTTAGATGGGGCTACTATAAGGTGGGTGCATAACTGGCTGGATAACCGTACTCAGAGAGTAGTTGTTAATGGCTCCAATCCTGCTGGAAAGGTATAACAAGTGGGGTTCCGCAGGGGTCTGTTTTTGGACCGGTTCTGTTCAATATCTTCATCAACGATTTAGATGTTGGCATAGAAAGTACGCTTATTAAGTTTGCGGACGATACCAAACTGGGAGGGATTGCAACTGCTTTGGAGGACAGGGTCAAAATTCAAAATGATCTGGACAAATTGGAGAAATGGTCTGAGGTAAACAGGATGAAGTTCAATAAAGATAAATGCAAAGTGCTCCACTTAGGAAGGAACAATCAGTTTCACACATACAGAATGGGAAGAGACTGTCTAGGAAGGAGTATGGCAGAAAGAGATCTAGGGGTCATAGTGGACCACAAGCTTAATATGAGTCAACAGTGTGATACTGTTGCAAAAAAAGCAAACATGATTCTGGGATGCATTAACAGGTGTGTTGTAAACAAGACACGAGAAGTCATTCTTCCGCTTTACTCTGCGCTGGTTAGGCCTCAGCTGGAGTATTGTGTCCAGTTCTGGGCACCACATTTCAAGAAAGATGTGGAGAAATTGGAGAGGGTCCAGAGAAGAGCAACAAGAATGATTAAAGGTCTTGAGAACATGACCTATGAAGGAAGGCTGAAGGAATTGGGTTTGTTTAGTTTGGAAAAGAGAAGACTGAGAGGGGACCTGATAGCAGTTTTCAGGTATCTAAAAGGGTGTCATCAGGAGGAGGGAGAAAACTTATTCACCTTAGCCTCCAATGATAGAACAAGAAGCAATGGGCTTAAACTGCAGCAAGGGAGATTTAGGTTGGACATTAGGAAAAAGTTCCTAACTGTCAGGGTAGTTAAACACTGGAATAGATTGCCTAGGGAAGTTGTGGAATCTCCATCTCTGGAGATATTTAAGAGTAGGTTAGATAAATGTATATTAGGCATGGTCTAGACAGTATTTGGTCCTGCCATGAGGGCAAGGGATTGGACTCGATGACCTCTCGAGGTCCCTTCCAGTCCTAGAGTCTATGAGTCTATGAGTCATGGTTGTGCCTCCACTTACATGCCAACCAACAGAATTGGCTGGTTGCACAATAGGTAGTATACTACTCACTTTAAATGTGCATCTCTGTGTCATAATACCTCCCACTTTTACCTCTGCAATGGTGCTTCTCCATACTAGCCCTTTTATGCGCTGCATACCAAAAGCATGACTGAGCTCCCCAACAAAGACAGTAGCTCCACCACAAGCAAACACCTGTCAATGTTCTTTTTCTGTTAAATTCTTTCCCCCTTTTTATGTATCCTACATGCAATCTCATTTTTCTGTATATTTGCCTTTAATTTTGTTAATAGGTTCAGCTTCTTATACCATATAGGTATTTATTTTTCCTTAAATAGGATTATTAAATATTTACATGTTAATATTTACATACGGTAGCATCAGAAATGTCTGTGGCATTTTGCAAATAAGTAAAATACTAAAGTTCCTCCACCTGAACTGCTTACATTCCAAAGAAAGAAGGTGGATTAGGTAATATCTTTTATTGGACCAACTTCTGTTGGTGAGAGAGACAATCTTGCATACATTCCAAAGGGTCAGTCCTGCTAGGTACTGAGAATCCTCAACTCCCATTGAAGTCACAAGCGGTGCTTAGCACTTTGCAGAATTAGGTACTAATGTAGACAACATATATTTGAGATGATGTAAGGAGTAGACTATTTCGTACAAAAGCAGTTACATCAAAACATATTATCCTTGTATTGGATTCTCAAGAAAGAGAGACCAAACCAATATATTAAAAAAGCAGAAAGGTGAAATTTACATAATTCCCCAAAAGGGCAAGCATGTTTGGACAAACAACCCATTTCATTGCCCTGGAAATCATTTATGTTCTGATAAAAAGCAATTTAAATAAGGTAGAGCAGTCATGAATATCATTACTTTTGTATCCAGTTACTAACTTTACAGTATATCTTATTTGCACTCCTCATCAATTCATTATACATTGCAAACACAAATTATTCATTTGATAATCCTATCTTTTGCAAGAAAAAGAGCAAGCAGTGATGAAACATAGCTTTTGCAGCTTAATTTTCTAAAGTAATGCTGAGTGTCTTCCAGTGCCCAAAAACATCAAGGAAATTCAGGGTCCAAGACCCCTGTTTCATTTGGTGTACAGGATGGATAGTGCTCACTGCATGAGAAGAAATCCAATTTTTGTTTTATCATCATCATTCAAGGTGTGGCCTCATGCATTATTTACTGTACACTATTCTGCACCGAATAGAATTATTAATTTATTTGTGGTGTTTTCTGTGGTGTTTATCACTATCATGTCTAAGTGCTTCACAATATATGTGAATTTATTTTCATAACCTCCCTGAGAGATGAGAGCATGCTATTATCCCTTTTTTACAGAGGCACAGAGTGATTAAGGCCAAATGTTTTCTCAAATTTGGATGCCCACACTAGGTATTTTCAAAGCACCAGCTCTCATTGACTTAAGTTGTAGCTTTGACAGCTCAGCAGTTCTGCAAATTACATCCCAGGGTCTCAAGTCAGGCACCCAGAAGATAAAATGTAGTGACCAGGTGTGAGAAGTCTGGTTTAGAGTGCCTTGCCCAGCATCACAGACACACACTGTGGCAGGGGCAGGGTTATAACAGAGTTCTCCAGGGCAGCATTCAACTGCTTTAACCAGGAAACCATCCTTTCCCTTCTTGTAAGTCACCTGGCTTGTTCACTACACAACTCCAACAACTGAGCCAGAGTTTCTATAAACAGCAACTTGATTCATCCCCAGAGCCCGTCACTCCTGTGCATTACATGAGGTATCAGTGGTGTTGAAAAAAATAGTATGTGATCATGTAATTAAAGACTGAATCGTAATACACATGCACAAAGGCGTTGCATTAAGGTGGCTCAGGGAACTTTGATTCTAGCATTCCTAATCTTTGAGTGCTTGACTTTGCACTCTTTTAGTGATGTGTTATCTATTTGTCTATTAGGGCTAGTTTGTGCCTGGCTGTCATTCTGGTTTTCATAGTGCTTGGTGAGGTGAAAGGATGCTGGTTCCAGTTGTTATTCCAGGACAGAAGCTACCCCCAAAGCATGCAGAAGGAGACAGAGTCATGACCTTACTCCACTCCATACTAGCCATCAGAAAGGGAGCACATTGGACTGCACCTAAGTGTTTGTGCCACATGTGTCCTTCCCCAGTGCGTTTGTGGGCTTTGGGGTACATTGTCGCCTGCTGATGGCTATGTAAACAGTAACCAATCCAGCTTTGGATATTTTAGGCCAATTTCTTATCTTGAGTAGGAAAAACCTTGACAGGAATAGTTGAAGAGGGAAAATATGGGGAATTCCAACTTCCATAGTGGAGTGATACTAGTACATAGCACATTTCAATGTGCCAATTCCTGACACCCTGCAGAAGAAGGGAAAAAAACTTAAATATGGTATTTAGTCCTAATTAGCCAGAAGCTGAGTTTTAAGCAACCATTCAGCTTTTGCTGACTTGATAGCTAACCATAAGGTTAACTTCAGAATCAATCAAGCATCCACTTGGATGTAATTTACTATGGTGACATATGATTTGATCATATAAAGCCTGATGAATACAAGCTGCCCTGGTAACGCTTACGCTGTTTACTCAGATGGTCACTGAATAAATATCAAGGATAAAAAAAATGTGCACAAGGATATTTTTAGTAGAAATCAACCATGTTTAGCTGATCATTTGTGATGAATGATATTAGCAGGACAGTTTCCTGTGAGAGTAATTTTTATGTATTACTTTCATTAGCAATGTATAGTATGTAGAAACACAATGGCTTGCATGTGAGAAAAATACTATTAAACTATTATATCTATGAGTCAGATGGCTTTCCATTAGCTCTAAAATTAAAGGGACATTAAAGGTGGGGGGTTGTATTCCATTTTGTTTTGTTTCGATTTCTGTTTTACACATTGTGTTTAGTTAAAAATTAACTAGATACAGATGAGAAAGAAATGCATAATGTTTTCATATATGTTCCTTCCTTCTGGAGAGTAGGGAGGGCTCCATTGGTATTTTACTTTATTTTTCTTGTCAGACTGAAAACACCATTTAGCTATTTAGTAGCTTGATTGTGTGAGAAACAGCTCACAAATTTGATGCTAGGTAGGTGTTCTTGCCAATTATTGTCTGGCTCAAAGGGTAGTTTTATAAAAGCCATTCAACAGATCGTTTTTTGTCCTACCTTAAATCTGAGCCAGATCTTTTACTACATTGCCCAGACCAAAAAAAAAGAGAGAAAGAAAAGCTGTATAAAGAGTAATAACCCTGCCTTTCCAATACATATTTTCTGCTCATATTTTCTAACTAATTTGCAACAGAGATCATAGCCATATGATCTGTAGACGTGACATATAGCTGCTGCAGCCTCTGACCCCAAACAGAGGTGCTGAATTGAGAGAATTCAGATCCAGCTACAGAAATCATGGATAAGTCTTCAGCTTCAAGAGCTTTGCAAGTTTAAGTGTATGATACTTTTATCTCTTTTATTACTCTTCAATAAAAATATTTCCTATTCAGTGAGGATAGTGTGGGGACAGGAAGAGTTAATGAAAGTCTCTGCTTTTGATAGACTGGGACTGTGATGAGCAGCAAAAAACCAGAGCTACTAATTATATTACAAGCATAGTTCTGGGTTTTTGTTTGTGTTTCTGAGGTAATTAAAAAACCAACCTGACTTCATTTATTATGATCTGCTTCAGAGCAGCCACTAAAATTCTACTGTTGACTTTTTTCCAAAAACTATATTTTAGGTGCAAAATATATTCATATCCATATAGAAAGAACACTGCTCTTAAAGCCTGGCTTTTGTGACACTACTGTTCAACAGAGGAAAAGGAATAATATTCTTCAATCCCCTTCATATTTCACTGTTGTTGGGAGAAATGGGGAATATATGTTGTGATTCACGTAAGAGTACTTTTGTTAGAAGCAACAAAATAGCATTTTACTGGAGGATACAGAAATACCATAAATCCATATATTAAGCTTCTTGAAGTATCCGGGTTAAGTCACGGCAAACTACAGTAAATAAGAGCAAAGACATACATCTGTTTCTGTAAAGCATTTTAATACAGACATTTTTAAAAATCAGTTGACTTTTGCTAGAGCTGTCATAAATATTGGCTGCAAAAGTGCCACTCACATACCCCGTGTATAAAAATCCAGCATTTTGCCTGAAAATTTGTGTGCAAGTGACAAATGTTTTTAAAAATTATCCTGGACTTTTCCCCACATTCCAGTGCCTGAAGAAATTTCAAGGCTATTTTTACCAGTGCATTTCCTTGTTTCACACTGGTTTGATTGAAGCTAGTCACATGGTATGGATTCTGTTTCTCTGGTTGACTGAAACTATCTTGTTTGCTTAGGAGAAATTGCAGAAGCTATTGTGAGTGCTTCTTTGAGTACAAGTCTACTCTTAAAATGCTGCATCAGTGCAGCTGTACCGCTGTAGCACTTTAGTGAAGATGGGCTAGCTTCTCTCGCTGGCATAGTTAAGCTACCTCCACGAGAGCCGGTAGCTGTAACGACTGTGTATCTATTTTTCCCCCCTCTTATCTCCCACTCTCAATCTGAATTACAAATTATGAGCTAGATCCCACAAGGAGCGAGCGCTGTACATCCCTACAACTGTTTTCGTAGAATAGCAGGGAACTTTTTTCTTCAGATGTTTAAGAATCCATAGGAATCCATTTCCTGCTCTTTTTAATCCTCCCAGTTGATACTGCCAAGAAACAGTTGCATTTTTCTCAACTGAAAATGGTTTTCTGGCTCCAAACCTGGACTGTGTCTGAGTTTCACTTGTTAGAGAGCAAAAGTGGCTTTAATGCTATCTTTACACTCCTTCCCCTGATCCTGGGGCTGGCTAGCCAGCCAGCCATATTAGGGCAGCCTTGCTCTAATATGCACATCTAATTGCCTGTGGCTCCCAAGGGCCATCATGGCAACTGGAAGTCACCTAGTGTAGATGGGTCAGACATGCCCCCACATTCTGAGAACTGCTATGACGGTTCTATGCCACATAGAGATTCCCCCTAGTTTGGGGAATCCTTCCCCCAGACAGCTAAACTGGCTTTATGGCTGGTTTGCACATACGAGGCAGCTGTAGAGGGGACATGGATTTGAACTAAAGTTTCTTCACCATGATAAAGTATACCATGTTGTCAGTACACTTCCACTGAGAATCTGCTCAACTGTATCATCTTTACAAACCTATTGTCTGTTTTACATAATTGAGAACTGATTCATAAATAAGAATTGCACAGATTAAGGCCACTGCCTTGTTTAATCCTCTCCTTGACCACAGAGCCAGGAAATAAATGGAATTTAACTTGTTTAAGGCCTAATTTCAGATCACTTCCCTATTAAACCCCTTTCTTGAACTATGAAGTAAAGGAATTGGCTTGATTTTAATCTATTAACCCTCACAGTAGATTACAGATCTATAAGTATGGAGCACACCACTCCGAGAGAGATCACTGATCAGAGGCTTTTTTCTGCTTAATTGAGGCATCGGAATGATTTCACACATTGTGAGAGAAGCAGCAATCATCTATTCAGAAAAGAGAACCTCTGAAAGGGCCATCTCTTCTAATAGAAACTGGACAAGATGGCCAGGTCTAGAAGCTGTAACATGATTTCCCATTATTAGGCATCTTATCTTGCAAACCCCAGAGAGATGTGTGGAAAAAATTAAGGTCCAGTTTGCTAAATTTAACTGTGAAGAACAGACCCTTATAGAGAAAGCATCACATTTTGGAGCCAGAAATTGGGAAGCAGTTCCTTATCTTATACAGATGACGATGCTGCGACAGAGGCCATTAGCAGTGAAATAGGAAGAGTAATGTCTGGAAAGTGAATAGCAGGTTGATCTCTCTTCCCCATAGTAATGATGTAAGAGAAGTTTGCAGTAATGTCATGTTGTAATTCATGTTTCTCCAAACTGAAGGAGGAGGACCAATTACAATGTGAAGACTGGTAGTAGAGAGGTCATAAGGTGTATTAAGGGTAGTGGTCATAATTCCAGTGCTGGTTCTACTAATATACTCCACAACACAGCAGCAGCATAAAATATGACTGCATTCACTTGTCTGAAACCCAGAATGAGAAAAGTGGGTAGGGGCTTCCCCCCATTATGTCATTTATATAATATGCCGCTCGATCACTTGGTTGCCTGAGAGTTTACTGGAATATCAGTACAAAATGAATGGGTACCTTGGCATATGGAAGATGACAACATTCTGCTTTTGCTTTTCATAATTACTATTATCAATGTGAAGATATACTGGTGGTGATGGATGGATTGGGGACTGCATTGGGAAGCCAGAATAGCACTGCAGGACTTTGTAAAAAATTTCTTTCACAGTTATTTGCTCCTATCTAGTACCGTAACTTCCATGTAAGTAATGCACACCCTGAAATCAGTAATTCTTTGGTACCCACAATATTACTTACACCACCCAGCCTTATTTTTTGCATGTTCAGTAATGAAACTGTCTTTAATTATAGGATCACAGATTCTTTCCAAACAAATCAATAGATTATATTGAGCTTTTCTGTAATCTTAGATAAATATATGTAGCATCTAGGTAGTACAGAATAATGTTCTGCTCCAGTTGGCTTTATCATGACGGATTACCTTATTTACTGGTGTGATAGCTCTCTACTGGCATTCCTCCCAGAGTGGAAGTCTGAGGTTCTCCCCATTTCAGACTGGAGTACCAGGCTACAACACCCCGTAATCTCTCATACTTCTACAGAGTGAGCAGTTGCTTTCACCCCTTGCAGTGCCTCATGACTGCATTGCTCAGGTGACAAGTTTCACCACCTTCAACTTTGCCAGGGTGGACCCTTGCAGTTCTACTACTCTTAGCTAAAATCCCAGGGTAGCAGTCCCCTGGTTTCAAGCATATTAACACACGGAGGCCCAACTGGAATTGATACCTGTAAGTTACTTGTCTCTGAAAACCTGTGATCAGTAGATGATTAAAATAATTCAAAACAGATCCTTCTGTATTGTCCATTCACCTCAAAGCAAGCAAGAGAACAAGCTAAGAATCCAAAAGGTTTACCTGCTTGGGTGTTTCTTAAAAGCTCATCATCTCCCTCAAAGCTTAGCAAAGGCCAACTGCCTCAGACACATCCTGCACATCTCTGCCACAGCCCCACAGACCTTCTACATTCTCTGCTCTCAGCATCAGTCCTGTCTCTCACACTCCCAAGCAGGTCAAATATGTAAAAAAGTACAGAACCTATGGTAATAGTATCTCATTCTTGTTCGCTTTTCAATTGAGTGTATAGTTAAGAACCAAGAAACTAATTCCCTAGTTACATGGGTTAATCAGTTTTCTTAACTTTCTCATTTCAAAAATATGGATTTGAAATGTTTGCATAAAGTTGAGTATAGATACTAAGACTAGGGTAGGCGAGGAGAATGTGACAAATGGAAGGGATAACTGGGAAGACTGAGGTAGCAAAATGCTAAATTTAAAGTTATCACATACAGCTGCATCCCAATTTAAAATGAACTTCTCTCTTATCCATAGAGTCAGCAACAGTCACTGTCTCGACAGTAGAACACATTAAGATATGGCTGCCTGATTAATGACTTCCATCCGCATTGTGGGTGTTGCTGACTGCAATAGAATCATTTTCAAAGTGACTCCTATGCTGTATGATAAACTGATAGACAAAGGATCTGACCCTCCTTCACAAGAGATCTTTGGCCACAGAGAAATCTCCACCTACTCTGTTTCTCTATGCTTTAATGTACTAGAAATAAGAAAAGTCAAGCTGAACAATTCTTAGTATGTGGGGATAGGACTGAGCTGGGATGGACTCCGGCAAAACTTAAGATTTAATATATAGTAACATTTCTGAACTGCTACTGTAGATGTTTTAAGTAATACTGCATAAAATAAATGCTTTTCAGATGTAATATCATTTTCAGGGTATATTAGGTACTGTGAATATTTGGCAAATATTTTCTTACCCTCATTCTTACCTGTGTGTGTGGCAGGGGGATGCATAGAAGGAAGGTTAGCAGCTACTATAAGGTGGGAAATAAATTTCCATTTTAACTCCATTTGATCCTGATAACATTCCAAAAACGTTCTTTTGTTCCTTAAAACCACCCATCCACCACCACTATAACAAAAACCCATGAAGATAAATTAAAATTCTAAGAGAAAGTTACAATTTTAAAACAGTGAAGTCAGGAAATGACGTGTCATCTTAACGCCACTCTTTTGTTTGAATGTATTACTATATAGTCTTTAATTATAGGTTCACATACTGTTCCTCAAATAGTATCATACGTCATCAGTTCCTAAACTGTGGCCTAGGGATCCCTTCCTAAAAGTCCACAAGGGCTGGTAATATAGGAAGCTAGAGGGAGTTAAATCATATTCAGACTAAATCACAAAGAGAGATTAAAATGAAGAAAAGTAGACAGTGTGATTAATGTTTTTTTCCAAAAAGGATAGAATACTTACCTCAATAAATAAAGATAGCTAAAGTTATGTAAATAGTTTCAAAATATTTCTTATCCTGGAAGCATTTGTTGTTTTTGATGCTAGGAATTTTTGCATTTGGAAATGGGAAAGATGGTGTTCTACACCACTACGAATGGAAGGAAAGACACCCACAAAACAGGTTTCAGAGTGGCAGCCGTGTTAGTCAGTATCAGCAAAAACAACGAGGAGTCCTTGTGGAACCTTGGAGACTAACAAATTTATTTGGGCATAAGCTTTCGTGGGCTAGAACCCATTTACTTTCCTATATTTTTCACTTCATGCATCTGATGAAGTGGGTTCTAGCCCATGAAAGCTTATGCCCAAATAAATTTGTTAGTCTCTAAGGTGCCACAAGGACTCCTCGTTGTTTTTACTCACAAGACAGTTTGAACTTTTATGAAAGTTTCAGAATACTTCTCCATATGCAATGCAATATTTATCTATAAGCTTAGATACACATGTTATTGTTATGGCAGGAGTCACCAGGTGGTGCCACTACACATAGTCTTACAAGGTGTTTCCTAGGCTGTGTCTACACTGTGAGTGATTCCCAGCTCCCATATACAAATTTGCTCTCACTGTCATCTGAAGTAGAGTAGCATGCTAAAAATAGAAGTAGAGCCAAGGTAGCATGGGCTAGCTTCCACAAATTCATACTCATGGGGTTCAGATGGGTTTGTACTTTGGGTGGCTGGGCTGTGCTCAGATCTAGCACACTCCTAGGTCATAATATAGACATAGCTGTAGTGCGCAAGTGCTGTTCACTCTTTGAAGAAACGTATTGTAATTTTATAATACAGCTTTTACTGGGGGAGCTGTGGTTACCACAAAGGGAGTTTATCTTCGGCCTTAATCTGTCTAGAATCAATTCTGGAGGCAGAGTTGCTTCCTGGGATTTTTGTGACATAGCTATCAGTGTTCTATAAGGATGTGGGGTATTACTGCAGAGGCCAGAGGTCATCTTCCATTTTGGAAGGTGAGTCTTAGACTGGAGGAGGCAGTAGAGTGTAGCTAAGTGAAGCTTATGGTAGGTTCTCATTGATGTGTTATGTAATGTATAAACAAAAATAATTTAGTAGTTACATATAAACTCTCCATGCCTTAATGAACCAGGCATCAACATTTTGGCTGTGCTCCCTGAAAGAAGGAGTTGCCTGTGTTTTGACCACCTCTGTTCAAGGACTGGTGTATGTTGTGTAAAACAATCAAGCTGCACTAAAAATATACCCAAACTCCATATTACTAATTTCTCCTCCAACAGAAAGCTGACCAGCAAGGCCCCAGCATCTGCTGCCTTTTAACAGAGGATTGATGCTACAGTATATTATTTTTGTCATAACAGTTCATGAACTTAGATGATTTTACATGATGAGTTTTCTCTTCTCTAAGTTGTATTGTGACTAAGTTAGCCATGAACTTTTCAATTTCTTTATAAGCAGCTATACAGTCATTCTCTAGAATCAGTTTAGGGAATAAGGCCATTAACTACAACTGTTCTGTTTTTTAAAATTGTATTTTAAAATTATTTTTTCTTCTTGAAATAGAGCCACATTCTCTAAAGTGTCCAGTAACTCTGGGTTTCCATCTTTAGTCTCTCAGGGGTAGTGTAAGATGCTGGCTATTCCCCAGCCCACAGAGGACCTTCTGCTACACCCAATGTCCCTTTCTAGGCATAATTTTATTTTCTAAACTGAGCTACAGCTCCCAGGTGATTTCTCCTTTTGCCTTTCTTAGTCCTTTCTGTTTCAGGATTCTTCCTTGCTCTTTTAGCTGGGCACCACCTCACAGGGCTTTCACAAACCATCCCCCAGGTTCCCTCTGCTCTGCCCCCCCGGGACTGGCAACATCTCCTAGGAAATTTCCTGCTCTCCCTTCCTTACTGAGAGTTTGGCTCTTCATAGCCCCACCCTCTTAAATGGCCAAACTGGGACCACCAGTTCTAGCACAGGAGAGCTAAACCTCTTTAATTTAAAGGAGCCAACCAACTTATGACAGTTTGATTTTCTGTGAAGCTCAGCAATTGTGACTGACTTCAACTACTCGGCACTTTGGAAAAATAAAACAGTAAGTGTCTAAAATAGAATTAGTAGCAACTTTTGAAAATTTGTGTCTTCCTGTTGTTTGTAATTAGCTATAGCAATTAGTAGATTTGCTGTATCACACACCTTTAAAAAAAAATCAGGAAAGTAGATATTTTTGTTTTTCATGTGCCGGGGTATAGCTAGATATGTTCATCCACCTTTGATAATTATTTTATGATAGCACATGATATCCAGTGGTTCTCAGCATGTTTCATTTAGAATATTTAGTACAACTGTGTTGACATTCTGTGAAGCTCTTGTGATAGCTGCATGTCAGAAGTTTTTGTGACTGAATTTGATTCACCTGAAGGCAGGTCTCAGATCTCCGTCAGAGTTCAGTAGATCATTTAGATTTTATTGTTCAAGTTAGCCTTGTTTTATAGCTGGCTTCCAAAGCAGCATACCACCAGTGTGGGTTCAGATGAGAACAAACTAAGAAAACATGAAGGAAGGGAGTGAGGAGGCAGAGGGAATGAGCAGGCACCATGCTGCTAATGTTCAATTTGTACTTACCTAAAAGTCCTGTGGTTCAGTTCTTAACATTGTTCCATGTGAATGACAGCAAATTAAAGTTTTATAAAATTCATCTTTGTTTAGAAGAAGAAAGAATGACTGTTTATTCCGAAGTTTAGTGTGTTGGCTATCTCTGCCATCACTTTAATCAAGGGACACAGCTGACAAGGAATGTGCTAAATATGACTAGTAGGAGGCCGCAGATAACAAGACCCAATATTTTGCTTCAATTAAGAGAGTAAAAATAACAAACCATAGGCATATCTCTTTTTCCTTTCCATATAACCCCAAGTGTTAGTGAATATTAAACATGTCTCTGTCCAAAGTCTATCAGACTATAAACCAGAGGGATAACACAGAAAACTGTGTGAAAACTAAAGAGATTTCAGATCTCAAAAATGCATATACTTAGAGTAGTATGACATATAACCAGGCATTTGTACTATGTGACTTTCATAATGCTTTTAATTCATAGGATGAAGGTTGAATTTCTAACAATATAGCAAGTTTCTAATACTAATATTATCAAGGGGTATTGCAGTGTATTCATATGGTATGTAAGGGTATAATTCTTTTTTTAGCCCATCTACTTATGGGGTTCTTAAATCTAATGAGTCACACTGCCATCCTATACCTGGGGAGTGCTTCTTATTCCTATTGTATAATAAACACCACATAAATGGCTGGAAGTATACGTGAGAGAGAAGTGGGAGAGGATTATAAAATATTTTTATGAACAACATTAACATAAATTATTGGCTAACATTTTTCCTATTTTATTTCATAGAACAACTGCTCTTAGTAGTAATAGTTTCATCATACATTATTGTTTAGAGGAAAACAGTTTACACATAGTACCTGTAATATCTACAGTTTGTTTTGTCAGCTTTGCTACTGTTATTCAGTACCTATCAGGTACACTAGTTAGATGGTAAATTTATAGCATATACAGTGGCTGTGTTTCCCAAACATATTCCTTTTGTAAAAGCCTGCAAAATATAACAGCAATGAAGAACACCAGAACTCAGATTTGTTTTTCATAGAACAACTAGTAAATCTTTCCCCACATTCTGACGCATCTTTCTATTGTACTATTTCTCTATGCAAGATCCTCCTTTATAATTATTATTAATTATGTCATGTAATGCGCACTTAGTTTATTTTAGCAGCTGTTCGCAGCTGCCTTTAACCTTTCAGAACACTGAAATCCTATTTTTCTGGGTTTTTCCTCTGTTCTAAATTTCATTTTGGAGTTTGGCATTTTATTTGTTCTTTCCAGACCTTCCTACACGAGTCTTTCTTTTTGTTTTCTTTGTTTTTGTTTTTTACTCTTTCATTATATTTCTTATTTCAGTCTTTGACAAACTAGTTTGTTCTTGTTCTCTCAAGTGTAAACTTATTTTTCTCTTAATTTTCCCCCTTTTCCTATGCACAAGCTATTAGCTGACATGTTTATTTTCCAGACCAGCTTTTTGAATTTGTTTTCCCTCTCTTCATTTATAAATTATGTAATATATTATTTATATATTATTTCCCAAGCGAGTCCTAAGCAGCATATTTGATCGTCCTCACACAAGCCATTCCATGAGAGAGGCATCTCTCAAGCAGCTGACACCAGTGAACCCAGCTAGTTTTTTAACCTCTTCGAATTTTAAGGTCCAGCCAACAACTGCATACATACTCCATCACTCAGGCTATGAAAGTAATGCAGTGTGCAAGTCCATTCGCTCACTTTTGCTGAGCTTGCATTGTTTTGCCCATTTCGTATTCAGTCACGAGGTAGCCTGGAACAAAAAGCTGGCCATCAGAGAGACATATGGCCTAACTTCAGTACTGTAGATGCACTCGATCAACATCAGCTCAGCATCAATAATTAGACAAAGGTCAAATAATAATGTTGGCATCCAAACAATCTAGTCAAACTTCAGTTTTCTCCAAAAACTGTTACAAGAATTGGATGCAGTCTTTTAGGCAGAATTCAATTGTACATTGAAAATACTTCTGTATCTGTGAAGTTAAATGTGAACAAGGGATTGGTGCCTTTTAGTTTGTTGTTAATAATGTCCTCTTACTGTCCTTTTTTACATACTAACTAAAGAACTACATTTGCTTTGTATATGACATGCTGTCCTTTAGAATCTAATTAAAACTTACTTTTTGGTCCTTAGGTAGAAAGATTACTCTGCTGAGATGAGCTCTTAATTAATGCACAGAGAGCCTGAAAGTCCCACCTCTCAACAGTGATGATTGACATTCAAGGATACATAAATTACACTAACTGAGCTTTGCATCAATACAATCTTTCCACACCCAATTCATCAGAGAAGGTAGGTGAGCAGACCAGCATAAAATGTTATTTCACTATGTTGTATGTTTTCCCAAGGGGGAAACACTTTTCAAATTACTGAACATTTATCGTCATGGGAGGCAGTTCTTCCCTTCAGTTTTAAGATGTAGCTTTTGCTTTTTATTATAAAAATCAGCATATTTAATATAGCTATTTAAATGTTAATAACTACAAACTTCACAATTTACAAGCAGCTAAATCTTACAAGTCAATTATTATATGCAAAAATAACTTGACAACATTTATTGATCCCAAATTTTGTTGCCTAGCAACACATAAACATCCCCTAAACAGGAGTTGTTTGGAATCAAAGCCAGATTTTGTCATTCAGCTATTTAGCTAATTATTAGTGCACTAAGTCTTTGGCTCAAAAGATCCTGCAGAAATCCTGATGTACAATATATATTAATTGCATTTTCAAACAAATCTAAAGGTATTTTAAGGCTCAACTTTTTATGGTGAATATATTATTTATTACTTTTACTCAGTAACTGCAACTTCTTGTCAAAGGAGTAAGACTTAGACATGTTCTCAATACTGTGAATTTTGCATTACTGTCTGAAGTGCTTGTCTGCATATTCTACAACAATATTAAAGTGATGTACAGTTGGTAAGAATGAACTGGCTGTTCTGTCTGTAGAAGGTTCTCTTTTAATTTTTCACCAACAGTGTGATGTAGTGATTTTATGATATTTAGGTGTACACTCACTCATTTATTTATAGGAACTGAAATTTAGGGATTTTTTTGGTTATGTTTCTGAAATATACCTGTGTTACAGGGCTGGGCTTATCAGTGGTACCACCTAATAGTTAGTTCCTCGGTCACAACTCTTCCCAGTCTCGAGCATCTCCTACTGCTGGTCACTATGGTGTGATGGCAATCTCTTCTTTATTAGATAGAAACTCAGCCTTCCAGCCAGGTCACCACTGAAATCCATCTCTTTCTAGAGTAACAGAGTCCAACAAAGCATAGAAGTACAATATCCCACCAAAAGGAGTTGCATGCCCAATTCCAGGCCCTTAAGGACCTCATACCTTTACTTCAGGACTTACATTGTCTATATCCCCCGGGCTCTCCCTCTACTGGGTTCTGACCCAGGGTCCTAGGAGTGGCTATGATATCAAGTACCCAGGAATTCTCTGAGACTGCCAGCTTGGCTGCTTCCTACCACTTACATTCCTAGTCCAGGGCATTGTTACAGTCTCACAAACAATCCAAGAAAAGATAGAGCGAAGGATTCATTAATCATTAAGGACAAGCTAGTTGCTGCTGTGAGGCCTAAGGTAGCTGCCACTTACAGACGCCTTTCCTGCAGCAAGAATTGCCGTGGTGCCCATACTTAGGATAGGGGCGTGGACCTATCCCAAGAGCCCCTATCTGCTATCCCTTCTTTCTGAGCTGTCTGTCTCTCTTTTAAACTCCTCCTTGAGCTGGAACAGACTCTGCAGGTGCAATGAGGCAGGGCGACTCGGGCCCAGAACTTCTCCTTATCCTTCCCATTGGCTCTTTTGGTCAGGTGCCCACACCTTTTCTTTTACCTGTGGGCTTGTTAACCCTTTACAGATAAAGCAAACAGAGAACAGACACCAAGAGGGATTTTACAGCTGACTGGCTGGGTGGGTATTCATAAACAGGGGCTACCCTTCCCCTTCATTTATCACATGCCCCCCAAATCACAGACGTTGCTGGCCAGCCTGGTTCAGGTCGGGCTGGGATTTCTTTCTGTAGGTTTAGGAAGCAGAGTTAATAAGATTCATGCACCTCTAATTTTACTAATAACATGAAGAACTAAACAGTACTTTTTACATTTTAAGGACTACATTAGAATGTGGAGACATTTTTAGACTGCAAGGACATTTTTACCTGGCTGATTCTGGGAAACCTTCCCGGGAGAGTGCATCAGCCACTTTGTTAGAGGCTCCTGAAATGTGTTATATCTCAAAATCAAAGTCTTGAAGAGCTAAACTCCACCAAAGAAGTTGTTTGTTAGTCTTTTTGACTGTGTGAAGCCACTTTAGTGCAGCATGGTCAATCTGCAGGTGGAACCGCCGTCCCCAAATGTATGGGCCTTTCTATCCCAGTGTTGGGTTTATATACTCCATCACAGCTTGCCATTTAATTTAAGGCTATATGACAGTGCAAGTCAGTTAAAATGAAGTTATTGAACAAAATCCAGTGTGCTCATCTTTAGCTGATGTCCATTTAAAGAAGGAGGTACCAGTGAGAGCAGGGTGGATTCAGAGAAACCAGGGAGAACTGGGATATATCACAGAGATATTTGGCAGAGGAGAGAAATTGCAAATGGAGTGTGGAAGGTGGTGGAAGCAATCAGGGAAGAAAACTGAATTCCCCTTTCTTTCCCTCCCCCCCCCCCCCACACAAAAAGCTTACATAAAACTGTAGGCATGGCTGAAGCAACAACTCACTTTTTAATCTGTTTGGTCTGGGAAACTGACTTTTGTCGAGTTTGTTTAAATTGTTTGGATAACTTCAGCCCATTTTAAAATGAGCTATTGTTTTTTCCTTGTTTTTAATTTTCATTTCACTCATAAAATCTGTTCCTTAGTGCCTTATGTTAAAGATGTGAGTGAAAATCTTGAGTCCTTGTAATAAGATCAAATTTACGTAAGTAGGAAATTGTCCAGTAATTTATTACTTTTACCTGAGGTCCTTTTGGTTTCTAATTATGGGTATGTGTCCATTCAGGGCTTGTAAAATGTTTAGACATGCCTCAGAGGTATTATTTTAGGATCTTAAAGAAGCCAAAAGAATATTTAATGACTGTGTGTGCGGAGTTTCAAACACAGAACAGTAACACTTCCTCAAACACTTTCCAAATTGAAAAAGATTAACTGAAACCTGGATTATCCATTGCCTAAGATTGTGCTACATCTGGATCAGGAAGAGATACAACTGTTTGTGTTTAAATTAAAAGTGAATGCATTTGTGAAAGAAAAACTGAAGATTACCTGTGTATTGGCAAGGTAATTACTTAAATCTAGCTGCTAATAGAGACTTTTGGGCTTCAACGGCCAAGCAAGTTATAAAGAGAAGGGTCTTTGGGTATATATACACTCTTGCTAGGGAAGAGATTCTTCACAGCGATTCCACACCATAGTCAAATTGCTAGAAACTAGATAGTTCTAAGATGTTGAACACTAGAGCCAATAGGCTGGATCTGGTCTGCTTGTTGTATTTACAAGACATTATGGCAGGTTAAGATACTTCAGAATTTAAAATTTATTTTAAAAAACAATGTACACTCTGTGGATATTATGAAGATAACCTTCTAAATGGTGAATCAATGCAATGCTATCTTACCGAATCTATACAGAGAGAAGCTGAAATTTGTAGAATAGTGTGAAGCATAATATTCATCCCAATACTGATGAAGCCTATATGACAACATTGACTTCCTCACTAATGATCATTTTAATTGAAACACCCATTTAAAAAGATTTTCTATTTTAATGTTGCTGTAGCTGTGTTGGTCCCAGGATATTAGAGAGACAAGGTGAGTGATGTAATATCTTTTATTGGACCAAATTCTGTGAGTGAAAGAGGCAAGATTTCAAGCTTACACAGAGCTCTTTTTCATGTCTGGGAAAGATACTCAGTGTCACAGCTAAATTCAAGGTGGAACAGATAAGAAATTACCATATACTGCAAGAGACTGTTCAGAGTGAAGTGGACAGTTAACACTTCTACTGTCGTAGAACAAATAAGGGTAACAGATTGTTGTAATGAGTCATAAATCCAGTGTCTCTGTTCAGTCTGTGATTTTTGTTGTCTCGCAGAGTTAGGAATTTAAGTTCCGAGGCTCAACTTGTGAAGGTGTTGTGCAGGTTTCCTTTGATGCTGAGGATTGAGAGGGCAGATATGAAGTGATTGTTTTATGATATGGTATTTTTGTCTTTTTTTCATTTTTACTGTGTAAGAGTATATGAGAGTGTTGTGTTTGTCTTGTTTCACCCACATAGTTGCTATTGGGATAGTTAGTGCACTGGATGAGGTACACCATATGTTGGATAGGCATGTGTGGGACTGCTGGATGATGAAAGATTTGTTGTGGGAGGTATTGATCACTGTAGGAGTGGAGATATGTCTGCAAGTTCTGCATCTTTTATTATGGCAGGAGCTGGTGCTGCTCTGAATTGCTATGTCCTGGTCTTTGAGGAGCTTATTCCTGTTGATGAGCTTGCTGAGGTTGGGGAGGTCATCTGAAGGCCAGATGAGGGAGTTCAAGAAAAGATTTATTTCAGGATGTGGTCCTCATCAAGTACAGGCTGTAGTTGTTTAATGATACCTTATATGGGTTCCAGAGTGGGGTGATGAGTGACAAGTAGGGTTGTGCAGTCAGAGTTTTTTTCCCTTCTATTGAAGCAGGTTATTTTGGAGTATTTGGGTGACCTGTTCTGTGATGTGATCTACTTCTCTGGTGGAGTGTCCTTGTTTGATAAGATGGTATAAGTGTATTAAGGGCCATATTCTGAGCATATTCTGTCATATCTAAGTGCTACTGTAGATAATGGATTTCTTGGTGTGTTTGGGGTGATTACTGGATCTGTAAAGGTTAGCATGGTTTCTTATTTGTTTTTGTAGAGTTCCATTGTTGAACTTGATCATGATGTCCAGGAAATTAATGTTGGTGTGAGAGAATTCTAGAGAGAGTGTGATGAGTGGGTGGTAGTTGTTAGATTTCTACCACAACTTCTTGAAGGAGTTTAAGTCATCTATACAAAGGGTAAAAATATTGATGTTTTGCAGGTATATCATTAGTTTCATGGTGCGTTTGTCCAGAAATTCTTCGTGGAGATGGCCCATGAAGAGGCTGGCATACTGAGGAGCCATCATAGTATCCATGATTATTCCCATGTTTGTCCAGGGGATTACTAAAAGGTTTGGTATAGGAAGAGTAGGGCAGGTGCTGGTAGGGGGCATCAGTCTCTGCAACCTGCCCTTTTCCTCTAGACAGGGGGAAGGCATGGAGAGACCTAAGATACCTGTGCAAGATTGTTTGGCTGGGGAGAGAATGAAACACAGCATGGAGAAATCATAAATTGCTGCGAGGAGTATATTAGAATTCAAGTTCTGCACCCTCTCCCCAAGAAAAATTCTAGTCAGCTCTGCAGGTTGGGGATATCAAAGACGGAACCAAAATTCAAATTGAAGAGAAGTGCACACAGACAAAGAAAGATGGAGAGTAGAAAAGAAATGGGAAAAAGATGATGGAAGGAAAGAGGAATAAAGGGAAGAACTGGTAGAGGTCCTAAAAGTGTTCTGCATCATTTATGTACTGCAGGATCCTGAATGTAACAGTTAACTATGCTAAGTTAAGACTTATTCATACTGAAGATCACTGAGAATTTCAGTGGGAAATTATAGTTAGTTTGCGTCCCTCATTGTGTTCCTCCAGGACCACGCATCTTAATTAAAAATGCAGTTCTGCATGGAATGAGTTTAATGTACTTTGGTCTTCTCTATGGCATGAGTCCTTGGACAAAGTTAAACACCTTGCAATATTGTGTATCAAAGTTATAATTACTAGTGTAGCCAGGCTTTCCATAGCATTCATATGGGCATGTTAGTTTCATATTTTTACCAGTGTTACTTTGTATAGGTGCCAATAAAATATGCTTATTTGACAGCTTGAAATGGGCATCTGAACAAGTGTTGGGAGCAGGTACTAACTTGGATACTCAGAGGGAGCAAAAGATGACGTAACTGTCTGGTTTCAGGGTCAAAGGAATGGAGTCGGGCGGTGCTCTGCCTCCTCAAATAGTGCCATAGGAGGCTGAAATAATTATTGGGAGTCCTGAGGGTGCTGAACCCTGAAGGATACCAGACACTGTTACAGTCATATATAAATAGAAGGGGGGAGCTTGGAACCTAAATATTTATTGAAATGTACTGATGATTTCCTGACTGAGACAACAAAAGTGAAGCATTACTCTGAAATCAGAAGAATTTTAAATCAATTTTAAAACAAGCAAAGCCTGAATTGAGAAATATGCACTTTCTGAAGATCTTACATCAACACTTCATTGATTACGCCTAGATGGATCCAATCAAATATAAAACACCTCTTCTCCCTAAGGTTGTCAGGTGTCCGGTTTTCTACCAGAGCATGTGGTCAAAAAGGAATCCTGGCTGGGCTGCTAAAAGTCTGGTTGGCAACAGCAGAGCAGGCAGGTTTCATGTCCAGCCCTGTGCAGAAAGCAGCAAGCATGTCCCTCTGGCTCCTAGGGGGAGAGGCAGCCAAGGGACTCCACACACTGCACTGGCTCTGCAGCTCCTATTGGCCAGGAACTATGACCAATGGGAACTGCGAGGGCAGCACCTGTGTGTGGGGACAGCGCCTGGAGCCCCCTGGCCACTCCTCTGCCTAGGAGCCAGAAGGACATGCCGGCCACTTCCCAGGAGATGCACAGAGCCCCCTCCGAACCCCTCTGCCCCACCTTCCAGTCCAGAGCCCCCTTCTGGACTACCAAACCCCTCATCCCCGACCCCACCCCAGAGCCCTCATCCCCATCTGGAGCCCTCATGCCCTCCTGCACCACAACCTCCTACCCCAGAGTGATGAAAATGAGTGAGTGAGGGTGGGGCAGAGGGAGGGAGGAGGGATGGAGTGAGCAGGAGCAGGGCTTTAGCGAAGAGTTGGGGAAGGGGTGCAAGGATGTTTAGTTTTCTGTAATTAGAAAGTTGGCATCTCTATCCCTCCCCCCACAGCAAACCTAAGGGCTCCCCATAACAAATCAAAGGACTTGAGGCATTTCAAGCTCCCTGCCTTGCCAATGTTCCCTTCTGCACCTAGATCCCTGTTAACATTCTTTTTGGTGGGCACTGATTATTGAATAAAAACTTTGTGTTTCTATGGGCTCGTGCCCAGGGCATGGATCCATTGATCATGCATTAATCTCCCCCTAGCTAGAAATAGTATGGGTTCCAGGCTGGGGGCTGCATAAGGTTCCCAGTAATTAAGCGGAGGTTGTGAGGAGCATGATGTTTTATGAATGCAAAGATGGATGGAAAGAAATTTCCAGTTTTAGAAACTATTTGTAATTAACAAGAAATGTGCACCTCAGATGAACATAGAGGGCATTTGGTTACTCTTTGTACCAAATTATTTAAGATATTAAGAGGATTCCTGGGACATTACAATATAATACCACTTTATCATGTGAAATGATTTAACTCTGTGCTCACATTTTTTGAGAGTTTGTGTATTTATAATCATCAAATGGCAATAGCTCACTATGTGCTTCATTAGACTCGGTATCTGTGGAAATATTTATTAGTGGGAAAATTAAGCATATGTTCATAATGCTGGCCGCTAACCCTGCTTCAAACTCAGATGTTCTGTAGTTAAAATGTGTTTTATATTAATTCAACAGCAGTATTTTGGCTGTAACATCAACTTTCAAAAAATATTGAGTGTCATCCCAGTTAAGGACAATTTTACTTCCCTTGCTTATGATAAGCAATTAAAGCATTAATATCAGATATTTCATTCTGTACAGTTACAATAATAAAGTACAATCAGCATAACATTATGAGCCTAGACTGGAACCATTAACATAACAGAATACCATTCAAGCTAATAAAATCTGCCCTTATTACATTCTCCGCATCTGTACATACACTGCCAACACATGATCAAAGACTGCAGCTGTTTCAGTTATATCATAGTCACATCAGAGTCATTTTACAGGTACAGCCGTTGCAGGGACATCCTGGTCACCTTGCAGGCATATATAGTATAGTTGAACCTCATTAAACTGCACCTTGATGTTTCATGAACCTGAAGGTTTACCATGGTACATCTATCGAGAACTATGAATGCAGTTTCAGTATTAATAAAATTTTTTTGTCTAATAATGCCTTTAATGGGTATCTTTTTTTAGACATTCAGTTGTTGGGGAAATTTAGTATTTCTGAGTCTCATGTAAATTTCTGGACTGTGATCTCCTAAAGGGAAGATCTCCTATATGTTTGTCTACTAGCACCTAGCAGTTTTTAGATATTGGGGAAATAATAATAATTCATTAATTAGTTAGATTATGCTATAACTCAATTCAAGACCTATCCATCTCCTTTAAGTGAACTTTTTTGTATTATACCAAGTAGGTGAAATTCTGGCTCTACTGAAGTCAAAAAAGATTTTGTCATTGACTTCAACGAGGCTAGGATTTCAGCTGGTGTATTTTTACTAATAATCCAAATGGTTTGGCCAGTAATAACCAGTCAGCTTCTTTAGTATTACCAGGATCAATATGAGAAATCAGAGAGAGAGAGAGGATGATTTGCCTTCTCATGAAACATTAAAAATTCTTCATGCAAAATACGTTTTAATAATTAGTTTGTGTTTTGCATAGAATAACTTCCTTATTTCAGTAAAATTAAATCTTCACTTGGAATTCTTAGTATCAAAAATTTAAGGAGGCCTTAATGCAAACTTCGTTGTTGTTGATGCAGTTTTATACCCATATTTAATTAGAAGCACAAATGCTATCATTTAGATGTCTAAGTAGTATACCACATTTGCAGCTGGGCAGAGGTCTAAATGTGAGCATTTGTGTCTATAATTAATTGCAGATGCAAATGGTGCAAAATGAAGACCATTTTTTAAAAAAGGTTGTGTTATTAGTATATCATAAAAATCATAGAAATGTAGGGCTGAAAGAGATTGAGAGAGATCATCTAGTCCAGTTCCCTGGACTCATCATCCCTGATAGGTGTTTTTCCAACTTGTTCTTAAAAACCTTAAGTGATACAACCTCCTTTGATGTGTATTCCAGTGCTTACCTATTTTTATATTTAGAAAGTTGTTTGTAATATCTAACCCAAATGTCCCTTGCTACAAATTACTTTCTTGTCCTACTGCCATTGAACATGGAGAATGATTGACCACTATCCTTTTTATAACATCTCTTAACTTATTTAAAGGCTATCAGGTCCCCCACAGTCATCTTTGTTTCAAAGTGAAATATGCCTGTTTCTTTTAACCTTTCTTCATGGATCAAGTTTTATCATTTTTGCTGCTCCTCTCTTGACTCTCTCCAGTTTGTCCATATCTTTCGTAAAGTGTGTTGCTCACTACCAGACACAATACTCCAGCAGAGGCTTCATTAGTGCCAACTAGTGTGGGACAATTACTTCCCATGTCTTTCTTACAACACTACTGTTAAGACAACCTGGAATAATTGCCTTTTTTGATGCTGCATCACATTGTTGGCTCATATTCAATTTGTGATCCATTGTAGCCCTCAGATCCTTATCAGCAGTCTTACCATTTAGCCAGTTATTCCCTATTTTGTAGTTGTATGTTTGATTTTTCTTTCCCACATGTAGTACTTTGCACTTGTCTTTATTGAATTTCATCTTGTTGATTTCAGACCAATTCTCCAATTTGTCAAGGTTGTTTTGAATTCTAATCTTTGTCTTCCAAAGTGCTTGCAACATTCTGCCCCCCCTCCCCCGCTTGGTGTCATCCACAGATTTTATAAGCATACTCTCTATTCTGTTATCCAAGTCATTAATTAAAATATTGAATAGAGTAAAGACATAAAACAGACCCCTATTGGACTCTATTAGATATATTCTCCCATTTAATGACAAACCATTGATGACCACACTGAAAGGATAGTTTTTCAACCAAATAGGCTCCTACCCTATAGTAATTCTATGTAGACTACATTTGCTTATGAGAATATCATGTGGGATTCTTGTCAAAAGCCCTTACTAAAATCAAGATCTACATCTACTGCTTCCTCACCATCCATTAGGCCAGTACCTCTGTCAAAAAAGGAAATAAGGTTGATTTGAAATGATTTGTTATTGACAAATCCATACTTGCTATTCCTCAGAACCATGTTATCCTCTGGGTGCTTAGAAACTGATTGTTTAATAGTTTGTTCCAGTATCTTTCCAAGTACTGAAGTCAGGCTGACTGGTCTATAATTCCCCAGGTCATCTTTGTTCCTCTTGTCAAAGATAAGTACTATGTTTTCCCTTCTCTAGTCCTCTGGAATCTCTCTGATCCTCTGTAAATTCTCAAAGATAATCACTAACAATTCCAAGATTGCGTCAGCTAATTCCTGAGTTTTCTAGGATAATTTCATCAGACCTTGCTGACTTGAATAGATCTAATTTATTTAAATACTCTTTAACCTGTTCTTTCCTTATTGTGGCTTGTTTCTTCCCCCCTTTTTTTTTAATATTGTGTTGAGTATCTGATCTCCATTAACGTTTTTTTAGAGAAAACTGAAGCAAAATACACATTGAACATCTCAGCTTTTTTTTGAAATTATCCATTAGCTCTCCTTCCCCACCAAGCCCAAGCAGTAGACCTCCATGTTTCTTTCACGTCTCTCTTGCTCCTAATGTATTTAACTAATGTCTTCTTATTGCCTGTTATGTCCCTTGCTAGGTCTAACTCATTTTGTGTCTTAGCCTTTCTGATTTTATCCCTATATGTTTCTGCTATTTCTTTGTACTCATCCTTAGCAAACTGACCAGGTTTCCACTTTTTGTAGGATCCCTTTTAGATTTTCAGGTCGTCAAAGAGCTCCTGTTGGAGTCATATTGGCCTTTTACTATTTGTCCTATCACTCCTTTGCATCTGGATAGTTTGCTGTTGTGCCTTTAATATTGTTGCTTTGAGAAACTGCCAGCTCTCCTGAATTTCTTTTTCCCTTCCATTCCCTTCCCATGGGACCTTACCTACCAGTTATCTGAGTTTATCCTGTTGCTCTCACTCCTTCCTTTCCTTAGAATCATGAAATCTATCATTTCAGGAGGATTTCCAGTCAAATTGCTGTGAGCCTTCAGATTTGCTTCCAATCCTCTCTGTTAAGTCTAAAATGGCTTCCCCACTTGTTACTTCTTCCACCTTCTGAAAAAAGAAATTGCCCCCAACACATTCCAAGAACTCATTGGACATTTTGTGTTTTGCTTTATTACTTTTCCAACAGATGTCTGGGTAGTCAGTCTTCCATTACTACCAAGTCTTGTGTTTTGGTTACTTCTATTATTATTTGTTCTAGAAATCTCTCATCTATCTCCTCCTCTTGATATGATGGTCTATTGTAGACACCTACCATAAAGTTGCCCCTGGATTTTCTCTCTTTTATCCTCATCCAGAGACTTTCAGCAGATCTGCCTTCAACCTGCTTCTGGACCTCTGAACAACTGCACACATTCTTAATGTATAATGAAATCCCTCCTCCCTTTTTTTCCTGGCTGTCCTTTCTGAACAGGCTGTGCCCCGCTATATCTATATTCCAGTCATGAGATTTATTCTGCTAACTCTCAGTGATCTCAATTAAGTTGAAATTTAGGTTATGTGCTAATACTTCCAGTTCTTCTTGTTTATTCTCCATGCTATCCATTTGCATTTGTGAATATACAACTAAGATTTTGAGCAGACGTTCTCACTCTTGTTGCTTCTATTATGATTTTCTGTTTGTCCCCCAACTTCTAGCCCCTTCTTTAGGTCACCATTTTTAATACATATCTGTGGGCTTCTGTCACCCCTTTGAACCTACTTTCAAGCCCGTTTCACTAGATTAGCAAAGAGATGCTCTTCCCCTTCTTGGTCAGGTGGATCCCATCTCTTCCCAGCAGTCCTCCTTCCTTAAACAGCATCCTATGGATGAGGAAGTCAAAGCTCTTCCATTCACACCAACTCCACAACCGCACACTCATCTCCAAGATTCATGTCCATACCTGGCCCTCACCCCCAACTGGGAGGAGACACATTCCTGTTTACTTTTCTGCTATGCACACTTCACACTTTACAGACAAAAGAAGTAAGCAGCAGCTCTGGCTTTGTTCAGACAGTATGTAATGTGTGCATAAAAAGGAAGAACAGGTTGTAAAGGTAAAATATGTTGGGTTGGTTTATAATCTATTATGGTAATAGTCCAATTGCTTGTCATGTTGAGGAGCATTGTGCTTTAATTAAGCAATAAAACATGACAGGATGTGAAATACAATGTAATAATTCTTTTCAAGTGTATTGTTAGGCAGAGGCCAAAGGCCGAGTGCTATTGAGTGCAGTAGGCATGAATTACTACTGTGTAATTTAAGCACTGCAATATTTTATTGCAATTATAAAATGTTATTTTCCTTTAAAAAAAAAAAACTAAAAATATTTCAAAATTATCATTTTTACTATAAGTGCATTTCTCTCTCACTACAAACTACTTTTTCTTGAAAGAGTAGTTCCATAAGAAGAGATGAACTTTTAAAATATTTTCTTTATGTTTAGATGATGATTAGATTCTGTTATGGTGGTAGTGCTTTAAGGAACATTCCTGTAGGATGCAATTTTGTTACTACTTTTCCTAACAGAAGCTAAAGACAGATAGCTCAGAGAAATTTATAATTAAGCTTCAGTTAGGTCTTGTCTTTAACTTGGCAGAACTAACTAATGATAAGCAAGTAAGTAATCCTATCAAGAGGGGAAGTCTGCCAGAAGCCTAGGATTTAGTGAAGGATGTATTTTTATTACTACTATTATTTTTAAAATGTATTTACCTTTTAAAATGGTGAAGCATCCTGTTTCAATTACTCCCTATTGGCTTCCTTTCTGAAGGCCTCTCATTTGTAAAGTTCTTAACATTCATCTCAGATCACAAAAAAAGTTAGTTATTTTTAAAAACTGCATTTTTTTTCACAGTGTCTTTTCTGGCAGCATTGATGTCAATGAAGAGTGAACTAAACTTTAGGAAAAGCTCCTACTGGCTTTATCTGCTACAGAGTCTTAAAGTCTGTAAAACTTCAAACAGTGGGAATCGTTTTTAAAAAGTTTTGAGCTAATATATTTTCTGTCCTTTCATCAGGATAATAATATGGTGAAACCTGATGTGGGTAACAGATACCAAGCAGGCAGGTTTGTTATATACTTTGTATATCACCATTCTGAAATCATGTCAGACAATTGCAATTCTTCATTTTCCAAAGTTATTTCATAATTTATCTTGCTGGGTGGAATGGTTTATGGGATTGGATGCCTTACTTAGGATTTGTGCATATGATTTCTTTCTTTGGAGGGAGAAGGAACATCTTATAATGAAGATATGTTGATCTGTCTAAAAATATGTCTTAGTAATTGATAAGGGAGAACCAGTTGCATGACTGCAAATAAATGTACTTTCTCTAATATAATGTGCAGTAACACTGCATTGATGGGTAGGGTTGCCAACTTCCTAATCACACAAAACTGAAACCCTTGCCCTGCCCCCAACTCACTCCATCCCCCCTGCTTTGTTGCTCACTCCCCCCCACTCTCACTCATATGGTCATTTTCACTGGTCTGGGGTAGGAGGTTGTGCGGGAGAGGGTGAGAACTGTGGCTGGGAGTGTGGGCTCTGGGATGGGGCCAGAAATGAGGGGTTCAGGGTGTGGTAGGGGGCTGCAGGCTCGGTCAAGGGTTGGGATGAAGGAGTGGATAAGGAGCTCTGGGCTAGGAGTGTGGGCTCTGGGGTGGGGCTGAGGATAAGGGGCTTGGTGTTCAGGAGGGGGTCCAGGCCGCAACCGAGGGTTTGGAGTGTGGGAGGGGGTTCTGAGCTGGAGCAGAGGGTTGGGTTGCAGGACCAGTGTGGCGTGAGGGCTCCAGAAGGGATATGGGTGCAGGACAGGACTTAGGGCTGGGGCAGGGGGTTGGGATGCGGGAGGGGGTGTGAGGTGTGGGCTCTGGGCAGTTCTTACCTTGAGTGGCTTCCTGGAAGTGGCGACATGTCCCTCAGCTTCGAGGCGGAGGCGTGTCCAGGTGGCTCTGCATGGTTTGTGCTGCCTCCACCCGAAGACACCACCCCCGCAGCTCCCATTGGCAGCAGTTCTCAGCTAATGGGAGCTGCAGAACCAGCACTCAGAGGGGGACAGTGCACAGAGAACCCCTTGCCACCCCTGTGCCTAGGAGCTGAGGAACATATCGCTGCTTCCGGGGAGCCGCATGGAGCCAGGTAGGGAGCCTCCCTTAGCCCCACTGTGCTGCTGACTGGACTTTTAATAGCACAGTCAGCGGTGCTGACCAGAGCCACCAATGTCTCTTTTTGACTGGGTGGTGCAGTCAAATACTGGACACCTGGCAACCCCGTTGATGGGTGAATTTTCATTTTTAGCTTTACCCATGTGACTACCTTAATGTTAATGTTCCTGAGATATCAGGAAGGCCAAATGTGGACTAAGGAATTTTTTGTCTTTAATATGAGGGTGTGACCCTTGGAGGCTACGGGTCCCCTCATACAATACCACTAAGATCAAGCTGTCACATTTCTTGTTGGGGCCTGCAGTTTTCGTGAATTCTACTTCAGTGTTAAAGCTGACGATGGCTACAGTCTACTCCATCTTTATGCAAATTAGGTGTGACCCTCAGGCTCCTGACAAGTTGCCAATGCAGCCCTTGACTGAGTAAAATTTGGGTGCCGTTGAATAAGATTAATTATGACTGCTATCCCCTGCTGATGTACTAAAATATCAGCTCATTCATTTCCTTTCAACATTGTACCATTTACTACTACAGTTAACATTGTGTTACATTTTCTTCCATATTGATATATAGCTACAGTTATCATAATAGAAGAGCTCATTTAATGAGAGATCCCACAGTAGAGAAACAAATTTCAGATCTCTAAACTTTTAATGTCTAAAGCTTCCTGCATACCTATCTACTGTTTGTCTCTTTGTCCTCTTACCCACTTCTGGAACTCTGAAACATATTAAGAAATTATGCCAATAGTCTCTAACTTTGCTGGACAAATAAAACAGTTTAGTAGAGAAAATATTTCAGGGCAAATAAAGTGCTAGTCATGCCTGCTTTGTTTCCAAAATAGAAATGTTTTTGAGATTTGATTAACAGTGACATGTCATTTGACAGAAGAAGAATAAAAATGATTTGGAAATAGAAACTAAAAATAGTAATGTGGTAATTTAATAACCTGACAGATTTTATTCCATCTGCTAGGAAGGGTTTGAAAGCCATTTCCTGCTGCCACTCACACTACAGAAACTTCAGAGTTCAGAGATGAAATCAAATACCTGATGTGAAAATCTCCTATTATGATTCATATCCAAAGATTCATATTGATATCCTTGTCTAGTAGATTCTTTGGGGTTATTTAAAATAGAAATAGCAGAATCCAAAAGTTTGGGAGTATGAACTGTGTTATTTTGCTGATAATACAAGACATGGAAAAAGACCATAAATATTTCTTGCTTGGCTGTCTGCAAATGTCATCAAAATTCCCACAGGTAACTGAAAAACCTAAGCTAGAAGGTATCCCAAAGGTGTGGGCCAGATGTTCAGCTTGCAAAGAAATTGTTCCAAAATGACTACATGGTATTGGACTAAGTTCTGCTTCATTGGCATCCAGAACCATTGCCAAAGACTGAAGAAGCAAGGAAAAATATCCTGTTGAATTATGAGGCAAAGTGATAAAAAGAAAGCAGTGACAATATGTGCTGTGTCATCTTTAACTAATGGATCCCCCTCCTGGCCCACGATAATTCAAAAATTGGCATGTAGTGTGTTCTGCAGATGGATCAGCTGCAGCAGCCAAGATATAGCTGTACATAGCTGGCTAGTTAGCTAGCTAGTAATCAGATATTTTAGATGATCTCACAATTGTTTCATAGAAACTAAATGTGAGTTATCCTCTATAGGCTTAGTAGTTGAGCCAGAGGCAGTACTCTCACTTTATCTGTCTTCCCCCACCCATCAACTCAGTGACAATATCAGATTCTGTTCCCTTTTCTTCAACTGTGTGGTAGAGTCATGGGCTAAAATTAGACATGAACAAATGATACCATCTGCCATAGGTACTGTAACTTTTTATCTAAGATAAAAGGCTTTTTAAGTTTCTTAGAAGAATATAGAGGAAATATTCAGTCCTTGTGTTTAGCATGATCACTGTGTTGTTGTTGTTTTTAAGTTGGCAACAAAAGTGTATTGAAATGGAATCACTGCTTGTATGTATATTGTGTCTGAGCATGTAAAGCCAAACTGGGTTCCTGTTAGCTCGACCCTTAATGAAAAAAAAATAAAACTTACCCATAAATATTTGCCTTCACACTTTTTTACAAGTAATGAAGTAATTTTATCCACCGTACAGACAGAGCCAGGTATAGGCATCTGTATGGCAAGCTTCCTCATGCCACCTAGTTAAGATGTTTCAACCCCATTTGGAGTTAGCATTTCAGGTAGTGAGAACATAGTTATGGTTCCATAGCCATTTGGTTCTTGGCTCTGCTGATGTGATTGCCAAATATGATGCTAATTATTGCCACATCTGGTGGTGGTTTTGTGATTTGGACACCTAAAACTAGGAACTTGAAAAAGGGCACCAATTTCTTTCACACAGATAGCCAAACAGTAATAACTACAGGTCTGAGCTAGATTAGTGACCTAAAGGTAGAAGTCTGTATATTCCATTCTTAATCCTCTGAGGCATCTACTCCATCAGGATATATTTGTTTTCTGCTTGACCCATCAAAACAGATATGATATTACACAATTTTAGATCAAATGAAATAGCACTAACACAAACTGGTGTTAGTGACTGTAAGATAAGAAGAAATCTTTCACTGAGCATAAAGATGAAGTTTCATACTCAGAACCTACAGGATTGGTTCACACTAGTTTTCTGGGGAAAGTAAATAGTGTTAAAATTAAAATTCTGTGAACAAAATTCAGTTCACAGTAGGCTAATTTTTTTTTATGTTGCAATCCATTGGTCTGTTTGTTGCCCTTGGTTTTCAAAAGAAATACATCTTCAAACAAATCTATTTGCTTATGGACAAGACATTGGTTTATCTAGGCTGGGTTGGTATGTTAGTACAGGAAGTAGGACTACTGGCTGTAGAAAAAAATACTATGTGACTTGACCCAAGTCACCCATCCCCATGATTCAAACTTAAAATAAAACATGATCAGCAACCTTAAAAAGTACATTGTTTGCAAGCTCGAATGGGCCTGATTTCCCAGATAAAATAACAAACTTTCATACAAAGCTTCTGTTGGATTATTATTGAATATAATTAAATCTTATTGAATTAAGTTCAAGTATTTTAAGAGTTCATTATATTACTATTGAGGGACTGTGAGGTTCTGTGGGGGAAGGAGACTACAGTCCTCCTGGAACTAGGAACAGTGGTTAGGCAAATGCAATCATGCTGTAACACTTCCAGAGAGCCACTGTAATCCATGCCTGCTTGGGTTGGCACTCTGTCCCTATCTAGTGGCACCTAGACCATCTAAAGAGTGGTGAAACTGCTACAGTCTTGGCTAAAAGACATATGACTTTTAGTTTATGCAGCCGAGGCTCACAGACTAAGATTTAGAGGCCCCAGGTTCGATCGCACCCACCGATGATGAGAGTCTGTCAGTGTTACACTACCACCACCCATGAGAGGCAATAACTGGGGAGCAAGAAACCTAGAGTAAGTGTCCTTGCTGGACCATAAAGGGGGGGCCTCAGTTACTTGACTGTGACATATATGGTGACAGCTTATGTGGGAACTGTAACAGTGTGAATTGCATAAGTGTCAACAACCATGAAAGCAGTATGCTAGAAAGAAAAAGCACAGAGAAGAGTCTCTGTAGTCTTTTCAGGAGAGGAATCATGAAAAAAGAGAGACAGAAGAAAATGAATTATGAACATCTGAAGAAAAAGTGGCTGATAGAGCTATGCAGAGAAAGGCAGCTCAAAACACAGGTTGTATATATGCTGTATGACCCGAAGAGGACTAATGGTCCTGGTCCTCAGGGAACTTCCAACCCACTAGCAGAGGCTCCAGTGAGTGAGGAAAATCTTGGAACCAACTCCCTGGAGAAAAACAGGGAAGAGGCTGACAAGGAGCAGCCATGTTCCATCCAGAGCATGTACAGCACTGCAACAGGATATGTGGACAGCTCAACAGCTTCAGTAGGAGAAGCTGCAGCTGGAGAGGGATCAAGTGCATCTGGAAACACAGCAGCTTGCAAACCGGAAGCAGCAGTGTCAGTACAAGAAAGAAGAGAAGGAGCGCCAGCACAAGGAGAAAGAGAAAGGCAAGGAGTGGCATAATCAGCTCGAGATGGAGACTGCAAGATTGGAACTGTGGTACAGTAAATGGAATCGGTACCGGGTATCACCAAGCTGGGTGGCAGAGACTCCAAATTATTTCCTCACTTTAGGGAGGGAAATGACAGGAATGAGTTTCTAAATTCTTTTAAAATGGGGCGTGAATTGAATTGGGTTGGGCAGAAGGATATGGTATGGTATTTAGCTCCACTACTATTTGGGACAAAGGCTTTGGACATTTCCACCCTTATGAACAGGGGGAACTATAAAGATTGTGAAAGATATAAACAAGCTTTGTTGCAAAAGCTTAAACTGACCCGGAAACTTATAGAAGAAGATTTGGGAGAGTTTAAAAAAAAAAAGGGACACGACTAACACTGAGCATTCAGTTCAGATTAGTGCTTATGTAAATTAGTGGTTCATGAGGCCTACAAATTAATAGAACAGTTCTATAAACTTTGCCATCTCATCCTGAAATCATGGCTAACAGACAAAAGTCCTAGAGATGGTATATAGCTGGGAATTTTGTAGACCAGTATATGGATAGTCATCCTGAGTTTGATAGAAAACATAATAGGGATGAAATGGGAACAGAGGTCAGGAATGGGGACTAAGTCGGAGGTCAGGAATGGGGACTAACCACACCCAAGGGGAAAGAAATCACCTCCGAGAAGCCCTGGGACAGGTGGAGGAAAGTGGCCATCGGTGTCCATGTCACCTACTGAGTCCCAATGCCGTGCCGGAAAGACCAGCTGCTCCCCAAAACTGCCAGAGTTTACTATATGACTGAGTCTCAAGAGTCGCCCAGCCTGTCTGCCGACTGCATATGATGTTCATGCTGAACCATTCACACCCCACTCCACCACCTATGTGTCTGCCTGGTCGCAGATCCATCAGATCACCAGTGGGAGAGGAAGATGGTAGTTAATGGAGAGACATTCACTGGATGGAGGGATACTGGGACTGCTAAAACTATAGTTAAACCCCATGTTGTGAAACTCCACTAAATTCCCGCTTGATGTGAGATTAGATAGATTAGATTCTGTCTTATTATCTATCATCTGTCGATCCATCGTAATGCCACAATATAAATCCATGGTACCCTCACACCTTGAATACTGCATGCAGTGCTGTTCACCCCATTTCAAAAAAAGATGTATTAGAATTGGAAAAAGTACAGAAAAGAGCAACAAAAGTGATTAGGGATATGGAGCAGCTTCCATATGAGGAGAGTTTTAAAAGACTGGGACTATTAAACTTGAAAAAGAGACAACTGGGGATAAATGATAGGTCTATAAAATCATGCTGGGTGTGGAGAAAGAGAATAAGGAAGTGTTATTTACCCTTCACATAACACACAAGTTGTGGTTACCCAATGAAATTAATAGGCAGCAGGTTAAAAACAAACATAAGGAAACTACTTCTTCACACAATGCACAGTCAACCTGTGGAACTCATTGCCAGGGGATGTTGTGAAGGCCAAAAGAACTGGTTTTTTTAAATAATTAGATAATTTCATACAGAAAAGATTCATTAATTGCTATTAGCCATGATGATCAGGCATGCAACCCCATGTACTGGGTATCTAAGCCTCTGACTGCTAGAAGCTGGGACTGGACAACTGTAAATGGATCACTCAATAAACTGCATTGTTCTTGTTCACTTCCTCTGAAGCATCTTGCATTGGCTACTGTTGGTAGACAGGATATTGGGCTAGATGGACCATTGGTTTGACCTAGTATGACTGTTCTTCTATTCTTATGAATGTACATGGGTACTGGTTGTAGGTGTATTGTCACATATTTCATATTCTTTGCATTTGGGAAATGATATTACGGCTCTGAAAGTAGAAGGAGTGAATCAGGCCTCCTCAGTTACTTCCAGACAGGCAAGAATGCAAATGAGATTGCTGACAAGGAGATGGGGGGGATCTCCCCATCAGTATCCAGGAGCATTTGAGTTATATCTCCAGTCTATGCAGACAAATACCTGAGGAGAGAAGAGGTGACACTACCTCCTCTTCAGGAGAGGGTCAAGACCTACTGACTTGAAGGGAAATTCTCCCTACCCAGCCTGAGCCCAAGCATCTCCACCGTAATTAAACAGCCCCTTATCCCGAGCCTCGTCAGCCTGAGTCAGCTGGTATGGGCCAGCCATGATTTTTAATTGAAGTGTAGACATACCCTAATGGCTTAATGATCTGAGAAAATGTAGAAGACCCTGAATCAGATGGGAGAAGGAAGTCTTCTCATCTTGACTCAATGTGCAGGGAACAAAAGGCCACCCCAGTGGGTGAGGGATCAATATTCCTCCACCTCCCCCAACAGAAGCTGCAGTGTTAGGCCTTCAGGGTCCCCACTAGCTGACCTCAGGGAAGTGGGGCAGAGAACAGAGTTTGGCTATGGCAAACACCTCTGCTGTTAAAAGCAGTGCATGGCTGAGAGCTACTTCGTGGGGAGGCAGCCCAAAAATATTTCTACCATTGGTCCAAAGAATGGCTGCTTGTAATATTTCCAGAGGGGTGAGGAACCTCAATCCATCATTGAGGCAGGTGACCCCTTGGGAAACAAAGGGACATCACACACACTAACCTCAGTCCATGTGGGAATGAAAGACCAGATATGAAGCTTACACCAAAAGGTTTTGGGGTACGGGCACCAACGGACATGTAAACATTGGAATAAATTGCCTAGGGAGGTTGTGGAATCTCCATCTCTGGAGATATTTAAGAGTAGGTTAGATAAATGTCTATCAGAGATGGTCTAGACAGTATTTGGTTCTGCCATGAGGGCAGGGGACTGGACTCGATGACCTCTCGAGGTCCCTTCCAGTCCTAGAATCTATGAATTTAAGAGCTCATCCCCAGGTATTCTAAAGAGAGAAATTATACAGGGTGATTGAAAATGACTCTCTGTGGATTTTTGAAGGAGGTATACTGTCATGCTAATAGAACATTTATTATGTGCTTAGTTAAAATTTGAACTTATGAAAGGTAGTGGCAAAAATGCCATCCAGGGAATAAACCTATGCAGGAAGTAAGACAGTGGGTTTCCCTAACAAGCTGGACCACACCCTTGTTACACCCATTTCTTCAGGACAGAGCTGTGACAGATGTGACAATATCTGCAAAATTCTGGACAAACTTTATAGAATTGTTAAATTTTTATTGAATTAAGTTTAAGTATTTTAGGAATTCCATGTATTAAAAATGAAAATGTTTATGTACTATTGAGGAACTGTATGTAGTTTTATGGAGGAGGGGGTCCACAGCCTTCATGGAATGAAAAACAGTTAGGAGTGGCTAGGCAAATTAACTCAGGTTGTAACACCTCCAGCAAGCTATCATCACCTGCAGAGAGGCTCATACATACAAGATACCTGGAGAATCCAGTTTGAATAACAAACAAAGACTGGATTTTTGGTTAAATAGTCTGAGCTAAAACTGAGTCAGGGCCTTCTTTCTGATCCACAAATGGGACAGGACATCTGATCCAGGGACCCTTATACTTTGGGAAGAGTTGAAAGGACTTTGTCCTCTTGAGGTGCCATAAGACTGAGGATTAGTTCTGAGTAAAAACTATTTTGAACTGGTGACTGCAAGAAAAAACCCTGAGTGCTGTCTGAGGGCCAAATAACCAACCAGAGCCCTTGTTGGCTTTAGAGGTGATCTCTGCTAATCTTATTAGCATATATGTACGTTCTTTTATTGTTTTTAATATGTTTTCTCTGTAATGCATTTACCTTAAGAATAGAAGTGCTTGTTAGAAAGAACTATGTGGTAACTTATGACAGGTGGCAATTACACTGCCATCTCTGAGGCCAGAATAAAAGCAGGCCTGCCTAGGCAGACTGTCTTTTGCTGGGGGATATCACAGTATAGTCAGGGGACTGTGCAACCTAGAAATGCCCCAGTCAGAAGAAGTGTCTCTGTCCAAAGAGAGGTGATGGCTGAGGAGCCTGGAATCTAGAGTGTGTGCCTTTGCTGGACCACGGAGGGGGAAATACAAGTGCGGTTGCCTGGAACTGTGACAGTTTCATTTAACAGTTCAGAGAGACACACAAAGTTTTAACAAATCAATGCTATTTGTGGATGAAGGTCAAACTAAAACTATGGTCAATTCAGAGTCCCTATTTTTTAGTTCAAGGTAAACAGTTTCCACAGCTCTAGGGTCTAAAACAAAGTCTTACTTTTTATTTTTTGTGTTAAAAATTTCACTACTTTATTGTAAATGTGTCTAGAGCACATCAGTAGACATATTTAAAAATAGAAATAAATAAAATAACACTGCATGGAAGTGGTTGCTAGATATTCTTTTACTACGAGAAGAATTAAAAATCTGATTATACTCATGGATGCCAGAATCTCTAGCCAGAGCTGGAAATCCCAGCGAAAAAGAACCCCCCAAGACAAGGTGATACTTTAACATATCTTATAGCACAGAAGAGATTCAAATTTTGGCCATAGTGTATCAATGATTTGAAGTTTTAAATTTGTTTAATTTAGTAAGGTTTTTCATTTCAGTGTTAACTGTGCTTCAGAATCCTGGTCAGATCAACCCAGCTTTCTACGTTATAACGTAACATTTCTGGTGTATAGAACAAGAATTCTTTGTGGGTTAAACTATACACTGTAAAACTATATGCTGTATCCTTCAAGGTGGCCTAAACAGCCAACAGGAGTAATAGGAATGATTAAACCCTGTCACATGGGGTTAGATTTAGTGCTTTCTTCCCACATGACAGGCTGTGACAATCAAGCAGCACTGGAGCAGAACAGACAACAGTGGCAGTTTGCTGTGAGCAGTGCTACTGTCAGAACTGTTGTTACGAAGCTAAATGTTAGATATATCAACCAGTGAAGTTTAACTAGACCATGCAAATTTTGATGCCAGAATTTTTCTCTCAGATAAATAGTGACATGCACTAACCGCAGCGTGATCATGTTATGCTGTGGTTGATTTAGCATCCACTCTTGTGCTGGCCATAAAAATAACTTGAGATGCATACTACTGCTCTGTGATGTACTACATTTACATGTTCCCGTTAAACTTGCCTTCTTTTGAAGAGAGCTGTCTGAAGCTAATGCCATTCTAATATAATTTGGGTGCAGCCTATCATTGTTGTGTAATTATTGTATGTGCTTGTCACTTTGGACAATTACATGCAATCTGACAGGAAGTAACTATGTCCCTTCTGAAATCATTATAGTCATATTGCCATAAAATTGGAGCATATACTTTCATTCATGAATGGGGAGCTATGTCTGTGTGAAGCACTTCAAAATAGTGAACTGTGAATTTTCAACAGTTTTCTAGAAAGGCAAAAAACAAAGCAAACACAACAACAAAAAGCTAACTCTCTATCTGAGTAAATTTCCAAGTTTTTACTATAATTGGGGAGAGAACATTTCCACCTTAAAAAATAAATAAAAATTCAACATTAATAGTCATTATGAGAGACTGAAATGTTCAGTGAGTCATTCTATCACATCTTCATAGTTTTAAATGGTAGTTTCTGCATTCCAAATATAAAAGAAAAGCAATACTGTGAAAGTCCATGTAGTATGATTTAAAACTATAGCAGCAAGACAGACTGGGAGAGGGTTCATAAGGAGAAGCTCCAAAGTGAAGTGGAGTGAGATATAGATAAGAATATAAGAATGGCTGCACTGGGTCAGACCAAAGGTTCATCCTGCCTAGTATCCTGTCTGCCGACAGTGACCAATGCCAGGTGCCCCAGAGGGAGTGAACCTGACAGGTAATGATCAAGTGATCTCTCTCCTGCTGTCCATCACCACCCTCTGACAAACAGAGGCTAGGGACACCATTCCTTACCCATCCTGGCTAATACCCATTAATGGACTTAGCCTTCATGAATTTATCCAATTCTCTTTTAAACCCTGTTATAGACCTAGCCTTCACAACCTCCTCAGGCAAGGAGTTCCACAAGTGGATTGTGCTGTGTGAAGAAGAACTTCCTTTTATTTGTTTTAAACCTGCTGCCCATTAATTTAATTTGGTGGTCTCTAGTTCTTATATTATGGGAACAAGTAAGTAACTTTTCCTTATTCACTTTCTCCACATCACTCATGATTTTATATACCTCTATCATATCATCACTTACTCTCCTCTTTTCCAAGCTGAAAAGTCCTAGCCTCTTTAATCTCTCCTGATATGGGACCCGTTCCAAACCTCTAATCATTTTAATTGCCCTACTCTGAACCTTTTCTAGTGCCAGTATATCTTTTTTGAGATGAGGAGACCACATCTGTGCGCAGTATTCAAGATGTGGGTGTACCAAGGATTTATATAAGGGCAATAAGATATTCTCCATCGTATTCTCTATCTCTTTTTTAATGAGTCCTAACATCTTGTTTGCTTTTTTGATTGTTGCTGCACACTAAGTGGACATCTTCAGAGAGCTATCCATGATGACTCCAAGATCTTTTTCCTGATTTGTTGTAATTAAATTAGCCCCCTTTGTAGTGTATGTATGGTTGGGGTTATTTTTCCCAATGTGCATTACTTTACATTTATCCACATTAAATTTCATTTGCCATTTTGTTGCCCAATCACTTAGTTTTGTGAGGTCTTTTTGAAGTTCTTCACAGTCTGCTCTGGTCTTTACTATCATAAGCAGTTTAGTATCATCTGCAAACTTTGCCACCTCACTTTTTACCCCTTTCTGCAGATCATTTATGTATAAGTTGAATAGGAATGGTTCTAGCACTGACCCTTGGGGAACACCACTAGTTATCCCTCTCCATTTTGAAAATTTACTATTTATTCCTACCCTTTGTTCCGTGTCTTTTAACCATTCTCAATCCATGAAAGGAGCTTCCCTCTTTCCCATGATAGCTTAATTTATGTAAGAGCCTTTGGAGAGGGACCTTGTGAAACTTTCTGGAAATCTAAGTACACTGTGTCCACTGGATCCCCCTTGTCCACGTTTGTTGACCTCTTCAAAGAACGTTAATAGATTAGTAACACATGATTTCCCTTTACAGAAACCATGTTGACTTTTGCCCAACAATTTATGTTCTTCTATGTGTCTGACAATTTTATTCTTTGCAATTGTTTTAACTAATTTGCCCTGTACTGACGTTAGACTTGCCAAGATCACCTCTAGAGCCTTTTTTAAATATTGGTATTACATTAGCTATCTTCCAGTCATTGGATACAGAAGCTGATTTAAAGGACAGGTTACAAACAATAGTTAGTAGTTCCGCAATTTCACATTTGAGTTTTAAGAACTCTTGGGTGAATGCCATCTGGTCCTGGTGACTTGTTACTCTTAAATTTATCAATTAATTTCAAAACCTCCTCTAGTGACACCTCAGTCTGTGACAATTCCTCAGATTTGTCACCTACAAAAGCTGGCTTAGGTTAGGTAATCTCCCTAACATCCTCAGCTGTGAACACAGAAACAAAGAATTCAATGACTTTATCATCTTTAAGTGCTCCTTTTGTATTCCCCTCAATTGTCCAGGGGCCCCACTGGTTGCTTAGCAGGCTTCCTGCTTCTGATGTACTTAAAAAACATTTTGTTATTACCTTTTGAGTTTTTGGCTAGCTATTCTTCAAACTCCTTTCTGGCTTTTCTTATGACATTTTTACACTTAATTTGGCAGTGTTTATGCTCCTTTCTATTTACCTCACTAGGATGTGACTTCCACTTTTTAAAAGATGCCTTTTTATCTTCTGCTTCTTTTACATGATTGTTAAGCCATGGTGGCTCTTTTTTAGTTCTTTTACTGTGGGGTTTTTTTTATTTGGAATATACATTTAAGTTGGGTATCTATTATGGTCTCTTTGAAAAGTGTCATGCAGCTTGCAGGGATTTCACTCTAGTCACTGTACCTTTTAATTTCTGTTTAACTAATCCCCTCATTTTGCATAGTTCCCCTTTCTGAAGTTAAATGCCACAGTGTTGAGCTGTTGAGGGATTCTTCCCATCACAGGAACGTTAAAAGTTATTATATTATGGTCACTATTTCCAAGTGGTCCTGTTATAATTACCTCTTGGACCAGAGCCTGCTCTCCACTCAGGACCATATCGAGAATTGCCTCTCCCCCCTGTGGGTTCCTGTACCAGCTGCTCCAAGAAGCAGTCATTTAAAGTATCATGAAATTTTGTCTCTGCGTTTCATCTGCATTTCATCCTGAGGTGATGCGTTCCCAGTCAATATACGAATAATTGAAATCCCCCACTATTATATGAGTTCTTTATTTTGATAGCCTCTCTTTGATAATCTCCCTTAGCATTTCATTGTCACTATCACTGTCCTGGTCAGGTGGTCGATAACAGATCCCTAATGTTATAGTCTTATTGGAGCATGAAATTACTATCGATAGAGATTCTATGGAACATGTGGATTCACTTAAGATTTTTACTTCATTTGATTCTACATTTTCTTTCACATATAGTGCTAGGACATGTCTCCTACCCTTCCCTATGTCATTGGTACCTATATGTAATGCTGTCTTCCTTAGTTTAATAAACGTCCTTGTTCAGATCTAGAAGAGTGACTCTTTCTATGATTTGTTACTATTATCACATGGCCAAAGCAATTCTGAGGAAATTTAGGCTTGGGATCCTCAGGTCACTACTGTCAAGGCTCACTGCTGTCACACTAGCAAGGAGATAAAATGGAACTATTGCTTTTGTGTATTGCTAGTTAAAGAAGTGTCGGTAACAAAGCATTACAAGGTTATATTGAATATTTCACTCATTGCAGGATTAAGACTTTCTCTTTCATATTCATTGTTTGAATTTAGTCTACAATGTTAAAACAATTACTTTTCAAAGGTTATTTTAATTTTATATTACCTTTCTTAGAAATAATATTTACTAGCTTTCTCAGGGAAAAGAACAAGCAATCAGACAGTTTTGAAATGTTACCCCTAAAAGTCACACTTCATTCATTCATTCATTTATTCATTCTTGGTTCCCTGTAGCTGCACCATCACAGTTAACACAAATGTGAAACTTCAACCATATGTTCCACATCATCATGTCCTCCCAAACATAGGCCATTTTTTGAATTTGAAAATCAAAGTGAAAGAAGTTGCTTATTTACCAATAAGAGTTTATCTGTGCCAAGAAACACCAATAGTTTTTTCATAATCTGCTGTGAACATCTTTTCTCTGATGTTGCCTCCTGGTACATCTATGCTTCCTTGTGACTCCCCAGTTCGGTTTCTCAATACACTTTTCTGATGTTGAGGAGGCAGCTTGACCAGAAGGGAACCCTGGTCTCCAACCCATATGTACCTTGGCTCCCCAGCCATGCACCTATCCCTTCACAGTTCTGCTACAGTTGTTAGGCTGTCTGTCCACTCTGGTTGTAAGCCAAATGTACAGAAAGCAGCCAAACCCTCACTCTAGAGTCCTAAATTCCTCTCTCTTCTTCCACCCTTCCAAGAGATTACCCAGCTTCCCACAGACCTGATAAGATTTGCATGAAGAAACATTGATGTGGGATATCTCTGTCCACCCAGGCAGGGCTCCTCTCTGGTGAAGAGAGAGGCTGGCTCCACAGCTGACCTATAAGTTCTTCTTCAGGCAAGTCTCTCCTCATTGTCCTTTTCATACCTTTGTTACTGTGGGGAATTGGGACATGTTGGGAGGGGAAGATTTGCAGGCTATCTCAGATCTGGTTGGGCACCCTCTGCTGGCCACCCCCTGAACTGCTGTGAGAAGTATCTAAGCCTCTGGGTCCCTATATCCCTGGATATTTTAAGCCTCCAGGCCCTGAATGTAGTCCAGCCACTGCCCCAAACTACAAGTCCCTAGGCACACTTTCAGAGTACAGATCTGCAATATAACACTCCCTTCAGAGAGGTGGCACCCACTGTTCAGCAGCCTGTCCTTCTGGGTAAAGGGCTGACCCTTCAGATTCTCCTGTACTCAAACACATCATGTCCCAAGGTAAGTTTACAGTTTAACTTTCTCCAGATGCACAGAGTAATCATGAAGCATTTAGCAGGGATACACTTTTCACAGAAGTCTGACATATTTTTTATGTATTCATAAAAAGTAGATGAGAATATGGATCATACAAATAATAAACTCTACATGTCTTTCCTTGCCTCAGTTTTCTCAGCTCTCCAGGCTATTATTTGGGGTGGAATCAGAGTCCATAGAATTGTTCCATTCCAGTGCATGGCTTGTGTACTGGAACATGGAACCTTCTTCCCCTACGTTCAACTTGTTTCCTTTGCTTTTGACTAGTCTGACCTCTTCTCGTCTTCCACACTTCAGTTTATATACCTCCCTTCCAATACCTGGCTTCCTTTGTTCTGTTGTTTGATTACTTTCCACTCCCTTCACCTTCTCCCTGCTGGATAAACCCACTTAGAATGTCTGTTGTCCATTCAAAGCACATGATTACTACCAAGTATTTCCCATTCTCTCTGGTCTAGGAAAGACATGTTTTCAGGATAGTAGGACATGATGGATGCCAATCATGATACAATTTCATAACACAAACCAAAATTTGTAAATTTTACAGACTAATCTCCAAGGAATCACACAGGCAAAGTTGCTTGAGAATCTATATAGTAGTCTTCTCCTCCATCTGGTGCACATTTACCAGAGAAAGAGTTATGTTAGACTGGAACGCCCACTGGTGAAATGTGTCAGTTCTGTGGAAGGCTTAGGGAGGTGGGTCATGAAATAAGAGGGAGACGTGGTTTGAGCCAGGGAGTATGGGGGTGAGAGGCTCCCACCTGGCCCCTCATTCACGGTTTGTATTTCTTCTCTGCTTACATATCCTGCCAGCCTGTCACAGCTGAAAGGAATCGCCAGTGGGTGTCAGACTCTGATGATAGTGCTAATATCTCTATGGAAGGGTCCACAGGAGGTTTTGCCAGATGGAAAAGTAGTCTTAAAAATCACACTCAGACATACCACCTTAACTCCAGCCTTAGTGAGATTAATCTGTCTAGGTATACATATACACACAATACAAGTCTATAATGTGTAATTTCTTCCTACAGAATTCTGAGATCAGTTAAGGTTTGATATCTGAGTGTGATTGTGAGAAATTAATTGTGAGCATTATGGGTGATCGTATGAAGGAATTGAAAGGGAGTTGTAATTGGCTTTCTGAAGTTTAAGAATGTGCATGAATATATATTAATATACACCTGAGGCCGAATGGTGGTCTGGATACTAATGTTCTCTGAACTGGTAAATCCCTTGATTTTTCAGTGATTGCATTCATAGGAAATGCTCTTGAGCAGTGTTACCTGTCAGTTGTTGAATTATTTTCTAGGGGATAAAAGAATCATCTTGTATGTGAAGACCAGCTTGAAGTATTTTCATGTGGTAGTATTATCTCCTTTAAAAAGCTGCTACTTTAGAGCAGAATGGCTGGAACAAATGACATGCATATCAACATTAAATGGTTTCTAATTAGTAAAATTAAGTTAATAAAAGTGACAACAGTTGAGCACAAAGAGTAATCACATAGAAAGAGCTGCTGAGCAATTTGTGTGAAATAAGTTGTTAAATGTGTGATTTAGAAGTTCCATCTTCCTTAACCGCAGCACAGAAGGCAAACACAAAATATTCCATTTTACTGTTATGAAGGAAAATATATTTTTAAATAGGGCAGTAAATTAGGTTGTGCTGGAAGCATCCCTTTTCTTGCTTCCATCACTGCCATCTCCCACTGTTTTCTTTGATATATGATTTGCAGGGTACTATTATTATTTATGTGTTCTGCAATTACTGTGAATGACACCTCCCCTTTCCCAGCCCTAAGCCACAATCTGAAATGAATAAATGCTGTTTTTTTGTGACAGTTCTGCCTTTTGTCTGTGGAACAATGACAAACTGACAGCCAGTTGCCATTTCAACTACTGCTCCCCAGCTTAGTTTCTGAGTATTTTACGGAATGTGACAATAGACAGATTTGAATAAAAGGAAAAGTGAGAATGTTACATTTGTTTAGCATGCCGTGACACCATTGTCAGATGTGTATTGAGTAAACAAGCAGAACGCATTACATCAACATGATCACTTTTAGACATACACTTTATTGGGCTGGGTGCAACAGCAGTATTAAAACAAACAAAAAACATTAGCTACTTAGCATGAATCATTTTGTGGTATTCATTTGTAAAATCAAACAATGACTGAAAATGAAGTTCGGTGGGAGTGATAAGGGGAGCAGTTTGAATTATTTGTGAATTCTAGGAAGATTTCTATTCACCCAGCCTGGGAACCCTTTAGCTGAACTAAGGCAATGCAGAATGACTTGAACTGTATGAATTTTTATGGAAATACTTAGTGTCTGAAGGGCCTGCGGCTAATTAGCTTTTTAAACTATATTAGGATGATATGTTTACTGGATGATTGTACCTTGCAGAATACAATTGATTGATAAATAAACCAGTCATTATAATTGGTCTAAGCCCTGATTTCCAGCTAAGTGCAAGCTTGTACATATTTGACTGCCTACCTACCTGTCTGATATCATTTGTTACTGAGAATGATAAGAAATCTTGGACTAAATCTGGTCTGAAAGAGGAGTAATATAAAAATCCTTTGCAGTCAAAACATGCAGTTTACATCTTTGTGTGTAAACATATAACACATTCACTAATTACAATGCTTTAGTACTCTTTTATATACATGTATGTGTTTATGTATATAAACAAAATTACAGTATTCTGCATTAAAAACTCAAACACAACACAATGATAAATAGATAGGTAGACAGACAGACATATATATTGTAATGTTTGGGCTATTGATGTAGAATACTGTAGTTTTTTTTAAATAAGGGGTGAGTATTGTCTAGTGTTTTAACTGCATCTATATTACTTGGAAAAGATTATACATCCTTAACATGTGATTCAAATAATTTGTTTCTGTTATATAGGATAGATATTTTTAAAGTTGTTAATTCATTTAAAGTATTTTTAAATAATTGACATTAGATTTAGTATCCATGTTTTTGTTTGAGAGGCAGTGCAGGCAGGCAAAAATATGAGCTTTCTGAAGATCTAAATGAAGGCTGCCAACTAAGTCCATTTCTAAGTAAAAGAAACCGGAACAACTTAGGCTGATGATTTGCAACCTTTTCACCTCCTGTCATCCCATATGTTGCAAATTAGGAATATATTTCTTATGCATATGTCAAAAGGGAAATTTGCTTTCTACTCTTTCAGTCTTTTCACTCTCCTCACATATTTCCATTTTTCTCCTTTCCATTTCCTTTTGTTTTCTTGTTTGAAACCATTTTGTTTCTTGCAATGCATTCCCCAGTTTGGCTGGGATATTGCCGCAGCTACAAGACACAAGAACCAAAACTCTCCCTTCTGTTTCATGCCTGTTTCTCTCCCTTCTGTTTCATGCCTGTTTCTCTCCCTTCTGTTTCATGCCTGTTTACAAAGGTTTTTTTTATATATAATTACAAGCTTAAAATAGGAAGCAGGATAGTCTCTAAATGATTGGTGCCCAGTCCTTGCAGCAGAGCCACATCACTATTCTTCCAGGATTGCCAGCTTTATAATGAATTCAAAACAAAATTACTATATTGAAATTGCAAAATGAAGCACTCTGAAGTCAGGAAATGTATATTACTGTATATTTCAGTGCATCCATTAATAGCAGTAATGAAATGAGAGGGGCATCCTCTAGGGTGACCAGACAGCAAGTGTGAAAAATCAGGACAGGGTGAGGGGTAATAGGCGACTATATAAGAAAAAGACCCAAAAATTGGGACTGTCCCTATAAAATCGGGACATCTGGTCACCCTAGGATCCTCCAGTGTTCTAGCAAGGCTCAATACTCTTGTATGCCTGAAGAAATTGTTACTGTGTCACTTTCTTGGAGTACAGAATATATTTTAAACCTTACTTTTGTAGAAACATGATAAAATACTCCAGAACGTAGTGCTGCAGGGGAAGCATAAAGACAGTGGCTTAAGTGACAGGTGGGGCATTTGGCCTTGGTCACCCAGGGGTAGGAAACTGAAGTTGGGGAAATGGTTTTTTGCAAGTAAGAGTTCTCCATTAACTTTCAGTTGGTGAAAGAGCATGTCCTAACTCACCAGAAATCATATTGCTAGATTTAAAATTCCTCATAAAAACAGGAACAGTTGACTGGCTATTTCAGGTGATCCTTAGACTATGGATTCCTAGATTTGGCCAGAATGTGTTATTCACCATCAGTAAAGCAATATCAATGTTAATAAAACCATTCAGAACATCACGATTAGTTGATCTTTCAAGTCAGTTCTTCACAGCTGCATATTGCCTTGCTTTTTTTTTTTTTTTTAAAAAAAACCTCATTATTATTCTTCCAGTATATTATGATTATCATAATTCTTGATGGCTAAAACAAATAAAGAAAAATGTAGTTTGCATAGTGGCAATGGATTGTCTCTCAAATCCTTCATAGAAAGCATGTAGCAAGTTTGGGTTGTGACATTTAAGAATGAGATTTACCATAAACACATGTTCAGCATTTAGTAGGCTATTTGTTGTCATGTGAGCACAGTGATGATAAGCATGAATAATAGTGTCGGCACTACATATACAACCAATCACATGCTGATTTAACACAGAGATGAGGCCTCTTGTTTGTTGGGAACTTCTGTCATGAATAACAAGATCTCCAGCAAAGGAGTAGTTGAGCCTACAATATAAAATGACTGAATTTGACCAGCTTTTATCCAGAAACATAACTGTGAATTACAGTTATCAAATTTTAGATCCCTAACATGGTTTTATGATATAACCTATGTAGATTTGATAGTTTTACATGGTTGTAAAAATTTACAGTTTTTAGTGTTCTGATTACATTTGCTATTTCTTAAACAACAATGTTTTAAGCTTTCAGTCTTCTATTTGGTAGAAACCTTTCTCACACTTGTAGAATGATCTGTTCATGGAAATTTAGTCATCCTGCAGAATAAACACTTCAGTGAGGTCTATGTTCCAAGATGAGACAGAGGGTTGAGGCTTCTTTGTAATACAGGACTTTGCCTATCTCAGTTGACCCCAGTAACCTACTTCTTAGTCTGATTCAGCACAGACCCAAACTATGATCAGCACCAAACCTATTTTAATTTTTCCCCAGATTAATCCATTGCAGAGCTGGATAGCACAGGTGTAATGAATGAATCCTCTGCAGAGCATCCATGCTATATTTCTACAATAGGCATATACATTAAGTAGGGAGAGCTGTATTGACATTCTAGACTGGGTATTCTGGTCTAAGAGACAACCTTTAATTCTCTCACATGACCTCTTGGCTGTCCATTGGTAAGATTAGTATTGCACCCATACATCAAATGCTACTTCAATATGAATACCTAAAAATAGGTTCCAATTAGAAATCAATTTCTCCTTCTTAAACCCCTCTGAAACTGGAAGAGACTAGCAATTTGAACTATCTTGCAGTGTTATATAGAAAGCATGTGGATTTTACAAAGCTTTACCTATATTTATGAATGCTGCCATATTTGGAGGTCAATGAAGTATTCCAAACTGTTTTTCACTACCTAGAATTAGTACGTAATGGTAAATTATACTGGTATTGGTAAATAATGATGAGGAAAGGGCCGTCCTTCAGACTGATCTGGATTGCCTGTTAAACTGGGCCAAGTCAAACAAAATGTGTTTTAATGCAGCCAAATGTAAATTGATACAGCTAGGAACAAGGAATGCAGGATATACCTACAGAATTGGGGACTGTATCCTGGAAAATAGTGACAATAAAAAGGATTTAGGGATCATAGTCGATATGGTGATGAGCTCCTCATGTAATGGTGTGGCAAAAAAGGCTAAATTTGTGATCTTTGGATGTATAAATAGGGAACTAATGAGTTGAACTAGGGAGGTAGTTTTACCTCTCTAGGTGGCACTGGTAAGAATAATACTGGAATATTGCATGTAGTTCTGGGGCCCACATTTTGAAAAATTAAAGAGGGTACAGAAAAGAGCCCAAATTGATTTGAGGACTAGAAAAGAGCTCAGTCTGTTTTAGCTTATGAAGAAGATGATTGAGAGGTGATTTGATTACATGACTTCTTCATGAGGAGAAAATACTGGCTACTAAAGGGTTCTTTAGCTTCCAGTTATTGATTCTTGTAATACCTTTCTCCACTAGAATTAAAGTCAGATAAATTCAAATGGGAAATAGGCTGTACATTTTTTACAGTGAGAGTGATTAACCGTTGGAACAAACTACCAGGGGAATTGATGGATTCTCAGTCTCTGTACATCTTCAGGTCAAGACTGCATGCCTTTCAGAAAGATCTGCTTTAGCCGAACAGATATGCTTTAATCAAACACAAGTTATTGGGCTCAATAGAGGGCTAAGCATTTGAAATTTAAGGGCTTGTGATAGAAAGAAGGTCAGATTAGATCAGCAGTTCTCTAACTGTGGGTTGGGACCTCAAAGTGGGTCACCTGGGCTGTCTTAGACTTGCTAAGGCCAGGGGCTGAATGAAGCCTGAGCCCCACTGCCTGGGGCTGAAGCCTGATGGCTTCAGCCTTCGCTGGTGGGGCTCAGGTTACAGGCCTCCTGCTTGGGGCTGAAGCCCTTGTGCTTCAGCTTTAGCGCCCCCACCTGGGGCAGTGGAGTTCGAACGGGTTCAGGCTTCGGTCCCGATTCCCAGGGTCATGTAGTAATTTTTGTTGTCAGAAGGGAGTCACAGTACAATGAAGTTTGAGAATCCCTGTGTTAGATGATCTAATGGTACCTTCTGGCATTAAACTCTATGAACTCATGAACCTTTGGTTTTGATGGGCAGCCTGTGGAACATAGCAAGTACCATTTCTTTGATTTTTTTTTTTTTTAGTGCTATGTCAGTGCCACTTGGCTCTTTACACTTATTTTTGGACCTTTGCTTCTAAACCAAGCACTTACACTTCAGAAAGGCAAATAGACAATTTCTCATACTCGTGGCTGCCAAAGAAACAGGTTTTGTCTCAGCAGTTTGCTTAGGTAACATGTTCAGACCTCCTATTGGGTCAAAATATGTGTTACATGAGAGTACAGTCAACAGCCACTCTGTTTAGAGAGACAGTCCAGTAGCAAAGGTCAATCACTAAGTAGTCAAGATGACAGAGCTTAACACATACATTGTGCTCTTGCCCAAAGGAATAGACAACATCCAAAGGTGTAGGACACTAGCTGTTCAGTATCAGTTTCCGCTTGCCCTTTCACATTGGGTGGAGGCAGGAAAGAAACCTCACATGTATTTTTTAACCTGAAAAAAATCCCTTGTTTTCTAGACTGTAGAGCGAGACACAATATTCAGGCATCTGGCTCTCAGTCAAGTAGGAGTACCATTTAGGGGTAGGTGATGGGGTGGTTGCCTGGGAAGCCTCATTTAAAGGGGCACTGCTTAAAGAATATTGACCTGGGTCCCACTCCTTTAAAGTGTTTCCAGCAGCTTGCTAAAGGGTCCAGGCTGCATGCAGTAGAGCATGCAGCTTAACTGCCCTTTCATGGGTTAAAGAGAAATAGGTAGAGGACTAGGTAAATTTCCAGTTGGCATTCAGGCCAGCACTATAGTGGCCATAGGGGAAATTAATTTGAACAGTTGGTTATGATTATCATAGCACGAAGCCTAGAAATGTCATTTAACTGGTAGATGGGAAGAAACAAGAAATATGTGTAGCCTAATGCAGAGAAGGCAGTTTTGAAAATTTCATCATCAGTTCTAAGTCCCATTTTCAAACAGAACTCTGACTTTCAGTGAAACTTAGGCTCCTAAGTGCCTAATCACTTTTGAAATGGGCAGCTTTTAAAAATTTTACTCTTGATGCCTTAAATCTCATATAAACTCCGGTGCAAAACAAACAAACAGACAACATGTTTGTCAGAGGGTGGAGATGGATGGCAGGAGAGAGATCATTTAATCATTACCTGTTAGGTTCACTCCCTCTGGAGTGGCATTGACCACTGTCGGTAGACAGAATATTGGGCTCGATGGACCTTTGGTCTTACCCAGTATGACCGTCCCTATTTCTTATGTTAACATCCACACACTGCACACTGGGGACTGCAGTGTTCTATATTTCTCTTGAAATGAAACTTTCAAAAAGTCCTTATACTGGAAATATTGAATATCTGGTTTGGTAAGTAAGCGTGATTTCACAAAATTATTAAAAACTGAAAGCAATTTTTAATTTGATATTATATCATGTCAGGGACTTGGACTGTTCATGGGACTGGTCCTGAATTTTGTGTGTTATATGGAACCTCTCCACACTCGGCCACTTGTTCAACTAGAACCTTATGAGAGGATGGAGTGGTAGCCAAGTGTGGGTGAAGCAGACCTCTCAAAGATGGAGTTACTAGTCCACAGTGCACTTCCTCAGAATCTGAAAGGAATCCTTCCCACCTCCTCCATGGTTTCAGCGCCATGAACACATTAAGCCCATTTTTCTCTCTCACTGCTGGCTTTTAGCTCATTTCCAATGCCAGTTTAAGGCCTAGTCCTAATCTTCAAAGAAGTTAATGGCTCAAGCCCCAGCTACATTAAAGACCATATTTTGATCTATGAACCACAAAGACCATTGCATTTCTCTGGGACAATGCAGATCACAAAGACTAGGATGAAGCACTTGAGAGTTGGGGACAAAGCATTCTGGGTTAAGGAGATCTAGCTAAGGAATGAACTTCCACAGCAGATTAGGCAAATCCGGAGTCCAACAGTCTTTAAAAAATGCTGCAAAACCTTCCTGTCACAGGATGGGCTGACCTTTGTAGGGAGTTGGGCTTAGTCCCACTTGTATCTAGGTATCTGGCCTCAGGTAAGGAATTTGGGCTTCTGCCAGTGGTTGGATTAGGTTACCAAGATTACCTGACATCAGACCAGGAGTGAGATTTACTGTGACAAAGAGAGCCTGCTTCATCAGTGAGAGGTTGCAGGGAGGTTCTTACAAAGGATCCCGAGGGGCGAACCAGGATCAGAGTGTACCAGGGAATGGACTGTCCATACCAGTCAGGGAGAATGGCCTTGTGGGAACTACCTGCAGTGAGGGGCAGAAATCTTAAAAGAAGAGGCTTGAGAAGATACCAGGCAGCAGAACCTGGGTTTTTGGGAAACAACCATTGTGTCCAGGAAGAGTCTGAAGAAGCTATGTTTTGGTTTAAGTTGATATTTGAACTATAATATTGATTTCCTTTTCAGGGACTGGTTTATTATGTACTCACATGAGAGAGTTATTGGGAAGCCTAGGAAAGGGAAACTGAGGCAACAGGTTCTGATGCTAGATCAGCTAAGACCTTGATCCTTTTTTTCTTTAACAAAGCCTTTCTAGCGTTCATGGCCAGAATGACTTTTAGAACAGCATCTACTCATCTCCCCAGCCAAGATATAAAATAAAAAAAGACATTTTTTTTTGAAAACTAAGGAAATAAAACAAGACTTGAAACTACCCAACAAACAGAATCTAAAGAGTTTTTACATCCTAAAACATGAGAAAAGTGAGAGAATCCGTGGAATCCATTACAGATTGTGTTATTGCTACTCAGATTTACACTGAAGTCACTCAGGTACTCCAGTGATGCTTGAGCTTTACCTACCCTCTAGATATATGGAGGACTTTAAGGCCTGATTTTGAGACCGTATCGTGCATGCATTGTTCACATTGACTTCAGCTAGAGTGTGGGTGCTCAGCACCTCTGAAAATTAGTCCCTTAAGCATCCCAGTTGTCAGTGCTGTGCTTTCCCTGACCCTAACATCACTAATGAAGGGGGAAGGATTAGATACTAGAGCTGAAATTTCACACAATAGCTTTTTGTCAAAAATTCTGATTTGTTGACAATAAAATATCTCAGGGAAATGTTTGTTTTGACAAACTTCTGCAGAGGTCTTGGAAGCAGTGTTTTGTCCAAAGCCTGCCTGGTTTCCTGCCAGCTCGACTGGCAGATGTTGGAAATCTGTGCATCCAGGGTATGCAATTTATGGGCAGCCCTGTCATGCTGACTGTCTCAGAGCTGAGGATGCCAGGATTTCCAGGCTCTTGGCTGCAGAGCTTCTAGCAGGGCATCTTAGGGCCTGAACTCCCTATTCCGTAAAAGGACACTGGCAGCTCTGGAAGTCCAGCTCAAGCCGGGCACTTAGGACTTCTGAGCTTCCTGCTCCACAGTACAGGACTCTGCAGTTTGACCCCAACTTCGGGGCAGCCCAGGGATTCTTCCAGAATCCGGAGCAGCCTGGAGGGTCCCCAGGAGTCAGGGCTCTGGGCTGCTCCACTTTGCTTCAGAAAAATTGAACAAAGACGTTTCCGTTTTTCTGAAATAAAAACTTCTCGGAATGTCTGTTCCACTGGATATTCCAAAATTTCTAGTTTTCCTCATGTATCAGAATGAAAAGTTTTTGCAAAATGTTGGAATTTCCTGCAGAACAGAAATTCTGAGTTTTGACCAGCTCGTCAAGATCCCAGAGGAGCTTTTTCACACCAAGTGTATCAACGATAATCTTGTGATATATTCTCTAAGAAACAGGTGGTGGAAAGGGGACGGGAGTGGGTAAGGGATCTGGACCTCTTCAAATGGACTCTGTCTCAAATATTAAGACCTAATAGGTGAATAGACCTAAAATGTAATAAATAAAAATGCATAATCATAATGCATACTGTTATAAAACTTCTGCAAATATAATGGGCCTGTCTACACTGGAAATTTACAGTGCTGGCTGCAACTTTCTTGCTCATGGGTGAGAAAAAAACCCTGAGCTCAGCAAGTTTCAGCCATGCTCCCACCTGGTAGTTACTCCCTCGTGGAGGTGGGTTTTTTAGTGTGCTGGGAGAGCTCTCTCCCAGTGATGCACCATGACCACGTGAGGCATGTTAAAGCGCTGCCGTAGCAGTGCTTTAGCATTGCCAGTGCAGACTAGCCCAAAGTTAGACAATTTCAACATCATTTTTTAAATATCTTGAGATGCTATGGTACTCATCATACAAACCCAATAAACAGGCACAGAAATATAAGATATCATAAAGAAAGTGACACTTGCTTGGAGTCAAAGTCAGCAGGCAGATGAAACAATCTGAAGGCCATTGCATATTGGCTTATGTATTATCAGGCTGATTTTTATTGGAATTTTGGTTCTGCAATATTTTTTGAAATCCCGTGGGGAATCAAATGCCACATCATCAAATTACACTGTGTGATATATGCTTGCTTTTATTAATTGGCCTCATAACACCCAGTAAAGATGATTGACAATGTTACTTTGTAATGACCAAACTATGAGCTATTATTTTATAGCCAGACCTTTTCTGGTCTGAATAGCATTCTCTTTTATTTTACTCTAAGATAGTGACTGCAGGCATTGTCCTTATAATTAATGTTTAGTCACAGTTTATTTCATGATACATAAAAAACATGTTTGTTTTTTTCAGAATTTATAGCTTGTAACTTGGTGTTTACATTCCCAGACCATATCTGAGAGTATTGTTGCATTTCTTTTAAAATCCGCTTTGCATTTTTTTCTTTGAGTGGTTGGGGAGGGGAGAGGGGTTTGGTTTCTTTTTGTTTTTTTATTTTTGTTTTTTTGTGAGAGGGGAGCAAATGGAAGCTACCGTAAGTGTAGTTTATAAAATGATGGAATTAAGTTAGTGCCTTATAGTCTGTGGGGCAGTGAGGTTTGATGTGTATGTGTAAGGGGATGGAGGTAGAGGGGATTGCAGATTACATGGAGAATAGAGGAATGTGTAGGGCTGAAGAGTCCATCTGCATAGGATGAAAGGAGTGGGGATAGGTGTGTGTGTGTGTGTGTCTCTCTCTCTTACTTCATTTACTGGGCATCTTGTAGGGAGCCAAAGGAGCCATTGCTTTGTTCACCTTGCCACTTCAAATTGAAAATATTAAGCATTGAGCATGTAATGTTTTCCGTGTGAAGCAATGGGATCATGATGCCCCTGAAAAGTGTATGTGCATGGTGAGAAGTACTTCATACAAACCTTTATGATCTTACATGATGCGCAGGGACCATATGCAAACTAGAGTGACCAACCTAAAATTTTCAGAAGGGCAAACCAACATATGTAATGTGGTGTATTGTATATAGGGCATTGTAGTTGTGTCTAACCAGATATTTCCCATTATGAAAATAATACATGATGTGTTCAAGAAATAGTATGTAATGAGGTAACTAAAGACTATGTCTGAACTGACTTCAGTGGGGCTAAGATTTCACTGTATCATGTGTTGAAACTGGTGCTATTAAACAAAGTGACAGGTACACTATCAAAGTAGATTTGGCCTTGGGGGTTTTTTTTTGTTTGTTTGTTTTTGCATGGGGAGGAAAGGGTCCTACTCAAAGGAATGGCAAACTCATCTATCAATTGTCTTTCTACAAATGGTTATACTTCTGCTTAATGAGCAGAAAATGTCAAAAATTCACTGTTAGCTTGTTTTTTTTCATTATTCATTTAGTTGAAATACAGTAGTCTGCTCACATGCACAAGGACACTGTACCTGCCCTGAAGTGCTCAGATTCTGAGAAGGTAAGCAACATTTGAAGGAGAGAGATGGGCGAAAGAGGGCTAGAAGCAAATTATGTGCAAGATTTTGTGAATATTCTATGTATTATATATATTATCATCAAGAATGTGAACATGAACAGTCAACAACATGATAAATATGGCTTTCACTAATTATAGGGGATGTGAAAGATCTACACAGCTTAATTGCAGAAATACAGGAAGAAAAACATCCAGATTGTCTGTCTTTATCTGGTGTAAGATTAGTGGAAAAGAGAGGAGCAAACAGGATTTTTTCCCTTCACTTTTAACGGTAAAAGGAAGTTAACAGTAAGGTACCTCAGGGATCAGTACTAGAACTGGTATTGTTGAATACATTTAATGACCTAGAAGAGGGAGTGACTAGTGAGAAACATTTGCTGCTAATACAAATTTATTTAGATTACTGAAAACTAAGGAGAATTGTGAGGAACTCCATAAGGACCTAAAAATACCAGGAAAATGTGCAGAACAGTGAAATTCAGCCTAGATGAGCATAAGGTAGTGAACCATAGAAGGTACAATTTCAAGTACACTTTACACACTGATGCATTTTGAATTAGATGTAACCTCTCAGGAAAAAGATTTAGGCATCATTATAGACAGCTCAATGAAGACATCTGCTTAATGTGTAGCAGAGGTCAAAAAAAGAATATGATATTAGGCTCTATAAGGGAGAATAAGGACAATATTGTAATGTTATACAAATTTATCATTCAGCCTCATCTTGACTGTTAAATTCAGTTTTGGTTAATGCCTCTTAAAAGCCATATAGTACAAAAAGAAAAGGTGCACAAAAGGGCATAAAACTTCATAGTTAGTTTTTCAAGGAAGAAAAGTAAGAGGATGCTGAATAGCATGCAGGAGACCAGTTGGATGTTTCCTTTATTCTTTTCCATAGATCAAGAAAATATGTTTTAAATACTTATTTTTATGTGGTATATCATTAACCTGTGAAAATTACTGCCCCAAATTATTTTTGAGGCTGATAATGTATTAAGATTTTTTTAAGTTACAGGTTTTTATAAAAACAGCAAAGAATCCTGTGGCACCTTATAGACTAACAGACGTTTTGGAGCATGAGCTTTCATGGGTGAATACCCACTTCCTCAGGTTTTTATAAATAATTGTACATGTAGTTACAATAGGCAGAAAAATGTTACGAAGTGAACGAATCTCATGCTTTTGAACATATGATCACTGGCCAGTATTGGAAGGAAATTTCCTGTCCTGGGTAGTGTACAAATTAGCTGTGTTTTTTGGCTGGAGAGGGGAGCTGCACGTTTTTGAAAAGTATCTACTACTGGCCATTGTCAGAGACAGGTTACCAGACTAAATAAACTATTGTGTTGTCCTGCTATGACATTTCCTTTATTCCTAACTTTAGGATATCATGCAGATGTCAATGAAAAACGTAGGCTTTTTAACTTTTATGCAATATTTTAATAAGAAAATATCAATATTACTTTGTTATGGCTAGCAAAAGCTTTTATCCTAAGACCTCCATGACTGTAGGTGCTGGAAGCAGGACACTATAGCTATTAAGCCTACACCTCTGGAATCACTTTCTGTGTGTATGTAATAGGCTGGCATTGTTTGCCTAAACCTAACCTTGTTAGCAGGAGTTAATTCTGCTGGGCATTGTTGCATTGTTTTTCCTGACTCATTGAGATACATTGCGGCTCATTATGTTGCACAGATGTAAGCAGGAATGCCTTTACAGAAGGAAAGGATCCAGGCTGTGGGCTGAGCATTCCCAGAAGTAGAAATCTCAGAAGCAGCAAACCAATGGTGAAAGCTTGAATTGAATTTGATGCTGTATTGTTGTTGATTTCTATAAACCAAACACAGAGAAGGCCTGAATTTTTAATCTGCACTGTGATTGTATCTGAGAGCAGATTGGGAACAGGCTAGCACCTGTTTGCACTACAAAAACACCGTTAAGTACTTCCCTGGCCATGTTTAGAAAGACCTACAAAATGTTCCATTTTCTTCATGCTTTCCCAAATTCCTAGATGACAGATCAAATTACAAGTTGTAGGCAGCAGAGGAGCTGTGTTTTCTCTCTCTTCTTAATATCAGTAATGTCTCAGTATAAACCTTGAAAAGTTGCCCAGATACCACAGTGATTAGTACATTATATATGCTTTGTTATAATAAAAATAATTTTAAAAATTCTGTATTCTGTATTCATTGCATACAGATGAAGCCATATCAAGTACATTCTGTTTATAATTAATATCTGAGAATAGAATGTGAGAAGTGTCTAATGTAGCTTTGTATTTTTGAGAGCACTATCTGTTCTCTTTCTGAGGAAATCTTATTCCCACTCTAGATAAAGTTAAAGTACAGTTTATGAGATATTGTCATTCCAGGCTTAGATAAGGAGTTGATCTTTAGGAATAACTTCCACCGTGCCTGGGGGTTCTGATTTGGTAAGGAGAAAAGACCATTACTCAAGAGGAGGAATGTCACAAGTGCATTTCTGTGTATCCTATAATTGTAAAATACAATGGCGCGATTGACTAAATGAGTTGAACTACACAGGACTATATTCGTGCATTTTGCTAGCATACAATGAAGACTTCAAGTTAGCCACAAATATACTTTAGTTACCATAATGGCTACATTTGAATATAAGACACAAACGTTATCGAATGATTTATTATGATATGATGGAAGGAGATAAAATATTTATGGACAGAGATATAGTCACAATCATCTGGGCAATTAAAATATGAGAAAATAAAAAGTATGAAGGAGAGGAAAAGGCACTAGACCCATTCTGCCTTTTTCTTTGGTTTTCCTCATTTCTATTTTTTCCATTTCCTCGCTCCATGTCTTTATAGTTTCTTGGCTTAGAAACATTGTTCTGTTATGATCATGAAAGTGTCTAGATTTAACAACCATCATCATAGACTGTTTTCATGAAACTATTTTTGCATTGTATGAGCTTAGCTTAGCTCTTTTATGCATGAAGCTCATAATTGTTCAATTGGATTCTCTTGTTTTCCTGTTCTTAGTCAGCGAAGGACTTAGTTGGGTCATTTTTACTCTTCATCTTCACAACTGGAAAAAAAAAATTCCTGCAGTTCAGTAACCAATGAAATCTTTTAAAAGAATAGGGGTCTGAAGAGTGGTATCATTTGCATTTCATTATTATATTTCTAAAGAGAATGCTGACAGGTTTATAACATAAAATGGTAACAGAAGGAGGATGGTTGTGACCCTAGGAACCCCTACACACAACTGCAATAATATTTGTACAAAATATGCCTCTCAAAGTATCATATGAAAACTAATAACATGCAGTTGTAGGGAGGCAGTGTGTTTCCCCAGTGCCATGGAGAGGGACGAGTTCCACCGGACACCAGACTGGGCAGAACCATAGTACTCCAAGCCCGCCCCCCAGAGGGTCAGTAGCCAGACAGGAAGTATAAGAACCCAACCCCAAAGCTCACTTGAGAGGCAGCCGCTGGAGAGGCCAGATGCCTCCAGCCCAGTTGGACACTCCAGCAACCAGCAGCGACCTGATTTGTCGATACTTGATGTGGATCAGTGTGTGGGAGAGTTGCTGAGCTTACCCTTTGCCAGCTACCCAGAAGAGTCGCTGAGTTTACCCCTCACCAGCTACCCCGAGAATCCAATGGTGATCAACCCTCCGGAGGACACCACCTTGACCCAGGTATCTCCAGTGGGGGAGCTGGGAAGTAGCATGGGGGAAGCCGACCCGAGTCTGGCCGCAACACAGCTGGAACCCATGTCAGTGTGTTGTGGCCAGTATCCCCACTGGCTGCTGCTAGGGCCCCAGGCTGGGACACAGTGGAGTGGGCTGGCCTGCATCCCCCCTGCCATCCAACGCGTGAGTGGTAGTCTCCCCCTCTCCTGGGCTGCTCGGAGCCTGAAGCCTGAGTGTGCTATTTGCCTGAGCTTTGAACTCATTGCTGCCCTGCCCTGACTCAGGACCTGAGCTTGTTAAGTATATAAGCTGCTGCTCACCCCCTGCCTAAGGGCCTGAACTGTGACTCTTTACTGCCCTGCCCTGACCCAGCGCCTGGGCTTGTTATCTGCTAATTGTTACCTGTGTGTGCTCAGCCCCCTGCTAGACCGCTTGAGCCAGGACTCCTGCAGCCATAGATGCCAACTCCATGGGTGCTCCAGGGCTTGAGCACCCACAGGGAAAAATTGGTGGGTACTCTGCACCCGTTAGCAACTCCCTGCCCCGTCCGCCCACCCCAACTCACCTCTGCTCCGCCTCCTCCCCTGAGCGCACCACTGCTTCTCCCCCTCCCTCCCAGCACTTGCACCGTGAAACAGCTGTTTCGCGTAGCAAGCCTGGGAGGAGAAGGGGGAATGTGGCGCACTTGGGGGAGGAGGTGGGGCCAGGGCAGAGATTTGGGGAGGGGTCCAATGGGGCAGGGAGGGGTGGAGTTAGGATAGGGACTTTAGGGCAGGGGTGGAGTAGGGTGGAAGTGGGGCTGGAGGTGCAAACACCCACTTGCGCAGAAAAAAGTTGGCATCTGTGCCTGTGGTCCGACTGATTCCCCAGGGGGCCGTGTAAGGACTAAGGGAGGCAGTGTGGTTCCCCGCTGCCCCAGAGAGGGAGGAACCTGAACAAACCCACTCTACAGCAGGTTATTCATATAGTTGTAAAATACACATGTTAACGTTTTATGTGAAGTTATGAATTCTCTCTGTATGATGTTACTAGAAAAATAGTCTAACCTAGGTAAAGGAGATAAACAGTCTGTCCTGGAAAAAGGAAATTAGATTTACTCAATTTACATCTTAGAAGTAAACAAAGCCATTGAGAAAAACTGACTGAGGTTATCCTGAACTCAGGAAACAGAATTAATATGGCTCCTGCACCCCAGAGGGCAGGAGACTGAATCCCTACGAGGCCTTTGTGAATTGTAAGACAAAGAAATCCCCATGACATCCAAGAGAGAGACTCCATCTTTATCCTTCACCTTAGGAGACAAAGAAACCAAGCAACTTGATTTCTGTGATGAGTCCTTCCCAGGCTGGACAGTAAAAAGCTAGAAAGGAGATTGTGGGTGAAAGAAACTATCTTAAACAAAGACTGCGTCTTTCTATATTATGCTTTAGACCAGGGGTCGGCAACCTTTCAGAAGTGGTATGCTGAGTCTTCACTTATTCACTCTAATTTAATATTTTGCATGCCAGTAATATATTTGAATGTTTTTAGAAGGTCTCTATAAGTGTATAATATATAACTAAACTATTGTTGTATGTAAAGTAAATAAGTGTTTTAAATGTTTAAGAAGCTTCATTTAAAATTAAATTAAAATGCAAAGCCCCCCGGACCAGTGGCCAGGACCTGGGCAGTATGAGTGACACGGAAACTCAGCTTGCGTGCCGCCTTCGGCACGTGTGCCATAGGTTGCCTACTCCTGCTTTAGGCTTTTAAATGAGTGTTTTCACTTTTATTTTCTTGCAGCTATCTCTACCTTTATCGCTTTTACTTGGTATCACTTAATCCATGCTCTTTTGTTAATAAATTTGTTCTGCTTTCATTATCAATCATCAGTGCAGTGTAAGTTCAGTAAAGTGTGTGCTTCTAGAAAACTAACAGCTTGGAGTGTTGTACTGTCTCTGTAAAGGCAGTGAATCTAACACTTTCTCTGTGAGGAATCATTGAGAGAGACTTGTCCCTGCAATAGAAGAATTTTGGGGTGAATTCAGAGCTGGAAAGGTACTAAGGTCAGCCTGCAAGGAGTTATCAGGTTGGGCAAAGCCAGAGTGAGACTTGTGGACTGCTGGCAGGCTGTAGGTGTCAGAGCTCTGGACCAAAGCTGCACAGTCACAAGACACCCAAGATAACAAGGCAGATGATGACCAAACCCCAAAATATCACAACAAACAAGCTGTTCACATATAATAAGACCAGAAAGTCCTGAAGCCTTCATTCAGTTTGACAACATGAACTGAAGAGAACTTGCATGAGAATTTTTTCTTTAAAATTTCACTGATATCTAGTCTCTTAAATTACCTTATGAATATTTTTGCATCACTCTCACCCTGTCCTACATTGATATCAGTTGATAAATGTGGACACTGGGACAAGTGGATGTGCAAATGAGACAAAAAGCATCCTACAGAAACCCTTAACGCAAGCCTATCGATTTTGGCAAAAAAAATTAGCAACATTCCTCTGAATTTGTCAAAATTCCCTGCAAATATGCATTTCCCAGTTTAAGTATGAAGACCCCAATTTATCAGATGTCAAATACAGGTATAGGTGATATAGGTACTTCCATTAAACCAAGATGATTTTATTTTAGAAAAGGGTGGAACCAAGCCAAGAAGTGGCTGAGATGATACTTTGAATGACACTCCTTTTGGTAGCAGTGTGAAAAATTGTTATTTTATATATTTACTTGTACAGTATCCAAAAATATATTAAGTGCTTTACAGAACAAATAAAAACAACTGGTAAGTCCCTGCCTAAAAGAGCTTATTAATTAATGCAAATATTACTGGATAGTTAGAATACAGCACATGAATTTTGTAAGTGGCTATATGGCTTTTTAATGATGCAGTGCAGGGCTTTACAGCTTTATGTTATATAGTGGAGGATATAATCTTTGAATATATACTATGACGTTTTAATAAGATGATTTTACACTTAGAACATAAGAACATAGGAATGGCCACACTGGGTCAGACCAAAGATCCATCTAGCCCAGTATCCTGTCTTCCAACAGTGGCCAATGACAGGTGCCCAAAGGGAATGAACAGAGCAGATAATCATCAAGTGATCCATCCTCTGTTGCCCGTTCCTAGCTTCTGGCAAACAGAGGCTAGGGACATCATCCCTCCCTATCTGAGCTAATAGCCATTAATGGACCTATCCTCCATGAATGTATCTAGTTCTTTTTTTGAACCCTTTTATAGTATTGACATTCACAATATCCTCTGGCAAAGAGTTCCACCGGTTGACTGTGCATTGTGTGAAGAAATGTTTCCTTTTGTTTGTTTTAAACCTGCTGCCTATTAATTTCATTTGGTAACTCCTAGTTCTTGTGTTATGTGGAGTAAATAACACTTCCTTATTTACGTTCTCCACACCAGTCAGGATTTTATAGACCGCTATCATATCACCCCCTTAATCATCTCTTTTCCAAGATGAAAACTCCCAATCTTATTAATGTCTCCTCATACGGAAGCCATTCCATACCCCTAATTATTTTTGTTACCCTTTTCTGAACCTTTTCCAATTCCAATATATCCTTTTTGAGGTGGGTTGACCACATCTGCACACAATACTAAAGATGTGGGCATACCATGGATTTATATAGAGGCAATATGATACTTTCTGTATTATTATCTATCCCTTTCTTAATGATTCCCAACATTCTGCTAGCTTTTTTGACTGCCACTGCACATTGAGTAGATATTTTCAGAGAATATTCACAGTGATGCTAAGATCACTCTCTTGAGTAATTTAGATCCCATCATTTTAATATATAATTGGGGCTGTGTTTTCTAATGTGCGTTATTTTGCGTTCATCATTGAATTTCAACTGCCATTTTGTTCCCCATCACCCAGTTTTGTGAGATCCCTTTGTAGTTCTTCACAGTCTGCTTTGGACTTAACTATCTTGAGTAGTTATTGTTTTACGAAGAATTGCACTTAGTGCAGGCAAGCAGAGAAATGTCTTCAAAGTAACCAAGTTTTTTCTCAGAGGAACAGATAGAAGTTTATTGAAGATCAAAAAAATCAAATATATTAAAAGTCACTGTGTGTGATAGAAATCTACTAAAGAATTACATGAAAGTGGTAGGAGAAATTGCTAAAACATATGCAATACTAGCTTCCAATTGTTGTACAATTCAGTGATATCACAATGCCTGTCACATGCTGTGCTGCTCCTGCACATGGAGTTGGAAGATTGATACAACAAATCCTTTTTCCCCTTTTGATTTCTCTATGTACTATCAAAAACAAAATGCACACACAACTGTGCATAATACAAGGCAGTAATTTTAACTCAGGGCTCTGGTGACATGTACAAACCATTCGTTTGTTGTTAATATAGTAGCAACAGAAATTCTCCTGAGAATTGTACAACCTTATAATGAGAGCCTAGTGTTTTGTGCAGTTCTGCTGCCTCAGAAATAGCCACAGAGCCCACCTCCTGCTGTGGAATTTGGCTGCTTCCTGACGCCCTGTGGAAATCACGTTTCTTGCTCTGCTTGACCACATCTGAGCCTCCCTGCTAGGAAGAGCAAGGAAATTTGCTGTTCTGCATTCATCTCTTTTTCTCTCTACCTGAGGAACCAATGTGGCAATATTTCCTCCTTTATTTTGTCCTCTGATGGGAAGGGGGACATGTTCCTGAGGTTCTGCTCAGCTAAAAAGGCATAGAAGAACCTGATCTCAAGAGATGCCACAGTTGATCTGGGGAGAAGAAAGGGAAGGAATCATGTGCTCCTCCCCATCTCTCACTGTGATTTGAGGCCAAAACATGTGAGGGACTAACAGAGGCACGTGACTTTTTCTGTTTTATGTGTCTCTCTAATCTAATCTAGTTGATGTTTATCAGGTTGGTATCTAACCAACACACAAAATGAAGATGACATTAAAGTCTCTAACCAGTTGTTCTCCTTTCCCTGATGTAAGAGAATCAAGGCTTTTTTTTTTGGTTGTTTTTTTCGTTCCTTGAACAGAATGATTTTGGGGCATAGGGAGAGTAAAGTCCCCCAACCTATCCTAGTGTCCAGGAAATGGAGGGGCAGCATCCCCAATTTCCTCCCAGGAGCCAGGAGGAGTGAGTAAAGAGGCATAGAAATGTATATTGTACAGCAGACTGGGCCTTTACTCTGGTTTTTGCAATACACCTATATATTTTGGCCAACTTGAAATGTTATTTCACTGTGAAATGCATAGAAAAAAAGTGGATTTTTAAATATTTAATTAGTATTGATACTCTTTGTTTTGATGATTGCTTCAGCAAAAGAAAACTGTATTTGAATGCTTTTCTATGCATTTTATGCTGTCAGAGCATTTGGACTTGCCATGGAATCCTGCACATGTACCATAGGAATCTGGTAGCTGCTGCAGAAATTAGCTCTGAGGCCCTGATGGTAACATGCAGTTGTGTGAGTGTGTTTTCCAAATAGACAATCAACTGTAATAAGCCAAATTATCAAAAATAGATTGCTAACTTGGACCAAAAAAATGCATAAACGGAAGCAAACGAGTCATTGTGTGCACAAACTGTGTGGAAAACAGTATTTCATTATTTCTGTTACAACATTGATATGTCCAGCTAGGTAAAAATAAGTAATAGGAAAACACACTCACTGCCCCTAAAGACTTAACATTTAAGGGCTTGATCCTGAACAAGTTTCAAAGTCTGAAATAGGAATATAACAACCAGGACCGGCGCTAGGGGTTTCAGCGCCCTAGGCCCACGGCAATTTCGCCGCCCCGCGGCTCCGGTGGAGCTGCTGCAGTCGTGCCTGCGGGAGGTCCACCGGAGCCGCGCGAGCAGCCGACCGTCCGCCCGCAGCCATGACTGCGGCAGCTCCACTAGAGCCGCGGGAGCAGCCGACCGTCCGCAGCCATGACTGCGGCAGCTCCACCGGATCCGCCTGCCGCCCCCTCCGGCAAAACGCCACCCACCAATAATCCTGGCGCCCTAGGCGATTGCCTAGGCCGCCTAAATGTAAGCGCCGTCCCTGATGATAACAAACCATGAGGTGTGGAGCTGAAACAAGCAAATCTTAGAAATGTTATGGAGGAACAGTGTATGTCAAGAGGCTAAAGGTAGGAGTGCAGGAAAGCAAGTTCAGGAGTTGCCATTGGAGATGAAAGAAAAGGGTAGTGGTGAGAGTTGGGGAGGAAAGAGAATTTCAGTTTTACATGTGTCCATTTTCTGCATATCTGACACACACACATCTACAAGTGCCTCTACATGCATATTGTACAGGTGCAACATAGCTTTTATTGTATTGTTTTTGAAGCATAATAGCAAAGTGAAATGCAGAGGAAATCATATGTACAGTAGAGGAGAGAACATATACACACAGTGAAATATTACAAAAATTAGCAGATTGTCCAATGCTAATAAAGGGTTACATTATGCCTTTAAGGCATAGCCTTGCATTGGGGCTGTGAAAGAGATGCATTAGAATGTGAGCCCTGCAGAATCTTAGGCTACGTTTTCATTACCCGCCGTATCGGTTGGTAGCAATCGATTTCTCATGGATCGATATATCGCGTCTCATCTAGACACAATATATTGATCCCCGAACAAGCTCCTATCGATCCCGGAACTCCACCACCCCCAACGGCGGTAGCAGAGTCGACATAGGGAGCCGCGGACATCGATCCCGTGCCGTGAGGATGGTAGGTAATCGATCTAAAATACTTCGACTTCAGCTACATTATTCACGTAGCTGAAGTTGCATATCTTAGATCAATTCCCCCCCGTAGTGTAGACCAGCCCTTATAGAGTGCATTTTGCAGCTTCAGCTCTGCCACTCTTTAAACAGGTGTAGTGTGCTCTGCTAACTAGTAGATGGTCTGATCTTATGCCGTATAGTGGCTGGCTCTTTCACAGCAGACCAAGGAAAGGGAAGACTCCTCATACCCTCTTTGTGCTCCTCTGGAACAAGCCCGTTCAGGCACAATCTGCCTCATATTATAGCAAAGTATGACATGGTAGCATCCCACTTTCTGCTCCTGTCTTCATCTCTGTCTACACAGATTTGAGGGCCCCCAAGTCATTAAATACCCCAGCACAGTTTTATTTACATTTGCTCTTCTCACCACCATACTGATCCATACACCACAATTATTTACAGTTTGAGTTTCTCCTCAGTTGTCTGCCCAGGAGAGAACAGGGAAGAGCGCTCTATACCCAGAGATTCTTCCTGGCTCTGTGACTGCTAGCCTGCCTTCTGTGCCTGCACTTCCTTTCTATGCTGCCTTATACCTCCTGTGTTAATGGGTCAATTTGCTCATTAGTCCTCCCTCAACCCATTCTAATCCACCACTAATTAAGCCCCATCTGGTCTACCCTGGGGGGGATTAATTGGTGTTTAAGTGACCAAAATGCTGGCTCAGCTGCTGGTTTCCAGCACTTTGTCGCATATGTATATTCAATGAACAATCTTTATTTATATTTAACACAATTTTTTGTAATATTAACTATTTTTAAATTATCCTAATATATTTCATATGAGGACACAATATTTTATCATGAGTTTGTTTTGGTTTTTGTTTTGTTTTGTTTCTGATGTGTAGCAGGAATTATTTTCACAATGGCACTCCTCCTCCTGCAGCCAGTCCTGGTACCTCATATTTAAAAAAAAAAAATCAAATGACAAAATAGTGAAGTGGTGATTTGTGTTTGGTTGGGGGCAGGAAGAGAAATATTCAAAAATAAGGAATTGAGTGAATTATGGAACACGATTTTGTATGAGAAGCATGTGTACAATGTTAATGAATAGGACCGTAAACCACGGATGCAGACATAATGTATGTAGAGCTTGATGTGGAGAAGCTTATTATAACTAATACAGAGAAGTTAATTGCTTCCAAATGGAACTTGAATGGTAAAGAAAAACATATATGCTGACTAGTACTACTATGAAAGTAGACAATAGGCACTTTTGTATATTGCTGGAATCTAGTAAATCTGGAGCAGATTCATACACTTAATAGACAAGATTCAAATATTTATTCACCCCCCCCCAAAAAAAACTCAATTTAAGGCATATGAACAAGAAAACCTGTTTCTCTCTTCTCTAATTCTTTTCATGTAAGACTTTATTAAAGATATCTGCTTCTCTATCAGTTAGTATAGTTAATTTTTCATGCCACCTATTTCATGACTGAAATATTTGGGTTGTTTCTTCATTTCTATATTGTAAGTTTTACTTTGAATAGTTGACATAATCAAATGCTGTCATAAATCTTAGTTTCCAAATATAGTCATGTTTTCTATATAGTTATTAGATGTTCATAACTACAGTGGCTTTTTATTTGTTGTTTATGTGTCTAAGACACGTAAAATTTATTGTAATTATTCCCTTTGGAATCTTTTTTGTGCCAGGTGGATGCTTGTAGGAGAGGTCTCATTCAGTTACTTCACATGAGAAGCGAAGGTTGCCATATCATTGTTGTCCTTACTTTCAAAATTGGTAGTTGGACTCATATTTCCAAGAGAAAAATAATGAACAAGTACTCTAGGCAACTTTATAATCTGATGTTATGCTATTTATTTGTGACATTGTTCACTAGAAATCAAAAACTGGAGTGGGAAAAAGCCATTGAAAATAGATAAAAGTTGGATGCAGGATTATTGTAGGGTCTGTCAAAATAAATGGGAGAATATTTTTCAGTATGTAATTATATGTCAAGATTTGTTAGCTAATGGAATTTCTGTAGTTGCATCAAGGTCAGATGAGCAATTACTGTTCATGAATTATCTGAAATCTTATGCAGCCTTTTCCAGCTAGTCTCATACCATCTATTTATATTAGACATCTTTGCCATTTCAGATGTTTTTCCCCCACAGTTTTCTGCTAACAGCAATGTAGTGCATTTTTTCAGTTTTGTAGTTGTTTGCAAAACATTCCTTTATTTCACTGGAGAGCTTGCAATTAGCCCACTTCTCCCTATTGAGAAGCTTCTTTGTAATAACAGCTTTCCTGGCAGAGCTTTTGTTCGGCAGATTTCAAAATCGAGAGCCTACAAAGGTTGGGGGGAAAAAATCCAATCATACCAAAGTTCAGTGAATCCCTTTCAAGGTCAAATCAGTTAAGATTACATAGATGTTGTACTTCAGTAAACATTACAGTTCAGCCATTTCTAGGTGCTAATTTGGAGTGATGGAATAGACTATATCAACTTCTAGAAAGAGTTGTTTGCTAAATGTGAGGAAAAGCCGACAATCTTATTTTTCCATGTTTAATGGGGTTACCTTTTTCCCCTGCAGCCTGCTGTATCACTTTCTTTGAAGCAGTTCACAGTATTTGCTTTGAAAGCCACTGGTTGTGGGAAGTGTAAGGCTGTCACAAGCATCCCCATAGCATAATCCGGCCAGCCACTGTTGGTCACTGATCCAGCTGCATGCATCAGCTTAATAGTCAAAGGGCATGGTAATTCCCTCCTTCTGTCGTTTCTTTCTTCCAAGGCAAAATCTTCACCTGGTGCTTTTGATTCACGCTTTCTAATTATGATGGCTGCCATCATCAGCCCTGTGGGTGTCACTAGAAATTTTCTGAGCCTAGAGCTAATACCACAGCTTGTTAAGCGACCATGTCAGTCTGATTTTAGGGCCCATTTTACAGTTCACCACAGGCCTATCTAAAAGCATCAGGAGCCTCCATCTAGCAGGACAGACTCATTGTCTTTCTAAATGTCTCCTCCTGATAAGCAGATCCAAATATGGTTTATTCACTGTGGATTTGAAGACACAGTGGGGAACTTGGCTCACATAGTGGATACAAAAAAATGCTTAATATTTTCACTTGGTATAGAGCTAAAGAACACAATTTCCAATTCCAAGATAAAAACATCTACTCCCTGGCTATGATCAAGAATTTGAAATTTAAATCAGAAGTCTTGGAAAGCTATTCTAACTCTCAAAAGAAGAGGCTTTCCCATACGTACAAAAAAGAAAATGCTGGGTTTGCACCAGTGTTTGAGTCAAACAGAATTCACACAATAACAAGATGATTGTTTGTTGTCGCCTTTTTAAAATGATTGTTTTGGTAAAATGTTTTTCCACCTCATATTTTGAAGCTAGTTATGAGAATATGGTGTTTGTGACTTTCCTGACAAGATTATGAAGAGCATGATTAGGGCTGACCCTGCAAACGTTGTCCATTTTGAGACAAGAGCCATAAAGATTTATCACTGCACACTTCCCTTCTGTTTTATAAGATTTTGGCTGAGCCAAGCTCTGGCAACACATGGTGCTGAGTGGCCTTCATTTGAAAGAAACTCAGAGAATTGTACAGGCAAAAGCACACAATATGCTTATTTTGGCCTCAGTCTTTAGACTGTGTCTCTGATCTGCATATTCCTCTTTGTCTAAGGAGGAGACACAGCTGAGAGTCTGTTGTTCTTCTCGCTGCAGGCACATATTTTCATTAGTATCAATGGGTATTATAGACATGAACTGAAAGTAAAATATACTATTATTTTTGTGCTCACCCTTGCTATACAGAAGAACAATTATTAAGTAAATGTACGTCTGTTCTAAGAGCTTGCAACATGCATATCGGCTAAATCTAAACCACCAAACATCTTCTGAGCAGCGGCAAAGCCAGATGTAAAAACAAACTGGTTCTCTTCCCCAACATACTATACCTCTAGGTATGCTGCTGTTATCTTAACCTGTAGTAGATTTTGTTGATAAGCAGCAGAGCCAACTATCTAACCATCAGAAATGTCTGATGATCTATCTTGCAGAATTAACTTGAATCAGTATTATTTATAAAGGTTGAACCAACCAATTTGTTTAAGAACTTGCTGAATCTATACTAATGTTTTGAATCGAAATTAAAACTTGTTGAGGTTTTTAGAGTGTTTGGTTAACTGCCCTTTTTATCTCTCAAGAGTCATCATGGCTGTCAAGATACCACCACCACCCCATTTCCTACATGCAGTGTTGTTTTTTGGTTGCCTACTGCACCATTTCAGTGTTAGTGTCTCTCATATGTAAATAGGATACCCGCCCACTCCCCCATTCTGATATATGGGGCTAACTGGCAGCCCAGTATCCACAGGTATCATCTTGTGGGGATGACCAGGAAGCCTATTGCCCCAGTGTGATGCAGAAGAATTCAACGTACATGTTGGGTCCCACCTAATCAATGTTCTTCCAAATGTTGTATAGTGTTGGGAAATCTCTCCTGCAATCCCCCAAAGAACTGCTAATCTTAAAATAATTGGAGGGGGGAAGATTTCTTAATGGCTTTTACCATTTAAAATTATCAGATCATTTTGATGCAAAAAGTGTTTTCCTTTTCCATTATGAAAATATAGGTTTTTTCCAGTGTAATGGATACACTGCTGGCTGGCAAACCCAGGTTTGCAGCTGAATAAAAGCAAAGGCAAAGATGTAAACTTCCATATACTCAACCATTTGAATTGATCAGGACACACAAGTGAATAATGAGGGCAGATACAGGGATGATTTAAGAGGCGAGTGGCAACCTTATTAAACTCTCTCCAGTTCATTCTCCCTGTACCAGGGGATTTAAGTGGGTCCAGTGAGTGGTTTACTATCATATAACTTAGGGTGGACTCTTCACTGCCAATACCTAGGATACAGCTTCCTCTTTCCTTCCTTCTTCACCTCCCCTTAGCAAAAGGGACAGAAGGTAGCAAAGGGAGCCCTTGGTCTGCAAAGACTTCAGGCCTCCTCTTTTTTCATAGGTCCAAAATCCTTTAATGTCAGCCAGGTACGACTGAGGTTAGTTTAAATAAGGTGTTTTACACACACTGCCACATCTAGTGGCCGAACAGTTTAATGCTGTTTAGCAGTCCGTCACAATATAGACTGAAGATTTGCCCCACTGCAGTCATTAGTAACCAACCCTCATTGTATGTGCACTGCAGTGCAACTTTAGGGTAGGCAGGGACTGCTGCTATTTGTGATTTCAAGAAAGGGAAAGTTCCACTGGTGCAAATAGCAGTTTTGCCTGTGTACTCTAGAGAAGTGGTTCTCAACCAGGAATATGTGTACCCCTGGCAGTATGCAGAGGTTTTCCAGGGGGTACATCAACTCATCTAATTATTTGCCTAATTTTACAACAGGGGGCTACATAAAAAGCAGTAGTGAAGCCAGTACAAACTAAAATTTCATATGTACAATGACTTGTTTACATTGCTCTATATACTATACACTGAAATGCAAGTACAACATTTATATTCCAATCAATTTATTTTATAATTATGTGGTAAAAATGACAAAGCAATATGTCAGTAATAGTGTGGCTGTGACCCTTGTATTTTTTTCTGATTTTGAAAGCAAATATTTTTAAATGAGGTGAAACTTGGGGTACACAAGAAAAATCAGAGGCCTGGAAGGGGTACAGTAGTCTGGAAAGGCTGAGAGCACTGCTCTAGAGACTTAGGAATTCTCTGAATCTTCAACTAATATTTTGAACTGAACCTAAAAGTTGTCAAGGTTCTGGAAAGTTTGGTTCAGTGACCTCTTCATTTCTCTCCCAAGAGTCATAAAGGTTCTCATACTGCTGCCACTCCATTTCTACTCCATGCTGTGATGTTTTTGGCATTCAGTTATATCAGTGGCTGGCGACCAATTGCTGCATTAATTTCTGGATTTGGGGCAAATTCTCATTGTAAACAAAGCCACAACACACAATGATGGGAGAGCAATACCTAAGCTGGAGACAATGTCTCATGCATGAGGGAAGGCAAAGACTTTATACTGTGTAAGGGGTTGTCTACGCATACAGCAGTACAGCTGCACCACTGTAACACTTAGTGAAGACACTACCTATGCCAATGAGAGAGCTTCTCCTGTTGGCGTAAATATTTCACCTCCCCAAGAGGTGATAGCTGTGTTGATGGAAGAAGCCCTTCCATCAACATAACACTGGGAGTTGGGTTGGTATAACTATGTTGCTCAGGGCTGAGCGATGTAGCTATATTGACATAAATTGGTAGTGTAGACCAGGGCTAAGTTCTCTCTAAGCTGCAGCTGCATGGCTGCCTATTAAGTGCCGTGCAGGTACTCAGGGCTGTGGTGGAAGAGATGCCTCTCCCCAAGCCCCAGACATGCCATGGTGCCCCTATCCCCAGCCCCAACCCAGCCCAGCCCCAAGCCTGCCAGGAGTCCCAGCCTGGCTGGACCTGTTATGGCCCCAGGAGAGGCACCTCTTCCCCCCCGCCCAGGTGGTGCTGTGGGGAGAGAGAGCTGGGGGAAGCCCTCTCTCCCCACTCTAGCCCCAGGGGACCCCACTACACCCCAAACAACTCATCCCCAGCCCCATCCCAGAGCCTGCCCTCACCACCCCCCCAAAACCTCTGCGCCAGCCCTGAGCCCCCTCCCACATGCCGAACCCCTTGGCCCTACCCCACCACATGAATTTTGTTATGTGCATCAACATGCTGGCTGTGATTAGGATCAGAACAGGGAGAACTTAAAGACTTTGAGGGTGTGAGGTGCTGGTGTCTGTTTCATAAACTGATTAAAATGTAAATGTGAGTCTCTTCTTTGACTTCAGTGGACTTAATATGATTTATACCAGCTGAGAATCTGAGTCAATATATGAAAGAATTCTATAAATGTAATCTGTTTATTTTGATTTAATATATAAAAATAAGACATTTAATTGTATATAGAATTTATATATACAGTCTCACATATTACCCCCCAGAAGCATAACGTCATAGTTCATAGAGGGGAAAGACAATAACAGAAATGTGAAAGAATTCTATAAATGTAATCTGTTTATTTTGATTTAATATATAAAAATAAGACATTTAATTGTATATAGAATTTATATATACAGTCTCACATATTACCCCCCAGAAGCATAACGTCATAGTTCATAGAGGGGAAAGACAATAACAGAAATGTGGAAATGGCAGAGGTGTTTAATGGCAGAGGTGCTTTCAGTTTTCACCAAGACGGTCGGCGGCGATTGGACATCTAACATAGAGAATGCCAGTGAAAATGAGGTAGGATCAGAGTCTAAAATAGGGAAAGAACAAATAAAAAATTACTTAGACAAGTGAGATATCTTCAAATCACCAGGGCCTGATGAAATGCATCCTAGAATACTCAAGGAGCTGACTGAGGAGATAACTGAGCCATTAGCAATTATCTTTGAAAAGTCATGGAAGATGGGAGATATTCCAGAAGACTGGAAAAGGGCAAATAAAGTGCCCATCTATAAAAAGAGAAATAAGGACAACCCGGGGATTTACAGACCAGTCAGCTTAACTTTTGGACCAGGAAAGATAATGGAGCGAATAATTAAGCAATTAATTTGCAAACACCTAGAAGATGAATAACAGTCAGCATGGATTTGTCAAGAACAAATCATATCAAACAAACCTGATAGCTTTCTTTGACAAGGTAACAAGCCTTGTGGATGGGGGGAAGCAGTAGATATGGTATACCTTGACATTAAAAATCCTTTTGATACCATCTTCCATGACCTTCTCATAAACAATAGTGAAATACAACCTAAATGGAGCTACTATAAGGTGGGTGCATAATGGGTTGGAAAATCATTCCCAGAGAGTAGTTATCAGTGGTCCACAGTCATGCTAGAAGGGCATAACCAGTGGGGTCCTGCAGGAATCGGTTTTGGGTTCAGTTCTGTTCAATATCTTCATCAGTGATTTAGCTAATGGAATAGAGACACTTATACAGTTTGCAGACAATACCAAACTGGAAGGGGTTGCATGTGCTTTGGAGGGTAGGATTAAAATTCAAAATTATCTGGACAAACTGGAGAAATGGTCTGAAGTAAATAGAATGAAATTCAATAAAAACAAATGCAAGGTACTCACTTAAGAAGGAACAATTAGTTGTACACATACAAAATAGGAACTAACTGCCTAGGAAGGAGTACTGCAGAAAGGGATCTGGGGGTCATAGTGGATCACAAGTTAATTATGAGTCAACAGTGTAACACTGTTGCAAAAAAAGCAATCATCATTCTGGGAGATATTAGCAGGAGTATTGCAAGCAAGACACAAAAAGTAATTCTTCCGCTCTACTCTGATTAGACCTCAGTTGGAGTATTGTGTCCAGTTCTGGGTGCCACATTTCGGGAAGGATATGGACAAATCGGAGAAAGTGCAGAGAAGAGCAACAACAATGATTAAAGGTCTAGAAAACATGACCTATGAGGGAAGATTGAAAAAATTGGGTTTGTTTAGTTTGGAGAAGACTGAGAGGGGACATAACAGTTTTCAAGTACATAAAAGATTGTTATGAGGAGGAGGCAGAAAAATTGTTATTCTTAACCTCTGAGGATAGGACAAGAAGCAGTGGGCTTAAATTGCAGCAAGGGCAGTTTAGGTTGGACATTAAGAAAAACTTGTCAGAAAAACTGTCAGAGTGGTTAAGCACTGGAATAAATTGCCTATGGAGGTTGTGGAATCTCTATCTTTGGGGATTTTTAAGAACAGGTTGGACAAACACCTGTCCAGGATGATCTAGATAATTCTTAGTCTCGCCTTAAGTGCAGGGGACTGGACTAGATGACCCCTCGAGGTCCTTTCCAATTGTATGATTCTATAGTTCACATGAGAGCTGGTCTACACATACAGTGCTGCAGCTGCACTGATGCAGCTGTGCCATTGCAGAGCATCTGGTGAAGACAATGTATGTTGATGGGAGAAAGCTCTCCTGTCAGCATAATAAAGCCACCTCTGCAAGAGATGGTAGCTATGTCGGCAGGAGAAGCTCTCCCGCCAACATAGCGCTGTCCACATCGGCATTTATGTCATTCAGAGGGGTGCCTCCCACCCCTGAGCAACATAAGTTGTGCCCACATAAACTGTAGTTTGGACATAGCCTTAGGTTTCAATGTCTTGTTGTGTGTCTACATTTGCATTTCTTGGCATATTAGTTAACTCAAGTTAATTGGCAATCAATTAATTCTGGTCTAGACAGGGGCTAATAGAATATGAACCTCAGCGTAAGCTTTTTCCCCCTACGCCTAGAATGTATTTCTTTATCACTTCCCCTAATTCCTTCCAATTCTGAGGGAGGCTTGAGCCCCTTTAATGCTCTTATATTGGAACTCATTTGGCACACCTGATATAAGCTCAAAGGTATTGAGCAAAAAATACCTTATCTGTATTCAGGGTTCAAGCAATGGACTTAGGAGAACTCAAGAAGATCCTTCATTCCCCAGTCATATACTCCCCTGTTAAAAATAACAAATCACACCAATTCCTATTATATATTCCATTTTTCTTAACACGTAAACAAATTAAAAGCTGGGCAAGATGTATCTAAAAGTACTTGTTACAATTTCAGTAATTGTGGACAAATCTGAAAACTATCAATCAAATGTCCTGTTTGGACCTTGTTATCATCCTTTATTATTTCCACAATGTTGGGAGCTGTGTTCAGGATCCCAAATGATATTTTAAAATGACTGAGACCTTAGCAGTGAATAGTTCTCCTCCCTCAAGTCTATCCACTGTAAAGTCCTGTCTAATGTTATCTTTACTCTTCATTTGCTTTGTAGTGCTGAGACCTGGGAAAATTGAAACCTTCAGTCCTCCATTTCCACACCTATTTTGGATCCTTGCTGCTTGCAGCACTCTCTCATGGTCTCTGTCATCAGTGAATATAATAATGATGGTTCTTCTCAGCTCTCTCTTACCATTTTTATAATAGGGAAATGGGAATGAGAAATGATGTTTCTTCACATTAAACTCCACCATTTTTGGTTTGCTGTAAGTTTGTTTGCTTTTTAATATCCTCCCGAACTTGCCTATGTGTTTGTGTTCATTCAGCATTCCTGCCTAGACTAATGACTAACAAATATATTGGCCAGTTTTCTTTCTAGTGAAGGTCCTAGCATGGATACATTTATCTGTTTATCTATATTGTATTGAACTGTATATACAATCTTTTTTTGAAAAAAAATCAGGCTGCTGCATGTGCATCTGGGGTTTTAGAACAAATCGAGTATTATGTTGTATTATCAGCCTAGAACCTTGTGATAAGAGAGCAGATGCCAGAGAAGAACTGTGTTGACTTATTTAAATACCCATGTTAGGGTCCCCTCTAGCTCAGGAGAAAACCATGCATCAGGTCAGTGCAGTGCTTTCTGTTCCCTGGTGTAATATGTAGCTAGCAGAGCCTGCTCCAGACACCAGCATTTCAAGCTGGTGCTTGGGGTGGCAATCTACAAGGGGCGGTAGTCCCTGTTGTTTTGCCCCCAAGCAGCGTGCCGAATTGCTGCCGCAGAGGGCGGGGGCAGTCTGTGTGCCCTTAGGGCGGCAGGTGCATTTCCGCGGTGAGGGCAATTCGGCAGCAGCTTCTATGTTTAGCTGTCTGGGGTGGCTTCAGCTAAACATAGAAGCTGCCGCCGAATTGCCGCTGCCGCAGAAACGCATCTGCTGCCATAAGGGCACACGGACTGCCCCCGCCACCCACGGTGGCAATTCAGCGAGCTGCTTGGGGCAGCGAAAACTGTAGAGCTGGCCCTGGTAGCTAGCACCTAGTAGTCAGATTTGTCAGGAGAGCAGGTATAGGACTTCTATCATTTGCATGAGATCAGTCTCAGTCTGACTTTGTTTAGGATTCTGGAAACATCTAGTTCACAATGGGCATGCTTAGTGGCTTACCACAGAAATTAGCATCGTCAATCCCATATTGCATCATTTTATCTGCATAGCCATGCCCATACTGCTAAGTTGATAACTATCATTATTTCTGCAAGCTGCAGAGTCTGATGCGGGGGGGGTAGGGCATTGGCAAATTGAGCAGCATCCAGATGGAATTGGGGAAGGTATTAAGGAGGGAGGTGGGCTTTATTTGGCCATCTGAAAGATGAAAAAGTGAATCCTAACTTCTCATTTCAGTCTTCTATATTAGGCAATCAGTAAATTTCCATGGGAGAAAAAGGAATGTTTCAAGTGTCAACACCAAGCTGTGGATAATTTAGCAACTTTGTCACTTCCTGACTTTTTAAATTTAATTCATATGTCTAATATTTCACTAACTTTTTTGCATCAGTATGTATTTAAGTAATAACTTTTCAGAAAGATTTAGAATGCTACAGTTTCTACCTACTTTATATACAGTAGCAAAATGCCAGAGAACCTCTCCTTTCCAGTGACAAATGGAGACAAAGTCAAAATGAACAATAACTCCTCAAGGGAGCTAGTGTAACTGCATTACTGATTCCTCATTTTTTGAGCAGCAACAATTAGATAAACTTGAAACTGGTGCCTATAATCCTCAAGGTTGAACGCAATTAATAAAGCAAGCGATAGCCTGCTGATTCTAAAATAAAAAGCTAGATAAATACATGTTGCCATTTTCAGCAATAAAGTAATAAGCAGTTTGCGGTAAATGTGATTGACATAAAACAATGTATGAAATAATGTCAAATACACTCAGGAAACAGCTAGTGCTTTCAAATTTGCAAAACAGGGTGGCTTTTCAACAAATGTATCTACAATTTAAATCTACTGAAATAGGATGACAGATATGCTAACAAATTATTCATGCCATATTTAAATTATGTGCTAACTAATGCTGCAGTAGCATATTTATTTAATCAAAGCTTGATCATTATGTGGCAATTACTTTTACATTCTTCCACAAAATCTGATAGATAATATTTGTACAATTGTATTAGCTAAACTATGCAAACAATTGAAAAGCTTGTGAAGCTGTCCAAGTGGGTAAAGAATCTACAAAAGTCAGGTATATCAAAACACTCACTGTGATATTTTACCCAGCTAACTAAAGTACCTTACCATTCAGTGGAGCAGCTAAAGTGTAAAAGAAAGCACTGGTGAATGGGTGATCATTGCTATTTAATATATATCAGATTTTAGGAGGAAATGTGATAGTTTAAGCCCTGCTGAAAAACTTAAGGACCGTAGCAACAAAAGGAGCCAATTTGTACAATTAAGGCACAGCTCAGAGTCAATGCAGAACTATGCCCAAGAAGCTGGGCAGTGCTATTTCTGTATGCCCTGTAGGAGGGCATGTCATGTGCTCCTCTCCATACATAGCCCGGTCCTCTGGTTAGTGTTCCTCCATGCAACGTTGGAGAGCTAAAAGATAGTAGACCTCAGCAACCCTTGCTTTTGGATGAAAACAGAGTGACACTCTGGCCCATATTATTTTCTATATTGCTCCAGCCCACTGATTCATCAGCTTCAGTCTTGTGTCCTCAGTGGTGCTGTTATATGGAAAATGGGGAAAAAACACTTTGCCAAATGTAGAAGCAGTGTTGTACACGGAGAGGGGGAAGAGAATTTCCTTATCCCTTTAACCATCAGTTTGTGCCCTGACACATGAGACTTCTCTAAAGAAGTATTGCTGGGGGTTAAGGGAAGGTGAAATTTTGTATTATCATGAGAATTAGGTTGGCTAGTTAAAGCTAGGTGATTTTTTCCCCATCTGTCAGGCAAAAGGTTTCTGTAACTGCTTTATACTTCTAACACTGGGAATGCATACTTCTTGCGATCTTCAGGATTAAGAGATGCACTATATCACAGTGATAAGCAGGTGAGTGTACATAATGCAGTGTCATCCACCCATAATTTATAGCGGTAACATTTAATAAAAATGAATTTTTATCTGTATTTCTTTAAGATGTTTGCAGCATATATCAAACAAAGATTGTAAAATTGTGGAATGGTCCTATAGAAATTTTCCCAAGTGTTTTGACCTTGATTAAAATGTTTGAAGTTTGTTCTTTTACTTCAGTTGTTATTGTCACAGATGATACAAAAGTATCCAGAGTTGGCAGTGCAGCTTGTTGTCTTACAATGAGAGCATTTCAGTTTTCCAGGTGAGAGATTTTAGTTATGATAGTATGTACATGCTGTCTTGACACCAGGATGGCCATTCCTTGCTTGGTTGTTAAATTATGACACATGCACTTCTCATTGATCGTAATTTTACAGCCACTTCAAGGCTCAGCTTTGGCCCCATGGTTTCACTGTGTCTGTACAATTGTGGAGAATAGCTTCTGTGGTGGGTACTATTATGAGCATTGTGTTCCTGTGAGGTGGACTCGTAAGTGTCTGCTGAAGCTGGACAAGATGTATTAAATGTCTGTAGTTCTTGGCCATTGCTAAAGGAATTATATAACCTCCCAGGATGTAAAGATTGTGCTGCAGCTCAACACTCACTAGATTCCGTGCAGTCTATGGAATCCTGTTGTGTCTTTAGAGGACTGCTTATAACTGTTTGTACCTTACCATACGTTTAGCACTTAGATTCAAGAGGCAGGCTGTGTAAAGAGAGGTTTTGCATCAGAGTTCCTGAAGCTTTATCATTAAAGAATCATCCTCAAATTGTCCAAGATCAACAGTTAAGTAGCTTTTCCACTGTTTCTATTTCTTCAGATTATTTCTTCACACACCTGTTTTCTGCCCACTAAATTAGATGTTTTCTCAATATAGTGTTTGAATTGTCAATGCAAGACTCAGACTTTGTGTGGTTTATCACATTACATGTTAAATTAGCTATTTATACACAGAGATTTGTGAATGACTGCAAGTTTCAGACATCTATTTTACAGTAGGACCACGTCTACCATCACTGCTTTAGAGGATGCTAAATATCATTTTTAAAAGGTGATGTTATAATTGTAGCTTTATACTCTGAAGGCATTTTCTTCTCTCTGATCTCAGAAAAGCTGCTCTGATCACTCTTAGCAGTCCATTTATCTTGAAATTTTACCCCTCTTTTTTTTGTTTGGATTACTTTTACTGTGGCCTGGAATGGGCAATAATATACTTTCAATAGTATGAAGTGAGTTGTCATTAGACAGTCTGTTCTCTTTCCATGTAATATTATGCCTTTAATATTTGTGACTTTTAGCTCTCAAATTTAAAAAAAGCTTATAATAAACTCATATTTACTAATATCTCATTCATCATTCTTTTCCAAGCTGTGCACAATTATACCTCTTGGGTTTTGACCTTCGTATAGTAGAACTGCTAACTGATTGCATGTGTTCCAATAGGGCAGAATGAACAGACTAGGGAGAGAATTCAGACATGATCTAGGTACATGTTTGTTTCAGTTTAAAAATACAAATAAAACTCCTTAAAGTGCACACAGTTAGCATTATCGTATGCAGTGTTGGAATTATGCAGGCAGAGCCCTAGTGACCTTTCATGATGAGACTAAAAGAAAATGATTCTATGTTCTAGCAGATGAATTCAAACACCAACTGTCTGAATTGTTAGTCCAGTCCTGAAGTTTTTCTTCAAGAACTGTCTACATGGATCCCACTGCAGGTAGTCATGCAGCAAATTTGGAACTTTTGGGAAAGTAGTGTCTGTTGGTGCTGTGCATACATTTTACCAGTGTTCTCACATCCTCACCCAATGGTATATAAATGGACACAGCCCCAAACACCTCTCAATTCCTTCCACCCAGTGCAGACCACAAATAAAAATGTGTCTCTTGTTAGCTTTGTTTGTTGACTTTTTGAAGAGTTGAGCATTTAATACTGCTTCAGGGTAGGAAAGCACCTAGAGTCTCTAACAGACACATTTCTCTTTGATTTGTAGCTAAACATTTCTCTGTGCATTTCCTCTGATTCTTCCCATCACTAGGATATTGGACAGAACTGAGGTGCTGCTCACAGTTCAAGCTTAGACTTATCAGATTGAATCTTCTGACCTGCTGAATTTATCAGTGGATACTCCAATACTTTGTCCAATTTACTAAGTCTTCTGTCCCAAGAACAGGGCTACGTCTCAGCTTCATCCAAAGTCCCTTAGTTGGTAAGCCTGTCAGCTGGTGAGCTAAGCACTTGGAATTACAATTACTCTAGAAATTTAAAAAACTCATGCAGAAGATAAGTAACCTTGCATGAGAAATCTCTATGAGCTGAAAGCAGTTTTCCATCCGTGCAAGAGTGAAGGGATATGTCCCTCAACAGTCTTCTGTTTGTTCTGGACCTTCCACTTCACTTCAACAATCCTCACGCAGCTCAGTGAGAATGTACCGGGTTGCAAATTCAGCTTCTCATCCATCCTTCCAGAACTCTATTATATAATCTCATCCTACATCAAGGAGATTTTTAAAAGGTTTACTTCATGGGATTTTTCCTCTTCAGTGGCAGTCATCAAATCAATGGAGCAACTATATGAGCTGTTGTCACTATCCTCTCCAAATACAGCTTTCCCAATGACACCTACAGGGTCAATGAGATATAGGAACTAATGTTTAGACTACCATATGCACTATTCAGTAAATATAAGATGGTGCTATCTCCACCCCTAATTTTTATAAAAGTTATCTCTGATTTCTAAGTAAACAAATCAATCAGCTTACCAGAATTTTTCTCCCTGCCCCATTCATTCCCAGGGGAAGCTACTTTATACTCAGTGGTTCTCAAACTTCATTGTTTTGGCTGGAAAATCATCCATAATTTCCCACAATTACAGCTGGTTAACATTTTTCTATTACTATTGCTTTTTAGTGGAAAATTATATTTCTGACTAAATAAAATCTTTTAAAGTAAGTGTGGAGAAAAACTGAACACCCAAATTGTGGCAAGTTTTTGGTTTCCAGCTACGAAGCAAAAAATTTCCACCAAAAACTGAAAAATTTGATTCAGAAATGCTGTTCCAGTACATCATGGGAGCTGTAGTTTGGGTACCTCTTGTCTTCATTACCAGCTATGGGCCAGATTCCCCAGCCAGACTGTTTCTGCCATGATGCTCTCTGACCAGGGATTGCCATGATGCACTGTGATTGCTGAGCAACAGGGGAAACTATGATACATTATGGAAGATGTAGTTTAGCCAGGGATCCTAGCCCATAGAAGAAATCCGCCTTCATATTTGCTCTCAATTTCCCTTCTCAATCTCCCTACCCGCCCCCTATTGCTTTATACTCTCCTTATTTTCCTTTCTGTCTCTGTCCTGAGTTTTTCTTATTAAGGCCAAGAGATCTTATACTTTACTCTTTAATTATTTTTACTTAACATTTTATTTCTGATGTTTACATGACAATGATATAGAAACTTTATTTAAAAAATCCTAAAAGTTATATATTTAAACATTACATAATTACATCTAATACAACAGCATCCAGAGAGTGACTTTTGCCCCTGAAGCCACACCTACATCCTTACATAACAATAGCCATCGTTCCACATACCTTGTGCTCTCAACAATCTCCTGAATTCCCAACACTACCTTGCACCTCTTGGTTAGTCTCATATTTCCCTTATTCCCCTGCACCCCACTTAGTCTCCTTCTCACCCCCAAATTTCCCTGTGCCTCCTTAATTACTCATCTGTCATCATGTATACTATCCTGCAGCCCTTTCAGTTAGATTCATCTTACCCCACAACATTCCCTGGCTACCCCATCAGTCAGTCAGTCTTATGCACTTTCTTCCCTCCATCCCATATTTCTTTGTCTCCTCCGGTATCACCAACCCCAACAATTAAAAAAATAATCAGCCAGACTTTAAAAAAATCAGAATTGGCTTTAAAAATTATGAGATGTAAAATAATAAATGTTAGGCCCATTTTAGTTGTCTTCTTTTTCCTGTGGCTTTAGGTTTACTTGGGATATGCTTTCAAACATTTCTCTAAAAACATGAGGGTTATCATTTTTTTAAATAAAATCTGAGTTGCTCACGTAATTGTTTTAATTTAGGAATTGGGGATTTAAAAAAAACACCAAATATTGTGAGCTTGGTGACAAATTTGCAAAGATAGACAACACTACTCTTCACAGTTCCCTTTTCTGTAAGTAGCCGTCATTACTAGGAGCAGCCTCGTTTCCACAGGTAAAGATTAAGGGGAAATGGCAACCATCTTGATTTAAGGCAGCCTCTGGCTTCAATGTCATTGGAAGCAATGGGAAATAGTGACCATTTGTCTAAGGGTGAAATTCCCAAGTTTGATGGTAGAAATGAGATTGTGAGAAATTTAAAACAAACTCCACCTAATATCACAAGCCTAGTGATAAAATTGTGAATGTTGTGACTCTGGACCCGCCTACTCCATTACAAGTACTATAAGTACTATAGTGATTCTCTTTGTAGCCAGTACTTATTTATAGTAACTATGGCTCTGCATGAATCCACACTACTTGCCTGATTTCTCCACTACTTTGGAGTCTAACAGCTGGTTATTGATATAGTGGAAGTAACTGCATGGCAGCTGGAGCTGTGCCCCTTTTATATATCAACAAGCATGATCAGGGGGATGTAAGGAAGATGTGTATGCAGCCCCAACAGACATTGCTTTCCAAAATTCCCCAAGATCTTAAACTGAGGGTGTTCAGAGTGGGGAGGGAGGTGGTCCAGACAGTTGGCAGAACAGTTGGTCAAGAATGGGTTTGTGAGACAGGGTGCCTTGGGGAGTGGGGAGGAGGTACATTGATTGCAAGCAGTTAGGTTATTAGAACTGGTGCATGAAGAGCTTAATTTAATTGGACACCCAGGCAAGCAGAGGCAGAGAAGCCCCATAGCAGGAACCACTGTATCAAAGCAGAAGAACATTGTGAAAGGTGCCGCCAAAGAGAGGTACCATAGATCTGAACTCAGCCAGGCTACCTTCTAGATATCTAAGTACCTCAAGTGACAAATCAGCTAAGAGGAGGCATGTCTTAGTTTCTAAGTCTTATAAGCCCTACCCTTCTTTTGAACTTTCTCTATGGGCCAAGCTAGGGACTACTCCATTATTGTTTAATTGTCACTGTTTAAAATAGTGAATCTAAGCTGTATGCAATCTTTTCTGCAGTCCTAGTAAATCAGTCTCTCTCTCTCTCTCTCTCTCTCTCTCTGAACTATATTTTATGCAACTATAAGGTGGATGCATAACTGGTTGGAAAACCATTCCCAGAAAGTAGTTATCAGTGGTTCACAATCATGCTGGAAGTGCATAACGAGTGGTGTTTTGCATGGATCAGTTCTGGGTCTGGCTCTGTTCAATATCTTCATCAATGATTTAGACAATGGCATAGAGAGTACACTTAAAAAAAAGTTTGCAGACAATACCAAGCTGGGAGGGGTTGCAACTTTAGAGGATAGGATTCTAATTCAAAATTATCTGGACAAACTGGAGAAATGGTCTGAAGTAAATAGGATAAAATTCAATAAGGACAAATGCAAAGAACTCCTCTTAGGAAGGAACAATCAGTTGAACACATACAACATGGGAAATTACTGCCTAGGAAGGAGTACTGTGGAAAGGGATCTGGGGATCATAGTGGACCACAAGCTAAAAATGAGTCAACAGTGTAACACTGTTGCAAAAAAAGTGAACATCATTCTGGGATGTATTAGCAAGAGTGTTATAAGCAAGACACAAGAAGTAATTCTTCCACTCTGCTCCGCACTAGTTAGGCCTCAACTGAATTATTATGTCCAGTTCTGGGTGCCACATTTCTGGAAAGATGTGGACAAATTGGTGAAAGTGCAGAGAAGAGCAACAACGATTAAAGGTCTAGAAAACATGACCTATGAGGGAAGATTGAAAAAATTGGGTTTGTTTAGTCTAGAGAAGAGAAGACTGAGAGGGGTCATGATAACAGTTTTTAAGTACATAGAAAGTTGTTACAAGGAGCAGGGAGAAAAATTGTTGTTCTTAATTTCTGAGGATAGGACCGGAAGCAATGGGTTTAAATTACAGCAAGGGAGATGTAGGTTGGACATTAGGAAAAACTTCTGTCAGGAAAAGCGGTCAGCGTGGTTAAGCACTGGAATAAATTGTCTAGGGAGGTTGTGGAACCTCCATCGCTTTTAAGAGCAGATTAGACAAACACCTGTCAGGGATGGTCTGTAATACTTAGTCCTGCCATGAGGGCAGGAGACTGGACTAGATGATCTCTAGAAGTCTCTTCCTGTCCTATGATTAGATAGATAAATGGATGGATGGATGGATAGATATTTGTGTGTGTGTGTGTGTGTGTGTGTGTGTGTGTGTGTGTGTGTGTGTGTGTGTGTGTGTGTGTGTGTGTGTAGTTATATAGTTCTCTGGCTCTCATAAACAAGCTTCAATAATTTAACTGTGTATGTGTATATATAGATAGATATAAGATATATGTGCACACACACACACACACACAAAGAATTTATATATAATATAGTTCTGTGGCTCTCATAAACAAAGCTCAGTAATTCAAGCAGTTTCCATATACTGAGTTTTCTGGGTCATTGAAGCCTCATTAGATATTTCAAAAGCATGTCTTCAGATTATGAATACTTGTAAGCCTGAAAAAAATATTCTACATGAACACTGGAAAACAAACTTTAAGCTTCATTTCAAATGACATGTTTGTTATTTTCATTGCACATCAGTTTATCCGTAAATCTGAAAAAAAAAATGTCTGGCCAGAATGTTTAAGGCTTTACTACAAAAATAAAATCCTCAGATTAAAGCATCTTTAAAAGGATTCGCACAAGAATTCTGCAGTTCAAAATGAGAACACCCATATATTGTACATAAAAATGTTTATTTGAGTGGTTGCGTCAATTTACAGTACCCAACTGTAAGATTTGTATAGTAATTTGCATTATAACACTGCTTATATATTTAGAATGCATGCGGGGTCATACATATTAAAGTTTAAGTCTAAAATATACACATTTTGGAGTTCAGGTCAATTTTATAGTGTGCTGTTCACTCAGTATATGCTATTATAAATATCTCCCAGCTTATAGTGTTGTTTTTTGTCTTCCTAGCTGAACCGTTTGAGTATTATACTGGGAATATAGTTAAACTACTGGTTTGGTATTTTCCCTCTAGAATAAAAACTACATCTTGTAAAAATGTTTGCTGCATTTAGACTTTAATCAAGGATGAAAAAGGATGAAACAACCAGTCCCGGTAGCCATTCAATAGAACTATATATTGTACATTCAAGAACTGCTACAGAGTGACATCCAATAACCCCTCTGGGGAAGTGACAGTATGAGACTGGGATATGTTTGTGGCTAACAGGATACAAAGATCAGACTTTCACTTCCTAATGTGAACAGGTTCAACCTAGTATACTATAGTATTTCCCATGGGAGCCACCTAAATATTTTAACAAGAGAACTGCAGAATGAGGACGGAAAATCCACTACTGACTTCCAGTGTCTAAGCACAGATAAAAAATTGATTACAATTCTGTTGGTTTCAGAGGTTTCCAAACAACAATTTTTATTTCTAAACTGTACCATAATATTGAAAATGTAAGCTGATGTAATACCCACCTGCATTTTAGGTGGTCCATAGCAAAATCAATATGCTATATCTCTTCTTATCACTGACTTTCATGTGCTTACATATATAGCAGATGAAATTTATTTATTAAATTTTATTCTCCTATCACTAAATAGTGGATCCTAAATATGATTTCACTGCCAAATAGGCCAACGTTATATGTCCATTTAGATATGTAATTATTTTTCTGCTTGTATAATGCAGGATATTTTGGATAGCATTCAATGTTCATCCACAGCAATATTTAAATTATAATATAGAAACTCTTCAAGTGGAGCCTTGTTAAATAGAATGTGAGCTAATCTAAACCAAAAGTTTTTCTATACCAATATAATTTAATTCTGAATGTGGACAGGGGAACTTCCTATTTGTTAGGAAAGATTTTACAAAAGATCTTGCATCTGCAGATAAATTAGACAGTTGAAAGCATATAATTCTCCAGGGTTAATGCACAGCAGAATGTCCTTATCTGGTGCTTGATATTCACAACAAAGTGTGAATTAGAGATGGGGTTTAACTGCAACCCTGAATCTGCATGTCCTTGAACTCCAGAGAAATTCATATTGGCTCTGAACTCTGGGTCTGTGGCTTCCCTCTCATATGAATATAGAAATAACACATGCTGTGGAGAAGGAGCAATCCTTTTGTTAACACAGATGGAAATCTCTGTGAATCTCATCTTGGATACACACACGGGGGAATGTGTTTTCATCTGAAAGCTAATGGGATGTGCATCGAGGGAAGAATAATATGCACCATTGCCTTGTTCACTAGCAGATGAAGAGTACTCTGGATGAAATTGGTGAACTAATGGGCAAGGCAGTTCACATTAGTTTACAGGGTAATTCCATGTTTTGCAGCAAAACTAAGTTAAAGTCTTGGCATAATCTAGGGAAAGATTCAGCCTAAGACCTGCTGTTGATGTGACTGATGAAAACAACTTGACATTTAAGTTGACAGTTTATCACGAGTACCTCCAGGGTTCAGTTTCTTTGCAGAAGCTAACAGAGAGAGAACCTGAAGGAGCCCATTCTCTGTCAAGTAGGGTGCAAAGGCAATGTTGAAATACATGTCTTTGAATATACAATGAGACATTGTAGTTGTTTCCCTGTTGCCAGCCAAATGAATGTAGAAGGACACCTGTCTGCAGCAGAAGGCGGTTTAGTCATGTGAATTTTGCCAGTAGAAAACCTAATTGGGAGGGGTTTTGTTTGTCTGTACACATGGAATAACTATGTCTAGGTTGGACTTTTAAAGTTAGATCAACTCAAGCCTTTAAAACCATGACAGAATCCAATATCCAGACGCATCTCCTGTTCTGATATTTCATGTTGTCAAATTAAATGGAAAGCACATATTAGATCATTTGTCTATCCTGTGTCTTGCAGTATACTTCATGCTTTAACACAGGGGTAGGCAACCTCTGGCACGTGAGCTGATTTTCAGTGGCACTCACACTGCCCAGGTCCTGGCCACCAGTCCGGGGGGCTCTGCATTTTAATTTAATTTTAAATGAAGCTTCTTTAACATTTTAAAAACCTTATTTACTTTACATATAGCAACAGTTTAGTTATATATTATAGACTTATAGAAAGAGACCCTCTAAAAACATTAAAATGTATTACTGGCACACAAAACCTTAAATTAGAGTGAATAAATGAAGACTCGGTGAACTAACTAATGTTGGGTGAGGAGACTGGGTTAGAGGAGAGGAATTAGTTATTGGCAACCACTGGCAATTGCTTCACACTCCAGAGCATAAGATTTAGTTACTCTTATAACATTCTCCTGGGTTTTATATCTCCTGGGTTAATAACAATGGTCAATTTTTAAGTCCAGCCACACTATTTATGTCAATGACTTCTTGCAGTTATGAGTTCCAAAGATTGACAATAAGCTGCATTAAAAATTATTTGTTTTGTTCATTTTAAATTTACTTATTAATTAAAACACGTTTCTCCTTGCTCTCATGTTATGGAGCAGTTGCACAGGTATTAGGGGACAAATTGTATTGTTAAAATTGATGACAAAAATTTAATTTATAATATATCAAAATGGCAAATACAGTACAAACACAGATATTGAAATTTGATTCCCAAATTGCAAAATAAATTAGGATTTTTAATATGGTGAAGGAACATTTGATATCTGCCATCATCAGGAGAACTGTATAATTCGATTTTGTGTCCTTGTATAACTATTAAAAACATTTTTCACGATTTAACTACCTTTATAATCAGAATATTTAAATATAAAGGACATCTGTAGATGAAGTAAGAAAATATTGTATACCACATAGAATACAGTATCAGATAGTCATGAGAGAGGCAACATAGTCCACCTGTTAGTGCACAGCTTTGAGAGAAGAAATTTAATTATGTCTTTCACATTGACTTGCTGTTTAACCTTGGGCATTACACTTAACCTTTCTGTTCATCTAGAAATAATACAGCAACATTCGCCTTTATCACAGGAGTTTTATTAGACTTCACTGATATTTCTCAAGTATTTGGAAATCCTCTGGAGGGAGGAAATATGCATACTTTTAGTTTTTGTTGAATTCATTTGTTGTATATTAAATGCTCATCATGATTTCAGATTTTTCCTCAAGATGGGCAGAGAGTATGAATGGACATTGACAGATATGAAAAAAAACATACTATTGATGATCTAACTGTATGTTACAGATAAAAACATTTTACTCTTCTACAGTATTACTTATTCTACAGAAATAAATTCCAGTTAAGTGTTTTTTATTTAGGGATGAATATGTATTCAGTGATCTATGCACTGGTTAAAAATGCATGTCAATGTACTAATTTTGTTATATCTCAAATTGTAAGGTATATGCATGCAGAGCAATTGAAAGAAGATAATGCCAGCTCACAAAGTTTTTTGTTATAAAGATAGAACAGTATATGTAATTTAGGGAATATGATGATTCATTTACCCTACAACATAATTTCTTCTGTAGATGTACCTCTGCATACAGTGTAAAAACTAAGACACAATAAATTCCTTTATATGGTGATTTTTTTCAAAGAGTCCTTATTTAAACTGGATTTTACTTTAAGTAGCTTTCACTAGGTTAATATGAAAAATACTTTTTGATGAGAGATGAATAGTATTAAAAAAATTAGAAGCCAGTTCCCAGTCCTATTTTAAGTAAACATGGGCTTCATTTAATTTTCTACAAAAGCAACAGATCTGACATTGTAAAAACACTGTAGTTTAACTGTTGCAGACACCATCTTTAACTCAAGGTGATGGCTGCTAAAAAATATCACTTTTTATCTTAGAATGCATTTGTAATTCTTCTTTCATCATTTCTCCAATAACAAATTTCCTAGCTGAAAATTATATGGGCTGTACACAATATTGTATTGTTCATATTGGTGTAATTAGGTTTGGTTTAATTGTTTTGGTTTATTTTTCTGCTAAAGAAAATACATAGTTCAATATGAGGAAAAGTGTAGTATTACATTAAGACTTATAGGAATGCCCACAATCTATATTCTTGTTAGCAGACAGAATATTAATTGTTAGCAGAGAGAGAAACATGTTGTGGAATATGGGCTAAAAAATGCCTTTCAGCCATTGCCTTCAGTGGGTCATGTATGGAGTGACTCACTATTCTAAGGAGGTATGTGGTCTCCTGAAGTGCTGTGGAAGTACCCATTGCTATACCCTTTGAAAGGATGTGTAATATGCATTCCTTATACACAGGGTCATGGACTCTTGCTCCCACACTACCTTCTTCATGAAAGCTAGTTTCTATGAGCTCTTGCCTAAAGCACTCCTTGTTATCCCAGATTGTCACTAGGCCCTACACAAGGGTTATGTGGAGAAGGCTTCTTGTATAGGAAGACCATTTAGACCTATTTGTTTTAGCCTTTTTTTAATTGAAATGCTTTACTAATGGCAATGACCTCTTGTTAATTGTATGCCACTAGGTCAATTGCTACTGTACTAAAGGGAAATTCATTCTAGGGAAAGAAGGTGCTGTTTCCACCACCCTGATCCTTTGCAGGTTACGTTGAGGGAGGATTATCTTCAGTTTCCCTCGGATTTCTGTAGTTCCCATGGACCTGCAAGGCCAGCATCACTTATTTTACAGGTGATGCTGGCCTTTTGTGTACCCCCATCTCCAAATGTATAGAAAGTTGCCACTACCAGCTTCTTCCATCAGACTTCCCATCACTCATTTAGGGTTTGGATAAACAAAAGGTGAAATCTGTGTTGTTAAATTACCCTACTATCAGTGCTAAATTAAGAATAAATGGGGCCCAGATCCAATTCAAACACAGGTCAGCCAAAATAAACTAGTGGTCGCTGTGATGGAATGTACAAGCCCCACACCAGGCAAGAATAAGCTTAAAAGCAGCTTTGGGCTCTGTCAGTCTTGTAGGGGGAGCCAAAACAGACCTCTCATTCTTAGCGCCCAGAGATGGGCACAACAGAGAGCCAGGCTACCTTAGGTTGCCTGTAAGCACAGAGTAGTAGAACAGATGGCTGTAGGGTTCTGGTAGGACAGAGGAAACTGGTGTCACTCTTTATTTCCATTAATTTAGTTAGCTTTCCTTTGTTATGTTGAGAACTGGGACCAGGGCCAGCTCGAGGGTTTTTGCTGCCCCAAACAGCAAAAAAGAAAAAAAAAGCTACAATTGTGATTGGCAGCACTTCCACCATGCCGCTTTCTTGTTCAGCGGCAATTCAGCGGCAGGTCCTTCCCTCTGAGAGGGACTGAGGGACCCGCCACCGAATTGCGGCTGAAAAGCCTGATGTGCCGCCCCAAGCACCTGCGTGCTCAGTTGGTGCCTGCAGCCAGCCCTGACTGGGACTAGGGGCTTGACTCTGGAGCAGACTCCTGCTGAGAATGAGAGCCCCCTGAGGAGAAGATGGGCCAATGTAGAAAGTAGCCCAGGGAAGAAGCAAGAGGTCTGACCAGAGAGACCATAAGCACTTGCTGGAATCCAGATTAACAGGAGGGACTGGGTTCCCCTGCATCTTCGCTAAGCAGACTAGTGGGAAAACATCAGGTGCCAGAAGCACTACTGGGCCTGTATCTGGGCTGTTGACCTGGTGTGAGACCCTGGGACTACTGAATGAAAATCCTGGTTTATTCCAAAAGGAGGGGAAATCAAAGGTGCCTGACCAGTGGGCCAAATCACAAGGAAAAAAGAGACCCAGCAGACTGGGTTGGTAGGACTACAGAGAGAAAACCCTGCAATGCCACACTTAGCCACAAGGGAATGCACCCATTGGTTAATCATTTTGCCAGATGTGCTTGCGACTCATGCATTTTTCTTTGAATCTGAAATACCTGAGTAGCTAAAGGTACACACATGCATGTCTGGAGGATCAGGGCCTAAATTTGTGAATGTAAAAGTATTCATTTTAGATTTGTCTTACTGTAGTTTTTTGGAGAAATAAAGACTGCATTTTATAAATCCTGACTTAGAACATGTTCTGTCAGGAGTTTGGAAGAGGGTTAAACAATACAAACAAGTAACTTAAAGTACACATGCTAAATAAAGCTATTCAGCTATCTTATTTACATTTCTTTCTCTATTTTGTTTCAACACACTCATTAACCAAGTCATTCAAATTTGGTATCTTCCTGCTGTAGTTGAAACCTTAAGAGTTAAATGAGGAAAGGCTATATAGATACTTGATTTTTAAATAAGTAACACATCTGGTGGTGCTATTAGTGGCATTTGGGAAACCATGAATGATTTTAGTGTATTGCATCCTCTGAAAATATTGATCTTCATGCTCCTAATTGTGCTTTCAGTCCCTTCTTCATGAGGATTGCAAAGGTGTACTGAAAGCACAGCTAGGTGTTTAAGGATCTTCTCTCTCACTCTTTCTTTTTATTCATTTTCTTTTCATATATGATCATGTCCTTTTCTATGGAGGACTTGACTGGCAGACTGCAAGGAGCTCCCCTCAAGATGAAACAGCATACAATCTGCATAGACTTGTACTTATAATTTACCTGAAACAACTTTTAAAAAAGAATCACATATATTTGATTCCTGAAGCCCAGTGATTTTGCTCTCCAGAGAAAGCCTGAGGTGCACATACTAATGATGTTTGGTTGGGTAAAAAGAATACTATAGTCTGAAAGGCAAAGCTACAGCTTGAGAATGGTGTTTTCAGTGCTACTATTAAGAACTACAACTTAGGAAAAAAGCATGTCAGTATAGTAGAATTTGGTATTACTGATCAGCACTTCTAATGATTTAGATATTATTTTATTATCAATGTGGGTGTAATCCAAATAGATTTTCATTAAGATTCCACTATTTATGCCAACATTCCCAGAACAAACCCTCCTCACTGTGGAAAAAACAGTGCTAATGTGAAAAATCATGTCAAGTACAACTTTACTGTTCCGTATATTTCCTAATGTGCACAAAAATGACAAGTAAGCAAACTCAGACAAACTCAGATTACACACAGGCTGGGTTGGTTGTTTCTTGATGTACATCCTTCCACTCAAGTCAACTGAGTCATGACAAAGAGATGAATCATAAGTGTGATTCGTGGGTTGGAGATGGGGCACCAGGCATGAGATTTGAAGCTGGGTTAGCCTCTTCTGGCATGCTGGCCATCAGAAGTAAATTAGGATACGTCTATACGTCCGTAAAAGATCTTCAGTGCAGCCAAAGCTGGCCTGGGTCAGCTGATGCAGGGCTCAGGCTCCAGGGCTAAAAATTGCAGCATATGTGTTTGGGCTCGGACTGGAGCCTGGACTCTGAAACCATGTGGGGGGCTGGGTCTAAGAGCCTAGGCTACAATCTGAGCCTGAATGTCTGCTCTGCAATTTTTATCCCTGCAGCCCAAACCCTGCAAACCTAAGTCAATTGACCCGAGCTGCAAGAGTCGGTGCCACATGTTTTTTACTGCAGTATAGATGTACCTATAGTGACTTTGCTGAACTGAGGAAATGAAGGAAGAAGGGACTATACTGTCTTTTCTGTCTGTGTGTGAGAGCACTCAGCCCTTCCCAGGACAGCTGCTGTTGTCTGACTGAGAAGAAGCTCAGCCAGTATTAAGCAGGGAAAGAAGCTAGGAAGTAGAGGTGATTGTACTTCTGGCTCCCTGCCTTACAACTACTTCCAAGTTCCTGTACTAGACCTCAATGCTTTCTGAAGTTCACGGGACTCAGCACAGACACAGGGGTCCATGTCAGTGGAAACTGATGCAAGCTCAGGTCCCTTTGTGATAGATGAGTCCCCTCCCACCCCGGAAACTAGATGTGTGGATCCTGTCTTATTCTGCCATCTCACTTTCCAAAGGCTGTTTTCATTCCTAGAATGTCTTAGTTCTCAAAAGCGGAAGCTAATTTTTTCAAGGGAAGTACGAAAGTCACAGAGAGAAAGTATTATTGCTGTAAATATTTTATGTACTAATAGGAACGTGAGAGTGTTGTTCAACACAATCATCCTTTTAATTCTTGAGTTATAGAACAAGATGTGTTCTTCGTTTTTTGCCTTGCTTATTTTCCAATACTAGTGTCAACAAATGTGGCTCAGAGATCAGTTTTCTTTCCGACATCACTTAAAGACATTGGTTCTCCTGATTCATTTTCTGTACATGCAGTGGGAAATATATTAATCCTTGAAGCCAATGGAGTTATATGAGAAACAAGTCAGACTGTAGACTTTTAGGATATATTTTTCAAGAAGCACATAACCTGGTTAAATAAAGATAGCCAACAAACATGGAAATAGAATATGTTCACTGTAGTAAAAGTATGACTGTATTAAGTAAATTTAATTTAGAATAACTATTCAACTTTTTAAAAAGTATTTAGGGCAATATTTGCAGAATTACACACACACAGACTCTGATCCTGCAATGAAATTTGTGCAGGCAGACTTCATGGGCATGCAAGCACAGGGATTTCCTGTACACATCTGATTGCAGGATCAGAGCCATAATTTGCACATGCACAATCACAGTAATTGCATATGTAATAATAATCGTTGTTATCATTATCCTCTTTAAAATCCTTTTCCATTTTCCGCTAAAAACAATGGGACAGATTCTTAGCTGCATGGGGGAGTTAATTATGGCTCTGTGATTCTGGGGCCAGTTTTTCTAGCCCCAGGATAGATTAGAATAGCCAGGAGTGAGACTGCTCTTATATATGCCTTCTGGTCATGGCTCTCAAGAGTCTATCCACCAGATGGGAACTGCTAAAGTGCAGCACACTGTGGCCATATCCTGTGGAACCACTCCAAATAATCTAATAACATCAAACTATGGGTATGGCAACCTCTGAATGGCAACAATCTCCTCCCCCACCATTACTTGCCCGGTTTGCCATAGGAAAAAAATTCCTTCATGATTCTAGTTAGAGCAGTTGGTGCTAAACTGTGTAATTCCATTGTTAATCATGACTGACATATCTCAAGTAAATTTCAGATGGATAGATCTTACCAGAGATATTTCAGAATGTACCAACAAACCTGTCAACTGTATCCCATTTTGAAGGATGTCACCCATTTTACTCCCTTACCCATGTATGGCATTTCTTTGTTTTTATTTTTGAAACTTAATTCCATCAGAAATAAAGATTCATGAAACTGAGGTTATAGTAATAGAGAGACAAGGTGAAAGAGCTCTTGATCTGTGGAGCTCAAAAGCTTCTATCTTTCACCAAGAGCATGAATGTATGTATACTGAATTGGCTAGAAGATCCTTCACAGATGTTGCCAGCAGCACTTATGCTTTCAGACCACACACTGCTACTTGTGCACCTGACTCTCCACTGCTTTTTTTTCGTATGGTAATTTAGATCTATGTAAAGTAAATGGAAGATGAGTGTAAAGCACTATGGGAGTATTTGACACACGCTATGATTTGATAGTGTTTAGCACCTATTTTTCATTCACTTTGCACAGGTTTGAATTACTACACAAAGTGAAAGATGGCATTAGGTCTTTACTTACATTCCTGACAAATGGTTATTTCCCAGCAGGGTGGTATTGAAGCCCACTAATCTGACCAACGTGTGACTCGGAGAGGGAGGATAAGCAAGGTGGAGAGGGTTTCCTGCTAACCTTTGAGGCATTCAGGCAGGGCACACTTCCTGCATAGCTGGAAGCCAGCATTTTTGTGGTTGCTGCCTTAAAAAAAGTATCTATCTGAAAGCTTCTCAGGGGGTTGGATGTCAGTAATCCCAGAAAAGATGGATTAGTGTTTAAAAAAAAAGTGTAATGAAGCAATAATAGGTGCCTGAGGTTCACAATTTATCACATGATTTTAGAATTTATCACATGCAAATAGCCATTACTCTGTGGTGGGGGGATGTATGTACAGTATGGAGAGAGAGAGACATGCACATATAAACTGAACATCATATCTCACTTAGCCATTCCAGTCTGCTAAACTTTGTTGTTATACATTTGCACTTTAGGACTAAGACAACAAAGGAACTTTCTCTGGTAGGCTTACAGAAAAAAACATTTGAAATAATAAAGATGTCCTTCTAGAAATTTTAGCCTTTTGAAATCTTAGATTTTTTTTTCCTTTGGCTCTGGAAGTTCTCCAGAAAAATACTTGTCAGTTGAAATTTGCTTTCACAGTGAAATAAAAACTCTAAACAGATAAAGGAAAGATAAATTTGCCAAACTAAATTCAATAACACTGCAGTTTGTTAGCTGTTCTTTTTTCTTATTTGTATTTTAAGAACCTAGGGTGGCAGTAGAAATTGAATAATTGATTAAATCTTTCTTGCTCAATATTTAAAGTTTGAGTCATAAAAATATACTTAAATAGGAGATGATTGTTCACAGATCTTTTTCACAGGAGTTGAGGAATGGAGTGTGTAAGTGTGATTCAGAGGCAAAAATCAAATGGCAGTAAACCAAATTATCTTTTAAAAGGATAATCTTTTGGCCATTAGGGTTTGAGAGTATTAGTATTATATGTATATTGTTTTACTATTTAGCACAGATAAAGGTATACACTTAAAATGTCTTTCTTGCAACTGACGTAAAATGTTTTAAAGATACTTACAAAACACACAGTAGAGAGGATACTTTATGAAAAGAATGTACTTATAACATATAGCAGAATGAAAATTATTATCTGCAATGATATTGCTAAAGTTATTTGTTACATTATGATGAGGAGTCAAAGTAGGAGCCCAATCTTAGCAAGTATCAGAGGGGTAGCCATGTTAGTCGGGATCTGTAAAAGCAGCAAAGAATCCTGTGGCACCTTATAGACTAACAGACGTTTTGGAGCATGAGCTTTCATGGGTGAATACCCACTGTTGGTGGGAGGGTACCTGTGTATCAGTGCGCTGTTCAGTGTTGTCCTGAAAGTATTCTTTGAGTCGGAGACGGTGAAAGTAGGCTTCCAGATCACTGCAGAACTGTATCATTTTTTGTGGGGGTAGCAGGGCAGAAAGGGAGTCCCCGAGATAGGACAGACTTTTCTTCTGGGCTGAGTGTGTAGTTGGATAGATTGACGATATTGCTGGGTGGGTTAGGGGTACCACGGTTGTGGCCCCATGTAGCAAGTAGGAGTTTAGGCAGCTTACAATCCTTTTTCCTTTGTAGAGAGGTGAATTGAGTAATGTAGATTGCCTGTCTTATTTTAGTGAAGTCCGTTTGTATGGAAGTTTGGTTATTAATGAGAGTCTCCAGGTTGGAGAGCTCTTTTTTGTTGTTTGCCTGTTTGCTGTATAGGATGCTGATCAGGTGGTTCCTCAGTTTCTTTGATAGAGTATGGCATAATCTCTCACTGTGGTCTGTGTACTATGTAGATAGCAGAATACTTTTGGGACAACACTGAACAGCGCACTGATACACAGGTACCCTCCCACCAACAGCACAAGAACAACAACTCCACATGGACTCCGCCTGAGGGTCGAAATGACAGTCTGGACCTCTACATTGAATGATTCCACCAACGTGCACAGACAGAAATTGTGGAAAAACAACATCGCTTGCCTCATAACCTAAGTCGTGCAGAACGCAATGCCACCCACAGCCTCAGAAACCACCCTGACATTATCATCAAAGAGGATGATAAAGGAAGTGCTGTTCTCATCATGAACAGGTCTGACTACCAAAAGGAGGCCGCCAGACAACTCTCCAATACCAAATTCTACAGGCCACTTCCCTCAGATCCCACTGAGGAATACACTAAGAAACTGCACCATCTACTCAAGACACTCCCTACACTAACACCGGAACAAATCAACATACCCTTAGAGCCCCGACCAGGGTTATTCTATCTACTACCCAAGATCCACAAACCTGGAAATCCTGGACGTCCCATCATTTCGGGCATTGGCACTCTCACTGAAGGACTGTCTGGATATGTGGACTCTCTACTCAGACCCAAAGCCACCAGCACTCCCAGCTATCTCCGTGAAGCACCACTGATTTCCTGAGGAAACTACGATGCATTAGTGACCTTCCAGAAAACACCATCCTAGCCACCATGGATATAGAGGCTCTCTACACAAACATCCCACACACAGATGGAATACAAGCTGTTAGGAACAGTATCCCTGATGATGCCATAGTACAGCTGACTGCTGAGCTCTGTGCCTTTATCCTCACACACAACTATTTCAAATTTGATGACAATATATATCTCCAGATCAGTGGTACCGCTATGGGCACCCGCATGGCCCCACAATATGCCAATATTTTTATGACCAACCTGGAACAAAGCTTCCTCAGCTCTTGTCCACTCATGCCCCTTCTCTACCTACGCTACATTGATGACATCTTCATCATCTGGACCCATGGGAAGGAGTCTCTGGAAAAATTCCATCACGATTTCAACAACTTCCACCTCACCATCAACCTCAGCCTGGACCAATCTGCACAGGAGATCCACTTCCTAGACACCACGGTGCAAATAAGTGATGGTCACATTAACACCACCAAGTATCAGAGGGGTAGCCGTGTTAGTCTGGATCTGTAAAAGCAGCAAAGAATCCTGTGATGCATCTGAGGAAGTGGGTATTCTCCCACGAAAGCTCATGTTCCAAAACGTCTGTTAGTCTATAAGGTGCCACAGGATTCTTTGCTGTATTAACATCACCCTATACCGAAAACCTACCGACCGCTATGCCTACCTTCATGCCTCCAGCGTCCGTCCTGGGCACATCACACGATCCATTGTCTACAGCCAAGCCCTGAGGTACAACCACATCTGCTCTAACCCCTCAGACAGAGACCAACACCTACAAAATCTCCACCAAGCATTCTCAGAACTACAATACCCGGACTAGGAAATAAGGAAACAGATCAACAGAGACAGACGTGTAACCAGAAGCCTCCTACTGCAAGACAAACCCAAAAAAGAAACCAACAGGACTCCACTGGCCATCACATACAGTCCCCAGCTAAAACCCCTCCAGCGCATCATCAGCGATCTACAACCCATCCTGGACAATGATCCCACACTTTCACAGGCCTTGGCTGGCAGGCCAGTCCTCGCCCACAGACAACCTGCCAACCTGAAACATATTCTCACCAGTAACTGCACACCGCACCATAGTAACTCTAGCTCAGGAACATGCAACAAACCTCGATGTCAACTCTGTCCACATATCTACACCAGCGACACCATCACAGGACCTAACCAGATCAGCCACACCATCACCGGTTCATTCACCTGCATGTCCACCAATGTAATATACGCCATCATATGCCAGCAATGCCCCTCTGCTATGTACATCGGCCAAACTGGACAGTCTCTACACAAAAGGATAAATGGACACAAATCAGATATTAGGAATGGCAATATACAAAAACCTATAGGAGAACACTTCAACCTCCCTGGCCACACTATAGCAGACCTTAATGTGGCAATCCTGCAGCAAAAAAACTTCAGGACCAGACTTCAAAGAGAAACTGCTGAGCTTCAGTTCATCTGCAAATTTGACACCATCAGCTCAGGATTAAACAAAGACTGTGAATGACTTGCCAACTACAAAAGCAGTTTCTCCTCCCTTGGTTTTCACACCTCAACTGCTGGAACAGGGCCTCACCCTCCCTGATTGAACTAACGTCATTATCTCTAGCTTGCCTGCATATATATACCTGCCCCTGGAAATTTCCACTATATGCATCTGATGAAGTGGGTATTCACCCACGAAAGCTCATGCTCCAAAACGTCTGTTAGTCTATAGAGGGCCACAGGATTCTTTGCTGTTTTTACAATCTTAGCAAGAATCTCATTGACTTCAATGAGCTTTGTATCAAGCTCTAACCAAAAAAAAGCCAAAAAAGCAAAACCAAAAAAAATAAGAATGGTTTACTATCCTAATGCAAGGAGTTAAAACTATTATGATATCCATTAGAGAGAAATTTTCAGGCAAGACCTCTGATGTTTATTATCCTGGGTTACTTTAATTTCTTTCCTTTTTAAATTCTGTTTAATATAGTTTAAAGTTAACCATTACATAAAAAGTACATCATGAGTATAGTGACATAAAATGAGAGCAAAAATTCCTGTCATCAAAGTAACTAAATGTTTGCCAAATATTTAAAAAGAAGCCCAGATATTTTTAATGAGCCACACTATATGAATCTGTTTTAATTTAATTAACTTTTTGGTAATCAGATTCAAGATGTGAGTATACCCATACAAAATTCACTACCAGGAGACTAGAAAGTTATGTATACTAGGTTTGCTAAGCAGAAACTATGACCAAAATAACAGAGGGGATGAGATAAGAAAGGAAGAAATATGAGAGTGTGTATTTAAAAAAAGTGAAATAATATTATGCAAATGCCACTCAGCAAAATGACCATCAGAAATAACAAAGTGAGGGAGAGAATAAATAAAATTGTGCAATGCCATCAAGGAAGCTTACGAATGAAGGAAACAGCAATCAGAAAAGAATTAGAAGTACAAACCAGAAACCTCCTAAGATTCAGAGGTCAATGTGCAGAATATTTTAAGTGAGCTCTTTATCACAATCCTCATCTTAAACAAAAATAATTGACTCATGGGTCCACTTTATAATGTTGGATAGTTAAGTTACAGGCTTCAATTGTATTTATGAATCCTAGTGGAATGCTCCAACCAGGACATACTTTAAGACACAAGCCAGCAACAGCAACAAAGTCAGAATAAGAAAACCAAGCTGTAAAAAAACAAAACCTTAATTGTAATGAGTATGTGGCAAACAGGTCCAGGTAAATGCAGGTAGTTCAGGTATTAGAACATTTGTCCGATTGCGTTTATGGAATTACTTGACTATGTATGACTTCTTACCTCGCTGGAACCACCTTTTTTTCATTATTCTAAATAATAGTGCTTATAAAAATTCAACTTCTGAAGAAGTTGTTGTATTATCAGAAATGTGCATGATAAACTAGGATCATGGTATGATTCTCCAAAGCTATCATCTTCCTGAAATAGTGAGATTCCAACGTTTTGTGAATGATGTCAAAGAATGATAGCCTTTAGTCAATACTACTCAGTACAACCTGCAGTCCCTAAGACCTGCTGTTCAAGGTATTCCCGCATTCCCACACTGTCCCACACCATAGCACAATAAACATTACATCTGAACTGACCACCCTTCTCTCCCTAGGTCTCCAATTCAGCAAGCATGTGGTTAAATTTAAGCATATGCTTAAGTCCCATTGCAGCCAGTAAAAATTCAGTACTTAAGTGCTTTGCTGAATCAGGGCTTGCTGCCTGTAATTCTCTTCCATAAAGTGTGCTGGTGGCAGTACTGGTGCTGCTGCTCCAGAAGTAGAATTCTTATCTGACCTTTCCATAAAATGTGCTGGTGGCAGTACTGGTGCTGCTGCTCCAGAAGTAGAATTCTTATCTGACCTCTCCACTAAGCTGTCCTCCTGGCATAACATCCAGCTTGTCAGGAGCATCAGCAAGATGAAGCAAAATCAGCCACAGCTGGCTGGAATATTTATGTCAGAATGGGTCCTAGACCAGCTATATTGGGTTTCACAGTTCTGCTCACCTATTCTTGTTCCCACAGTTATCAGAGACTGTTTTCTAATTCTCAATAATCAATTGCTGCCCTGCTTTTTTGAGTGTCCATACACAGCCTGAGGGGGCAGGTGGATAGTAGGATAATAAAGTGTGTTTTGAAGGTGAAGCAGGGGACCTGGCATTGGGTGGTGAGCAACACCCACACATTTAACTTTGCATAGAGTTCTGTAAAACTAAGCAGTGCAGTGGTTTGGCATACCTTCAGGTGTTTCAGAAATACTCAAGGCTACCAGAAGGCAGTGGGTGTTTCAGTTACAGATCTTTGCTAAATAATATCCCTGATAAGATGGGACTTGGGGAAAACCTCACCCATGCTCTTACTCTGACTTCATTCTGGCTTCTTATTGATGCTAAGTCTTATTCTGCCTTCTCTTTAAATGGTATATTTCTAACACTCAGTGCTTTGCTGAGCAGAGAAACCTTTCCCTCCTGCTTCTGCTACTTGCTTGCAGTGCACCCTTTTCAGTACTATTGTGACATGCCAGCAGCAATTCTGATACATAAAATGGATATGAGAAAAATATTAATTGAGCTTCAAGAAATCCATCTCCTTGAAGGAGTCTCATAAATAGTGGAAAACTTTAGGGCAGAACAATTAAAAATAAAGTTTGTCTTTAACTTCCTTGATCTTGTGTGTGCCTCTGCTCTGTACCCCTGATTATGTGTGTCACCTAATTTTTCTCATTTAACATCCTCCATCACAATGTGTGTGTGTTGTCCCCCACTTTCATTGTCCAGAATGGTCGCTACTGAAGGACACAAGTCCTTCAGACTCAAGAAAAATATGAAATTTTATTTTTTAGGAGTAGGTTCAATTTCAGGCTTCTCAACCATGATTGTGTCCTTTTAATGAGAATTATATGCACATATCACAGAAAATAGATGCTTACATCTCTGTTTTGATTGGCTGAACCTCTTTAAATAATTTATATATAAATGTAATCACAATATTTCTTCTCCGATGAGCTTCTGTGCTTGATTCAATGATGGGGAAAACAGCCAATACACTAAGTTGTTGATAGTAGCTCCCAGGGAACATATTCTATAGTAAAATATTCCTACTATAACTACTGGAAATCTTGAAATGTTACAAAAATTGAAATTATGAAACCACTGAAGGAAACTATTGCATATAATCACAAGACTCTTTTTCTCACAGCTTGACTCTATGGCAGTTTGATAGGTTTATTGCTGTTGGCATGGATTGCTTTGGCTAAACTAAATGGCAGCTATCTCATATGCCCTTGATTGTGCTCATATTCATCAAAGGCTTTTGGAGTGATGGTTTTTGTGTAGAGAATGAAGCAACATCTATTTTGTAGACTGCTGCATTTTGAACAGATACAGATATTTCAAGACATTTTAAAATAAGGGTCCTGCAACAAGACCTGCATGCAGCTGCAATGAAATCCAATTAGGGACTGTTTGGATTTTCTTTTTCCTTTAGTAATAAAAAGTAAAGATAAGCTTTCTTCTTTGCTATTACAATACAGATTTTTTACTCTTTTTAATCAAGTGCCTAAGTTCCTAAAAATTCAATTGCTGTTGAATTTACCGTTGGAGATCACTAGTACAGAAATACTCACATGAATAATCGTAACTGAGAATGGAGCTCTACTTCCTGTTTTAAAAAATGAAAACTAGAAACACTTGAAACTCAAACCTTTCAATGTTCCAGTTTAGTAGTAAATTAAAAGAGTGTAATAATGGCTATAACTTACTCTAAAGTGACAGCTATATAGAGATGGGAACTTTATGGAACAACTCATAAGAGACATGAGAGCTATCCAAATCATAACACAAATTCCTCTTTTAAACTTATTTAGTAAAGTTATATTTAATCAATCTTACATCCATATTTTTCTTAGATCTACTAGTTAGTATTTAATGTTCTTATTTTTAGTAATATCTTCAAATATTATGTTACAAAATTATTTTTATTTTTGTGACATGAGCTTAGTATAGGAAGACACTAGCTGAGCATTCAGATACCTACCCTTCTGGACATATAGCTAAATTTTGGCTTTGTGACTGTGCCTTTTAGAAAGTATCCACAGTATTTCCACCAATGATTGTTGCTTTTCGCAGCAAAATTAGCTAACATTTATTCTTTGGTAACGCTAGATTTTAGGGGTGTGGAAATTTGTCATCACTTGTCACAAAATGAGATTGCAATCCCAGTTTGAAAAATAATCGTACTTAGCTCCTGTTCTTCATCTGAGTTGTGCTCGGTGCTACTCAGCAGGGAGCAGGATAAAGGTGGCTTTAAACCCCCATAAACCCCCTGTAACTAGGAGCCAGTAGAGCAGCAGGCTACTCCCAGATATAAAGTAGAGTGTCCCCAGTGCAGCGATAGTGTGCCCTGTCTGCTGACATCCCTTAAAGGCCATTCCAACAGCTGGGATGTAGTGATGGAGTAGGATCCCAGCCTTCTGTTTCAGGTTTTATTTTCTTTTTCATGTTTTTAAATTAAATTAGTGATCATCAACAGTTCATGTTTCTGGCCCCCCCAAAACACACTCCAAACGACAGAGAGCAGGAGATGTAGCAGCACAAGCTTTCCCTCATTACCCCACCAACATGCTTCATCTCTGATCAGGACAGGCCATTCTGATGGAGAGAAGAAAGCTCAGCATCTGTGACGTTTCAGTCCTTGCTCTCTCATTTGACACTAGCAAGAAGGGTGCTGATTGTATGGATGTTTGAACTGAACTGAGACCATTCATTCATTTAGCCAAGGCAAACAAGTAGCAATGATTTTCTGGCAATTATAACTACCAACCTGATCTGGATTGGAGCAGGTGACTAGTAAAAAACTTTATCTTCCAGATCAATACCTGAGCCATCCAGACTTTTATTCCACTTTAGGAGATGTGCTTTGCTCACTCAAGACTTTGCAAAAACATGTGGACTTCACCATTTTTTACCTGTGGTGAGAATGCCTTTTCGCAGTTTTCTGATATAAGTGAACACATGTATGAGAGAATAGGTGACCATATCTTATGGGCTACATTACTAGCTCTTCTTTCTCATATCCAGTGGGTGTCATTAATCATCTTTCATGTCACAAAGGCAGTATGATCAACAGTTTTTTCGATACACATTAATGCAGTGGTGAGCAAACTTTTGGCTTGAGGGCTGCATCGGGTTTCCAAAATTGTATAGAGGGCCGGTTAGCAGAGGCTTTGCCTTGCCAAACAGCTAGGCATGGCCAGCCCTGCCCCCTATCCAACCCCTCCTGCATCTCGCCCCCTGGCAGCCCCCCTGGGACTCCTGCCCCATCCAACCCCCCCCCCCGTTCACTATCCACTGACAGCCCCCAGAACCCCCTCCCCTGACTGCCAACCACTACCCCATCCAAGCCCTCCTTTCATTCCTGACTGCCCTCAACAGGACCTCTGCCCCATCAAACCACCCCTTCTCCCTGACTGTCCCTGTATCTCTTGCCCCTGACTGCTACCCGCTGCCCCATCCAACCCCTCCTCTCATTCCTGACTGCCCCCTCTGGGACCTCTGCCCCCATTCAAACCCCTTGTTCCCCGCCCTCTGACTGCCCCGACCCCTGAATACCACCTGACCACCACCCTGAACTCTCTGCCGTCTATCCAGACCTCCCACTCCCTGCCCTTTTACCATGCTGTCTGGAGCACTGGTGGCTGGCGATGCTACAGCCACACTGCCCAGAGCTCCAGGACAGGCCACCTGCCACAGCACAGAGCATTGTGCCAGCAGCAGGGTGAGCTGAGGCTGTGGGGGAGGGGGAACTATAGAGGAGGGGCTGGGGGCTAGCCTCCTGGGGCAGGAGCTCAGGGGCCGGGCAGGAAGGTGCCACCACCACCCAAGACTCCCACCCTCTTGGGTCAGCTCAATTTCACAAGCTTGTGCATTGGGAGGCAGGAAAAGCCAAAGCTTTGCCCCACTTTCTGTCCCTCCTTTCCCAGTCCTGACCCATCTGTTTAGCAATATCAAATGTGCAGCCCCTTTTCCTTTCTTCTCTGCCCAGACCTAGAATGTGGGAAATTCTGCTGCAGGTGTGCTGAGCAGTGGGATGGAGGTCTGTCTCTCTGGAGTGACTGCATGAGTGACAATTAGGCTAAGATATATGTAAATCTTTTAATATTCACTTTTATTGCAATCCTTCCACTCCCTTAATCATTTTTCCTCTTCTCTCTGTTCCCTCCAATTTGTAAAGAATATGACCTACAACTGACCTCAATTCCCTAGTCCTTTCGCTAAAACAGTTTGAAATCTACAGAGAGCAGTTAAAATACAATGTCCATTCGAGCACTGTTGAACAGCCTACCAGCACCACTGTGCCCCCATCTTCCCACAGGTCAGGTCAGAGTGAATTTTGCTAATTACTGCTCAACATAAGAACACTGTGGAACTGTAAGTGGTAAAAATAAAACTCTGTAAGTAGGCTCTGAAGGACCTAGGACAGGGAAAAATACATGGTGAGCAATTCTCAATAGTAATTGATTCTTTCCTTTGAAATTCTAGAAACAAGAACTATCCCCATTAACAAAAACATTTAAGAAATCCTCAAATATTTTTTCAAAGATCTCAAGAATAGAAATCATATTGTTCCTTTCTCTTCCTTGGAAGAGGTGGTGTGTTTCCTCTTCATTAGCTACCTGGAAGAGTAGATTCAGGCAATCTGGGGATCCAGACACATCCCTATCTGAGCAGTAGCAGAGACATTCCTCATGAACTGTCTCCTAATCTAGTGTGGAGCCTGTCACCACTCCCTTTTAGTCTCCCTCCTAAGACCACCAATCCTGTGTCTTTGGGTGGGCTGGGTCCCTCCTGGAGGAGGAAGGATTCAGCCCTGATCTCCTGACCAGAGAACTCTGAGTAGGGCCTGAATCCTCTAGCACCTCAGCAGAGTTGTGATGCTGTGACATGAGGGCCCCCTATAAACAGAGTCATCTGCGGAGATAGTGTCAGCAGAAGTTCTCCTTCTCCACCACAGGAGCAGATTTTAAAGTTAACCCATTAAGAGAAGTGGGGTAGCTTACATCTGATTTATGCTTTTAAGCTGTTTGCAGATTTGGGGAGCCATCACTTTGCGTTATGCCTGGCTCTTTTTTCCATTCAACCATGAGGTCTAAAACCATTTTTTAAAAAGGAAAAAGTAAGAAATTGAGATTCTGGTAACATCATATGATTCCAGGCCTAGGCCCTAGACCAAGGACCAACTCTATTGATACCTTAATCCATCTTGACCTACCCCAGGTGGTGAGGCAGTTTCATGTCTAGGTACAAACATTTTGGGATCTCTGTCCCTCATCAAAGAAATGGTACAGGAAAATGGAGAAATACAGACATAAAATAGTATAAAATAGTATTTAGAGAAAAAAGTAGAATGTGTGATACTTGGTGTAATCCCTTTTATGTGAGAGGAAGAGAATGAATGTGTGATTTAGATAAGGCAGGATGAATGGAGGCTCAGATTACAAGAAAAAATGGTTATTTGTTGATCAGAGAATAATAATTGTATCCTCTCCCTTCTTACCATTGAATCCTAAATGTTAGAGATGGAAAATACCCATTAAGTCATTGAGTTCATTCCTGTTCCAATGCAGCAGTATTTTCCACTGTACATTTTGAATCTAGACTGATGTTAAATGTCCCAAAATAAGGGTTTACAACATTGCCTTTACTAGACTATTCCACAGCCTATTATACAGGTCCCACTATGGGGAATTTTTTCAACCTATATTTACTCTTTCCTAGTTCATTTGAGTTGTTAGTTCTTCTCCATCTTTTTTTCTTTTTCTCTATCTTTGCTGTTGAGCTTTGGTTTTTACTTTAGTCATCTGTGGCTTCCAGTACAGAATTCTCCACACTGCCTAATTTATGAGCTGTCTGCAGCAGGGACCAGAGGGGACCGATTCTCTGTTACTGTTGTGACAAAGTTCCTCCTCTACCTTGGTGGGTCCTGCGCTTATTGGCAGATTTGCTCACCTCAGTGATCTTCCCTACAGTCTGGGTCAACTTCTCCTGTGTCTGATCAGGAGTGGGGAGGTTTGAAGGGAACTCAGACCTGCCCTCTACTCCGGGTTCCAGCCCAGGGCCCTGTGGATTGCAGCTGTCTATAGTGCCTCCTGTTACAGCTGCATGACAGCTACACTTCCCTGGGCTACTTCCCCATGGCCTCCTCCAAACAACTTCTTTATCCTCATCACAGGACCTTCCTCCTGTGTACTCCTTAGTGCTCCAGCAGCACACCCTGTCACTCTCAGCTCCTTGCGCCTCTTGCTCCCAGCTCCTCACACACACTTCCTCTCCTCTGGCTCCCCCTCGCCTGACTGGACTGAGCTCCTTTTTAAACCCAGGTGCCCTGATTAGCCTGCCTTGATTGGCTGCAGGTGTTCTAATCAGCCTGTCTGCCTTAATTGGTGCTAGCAGGTTCCTGATTACTCTAGTGCAGCCCCTGCTCTGGTCACTCAGGGAACAGAAAACTACTCATCCAGTGACCAGTATATTTGCTCTCTACCAGACTCCTATACCCCACTGGTTTGGATCTGTCACACCAGGTACCTTGTGCAGCCAGTTACAACCATGCAAAATACTCTTAAATCAGAAAGGTAGAGTTTTTACACTTATTTTTCACTGATATATATGATTTCACATGAATTGATAAATGGTGAACTGGGCCCTGAGGCCTTATTTGTCTATAAACCCCATAAGATATTTTGTAGCATATTTTGGATGGTTTATAAATATTAAAAAAAACAATCACACCTCTCCCCGTTACAGTCAGTCCAAATTGTTGCTGCTAAGATAATCAGCTTCTCCTGATGCTCCAGTCCTATTGCCTTTCTCCTCAAATTGCCTTACTACCTTCTTTTCTTCTTCTGCATCAATATTTAGTCTTCTCATCTTTGCCTTTAAAGCACTACACAATTCTAACCTTTCCGCTCCTCTCATTTCTTCCTTTTCTTCTCCTCCCAGACGTTCCCTTCACATAGTTCCCCATTCTCCTTTGCATCTACCTCCATGTTTTGCCCCTTACACAAATAATTACTCTTACACTTTCCTGTGCAGAATATTCTGTCTCCTCCTTCAGATCCGTCCTCTAAACCTTATGCTTTTTCAAGCTTTTCCTGTACTGGTCTCCTCACCAATAATGCCACTGCATTTTCTTTTATTTGAAGTATTGCAATGTATTGTCTTGTATATTGCCTAAATAAGATTGTAAGACTTAAAATCAGGATCCATGTGTCATATACATTTGTAAAGCTTCGTGCACACTTTTAGCATTTTATGATTAATTAAAAATAATCTGTATCTATTACCTTATTTTGGTAAAAGTACAGATGGCTGTAAAGGTTAAGGCATAGGGACCAACTCAAATGTTCTCCCAAATTTTGAAATTAATTTTTGAGGTTCCAACAGACTTCAATATCTTTTTTTTCTCCATTATACTTCATATTCGCCTGCCTCTATTAAAAAAAGTGCATCCACTGCAAATCTGCATCCATACACCAGGCCCTCTGCTTTCATGGTATTTTTGGCCTACCTGAAGCTGGAAATCTTGTTCTGCTCAACTCTGCAGAACCAAGAGGATGGATAAAGTTCAGATATGCTGCCAAACATTTTGGAACGTCAAACTGAATTGAATTTCCCAACCGCCTCAGTTTTATTCATGGCTTGTTTAAAATAAAAGAGTCAGCTAAATCAAAAGAGGCCCTGATTGTTTTTTCTGCAGCATAACAAGATCAGGATGGGGAACATTTGACTGAAAAAAACGATGACAAAATTATCAATATTAATTCTTCACAGATCTGGAATAGTACTCAGTGTATCATACCATCAAACTTCACGTCTTCTGTTGAGAACAGAATTCCCACTGGCTTTCTTTGCATGTGCGTGCACTCGTGTGCACAGTGTGGTGACCTTTCATTGACTTTATTACTAAAAATATTTACACTTGTTAGTGACTTAATTTCACACATTTAGACTCCAACAGAGTCATTAATGTCATAATAACTACAGTAATTATATGAATAATGTAGCTCCAGCGTATCATTCAAAGGCTACTGTAAATGATGGGCAAAGTCAACTGCTCCTAGTGACCAATATAACCACTTCCAAGTTGCTTGTTATGAGTTTAAAGATGTTTTCCTGAAATGGGTCGTATGTATTTTATAAGAAGCTAAAAATTGGCAGGTTTAAGACTCCAGTCCTTAATGAAGAAAAGTGATCTGTCTTGCATGTTGTCATTATCATATACTGCATGTGTTCCTCTTTAGGAGCCATCAGGAATAAAACTTGTAAGATAAAATATTAAAAGGAGTAATGAGGTCTGCATATAGGCTATTGTAGCATTGTTAATGTTAAGCACTAGCAACATGGTCAAGTGAACATATTAGAAGGATTTGATGGCACTGATTAGTAACAGGGCAGTGAGCCTTGCACCTCAGAGTAGCTGAAAGTTATTATTTGATTATTGTGGTGTGGTCTTTGTGAAATTAGTTGGTGTCTCAATTTAGTTCCTAATCTGTAGGTATCTGCATCATAAAAAGTTATCATCATATTTAGCACCCTTGTTAGCAGTTTCAGTAGAAAGACTTGTGCTTGCATTAAATGAGACATATAGAGTAAGGACTGATGCCTCAGTGCATATTAGAAGACTGTGAATTGTAGAGCACTCTAACTGTGCCATGTAGACTGGTGGCTAAAAAATGTTCATTAGACCCTTTTAGTTCACACCACCAGGACAGCAGTTAGAGCGTAACATGTTGCAGCACTCTATAGTTTGCACTGTGGCGCCATGTAGATGAGCCCTAAGTTACTGTCTCACCATTACAGCTAGGAGTGCAAAGTCAGAGTTGAAACTAGCAGTTTTTTTGTTTTGTTCTTTTTATACTGAAGTCACAGCAGAACATCCAAAATGCTAAAACGTGATGCCAGATTTGGGATTACGCTTCTTTATGGAAAAGAAAATTATATCATTGTATCAATTAGTCTGATACAGTCCTATTACACAGAGAATAAAAAAGAGAAGCCAGTCTACACAAACCAGCCTTCCATATGTTAGCAAATCTTTCCATTGTTTGAGCCTAACAATTCTGAATCAGAGAGAGAGAGAGGAAAAACGACCCCTTTTCACATCTAAAATAGCCTCAGGATTTCTGTCCCCTCTAAACAACAAACTCAGTTCTATATTTAGATTTTTTTCATAAGTCTGTTTACTTCTTTTATAAGCAGATTGTTGCCATTTTTCAGATGCCCAAAAGTATATCCTGAGGTAGTAACAACTGATAACTTGTGACTTTGAGGAAGCCGTATAGTTAGGAAAATAGAACATATTAAGTAGAGATATATAGATGGTAAAAATATTCATTTCTCCCATTGTTGGTATTATCATGGGGACATGAAATTGTACAAATACTTGGGTAAGTGATTAGGATGAGGTAGTGACTGCTTGACCCTACTTCTCTTTTGGTATTCATTTGTTTTCTTAGGGATAATGAGAGTCTAAATTAGTATCTTTCCATTTTCTGTTCCCCTGCTGTTGTGGGTGTTATGGCCTGCAACATAAGCCCTAGTCAGTATGTTCTGCCTCTGAATTATCTCATATGAATAAATCACTGGCTTTAGCAGATGAACAAGGAAGCTAATGGGGAGAGACTTATTTTTACTCAGCGATCAGAAATTAGTGTCTGTTGATATATAGTGGATAAAGGGGGGTTATTCATCACAGATCATTGATGAGCTAGAGGGATTCACATAAGCCTCTTATTAACAGAACAGTCATTGGACCTTGTGAAGAAGAATCTTAGCTTTCAATTAAAAAGTTTTCTAATATATTTTCTTGTGAAGACAGCCTTGATGATGTACACTGATATATACCAGTTGTGAGAATTAAAAGAAACAAGTAACTGAGTGGAGCAAAGACATGGGGAAAGTAAAGGAGCTCTGTATCTCAGTCTCTCTCTCTCACATACACACTTTTCAAACTGGTGTATTTTATGTAAGCCATAATCAGATATGTTTGGAGTGTACCCCAAAGAATCATCCTCCCCAAAACCTGCAGGACAGCAAAGAAGTTGCTGAATTGTCATACTAGATCAGATCAATGGTTTGCCTTGTCCAGTCTTGCCTAGTTTATGACAGTTCCTACAGCAGAAGGTGCAAGAAAATCCATAAAGGACAATTATGTAATGAATAGCCCTTAAGGAATTTTCTTCCTAATGCCAGTTAGTGATTATTTTATCATCTGAGGAATGAGGGTTTATATTACTTGTATTTTTCAATCTTTTTTATCTATAATTGGATGTTCTTATTAGCCATATGAATGGCTGATCACTCTTTGAATCCTACTAAGTCCTTGACCTCAGTAATATCATCTGGCAATGAGTTCCACAGTTTAATCATACCTGTTGTGTCCCAGCCCAGAGTGTGAAGAGCTGCTATTGCCATTGATGCTGGGGCTTTACTTCTGGAATTCCACCATCCCACCACTGTCTAGGAGAAATTATTACAAATCAACTTCCCACTTTCCCTCACAGTCAGGAGCATCTAATTCCTCCACCTCATTCATCCTCTCCACTATCTCACCCTCACAATCGTTCAGGGTAGAATTGGATGCAAAAGAAGAGAACTGCTGAACTAGGGAATAGAGTGGAAAGGCGTATAAAACTGATTGCTGGTTTTGGTGGGTGGAGAATATAGAATTGATGGAAAGTGGTACAGGGATATGGAATTCATCATTTGCGAAACGGAAGATTTTTTTTAAGAAGACTGGTGTAAGGATTAATAATTTATCCAAGGATAAACTCTAACTCTCTTTAAATGCTCTTATACTCGGATGGATAATTTTGAGATAGCTTTACAGTGTGCAGGATGCAATGCAGACTAGTGAGGGGTTGAGTCACCACTTGCTCTGCCACCTTGGATGCCTTACAGTGCCTCGCTGCTATAGTCCCCAGCCTGGGATGCTCACAACTAATCCAAAGCATGCAGGTTACAACCTGAAGTGTGTGTGTGCTAGACAGCCCTGGTTCAGCAACTCTGAATCCAGCAGCATGTCTATAGCGCCAGAGCCTAACTTTGGCTTTCACCAACCTTGATTACAACCAGAAAGGTGACTCCAACACACTCTCAGTACTGAATTTTTCTAAAAATATGCGCTCTGTAATGTCCAACCCACTCCTGGACAGTTCATAAAAATAAGAAGTTTATTCCTCTAAAGACACACAAATTTATTAACTGGAGTAAGTACACTCTTCCATTTAAACATAGCACTGAATTGGTAAATAGTAACATAAAAACAAATTTATTATCAACATGGTGTAGGTTAAGTGATGCCAAGTAAAATGAATAAAGTTAGAAAGGGTTACAAGCAAATAAAAGTAAAAACACATATAAAAGTCTAAAACTTAATCTAGCAAGTACAAGCTTTGTTCAAGATGGTTTCTCTCACCTGTATTCAGTTCCCCGAGACTTCCACCCTCCCTCCCTTGGCTGAAGAATCCATCTCTCTTAGATTGCAAGAGCTCTGTTCCCTTGTATCTGTCTAGTGATAAATGCCAAAGATGGCTTTTGTCTTTGCTTATGTCTTCCAAAATTCAATGACTTTGTTTCAAGAGGCATGATAACCTCTTGACTTACCCTTACTGTAGGCTTCCCTTCCCTCTGTATTTCAGTGAGGCTTCCATTGTTTTGATTCTGCCATGCCTAATTTACATAGGAGACAGGTAAATAGCTGCCTTTTCTCCTGTGTGAGCGGGAACCTGTTTTTCCCTGTGTGGCCACATACTTTAAAACATAATATCATTAAGTATCCATATTTCTTCATATACTGTTATATATATATTTCACAGTGATATTAATCATGAATGTGCCATTAGCTTTCTGAAAATACCTCACTCTATCACTTTATAATACAGTAATATTGGATACAGTCAGCTGATTCAATTACTTATCACTTGAGGTTCCACCTCCAAACACCATCATTATAGACCAGTATACTTTTGAAATTGATTCTCCTGAGGATTGCCCCTCAAATAAAGTTTATTAAAGCTATTAGGAAGGTGGTGTGGGATATACCATGGTCTTTCTTCCCCCACTTGTTAACTTAATAGCTTTGTTTACCCAATAGGTAACAATGGACCTTCAGTCCTTTGTCTAAGGCAGACCTGTTTACCAATTCCCCTGACATGCCTGGTTTAGATATCCATAATTCTTAATACCTACCACATACATACATCATCCAAGAATATTAATGATCAGGAAGTTATTAGTTTTCAAATGATACTTCAAAAAGTATCTACTTTGTACAAGTATCACTGCAGTAGTGTGGTATATATGGAGATATACCAATCTCATAGAGCTGGAAGAGACCTTGAAAGGTCAGCAAGTCCAGCCCCCTGCCTTCACTAGCAGGACCAAGTATTGATCCCTAAGTGGCCCCCTCAAGAGTTGAACTCACAACCCTGGGTTTAGCAGGCCAATGCTCAAACCACTGAGCTCTCCTTCCCCTCCAGATACCCAACTGTGAATACACAGTTGCTTAGTGACACAATAGCTCTTTGTTAAATTTTCAGCATCACGCTTACAGATGCAATAGCGAAAGATATAATGCATAGAGACCTATTGAAAAATATCACACCGACATGGCATATAGTATTTAATGAGACAACAAACAATCTTTACCACTGCTGGGAATATTAAGAAGAAAAGAAATTGTGTGACTGTACTCTGTTAACCTCTATTAACCAGGAGGAAAAGACAGAACCTAAAAAACAGATTGGGCTTTAAGGGTAATTGGATCAGCAAAAACTAAGAATCCATTAGCTTTTTTTAAAAAAAAAGACTTCTAGTTGCTGCTGAGTAGACTAGAACTTACCTTTAGTAATCAATTCAATTACTACGTTACATAACTTGGTTTTGTCAGAAAAGGCAATCGCTACTGTAAAGGCAAAATCAGGGTTTGGCTACACTTGCAGGTGTGCATGCACCGCTGGGAGTTAAAGCTGTCTTCGTAAAGCTGTGTAGGGAAAGCGCTGCAGCAAGTTTGCAGCGGTGTTGGGAGTGGTGCATTATGGGCAGCTATCCCACAGAGCACCTCTTCCCATTCTGGTGCCGTGGGCTGTGGGAAGGAGGCGGAGGGTGTGGGTCATTCTGCTTCCTGTCCCAATGCCCTGTGATGCATCGCTTCACATCCCAGCAATCCCTGTTTTTCCATCCACCTTTGGCACCATCTTGACACTCTCAACGGTTTGTGCACAGCACGATTTCTGTGGGAAATGGAGCCCGAACTGCTGAGGAATATGTTGACGAGTCTCGCCAGCACATCACGTTTGGCAGTTGAGCTATTCCTTAAGATCCAAAGTGATGAGGAGTCCAACGATGATAGCGAGTCGCGTGACGCGTACAACATGAAATTGCTTGTGGCATTCATGGAAATGCTCAGCGCCGTGGAACGCCACTTTTGGGCTCGGGAAACAAGCACTAAGTGGTGGGATCACATCATCATGGAAGTCTGAGATGATGAGCAGTGGCTGCAGAACTTTCGGATGAGAAAAGCCACTTTCATGGGTGTCATAAACAGATAGCTAAGGGTTAATGTCTCTTTCACCTATAAAAGGGTTAACAAACAGTGACCTGAAACACCTGACCAGAGGAGCAATCAGGAGACAAAATACTTTCAAAACTGCATGGAGGGAAGTTTGGGTGTGAGTTCTTTGTTCTTTGTCTTGGTTCAGTGACCCTCTCAGCTATGAGAGTGATCGCTCTATCTCCAGGCTTTCTAATCTTCTGTTTCCAAGTTTTAAGTACAAGGATAGTAAGACAATAGGTTTTGTTGTATTTAAATGAGTTTAGTTGCTGGAATGTTTTAAATTGTATTCTTTTTGGATAAGGCTGTTTATTTATTTTTTCTTTTAAGCAATTAACCCTGTATATTGTCACCTTGATACAGAGACCACGCAGTTTTGAAAGTATTTTGTCTCCTGATTGGTCCTCTGGTCAGGTGTTTCAGGTCACTGTTTGTTAACCCTTTTATAGGTGAAAGAGACATTAACTCTTAGCTATCTGTTTATGACAATGCGACTGTGTGCTGAGCTCGCCCCCACCCTGCAGCGCAAGGACACAAGATTGAGAGCTGCCCTGCCAGTGGAGAAGCGGGTGGCTATTGCAATCTGGAAGCTGGCAACTCCAGACAGCTACCGATCGGTCGGGAACCAGTTTGGAGTTGGAAAGTCGACCGTTGGAATTGTGTTGATGCAAGTTTGCAGGGCCATTAATTGCATCCTGCTAAGAAGAATCGTGATTCTGGGGAACGTGCAGGACATTGTGGATGGCTTTGCACAAATGGGTTTCCCTAACTGTGGAAGGGCGATAGATGGGACGCATATTCCTATTCTGGCACCATCCCACCTAGCCTCTGAGTACATTAATCGGAAGGGGTATTTCTCCATGGTTCTCCAGGCGCTTGTGGATCACCATGGGCATTTCATTGACATTAACACAGGCTGGCCCCGAAAGGTGCATGATGCACGCATCTTTCGAAACACTGGCCTCTTCAGGAAGCTTGTCATAAACAGATGGCTAAGGGTTAATGTCTCTTTCACCTGGAAAGGAGTAACCTGAAACACCTGACCAGAGGACCAATCAGGAAACAAGACTTTTTCAAATCTGGGTGGATGGAAGTTTGTGTGTGAGTTCTTTGTCTTGTGTCTGTCCCTCTCGGCTATGGGAAGGATTTTTCTATCTCCTGCTTTCTAATCTTCTGTTTCAAAGTTGTAAGTACAAAGATAGGTTTGGTTTTTTTGTATTTACATGTGTGTAGTTGCTGGAGTGCTTTGAATTGTATTCTTTTTGAATAAGGCTGTTTATTCAATATTCTTTTAAGCAATTGACCCTGTATTTGTCACCTTAATACAGAGAGACCATTTTTATGTATTTTTTCTTTCTTTTTTACATAAAGCTTTCTTTTTAAGACCTGTTGGAGTTTTTCTTTAGTGGGGAACTCCAGGGAATTGAGTCTGTAGCTCACCAGGGGATTGGTGGGAGGAAGAAGTCAGGGGGAAATCTGTGTGTGTTAGATTTACTAGCCTGACTTTGCATTACCTCTGGGTAAAGAGGGAAGTACTTGTGTTTCCAGGACTGGAAATAGGAGAGGGTGAAGTCCCTCTGTTTAGATTCACGGAGCTTGCTTCTGTGTATCTCTCCAGGAACCCAGGAAGGGAACACCTGGAGGGGGGAAGGGAAATGGTTTATTCCCCTTTGTTGTGAGACTCAAGGAATTTGGGTCTTGGGGTCCCAAGGGAAGGTTTTTGGGGAGACCAGAGTGCCCCAAAACACTCTAATTTTTTGGGTGGTGGCAGCTTTACCAGGTCCAAGCTGGTAACTAAGCTTGGAGGTTTTCATGCTTACCCCCATATTTTGGACGCTAAGGTCCAAATCTGGGAATAGGTTATGACAAAGCTGCAGGCCAGGACTTTTTTTCCCAGATCGGAAGATCACAGTAGGGGACATCGAAATGCCCATTGTGATCCTTGGAGACCCCACTTACCCGTTAATACCGTGGCTCATGAAACCATATACAGAGAACTTTGACAGGAGCAAGGACCGGTTCAACTACAGGCTGAGCCGGTGCCAAGTGACTGTGGAGTGTGCTTTTGGCCGTTTAAAGGGGCACGGGCAATCTTTGTATGGGAAGCTAGACTTGGGGGAAAGCAGCATCCCTGCGGTTATATCAGCATGCTGTGCCCTCCATAATATTTGTGAAAGGAAGAGTGAAAGATTCAGTCAGGCATGGACCTCCGAGGTTCAACACCTGGAGGCTGAATTTGCACAGCCAGAGAGCAGGGCTACTAGAGAGGCCCAGTACAGGGCTGCAAGGATTAGGGATGCCTTGAGGGAGGAATTTGAGGCTGAAAACCAACAGTAATGTTTGGTGCCTTGCACGGGAGTGAAGTGCAGTGGTTACAACTTTAGTAGGAATCTGTGTTTCCTAAGCTGATTTGCAGTGCCTGTTTCTTTCCTTTGCTAAGGTATCTTTGACTTGCTGCAATAATAAAGACTGTTTTCAAAGCCAAGAATTCATTTATTGAAAATAAATTACTTTATTGACAGACACACAACTTTTTGGGAACCTAAAAGGGCAGGGAGGTGGCATGGTGAACTGTACAGTCACAGGTTTGCTGCACTTCAGGATGGCTATACTGCATGGTGGTGGGGGTTGAGTGCAAAGAGTAAAGGTCATAGTTCTCAGGGCTGGTTGGTGAACGTACAGGTGTTGGAGGCAGTTGGTGGTGGTAAGAACCTGGATGCTGGGGAAAGGGGTTTTGAGCTGACATTGGGGCACAAGGGAAAGAGCTTTGGGATGGAGGGTGGCGGGCACGGTAGTGCTCTGCCTGCATGGCTATGAGCGCCTGGATAGAGTCCACTTGGCGCGCCAGGATGCTTATCAGCTGCTTTGTGCCTTTCTTCCTGTCCGCTGCATTTTTCTGGCAGATCCTGCTTTCCCTTTCCCTCCAGTCCTGCACTTTTTAATTCTTTGTGACAGAGTGCTTCATAACTGCTTGCAGCATGTCTTCTTTGCTTTTTCGCTGCTTCTTCTGGAGGTTTTGTAGTCTTTGAGACGTTGATAATACGGACAGCCGAGATCTCGAGGTTGCTTCTGTAAAGGCAAAAAATGCAACACTTAACAGAGGCTGCATTGTTTATACCAGACGGTTATTCCTATACAATTAAGGAGTGTAACAGTCTTCACAATAGCATGATTTTTCCATCCCAAAGAGAGTGCACATAACCCACGGGAGCTGCCCCCGTGAGTAAGGGGGACTGATTGCTTCAGGGCTCTACTGTCCTCAGGGTTTCTGTGCATTGGGGAAAGCAAACAGCTGCCAGGGGGACCGACACTGAACGCTATCCCAACATTTTCCACGGGAGTTGATCCTGGAAGATATCTCGCTGCTGCGGGTCACCTGAGAAGTGCGGGAGGGTCTTCTACAGCAATGCGGATTCTGGCCTGGCCCCTATGCAGCTTGCCTGTGTGCAGCAATGGTCCTCCTACCCCTCGCGGCATAGTGGCGCGGACGCGTTAGCCTGACTGGGACAAGGACCACAGTGGCTCTCCCAATAAACTTGCGCAAGCGCATTGCCCACGCTCTGGCTGAAATTTTTGAAGAGATTACCAAGGCCGATTACCGCGACATGATAGACCACATCAATACGCTATTCCGCATCTAAGCATGCATGCATGCAGCCATAACCCTCCCTCCTCTCCCAAAAAATTTCCATCATGCAAATAAAAGCCACTTACCGAGAACCTGCTCCTCTGTTTGTCCTCCACCAAGTACCAGCTGCTGCGACTGGCTACCTCCCTCCTGGCTTGAGAAAAGCTCCTGGCTGCATGCCTCCAGGGACTCCAGGGTGTCTGCCCCACCCTAGTACCCTAATCTCGCTTTCCTCCTCCTCCTCCTCCTCCTCCCCCTGCTCTGAAGTGTCCATCGTGGTTCTCGGAGTGGTGGTGGGGTCACCCTCAAGTATCGCGTCCAGCTCTTTGTAAAAACAGCAGGTCGTGGGGGCAGCACCAGGGCAGCGGTTTCCCTTGTGGGCTTTGCAATAGGCACTCCACACCTCCTTCACTTTAACCCTTCATTGCAGCGTGTCCCGGTCATGGCCCCTTTCCAGCATGGCCCTTGATAACTGCCCATAGGTATTGTAATTCCTACAGCAGGAGCGCAGCTGGGACTGCACAGCTTCCTCCCCCCAAACACTGATGAGGTCCAGCAACTCGCCATTGCTCCATGCTGGGGCTCGTTTGCCACGTGGAGCCATGGTCACTTGGAAAGATTCACTGATTGCACTCCACACCTGGCTGAGCAAACAGGAAAGGGATTTTTAAAATTCCCGGGGCATTTAAAGGGTGGGCCACCTGAGGCCAGGGCAGTAGAGTTTGAACTGATGAGCAGAGTGGCTGAACAGGCATTCTGGGATATCTCCGAATACCTTTGGAGGCCAATAACAGTGCTTTTGGTGGCCATACTGGCAGAGCAGCACTGCATCAGCAGCACTATAGTCATTATTCCCCAGGCCAAGGTGGAGTACAACCAGTGCTGTAGCCAGGGAGATACAGCGTTGTATGTGCCTTGCAAGTGTAGACAGTGAGTGAGTTGCAGCACTGTAAAGCCACCACCAGCGCTGCAACTCTCCGGTGTAGCCAAGCCCTGTTTATTTTGGCTGCTGAAGGAGTCATAGATGAATATAGCAATCAAAAATTTGTGTAATTAGAATATTGAAGTTATTTCCCCGCACATAGTAACACCACACCTTTTCCGCAATACCTTGTTTGGATATTTTGTTTATACATTCATTGCCTGAGAGTGTAATATACTGCAATGTCTGAGTCTAAATTTAGGTGTTTTACATCTCAGTTTCGCAGAGATTAGGAACAATGGGGAGGGGCAGCCCTCTCAGCGTAATCATCTCGAGAGATATATCCTGTTTCCGGGCCAACAAAGCTATTGAAATGTAGTCTTTGATACATGAGAAAGAGAGTTATTTGACTTATAAGGCCCCAATCCTTGCTTTCATGCAGGTGGACCCATATGTCTGCATAGAGCCTCACTGAGATCAAAGAGGTTCTTGCAGGACTGGGGCCTAAAATGAAGTTCCAAATAAAGGGGTGAACTAGAGTCCTTTGTTTCTACTTAATATCCCAACTCTTCATAGAGGTATGATGGTAGCAGGCTAGAGACAGCGTATGTATTTGGAAGTTTGGAATGAAGGAATAAAATAGAGTATACTTATACAAAATATTTTAATAAAATAGACAAAGATGTAAATGCCTCTCAGTGCCTGTTACAGCTATGAAAATGTTGAGTTTTTAAAATATCAAAAGGAAACAGAACTAAAGTGGATATTATAGAAATATTTATCTCTTTATAAACTAATAAACTGATTTCTTATATGCTGTCTCTTTGAGGATTTCATGTTTTTCTTTTCCTTTTCCTATGATAGATCTGATACGTTTTAACTAAAGTATGTTACTGCAAAGGTTTTACAAAGAGAGAAGTAAATCCCATGCAATTGTATCCAATAAAGGCAGGGAATGTAACATTTTAGTGGAAAATTCCTATTAAAAAGGATTAATGGGATGATAGCAATTGTAAATGTGCCTATGAAATTTTCTTCTTATATTTATGAATGCAGGAGCATTTATTTGTGTGTACATTTTTCTTTCAATACTTTCAAGAATTTTACTAATTTGTTTAAACATGCATTGTTTTTCATAATGGTGAAAATGGAATATTATGGATCTTATTCTGATTTCTGAAGCTATTCATACTTTATATTTGTTACTTTTCCATGCCAGTTTGTATTTCCCATGTTCTTTAAGAAGTGTAAATTCTGGAGTGTGGTCTCCTCTTCAGTAGAGCACATGAGAGGGACATGGCTAAACTTCCCTATTTCAGCTACAGTTGTGGTACACCTACCCTTTATTTTTTAACCTCTTCTAGTTAAAGTTCATAAAGTGTAGCCTCATGTGTAATTTAAATGAGTCATTACTAGGTATCTTATAAATATGTATCTAATACATGGGGTAAACTAGAATACTCTCCCAAGATGCTCTTCGCGTTAAATGGACTCTCCTCAGGAACGGCTTCAAAGATCAATTCCCCCGTCCATTAAAAAATAAGTTTACATTGTCTGCTATGTGCCAGCTGTTTGCAGTTGTACTGTTACATTATGTATGATTTTTTGGCTGCTTATTGCTTCAACGTATTGCGTAGTGTTCCATTAGTGATTTTCAATTTCATGCTAAGCTTTGCAATTTATTAGTGTTATTTAGGGAAGTGTACTATTATTTTGCATATTTTATATCCTATTTAATTAGTAATTCATATGATCTAACATTTAAGTATTGGGGATCAATAAGACCTCTACAATGTTTACATGTTCATAGTCTTAAAAAAAAACGGCAAATCATACAGCAAGCCCTAATGTTTGTTGTGGGGGGCGGGATGTTGGTGTTTTCAAGGCACTTTCACAACTTATTCTCCATTTTGTGTGAATATGTGAATAACTGATATTTGCTGATTATGAAATAATAATTTAATGGGTATGCATGCTGTAGATTCCTGAAAATAACTCACTTATATATTGATCACCTAATTGCTCCCACGTGGATCACAGCACGTTGATTTTGATGTTTCACCTATGTGCAGTAGCTGTGAATGTAAAAAGACCCAAATTTAGAGCTGAAGCTAAATACTGAATACCTCCAGGGAGTTGATCTCAGCTCCTAAAGGAAGAGAACCAAACCTAAATTCTTATTTTTTCATACTTGCACACTTTTTCAAATGGGCAGTACAAAGAAGGTACAGTACTAATTTGGACAAATTTAATCCTGCTCCTTTAGAGCTGGAAGAAAAATACAAACAAAATTGGCGACTCTTTGTTTGAATTTTTAAATGAATTTATTTAATGAATGTGTATGCTTTTTGTGCCTGCTTTCCACTAAAATTTAGGCATTTGAGTTTTCCTGAGAGATATCTTAATTGAAAGAGAATTTCAAAGTTACGTGGTTTAGTGTTCGCAGAAAAAAAAATGTAAATGAACATATCATTTGTTCTGGGAGTGCTAACATATTCAAAAAGAAAAGAAAAACAATATCTTGTGATTTATCTATGCATCACAGTTAAGGAAAACACCTGAAATTCTGAATATCCAGTCAAAACACTCAAAAATGCATTGGTCTAATACATTTTTAAAAAAGAATACAGTTGTGAAAATCTCAGTCCGTTTGCAGATATTCTGTTAGGAGAAAGAGAGTTTAAAGTAGTCCAATAAATGCTAAAGTCTGAATTTTTCTCTTTAGTCTTGTAAAAATGCCTCCTGAGATATGAAAGATCAGGTATTGGTTGTTGGTATTTAATAATGGGTCCTGGGACTACTGGTTCCGTAGTTGAGACTATGGTAGAATTTACATTTTAATCCTGATTTGAAACTTTTCATGCTCATAATAGATTTTTGAGCTTTGTTTTCGTGAAAACACTTGAAAGCTAATGTGTATTTTCTCATCATGGGAAAAATGTTTAAGAAATGTTTAGGTTAATTGGGACAGGGCATTTTTGAGATGGACAGTGTAGGAGAATCACTTTTCAGTTGTTGAAAAGTCTTTTTAGGTTTTTATTTATATCCACTCATAATTCAAAACAGCTTAGTCTAAAACCTTTGCATATGTTCTATATGTTAGTCATCAGCAAGCGGTAGTGAATAGACCTTTTTATTAATGTTTAGTGACAAATGTTTGTATTAATATAAATCAGATTTTGAACCCCTGGGGGTTACATGAAGGTGTGTGTATATACTCTGTTTTGTATAAGATTTCTGGATAAACTTAGGAATAATATGGAAAATGTCTGGAAAGTTCCTAGGTTCACACAATGTATTAGTTGGTTTCAGAGTAGCAACCACGTTAGTCTGTATCCGCAAAAAGAATAGGAGTACTTGTTAGTCTCTAAGGTGCCACAAGTACTCTTGTATTAGTTGGGAAGATACTGGATCTTATAAGCAGATATGTCAGTGCTACAGCCTTTCAGCATTTACATGTCTATGGGGAAAACCTGTCAGTCCACAGGGAAATTTCAGATCAACTGTTCTCCCCACTCCTCTGCCTCCTGGAGGAAGGCAGCCCATCAGAGCTGCTGAATGTGTTGAGGGGACTTGTTCCTTCCTCAGCATGTGGAGAAGGCAGAGCTCCTTCCTTCCTGCTCTCTTAAAATGCCAGGTGAGCCCCTGAAGCATGGAGCCTTTCTGTTACCCAGCTGGCTCTGCTGTTCCTCCTCACTGATTCCCAGCACTAACCTTTCCCTGGGAGGGATGAGGAAACTCCTTTCTGGACTAGCCCCCATGTCTGTCCCGCCTTCAGCCTGTCCCAGCGCAAGTTATGCAGGGAACAGGAAATAAAGGGAGCAGAGCAGAGCAAAGGGGCAGGGAATAGCAGCAACAGAATCTGAAGAGGTGCATTAGGAGAGTGAAACTGGTATTGGACAGATTAATCCATGGAGGGAGAGGTAAGTAATTAATGGGGGTGAAGTAAATGAATTCATATGGAGTTTTTTAGAAATAGGAGATTAATTTGGGGCATGGGGGAGGGATTGATTGACGAAGCTGTACCAATGCAACCCTTAATGTGGACAAGCAAAGCTACTGTTTACATTGGTGGAGTTTACTGCTACCTGAAACCCTTGGTAAAGCCCCAGTGGTGACAATCATGGCTTTGCCTGTCTACGTGGAGGGTTGCCCTGGTACAGCTACACCTATAGCTATAACTGGCACAAATGCCCAGTCTAGATGATATCTTGTTCAATTTTAGTAAATATATGCAAATTTGCACATATTTCTACAAATATGTGCACATCCAAAACTACAAAAAAAATTGTTTGGATATATGCCCGTATGTGTAATTTCAGTGAGGCGAATAGCTACAGATTATTAAGAATGTAAAGGTAATTCAGTAGTCTGTGCTGTGAGATAAATAGTTGTGGTTCATAGTGCTTACAATCTCTGCGGATGTAGCTGGTAGAGCTTGTAAACCCCATGATGGAAATATCTACATATCCATATTCTGTTGTTTTTAAAGCACTGCAGGCACAGGTGACAGAAATTGTAAGTTCTGTTGGAAACAAAGCTATGGCTCACAACATTTTCAAACTCCTTTGGCAGAGTCAGTATAGCTTGTAAGACTTGAGGAGAAATAGATATGGTTAATGGCACTTACAAATTCTGCTGGCTCAGGTGGCCAACTCTGTAGATGCTGTGAGAAAAATAGCTGTGGTTCACAATGCATTGAAACTCTTTTTGCTATAAGCAATGGCACTTACAGCTCTGATGATACAGCCAACAGAGCAGAATTCTGGACATTCGTTTTTCAGATGTCATTTGAAAAAAAAATCCATGCAATAAATCGCATGAAAACTCAGTGTGACTACCTCAGGTGGTAGATGGAAGCCTGAATCAGCCCTCTCAGGATTTGAGCCTATGGTCTCACTGAGTCTTGGTATTTCATTTCATATCCTTAAACTGCACAGTCAACACAAAAACATGCAAAAAGCCTTTCTTATCAAATTGTGCAAATGGTGAGTTATACAAGAAGTAAATGAAAGAGTATTGCTCTGTAATTGAATGTACTAAGGTACTTTGTTCATAGACAAACATAGATATTTGAGTATCTGTACACCAGAAGATAGCATGAGAAAAATTGCTCATGGTAGGGCCCGTTCAAACCCTACTGACATCAGTCAGAAGACTTCCATTTGCTTTTTTCTTGTTGTTCCTCCACAGCAACACCATCCTTGAGAATAATAATGAATTTTCTGCCATACTTGGTTAGTTCTTTTTAATAGTTGATGTATGGTGAATTGATTTTTAATATTGTCGTGACTAAGATCGGAGATTGAGTGAAGTGTTGGTATGCTTCATGAGTTTAGAAGACTTTCTTGGAGGTAGAAATAAATAAAAAACAGTGGGAAGAGAGAGAAATTCCTCTGAGACATGCAGTATGTTGTTCTGCCAACCATTCTTTACTACTTGAGTGTTACCCAAGAGCAGATGCCTACCAGTTGGAAGTTCTGAGGCAGGAACTGTAGTGTGTGAGATGTGGGAGGAGTAAGTGGCTTTGATAATTTGGAGGTTTTGAGTTTTTGGAGAGATGTGAAAATTAAGTAGCTAATTTCTTGTTTCTCCTCCCAAGGTAAACATTATACATATTGCTTAGAAAGTTGAGGGGGGGCTACAAAGCCTGGCCTTTGCAAATTATTCTAGACAGTAAAATAAGTTTTTCCTTCATTTTAAAAAAGTAAATATGTAAAATATATGCTTTTTTAAAATCTAGAAAAACTATTATTTTTTTCCAATTTTTCCATCAAATATTTTTTTCACAGGGCTCTGGGTTTAATATCCTAAATGACATTGTGGAAATTATTTTGATATCAGAAAGCATAAGAAGATAATTAATGTTGTTAAGAACATAAGAATGGTCATACTGGGTCAGACCAAAGCCCAGTATCCTGTCTTCTGATAGTGGCCAATGCCAGCTGCCCCAGAGGGATTGAACAGTAATCATCAAGTGATTGATCCCCTATCGCCCATTCCCAGTTTCTGGCAAACAGAGGCTAGGGACAACATCCCTGCCCATCCTGGCTAATAGCCATTGATGGACCTGTCTTTTGTGAACTTATCTAGTTCTTTTTTGAACCCTGTTATAGTCTTGGCCTTCACAACATCCTCTGGCAGGGAGTTTCACGGGTTGACTGTGTGTTGTGTGAAAAAATACTTCCTTTTGTTTGCGTTAAACCTGCTGCCTATTAATTTCATGTGGTGGCCCCTAGTTCTTGTGTTATGACAAGGAGTAAATAACACTTCCTTATTTACTTTCTCCACACCAGTCATGATTTCATAGACCTCTATCATATCCCCCCATCATCGTCTCTTTTCCAAGTTGAAAAGTCAGTCTTATTAATGTTTCCTCCTACAACAGCTGTTCCATACCCCTAATCATTTTTGTTGCCCTTTTCTGAACCTTTTCCGATATCCTTTTTGAGATGGGGCAACCTCATCTGCACACAGTATTCAAGATGTGGGCATACCATGGAGGCAGTATGAGTACCATATATGGAGGCAGTATGATATTTTTTGTCTCATTATCTATCCCTTTCTTGATGATTCCCAATATTCTGTTTGCTTTTTTGACTGCTGCTGCACACTGAGTGGATGTTTTCAGAGAACTATCCACAATGACTCCAAGATTTCTTTCTTGAGTGGTAACAGCTAATTTAGACCCCATCATTGTATATGTATAGTTGGGATTATGTTTTCCAATATGCGCTACTTTGCATTTATCAGCATTGAATTTCATCTGCCATTTTGTTGCCCAGTCACCTAGTTTTGAGAGATCTTTTTGTAGATCTTCACAGTCTGCCTGGGATTTAACTATCTTGAGTAATTTTGTACCATCTGCAAATTTTGCCACCTCACTGTTTACCAGTGTTTTTTCCAGATCACTTATGAATATGTTATATAGGACTGGACCCAGTACAGACGCCGGGGGGACACCACTATTTAACTCTGTCCGTTCTGAAAACTGACCATTTATTCCTACTCTTTGTTTCCTATCTTTTAACCAGTTACCAATCCATGAAAGGGATCTTGTCAAAGGCTTTCTGAATGCACTATATCCACTGGATACCCCTTGTCCACATGCTTGTTGACCCCATCAAAGAATTCTAGTAGATTGGTGAGGCATGATTTCCCTTTACAAACACCATGTTGACTATTCCCCAACAAATTATGTTCATCTATGTGTCTGACAATTTTGTTCTTTACTATAGTTTCAATCAGTTTGCATGGTACTGAAGTCAGGCTTACTGGCCTGTAATTGCCAAGGTCACCTCTGGAGCCCTTTTTAAAAATTGGCATCACATTAGCTATCCTCCAGTTATTTGGTACAGAAGCTGACTTAAATGATAGGTTACAGACTACAGTTAGTAGTTCTGCAATTTCACATTTGAGTTCCTTCAGAACTCTTGGGTGAATACCATCTGGTCCTGGTGACTTATTACTGTTTAGTTTATCAATTTCTTCCAAAACCTCCTCTAATGACCCCTCAATCTAGGACATTCAGGTTCCTCAGATTTGTCACCAAAAAAGAATAGCTCCGAAGACTGATTTTTGTTATATTCTGTGAGTTTTGAATTTTGTACAAAATATACATGTTCCATACATGACACTTCATAAATTTTAATAAATCTCCACATGTATGATAATATATGAAGGCAATGTATTAGAATACAAAAGAAAAGCCAAGGAAAATATATTTTGTATGCTGGTATGTTTCCTAGTCTTATATGCTGGTTTTCATGAAAAGTTCAGTAACTTTCTTAACCTGTTCATCATTACCACTATAGCACCTTTGGCATGCTGTTCAAGTAGCAACCAATGCATCCATACAAAAATCATGTGAGTTTGGTTAGTAAATATACTTATCCCTATTTCAGAGATGCAGAAATTAAGGCAAACCAAGGTAAAAGACTTGTGCAATGCAACACATTGAAGTCAAATCGTTGCAGCACATTTCCAAACATTCCACTGAGATCTCAAATGAAATATTTGTAAATGGTGATGACTCTGGTAACAGAGTTCTCCTCCTCCTCCTCCTATTATAGTCAGCCCACTTGACTTGAAAAGATCTCCAGGGGGAAGATTAATTAGATTTCAATTATACTACAGAAAATTTTATTTTACATACTTACATTCTGGAAAGCATTATGGTGTTTCCTTAATGTGTTTAAAAATTCAAAAATGTTTTAAAAAGCCACTTAAAAAGTCAAAATGAAGTCAAGCTAATGGATTATGGTGTCATCCCTTCAAACTGATGTATGTTATGTTCTGCCAGGCCTTGCCGTATGACACTACACAGACATTGTTGGAATTTTTGTGAATGAGCATTTAAAATTTTCAAATAGACCATCAAGATCTGTTGACAGACAAAGAAGGATAATCTCTGCAGCTTTGTCATGGCATTAACTTAAAAAACAAAACAAACCTATACACATTAACAGTGAGCTAGGCCTGTCAGGCACAGATATTTTTCATCCTGTCTGCACGTACTTTGTTTTTAAAAGTGCCTGTTTCTTTGTTTTATCATTTCCTTAGTGACTTGTGTATTCTCAAAAACATTTAGTCTTTCAGAGTCTTATTTCGTTTACAAGGGTAGAAGGAACTAAAACTCAAGGAATTTAAATTCTAGAAATTTTAAATACATAGTGTGTGAACCTAATGCATTATATTTACAGCTGTATAAGGAAATTATAATTAGGAAAAACAAAGTTTTAGATTTTTAATGTGGGTTTCACTTCATTGTCAACAAATATTATTAGCAAATAATAAAATATGGTGTTTTGAAATTAGCTTTTTAAAGAAAGTATTTTCTCTAATGGCTACTATTAAGCAAAACCACCTGGGAACCAGAAAACTGTCAAAAAGGAATTTAGAAGACACTTTCATAAAAGAACTTTTCTCCTCAGAGATTTAAGCTACATTTCTTTAAGTGTGTATCATATTTATCCATTGAAGAAAGCAACTATCATTTACAAGAGTGAATTAGATCTAGATTTTTAAACTGATATTTTGAAAACCTTTCTGTCAGTCTCAGATGGATCTACTAAGAATATAGTAAATATTTTTTTTCCCTCAGAGGTTTGTCCCAATACACTGACTATTTTCTGCCACTCAGTCTCTTATTTATTTGTGTTTGTTGGGGCTGTGGCTTGAAAGCTTTTCTCCTTAACTCTTTGTGTGCATTTTTCACCTTATTTTGTTTCAACCACTTCTATTCATCTGATCTGCTTTGACATTATTGGGATTTTAAATTGCATGCAACTGACAGTGCTGAAGTTCAAAACCTTTCAGTCTCTTGCAGAGGTCAACACACTAGTATGTGAAAGCAATGCATGGATACTGAGTGTTTTTGATTTGCTCTAAGTCAGTCTCTTAGACTAGCTTCTAATCTCTACAGATAATGAGGATGCGTTTGTCACAGAAATTTGTTTCCAGCCTAGATCACAGGATGTTAGACAGGAATTTTTGTTAAGATATAAAGGAAAGAAACAGATTTATTATGCCTTTATTAAATCATAAGCCTGTTTACTTTAATAGTAGTGAATGTCTGGTTCTTTTCCAGGTTGTCCAACATTGCAGGAAGAGAAAATTTACTTACCAGTGGAAATAATGCATTCTTTAAAAAAAAAATGTTGAAATTGTGTCATCATTAGCCTGATCCTCAGAGGGTTGAGCACTGATAACTGCATTGAAATAAATTAACCAAAGAGTACAGAGAGTATTAATAAAAATACATTCTGGTACTTTTGGGAGAGTGTGACCAGAGTTTCTCAGTGCCAAAGTAAAACCCCTGATGAGGTTGCAGATGGTGGATCCCAAGGCCAGTACAGAGCCCTGCTGATTTAAATGGAGCTTCATGCAGGCAAAGCGGCCTGCCTGCACAGAGCTCATTGTAGCATGGAGTGTAAAACAGTCACTTCTGAGATGGGGGGAATTATCTTGTAAGGACATCCCAGTTGTGTTAATGACAAAGTACAGCCGTACAAAACACTCTTTTATGTAAATGAAACCCATACATTAGAACTCATGGTTTGAATGTACCCAGGTCAGTGAGTGTGCTCTGTGGAATTTTTTTCATCAGTGGCAAGACTGAAAACTGAGTTACATACAGTTTGATGAAAATGTAAAGATTTTATTTGCTACTTTTTCCAGAAAATGTTTGAAAATTTCCAATGAGTTGCAGCTAGAGCAAGCTTTTGGGTAGGCCAGTAAAAAATCTTTTTCAGCCATCCACCCACCCCCCTCAGAAAATGTAACTGACTCCTCTCTACCTTGATCACCCCATTGGACACTGTACATCACTGCCAGTGTGTCTCAAAGGACACTTGCCCAACTAAACTGGAGACCTGGGGGCTGGTAGGCTCTCTCTGCCATTGGAAGGTTTTGTGTATATCTTGTTGAATTTTAGCACATTTGGGCTAGAATGTGTCCTGTCCAGTATACCAGCACAGGAGGTTAAGGAGGTATAAAACACCTTTTCATTCCATTGCATTTGGAAATGAACCATATGGGGGGCTATTCAGTATTATTTAACACCAGTTCTCTCACCACAAATCCTATAAGGTTCTCTTAATTTCACTGAAGTAGGATTAGTAATTGGGACTTTAAGATTTAGATTGCCTGCCTATTTTGGACTATGTTCTTTACCTTTTACTGGTACTCTGTAATGTACTGTAGATAGGTTTAGCTTTTAGAATAATCGTTGACGTTGGAAGAAGTACATTAGCTATGTGTAAATTCTCAAAGTAAATCAGTTCTTACATTCAGCCAGCTTTACGTTATAAGCTCTAAATATAAATGGTGATGACCAACCAAAGAAAGCTTGTCCCTTCTGTCTCTTACACAATGTATTCAGTTTATTCATTCTAATAAACATGCCTTGTAACAGACTTAAGCTAGGACCCCAGGAGGGTTCATTATAACAGTGTGTGAGCGGGTGCCCTTTCCAACCTGCCGCACATTGTATTATATCCAAATTTAGCCCTTTCCCAGGGTTTGGTGTTACTAACGCAAAACTCAAGAAAATAACAAAATGTATCTTTAAGGTTCACCACTAGCTTGACTGCTTCTGGTGTTTCTCCCTGACAATTGCTCTGCCCACAAACCTAGATCCTCTCCCTGCCACTTCTACTTTCCTTATATCCTTGTGATTTAATGCACCTGTACCTGGGAAGCAGCAAAACCAACTTAACACTTTCCCAGCAGGATCAACACCTGCAAACAGGATGCTCTGTGCAAACACTACTAGTTTGTTACACAAAGTTATATGGCATTTATTGTGCATTATTGCAATGTGTTTTAAAAAGCATAGTTTGGGGATACATGTAAATAAGGAAACTTGAGTGGGTAGAAATGTGTTGCTCCTTTCTTAGCCTGGGGAATTTCCTTGGTAGCTCTTATTCATTTTGCCTGTTGTTTCAAGGACTGGATTAAGTCATTGATATGTACAATTTATATTTACCACCGACGTGATTAGAGCCTGAGGAATGTCTTGGAGTTGCGCCAAGAGAACAGTATACATTATGTGTGGAAGTTGGACAGCTTGGAGGCCATAGATCAAAAAGGAATATGTTCCTCCTTATCTGAAATATCAAAAATCAATCAGCTACTTGACAATTAAAGCTGAAAAGGAAGGAAAGAGAGAAAAATTATTGATCAGCATAGGTGGACCAAGTTTTTTAATCCTTTACAATGTTTTCTATACTTTGTCCAGGTCAATGGAAATCTCACCTTATCTCAAAAGACTTAATATTAAAGCTCATTCAAAATGTCCAATGAAAAATTGCTTGCTGAAGACAAAGTGTAGGTAGAGACTCCATCACATGCAGTACATGTTTCAGCCTTTTTTTTTTGTATCTGATATAAGCTAGCAATGGCATTTGATGTTTATATTGTCATTAATCTACTGTGCAATATAATAGGAAAAAAAATCTTGTTATATGCCTTTTTCAAATATCAGATACTGTAAATGCTTATTTTGACTGTATAGTAAAAACTTCAGAAAACAATGATACCTAGTTGTTGGATAAAAGTATAACCTAAAGGAAATAAACATACACAACATTTTTAAATGGTTCTAGCAGGATTGAGAGGAGGTTCTTTGACAGATTACTTTACCCAGAATGTTGTAATATTCCCTTTCAAAGCATACTGATAAACTGTGCTGAACATCCTGATAAGGAAGATTTCATTAAAATGCTGCAAGGGTAAGATCTTTGCCTTCCACAAGAGAAGATTTTGTCAAAAATATTTTATTACAATCCTAGCTGGATTTTAAAATTGTTTTATTCACTTTTAACCATTTCACTTATTACTTTACTGTTGGAAATATTTTTAAAATGTCAGTTCTTAATAAGGGGATTTAAAAATCATAGCATGTGCCTCAGTCCCTCAGTTACACGACAAATGTGGCATCAGGGATGCAAATATCATTACGTTGATAAATTGCTGATGGCATAATGATTATGGAAATTGTCATCGACTGATCATCAGTCACAATTTATTTCAAATCAATGTCTACAATTTGTACTCTGTTTGGAAGTTTTTTCAAACCCCCTCTGGTATAGTACAGTTCTTCATAGATAACTTCCTCCTAAAAGCATTACAGCTTTGTCATGCATCATCTGCTGTTCGTGAATGGAGCCACTCAATGAGCCCATGGCCTCCAGCAATCCAAATTAGTTAGAAGAACACTGAGCTACCGCACACTCTTAGGCAAACTCTATTGGCAAGACACTTTAATTTAAGAACCAGTACATGTGCCAAATTGCAAAATCCCTCCCTAGACACACAGAATTTCTCTATTTTTTCTTTCCAACTGGCAATAAATGATAATGTTTGCATCTAATACACTGCTAAATTGCAAATAAATTGTTATGGAATTATGACATAATGGGCTTTTACATCTTTAAAACAATTGCTGTACCAAGAAACATCATTTGTACTTTTTTGCCTTGGACAACTTCATTATTTCTTTCCAACACATTTAACAACTCTAGTAATTTTAGATAAGTATAGCACAAGGAAGTAACTCCCTATAGTATTATTAGTTAATATTTTTCTAATTTTTAGTTCTTTACCACTTGAAAAAGATTATCTACATAAGAAGCTGTGACTCTGAACACTAGTTAATCATGAATAAAGATCTTTCTCAGAAAGCATCTGTTTCCTCTCCTTTGTCCCAAGGTTGGGACTTGAATTCAACCACTCCAACCACTGTCCAGCTGCTGTCCCAGTTGATCTGAAGTATTTGGCTCAGGGCTTATTTTCATGGAGGATAGGTCCATCAGTGTCTATTAGCCAAGATGGTCACGGATGGAATCCCATGCTCTGGGTGTCCCTAAGCCACTGACTGTGCTAAATGCTGGGACTGAACAACAGGAGACAGATCACACAATAATTGCCTTTTTCTGTTTATTCCCTCTGAAGCGTCTGGCATTGGCCACTGTGAAAAAACAAGATACTGAGCTAGAGGGACCACTGGCCTGACCCAACATGGCCATTCTTATAATCTCATGAGAAAAGCTAGTTTTAATTTGAGAAAGATGCTAATAACCCACTGCAAGTGGGGTCAGATTTCCTCTTGAATTAACAATGAAGGTTTATTATTTACATATTTGTTTGTTGAGTGGCATTAGCTGGAGTCATTGTTACTAATATTATATATCTGTGGTAGGTACTACCTGGAAGACCCAACTGAGATCAGGGCACCATTGTGCTGGGCACTGTATAAAGTACATTGTAAGAGATAATCTCTGCCCCAAAAGCCTACAGTCTAAATAGATAAGGCAGTAATGAATTGTTATCCCCATTTAACAGAACTAAGGCACAGATATATATTAAGGAGCGTTGGCAGAGCCAGGAATAGATCCCGGCCTTCCTGAGTTCCAGGCATACCACAGACCATCCTTTCTTATCAGTGTAGTTATCCTATGGCTCATTTGCAAATATGTCCTCTGCCTTGGTATGAGATGAAGAAGAAGACGACAGAATAGAGGAGATCAGCTGAATCCTAAATCTGATCCTCTTTAGGAAATGCTGCAAAACTTTCTTCTTTGAAAATACATTTGTACCATAAGAGTGACACTCATAAAATACTCTCAATCCAATAAACTCTTATTAAAAAAAAGAGAAAAGAAAGAAAGATGAAGGGGGAAGTGCTAGAGATCTATAGTCACTGTGGTGTTTGGGACCAATTTATAGATCTTAAATTGGGTCACTAACATTACAAATTGTGATGGGGCAAGGCCAGATGGCTACAGTAAAGTAGTGAGGAACAGGTAGGTTAGCCCCAGGCTAAACAAATCCCTGGTCCATGGTAACCAAATGGCAGTTGTTCCAGGTTATCAAGACACCTGGGGTCAGTTAATATCCTTCTAGAAGGCAGTGGAGATGGCTAGGTGATTTGGACACTTGAAGCCAATCAAGGGCTGGCTGGAACTAATTAAAACCCTCCCAGTTGGGTGTGGGTGTTAGGAGCTAGAGGAGGAAGCTGCACTGTTGGAGGAACAAAGCGGTACAAACCCATTTCAGGTGCAAGGATGGAGGCCCTGAGGTAACAGTGAAGGCGATACTGAGTGGGGGCTGCTACTTTTAGGGTCCCTGGGCTGGAGCCCAGAGGGGTGGGCGTGGGCTTCCCTCTCCCCTCCCCAGTTAATCACTGAAACCGGGAGACAACAGAGACTGTGTGAGGGACGGTTGCTTCTCCTCACCTCCCTTGCTGGCTTATGACAAAAATGGCTAAGTAAGCTGTCACCCTTGCCTCTAGAGAGAAAAGCGATATGTGGAGGGTCACAGTGAGCCTATGACACTAACAAAATCCACCAGGAAACGTGGGACCCACGGAGATAAAGACAGAGCTTTGTCACAAAATAAGAAGTTCAAAAACCACCATACTCCACTATGGAGAGAGAGAGAGAGAGAGAGTGAGAAAGATCTGGCAATAAGCAAAGTGTCTGTGATTTCAAAGTTAGTTGTTGGTGTAAGGCTGGAGTAAGGAGATGCATCTAGCAACTTTTTGTAAATGTTACCAACTTGGGATCCACTATACTTTTGGTAAGAGAAAATTCCACAGGCATACATGCACCGCCAAGACACCTTGTCTTCAGCTCCTATGATATTCACCCACTGGAAGTTAGTTCCAGTACCTGGATGTGTCTAAGATGCATAGTAGGTAAAAGATGGAGTCTCAGATAGTTGAAACATAATTATTTCATAGAAGTTGCTAGAGTCCTTCCACTAACTTCCATGGGATTTGAATCAGGCCCTAGGCCCTTGACTTTTACCTGGAAGTAATAGTGGGAACAGAGTACAAGCATACTCTGCTGTGGCCAGCCTATCCCACTCAGAATGTAAGAAGCTGCTTTCTGCACTTAATGGTGCTTTCATTTTGATTTTGTGGTTAGACCCAGGTAGAGTGTATTACTGCAGTCAACTCTAGAGGTAACATAGATAAGATGATTAGGGCAAAGTTTGCACCTGAGAGGAATAGGCATAAAGTCCTCACTATTCTCAGGGTTTGTCTACTTGGTGCTGCAGTGCAAACAACTTAGGGCAGTGAGGCTGCAACACATGAGTGCTCTACAGTTCACATCCCTCTAGTTAGCATCATGGTGCCATGTAGACAAGACCTGAGATGGAAAAGGTACTTGTAGCCTCTGATGTAATCTCGGAGTATATAGAATCAGTGAAAAGTCTAGTAAAATCCTGAGACTGTAGACTATTTTGACAGTGGCTGGGCAGATGCCCCATCAATGGATGGAGTAGGTGTTAGATTTCTTTATCTCCTTTAAGTGCTTCCTCCACCAAGTGTCACCTCTATTTTATGTGAGTCAAGCTTCCACCATCTAGCTTTCATCCACAGCCTAATCTGTATCAGACATTGGAAAAGTCCAACAATAACTGTGTCTGGGTCCACTGAAAATGAGGCATAAAGCTAAGTGTTTTCAGCATGGAGATGAAGGCTCTAGCTGAAATAAGAACCTCTAAATAACTCATTTTGGAAAATTTGGTTATGAATCTAAAGCATGGCATTGCAAAGTAGTATAATCTAACTTTCATTTGTTTGCAAGGCTGGCTCCAGCTTTTTTGGCACCCCAAGAGGCGAAGCGGGGAAAAAAAAATCAAGCCGATCAGTGGCACTTCGGCAGCAGCTTCATCACACCGCTTCATTCTTTGGCAGCAATTCGTCAGTGGGTCCTTCGCTCCCTCTCTTCCTCTTTGGTGGCACTTTGGCAGCAGCTCAAAGAGGAAGAGAGGGATTAAGGGACCCACCACCAAATTGCTGCCAAAGACCCGGATCCTTAGCTGGTGCCCGGAGCCAGCCCTGTTTGTTTGTGATAATCTAAATCAATTCCCCAGAAGTTTGGTATTCTGCCCTACTGTGAATCATGAGCCTATTCCACAAGGGAATCAGCTCTGCAGTCTAATATCTGATTAACTATTAAAATGTTAGTGGAAAGATTCCATACACTTTCATTGACTTTGGAGCCATTCAAAGTCACTTGTAATGTGGAAGTTGAAGAGACTGAAACAATATATGAGATGAAATATTATGGAAGAACGGGGCATGTACTCAAAACTGAAAACCTTAGCACAGTATTTTGATATATATTTTAAGTTATGAATAGAAAATGCTATCAGAAAAAAATATGTATTTTTAAAATAAAGTCCATTTTGTCAGGGTTTTTTCAATAGCTTCTTCGATGTACAAAACTCACAAAATAATTAAAATGTTGCTAGGGATACATAGGGCCTGGGAACATGATTTGGCTTATAAATTGTTCTGGATATTAACAGAATTCCACTTAGCAGTAGGAAAAAGCACTCATGGAAAAAATGCAGGTGCAGCTATTGCAAGCAGCATTAAATAATTATTTGAGCACCCGCATGGCCCCACAATATGCCAGTATTTTTATGGCCGACCTGGAACAACGCTTCCTTGGCTCTCGTCCACTCACACCCCTTCTCTACCTACGCTACATTGATGACATCTTCATCATCTGGACCTATGGGAAGGAGACGCTGGAAAAATTCCACCACGATTTCAACAGCTTCCACCCCCCCATCAACCTCAGCCTGGACCAATCTACACGGGAGGTCCACTTCCTAGACACCATGGTGCAAATAAGTGATGGTCACATTAACACTATCCTATACCGAAAACCTACCGACTGCTTGCCTACCTTCATGCCTCCAACTTCCATCCCAGGCACATCACACGATCCATTGTCTACAGCCAAGCACTGAGGTACAATCACATCTGCTCTAACCCCTCAGACAGAGACCAACACCTACAAAATCTCCACCAAGCATTCTCAAAACTACAATACCCGCACGAGGAAATAAGGAAACAGATCAACAGAGCCAGACGTGTACCCAGAAGCCTCCTACTGCAAGACAAACCCAAGAAAGAAACCAACAGGACTCCACTGGCCATCACATACAGTCCCCAGCTAAAACCCCTCCAACGCATCATCAGGGATCTACAACCCATCCTGGACGATGATCCCACACTTTCACAGGCCTTGGGTGGCAGGCCAGTCCTTGCCCACAGGCAACCTGCCAACCTGAAACATATTCTCACCAGTAACTGCACACCGCACCATAGTAACTCTAGCTCAGGAACCAATCCATGCAACAAACCTCGATGCCAACTCTGCCCACATATCTACACCAGTGACACCATCACAGGACCTAACCAGATTAGCCATACCATCACTGGTTCATTCACCTGCACGTCCACCAATGTAATATATGCCAGCAATGGCCCTCTGCTATGTACATTGGCCAAACTGGACAGTCTCTACGGAAAAGGATAAATGGACACAAATCAGATATTAGGAATGGCAATATACAAAAACCTGTAGGAGAACGCTTCAACCTCCCTGGCCACACTATAGCAGACCTTAAGGCGGCCATCCTGCAGCAAAAAAACTTCAGGACCAGACTTCAAAGAGAAACTGCTGAGCTTCAGTTCATCTGCAAATTTGACACCATCAGCTCAGGATTAAACAAAGACTGTGAATGGCTTGCCAACTACAAAAGCAGTTTCTCCTCCCTTGGTTTTCACACCTCAACTGCTAGAACAGGGCCTCACCCTCCCTGATTGAACTAACGTCATTATCTCTAGCTTGCCTGCATATATATACCTGCCCCTGGAAATTTCCACTACATTCATCTGATGAAGTGGATATTCACCCACGAAAGCTCATGCTCCAAAATGTCTGTTAGTCTATAAGGTGCCACAGGACTCTTTGCTGCTTTTTCAGATCCAGACTAACACGTCTACTCCTCTGATAAATAATTATTGAATCTTGGCTTGGTTCCAAGCACAAATATTTGTGCATAAGAAGTTGGATGCACAGCTTCAAAATGCATGCTGCAGGAAGCATCATTCCACAGAAGCTATTTGTCACATATCTTTTTTCAGGCACTTGCATGATTTGTATAGCTGATACTACTACCTGCTGCTAGCAGTGTAACAAGCAAGGGTTAGTTGCTACTCACACTTTGGTTTACTGGTGTTAAGGCCAGATATTCTACCTCACATAACTAGATGTGTTCTTTGTGAGTTGTGCTAGTAGTGGATTAATGAAGGTGAGAATGTGTTTTAGCATCAGGATGATTTGTATATCACATGCTGCACTCATCTGTTTGTAAATATTATTATATAGCATGCCTGCTGCCCTTGCTACATATTGCCTTACTTGCACAAATCTTGTATTCCCTCTTGATGACATCAGTGCACCAATTGCCTTTTTGCTGCCATCAGTAACATACTTAATTTACTACCAATGCCTTCCATAAAGTAGCTTGTCATCTGCCTGGGCTATACATATTGTACCCACACTATGTGCAGTTTATTCACAGGTTGAAGAACATGTGGCTGAAGTGTGCGAATTGATCCACAATTTCTAAAACTTGGGCTGTGCTAGTCTAGGCTTAGACACTGGTGTCTATATGTACAGTGGTTGCTTTTTCAGTTTTTCCAGTTTGACAATTTGATAAATTTGTCTTGGTGTTTGTGGTTGTAACAAAATCAGCCTGAGGAGGCTGCAAGAGAATGGCAGAAAACAGATATGTTAGCCCTAGAATGTTAAAGGCCCTTTTTTCTTACAAGCTGAGAAGGGGTTACCTCAGATCAATTAAGGAGACCTGATTACAGTTATGGGCTGCCTAAGACCTTTACAAACCCCTTCTCTGGTGAGAGAGAGACACACTTTCCTGCATCCCTAGTGGTAAAAGAGAGAGAGGTTGCTCCAGGGTGAAAGGCTGTTTTCCTCCCTACAGGGGAAACTAACAAAACTGAATGCCTCTTCAGGGGAAGGACTGACACACCTCCAGGCCAACAACAGAGCACAACTTCCCCTGCTCCTCCCCCCACTCCACAGTGAGGGAGCAGGGAAAGGTATCCCCCCTTTGCTTTATGTTTGCAAATTTGTTTCTCTGTTTGGTGGAGGAGCACTCTTTGGGCCTGCCTTGAAAATACAGAAAAGTAAACAAAGGGGAGAAAGACGAACACATTCAGTGTGGGGCTGCTTTACCCTAAGCCCCGCCACTGCTGCAGAGGAAAGTGCTAGGTCCAGTCAGGCAGAGAAAATGCCTTTCCACAGTGGTGTTCCATGTGCTAATAATAGACAATACCCATGAAATATGGCAAATACTGAGGTAATATTATTTGTCAGCTAAGCATGACGTTTTAAGCATGATAGTGTGTATTGCCCACGTCCATACCATGTTGGACTTCTTAAGCAAAGGAGAATTATGCTTTCTTAAAGATGTGCTAGCTTAGATGAACATTCCTTTCTTGGTGCAAAGTTGTTTTTCCATCCATTGCATTCATATTTGCTTAGTGTTTTTAAGCCTGTGGAAATGAATGATAGATCAGGTCCTTAAAATTTACAATTAATCTTCTCAAACTGGAAACATTCTGTATTTGAATACCAGTTAACAGGTCCATTTATTTTCTGTGATGTGAGTTTTAGAAATTGTTTCTCAATAATCAATTATTTTCCATTAGATGAGTATTGTTAAATTAAATGTTGTTTTGTAACACATATTACCATGATGAGTTAATTACAGGCTGAAAGCAAGATCTTATTTTGAAATATTGAGATAATTTCATCTGTGGTATGTACATCTGCCCTTCTCTTTTCTGAGTTCTTTATCTTTAAATGTAAAGAGACTTCCTACATGTTTTCTTGGTAGCGAGATGATGAGATGATTCAAGGTGGTGCTTTATCTCTATGTCTTTAAGGCCAAGTTTTGAAACCTGAGTGTCTGAACTTAAGCTGCTAACTCCATATTTAATCATGCAAATGTGAGGCCTGATACTTAAGGGTTCTGCTCATCTGCCAGTCCCGTAGAACAGCGGTTCTCAACAAGGGGTACGTAGAGGTCTTCCAGAGGGTACTCAGCTCATCTAAATATTTGCCTAATTTTACAATAAGCTACATAAAAAGTCCTAGAGAAGTCAGTACAATTTTAAATTTCATACTGACAATGACTTATTTATACTGCTCTATATACTATACACTGAAATGTAAGAACAATATTTATATTCCAATTGATTTATAATTATATGGTAAAAATGAGACCATGAGCAATTTTTCAATAATAGTGTGGCTGTGACACTTTTGTATTTTTATCTCTGATTGTGTAAACAAATAGTTTTTAAGTGAGGTGAGACTTAGGGGTATGCAAGACAAATTAGATTCCTTAAAGAGGTACAGTAGTTTGGAAAGGTTGAGAACCACCGCTGCAGACCTTAGTCCAAAAGCTTTTGACTTTATTGGGCTTTGCATCTGTGCCATAGACTTCAGTGAGATATGTGATTACTCAGTATTTCTGAAAATGAGACCAGTTATATTGAGGTACATGGATTTAGGAGTCTAATTTTAGGCAACCAGTTTTGAAAATGTAGGCCTAAAATGTATTTGTTCTTTCCTTGTTTTCCTTAATCTAAAATAAAAGTAATCTGAACTGAAATTCCATATTTTGTGCTCTCTGTGTAGAAATCATGATTTATGCAGTTATATTGCCAGCCAGTTTTAAAGACTCATCAGTTTACCAACATGTTTGAACAATCAATCATTTCAACATATGTTGGCTAACTGTTATTATAATGCGTATAGAAAATTTTTCAGCATATTAAATTAAATAATAATGAAATCATATATTAGCTGCTCAAATATGAATCATATGAAAACTATTGATTGGCATTTAAAAACCAAAAACTGAATTATGTTTTTTTGGGGGAAGGAAATTACCTTTTGTCAGAACCAGTATATGCCAAATTTCAGCCTAACACAATTTACAGTGCTAAGAATGTTATCCACCAAGGCAGAACTATTATGTCATAACAAGTCTGACAGCATTTTAAGTTATACAGTTGAAGAAATCTGGACCAAGATGAAGCAATGCATGACAGGATTGCATGCTGTTGTATAGTTTCTGTTTGGTGCAACTCTATCTTAAGGGTGAAGACTGCTGCAATTTCCATGATTGTTACTACTAGAAGCAGTCATGCCTACTTTTCATTGTGTCCCTGTCAAAATGGTAAAGTTTGGATCCCTACATGTGAAAAAGTCTGTTATCCAAAGTGCCAGGTGTCAGAAGGGTAGCCATGTTAGTCTGTATCCACAAAAACAAAAAGGAGTCTAGTGGCACCTTAAAGACTAACAGATTTATTTGGGCATAGGTTTTCAAGGGTAAAAAACCCCACTCCAAATAAATCTGTTAGTCTTTAAGGTGCCACCGGACTCCTCGTTGTTTTTATTAGCCAAAGTGACTTTGCGTAATAAGAATTCTTCATGTGACTGTTAGACGACAGCCTGCTAGATTCAATTCAGTATTTTAAAGCTGATGGTCTGCCATTTTCTTCATTGGACTCTCCAGCAGAAGAAAGTTACAGAGTCACTATAACTTTGGAAGGGAAAGAAACTGAATTATGAATTCTCAGTTTTTGAGAGTTCACTTCAGCAAGTGTTTTATGACTATCAAATTTCTTAAGTCTTTGATCTTGAGAAACAGACAATTCAACATCTAATATAAATGAAGATTTGCAATAATAGGAATTTTTTGAAGCATACATGGTAGTAAATGGACATTGAAATTATGTGCTTTGGTGTAAATGTATCATGTATTTTTAGTATGGCGTAGACACCTCAGTTGATTATCAGGCTTATGGGGGCAAAGGTCCTACCTGGTGATTATACATTTTCATGTGTGTAAAATTCATACATACAGTCTAATGTAGCAAGTTATTTTTTATGGAGTAACATTTCCCAGAACTTTCACCAAAGAACTGATCATCAGCTCAGTGAAGTACTCCTGAAGATTCGTGATTTATTTCACAGCATATAGAAACATTTGCGGGCTGCAGATTACTTACCTATCTATCGATCCATTTGACTTTAGAAAGATTTAAGTAATATCTGGAGACACATGAGTCCTTGACATGACTCTTTAACTTGCTTCATAAAACATATACTTAGAGATAAAACTGTAGAATTTGTTATGGATTAACTTTTTTTAAAAAAACAACCTGAGATTAGTATTCACGTATACTAGCATTTAAAATTTAAAAATAAATACACTTCTTGTACAAATTAAACAATGAAATAAAGTACTGACTAAATATGTCAGATAGTCTCTAGCCGATGATTATCAGACATCAGTTTGCCTGTTCAATAATAGTTGAAAAAACACCATCTTCTCTTATTCAGTGTAATTGTAAACAAAACCCACCTTGTACTCTCATGATCATGCATGTCAAACAAGACCTTTTTCATCTTCCAAGAATAATCATTTTATAATCTTGGAGCAGTATAATTCTGTTTAGAGCTATTAGTGACACCTTGTGTCAGATAGCCATCAAATTTGTTTCTGTAAAAGAAAGAAGAATAAATATTTCATGGCTACAGCTTTTGAAGAACATTCTGTCTTTCATTCTTGGGCCAGTCTTTTAACATATATGCCAATCAGGCGTCTTTAACACATATAAAATGCATTTTGTCTCCTTGTCATTGAAGAATGTAAGGATCGCAAGATGCGTATGAAATATTCAGCATGTAGACAAAAATCTGAGCATTGTACAAATTGCTGAGCCCTACAATCACTACTTATCTGTTCAGTTTGTACTTACCTCCTCATCTTTGACCCTAATGCCTTTTAAGATTGTGAAGAGCTGTGGTTTGTCACAATATCTCTGGAACATAATATATCTTGATAAGTAACCACAGTGATAGTATTTAACATTATGATCTTGTAGCAATTCTTTCTTGCTTAGCTCTACAAATGATTTCCGGAGAGTTCAAAGTGATACAAAGCTTACATTTCCTTCTAGCTATGAATTCCTTTTGATTGCCTGTTTGGTTATTACATTTTTGTTGTTAAACATTTGTCTGTTTGCTGCATGCTCCATGAAGAATTACTGCTAATATCTATCCAGTCCAGTCTTAATTCACTTTCTTAAATAGGATTCTTGTTTACTGTGACTGAAGTGGTCATGCATAGACTCTTTGTATTCAAACTTTGAGCCAAATCCTGACCTGGCATAACTAGTCACAACTTCACTAATTTTGGTGGAGTTGTATCTAGTAACATTGTTTACTTTTGGCCTGTTACCTTTTTCTTTAGGGCTATGTGAACCATGACCTTTGAATGAACCGATACCTCTCATTCTGATCCATTCTACCCACTTCATTGAGGAGTTTGTGTACTGATGAAAGCATTTACATTTTGTGTTGCTCTCCTCTATGGAGCTAAATAATAGAGAAATGACAGGATGTTGTTTTAAACTGGTGCAGTGACAATGGAATTTTGCAAAGCAGTAGCTGACAGTATTTCAGCCCTAGTGTTGTGCTCTGAAAAGTTAGCAAAACTAAAGCTTTAGAGAGAATTAAACCTTTGAATGCATTAACTTCACAAAGAGCAAAGAAGGATTAAATATTCTTTCTGCAGTCTAAGTTCTTTGCTACACTTGTTTTTTTCCTTGTCTTTTTTGGCTGAATATAAAGAATGTCAGATTTCTTTAAAGAAATGGAAGGAATGCATTTTTAACAAAACCCCATTGGCTTGGTCCATTACATCAGTGAAGATTTATTAAAACAGGCTAACAAGCAAAAAGCCTACAGAAAGAGTAAATATGTATTGCAACACTAAATATTTGTTAGGGAGCAGGGAAAGTAATCTACGCTATCTATGGAAAATTAATCCCTAGGATTCTAGACAAGGAAAACTAATACAAGTGTAAAATATGGCATATAGAATTTATAGCAATTCATAGATAAAAATCTAAGAACTGAACAGCCATAAAGCCTCTGATTTTCAAATAACTAGAAGGAGGAAACTCTTGTGGTATGGAAGCAGTTGATTGACTGAGCAAAGCACATCTGTGCACTCAGCTTCATGGGCATTTTTTTGTCTATAATGCAATAACATCTGCTCAGTTCCAAAATTTCAGGGAATTTTCTAGAGACAAGGTGGTGATACATCACTCCTGTGCTGGACTCTAGCTAATTCGCAAGCCAGGAACTGGTCTGTGACTCCCAGGGCAGGTGTATAAGCCCCATAAGAGGAACAGCACCTCAATACTACTCCGTTTCACCCCAGAGCTTGAAACATTCTCCTTCCTGACTGTGGCAACAGACTGCCCAAGCCTTAGCCTGCTCCAGCACTGGTCCTGCTCCAGCTCCTGCTCCAGCATTCCTCCAACCAAGCTCTGGAGTCCTGATTCTGGCTCTGACCCTGCCTCTGACCACTAGACCTGACCATCCCCATCACGATTTCTGACAGCGGGTAAGGTAATATCTTTTACTGAACTAACTTCTGTTGGTGAAAAAGACATGCTTTGAAGCTTACACAGAGCTCTTCCTAAGGTCTGGGAAAGGTACTTAAAGTGCCACAACTAAATATAAGGTGAAACAGATAGGGACATAGAGAGAAGGGTAAGGGTGGTGGCAAGAAGAAGCTGGGACCTGGAGAGGAAGTGAGGGCAGGGACACCATTTAGGGAGGGCAGGGGGGTACCTCCCTCATGCACGTATGGAAATTGGGGGACATTGCCCCTTCAAACTGGATATGTTCTAGAGGTGACTAATGGGGATAGTGTACAGATTTTTTGTCTTCCATTTGGCCCTGCTCTATCCCCGAGCCCTGCTCTGTGGAGCTGGCTCCACACCCCACCAAGGAACATTCAGGGAGCTTGGAGCTACACCCCTCCCATAGGGTGCCTAGTGTACCGTTTTTGACCTGATTGAAAAGGGACCCTGGCAGCTTCGATCGGCATTGCTGACCAGGCTGTTAAAAGTCCAGTTGGCATGGGGCTGGTGGGCTTCCTACCTGGGTCTATGTGGCTCCCAGAAGCAAAGACATGTCCTTTGGCTCCTAGGCATAGGGGCAGCCATGGGGGCTCCTCGCGCTGCCCCTGCCCTGAGAGCTGGCTCCACAGCTCCCATTGGCTAGGAACCGTGGCCAATGAGAGCTCCAGAGGAAGCACCTCTGGGTAAGGGCAGTGCACAGAGCCCCCGTGGTCACCCCTACACCTAGGAGTCAGAGGCACATGCTGGCCACTTCCTGGGAGCCGCCTGAGGTAAGCACCACCCAAAGCCCACACCCCTCACTCATCCCAACCCCCTGCCTTAGGTCTGAGCCCCTTCTTGCACCCAAACTCTCTCCCAGAGCCCGCACCCTGCACCCCCTCCACCTCAGCCTCTGCCTCAGTCCTGAGCTCGCTCCCACACGCAAACTCGCTCATGGAGCCCCAAACCCCTCCTGCACCCCAAACCCCTGACCTAGTCCAGAGTCTCCCCCCCCACACCCTGAACCCCTCATTTCTGGCCCCATCCCAGAGCCTGCACCTCCATTCCTAGAGCCCATATCCCCTCCCAAACCCTAAATCCCTGCCTCTACGCATAGTCCCCTCCCACACGCCAAACCCCTCAGCCCCAGCTTGGAGTCTTCACCCCCTTCTAAACCCCAACCCCAACCCCTTGCCCCAGCCTGGTGAAAATGAGCTAGTGAGCAAGGGCAGGGGAAAGTGAGCAAGGAAGGGAGGGGAGATGGAGTGAGCAGGCAGGCCTCAGAGAAGGAGGTAGTGCAAGGGTGTTCAGTTTTCTGCCATTAGAAAGTTGACAGCCCTACCCTCCCAGCACACAGTACCTAGCTCAGTGGTAAGTAACCTGCAGCCTGCAGGCCGCACGCGGCCCATCAGGCTAATCCACTGACGGGTCACCAGATCATTTGTTTACATTTGCATGGCTGTCCACAGCTCCCCGTGGCTGTGGTTCACTGTTCCTCATCAAATGGGAGATGAGGGAAGCGGTGTGGGCCTGGCTGGCTCTTCCCGCAGCTCCCATTGGCCAGGAATTGTGAACTGCAGCCACTGGGAGCTGCAGGCGGCCATGCAAACGTAAACAAACGGTCTGGCAGCCTGCCAGTGGATTACCCTGACGGGCCACAGGTTGCCCACCACTGCCCTAGCTACTTCACTGCATGCACTTTGAGCTATGTCCCTGCCTGTACACAGCCCTGTTATAACCTTATTCCCAGATTCTGGACCTTAGCGTCCAAAATTTGGGGGTTAGCATGAAAACCTCCAAGCTTAGTTACCAGCTTGGACCTGGTACTGCTGCCACCACCCAAAAAATTAGAGTGTTTTGGGGCACTCTGGTCCCCCTGAAAAACCTTCCCTGGGGACCACAAGACCCAAATCCCTTGAGTCTCACAACAAAGGGAAATAATCCTGATTCCCTTCCCCCCTCCAGGTGCTCCTGGAGAGATACACAGACACAAGCTCTGTGAAACTACGCAGAGTGAGTCCCCCTCTCCGTTCCCAATCCTGGAACAAAAGCACTTTCCTCTTCACCCAGAGGAAATGCAAAATCAGGCTAGCAATCCAACCCACAGCTCTCCCCTTGATTTCTTCCTCCCACCAATTCCCTGGTGAGTACAGACTTAATTTCCCTGAAGTAAAGAAAAACTCCAACAGGTCTTAAAAGAAAACTTTATATAAAAAAGAAAGAAAAAATACAAATGTTCTCTCTGTATTAAGATGATACAACACAGGGTCAATTGCTTAAAAGAATATTGAATAAACAGCCTTATTCAAAAAGAATACAAATCAAAGCACCCAGCACTCATATTCATGCAAATACCAAAGAAAAGAAACCATAGAACTTACTATCTGATCTCTTTGTCCTTACACTTAGAAACAGAAGACTAGAAAGTAGAAAGTACTTCTCCAAAGCTCAGAGACAGCAGGCAGACAGACAAAAGACTCAGACACCCACTTCCCTCCACCCAAAGTTGAAAAAATCCGGTTTCCTGATTGGTTCTCTGGTCAGGTGTTTCAGGTGAAAGAGACATTAACCCTTAGCTATCTGTTTATGACACGCCCCCCAAATTGCAGACAGTGGGGAAGCTCACTGGCGGCAATTTCCTCCTAGAACTTGAAAATAAACAGATTAATACAACACATGCACCTTTACATATACTACTAAGTATATAACTAACAGACTTTTACATTTTAAGAACACTTTTTAACTACTGGACTCTGGGAAACTCTCACGGGAGAGTGCATCAGCAACTTTGTTAGAAGCTCCTGTGATGTGTTGAATTTCAAAATCAAAATCTTGGAGAGCTAAACTCCACCGAAGAAGTTTCTTGTTGTTACCCTTGGCAGTATGAAGCCACTTTAGTGCAGCATGGTCAGTTTGTAGTTGGAACCGCCGTCCCCAAACATATGGGCGTAGCTTTTCCAGGGCGTACACAATGGCATAGCATTCCTTTTCACTGACTGACCAGTGACTTTCCCTCTCAGACAGTTTCTTGCTGAGAAACACGACAGGATGGAAGTTGTGATCTGTTGCTTCCTGCATGAGCACTGCTCCTATACCACGCTCAGATGCATCTGTGGTTACTAGGAATGGCTTGTCAAAATCCGGGGCCCTGAGCACAGGGTCCGACATGAGCGTTGCCTTAAGCTGGGTAAAGGCTTTTTGACACTCATCAGTCCACTTAACGGCATTTGGCTGGGTCTTTTTGGTTAGGTCGGTCAATGGGGCAGCGATTTGGCTGTAGTGTGGTACAAATCGCCTGTAGTATCCGGCCAAGCCTAAGAAGGATTGGACCTGTTTCTTTGACCTTGGGACAGGCCACTTTTGGATAGCAACCACCTTGGCCTGTAGGGGGTTTATGGTTCCTCGACCCACCTGGTGCCCCAGGTAAGTCACTCTGTTTTGGCCTATTTGACACTTTTTGGCCTTAACAGTTAGTCCTGCCTGCCTGATGCGCTCAAAGACCTTTTCCAGGTGTAGTAGGTGTTCGGGCCAGGAGTCTGAAAAAATGGCCACATCATCGAGGTAGGCAACTGCAAATTCTCCCAGTCCAGCTAGTAGACCGTCTACCAGCCTCTGGAAGGTGGCGGGTGCATTTCGAAGGCCGAAAGGAAGGACATTGAATTCATACACCCCCGCATGGGTGACGAATGCTGACCTCTCCTTGGCAGGTTCATCTAGCGGTACTTGCCAGTACCCCTTGGTTAAGTCTGTTGTAGAGATGAACTGGGCACGTCCCAACTTTTCCAATAGCTCATCAGTACGTGGCATTGGATAGTTGTCCGGACGAGTTACAGCATTTAGCTTACGGTAGTCCACGCAAAAGCATATTTCCCCATCTGGTTTGGGTACCAGAACCACTGGAGATGCCCATGCACTGGTAGATGGGCGGATTATACCCATCTGTAGCATGTTCTGGATCTCCCGTTCTATAGCAGCTTGGGCATGAGGAGACACCCGGTAGGGTGGGGTTCTGATTGGGTGAGCATTACCTGTATCAATGGAGTGGTATGCCCGTTCAGTCCGTCCTGGGGTGGCTGAGAACAATGGGGCGAAGCTAGTGCACAGCTCCTTGATTTGTTGCCGCTGTAGACGTTTCAGGGTGGTTGAGAGGTTCACCTCTTCCACGCCACCGTCTTTTTTTCCGTCGTAGTAGACACCGTCAGGCCACTCAGCATCATCTCCCTGGACTGTAAACTGACAAACCTGTAAGTCTCTGGAATAGAAAGGCTTGAGAGAATTAACATGGTACACTTTAGGCTTTAGTGAGGAATTGGGAAATGCTATGAGGTAGTTTACAGCTCCCAGGCGCTCTTGGACCGTGAATGGCCCTTCCCATGATGCTTCCATCTTATGGGCCTGTTGCGCCTTCAAGACCATAACCTGGTCTCCTACCTTGAAGGAACGTTCTCTGGCATGTCTGTCATACCAGGCCTTTTGCTCTTCTTGAGCATCCTTTAGGTTCTCTTTAGCAAGGGCTAAAGAGTGTCGGAGGGTGCTTTGTAGGTTGCTTACAAAGTCCAGAATGTTAGTTCCTGGAGAAGGCGTAAACCCCTCCCATTGCTGCTTCACCAACTGTAATGGCCCCTTAACCTCGTGACCATACACAAGTTCAAATGGTGAAAACCCTAAACTGGGATGTGGTACAGCCCTGTAGGCAAACAGCAACTGCTGCAACACTAGGTCCCAATTATTGGCGAATTCGTTGATGAATTTTCTTATCATGGCCCCCAAAGTTCCATTGAACCTTTCCACCAGGCCATTGGTTTGATGGTGGTACGGGGTGGCAACCAAGTGATTCACCCCATGAGTTTCCCACAGTTTTTCCATGGTCCCTGCCAGGAAATTAGACCCTGAATCTGTAAGGATGTCAGAGGGCCAACCTACCCTGGCAAAGATGTCTGTTAGGGCCAGGCACACAGTGTTAGCCCTGGTGTTGCCTAGAGCTACTGCTTCTGGCCATCGGGTAGCAAAGTCCACTAAAGTCAGTACGTACTGCTTTCCTCTGGGCATCTTTTTTGGGAAAGGGCCCAGAATATCCACAGCTACTCGCTGAAATGGGACCTCAATTATGGGGAGTGGCTGGAGAGGGGCCTTGACCTGGTCTTGAGGCTTTCCCACTCTTTGGCATACCTCACAAGACCGGACATACTTGGCAACGTCCTTGCCCATCCCCTCCCAGTGGAAGGACTTCCCCAACCGGTCCTTGGTTCGGTTCACCCCAGCATGGCCACTGGGATGATCATGGGCTAAGCTTAAGAGCTTCCCCCGGTACTTAGTTGGAACCACCAACTGTTTTTGCGGCTGCCATTCTTTCCGGTGTCCACCAGAAAGAATTTCCTTGTATAAAAGTCCTTGGTCTATAACAAACCGGGATCGATTAGAAGAGCTGAGAGGCGGTGGGGTGCTCCGTGCCGCCGCCCAAGCTTTCTGAAGGCTGTCATCTGCTTCCTGCTCAGCCTGGAACTGTTCCCTTGAGTCTGGGGACACCAGTTCTTCCTCAGACTGTGGACTTGGGCTTGGTCCCTCTGGAAGCGATGTAGGTGATGGGGTTGTTTCCGTTGCTGGTGAACCGCTCTCCGCTGGTGCACCTGAGGGTATTTCAGGCTCTGGCTGAGCCTTTTGGGTATGGCTGTCTTTTGCTTCTGCCAGTTCTGGCTTGCTGGCGCCCTCTGGCGTTGAGTTTGAAGATGTGGTTGCACTTGCTGGTGCTGGTTGTTGTTCCAGTTCCGGGCCTGGGACTGGAGATGCTGTGGCTGTTTCAGTGGTAGGCATGGAATCCGGGTCCACTGCCTCTGTCTGGGTCTCTGGTAACACAGACGGGGCTTCTGTGGACGGCTCAGGAACAGGAATGGGTCTGGAAGCTTGCCTGGTTTGGCTACGGGTAACCATTCCCACTCTCTTGGCCCGCCTCACCTGGTTGGCCAAGTCTTCCCCCAGTAGCATGGGGATAGGATAATTGTCATAGACTGCAAAAGTCCACATTCCTGACCAGCCTTTGTACTGGACAGGCAGTTGAGCTGTAGGCAAGTCTACAGCTTGTGACATGAAGGGGTAAATTGTAACTTTGGCCTTTGGGTTGATGAATTTGGGGTCAACGAAGGATTGGTGGATAGCTGACACTTGTGCCCCCGTGTCTCTCCACTGCAGTAACCTTCTTTCCGCCCACTCTCAAATTTTCCCTTCGCTCCAAGGGTATTTGAGAGGCATCCGGGCCTGGGGATCTTTGGTGTGATGGTGGTGTAATGAATTGCACTCGCATGGTGTTCTTGGGACAGTTGGCCTTGATATGTCCCGGTTCATTACACTTAAAGCATCTTCCATCTGATGGATCACTGGGCCGAGGTGAGTTACTGGAGACTGGTGAGGTTGAAGAGTAGGGTATCTGTGGCTTTACTTGGGTGGTATGTAGGGTCTTTGGCTGTCCTCGGTTGTAGGGTTTATGGTCTGTGTGCCCCCTGGGGTAATCGTTCCCCTTGACAGTAGCTTTTTTGCTTTCTGCCAGTTCCATCCATTTGGCTCCAATCTCCCCCGCCTCAGCGATAGTTTTGGGATTTCTATCTTGTATGTACCGTGTGATGTCTTCAGGAACACCATCCAAGAACTGCTCCATTTGTATGAGGAGGTTCACTTCTTCCAAGGTTTGAATGTTGTTTCCTGTTAACCAGGCCTCATAGTTTTTTGCAATGTAGTAGGCGTGTTTGGGAAATGACACCTCTGGTTTCCATTTTTGGGTTCTGAAGCGCCGACGGGCATGATCTGGGGTTATCCCCATCCTGTATCTGGCCTTGGTTTGAAAAAGTTTATAGTCATTCATTTGCGGCTTGGGCATTTCAGCTGCCACCTCTGCTAAAGGTCCACTGAGGTGTGGCCTTAATTCTACCATGTACTGGTCTTCGGGGATGCTGTACCCAAGACAGGCTCTTTCAAAATTTTCCAAGAAGGCCTCGGTGTCATCACCTGCCTTGTAGGTGGGAAATTTCCTGTGCTGTGGAGCAATAATTGGCGCCGGGTTGTTAGGGTTGGCTGGCACATGCAGCCCAGCTTTTGCCATCTCCAGTTCATGTTTTCTCTGTTTTTCCTTCTCTTCATTCTCTTTTTGTTGTTTTTCCATTTCTTTTTGTTGTTTTTCCATTTCTTTTTGGTGCTTTTCCATTTCTCGGCGGTGGGCCAACTCTTCTTCTTCTTGCTTCCTTCTGTGGGCCAACTCATCTTCTTCTAGTTTTCTTTTGTGTGCTGCCTCTTGGGCTGCCTGTTCTCTTTGGAAGGCTGCCAGTTTGATGCTTTCTTCCTTTTCTTTTATCTCCATCTCTTTTTGTTTTATTTCCAGTTGTCGCCTGTGTTCAGCTTCTTTTAATTGGTCTTCGGCCTCCATTTTTGTCCTGGTAGACATGGTTCCTGTTTTCTTGTGTTGGGGTGCCCTCCGGTGTTTCTCTTTTGAACTGCAGGCTCTGTTGCCTCCTGAAGTCTGCCTAGCAACAGTGCTTTTTTCCCTTTCTCTCTCTAGCTAATGTTCAATGAAGGGAAACCAGAAAAACCACTTTATTTGCATGCATATAGAGTGCTGGTATGACTCTCAATGGGAGTGCTATTGCATGACAAAAGACCCTTAACAGTCTTCTCGCTTAACATGCAAACCACAAACTGCTAGAGAGAGCAGAAAAAAAAATTCTCTCTGGTTCCCTTTTAAAACCAAACTGTTTCTCTCTGCTAAAAAGCCCTTAGCAGAGAAAAGAAAAATATAATATTCCTACTGGCTTCTGGATTCTGTCTATCTCCCGCCACTGCCACCATGTTATAACCTTATTCCCAGATTCTGGACCTTAGCGTCCAAAATTTGGGGGTTAGCATGAAAACCTCCAAGCTTAGTTACCAGCTTGGACCTGGTACTGCTGCCACCACCCAAAAAATTAGAGTGTTTTGGGGCACTCTGGTCCCCCTGAAAAACCTTCCCTGGGGACCACAAGACCCAAATCCCTTGAGTCTCACAACAAAGGGAAATAATCCTGATTCCCTTCCCCCCTCCAGGTGCTCCTGGAGAGATACACAGACACAAGCTCTGTGAAACTACGCAGAGTGAGTCCCCCTCTCCGTTCCCAATCCTGGAACAAAAGCACTTTCCTCTTCACCCAGAGGAAATGCAAAATCAGGCTAGCAATCCAACCCACAGCTCTCCCCTTGATTTCTTCCTCCCACCAATTCCCTGGTGAGTACAGACTTAATTTCCCTGAAGTAAAGAAAAACTCCAACAGGTCTTAAAAGAAAACTTTATATAAAAAAGAAAGAAAAAATACAAATGTTCTCTCTGTATTAAGATGATACAACACAGGGTCAATTGCTTAAAAGAATATTGAATAAACAGCCTTATTCAAAAAGAATACAAATCAAAGCACCCAGCACTCATATTCATGCAAATACCAAAGAAAAGAAACCATAGAACTTACTATCTGATCTCTTTGTCCTTACACTTAGAAACAGAAGACTAGAAAGTAGAAAGTACTTCTCCAAAGCTCAGAGACAGCAGGCAGACAGACAAAAGACTCAGACACCCACTTCCCTCCACCCAAAGTTGAAAAAATCCGGTTTCCTGATTGGTTCTCTGGTCAGGTGTTTCAGGTGAAAGAGACATTAACCCTTAGCTATCTGTTTATGACAAGCCCCTAACTACATCCTCCCTGCACTGAGCTACTCCATCTACCTGCACCCTGAGCTTTGACTTTGCTGGCACACAACCCTAGCTACCTGCTGCTTTCACCCTGAATAGTTTTCAAACTCTTTGATCTGCCCCTTCCCTTTGAGTTATAATTTTTGGTGGCACCCCTTCCCCCACCCCCCAAACACACACAACCCACACAGGCTGGGTGGCCATCTGAGGTGAGCAAAGGGATGGAGGTGATGCACCTTTCCCAGGCCCCACCATGCAGAGCTGGCCCCCTGCCAGCAACTGACCTCCTTATTCCCCCCCAATATAGAAATCAGACAATGCCTATGAACTAGAGTTTCCAGGTGCCTAAGTAGCCCCTAGACTCACAGTTAAAGTTGTGCCCCCCCCCCCCAAAATCTGAAATGGCACCTCTGACTGGTGGGAGGGGAAACAGGACACCAGCACCACACACCACCCGTACATTAAACCAACAATTGAAATTGGACCAAATTATTAGAGCCCACAGGAGACTAGATTATTATGTGCCACAGACAGAGTAAAGGAGAAACTGAAATGCACCAATCCCAAGGTCCCTGCAAGGGCTGGGAAGTGATTAAGTGAGATATATGCAGATAATCCTGGCAACTGACCCACACACTGCACACAATCCCCCAAGATCACTGCCAATGTGCCGGGGGAAAATCCTTTCCCAACCCTACATATGGCGAACAGATGGACCCTGAGCCTATGAGCAAGAACTAGCCAGCCAAGAACCTAAGAGGGAGAATGCTCGGTGCCACCTCAGTGCACTGGCTTACTTGACCCAAGGTCCCATCTCTAGCTGTGACCATCTCTGATCCTTCACAGGAAAGAGACAGAAAAACAGATGACATTATAAGGGATCCTCACCCCTGAAGGTAGCCAGCTGAAGCCCAAAAGCATGAGCTTTTAGGAATGTAATACTAATTGGAAGTGAGCCCAGCCCCCCCACCCCCATCACAAGCTGCCCCATCATACAATTGCACTAATAAATGTCTCCAGCTCTCTTAAAACTAGAAACTCACTTCTCTGTTGGCTAGATATCTTCTTCTAACTTTCCACTTCTTCTAATTTCCAGTCTAAATTCATTCGTGGACAGTTTATACTCATTTTTTTCTTGTGCCAACATTGTTCGTTCGCTTAAATAGCTCCTCACCCTCACTGGTGTTTACACCCAGATATATTTATAAAATCCTATTCCTTCTCAGCCTTCTTTTTGCTAGGCTAAACAAGCCAAGGTCTTCTAGACACCTCCTATAAGATAGGGCCTTAGTTTCCCTGATCATCCTAGCAGCTGTTCTCTGCACGTGTTCCAGTTTGAATTCATCTTCCATAAACCAGAACTGTACACAGTATTCCAGTTCACTGGCATTAATACATCTCTCTCCTCTGAAAATGCTCACCTGATATATCCTGGGAATGAATTTCCCTTTTTCATAGCCACATCGCGTTGGTGGCTCATAGTCACCCATGATCGACACACACATCTAGGTCTCTCTCGTCCTCTGTTGATTTCAACTGATACGCCACAGCTTGTAGCAGAAATTCTTCTTCTTAGACCCTAAATACATGACTTTGCACTTCGTACTATTGAATTCCATACCGTTATCGCCTGAGGCTGTAATTGCTGGGACTTGAGGGTGTCAGTAACCCTCCATAATGCATCTTTGACTCCCATCCTGGTCCTTGTTACCTCTCCCTCACTGCCTGCGTTTCCCTTCCGCTATACAACTCAGCCTAAAGAAGCAACGCAGTGTGTGACCATCTAGTAATCTGTAGTTTTACTGTTCTCTTCATATATCACATCCCTCTTCTGATATTCAAAAGCCTGTTACAGCCATTTGTGACTGTAACCTGAACATAGTGCCAAACAGAAAAAAATGTGCAGGCAATTGACTGAAACAAAAAGGTGTACTGTGATTACCAGAAATGCATTATCTGTGTAGAATTTAAGAAGGTAGTTAACCTTCTTACTGACTGCTGCTTCTATGTGTAAAACTCCTGTAAGTTACTGCCTGTGCAGAACACAGTGAATAGAGGAGGGGTTGCTTTGTGGTGGTTGTTTTTTAAGGAAGCTAAGGGAAATGTTTATCTGGATATTTTTGATTTGTGGGCACTTTTGGTGACAAATGATAATTAAACATTGCACTGCTGGTCATATGTATGTTAGATTCTGTGGCAAAAAAGTTCTAGTTGATGTTGTCCCCTCAGTGTCTGATCAGGGCAGCATGACTGAATGTGCACATAAAAAATAATACAGACTGGCAAAAGGAAAGAGTTGAAGCCATGTGCAGATATACTTTGCTCATTGATAAAAACTAGCAATGACCTAATCAGTGGCTATTTGAGTATTTTAACTCGAGGGCAGTGGGGAAGAGTGGAGCTCTCGCCTTTCCCAGCTATTTTTATCCTAGATAGACGTATCCTGATCTCATGGCCCATATCCTTGCTTCTGTGTCACTTAGAAATCTGTTAACTGCACTTTTCTTCCATTTGATTTTTAGTGCTTAGCCTAGTTCTTTGTTACTAGATATGTGTTTAAGTAAAGGATGCGGTGTGCTATTGCAGCTTACAAAAATTCAGCATACATTTACGCAATACTTTCCTAAATATATTCTTAGATAATTGGAACATTACATGGGAATGTTGCTCGTTCAATGTTTGTGATTGATTAATATAATTTGTTGTGTTGATATGTTTGCACTCACATGGTATACTCCATATATTCAAATACATCTCCAATTTACAGTTTTAAACAGCAACAGTAGGCATATGTCTTCATATAGAACTATGCATATAATTAATTAAAAATATAACTTTACAGTTTTCTCCAAAGATTAATCCTGAACCTTATGAGCATTGAAGCCAGTGAGGAAAGCTGATGACAACTTGGCTGTAAGGAATACTGATGGCTCCTCCAATAATCCCTCACTTTGACTATTAATGTTAGGACACTATAGAAATTTGATCAACTTTCCTAAATGCAAAACCAGACATTTAAAGATGAACCTTAAAGAAAGAGAGAAAACAGGAGTGTCTGCAAAATATTAAAACAGGAAAATTGTCTTTAAAATGTGGTGTGTCTTAAGTAACTAGGAGACCATTATTAACAGGGCGACTAGGTTGTGATAATCAGAAGGAAAAAGAACTTTAAACACCAAAGAGATTTTAAAATCTCTCATTGAAATATTCACAGTAAAATCTTTCATAATAGAGACCAAAACGAAAATGACATGCTATGAAATGATAGAGTGCAATGAATCATATTAGTAAGGTTGCATGAGTGAATGGAAGAATTTTGAGAAGGGGAACAGGAGCAAGCTGCTCAAATGCATATGCTTGGAGAGGAGCACAAATCCTGATCTCCATCTGTGCATAAAGTAGAAAAACAGATGGTTAACCTTCAGCTTTGCTTCCCTACTCCTTAGCAGAGGTGCTTAGAGGAAGGTGGTGAGGCAGGACTGAACATAGGACACCAATTACATTCCTCAGGAGAAAGAAAGGAAAGGGTAGAAGGATATCTCCATAGAGAACAGGAGGAAAGAATGTCTTGAAGGAAGGGGCATTTCATACCCATTCACTTCAGGACCCTGATGATAGCATATGTCTACACTGCAGTAAAACCTGATTCATGTCACCTGACTTAGGCTTGTGGGGCTTTGGCTGCAGGGCTATAAAATTACATACAGGCTTGGGTTAGAACCTTGGCTCTGGGATCCTCCCCGCTTGGGGAGTCCCAGAGCTTGAGCTCCCACCTGAGTCCAAATGTCTACAGTGCAATTTTATAGTCCCACAAGCCTGAGTCAGTTGTCATGGCCCAGCCATGGATATTTTATTGCAGTGTAGACATACCTGTAATGGTTAAAGAAGCACTCTGAAGTTAGGCTGGTAGGAATAGAAGGCCCTGTTTTCTTCTTAACTCTAGGAGCATTCAGGTCAACCCCAGTCTGCTTTGCCTTCTGGAAACATCTAGTTCACACTAGACCTCTTCAGAGACTTTACACAGATGTTACAATTGAAAGGTGGCAATTACTTTGTCATCTCATTTGCATAGTCACTGTACCATAGTAAGATGATACATATTCCAACAGCCCACTGTGAAGATTTCTGGCTATGTAAAACTAGGGTATTTTGTTTTCCATCTTGTAAATATTATATTCTGTACACCATGAGGATAGCTTTAAGGAGGAATGTGGGCCGCCTAAAAAACTATTTTGCTATTTCACTTGGTGAATCACTCTGCCTACTTACAAATAGACATTGAACTTTACCAAAACCAGCAAATGTAGTGGCCTGCTGCTCCCATTGATTTCGATAAAGATTGAATTTTTCCCCATCCAAAATGTTCTTTCTTCCTTGAATGTGTTTGTATTAAGTCACAGTGATAAACTGTCACAAGAGTGCTGAACATTTAGCTATTTCTTGAATAATAATTTTGGAAATATTACTTTTAAATAAATATTTCTCAGTACATTTGGTAGCTAAGTACTTCTTTAGTATGATTCTGCCTAGCATAAATGAGGAATGTGAATATTGTTTATATAGATCTGTTAGTATGCTGAGTGACTGTTATGCTTTGTATAGTCATCTGTTATAGCATGTATGGATTATTCATTGTGATTTTATATACCTCTGTTGCTTTTATATTAACTACAATGTTACCTTCTGAAAACATACATGATCCTGAAATTATGAGAAACCTCAGAGGCACTTGGAAAGTACAGGAAGATACAGCCTCAGAGCAACTATCTCAGCACTTACTCTGCATGTGAGAGAGAAGATCAGCATGCCCTGATAGGCAGAATCAGCAACACTAGCCACTCCCTCCATTTCCTTGTGCATCGAAGCACTGGGAGGCAAGTTATGGATACTCTCACACTGGTGTGTGTGTTCCTTCTCCCATTCTAGCATACCCAAAAAGGGCCAATCAAAAACCGGCTCTTAGAAAACAAGACACAACAAAAACAAAAGTTTATATCCCATTTGTTTATTGCAAGCTATTCTATTGTAAAATCCTGGAAAAAAAATACCTTGTATCTGAAATGTTTGGCTGATTTCTGCATCAACTGTTTGTTTCAATGTGAAGACACTGTAAAGTAAATCTGTAATAGTCCTTTGAGCAATACCTGGGAATGGGGTGGGATGTGGTGAAATAAGAGGGAAGTTCCTACATACATTCATCCTGGTTCAGTTTCCTAACTTGAAATAACAATACGTACCTCTGTGATGGGGTTTGCTCAACACTGTGGCACCTTCTGCTGGCTGTCCCAGAGATTAGTTCTGCTAGCCATTGCACCCTTTTTTGACCGTGTCTTGCCACTTCTGCTCCAGGACCATGTCATTCCTGGACTGCAGCGTCCTCTTCACGGCACAGCTCTGTGGCTGAGTCATGCTTTGTTTTCCCCCCTTCCAGGGGAACTGCAGTCCGCTGTCCAGCCACTTCCCTCAGTGTCAACTGCAGCCAGTTGTCTGGCCACTTCCTCCTTGGCTTTGTATGGGGGGGGAACCTGGGTCCACCCATGACCCTGAGTCCAGCCCAGAGACCCGTAGATAGCCACTACTTGCTGCGTCTCCTCTGAGTGCTCAGTTCATTTCCCTGGCAACTTCCCCATGGCTCCCAGTACTCTCTTGGCCCTTGCCTCAAGGCCTCACCCCTGCTCCAGCCAACCTAGAGCAGTCTTTAACTCCCCCAGGTCGCTGCTAGCAGCATTGTTCTGTCCATTGTGCTGGCACTCCTTCCTCCTGTTAGGAGCATGAGCTTCTTGAAACTGCTCTACTCTGCAGTACCTCTTATATTGGCCAGTCCACCTCTAACTGGTTGCCCCTCACAGCCTCTCTTTAATTGACTTTCTCCTGTGCATCCACCCTAGGGTTCTATTAATCACTTATGGGTCAGATGCCCCATCACAACTTCTAACAAACAACAAAATGTGTGCTTCCATCTTTTGTTCTTCTGTGCTGAAATAAGTTGACATGACCCACTTCCAATTTATTCTGAGGAAAAATATCCAGATCCTGACCTCTTCCTAATCTAAGACATTTTGGATGCATTCCTCTTCCTGCAAATACCAGAAGCACCTCAGTGTTGTCCACCGGGTTATAGTGATTGGTCACACTCCACCATCATTTCAGACTCTCTGGTTCTAATTATGCACACAGAACAGTGATTCAATACTTTCATATTATCTGTTACCATCTCACCTTTTAAAACCAAATTCTGGAAAAGCAGTGAGCTGTATTCTTCCCTGACACTCCTATATTTAGGAGGTAGGTTTTCTTTTCAGGGATTGTTCTGGAGAATGAGATCACTGCTAAGCTTCTTCTGTCTGTTTGTTCTCCCCTTCCTCAGCTCAGCACAACTAGTCAAACACCACACACAGAAGGCCAGGAGGAATTGGTCAGTCTGTGAGACCCTCTTAGGAATCACAGATTGTGACACAGGTAATCAATTCTTACTTTCTCAGAGGAATGGACTCAGTGTAGATGGCTTGTTCTGGCCTCTGCATTCCCCCACTCCCTTCCCCTCCAGCCGACACTCTTCTAGGGAAACCTCTTCCAGGGTGGGTCAGTAGTCTAACAGACTCAGATAAATGGACAGTCCTTCCCAATAAAGGACTCGTTAAAGATAAATCCAACCCCTCTGCCTCAAATACCTGGTTCAATCCACCTTAAAAAGAAGAAACTTCTGGCTCCCAACCCAGCTTCTTAAGTGGGTAATCAAGTCACTTGGCAAAGAACATGGCATTCTTTTGGGATCTCCATCTTCCCAAGAAAAAGATTTGGGATCACTTAGGGTATTTCCTTACATTTCCACAATTTATTTTTCCAGTTATGAGAAACTGGGACTGAAAGCCTGCCCTCCCTAACATGGTGGGGCAGAAGTCATCCACAGAAAGAAGAAAATCAAGTAACAAAATTTCCATGTTAAGACTGAAATAAAAAGTAAAGACAAAGAATGAAGGAATTAGCAGGGAGTCTATATTTAAAACAGTGACCTTCTACTTAGGCAGCAGCTGTTCTGCCAGATGATTTAACAGCTAATTGGAGTTCTATTGCCGTTATTCTTAAACACTGCAAACATCACCTGTTTTAATTAAGGGTCATTGCTGATTAAATAAACACTCAACCCACTTTTTATGAATTATTTTCATAATAAATTCAAGCATACTAAAGATCTGGAAATGCATTTATTATTAAAACATTTGACAACTGTCTGTTACGATTGCAGCAAAATAGTCCCTTTAATTCCTGACTGATTAGTTACTACTTTGCATAAGCTTTAAATTTTATATGGGTCCCAAATGACTGTCAGAAACAGCAAGTAAAGGAACTCTTACATTAGGCAAAGGCTACAGAGTAGTTTAATCAGTAAATAAACTATGTTGATGTTACAGATGTTCTTTCTTTAGAATGAAAGCTTCTTAGAGCCAGCCCCTATCTTCTTACAGTAAAGCAATAGAGAGAGAGAGAGAGAGAGAGATGTTTGATGCTGAATAAAATAACAAATAGGCATTTGCCCTCAGATTATCATTCTGTTGCTCCAGGATCTGTCTTGACTCTTCCCAGTTACTGTGTGCCCAAACAGTTACACCAGGCAAAAATACTCTTTACCATCTGCAGCTGGCCAGGAGACTCCATCCTTTCTAAGGGACTTAGTCCTGTCCATGGTGATACATACAATTTTTAAATTGCAGATTCTTAACATTTTCAATTCACACTTTCTTATAATTTAAAAAAAGAGAGAGAGAGACTTTTCCACCCAACACCCAGCCATCCTTAAATATTTTCCTCCAGCGAGTTGCAGAATCTTCACCTAGTCATATCAGAACCAGTGAGAACATAGCTTGACTTTCTGGTTCCACATAGATTTTAGAGGTCTGGTAATGATCAAAAGAGGTGTTAAATACTAAATTTAACTATAACAACAGAGCATCTTTTTAGGCCTAAATATATAGCTGTTATACAATTTACGTGAGTGACAATTGTGTGTGTGCTTTTATATATATACACACGTGCACACACACACAAAATCCATTCAACATATAAGTTATTGCAGTTTGGTTTTGTATGTTACTTTACACTTTAACCAGAAGTGAATTTAGTGGGGTAAATGCTGGTATTGCAGCAAACTCTGTGCTGCTATTTAACATACAAATCTTTTCAAATTAGCATCCTTGTTTTGAATGAACATAATGGTATGTTTCCTGCATTCAAGGTTCCATTATTGGTTTAAAATTACAAGTCCAGTTCCTCCTGACCAAACTCTTTCTTCCTCTTAAAATAAGTTTTCTGCCTGTCTTCCCTTCTCTCCCAGCACACACACACTCACTCTCTCACACTCTCTCTCTCTTTTCCCAGAAATGATTTCTCTAGAATTAAATCCAGAGCAGTATTGGTTACATTACAGTTACTTCTCCAGGATCTACAAATAACCAGTCCAAAGGTAATACTGCTAGACCCTTAGCATAACAGCTGGGAATCTAAAAATGTTTGCTCCTTGTATAAATCTCTTATTCTGGCAGATTGACTGATAGAATCTTTCTTTCTATTATCAGCCATCCTGAGGAATAATATTATACCATGGTCATTTTCTCTCTGCCACAAATGCTGGAGCACTTTTCCATGTAAACAATCTACACATAGTGCTTAGGGGTTCTATCTCATGGTGATGATTCTAATAGGATTTTCTTCCAGAAAACTTGTAGGTAATCAGACAAGACAACTCTCAAATTGTTTTTAGCTTTATCTTGGTCTCAGCTGTATCCAGGCAACCTTTTAGTATTTTATTTTACTTCATGTATTTTACCCGCTGAGTTCATATGGCATTTTCCATTTTTGATAGAATCATTGAAGCCGTCTTTGCAGATTGCCATCCATTAGATCCACTTGGAATGTGAGATTCATCTTCAATGTATCAGTTTGTTTAGTTATGACTCCAGAATGGCGTAGCGCCTTGAGCCCTGTTCAGTTTAAAGTCTTTTTTTCCCGTATATGAGCTGTGTATTTGCTGATGAAAAATTCCATACTGGTGAGGAAGATGATGTTGATGCTCATGCCAAGAAATCTGTCACAATGTATTTATTTTTCTCACCTTTTAATATGTGGGGTTCCAGCTGTATTACTGAAATGGCTTAATGGATGAAACATTTGAAAGCTTAAGGATTCTCCAAAATCTCCTTTGTAGTTCTGCTGGGCTTTTTTCCTGATCCCCAGATCTAAACAGGATTTTTAGTCTGTTAATCTGACATTAATGAATTAGGTTATTTGAAATATAACGGGCTAATCGGGTAGAGAGCAGCACATTTGCCAAATATGGCAACAATTGACCAGGTTTCATGGCATTAAAGAGTCTTTTATGGAGTCCCCATATAAATGTTCTCCAAATGATGTATAGTCAGCATTTGTGTGTTTTGAATAATGATGCCACATTCTGGGCTCAGAGGGAAAATCCTACATAAAATATTCTCAGTTGCAACAACAACTTGTGTGATTAATGAATGTTCTGGATATAATACGGTTTTACTGTTGGGAACACATTGTTTTATGAGGTATACTATGGTTTCCCTTTCCTCACTTGTCTTCAATGCAGTCCACACACCATATAGAGTTCAGACTCACCCTCTTCCTGTGATTTGGTGTCAACCCAGCTGTCAAGGTTCCTTCCCCACTCTGAACTTTAGGGTACAAATGTGGGGACCTGCATGGACACTTCTAAGCTTCATTACTAGCTTAGATCTGGTAACTCTGCCACCATCCAGAAATTTCAGTGTCTGGAGCACTTTCTGTTCCCCCAAAACTTTCCCCTCCCTTGGTTGCCTTGAGGGATTTCACCAATTCCCTGGTGAACACAGATCCAAACCCCTTGGATCTTAAAACATGGAGAAATTAACCATCCCCCTTCCTTTCCCCCCAGCAATCCCTGGTGAGTCCAGATCCAATCCCCTTGGATCTTAAAACAAGGAAAAATCAATCAGGTTCTTAAAAAGAAAGTTTTTTAATTAAAAAAAAGAAAAGTAAAAATCATCTCTGTAAAATCAGGATGGAAAATACTTCACAGGGTAATCAGATTCATATAGCCCAGAGGAACTCCCTCTAGCCTTAGGTTCAAAGTTACAGCAAACAGAGGTAAAATCCTCTCAGCAAAAAAGGAACATTTACAAGTTGAGAAAACAAAAATAAGACTAACCTGCCTTGCCTGGCTATTACTTACAATTTTGAAACATGAGAGACTGATTCAGAAAGATTTGGAGAGCCTGGATTGATGTCTGGTCCCTTTTAGTCCCAAGAGCGAACAACCCCCAAAACAAAGAGCACAAAGACCTCCCTCCACCAAGATTTGAAAGTATCTTGTCACCTTATTGGTCCTCTGGTCAGGTGTCAGCTGGGTTTACTGAGCATCTTAACCCTTTACAGGTAAAAGAGGCATTAACCCTTAACTATCTGTTTATGACACGCCACGCAAATCTCAGACAGTGTGGAACCACGCTGGCGGTGATTTATTCCTAGAACTTTAGAATAAACAGATTAATAAAACACATGCACCTTTACATATACTACTAAGTATGTAAAACTACAAGATTTTCTACATTTCAAGGACAATTTTTAACCAGTTCATTCTGGGAAACTTTCACAGGAGAGTGCATCAGCTACTTTGTTAGAAGCTCCTGAAATGTGTTGAATTTCGAAATCAAAATCTTGGAGAGCTAAACTCCATCGAAGCAGTTTTTTGTTGTTTCCCTTGGCAGTATGAAGCCACTTTAGCGCAGCATGGTCAGTTTGTAGCTGGAAACGCCGTCCCCAAACGTATGGGCATAGCTTTTCCAGGGCATACACAATGGCGTAGCATTCTTTTTCACTGATTGACCAGTGCTTTCCCTCTCAGACAGTTTCTTGCTGAGAAACACGACAGGATGAAATTCTTGATCTGATCCTTCCTGCATTAAAACTGCTCCTATGCCACGCTCAGACGCATCTGTGGTTACTAGGAATGGTTTGTCAAAGTCTGGGGCTCTTAGCACAGGGTCAGACATGAGTGTTGCCTTAAGCTGGTTAAAGGCCCTCTGACACTCATCAGTCCACTTAACTGCATTTGGCTGTGTCTTTCTGGTCAGGTCTGTTAGTGGAGCAACGATTTGGCTGTAGTGTGGTACAAATCGCCCGTAATATCAGGCCAAGCCTAAGAAGGATTGGACCTGTTTCTTTGACTTTGGGACAGACCACTTTTGGATAGCATTCACCTTGGACTGTAGGGGATTTATCATTCCTTGACCCACCTGGTGTCCAAGATAAGTCACTCTGTTTTGGTCTATTTGACACTTTTTAGCCTTAACAGTTAGTCCTGCCTGCCTGATGCGCTCGAAGACTCTTTCCAGGTGTTCTAGGTGTTCTGCCCATGAATCAGAAAAAATGGCCACATCATCGAGGTAGGCAACTGCAGATTCTCCCAATCCTGCTAGGAGACCATCTACAAGTCTTTGGAAGGTGGCGGGTGCATTTCGCAGACCGAAACAAAGCACATTAAATTCATATACCCCTGCATGGGTGATGACCTTTCTTTGACGGGTTCATCTAGCAGTACTTGCCAGTACCTCTTGGTTAAGTCTAATGTAGAGATGAACTGGGCACATCCCAATTTCTCCAATAGCTCATCGGTGTGTGGCATTGGATAGTTGTCGGGACAAGTTATAGCATTTAGCTTATGGTAGTCAACGCAAAAGGGTATTTCCCCATCTGTTTTGGGAACTAGAACCACTGGAGATGCCCATGCACTGTTAGAGAGGCGGATTATACCCATCTGTGGCACACTTTGGATCTCTCGTTCTATAGCAGCTTGGGCATGAGGAGACAACCGATACGGTGGGGTTCTAATTGAGTGAGCATTACCTGTGTCAATGGAGTGGTATGCCCGTTCGGTCCCTCCTGGGGTGGCTGAGAACATTGGCGCAAAGCTAGTGCACAGCTCCTTGATCTGCTGTCGCTGCAGACGTCCAAGGGTCGCAGAGAGCTTCACCTCTTCCACGCCACTGTCACTTTTTCCTTCATAGTAGACACCTTCAGGCCACTCAGTGTCATCTCCTCCCTGGGCTGTAAACTGACAAACCTTTAAGTCTCTGGAATAAAAGGGCTTGAGAGAATTAACATGATACACTTTAGGCTTTAGGGTTGAAATGGGGAATGCTATGAGATAGTTAACAGCGCCTAGGCGCTCTTGGACCATGAAGGGCCCTTCCCATGACGTTTCCATCTTATGGGCCTGTTGCACCTTCAAGACCATAAGCTGGCGCCCTACTTTGAAGGAACGCTCTCTGGTATGTTTATCATATCAGGCCTTTTGCTCTTTCTGAGCATCCTTTAGGTTTTCTTTAGCAAGGGCTAAAGAGTGTCGGAGGGTGCTTTGTAGGTTGCGTACAAAGTCTAGAATATTAGTTCCTGGAGAAGGCATAAACCCCTCCCATTGCTGCTTCACCAACTGTAATGGCCCCTTAACCTCATGGCCATACACAGGTTCGAATGGTGAAAACCCTAAACTGGGATGTAGTACAGCCCTGTAGGCAAAAAGCAACTGCTGCAACACTAGGTCCCAATCATTGGAGTGTTCATTTAAGAATTTACGTATCATGGCCCCCAAAGTTCCATTAAACCTCTCCACCAGGCCATTGGTTTGATGGTGGTAAGGGATGGCAACCACATGATTCACCCCATGAGCTTCCCACAGATTTTTCATGGTCCCTGCCAGAAAATTAGTTCCCGAATCTGTAAGGATGTTGGAGGGCCAACCTACCCTGGCAAAAATGTCTGCTAAGGCCTGGCACACAGTTTTAGCCCTGGTGTTGCTTAGAGCTACTGCTTCCGGCCATCGAGTAGCAAAATCCATGAAAGTCAGTATGTACTGCTTTCCTCTGGGGGTCTTTTTTGGGAAAGGACCCAGAATATCCACAGCTACTCGCTGAAATGGGACCTCAGTTATGGGGAGTGGCTGGAGAGGGGCTTTGATCTGGTCTTGTTACTTTCCCACTCGTTGGCACACCTCACAAGACCAGACATAATTATCAATGTCCTTGCCCATTCCCTCCCAGTGGAAGGACTTCACCAATCGGTCTTTGGTTCTATTCATCCCAGAATGGCCACTGGGATAATCATGAGTTAAACTCAAGAACTTTACCCGGTACTTAGTTGGAACTACCAACTGTTTTTGAGGATGCCAGTCTTCCTGGTGTCCACCAGAAAGAGTCTCCTTGTATAAAAGTCCTTGTTCTACAACAAACTGGGATCAGTTAGAAGAGCTGAGAGGCAGTGGGGTGCTCCGTGCCGTCACCCAAGCTTTCTGAAGGCTGTCATCTGCTTCCTGCTCAGCCTGGAACTGTTCCCTTGAGGCTGGAAACATCAGCTCCTCCTTAGACTGTGGACTTGGGCTTGGTCCCTCTGGAAGTGATGTAGGTGATGGGGTTGTTTTCACTGATTGTGAACTGCTTTCCACTGGTGCACTATGTGATATTTCAGGCTCTGACTGAGCCTCTTGGGTAGGGTTATCCGCTGGTTCTGCCAGTTCAGGGCTGCTGGTGCCCTCTGGTGTTGGAGTTGTACATGGGTTTGTAAGCGTTGGAGTCAGTGCTGGCAACGGTTCTGGTGCTGGTTGCTTTTCCAGTTCTGCTTCTGGGACTGGATGCACTATGGCTGTTGCAGTTGTTGGCAGGGGATCCAGTTCCACCACCTCTGTCTGGGTCTCTAGTAACACAGACGGGGCCCTTGTGGACAGCTCAGGAACAGGGATGGGTGTGGAAGCTTGCTTGGCTTGTCTGCGTGTGACCATTCTCACCCTCTTGGCCAGCTTCACATGGTTGGCCAAGTCTTCCCCCAGTAGCATGGAGATGGGATAATTGTCATAGACTGCAAAAGTCCACATTCCTGACCAGCCCTTCTACTGGACAGGTAACTCAGCTGTAGGCAAGTTTACAGATTTTGACATGAATGGGTGAATTGTCACTTGGGCTTCTGGGTTGATGAATTTGGGGTCCACTAAGGATTGGTGGATAGCTGACACTTGTGCCCCCTTGTCTCTCCACGCGATAACCTTCTTTCCGCTCACTCTCAAGTTTTCCCTTCGCTCCGAGGGTATTTGAGAGGCATCTGTGTCTGGGGATCTTTGGTGTGATTGTGGTGTAATGAACTTTAATCGGTTGGGGTTCTTGGGGCAGTGGGCCTTTATATGTCCCAGTTCATTACATTTAAAACATTGCCCAGCTGACTGGTCACTGCGTCAAGGTGGGTTGCTGGAGACTGGTGAGGTGGGACAATAGACTCATAGACTCATAGACTCTAGGACTGGAAGGGACCTCGAGAGGTCATCGAGTCCAGTCCCCTGCCCTCATGGCAGGACCAAATACTGTCTAGACCATCCCTGATAGACATTTATCTAACCTACTCTTAAATATCTCCAGCGATGGAGATTCCACAACTTCCCTAGGCAATCTATTCCAGTGTTTAACTACCCTGACAGTTAGGAACTTTTTCCTAATGTCCAACCTAAATCTCCCTTGCTGCAGTTTAAGCCCATTGTTTCTTGTTCTATCATTAGAGGCTAACGTGAACAAGTTTTCTCCCTCCTCCTGATGACACCCTTTTAGATACCTGAAAACTGCTATCAGGTCCCCTCTCAGTCTTCTCTTTTCCAAACTAAACAAACCCAATTCCTTCAGCCTTCCTTCATAGGTCATGTTCTCAAGACCTTTAATCATTCTTGTTGCTCTTCTCTGGACCCTCTCCAATTTCTCCACATCTTTCTTGAAATGCGGTGCCCAGAACTGGACACAATACTCCAGTTGAGGCCTAACCAGCGCAGAGTAAAGCGGAAGAATGACTTCTCGTGTCTTGCTTACAACACACCTGTTTATGCATCCCAGAATCACGTTTGCTTTTTTTGCAACAGTATCACACTGTTGACTCATATTAAGCTTGTGGTCCACTATGACCCCTAGATCTCTTTCTGCCATACTTCTTCCTAGACAGTCTCTTCCCATTCTGTATGTGTGAAACTGATTGTTCCTTCCTAAGTGGAGCACTTTGCATTTATCTTTATTGAACTTCATCCTGTTTACCTCAGACCATTTCTCCAACTTGTCCAGATCATTTTGAATTTTGACCCTGTCCTCCAAAGCAGTTGCAATCCCTCCCAGTTTGGTATCATCCGCAAACTTAATAAGCGTACTTTCTATGCCAACATCTAAATCGTTGATGAAGATATTGAACAGAACCGGCCCCAAAACAGACCCCTGCGGAACCCCACTTGTTATACCTTTCCAGCAGGATTGGGAGCCATTAACAACTACTCTCTGAGTACGGTTATCCAGCCAGTTATGCACCCACCTTATAGTAGCCCCATCTAAGTTGTACTTTCCTAGCTTATCTATAAGAATATCATGCGAGACCGTATCAAATGCCTTACTAAAGTCTAGGTATATCACATCCACCGCTTCTCCCTTATCCACAAGGCTCGTTATCCTATCAAAGAATGCTATCAGATTGGTTTGACACGATTTGTTCTTTACAAATCCATGCTGGCTATTCCCTATTACCTTACCACCTTCCAAGTGTTTGCAGATGATGCCTTTGATTACCTGCTCCATTATCTTCCCTGGCACAGAAGTTAAACTAACAGGTCTGTAATTTCCTGGGTTGTTTTTATTTCCCTTTTTATAGATGGGCACTATATTTGCCCCCTTCCAGTCTTCTGGAATCTCCCCCGTCTCCCATGATTTCCCAAAGATAATAGCTAGAGGCTCAGATACCTCTTCTATTAACTCCTTGAGTATTCTAGGATGCATTTCATCAGGCCCTGGTGACTTGCAGGCATCTAACTTTTCTAAGTGATTTTTTACTTGCTCTTTCGTTATTTTCTCTTCTAAACCTACCCTCTTCTCGTAAGCATTCACTATACTAGACATTCCTTCAGACTTCTCAGTGAAGACCGAAACAAAGAAGTCATTAAGCATCTCTGCCATTTCCAAGTCTCCCGTTACTGTTCCCCCCTCCTCATTGAGCAGTGGGCCTACCCTGTCCTTAGTCTTCCTCTTGCTTCTAATGTATTGATAAAAAGTCTTCTTGTTTCCCTTTATTCCCATAGCTAGTTTGAGCTCATTTTGTGCCTTTGCTTGTCTAATCTTGCCTCTGCATTCCTGGGTTATTTGCCTATATTCATCCTTCGTGATCTGACCTAGTTTCCATTTTTTATATGACGCCTTTTTATTTTGTAGGTCCCGCAAGATCTCAAGGGTAAGCCAAGGTGGTCTTTTGCCACATTTTCTATCTTTCCTAACCATCGGAATAACTTGCTTTTGGGCCCTTAATAGCGTCCCTTTGAAAAACTGCCAACTTTCCTCAGTTGTTTTTCCCCTCAGTCTTAATTCCCATGGGACCTTGCCTATCAGCTCTCTGAGCTTACCAAAATCCGCCTTCCTGAAATCCATGGTCTCTATTCTGCTGTACTCCCTTCTACCTTTCCTTAGAATTGCAAATTCTATGAGTTCATGATCACTTTCACCCAAGCTTCCTTCTACTTTCAAATTCTCAACAAGTTCCTCCCTATTAGTTAAGATCAAGTCTAGAACAGCTTCCCCCCTAGTAGCTTTTTCAACTTTCTGAAATAAAAAGTTGTCTGCAATGCAGTCCAGGAACTTATTGGATAGTCTGTGCCCCGCGGTGTTATTTTCCCAACATATATCTGGGTAGTTGAAGTCCCCCATCACCACCAAATCTTGGGCTTTGGATGATTTTGTTAATTGTTTGAAAAAAGCCTCATCCACCTCTTCCGCCTGATTAGGTGGCCTGTAGTAGACTCCCAGCACGACATCACCTGTGTTTTTTACCCCTTTTAGCCTAACCCAGAGACTCTCCACCCTTCCGTCTCCTATGTCCATCTCCACCTCAGACCAAGTGTGTACATTTTTAATATATAAGGCAACACCTCCTCCCTTTTTCCCCTGTCTATCCTTCCTGAGCAAACTATACCCATCCACACCAACATTCCAGTCGTGTGTATTATCCCACCAAGTTTCAGTAATGCCAATAATGTCATAGTTGCATTTATTTATTAGCACTTCCAGTTCTTCCTGCTTATTACCCATACTTCTTGCATTTGTATAAAGGCATCTAAGATACTGGTTTGATCTCGCCTCCCAGCTTTGCCCTGACCCTCCTTCCTCTCTGCCATTATAGCCCGTGCTCCCTCCTGTTTCCAACCCATCTCCCAGGTCTTGTTCCCCACTTACCTGTGGGCTTTGCTCACCTGTCCCCGTCGAACCTAGTTTAAAGCCCTCCTTACTAGGTTAGCCAGTCTGTGCGCAAATAAGGCCTTTCCCCGCTTCGAAAGGTGAACACCATCTGTTCCTAGCAGTCCTTCCTCAAATAGCATCCCGTGGTCGAGGAAGCCAAAGCCCTCCTGGCGACACCATCTTCGCAGCCAGGCATTCACCTCCACGATGCATCTGTTTCTGCCCAGACCCCTACCTTCAACAGGAAGAATCGAAGAGAACACCACCTGCGCTCCAAACTCCTTAACCCGTACTCCCAGAGCCCTGTAGTCACTCTTGATCTGCTCAGCATCACACCTCGCAGTATCATTTGTGCCTACATGGATGAGTAGCATGGGATAGTAGTCAGAAGGCCGGATAATCCTCGACAAAGCCTCTGTAACATCTCGGATACGGGCCCCTGGCAGACAGCATACCTCCCGGGATGAACGGTCAGGGCGACAGATGGGTGTCTCCGTCCCCCTCAGCAGAGAGTCTCCAACCACCACTACCCTACGTTTCTTAGCAGTGGTGGCAGCAGTCCTCCCAGCCTTAGGGGTACGAGGCTTCACCCCCTTAACTACTGGGGGTGATTTCTTCTCTCCTGTATCAAGAAGAGCATAATGGTTATCTTTTACCACAACAGGAGGGTTCGCAGCAGCGGTGGAGCACTGCCTGCTGCTAGAAGTAACCAGCTGGCTGTGTCCGCCCTGAGCCTCCTCCTCCACTGGAGTGTGAAGCATCTCCTCCACTGGAGTGTCAGTAGTCCTGTCAACAGGGACAGCACCATCAGCTGTCTCCACATGGATACTGTCCAGGAATTGCTCATGGACATGGATGTTCCTCAGCCTGGCCACCTCCTCCTGTAGCTCTCCCACCTGCTGCCTGAGAGATTCCATCAGCAGGCACCTTTCACATTGGATGCCACCCCCAGCCTGGATATCAGTAAGTGGAAATTGCAAATTACAGTCTTTGCAAGCCCACACCAGAATCTGGGTAAAAGCATCCATGCTTTGGTGCTCTGTCTGGCTACAGGCGCAGGTGGAGGAGACAGAAGTAGTGCTAGCACAGGTGTTGCGGGTCCTCCTCACCATTGTAAGCCTCCCTCTGTCAAACTCTCTCAAAGTCCTCTCTGCTGTAAACAGAAAGGTTTTCAATGTGGTCAGGTTATGGGTTCAGGGGACCAATGGGTCACAGATGAGACCGACAAGGGACACCCCCTCCCTTCCTACTCCCCTTCCAAACTCCCTTGCAAAACTCCCTGTTAGCAGCTCCTGGTCGCTAAGCTCCCTGGTCGCTTGTGCGCAGCTTTATAAAGCCCTGGCCTGAGTGAATGCCCCGCCCACTGGTTAAGGTTCAGCCAATTACCAGAGGCTTCTAGCTTTCAAACCTTCCTAGTAGCTCCACCTCCAACTGCCAGCTACAGCACACGGTCCTTCAAACAAACAAACCAAACAGACTGACAAACACAAGCTCAGCACACAGCAAGTAACCCCCAAACACACACACAAACCCAAACACTGCAGACAGTCACTTACCCCACAGATGCTGTAGGTGCTTCTCCTTCACCTGGAGAACTCCCTTGCAAAACTCCCTGTTAGCAGCTCCAATAGGTTGTCTGGGGCTTTCCTTGGGTTGTAGGTGGGGTTTTGGGTTGCCCCTGGTGATAGGATTTATTTTCGGTTTGCTCCCTCTGATATTCGCTCCCCTTGCTAGTAGTTTTTTTCTTTTCTGCCACTTCCACCCATCTGGCTCCAATCTCCCCTGCCTCGGTTACAGTTTTGGGCTTCCCATCTAGGATGTACCTTTCTATTTCCTCAGGAACACCCTCTAAGAACTGCTCCATTTGCATTAGGAAGGACAGCTCTTCCAAAGAGTTAGCACTTGCTCCTGATATCCAGGCCTCCCAATTCTTTCCAATGTGGTAGGCGTGTCGGGTAAATGGGACATCTAGTTTCCACCTTAGGGCTCGAACCACCGATGGGCATGCTCAGGTGTTAGCCCCATTCTGATTCTGGCCTTGGTTTGAAAAAGTTTATAATCGTTCATGTGTTCCTTAGGCATTTCAGCCGCCACCTCTGCTAAGGGTCTACTGAGCTGTGGCCTCAGCTCTATCATGTACTGGTCTGCAGAGATGTTGTACCCAAGGCAGGCCCTTTCAAAATTTTCCAAGAAGACCTCAGTATCATCACCTGCCTTATAGGTGAGGAATTTTCTGGGATGGGAAACAGTATCTGGAGAAGGGTTGTTAGGGTTGGCTGGCACATCCTGCTTAGCCCTTGCTAATTCCAGGGCCTGCTGGTGGGCCTCCCTCTGGATCTCCATAGCTCTTTTGTGGTCAGCCTCTTTGGCTTTCTCTTCTTTTTGTTTCATCTCCATCTCTTTTTCCTTCGCCTCCATAGCTCTCCTGTGGGCAGCTTCTTTGGCTTTCTCTTCTCTTTCTCTCTCCTCCATCTCTTTTTGTCTCACCTCCATCTCTTTTTCCTTCGTCTCCATAGCTCTCTTGTGGGCAGCTTCTTGAAGCCTCCTTTTAACAAAGACCCTTGTTAAAAAAACTTAACACCTCTGCCTTCAGGCTGCTTTCTAGGCAGCTAGAAAGGAGAGAAAAAAAATCCTACTGGCCTTTGATTCCTAAAAAATCCCACACCACTGCTTCCCACGTCAAGGTTCCTTCCCCACTCTGAACTTTAGGGTACAAATGTGGGGACCTGCATGGACACTTCTAAGCTTCATTACTAGCTTAGATCTGGTAACTCTCTGCCACAATCCAGAAATTTCAGTGTCTGGAGCACTTTCTGTTCCCCCAAAACTTTCCCCTCCCTCGGTTGCCTTGAGGAACTTCACCAGTTCCATGGTGAACACAGATCCAAACCCCTTGGATCTTAAAACATGGAGAAATTAACCAACCCTCCTCCTTTCCCCCCACCAATCCCTGGTGAGTCCAGATCCAATCCCCTTGGATCTTAAAACAAGGAAAAATCAATCAGGTTCTTAAAAAGAAAGCTTTTAATTAAAGGAAGAAAAGTAAAAATCATCTCTGTAAAATCAGGATGGAAAATACTTCACAGGGTAATCAGATTCATATAGCCCAGAGGAACCCCCTCTAGCCTTAGGTTCAAAGTTACAGCAAACAGAGGTAAAATCCTCTCAGCAAAAAAGGAATATTTACAAGTTGAGAAAACAAAAATAAGACTAACCCGCTTTGCCTGGCTATTACTTACAGTTTTGAAACATGAGAGACTTGATTCAGAAAGATTTGGAGAGCCTGGATTGATGTCTGGTCCCTCTTAGTCTCAAGAGCGAACAACCCCCAAAACAAAGAGCACAAACAAAGACTTCCCTCCACCAAGATTTGAAAATATCTTGTCCCCTTATTGGTCCTCTGGTCAGGTGTCAGCCAGGTTTACTGAGCTTCTTAACCCTTTACAAGTAAAAGAGGCATTAGCCCTTAACTATTACTCTTGGGAACACATTGTTTTATGAGGTATACTATGGATTCCCTTTCCTCACTTGTCTTCAATGCAGTCCGCACACCATATAGAGTTCAGACTCAGCCTCTTCCTGTGATTTGGTGTCAACCCTGCAATTAAGAATGATATAAAGTTAATTTCAAACTGTCTCCTCAAACTTGGGGACTCCAGCAGCCTCTCTTACATATGCTAGTGTGATAATGAGTCAGCTGCCTGAGTCAGCAGAGCATAGAGTGTTAGCAGAATCAACATTTGCCAACAGAGACAAGTGGTTCAAGCAAGCACTATCAGACTATTAAATTTTTCATAAGAAAGAAGGAAAGGGGGAAGAGAATGTAAAAAGCTATGCTGGATGCAAAAGGAAATAGCACAATCGTCAACTAAGCTGCCAACATATGTCCTGGGGAACTGATCCCAAGACTTTTTGTTTTAGAAGCACAACCCTCTCTAATACAAAAGCATATCCAGCAGCCATCATTAGTACTACAACAGTGGTTCTCAAACTTCTGTATTGGTGACCCCTTTCACACAGCAAGCCTATGAATGCGACCCCTTTTATAAATTAAAGACACTTTTTTTTTTATATTTAACACTATCATAAATGCTGAAGCCAAAGCAGAGTTTGGGGGAGGCAACTAGCAACCCCCCATATAATAATCTCGCAAGCCGCCATGTAATAACCTTGCAACCTGTTGGGGGGGGTCACAGCCCCCAGTTTCAGAACCCCTGTATTACAAATTTATTAACTCTTACTAGGCCAGCTGTTAACTCTTAAATCTGATTTTTAGCTCATGGATGGCAGTGCTACATATATGCAGTAGTCAATGCATATGAACCTCAGCTGATATAAATTAGTTGAGCTCCACTGAAGTCAATGAAGCCACTCTAATTTACACCAACTGAGAATATAGTCTTACAAGTGTAGATCAAAAGAATGGCATTACCTCTAGCTCTTCTAGAAATAGTGTGTAATTAATCTGTTGCATTAATAGGATCCCCTTCACCAACTGCAGTGCTGGAATGTCTTGGTTGGGGAAGTATCACAGACTACATCCCTGCCCAGGTCTTGTAAATGAGTAGTGTCCAAATGCCCAGATAGGATATGCATTAATGAAGGATGACTGCAACAGTACCTATATCCCTCAGCAGGTTCAAGCCAAAATATTACAATGTTCTTCAACTAGAGGCAAGGCAGAAGAGAGTGGATTGTTGACTTTGGCTATGCATTCCTCCGATTAAACACTTGAACAGTCCCACATTATGACACATACAGATAAGATGGACAAGTTCTGAATCATTCCAGGATCAATGTCACAGAAGGGGAGATCCATGTACAGCTTTGGAAAAGTAAACACCAAAAATTAGCGAATGCCATCTTGATAATAGATAAACCATAAAGAGTAGGCTAGAGCAAAAATCATCTTTTTTCCTAGTGTAGACATACTCTCAGGAAACCACCAGTCTGGTAGCTGAATCAGTGGTTGCAAATAAATGGGGAAGAGGAAGTACAGAGAAAAAGTAAATGAAAAAGCAAAACTAAGAATTGCAAAGTGAGGAAAGCAGACAGTCAAGAAGCAAATAAACAAAACAAAAAACCCTCACTCAGCCAAACAAAAACCCCAGAGCTGGGAAAAGGAGGGAGAATGGCTATAAGACAGGTGAGGCTGTGACAATGACCATGCACATCATAAAGATAAATGTGTGATGGATCCGAGGCACAGAAAAAAGAGCTCAAACCCAAAAAGGTCAGGAATCAATATTTTAGAGAACTTGGTGACTTTTATCCCATTTTATTAGCTGTCAGAGGGAAATTCTGTGAATTCCTGTTATTGAAGGTCTTTGGGTATGTCTACATTACGAAATTAGGTTGAATTTATAGAAGTCGTCTTTTTAGAAATCATTTTTGTACAGTTGATTGTGCATTTCCCCACACAAAATGCTCTAAGTGCATTAAGTAGGCGGACTGCATCCACAATACTGAGGCTAGCGTTGACTTCCAGAACATTGCACTGTGGATAGCTGTGAGTAGCTATCCCACAGTTCCTGCAGTCTCTGCTGCCCATTGGAATTCTGGGTTGAGATCCCAATGCCTGATGGGGCAAAAACAGTGTTGCAGGTGGTTCTGGGTACATGTCATCAGGCCTCCCTCTCCCTCCCTCCCTCCATGAATGCAACGGCAGGCAATCGTTTTGCACCTTTTTTTCCTGGGTTACCTGAGCAGATGCCATACCATGGCAAGCATGGAGCCCGCTCAGCTCACCATCATCGTACATCTCCTGGGTGCTGGCAGACGTGGGACTGCATTGCTACACAGCAGCAGTTCATTGCCTTTTGGCAGCAGACGGTGCATTACGATTGGTAGCCATCATCGTCATACTCCTGGGTGCTCTTTTAGCTGACCTCGGTGAGGTCGGTCAGGGGTGCTTAGGCAGACATGGATGTGACTCAGCCAGGTCATTCCCCCCATTTTCTGCCGAGCACCCAGGAGATGATGATGGCTAGCAGTAGTACTGCACTGTCTTCTCACGAGCAGTCAGGAGATGATGATGGCTAGCAATCGTAATGCAGCATCTTCTGCCTAGCACCCAGGAGATGACGATGGCTAGCAGTCATACTACACCATCTGCTGCCAGACTCAGATGTAAAAAATCGATGGAGTGGATCAAAACAAGAAATTGACCCGATTTGTTCTGTGAAATCAATGGCCTGCTAAACCCAGGGTTTTGAGTTCAATCCTTGAGGGGTGGCCATTCTGTGTGACAGTTGTATGTGTTTCTCCTTGATGCCTAGCCACCCCTTTTGTTGATTTTAATTCCCTATAAGCCATGTCTTCAGTTGCCCCTCCCTCTGTCAGAGCAACGGCAGACAATTGTTTCGTGCCTTTTTTCAGCGCAGAACCAGAAGCTGCAAAAGCAAAACCAGACAAGGAGGCAACGGCAGCGTGTTGACGAGAGTGATAAGGACATATACATGAACATAGACTTCTCACAAAGTATGGGCGGGGCAATGTGCACATCATGCTGATGAGCTCTGCATGGTCACCTGTGCTGATCAGCTCACCACGCTGGCCAAACAGGAAATGAAATTCAAAAGTTTGCGGGCCTTTTTCTGTCTACCTGGCCAGTGCATCTGAGTTGAGAGTGCTGTCCAGAGCGGTCACGATGGAGCACTCTGGGATGGCTCCCGGAGGCCAATACTGTCGAATTGTGTCCACACTACCCCAAATTTGACCTGGCAAGGCCAATTTCAGCACTGATCTCCTCATCAGAGGTGGAGTAAAGAAATTGATTTAAAGAGCCCTTTAAATCGGAAAGAAAGGCTTAGTCGTGTGGACGTGTCCAGGCTTAAATCAAGGTAACACTGCTAAATTCGACCTAAAATCGTATGCCTTTGTAAATTATTTTAAAATGACTTACAAAATATTTTAAACAGAATGTTGATATCCGTATTAAGAGCAAGTGAAAGTTTTGGAATATAAGAGAGTCATAGAATCTGTTATTTGATTTGCAATATCCTTTATACTTCTCTACAATTTTATTTTCCTTTTGGTTCACTGAAATTTAAAATGGTTTACTTTTTTGTGTACTTTTTTGGTTTACTTTTTTAGATTTCTCTCTAATGAGAAAAAAATCATTAAAAAATGTAATTACATTGCATCCTTGTTAAAACAATGTCCTTTGGAGCTAAATACTTTGAATAGGATAAAGGGTTATTTGTAATCATGGCTATTAGGCAGACAGGATTTGTGGTGTGGCAAATTTGTTAACATTTAAATGAATATTTCAATTAATTTATTGCACATTTGCATAGCTTTCATTATTGTTTATTTTCATTCTAAGCCAATCATCATCATCACACTCTCAGGCTTCTCTCTCTAACAATATTTCCTTCATTTCCAATATCCAACCACCCACACTAGAGACATCCAACTCCTCAAAATCTCAGTCAAATGTATAACCTTAATTCTGACCTCAGCAAAATCAATCTCATGTACTTTTAGGCCTGTGTTATAAATTTATACATTGTGTTATAACTACCATTAAAATCTGAGGTTGAAACTAAGGTTTGTGTGTAGGAATAAAATTTTGAAGAATTGAGTATGTGCATTTTGCTGCATCAGAGAAAAGAAATTCTCTATGGAGATCTAGTTCTCCTCCAAAGACATCTGTGATTTAAAAAAAATGTTTGTTGTGAAAATGTCTAACTTTTTCAGCCATTTTTGAGAAAACAAAACTGGCAAAAAATATACTTTTGCTACCATAATAAAAAGTTGCAACCATTTATTTTTTTCAATAACTCTGGCTATTCACTCAGCAAGAATAAAGAAAACATCTCATGATTTGGCATAGAAATAAGTTGGGTCTGTGGTGTAAATCTGTTTTGATTTGGCTGAGTTACAAGAGTTTTATAAGCACCCTATTTTTATTTATTTATTTATTTACAACAGTAAGGGGCTTTTACAAATATCACTCAAAGGTTTTTTGGCATTATGTATCTGTACTCGACAGAAGTTGAAAGGAATTTTAGATCATACTATGTATTTTTAAATGTTCAATAAGAATAGATTCCTGATTCTTCAGTACCTAGATTTTTCAGTCTCCTCTCTCAATTTAATTTTTGTATGAAATGACTGATAATTTAGAGCCATTTTCTGCCTGGCCCGAGCATAGATAAGCACCTGGAAAAGACTAGAGAAGTCCTCCTCTCCCCTTCAGCAAGGGCCAGATGCAGTTGCATTTCCTGTGCTCTCCTGAATGTAGGTACTACTCTCTGCTACCTGAAAAGGGCAGAGAGGAAGCAGGGCTCTGGCTCTTCTTCTCCGCACTGGCTAGTGGAGTTGGATGAATATTACAACCTTCTGGGGTGTGGTTCTCTGAGCACTCGCTCTATATATACACTCATTGCGGGGGACTCCCAAAGGCTTTGTCTCTCCTAAAGCTCCCCTCAGGACAGGAGGCTTCATATTACCCTCATGGCAGACCTCTAGTTTAAGTTCAAGCAAGTACTCTTGTAAGTAAGTACATATTTACCTTGGTATAACTGAGCAGAAACTGGCTCAAGGGGAAGAGGCTGAAAGGAAGCCTGAGCCTGGCCCAAAGCATAGCAATGAGTAGGGGAGTAAAAGGAGCCAACACCACAGGTGTAAAGACACATGCCAAGCTCTCTGTAATTCTCACAAATTGTCCATGGTAATGAAAGAAACCTCACCAAAAATACTCCTGGAGGTAGGTTGTTGTTTTGCTTCTACATTTATTAACTTATTTTAATTTGTGTTAACAAAACACAGTACGGTAAAAAAATATTTTTCAAGTAATTCTTTAATTGTTTAAATAAAATGTTATAACAAGTAATCTTGCTTCATCCCAGTAGCCCCCCAACTGGAATTTCATTCCAACCTCAGAGAAACAAGCCAAGTACTGTCAATACTCCTTAGCCATTTCCTGGTTGTGCAGTATCAGAGTTTTTAAGCAGAACTGAATCTCAACTCAGATTTCATTCATTATAAATTTAGGCATACATGTTGAAATGTGTGCACACATGTATACTCTTACTTGTAGTCAACTGAGGGGCACAGATCCCTGAATAAACATACAAATATTCCTATCGTTTTGTGTACAACCCTGAAATAGTGATTTCTGTGCATATGTGCCTAAGATGGAAATGTTGAGTACTGTCATTTAAAAATGTGGACCTTTATATCTTTGTTATATCTTTATATCTTTGTTATAAATTGATGGTCATAGATTTAATTTGTATTTTCCCATGGAATTAATGGGACAATTTTTCAAAATTGGGTGCTTAAGATTAGGCACCCAAATCCATGTTTAAACACATACATTAAAGTGACCCTAATTCTCTGATGTGTGATTTAAACCATAAGCTCTTTGGGGCCTGGACTGATCATCATCTTCCCAGGCATGTTCCAGAAACTCACTGTGATGGTTTGCCCGCCTTTAAGGTGCCACCTGATGTACTGGGATACCGCTGAGCGTGCCTGTTTCACCAGCCTGAGCCTCCTTTACCCTGTCTTGCTGAGCCAGACTCCTAAGCCTCCTCTAGCACACACACAGGCAGGACCACACCCAGCTTCAGAAAGACACAAACACTGAGATCAGCTCTGAGAAGACTCAATTTAAGAGACTTGCCTCAGCACTCAAGTGCCCACCTCCCTTGGAGTGCAGACTCAAAGGTATATTGTTTTGCACTGTACAGAAATTGCTGCACAGTGCAAAGCTCCTAAAAATTCTCCCCCTCCCTCCATGTGAAGAGAGATATGCATAGCTTATTGTCTCCCCCTCCCCGCCCCCACCACCACCATATGGATTGCAAAAACTGGGTTTAATAATAAGCAGAAACAAGTTTATTAACCATAAAAGGTAGATTAAAGTGATTATAAAGGACAGAGCCATCCCTAGGGTACAGCAAATTGGGGTGGCTGCCCCAGGCCCTATGCTTTGGGGGGCCCACAGGAGGCAGGCGGGGAGGTGAGGTGGGAGATGGTGGGCGAAAGGGGATGTGAGCAGCAAGCTGGCAGGCAGATAGTCAGGAGGAGCCCTCGTACTGTGGACCATGAGACCAGCAGTGACCATGAGATTGTTGAGTTCAGGATCCTCACAAAAGGATGAAAGGAGAGTTGCAAAATATGGACCCTGGACTTCAGAAAAGCAGACTTTGACTCTCTCCGGGAATTGATGGGCAGGATCCCCTGGGAGGCTAATATGAGGAGGAAAGGAGTCCAGGAAAGCTGGCTGTATTTTAATGAAGCCTTATTGAGTGCACAGGAACAAACCATCCTGATGTGCAGAAAGAATAGCAAATATGGCAGGCGACAAGCTCGGCTTAACAGTGAAATCTTCGGTGAGTTTAAACTCAAAAAGGAAGCTTACAGGAAGTGGAATTTTGGACAGATGACTAGGGAAGAGTATAAAAATATTGCTAGTGCAAGCAGAGGTGTAATCAGGAAGGCCAAGGCACAATTGGAGTTGCAGCTAGCAAGGGATGTGAAGAGTAACAAGAAGGGTTTCTACAGGTATATAGCAACAAGAAGGTCAGGAAAAGTGTGGGACCTTTACTGAATAGGGGAGGCAACATAGTGACAGATGATGTGGAAAAAGCTGAAGTTCTCAGTGCTTTTTTTTGCCTCGGTCTTCACAGACAAGGTCAGCTCCCAGACTACTGCACTGAGCAACACAGTATGGGGAATGTTACCTGGGGTTGTTTTAACCCAAAGCTCTTGGTAACTTTTACTCTGTGCGAGGTGGTATTAGGAAATAAATCAAGGGAGGCACGGCCGTTCGACCGATAAATGGCTGGCACAAACAGGACAACACAAGAGTGCTTTTACTTAAAGCTAAACTTTATTTAGTCTCAAGTACTTACACACGTCCGCAACGGGTTAGTAAAACACCCTCAACCCTCGATAATTACCGAAGCTGAGTGTGGCTTTCGAGTGGCACCGTGACAGGCTTCAGCTGGCCAGGCTTCCGTCTGCCGGTGGAGACCCGAAGATGCGTCCAAAGGCAGCGTCTCTGCAGAGCCCCTCCTGAGAAGTCCAATTACCTCAAACTTTTTCCCTTATTTATACATTAGTAATACAATGACATATCCCATAAAGAAAACTTGCTAAGCAAGCAGGGTTAAAAGGTCAGACACTTTATAATTACCAATTAACCAGAGAGATTTTTTTTTTCAGAGCTGTCCATGCCTTTAGGCCCTGACAAATATTTCTAAGGGCACATATAAACAGATTTCTTATTTTTCTACAATACGTGCATAAGCAATTTTGACACTCTTAGCAGGAAGAGTATGGGGTCAAGCTGTCCTGTCTGTAGCACCCAAAACCTCCGCCCCTCCTGTCTGGTTGCACTGAGGCTGCTGCATAACCAATTTACGACCTGCTGACTTAGCCATTTTTGCTAGCAATAAGCAAGAATGGTTGAGTATGGCCTGTTAACTTGACTACTGTTAGCAATACACAATAGTGGGTTTAGGCACTTTTCTGGTTTGCCAAAATCTCCCTGAACAGGAGGAAGTGACAGCCCTCAGTGGTGAAAGAACAGGTTAAGGATTATTTAGAAAATCTGGACATGCACAAGTCCATGCGTCCAGATCTAATGCATTGAAGAGTTCTGAGGGAGTTGGCTGATGTGATTGCATAGCCATTGGCCATTATCTTTGAAAATTCATGGTGATTGGGGGAGGTCCAGGACAATTGGGAAAAGACAAATATAGTGCACATATTTAAAAAAGGGAAGAAAGAGAAGCCGGGGAACTACAGACTGGTCAGCCTCATTTCAGTCCCTGGCAAAATTGTGGAGCAGGTCCTCAAGGAATCTATTTTGAAGCACTTGGAGGAGAGGAAGATGATCAGGAACAGTCAACATGGATTCACCAAGAGCAAGTCATGGCTGACCAACCTGATTGCCTTCTATGATGAGATAACTGGTTCTGTGGGTATGGGGAAAGTGGTGGATGTGATACATCTTGACTTTAGCAAAGCTTTTGATATGGTCTCCTATAGTATTCTTGCCAGCAGAGTTGGATGAATGGACTATAATGTGGATAGAAAGCTTGCCAGATTGTCGGGCTCAATGGGTAGTGATCAATGGCTCAATGTCTAGTTGGCAGTCAGTATCAAGTGGAGTCAGTCCTGGGGTCAGTTTTGTTCAACATCTTTATTAATGATCTGGATGATGGGCTTAATTGCACCCTCAGCAAGTTCACAGATGATTCTAAGCTGGGGGGAGAAGTAGATAAACTGGAGGGTAGGGATAGGATCCAGAGTGACCTAGACAAATTGGAGGATTGGGTCAAAAGAAATCTGATGAGGTTCAACAAGGACAAGTGCAGAGTTCTGCACTTAGGAAAGAAGAAGCCCATGCACTATTACAGGCTGGGGACTGACTGGCTAATCAGCAGTTCTGCAGAAAAGGGCCTGGGGATTACAGTGGATGAGAAGCTGGATATGAGTCAGCAGTGTGCCCTTGTGGCCAAGAAGGCCAATGGCATGTTGGGCTGTATTAGTAGGAGCATTGCCAGCAGATTGAGAGAAGTGATTATTCCCCTCTATTTGACACTGGTGAGGCCATGCCTGGAGTATTTTCTCCAGTTTTGGTCCCCCGCGCCCCACAGAAGGGATATGGACAAATTGGAGAGAGTCCAGTGGAGGGTAATGAAAATTATTAGGGGGATGAGGCACATGATTTACGAGGAGAGGCTGAGGGAACTCGGGTTATTTAGTCTGCAGAAGAGAAAATTGAGGGGGGAAATGATAGCAGCCTTCAACTAGCTGAAGGGGGCGGTTCCAAAGAGGATGGAACTCAGCTGTTCTCAGCGGTGGCAGATGACAGAACAAGGAGCAATGGTCTCAAGTTGAGGGAGGTCTAGATTGGATTTAGGAAAAACTATTTCACTAGGAGGGTGATGAAGCACTGGAATGGGTTACCTAGAGAGGTGGTGGCAGCGTCTTCATCCTTAGAGGCTTTTAAGGCCTGGCTCGACAAAGCCCTGGCAGGGATGATTTAGTTGGTGTTCGTCCTACTTTGAGCAGGGGGTTGGACTAGATGACCACCTGAGTCTCTTATAGACTCATAGACTCATAGACTCGTAGGTCAGAAGGGACCAATATGATCATCTAGTCTGACCTCCTGCACAAGGCAGGCCACATAACCCTACCCGTCCACTTTTATAACAACCCCTAACCCAGGACTGAGTTATTGAAATCCTCAAAATTGGTTTGAAGACCTCAAGCTGCAGAGAATCCACCAGCAAGCGACCCATGCCCCACGCTCCAGGGGAAGGCGAAAAACATCCAGGGCAACTCTAATATTCTATGATTCTACACCAGAAGCTCCCCCACCCCCCAGCATCTCCTGCCAGCCAGGGAGGCCCGCCAGTCAGCACCTCCACCTCCCTCTCAGCACCTACCATGGATAAGATATTTTGTCAGCGGAATGAGGAGACGCTGCGGGGGAGGGGAGAGAATCAAGGGTGCAGTGCGCTCGGGGAAGGGGGTGGAACTGGGCAGGGAAGAGACAGAGGGGTGGAATGGGGCTGGGAAGAAGCAGGGCAGGGATGGGGCCTTGGGAGTAGGGGTGGAGTGGGGGTGGGGCCTGGGCGGAGCCAGATGGAGCACCCCCTGACAGATTAGAAACTTGGCACCTATGTCCCAGGCCCTGCACCTCCATAGGGGTGGCCTGATAATATATAGCAAACAGAACAATACAGATTACTAAGCAAATAAAACAAAACACGCACACTAAGCTTGATTCACTAAAGAAACAGGTTACAAAAGATAATTTCTCACCCTAAATATTGATTTAGGGAGGATGCAGACTTTCTATAGCTTAGAGGTCCAGTTATTTCTCTTTACAGACTAGATTCCTCTGTCTCAGTCTGGACTCAGCCCTTACTTTTGTCTCTTCAAGTGTTTTTAGCAGTCTTTCTTCTTGAGTGGGAAGCCAGTGGACAAGAGTGAAGATCAACCTCCTTCCCAGCTTTTAAAACGGATTTACCTAAGGTGGGAATCCTTTGTTTGATCCATATCTGAATACAGTGGAAAAGTACCAACAGTGTCCAAGAGGGGTGTTTTGCATCAGTTGACATCACCTGACCTTGTAGTGTCATAGCTACGTCCCAGGGCGCCTCTCAGGAGGGAGAGAGATTAGTATTTTCAGAGTTCTATTGTCCTCCTTAAATGGGTCATTCAGAAGGATTACCTACTGTCTGTTGAGCATTCCCCCCAAGTACACACAGTTGTAATTGTTACATAGTCAATATTCCTGACCTTAGATATAAAAATGATGCGTGCATACAAATTGAATAATCCCATTCAGTAAATCATAAACTTTCCAGTGATATCTTACATGAGCCATCTTTCATAAAATATATCTTAGTTATGCCATATTCATATCATAACCATATTTCTGTGAAGAGTATGGGGTGTATTCTCACACTCACATTGAATCTACGCTTTGATAACAAATAAAATAAGTAAATAGTCTAGCCCTGGGTGTCAAAACACAAACAGCGGTAGAAAATAATGTTTTCCAAAATAAGCATGTGTTTGCACATGGGGAGGCTCTTCTGCCACCCCAACAGCACATTTGCTGTCAGAAGAGCCTCACAACTACCAACCAAGGAAAGCCTACAATGGTAGGATGCTTCCAGACACCGACAGATAGCAGTGAGGGGGAGGTGTTGGTGTGAAGCCTCCATTTAAGAGTTTCTGCCAGGGTGGGAAGGAGGGGAAGAAGTTGTTCTTCAGTCCAATTGGGAGCTTTCTGCTGTTCAGCCATCTGGTTCCTTGGGTCTAGACCTGGAGGAATGAAGCCTCAGCCCCTTGCTTCCCCACAGTGGATTCAATGTGTAAAGCCAGTGTAACCCACACACCTACTGGGTGTGGTGTTCTGTCCCACCTCGTGGCACCAAGACCACTTAGAGAGAGAGGTAAAATGAGTCTGATCTACAGCCTTCACTAAAAGCAAGTTGGCTTTTAGCTCATGCAATAGCGGCTCATACATTTAGCTTTAGAGGTCCCAGGTTCAATCCTGCCCCCTGACAACCAGGGTTTGTTGGCATTACACCAGCATTAATTTATTTGGGAGGGTTGGATATTATTTTTTAAATGTATTGTGGGTGTGAAAGCTGCACACCATTAATTTACTGGGTGTGATTGCCCAGCATTGTTTGTTTTCCTCGAGGGACCAGATAGATTCAATTGAATATTTTGGAGTGGATAGATAGAGAAGAGGGATGGCATTAATTTGGAGCTGAGCTGAGCCAGCTGGAGACCAGGATCATCAGACCCAAATGTATCATTGGTTTCTAACCAGTGGAACCCTGGGCAGGAAGGGACTGTGGCTTGAGAAGGGGCATGGGATAGGGTATCCAGTGTATTTAAGCTTGGCAAAAAGCCTTTGTCTTTGGCCTTTTAGATTTTTGAAGCCCTGTATGTGTTATGCCACAGTTAACCCTTGACTTGTCTCTGTTTTTTACAGTCGGTCATACTAAAGTGGTGAGTGTAAATAAGCAGCAAAGAGTCCTGTGGCACCTTATAGACTAACAGACGTTTTGGAGCATGAGCTTTCATGGGTGAATACCCACTTCATCAGATGCATGTAGTGGAAATTTCCAGGGGGAGGTATATATATATGCAGGCAAGCTAGAGATAATGAGGTAGTTCAATCAGGGAGGATGAGGCCCTGTTCTAGCAGTTGAGGTGTGAAAACCAACGGAGGAGAAACTGGTTCTGTAAATGGCAAGCCATTCACAGTCTTTGTTTAATCCTGAGCTGATGGTGTCAAATTTGCAGATGAACTGAAGCTCAGCAGTTTCTCTTTGAAGTCTGGTCCTGAAGTTTTTTTGCTGCAGGATGGCCACCTTACAGTCTGCTATAGTGTGGCCAGGGAGGTTGAAGTGTTCTCCTACAGGTTTTTGTATATTGCCATTCTTAATATCTGATTTGTGTCCGTTTATCCTTTTCCGTAGCGACTGTCCAGTTTGCCCGATGTACATAGCAGAGGGCCATTGCTGGCATATGATGGCGTATATTACATTGGTGGACTTGCAGGTGAATGAACCAGTGATGGTGTGGCTGATCTGGTTAGATCCTGTGATGGTGTCGCTGGTGTAGATATGTGGGCAGAGTTGGCATCGAGGTTTGTTGCATGGATTGGTTCCTGAGCTAGAGTTACTATGCTGCGGCGTGCAGTTACTGGTGAGAATATGTTTCAGGTTGGCAGGTTGCCTGTGGGTGAGGACTGGTCTGCCACCCAAGGCCTGTGAAAGTGTGGGATCGTTGTCCAGGATGGGTTGTAGGTCCCTGATGATGCGTTGGAGAGGTTTTAGCTGGGGACTGTATGTGATGGCCAGTGGAGTCCTGTTGGTTTCTTTCTTGGGTTTGTCTTGCAGTAGGAGGCTTCTGGGTACACGTCTGGCTCTGTTGATCTGTTTCCTTATTTCCTCATGCTTGGTGGAGATTTTGTAGGTGTTGGTCTTTGTCTGAGGGGTTAGAGCAGATGCGGTTGTACCTCAGTGCTTGGCTGTAGACAATGGATTGTGTGATGTGCCCGGGATGGAAGCTGGAGGCATGAAGGTAGGCATAGCGGTCAGTAGGTTTTCGGTATAGGATAGTGGTAATGTGACCATCACTTATTTGCACCATGGTGTCTAGGAAGTGGACCTCCTGTGTAGATTGGTCCAGGCTGAGGTTGATGGTGGGGTGGAAGCTGTTGAAATCGTGGTGGAATTTTTCCAGAGACTCCTTCCCATGGGTCCAGATGATGATATCATCAATGTAGCGTAGGTAGAGAAGGGGAGTGAGTGGACGAGAGCTGAGGAAGCGTTGTTCCAGGTCGGCCATAAAAATATTGGCATATTGTGGGGCCATGCAGGTGCCCATAGCGGTGCCACTGATATGGAGATATATATTGTCATTAAATTTGAAATAGTTGTGTGTGAGGATAAAGTCACAGAGCTCAGCAGCCAATTGTGCTGTACCATCATCAGGGATACTGTTCCTGACAGCTTTTTTTCCATCTGTGTGTGGGATGTTTGTGTAGAGAGCCTCTACATCCACGGTGGCTAGGATGGTGTTTTCTGGAAGGTCACCAATGCATTGTAGTTTCCTCAGGAAATCAGTGGTGTCACAGAGATAGCTGAGAGTGCTGGTGGCATAGGGTCTGAGTAGAGAGTCCATATATCCAGACAGTCCTTCAGTGAGAGTGCCAATGCCCGAGATGATGGGGCGTCCAGGATTTCCAGGTTTGTGGATCTTGGGTAGTAGATAGAATAACCCTGGTCGGGGCTCTAAGGGTATGTTGATTTGTTCCGGTGTTAGTGTAAGGAGTGTCCTGAGTAGATGTTGCAGTTTCTTAGTGTATTCCTCAGTGGGATCTGAGAGAAGTGGCCTGTAGAATTTGGTGTTGGAGAGTTATCTGGCAGCCTCCTTTTGGTAGTCAGACTTGTTCATGATGACAACAGCACTTCCTTTATCAGCCTCTTTGATGATAATGTCAGGGTGGTTTCTGAGTGTAAATAAGGCATCTGTAGGGGGATGGATAATGTTTTTATTGCTTTCCAATAAGTCTAGTCAATGTTCTGGCTTTTACTCTTCAGTCTATTTGGTGGTTATTACTTTCTTTTTTAAAAATCATTTTTATTTGGAATATTAGTTCTTTAATATTGGCAAGCCTCTTATCTTCGTCCTCTAATCCTAATGTAGGACATTACAGAGGGAAATGTCCTCGGGTCATTTTTGATTATTTTTATTTAAATATCAGGAGCTTGTAAGTGTTAGTTGAAAGAACATATGTGTTCAAGGACTTCCACCATCATGCTGTTCGCCTTTGTAGGTAAACTGGTATATTCTGACTCTCTAGATTGTGGCACTGCGTTTGTAAGGAAAACCCTTTGCAGAAGGTATTAGCTTAATTCTATTCATACATTTTAAGGGTGGCACAGACTTAAAATGAGAAACAAATGGATTAATTATTCCACTACATATATACCAGAGATGAATTTAATGTATTTGCCACTGACATGTATTTCTTCTTTTCATTGCTCCTGGCATTTTGTGCATTAGAAACATTCAGCAATGAAATGAAGATGACCATTTTATTTTAGTGTTTGAATTCAGATTTACTATAAGGAGTTAAAATCAAAAGGAGACAATTTTGCTCTCTGTGGTGATATCTACGTCTAAGCATACTAAAGTGTTAAAGTATTTGAGACTGCCTCCAAACTAGAGGCCTAATCTTTTTAATTGGTTAATACAAGATTTTAAATTAATTGCAGAAAAAACAGTGAAGCATGCGTACTGCCTTGCTGCACTGAATGAATACTATGGTTGACTGGGCATCCACATTATTTTACGATAAAGGTAGTATCATCTCAGGGACATCAATCACATCTTTCTATGTATTTGTATAGTACCTTGCATAAGAAGGCACCAATCCTGACTGAGGTGTCCGGGTGCTATCACAATGCAGATAAGTATTGGCAAAATCAACAAAGCTGAAGAAAGGTTGTTTTCTATTGTTTTGAAATATAGAAATGCAATCCATTATCTGTTTTTCTGGCTATTGATGCCTTTTTTCATGTAAATACTACACTGTACAAAGCAGCATGCCGCAGGAGTTCCTGGTAGCATTGCCCTGCTACAGATATTACTTTAGGCTTGCCTTGCCAAGTAGATCTACAAGCAGTGCAGTTCATGGATAAAAGGAAGGATGAATCTACTGCTTTAAATTTTAAAACATATGCCAGCAAAACATGAAAATTAGTAAGTACCCCATGTTACTTAATTTATTCAATTATATATTGCTTATATTAGATACATTAGTAGGAGTTGCAGGTTAATATACTCTGTTAGGGTTCATAGGCCTTTATATGCCGGTTTAATAGATTGTAGAACATATGTTAAGTTGAAACATGCGAGAATCAGAGTATGCAGTCTAAGATGACAACACAACTGTAGTCTGTGAAGCAATAACCAAAAAGTTATAAAATCCACGTTATCACTTATCTGTTTAATTAACTGTCTTTTATTTTGAGATCTTGCTTCACTCATTAACCCAGTATCACTAAGACTGCCTGCCATATTTCATTTGATCTAAATTTTTATTGTTTTCAGTTTGATTTATTGTGTTCAGTTTGTTTGTTTTTAGCATCATATTTGATACCCCTCCTGCAGGCTGACTTATGCTGAATGTCCTTTCCTATGATAGAGAGTGCTCCCTTGAGCCAATATGAATAAAATCCGGAAAAGTGTGGAAGAACTACTCAAAAGTACTTTGATTAGTGAGCACACTGAATACACTTCAAATGTTCATTCTCCTACAGTCTGCTGCAATAAACTTGGATTGGAGACAGCATATATTTAGTCTGGGGTTTTTATGCTCCTTTCCCTGTTACAATGCATGAGACTTTGTGTTACCTGGTGTTTGTAGATGTACATAACATACTAATGTTAAAGGCAAGCTGCAGTGCCAAATGTCTTTCTAGAAAGTGCAATACAGACAGTAAAACCTTTCAATTCCCACTTTCATAGATTCATAGGCTCTAGGACTGGAAGGGACCTTGAGAGGTCATCGAGTCCACTCCCCTGCCCTCCTGGCAGGACCAAATACTGTCTAAACTATCCCTGATAGACATTTATCTAACCTACTCTTAAATATCTCCAGAGATGGAGATTCCACAACCTCCCTAGGCAGTTTATTCCAATGTTTAACAGCTCTGACAGTTAGGAACATTTTCCTAATGTCCAACCTAAACCTCCCTTTGCTCCAGTTTAAGCCCATTTGCTGCTTGTTTTATCCTTAGAGGCCAAGATGAACAAGTTTTCTCCCATCTCCTTATGGCACCCTTTTAGATATCTGAAAACTGCTATCATGTCCCTCTCAGTCTTCTCTTTTCTGAACTAAACAAACCCAATTCTTTCAGCCTTCCTTCATAGGTCATGTTTTCTAGACCTTTAGTCATTCTTGTTGCTCTTCTCTGGACCCTCTCCAATTTCTCCACATCTTTCTTGAAATGTGGTGCCCAGTGTCCCTGCCCGCAGGTATATGGGATCTTGGGGAGCAATTACCACACAGGTGGGGTGCCAATTAATTTCTTTATTAAAGGAAAAGGGAAGTGGTGGGAATTTAACAATGAAATACGATGGGATGGGGTGTATAGGGTGTTTACAATAGACAATGATGGAGGGGTTCTTCTTATTGAACAGTGTAGGGAGTTCTAATAGTGGGGTGCAGTAAGTGGGGTTCAGCACAATGGGTTACAGTACAGTCAATAAGCAACTCAACTTTATATAGGAACAACTCTAGATACAGTGTGCAATGCAAAATGTACCAAAAAGAAATGCAAAGTAAAATGGTAGCTTCTGTATGAAATGGTCAACAATCTCAGATAGAATGCATTAAGTGGTTAATAGCTATATATATAATGTAACACAGTGGCATCAATGCAAATACAAAGTATATCAGAAAAGTGGAGGCGACCAATGGGGTGTTATAACCACAAGTAAGATGTGAATCACAGTGCAATGACACAATATGGGTGATAAGTGAAATTATGCAATGTAACAGCATAGAAGAAAATTCATGACTTAATTTGTGAAGTTGTAATAGCAGATAATCTGCAAGAGTGTACCTAAAGGCTGAGTCAAGAAACAGGAGTGGGGATGGGAGTGAATGATCAGTGGCAACTAATGAGAGGAGAGTGCAGCTGCAAGCAGCGAGAGACTCTGAAGCCCTGCGGGGTGAAGCCCAGAGCAGTCTTCAGGAGCCTGCAGGCTGGACGTACGGGAGACAAGAGCAGCTGGAGTGCACTTAAGGGGAGTCTGGGAGCAGCAAGAGGGGAGGGCGCTGAATGTGCAAGCGATGGGAAGGCCCGTGGAGAATAGGGGAGACGGCTGAGGGAAGAAACAGGTTGCAGCAGCGGAGAGCACTTCAGGGAAGTTGCGGAGCAGCGGGGTGAAGACAAAGGGAGCAGTGTGATGGCGATCTTCGGTAGGGGAGGGGCAGCGGAGAAGAGGGAGCACAAACACGGGATACAGGGAGATGCAGCAGAGAGGTGTAAGGAAGGGCTGGAGGGACACCCAAAAAAAAAGGGAGAGAAGCGGCGAAGGGTTTGGGAGGTTACACAGGGGGAGAAGCAGCAAGGGGTTACAACAGGGAGACACAGGGAAGTACACAGAGGGGGAGATTGGAGCGGGGGAAAAACAGACACGGGAAAGTTCAGAGAGAGATTGGGACAGCGGGAAGACGAATTCAAACAGCAAAAACCTTATCTATCGTCTAACTTAATCAAATTTATATAAAATGACAAGGAGTTTATACAAAGTAACAAAACAGGTACAGAATACAACCAGGCAATGGCTTTTTTAAAAATCTATCTTAACCAACGACTAGGCAAAACAACAAATATCACAATTCTAAGCAAACTATAACATGCAACTATACGGAGCAACAAAACAGCAACTATAGCAAGGCAGGTGAAACTTACAAGCGCTACAATCTTAGCAAACTATGACTTATTAAACCAAAAAGCAAAACTTGTGGTGCACCTTATGCTATGGGAAGGTCATAGAGGGCAGAGTAGTATGTGCCCAGGATACAGCTGCCAAGGCAGCCCCCCAAGGAAGCCAAGGGATGGTGGCTGCAGCAGTGGATATGGCTGAAAGCAGTGAGCCCCAAAGCAAAGCCCACAGGAGCAGAGCTTAGCGGCGGCACAAACTTATTTTAGCGGCAAAGCGCCGTGGAGTTTAAGAGAGGTTTTAAGGCACAGACCAAGGTTTAGCTTGAGTCTGTGTGCTGGGGAAACAGAGCCAGCAGCTAAAATAATAAAATAAAAGTATAGAAAGTTTCACAGAGGGATTCTTATCAGTCCCCAAGGTAGCAGCAAAGGCAGCAGCCGCAACATCAGAAGAAGCAAGGAGGGCTCGGTACGGTCTCGATAATCAGGAGATCTCTCAGGCAGCAATTCATTCTTTGTGGGGGGGTAAAAACGGGAGTATGCCGAGGTTTGTTTTAAAAATACCTGTTTTTAAAGGCAGACTCAGGCAGTTTCCTGCCAGTAATTCTGATAGGCTCCCTCTGTCACAGGGGAGGAGACACAGGGAAAAACTGCAGGTGAGCACAGAGACGTACCTGGGCAGAGTCCTGAACAATAGGTGTGAGTTCACACCTCAGGACTCAAAAGCACATGAGGCCTATGACTCATGCCCAGGATCTTAAAAACACATTAGGTCTTGCAGCTCTGGACATTGCCTACCCTACACAAAGCCCAGGTTTAACAAGGTTGATAACAGGACCAACCCTTTAAACAGGGCAGTGGTCCCACTTAGCACGCAGCACAAGTGGCCATCCCTTTGAGAAGGGCAGTAGCTCTTGGTAAACAACTTAAGGGGCCCTCTCTTTGAGAAGGGCAGTGGCCCTGGTAAACAACTTAACAGCCAGGGAGGGGCGGCCACAGGAGGAGAACAAAAACAAAATGGAGTATGGGGACAGCTGTAAGAAACAAAATGGAGTAGGGGGATAGCTGTAACAGACACCCAGAACTGGACACAATACTCCAGCTGATGCCTGGCCAGCGCAGAGTAGAGCAGAAGAATGACTTCTCGTGTATTGCTCACAACACACCTGTTAATGCATCCCAGAATCACATTTGCTTTTTTTGCAACAGCATCACACTGTTGACTCATATTTTGCTTATGGTCCACTATAACCCCTAGATCTCTTTCTGCAATACTCCTTCCTAGACAGTCTCTTCCCATTCTGTGTGTGTGAAACTGATTGTTCCTTCCCCTGAGGAAGGAACAATCAGTTTCACACATACAGAATGATCTGTGAGAGTGAGGAATCATCTTTCAGGATAGGTTGTAGATCGTCGATGATGCGCTGGAGAGATTTTAGTTGGGGGCTGAAGGTGACAGCTAGTGACAAAGTCATAATCAGAAATATAACTTGCTGTTACTTTATGCACAAATATGTTGGGCTACATTTTTAATGTAAGGAAGGGAATTTATAAAGTCTTCTATTGTTAAGGAAATTATATTTTTAATTGATTGGGCTGACATATTACCCCACTATTGGAAGGGTAGACAGTTTTTGACCTTGTTTGTTATATTAGGGAGAATCTTCTTTGCAACAAAGTGTTTGAACTCTCATAATAGCAATCCCTGCTCTCTGTTTACCACCTTTGATTCCCCCACTTCCCTGCTCCCTTTTGTTGCCAAATATTTCAAGAGGTTAATAAAATCCAACCCAATCTCTCCTTTTTTCCTTTGCCTCCATACACTTTCTCCTCCTCCCCTGTGACTAATGCCAAAGGTTCTGTTCTAACTGTTCCATTAATGCTCATGCCCTCATGTCCCCTGGTCTCATGACCCTCCATGCTCCTATCCTCCCTCAACTTTGTCTCTCTCATCTGATTCCATCCCCTCACAATATAGTCATAGTCTTCTGAAAAAGAACCCCAAGCACTTTTGACTGTACATCCTTGGCTTTCCTGACTGTTTTTGTCTTACCTCTTTTGTAATTCTTTCAATTTGTTCTCCATCTCTTTCAGTGCAGGCCTTCAGGGGTCTGTCCCTTGCCTACTTCTAGTTTGACTCTGTACCATTTCTCTAGGTGATCTCATTGACACATGGTTATACACTAATACTTAACAAATCTTCTTCTTTACTTCTAACTCACCTTGACCTATCCTGCTTATTGGCCTGCTTTTCTGACATCTGTTCCTGATGTCTTGCTGTCAGTTTAATATGACCAATATCAAGCTCCTTACATTCTCTCTAAAAGTCCTCCACTTTCCTCCATTCTCTGTCACCGCTAGTAGCATCACCATCGTCCCCCGCCCCACAGTAACCTGGCTAACAATCTGAGTGTCAGCTGTAACCCTGCCCCCACTCTACAACTGTACATCCAGACTATATCCAAATCATTCAGTTTCTTCCTCTGTAACATCTCTAACTTTTGCTTTTGGCCCACATCACCAAAACTTTCACCTGAACCTCTGTCATCTCTTGCCTGGATTACTGCACCCTCCTCTCTTAGGCCTTCCTGACACCTATTTTATCTCACTCACTGTGGTTAAAATCATCTTCCTGTCCTGTTGCTCTGACCATGTAGCCATCTCCAGCCTCCTGGAGTGCATCCACCGGCTTCCTTTCATCCACCACATCAAATATAGCCTTTTTCTTCTTATCTGTAAGGCGCTGCACGGCTTAACTCTCCCTACTTATCTGCTCTTCTATCTCATGAAATAACCGTGTTAACCTCTACCACTCATTGATCTATTTCTCCCAGAAGCGTCTTCATGTTTTTTTTTCTATGCTGCCCCATATGCATTGCATATACTCCTTGAACTAGTTGTAAAACCACTTTCCTCTCTTCCTTCAAGCCCCTCTTCAAGACTCGCTCCATAGTGATGCCTGCAATAAGACACGAATTGATAAAAGCTAGATAATTGCCCAGTCTGTGTTTAAATCTGAGTTAAAAGAAATAAAAAAAATACATAAAAACACCACAAAAAGTACTGTGCACTTCACTACTGTTACCATATGCTAACATACTTTTTTTTTTCTGTTTCCATTGTCTTGTTTCCTACTCTTTGTTGTACCTAATTGTTGGGTCTTATTCATAGATTCATATTCATTTTTGTCCTATGTCTGATTTTAAGCTCTTGGAGTAGCACCATCCTCCATCTCTGTTTTTGTACAATGCTTAGCATAAGGGGTCCCAACCTGATTAAGGCTTCCAGGTGCTACTGTAATCCTACAACTTTCATTCCTCCAGGTGTAACCTAACCATTTTCATTCCATAACTTCCTGTCCTATCCATTTCTGTTTCATCCCTCTCCAGAATTATTCATCTGTGATTTTTGCTTCTGGACATCTGATATTGAGGATTTGTGTAAGGCAACTGTTGATTATAACTTCATCACCATATATGAAAACTGACTTCACAATAGTGGCAAATATTCAAAGTTGAGTTTGGAAGGCAAGATTTCTGTTTTTCCAGATTGGTTTTAGAGTTGTTACATGCTACAACTACTACAAATATAATAATGATGTAACTATTCAATTCACATTAGGGATGAATTTGGTCCATTGTATCCGATTAATGCTGTGGCAACATGGTCAAGAAGCTACTGTCTCTAGTAACAGTGTGATGATTTGCAGCTTAAGCCACTATTTTGAATTTATACAGAGCATTAGCTGCTAGCCTTATTATGTTTTAATTATCAGCCTAAAGTGTATACACTTGGGTTAAATGTGAACATGTGATTCTGCCTGATTTACATTAGGTTACTTGATTGCCAGATATGGGTTGCTTCACCAGCACATTGAATTTAAAGGGGGTACCAATCTAGTTCTGAAACCTCTGTGGAGGAAAATGGGAATACAAAGCAAAAACCAGTTAAACATTAAGCTGTTGTACAGTGGGTAGAAAAGAGTGAAATGCTTTGCCTTGGTGCCTAGGACTTGAACTGTTGTTAAGAGGGTTGTAAATGTTAACAATCATTATATATTGTCATTTTCTTTTCAGGATTATCAAGATTTAACAATTTTAGAGTAGTGTATTAAACTTAAATCCATACTACATTAGGAAGAAATCAATGCTTTATCAGAGGTTTCATTATAAACCAAGTAGTAGATAACCATACCTATTATTCTTGTTTAAGGTAAGCTAAGCCTTTTAACTGTTTTCAGTCCAATGCAATTGAGCTTGTCCTGGTAGAGTGGCAGCAAAGCCATATGTCTTCTGTTGACTTGGACTCAAGCACCAGACTTGGGATTCCAGGACCTATGTAGAGTGGAATACTGAGAACAGTGGCAAGCACAATATAGTTAAAGATTCTCAGTGCCCCAGTTGTTCACTGTCAAAGAAACTGCTCATCAAAACTTCCAACCAAACCTGTATCTTTACAGTCAATATTATTTCATCTCCATGCCCTGTTGCAACAGTCATGACCATCAGTCAACATCTTTGCCTTCCGTGGCAATTCACCGAAAGCTTTCTTTTCAGCTGAAATATTCACTGGGGTGGCAAATACATTATGAAATTGTCAGGTTTGAAAGTTGTATACATAGATTGTTACTGAAATATTAAATAGGAGAGAGAGGAGTGAATTTCAATGCAAAAATACAGCTGTTCAACAGATAAATATTTAAATTAGTTAAGCTAAAGTCAGGTTGAAGTAAACTGAGCAAAAGTGGCTTTATTATTCTGATATATTTACACTAGTCTATTATGCTGGATTTCAGTCTGAATCATATCTCCCCACAGAGGTCTGATTCTGAACCCAAACCAACTCTTCATATTTTTAACTTCTCCTTGAATTTTTTCCTGACCCTTCTATACTGCTTTCTCCTACCAATTGCCATTCTCTTTCCTCCAACTGAATTTCTACACTATGATCACTGCTTACGCAAGGTCATTCCTAAATACGGGTTTCTTAGTTGCTACATTTGTGATAAAAATGCTGGCCCAAATGAGTCCTTGAGTTATTTCCCAGCTCGGTCATTCACACTGATGTCTGTTTCTGTTTCCCCCTCATGACACTTGTTGCTGAGGCTGCCAGTGCAGAGCATTAAAATGTCGTAATGCAGTAAACATCGGAGCTAAACATTTTAAATCAATAAAAATGTTGCATATCAAATGATTATAGAAAATAATTATCATAACTGCTACATGACTATGACAAGCAACAGAGGACACTACTTCCATTTGTCAGCCCCCTGGTTTTTGTCACTCTCAACCATCAGAAAAATCCCTTCAGCAATTTTGAATTACGATAGAGTGGGGGGGGACTCATTCTTCTGGTTAAAAATGTTTTATTTTTGAAATACTTCATGAATTACTACTTCCTTTCTAAATTGACACAACCATTGATACTATTCCATTATACATACCTCTTTTCTGTAAATACACTTCCTCTGGCATTTTAATACTCTTCTGGGTCCAATTGGAGAAGAGGACAGCTGTCTCTTCAAACTATTTTAAAACTCTAAACATCTGTAAGGCTTTAGAACACTGCAATTAATTCTAATCACCCTTACTGCAAGACACAAACACAGATTCTTCTGAAAATTTAAACGCTGTGTGGGCTATCTTCTAACTATAAGTAAAATTACCATATTTTCAGCTTAACATACAGTAGTCAATAAAAATTGCTTCTAAAACCACTATTGTATTGGGGCCAGTTGTGCAAGGCTCTGAGTGCTTTGCATTACTGGCTCTTGGGGGTTGCTTACCCCTAGTGCAGAGCTGGCTCCAGGCCACAGAGCGCCAAGCACGTGCTTGGGGTGGCATGCCGCAGGGGGCGCTCTGCTGGTTGCTGAGAGGGCGGCAGGCGGCTCCAGTGGACCTGCCGCAGGCGTGGCTGTGGATGGTCCACTGGTCCCGCGGCTCCGGTGGACCTCCCGCAGACACGCCTGCAGCAGCTCCACCAGAGCCTGCAAGAGTTCCACCGGAGCCGCGGGACTGGCGAGCGGCAGAGCGCCCCCCCCCCGGCCTGCCGCCATGCTTCGGGCAGCGAAATTGCTAGAGCCGGCCCTGCCCTAGTGTTATCAGGCTCGTTCACAGTAGTTCATGTTGGGACATACAATGGGTCTGAGTCTGTAAGCCCTGCACATGTAGTACTCCAACTAAAGTCAAAGTGAAATCTGTACACAGATGACTGGCAAGACTGGTCCCTGTGTGTGTCCAATGTGTAAGATCATAGGTGCCAACTGCGTGGGTACTTCAGGGCTAGAGCACGCACAGAAAAAAATTAGTGGGTGCTCAGCACCCACCAGCAGCCCTGCAAATCAGCTGCTCTCCCTCACCCCTCCCCCAGCCCTCATACCCACTAGCGGGCCCCACCAATAAGCTCCTCCCACTACATCCCAATGCCTTGGTCAGCTATTCAGCAGCATGCAGGAGGCATGGGGGAAAGGGGGAGGAGTGGGGGCAAAAAGTGGCAGGGGGAGGGGCAGAATGGGGTGTGAAGCTGTGGAGCGGGAAGAGGCAGGGTGCGAGTGAGGGCTTGGGGGAAGGGGTGCAATGGGTGCAGGTCCTAGGGCAGAGCGGGGGTCAAGCACCCCCTGGGAACTGGGGAAGCTGGCACCTCTGTAAGATTATATAAGAAATTCCAGTTTATATTGTTCTTCAGCCATCTCATACAGAAAGTCTAAGGGCCTATTTCTTCATTTTTCTGTGGTGTAAATTGGGAGTCGTTCAGTTGAAGTAAATGGAATTAAAATAATGTAAAACTAGTGTAAGAGAAGAATCAGGCCCATAGGCCTTGATCCTGCAAAGAGAAACACCTTGATTCCTTTTGCAGGATTGGGGCCTTTGATGTCAGTTAGAGGGTGTCTGGAAGATCTTTGAAATTCTATGAGAAACTCATAAAACTTAATTTTTGTATGTTTTTGTATCTTTGATATTTATCCTATTTTTAGTGTTTATTTATTTGATATATTTTAGCATTGCTTTTGGTTGTGTTTTTGTCTTTTTATTGCTTTGTGAGTATGTGTGTTTTTAAGATTATAGAGTAAATTGAAATAAGAAACTAAGTAATTGTAACAGGGGAGCATTGATTATAGTAGCTGCTGTGTGTACAGTCAATTGGAACTTAGTTATAATCTGTTGGAAACTCCCAGTGATCAATTTTTTGATAGCATACAATTTTGTGAACTTCCATATACTACTGTAATAATCTTCTCCATAGACTAAAAACACATCTTAAAAAGAGAGCGAGAAATAAGTGCCATCTATTCCAACTGTGGTTTAAAGACACCACTTAAAAAAAAAATTCAAAAAGCTATTTCAACACCATGGGCTCCTGGCCATGTTGCTCAGACTCCCCACAATGATGCTTTCATTTATAGACCTGACATGAGTGACTTCACTAGAAAAGATATCCATTATTGAATGACAATAGATAAATCATCAAAAGGTATGACAAACAAGTACGAATTTATTTGCAGAGTGATATTGTCCTATTCCTGTCAGGGAGTCTGAGCAAATTGTAGGCAATTTATCATATTTGCAAAGAAGACAACTATTTGGAAGTAGACTTTTTTGTTTCTTTTAAAGTCAGATTCTTTAATCTGGAGCTACAGCAGCAGATTTGATGTATTATACATGGTAGGCTTTATCAGGAATCTGGTAAGAAGTTTTACCAAGTCATCTTCCTCACAATCAGTGGCACCACCCAGGGGGAATGGAAAATCTCTCCTTCTCTTGTTTCCATTAACATAGATCCGTATTCATAGCTCCAAAGTCTGGTTGCTTTCTTCCCTCAAAAACAGAGGGAATAAATATATGCATAACAGTTAATAAACTGCACCACAATCTGTGGAATACTGTTTACACTGTATGTTATAAATTATCTTTTTTGCTTAAATATGCTGCTGAGGCATCTCAGTTTGAACTTGTAGTTCAGTAGTTCCCAAACTTTAACAACCTGGGAATCCCTTTCACTAAAATGTCAAGTCTTGCAAACCCTCTCCTAAAAATGAATATTTCCAGGGATTTTCTCCTTTTCCTGAGTATAAATTATAAAAGCAGTTATCTTGGAAATATAAAATGTGTTTTTATGACAATCTTATCACACGCTATTTATTATTTATCATAATAGTATTTGTATTACATTATGAAAACAGCAACCCTCTTCCAATATCTCACTTTTGTAGCTTGTATCACTTTAAATAAGCCTGCTATAAGACAAGTCTCCTATGTTTCATCAAGGAGTATCAGATGTGAAATGGCATGAAGGTATTTAAGAAGCCAACTCAAAGAGTTCCTCCTATACAAGCATTCAAGTCTTGAGCAGTCCAGGCAAACAGTGCACGTTACAACAAAGCTTAAACTTGTTCTTCATAATAATTTAAAAAACAATACCAACTTCTTATTTAATTTTAAAAACCGCAAAAATATCCACTTCCCTTTCCATTTCTTATAAGGAGTCTTGAAGTTTAAATCTCTTCTGTGTGATAGATATGATTGCTTTGATCTGCTTAGCTCTTGGAAGTCCAGGGGCTCTGTGCTGCTGCCCATGGGATTCCTAGGGACAGCTCTGTCCCCCATTAGGAAATGTTTTCCACAGACCCCCCTGTAACATTTTGCAAACCCCAAGGGGTCACAGACCCCAGTTTGGGAACCATTGTCATAGAGTGATATTATTGTATCAGGGAAGCTGCTGATACAGTACAATGTACAACGTACTGTATCAGGGAAGAGCAGAATTCCAAAGTAGTAATAGCACTCATTTGGGATTAATATTTAAACATTCTGTCCCTCACATTCACTTTTAAATGTAGTTTTTAATCAAGACACTGTCAGGCACACCTTTTCATTACCCTTTGAGTGTTTCAGCATTGTGTTTGTGTTGTCTTAGCATAGAAAAACAGCATTATATAACTATATTTAATAGGGCCCAAAAATGGCATCAACAACATTAGAGCTACTATTAGATGATGCTTTTTTCCTCGTTCATGTCACAGGCTTAATCTATCCTGTCTCAATCAGTAAAATGCTTCATTGTTAAAATGCTATTAGCCAGGTATTGACTAATGCCCATTATGGGTCACATTCTGCTCACCTTATTTATGCATTGACTTCAGCAGAAGTTCTATACAAGTACGATCAGCAGGATTTGGCTGTGTATGTATTATACCAGGACCTTGTGGATTCAAGGGGCCTCCACCAAGCACAGCTGTCATTCTTCTCTTTTCTAACTGTAGGAATGGCTACCTACTAGCACCCCTTCTAACAGAAGTAGACAGGCTGTAGGAAGGGTGGAGGAGGTTAATACCTTATGGTTAATACCTGTGTTTGGGACTCAGGTGAAATGGGCTCCATTCCTGGTTATTACACAGACATCCAGGCATCAATGAATCTCTCTGTGCCTCACTGTTTCTTTACTATGTGGCCTCTAAGCACAACTATAACTTAAATAAATAATGGCTTGCTGACATGGTGGGTAGTACATGGTGTAGTCTCAGATAGAGTAGTAGTGCCAAGGGTATGCGCCACTAACACCCAAGGAACTCTGAGAGAGATTATGCCCCTGAAGATTAATGTGTCTAGAATCTCTGTGTCCGTGAAGTTGTGCATTAACTGAACAATCTGGCACGAAAGGGTATAAATAACATTTTATCAATAATAGTATTTCATAATGTCTCAGAGGCGTGTCAGAGGTGCTGACATTAAAAATCTTTTAGACTTATATCAGACCTATACAAGTTTGATTTAAGGAGTATGTTGTTTCTGGTGAATTTGGCATCTAAGGCATTGGCACCTGACAGCAGGATTATCAGGCTATGTAGATTCTCTCCTCAGGCCCTACGCTCCTAGCTGTCTTTGAAACACCACTGACTTCCTGAAGATATTACAGTTCTTTGGTGATCTTCCAGAAAACACCATCCTAACCACTATGGATGTAGAAACTCTCTACACAAACATTCCATGCAAAGATGGACTACAAGCCATCAGGAATAGCATCCCCGATACCATCACGGCAAACCTGGTGGCTGAACTTTGTGACTTTTTCCTCACCCTCAACTATTTCAGATTTGGGGACAATTTATACCTTCAAGTCAGCGGGACTGCTATGAGTACCCAAATAGCACCTCAGTATGCCAACATTTTTATGACTGACTTAGAATAACATTTTGTCAGCTCTCGTTCCCTTTCGTCCCTACTCTACTTGTGCTACATTGATGACATCTTCATCATCTGGACCCATGGGAAGGAGGCCCTTGAGGAATTCCACCAAGATTTCAATGATTTCCACCCTACCATCAACCTCAGCCTGGACCAGTCCACACAAGAGGTCTACTTCCTAGACACTACAGTGCTAATAAGTGATGGTCACATAAACACCACCCTATACCGGAAACCTACTGACCTCTATACTTACTTACATGCCTCCAGCTTTCATCCAGACCACATCACATGATCCATTGTCTACAGCCAGGCCTTAAGATACAACCACATTTGCTCCGATCCCTCAGACAGAGACAAACACCTACAGAATCTCTATTAAGTGTTCTTAAAACTGCAATACCCACCTGGTGAAGTGAAGAAACAGATTTACAGAGTCAGAAGGATACCAAGAAGTCACCTACTACAAGACAAGTCCAACAAAGAAAGTAACAGAATGCCACTGGCCATCACCTACAGCCCCCAACTAAAACCTCTCCAGTGTATCATCAAGGATCTACAACTTATCCTGAAGGCCAATTCCTCACTCTCTCAGACCATGGGAGACAGGCCAATCCTCACCTACAGACAGCCTCCCAACCTGAAGCAAATACCAGCAACTACACACCACACACCAAAAACACCAACCCAGGAACGGTGCCAACTCTGTCCACATATCTATTCAAGGGACTCCATCATAGGACCTAATGACATCAGCCACACCATCCAGGACTCGGTCACCTGCACATCTACCAATGTGATATATGCCATCATGTGCCAGCAATGCCCCTCTGCCATGTACATTGGCCAAACGGGACAGTCTCTACACAAAAGAATAAATGGACACAAATCTGACATCAGGAATCATAACATTCAAAAACCAGTAGGAGAACACTTCAGTCTCTCTGGTCACTCAATAAAAGACCTCAAAGTGGCAATTCTTCAACAAAAAAAACTTAAAAAACAGACTCCAGCATGAAGCTGCAGAACTGGAATTAATTTGCAAACTGGATACCATCAGATTAGGCCTGAATAAAGACCAGGAGTGGTTTGGTCATTACAAAACCTAAACTTAATTTCCCCAATACTAATTTCTCCCTACTGTTACTCACACCTTCTTGTCAACTGTCTGTAATGGGCCACTCTCTTACCACCTCAGAAGTTATTTTTCCTCCCCTGGTATCCTGCTGTTAATTAATTTATCTCATTAGACTGACCTCACACTTGGTAAAGCAACCCTCATCCTTATATGTATTTATACCTGCTCCTGTATTTTTCACTTCATGCATCTGATGAAATGGGTTCTAGCCCATGAAAGCTTATGCCCAAATAAATTTGTTAGTCTCTAAGGTGCCACAAGGATGTCTCATTGTTTTTGCTGATACAGACTAACACAGCTACTGCTCTGAACATTGGCAATAGGTATAATTCAGATTATACTTACTGCCAATCAAAAAACAACTACTGCTAGTGATGCTGATGAGGTGGTTCCAATGAAACCTGAATTTAGACTCAATTTGTCGTGGGAGGAAGGGAGCAAATGTGGTAAGTTTAAAATATGTGAAAAATCTTGGCCTTGCTGTGTCTGGGTGATTGGACTGCCACTGGTAATATCACTCCTTGTAGAAAACTAGTAATAGTGTGAATACTAAACATTTGCTCCATATGGTACTTTCAGTTCCTGACTGATGATATTTTTCTACGATTGCCCTGACCATCTGCATCAGATGAGGGAAAGAAATAATTTCTCACCACATACTTGTTTAGCATAAAATAGATGGATCTGTGAACAGAAAATACTGGGGTATTCCATTGAAACTAATGAACAACACTGGTATTTTCACCTACCAATCATACTCATACCAGACTTCATTTCATAGAACCATAGGAGATTAAGGTTGGAAGAGGCCTCAAGAGGTCAGTCATCTAATCCAACCCCCTACTCAAAGCAGGACCAACCCCAACTAAATCATCCCAGCCAGGCCTTGGCCAAGCCAGACCTTAAAAGCCTCTAACGATGGAGATTCCACCACCTCCCCTAGGTAACCCATTACAGTGCTTCACCACCCTCCTAGTGAAATAGTTTTTTCCTAAATCCAACCTAGACCTCCCCCACTGCAACTTGAGACCATTGCTTCTTGTTCTGTCATCTGCCACCACTGAGAACAGCCTAGCTCCACCCTCTTTGGAACCCCCCTTCAGGTAGTTGAAGACTGCTATCAAATCCCCCCTCACTCTTCTCTTCTGCAGATTAAATAAGCCCGGTTCCCTCAGCCTCTCCTCATAAGTCATGTGCCCCAGCATAAGTCATTTTCGTTGCCCTCTGCTGGACTCTCTCCAATTTGTCCACATCCTTTCTGTAGTGGGGGGCCCAAAACTGGACACAGTACTTCAGATGTGGCCTCACCAATGCCAAATAGAGGGGAATAATCACTTCCCTCGATCTGCTGGCAATGCTCTTACTAATACAACCCAATATGCGATTAGCCTTCTTGTCAACAACTGTTGACTCATATCCAGCTTCTCAAAGACAGAGATGGATGTCCTGCTCTCTTCATTGTTCAGTTATACAGGAAGAGACATTATAGACATATCTAACAGTAAGTAGAGACTTTTTACTCGTAAATAACCATGTCATCTTGTTATAAGGATGTCTTGAATTTCTGACTCTTATGGGGACATAGTCAACTTAAAATTTAATTGCTGTCTGGAAAAACTCTCACAGACGAAAGAAGAAAATGGCTGGCTGTCTAATGTATGCTATAGGGGAACCAGGTAAAATAATTATCCAAAAAGCAAACAAGATGGATAATTCTCCCTCAATCCCTCCCCATAATCTCTTTGAGTTATAGAAATCTTAGGTGTTATTTGGTTGTTGTTTTTTTTAAGGAGACAAAAGTGTGACTTTCAGATTGACAGTGTCCCTTTAAATATATGCCCCAGATTCTTAAAAATAAGTGCAACCCTTCTGCCAGGCCGAATTGATAGCAGAAAGGGCCGGATTCAATACATGGGGTCCCTTCCCTACAACGTAATGCAAAACCAGCTCAAACCCCCACCCAGTGACCTGGGAAAATCTTACACACACCCCTGGGCGCCTTGAAGAGGCAATACTTCCCCTCTCGCAAGCACAGAGTCTCGGTGTAGCAGAAAAGGTTTAATTACATGAGATAAACAACAGGCATTAAATTGGGAAAACATCTCACCTAGAGTTCATAGACCAAACCGTGAGCAAAGACCCACCCCAGGAAATTGGGCCGTGTCCTTTTCCCTGGGTTCTTGAGTCCAGCAATCCCCAAATCACCCCAAGACTCCAAAGTCCAATACCCCAAATGTCCCTAGAGTCCAGCAACCCAAAGATCACCCACAGTCCCAAAAGTCCCACAATCCAAAAGTCTCTGTCCTGGGTCAGTGCAGCCCCAGAGTTCGAGAGTCTATCTGCAGAGGTTCCCCACCCCCCAGCCTGGGTAGAAAGAGGCACCTTACGTGGTCTGGGGACAACTGCCTTGCCTCTCCGTGAGGTTCTGCTTCTGCCTTCTCCACAAACTGCTCTACTCTACCAGCCACTCCACTCTGCTCCTCCAGCTGTCCTCACAAACTGCTCCGCTCCGCCAGCTGCTCTGCTCCACCAGCCGTCCTGTGATCCACTCCAGCCATCCCCGCAAACTGCTCAACTCCGCTCACTCTGTGGGCCGCTCCACCCATCCCCCAGCTGCTCTGCTCCACCAGCTGTCCCGTGATCCGCTCCAGCTATCACCACAAACTGCTTGGCTCTACTCACTCTGTGGCTCCACAAACTGCTCTGCTCCGCAGTATAGCTTCAGGTTCCCCCACTTGTTAGCGCAGTACTCAGTGCTCTCAGCTCAGTAATTCCAGCTCTTTAGTGATTTCAGCTTACAATAGGGGAGCCGCAGTGCTAGTGCACCATTAGCCCAAAGTGAGTTCATCTCAGTAACCTGTAGCTAGATTCTTACGGGAATCAAAAATCAACTCTGATGTTCCACAGTGGAGAGAGGAGTAGGTGGAACTGGTGCTTCTGGCTCACACAAAGAGCCTACACCACTAGGTACAGATACCTGTCCCCAGCCTCTCTCAATTCACTGGGTTTTGGAACCCATGTCCCTTGTCTAGCAAGTGCTATTTAGTTGATAGTGAAACCCTTTATCATAAAACAGTTTAGTAGTTCCTCATTTACTTAATCAGCGTGACAACACTTTATTCCTCCTGCGCCAATAACAAAGAAATTGGGGATCCCACAGCTGTGAAAGTAACCATTTTAGGCTGCTGTGGGCTATGCTAGGTGGAGTGGGTGTGCCTATGCAAACACAATCAGCCTCTGAAATTCTTTTGCACACACCATAATTCACCTCCAGATGTCAGGGTAGAGCTCATCCTGACTCTGCTCATATAAGAATTCTGCATTTCACTGCTGCGTTATCTTGTGTGTGACTTGTTAGTATCAGGCATATGTCTTGACACTTCACATGATGTGAGCAGAATCCAGATGAACTGCACTCTTTATTTAATTTATATTTGGTGAAGACTTGAATTTTGTAGGCAACTTTGTCACCAGGAATGTCTGTCTGCTTTCTCCAAGAAAAAAAATCACTTCTAGGTTATTTAAATGTGCAGATAAAGCCCCCAATCCTGAAACACCTTGCATGTGGATGGACTACTATACCTGGCTGCAAGAAGTTGCAAAATAAGAGCCTAAATGTTCCACAGATTCAACAGATTTTCCCCAATAGAGTCCTTAACTATCGAGCAATGCTTTCCAGTTGGTGGTGTGGTACCAGATGATTTTCAATAACATATACCATAAATGTTAAAGTTTCTGCCTTAAGCTCTGTGGATTTCATACTGCTTTTCTTGCATTTTATTGTATTGTTCTACAGCTTAGAGTCTAAAGACTGTGATGCATACTCACATACAATGATATACAGATAACTGTGCACTGTATGCAGATATTGTGTGCTCCACAGATTACAAATTAAATAATTTAATATTTAAATTTTAGACTGGGCAATATTTTCTTTGTCTAAGACAGCAATTTTCTGATTAATGTTTTTAATTTTAAGCAATGTCTAATACACAGAATAATAAAAATGACATTTTAGATTATTCTAAACTAAGTATGTTACCGAGAATACACAAGAGGCTTTTTAAGAGACTTTCCAGGTTTATGTTTACCGGGTAGAAGCCCACTAATTAATTCAAATTCAACTTTTTCCTTATTTTACAATGTTTCCTTATCCCTAACATTAATGCATTATTGAAAGTATTATGGATTTTGTTTGCACATTCAATGCGATGTTCTTTTTACAATAATACTTAGAGTAGAATATCTGGGAAGGAAGTAATGAATCGTATCCGGTGGTATTTGTGATAGCATATACTTTTAAGTATAAAACATCAAACTACAAGGGTAGCTAGCTCTCTAAATTTACTGTCAGCTTCTGAATAGATTGGATTTAAGAATTCTAGTAATACCTTTTATGTTTGCCTACTAAAATATTATATAGTCCACTGTTTACCTTCTATTATTTAATGTTGTAACATGTGTCAACGTTTTTCAGTAAATTCCCCTCAAATATGTTTGTGGAGTGAGGCCCCTTCATATCTCCAGTGGAGTCCAAACACCTCACTTGTGCCAGTTTCACACCCTTCTCCCACCCCTTATGCACCTGGCAATGGAGGACAATGAGATTGCCTTTTATCCCATCAACACTGCTCCTTAACTGGCAGTTGGCAATGGAGGACAATGAAATTGTCTTTAAGCCCATCAGCACTGCTCGTTAACTGGCTGGAGGATCTCCATTTATTGAGATGACGCACTGCTTTTCCTTCAGATGCTGATCACAGTGCTTCTGTGGCTCTCCTAACCCATGCTAGACAAGTGAGATGGATCTCCTGCAGTGCAAAGAAGTACCTCTTAAGTCATCCATCCAACAAAACTATTCTATTTAATACATTTATGTTTACAAAACCAGCTTTTCAAAACCTTAGTCCTTTCTCAATAAAGTCCCACAGACAATGTCAGGAAACAATAGCAGTGTCAGTGAAGATTGTACCCTGTGTCAGTAAATGTATTAATAAGGTGGTTGACAACCCTGATCCCCACACAGAAGCAAACACAAATAAACAACCACTGTGGTTTTTCTATTTTCTCTGACTGACCTCTTCTGCTGTAGTTGAGCTTTCCTTTTCTGGCATTTGCCAGGTTACGTGAAAAAAGATGTGCTTCTTAACTGAAATGATGACAGATAAAACTTATTCTAAGGCTCTGAAAGCCTCATAGATGTGAAACAGCTGGCAGCCTGGAATTGGGCTCTGAGAGGGGATCTCATAGATATAATAAATATAACTTGTGCTATGGTTAAAAGTAAATGGCTGATTCAGTGCAGTTACTGCTGACATCAGGAAGTGTTGCTTATGTATAGTAAGGTGGCATATAAAAATCCTCATAATATATGTTTGCTGATTCTAACATTTTTACGAAAGTGCAGATATGATTTATGGTGAGATATTAGAAATAAATGCTTCTGTGTAAACGAAAATATAATTTAACATAGTACTGCAGTTAATGATTCACTAAAGCTGGAAGGAAAGACTGGCTGATACTTAGATATCACAGTTTAGTAGATGGTTACTTGCAGAGTGCTTACTAAAAGGAGATAACAATGCTTAGTTATGGTTTATATTATAACCTGCAACTAAGCAGGAGAAAGTGTCAGTCCTGCAGTACAGATTTTTACTAATTAATTTTACTAATTTTACTCTTTCATTTGAGGCAATCCAGGTTAGAAATAATGAAGGAAAGGACAGTGGTTTTAAATGGGGGTGGTAAGAAAGAAGAGAGTAAGGCACGAGGCATTGGGTATGAGGAGAATGACAAAAGAGTCAAGGTGGCACTGAAGTTTAAGGGTGACTTGGTATTTTGTCAGTGGTAACAGAGAAGTGAGGCAGTGGAGTAGAGAGATGAAGAGGAAAAATAAGAAGATGTTTTGGAAAGTCAGGCTATGAGCTGATGGCAGGATATCCCAGGGAAGATGTCTGCCAGAAAGATGCTGGGCTGGTTAGAGGAAGTGGTTCATTTGAGAATCACACAGAGAGGTGGTATTTGAAACCGTGGTAGTAGATGACATCACTGAGAGAGAATATATAGGAAGAGTAGATGGAGGGCTGAAGTCTTAGAGATAGCAACAGATGGTGAGAGAGGGAAGAGTAAAGAGCCAACAAAGAACACACTGAAGAACTGTCAGCAAGCAAGGAGAAGAAAGAGGAAGTTAGAGAGTCACAAAATCCAAGAAAATGATAAAGGATTAGTGTGAAGGCATCAGTGAGAGAGATAAGAATACAGAAAAGTCCTTTTGGCTTAGTTAGTAGGACATAATTGGTTACTCTGTCAAGATGGTTTTAGTTGAGTGGAGAGGGGAGGAAAGCAGATTGGGTGTGATCAGACAGTGCAATGCACTGGAAGACAGGAAGTATAGGCAGTGGAAACAAACAACAGGCAAGTGGGACTGAAGGAAGATTCACACACACGCACACAAGATAGAGGAAGAAAGAGTAAGCTTGTCAGGTGATGGAAAGGAGGCAAAAGGAAAGACTGGTTAAAAAATAGTGACAGAGGGAGCTATCAGCAATGAAAGGAAGGAGCGGTAGGTTGAGGGATTGATAGAAGGCAGACCTCAGAATCAGAAAAATAGTACAAAGAACAGGAGTACTTGTGGCACCTTAGAGACTAACAAATTTATTTGAGCATAAGCTTTCATGGGCTATAGCCCACTTCTTCAGATGCATAGAATGGAGCATATAGTAAGGAGATATATATATATATACACACAACATGAAAACCTGGAAGTAGCCATATCAGCTCTAAGGCCTGGGCTACACTAGTGAGGGGGTTCAAACTAAGATACGCAGCTTCAGCTACGTGAAGTCAAAATATCTTAGTTTGACTTACCTGGCCATCCTCACAGCAGCGAGTCAACTGCCATTGCTCCCGCATCGACTCTGCTTACTCCTCCTACCGAGGTGGAGTACGGGCGTCAATTAGCAGATCGATTTATCGCGTCCAGATGAGACACGATAAATCAATCCCCAATACATCAAACACTACCCGCCGATCCAGCGGGTAGTATAGATGTAACCTAAGAGGCTAATTAATCAAGATGAGCAATTATCAGCAGGAGAAAAAAAATGTTTGTAGTGATAATCAAGATAGACTAGTCCTCGCTTACAGACAGCCCCCCAACCTGAAGCAAATACTCACCAGCAACTACACAACAAAAACAGTAACCCAGGAACCTATCCTTGCAACAAAGCCTAATGCCAACTCTGTGCACATATCTATTCAATTGACACCATCATAGGACCTAATCACATCAGCCTCACCATCAGGGGCTCGTTCACCAGCACATCTACCAATGTGATATATGCCATCATGTGCCAGCAATGCCCCTCTGCCATGTACATTGACCAAACCGGACAGTCTCTATGCAAAAGAATTAATGGACACAAATCTGACATTAGGAATCATAACATTCAAAAACCAGTAGAACACTTCAACCTCTCTGGTCACTCAGTAACAGACTTAAAGATGGCAATTTTGCAACAGAAAAGCTTCAAAAACAGACTCCAACTAGAAACTGCTGAGTCTGAATTAATATGCAAACTAGATACCATTAACTTAGGCTTGAATACAGACTGGGAATGGCTGAGCCATTACACAGATTGAATCTATTTCCCCATGTTAAGTATCCTCACACCTCTTGTCAACTGTCTGAAATGGACCATCTTGATTATCACTACAAAAGTTTTTTTTTCTCCTCTTGATAATTGCTCATCTTAATTAATTATCCTCTTACAGTTGATATGGCTACTTCCACCTTTTCATGTTCTGTATGTATATATATCTCCATATTATATGTTCCATTCTATGCTTCTGAAGAAGTGGGCTATAGCCTACAAAAGCTTATGCTCAAATAAATTTGTTAGTCTCCAAGGTGCCACAAGTACTCCTGTTCTTTTTGCGGATACAGACTAACATGGCTGCTACTCTGAAAAATAGGGGGTGAGGGTTAGAGAAAAGAAGAGAATTCTTATCAGATATTTTCAAAATGCTAGTCAAAGAAAATTGCAGAGGCCTCTAGGTATAATTCTGGCCCCATTGAAGCCAGAGGCCAGGATTTCATCCAGTGTGTGTAAGGAGAGGAAGGAGAGTAGAGTGTCATCAGATCAGGCATCCTAATCAGCCATTGAGCAGAGGTAAATGTTTAAGAAGAGAGAACGCAGAAAAAAGAGTGATTTTAAAATAGAGGAAGTTAGAATAGTTCTGGGCTTTCTCCAAGAAAGCAGCTGATTGTCTGATCTGACATGGCTATAACAATATTCACAAATCAACTTTTTTTAAAAATTACCAATTATTTGGACTTGATATTGACAGAGGACAATACTTCAAATAGCTGAGTTCCACAGAAACCAGTGTTCCAAATATATGTGGAGTGTCTCATTGTACAATTTAATACACATATCTCTTGTAATATTTAATACGCTCAATTACATGGACTGATATTGTAATGCTAAATTCAGTAGAGCCTCACTAATCTACGCTTCACTTATACCTCATAACTTGGGGCATAGGGAGGAGAGGAAGCTTTGTAAATCCTTTTCCATACAGGTTTCAAAGTAGAATCATAGTAATAAAGATCCATGTTGTTTTTACAAAATGTACTAGTAAGTGGATTGTAATATAAAGAATTCAAAATTATAATTGAATATAAAAGAATTGAAGACAATACCTTTTTTCTAGAGTATCTATTATAGTCCCTAAGTTAGCTACCTTTTCTGAGATTCTTTTCCAGTCCCTCAAGTGCACCACTTTCAAGTGGCAAGCCCATGCCTCCACTTCTCTTTGGGGTGGGATTCCCAACTCGGATTAAAATTGCAATGAAGACGCAACCACTTGCCTTTAACCCAGGCTCCCCTGTATGCTTTAGCTAGGGCTGCTAAGTCAAGTTAAAAGCAGAGCTGCCATGTCTTTACTATTTAACCTTCATTAGCTAACTCAGGTTGGCTAACCTGAGTTAAGGACACATCTTCTTTTTTGCCGTGAAGATACCCTGAGAGTAACTGTGGCAGCCTGCAGCCACTGACAACTTCTCCTCTCCTTCTCTGTAGGACAGATCCTTTTAACCGATCAGTTTATTTTGATCTCCAGATTCTCAGCCTTGTCAAACAGTCCTGCCAGCAAGGTTAGAACTGGGGAGTCCCTCTTCATGGCTATAAAGCTGACTACAGTATTGTGTTTGAGGGAATGCTCCTTATCTAGGTCATTGTCTTACCTTTCCTGCCTGGTTTCTTTAATAACCCCTTTTGCTTTAACTCTGTGAATTCAGCCAGCAGAATAATACACAGATAGGATGATGAGGGACATACTTTATTTATAAAAAATAATACAAATATTTCCCAGTTCTCTCTAGTATTATTTTTATTTCTTTATTGTTTGGTCATTGTGACTTACATGCTATTTAGCACAACTCATTTATTTGCAATAGATCTCACAGTTATTAATGCTAAATACTGAGGTTTTACTGTAAAGCACTAAGCTGCTATAGCGAATCTTGGTATAGAAAAAAATGCTATAGATGGCTAAGTTCACTCAATAAACTGGAATAGTCCTTTTGTTTCTGGTTTATGTGGCAATCCAGGTACAGTTCCCAAAAAGATTGGATACTTGTCCAAACTTTATCTGAACCTGAACCTGAAGGTTTTAACTCTTGATAAGGCAAATTCATTGTCCCCACCTCCATTTCAACTAGGCCTTCAGCTAGACCTTTACAACCAATCAAACAGCCTTTGGCTCTCTTCCTGGCCCTCAGTTCTCTTTGGCCAGGTCTGCACTACAGACTTCAGCTGATACAGCTATGTAAATGGGGGCGTGAAGGGGTATAGCTGTACCAGCAGCAGTACCTAGTGTAGATGCTTTTATACTGGCAAAACTGAGCTTTCAGTTGTATAGTTCGGTTTGCTTGGGGGTGTGAGTGGGGATTTTACTATAGCAGTACAAAACACAGCTTTGCTTATATCTCTGTGTCCACACTAGGAGCACTCTGCTGGTATAGTATATAATATAAAGCTCCCAATGTACAGACATGGCCTTAGTTCCCCTTCACAAGGTAAAGAAAACAAGAGGGTAGGGTTGCAAGGCATCCGGTTTTTGACCAGAACACCCGATTGAAAAGCGGCCAATTCCACATGGCTCCCAGAAGTAGTTGGCATGTTCCTCCAGCTCCAATGCTCAGGGGCAGCCCGGGGGACTCTGCGCACTGCCCCCGCCTCTAGTGCTGGCTTGCATATCCCACTGGCCAGGAACCATGGCCAATGGCAGCTGCAGGGGTGGCGCCTGAGGACAGGGTCAGCATGCAGAGCCTCATGGCTGCCCCTGTGCCTAGGAGCCAGAGAAACATGCCAGATGCTTCTGGGGGTTGCCTGAGGTAAGCGCTGCCTGGAGTCCTCACCCCATCCCATTCCCCACCCTCCTGCCCCAGGCCTGAGCTCCCTCCTGTATGCAAACTCCCTCCAAAAGCTTGCACCCCACACTTCCTCCTGCACCTCCTGTCCTGCACTCTGAACCCCTTGGCCCCAGCCTGGAGCCCCCTCCTGCACCCCAAACTCTTCATTTCTGGCCCCACCCCGGAGGCCGCACCCCCAGCCAGAGCCTTCAGCCCATCCCTCATCCCAACCCCCTGCCTCAGCCTGGAGCCCCTCCGAATCTCTTAGCCCCACTCCCCTTCCCCCTCCAACACCCCAAGCCTCTGCCCCAGCCTGGTGAAAATGAACAAGTGAGCAAGGTGGGGGAGAGTGAGCGTCAGAGGGAGGGGGGATGGCGTGAGTGGGGGTGGGGCCTCAGAGAAGGAGTAGAAAAGGGTGGGAACTGGTTGTGATTTTGTGGCATTTCTGTGATGACTCTCAGGGCACCCAAGACTCTGGATTATCTTGTTACCTCCTGTCTCCAACTGGAGGGAGTCTTTCTTGTTGTAGCCAGGGGTCAGCTCCCTACCAGCACCAGTTTTTCAAGCACTCTTCTCTGGGCTATACTAGTCCTAGCTTCTCCAGACAGGTTAACAATAGGTGCATCCCAATCCCAGAGTCCTTTTGAATTGTTTCCCTGTGGTATCCAGCCCCTGACACTGGCTGCTCACAGTAATTTGAGAGCCTCTGCACCCAAAGATGTAGTGTACTCCAGTTTTTACCTTAAACTACCACTCCCATAAACCACATCACACTTGTGAGTGTTTATAATCAAACCAAAGTTGATTTAAGAAAGAATAAAGGTTTAACCAGAAACAAGAGTGTAATGGAAACAAATGGTTACAATACAAATCATACAATTTGAATCTGGGTCTACACCAGTCATTCTCAAACATTTGCATTGGTGACCCCTTTCACACAGCAAGCCTCTAAGTGTGACCCTCTTGTCATAACATTTTTTCCCAGATCTGGACCTTAACCTCCAAGCTTAGTTACCAGCTAGGACCTGGTATCGCTGCCACCAGTTAAGAATTATACAGTGCTTAGCTCACTGTGGTCTCCCCAAAACCTTCCCTGGGGGACCCCAAGACTCAGATTCCTTGAGTCTCACAACAAAGGGAAATAAACCATTTCCCTTCCCCCTCCTCCCCTCCAGGTGTTCCCTCCCTGGGTTCCTGGAGAGATATACAGAAGCAAGCTCCGTGAATCTAAACAGAGGGATTCCACCCTCCCTGTTTCAAGTCCGTGAAACACAAGCACCGAGAGAGCTAACCTCTCTCCCCCCTCACCCAGAGGGTATGCAAAGTCAGGCTTAGTAAACCTAACACAAAGAGATTTTCCCCCGACTTCTTCCTCCCACCAATTCCCTGGTGACCTGCAGACTCAATTCCCTGGAGTCCCCACTAAAGAAAAACTCCAACAGGTCTTAAAAAGAAAACTTTATATAAAAAGAATGAAAAGGGACATTAAAAATAGTCTCTGTATTAAGGTGACAATATACAGGGTCAATTGCTTATAGGAAAAAAATGAATAAACAGCCTTATCCAAAAAGAATACAATCCAGCAACTACACACATGTAAATACAAAAAAACAATATAAACCTATTGTCTTACTATCCTTGTACCTACAACTTGGAAACAGAAGATTAGAAGATTAGAAAGCCTGGAGATTCCTGTGGTCACTCTCAGAGCCAAGAAAGAGAACAGACAAAGACCAAAGAACTCACGCCCAAAACTTCCCTCCACCCAGATTTGAAAAAGTCTTGTTTCCTGATTGGTCCTCTGGTCAGGTGTTTCAGGTTACTGGTTTTACCCCTTTACAGGTAAAAGAACATTAACCCTTAGCTATCTGTTTATGACACCTCTTTATAAATTAAAAACATTTTTTTATATTTAACACTATTATAAATGCTGGAAGTAAAGTGTGGTTTGTGTATGGAGGCTGACAGCTCGTGATCCCCCAAGTAATAAGCTCACGAGGGGTCATAACCCCAATTTGAGAACCCCTGGTCTGCACTTATCAATAGTTACCTTTCCTGTCCAATAAAGTAGATTTCCCCACCCCAAAGTTCAGGCTGGCTGGTTTCTCAGAACCCAGGATCCAAAAATTCATGAAAGCACTCCCACTGCACAATGGGCTTTCCTCAGGGAATGGCTACAAAGTGCTTCTCCCTTCTCTGTTATACTGAAAACAACCTTTTGTTTCTAGTCACAGACAGGGCAAATGCCTATAATTGTTGTAAAGTTGTTGTTTTTTCCCCTAACATTAAGTGCCTTTGATTGTATTTGGCTCTGATGGATTCCCATTTAAAGTTTAGTATTGTACAAGACTAAACAATTGAGCCTTGTGTTGCATCACTGGTCAAACAGGGTGGGCTATCACTGAAACACATTATCTCCTGGTGACTAATTTCTATTCCAAGTTTATAATGCATACTTTTACTGTAAATACTTTATTCCTTTAATATTACCTGTACATACATTTCTGAGTAATTATGAATCCGGACAAGTTATGAGTTTTTGTAGATACTTTACATATTACTTTTTATGGATAAATATCCTATAAGACGTGTGGTGTAGTGAGTTTGTAGGTCAGAGGTGAGAGTTGTTTGCAAAGAACAAGAGACTCTTCGCCAACAGGTCTCTCTGTCACAATTTCATAAACTGAATCAATCCCAAACCTTGAAAAGATTCAGTTTCACTTCTGAGAAAGGGTTAAGGCTGGAATTGTCCTAAACCAGTTCTATCACAGGTTGTAAGAAAATATCCACATACATAGTGTTTCTAGTCTTGTGAGTAAATTTAAAGTTTACATCATTCTGCTTAAAAGTTTGTAGTGTTTTACTTAAAACAGATATTAAGCATGAAACTACTCTACTGTATGCTATATTGATTTTGAAAGCTCTCAAAATGACCAGTTCAGAGACCAGCAAAACTCATTTGTTTGACAGAGGTGACATTTTGTTAAAGGTGGAGTAGAACTATCCTTTGCTTCAAAGTAGCCCTGAAAGTACAGTCTCTTCAGACATAATGTTGCTTAATAAGTTTGCTTTCTCATACAGGTTTCATTGTGATAAGTTTGTGACATAAGTCTATATAAACCAGAACATTCAAAATTAAGCACTAGCTGTTGCAGTGGGTTAGACTGTCACGTCTGCAGTCCTGAGTTCAGAGCTGGTAAAAGTGACATTTAAAAATGAGTTGTGTGGTCTCTGTACAAATCCACACCATGATTCATGTCATTTTAGCCAAAAACTATAATAGCAAGATTTTTACAGATAAAAAGTCAGATTCACTCAGAGAGAGGGGTGGCAAGGCTTGTGCAATGCCTCCTGATGCTATCTTGTTTCAGATTAGTACTATGAGTCTGTCACTTTCATGAACACCAAATTCACTGACATTAGAAAAGTATTTTTAAAAAAACAGAATTAAATAAAACCTAAAGCGGATACCATTTCTGAGCTTATGCCTAGTTCACTCATTTTTTCCAAGACAAAAATTAGAGATGAAATGTCACAGGTACATCTACACTGCATGCTTCTTTCAGTAGCATGTAGAGTACATACACATATAGCCCCCTCAGCACAGGTATAAATAGCAGTGTTTCTGGATAGGCACAGCTTAGACATAGCCCAATCTATTTGCCTATCTTAGAAAACTACAGTTGCACTGCTGTTGTGCGTCAATATAGATCCTTATAGAAACTGGGCAGGAAGGAGGGAAGTTCTCCCATCATTGTAGGTAATCCACCTCCCCAAGAGGTGGTAGCTAGGTCAATAGAAGAATTCTTCCATCTACATAGCACTATTTACCTGGGGAGTTAGGTTAACTTAATTATGTCTCTCAGGGCAGAGGTGTGGATTTTTCACACCCCCTAAGAAACATAGCTATGCAGATATAACTTTTAAGTGTCGACCAGCCCATAAAGACATGCCTGCAGAGTGTGGTTATGTATCCGAGTACATACGTACATGGTTCCCTACTTGCTCAAGCTGTGCCTCCCTGGCTACACAGCATCAGTGTAATGTCCTACTGCCTCTCCACTGTTGGAGCCTTTCCCCTCCACAGGAAAAGACTCCCCCAGTTGCAAAGACTCCAGCAGGAAAGGAGGCAGTTAGGAAAGATTTGTGCAGCTCTGCACTGCAGGGCCTTTCCTCACATCATGGAAAGGCTCTGCCAATTCCCTGCTGCTGGAGCTCTTCCCCACTACAGGGAGAGCCTCCAGAAATGGGGAAAGGCTCTGGCAAGGGGGAAGGCAAGAGGGGAAGGCTCAGCCTTTCTCTGCTGCCTCCTCTCTACCAGAACTGCTGCCTCTCCACCTTTCTCACTGCAGTGAGAGGTTCTAGCAGTGGGGAGCTGCTGATACCTTTCTCCACTGCCTCCCCTCTGTCAGAGCCTTACACTAACATGTGTAGCTAGATACTGCAGTGTGGACACAGCCTGCTTTTCACTACCACATATAGTTGTGTCGCCACCAGTGGTGTATAGCGTAGATGTACCTTAAACATCCTGTATTTCCTCTGTATTTCAACCTTTCAGCATTGTTAGTTTAAACTCCAAGTCTTGTATTTAGTGGGTAATAACAAATAAGATGTACTGTTCTACTGCCTGCTTTCTAGTTTCATAGGTATCTGGTAGAAGAAAATAAATAGTAACTGTTATAATCCTTTATGTATGGTACATACATTGTTTATAGTATGGTTCATCTATGCCTACACAATTCAGGGAATTAGCACCGAATCAATAAACTAAAAAAAATGCTATTAAATAACCTTAAACTGACTTTGCTAATATAATATGTCAAATACAATAATCTTTTAAAATTATACATAAAAGATAAATCCTTTTATAATACTGATAGTCTGCAGAGACTCTCTATAGTTAAGTAGGGTAACAAGGTTTCTTTTAAAAGACTAATTTAACCAGTTCTCTAATTCCACCCAAAATAATCCGTTGCCTTGAAGCTTGACCTGTACATTTCAAATCTGATATATTTTGTTGTCTGCAAGTAGGGTGGGTGCCTTTCGGTTCTTCAGCGAGTTTGGTGGGTTAAGTTTGAAGTTTTTCTAACAGTGCTTTAATCTGTAAAAACTACAAAACATTCACCAGTTCTACAATCTATACATGACTGGTTCTGAGATGTCTGCAGCCATAAAATGAAACTTTGTTAAAGTCCACATATGACCTGTCAAGAACTAAGGCAGGGATTGTAGGCACTTGAAGAATTACTGCTTTTTTTTCTCTGCTCCAAACTGTAGTGATTCAATTTGTATTGTTTTTGCACAATGGAGCCACAATTTTGGTTTAAGCCAGTCTCTCTTTTTGTTTGTTTTAGTTTTAGTTTAGTTTTGTTTTTGTAAGTATAATCTTCATTGTCTGGCTATATCGAAAGAAGGACAGGAGACACTTGATATGGTTTTAATCAAGCTGCAACTTTATTAAATGTCTGGGACTACCCAGCAGATAAAAGTGTACAGTGCAGAACACTCTATCATTCAATATCTACCCAAGGGGCTTCCGTCAGTCCCCTTCCTCCATCCAGGTCCCCAGCCAGCCCATTGCTGGGACCTTACTATCGCCCCTCCTCCCAAAGGAGGGTTAAGATGGGCTATAAGAAAGGGGGTTGGCTCCCTGCCATACCAGTCATAGAAGTCCCGAACCCCACCCCCTGGTTCTGCTCCTTTAACAAACATCTCCTTTTTAAATACTTTACTAAACCATTTATCTGGTCACTGTGTATCTTCCCATGGAGTACTTGCACTGGACATCCAGCCCACACTTACATAATGAGTTGTGACATCGTAGTCTAACTCCCATCCCTACTTACCATAACAGCCTCCCCCCTCCCCGCAAAAAAAATTGCTGTGGGAAAGGCAAAAAAACCCACTCTACCTAGATCAATCCTTCTCAGCCACCCTAGGAAGGAACAACTAGCACAATGCCCACAGCAGGTCCTGACAAAATCTGGTATTTTGCCATCTCAAGGAGAGGGAGGGTGGGTGCTGCTCTTCCTGGTCCAAGAAGGAGGGGCTTCTCCCTGCCGGTTTGCCTCTTTTGAACTCCCCAGCCCTTTCAGTCCCTGAGGCTGAGTCAATGTCATCATGCTGACCCCCCCCCCCCGCAGCCTTTTGCAGCAACTTCTAAGCCTCTCTCCCTTCCCTCGTCCTGTAAAGCGCTAATCCTTCTCCCCCACCTCCCCACATCCACTTAAAGGTATGGTGTGGTCAACTTTAATGTTTTTATTACCTTGTGGTGTTTTTCAAATTATTTTTATTGCATTTTCACCCCTGGAGTTACAGTTATTAACTTGCAACTTTAACAGCAGTTTATCTGTTTTTTCTCTTGTATCCAAAATTTGACTCTCACATTATTTTTTCTTATGTACAGTATTGTATAATATTATAGGAAAACTTAAAAGAGCAGAGTTAAATTGTGATGGTCTGGCAACTATACATAAAACGGTAATCTTGTTTTAATTTCAACAATACTATATGTGGCAAAGAGTTCTGTGGCACCTTATAGACTAACAAACGTATTGGAGCACGAGCTTTCATGGGTGAATACCCACTTTGTCTGATGCATCTAGTGGAAATTTCCAGAGGCAAGTATAAATATACAAGTAAGAATCAGACTAGAGATAATGAGGTTAGTTCAATCAGGGAGGATGAGGCCCTCTTCTAGCAGTTGAGGTGTGAACACCAAGGGAGGAGAAATTGCTTTTGTAGTTGGCTAGCCATTCACAGTCTATGTTTAACCCTGAGCTGATGGTGTCAAATTTGCAGATGAACTGAAGCTCGCAGTTTCTCTTTGAAGTCCGGTCCTGAAGTTTTTTGCTGCAGGTTGGCTACCTGTAAATCTGCTATTGTGTGTCCAGGGAGGTTGAAGTGTTCTCCTACAGGTTTTTGTATATTGCCATTCTTAATATCTGATTTATCCTTTTACATAGGGACTGTCCAGTTTGGCCGATGTACATAGCAGAGGGGCATTGCTGGAATATGATGGCGTATATTACATTGGTGGACGTGCAGGTGAATGAACTGGTGATGGTGTGGCTGATCTGGTTAGGTCCTGTGATGGTGTCACTGGTGTAGATATGTGAGAAGAGTTGGCATCGAGGTTTGTTGCACGGATTGGTTCCTGAGGTAGAGTTACTATGGTGCAGTGTGTAGTTGCTGGTGAGAATATGTTTCAGGTTGGCAGATTGTCTGTGGGCGAGGACGGGCCTACCTCTCAAGGCCTGTGAAACTGAGGGATTGTTGTCCAGGATGGGTGTAGATCACTAATGATGTGTTGGAGAGGTTTTGACTGGGGACTGTATGTGATGGCCAGTGGAGTTCTGTTGGTTTCTTTCTTGGGCTTGTCTTGCAGTAGGAGACTTCTGGGTACACGTCTGGCTCTGTTGATCTGTTTACTTATTTTCTTGTGCGTGTATCGTAATTTTGAGAATATTTGGTAAAGATTTTGTAGGTGTTGGTCTCTGTCTGAGGGGTTGGAGCAGATGCAATTGTCCCTTAGTGCTTGGCTATAGACAATGCATTGTGTGGTTTGTCCAGGATGGAAACTGGAGGCATGAAGGTAGGCATAGTGGTCTGTGGGTTTTTGGTAGAGGGTGGTGTTAATGTGACCATCACTTATTTTTACCATGCTGTCTAGGAAGTGGACCTCCCGTGTAGATTGGTCCAGGCTGAGGTTGATGGTGGGGTGGAAGTTGTTGAAATTGTGGTGGAATTTTTCCAGGATTTCCTTCCTATGGGTCCAGATGATGAAGATTTCATCAATGTAATGTGGGTAGAGAAGGGACGTGAGTGGACAAGAGCTGAGGAAGTGTTGTTCCAGGTCAGCCATAAAAATGTTGGCATATTCTGAGGCCATGCAAGTGCCCGTAGCAGTGCCACTGGTTTGGAGGTATATACTGTCATCAAATTTGAAATAACTGTGTGTGAGGATTTGTGCTGTGACATCATCAGGGATACTGTTCCTGACAGCTTGTATTCCATCTGTGTGTTGGGATGTTTGTGTAGAGAGCCTCTACATCCATGGTGGCTAGGATGGTGTTTTCTGGAAGGTCACCAATGCATTGTAGTTTCCTCAGGAAATCAGTGGTGTCACGGAGATAGCTGGGAGTGCTGGTGGCATAGGGTCTGAGTAGAGAGTCCACATATCCGGACAGTCCTTCAGTGAGAATGCCAATGCCAGAGATAATGGGGCATCCAAGATTTCCGGGTTTGTGGATCTTGGGTAGTAGATAGAATAACCCCGGTCGGGGCTCTAAGGGTATGTTGATTTGTTCCGGTGTTAGTGTAGGGAGTGTCCTGAGTAGATGGTGTAGTTTCTTAGTATATTCCTCAGTGGGATCTGAGGGAAGTGGCCTACAGAATTTGGTATTGGAGTGTTGTCTGGCAGCATCCTTTTGGTAGTCAGACCTATTCATGACGACAACAGCACCTCCTTTATCAGCCTCTTTAATTATAATGTCAAGGTAGTTTCTGAGGCTGTGGATGGCATTGCGTTCTGCACGACTTAGGTTATGAGGCAAGTGATATTGTTTTTCCACAATTTCTGCCTGTGCACGTCGGTGGAAGCATTCTATGTATAGATCCAGACAGTCATTTCGACCTCAGCAGGAGTTCATGTGGAGTTTTTCTTGTGCTGTTGGTGGGAGGGTATCTGTGTATCTGTGTGCTGTTCAGTGTTATCTTGAAAGTATTCTTTGAGTCGGAGATGGCGAAAGTAGGCTTCCAGATCGCCGCAGAATTGTATCATGTTTGTGGGGGTGACGGGACAGCAAGAAAGTCCTCGAGATAGGACAGACTCTTCTGCCAGGTTGTGTGTGTAGCTGGATAAATTGACGAAATTGCTGGGTTAGTTAGGGGTACCACTGTTGTGGCCCCATGTGGCAGGTAGAATTTTAGACAGCTTACAGTCCTTTTTCCTTTGTAGGGATGTGAAGTGTGTAATGTAGATATCTTGTCTTATTTTAGTGAAGTCCATTTTATGGAAATTTGGTTGTTTATGAGAGTCTCCAGGTTGGAGAGCTCTTTTTTGATGTTCTCCTGTTTGCTGTATAGGATGCTGATCAGGTGGTTCCTCAGTTTCTTTGCTAGAGAATGGCATAATCTCTCACCGTGATCTATGTAGTATGTAGATAGCAATGGATTTTTCACCTTCAGTCCATTTGGTATGATGTCCATCCGTTTGCATTTGGAAAGGAAGATGATATCTGTCTGTACTTGTGCAAGTTTCTTCATGAGGTTGATGGATTTCCACTCCATACAGCTAAATGCAGTGCCTTGCATGGTGTCAAGTATCAGACGGGTAGCCGTGTTAGTCTGGATCTGTACAAGCAGCAAAGAGTTCTGTGGCACCTTATAGACTAACAAACATATTGGAGCATGAGCTTTCGTGGGTGAATACCCATTTCATCGGATGCATGTAGTGGAAATTTCCAGAGGCAGGTATAAATATGCAAGCAAGAATCAGGCTAGCGATAACGAGGTTAGTTCAATCATAATGCTATATGTTTTATCAAGAGAATGGCACTAATAAATTTGAAGTATTTCTTTGTATAGAAGATTATATAGTCATTTTAAACACAAACTAAGAAATGTAGCTTGCCATACATTATTGTGAATGTAAAGCACAGATTCCCATTCATAACTGCTTAATTAACAAACATTATTGGTTTACCTGTAATTGCTTTAATTTATCATACTTTTAAAATTTACAACTAATATGTTACTATTTGTCTGCAGTTTCACTGTAATTACGCACAATTTACTGTTCACATGGCTAGATTGCATATTGCCTTTTCTGTACTTAATTATAAATATAAAAATACTATGTTTAAATGGATAGAAAAATTAACAATTTATTAAACCCTTTCAGCCATCAAGTATTTACCAAACAATATTGCCAATTAATTCTGTCCACTTAAAGTGAGAAATTAGTAAAAATTAGAATATTATGGATCATGGTTTAGTACCAGCTCAAAATAGTGCCAGAGGCAAACACAGAGAAAGCTTAGAGTTCTGGTCCCTAGCTTACTACGTACTGAAGTTTATTGCAAGGTGACACATTCCATAGTTCACAATAGTTCATAGGAAGGATGTATAAAAATCCTATTTACAGATATCTGGATTTTTACTCATGCTGCTTTGAAAATATAACCTTTGGTATTCAAAGGCAAACACTGAGAAGTCACTAAGTTAGCTTTGGCAATGCTAGCTAATGAGCGTCTGTTTCTGGATGACAGCTCTAATAGATCTGCTTTCTGCCCTTCCAGTTGAGGGATTAGTTCTACAGCTGCATGGAACACAAAGTACTCAGTGATGCCTTAGTGTCTGACTAGAAAAAAAAATGTGTTTTTTTTTTTATTGTTCCAACTAAAAAATATACCTTAACATATTTTACTAAAGAAAAATTTAGTATTACAAAGCATGTTTGGAAACATACCGATAATTGTTTAACCAGAATAAAATCATAGCATTAAGGCTAAAATATAGGGGGAGAGTTTGTGAAATTACCTATCCCAAGGTGTTACAAGCAATACTTTGTAATGGATTAACTATTACAATCCAAGCCATTTAAATAAATATATATATATACACACATACAGTGTTTCTAAGCGGTGCTTCAATAAATTGCGGCTAGGGATATGTTACAGCCTGCAGTCATTTCCCTTCTAGACTGTCTAGGTATAGCATACCATGTGTCGGTCATTAGATTGTATTATTAGCCTGTCTCAGTCATTACTAAGGAAGAACATTCTGAGAGAGTCAGCTCTTAAAAAAAGAAAAAAGAAAAAAGCTAGACTTAAAAGTACAAAATATTTTTTATTTTATAAAGATTGTTTTGAGAGCACTGCTAATTGAAGAAAAGAGTCTTATGGTCTCATAAATGGGTAAGAACAACTTGTACCTCAAAGATGATTGCAGCTGGTTCAGGACTCAGAATGCTATCCCATTTTCATTCTCAACATGAATTGAGATGGTATTGTACAGTACATAAATGATTTTCCACCGCTTTTTAAAAGGCAGTACATATTAATATTTTAAACTGAAGTAATTGCTTCTTGCTCAGCAATGGGTTTCATTTATGAGTGTTTATCCTTAGCAAATAGAAAATATGGTTAATCTAAGTTAAAAATGGGTTCTTTAAATAGCTATAATTACATTCTGTTTATATTTGTATGTTTTAGACACTTAAGATTTAATCGGTAGTAGTTCTAACAAACCATAATGTTAGCTAGTTTTAAATTGTTGTTGTGGATGACAGTTGAATGAGAAAATAAATGATGATTTGTCTACCATAATACACAGTAAATAAAAGATGGACCAAAGCTGAGAAGAATGTGTGTCATACTCATTTTTGATATTGAAAACAAAGAGAGAGAAATCAAATAAATCTTTAACAACTTCCATGGCCAATTCCTCTGTTATTTTTTTTGGTTTGTATAAAAACTGTAGCATAAAGTTTTTATTCTTAATAAGATATCAATGTTTATGCAGGTCTACTTTAGTAAAAATGAGGGATTTCATTTTAGTTTTGATTTTCTCTCTCTCCAAAAACACACATTATATAGGTAACCAAAAATTATCATTTAATATATTTCTACAAGCTGATTCTATGACAGGATAATACACATGTACAGTTTCATGCACAGAAAGAGTAATACAATGATAAATTAAGAAGTAATGATGACCACACCTAATACGTTGAAAAGTACACTGAGTTTTACATTCATTTTATTTTACTAGAAAAGTCTTTGACTGATACTCAGTCCCTTCCAAAGAGTCTAGGCAAGACACTTTGATTTTATGAAACCATCTAGATAACATGTATGGCTCTTTCCTACTAAGGGAAGTAGACTTTCTATGTCTTTCTGTCTATGTTTTTATGGATTTTATACAGATATACAAAAGAGGCCATCCATCAAAGAGACAGTATAACAATTGAAATTGGAAAAGTGTAAAGGAGATGGAAAAGAGGTGTAATTGTAGGCAACAAACTAATTTCTACTAGATTAAGAAAATATATTAGAATTTTTTAATCTTATAATTATATATTATAATATATTAAAAGTGAGACAAAAATTGGGCTAAAATATTGATTTTAATGAATGCCTTGAAAAATATATTTCCATGGCAACCAAGTTGCTTGTACGTATTTGATGATTTAGAACAGATAAACAGATTTGTACAGCCATCTTTGGTGAAATATTGCCTCAGATAAGGAAAAAAAGACATCAGAATACATAATGCTAATGTGTATCTAGATGTGGCACTTTCTCAGAAGCTTTTAATTGTTGCTTATTGGCGAAGCATATTTAGTAAACTGTCAACAGATTTATAGCACCCTTTGGAATTGGTATTAGCAGTTCTAGCAGTGTTCATGTGATCAGGAATCAAATAGATATTGAAGGTACTGTTAGCCTCGATTAAACACCAGTCAATGCCAGAGAAATTTTCTTAGACATGCGGAACTTTTTTTCAACAAATTATTTTTTGACAAACCTTGGCTAATAAAAATGATTTCCTTACTTTCAGTAAGAGGACATGATGATAACTCTGACATAAAGTAAAATTGAGAGGTTTAATTTTGGATTTTGCTAGATAGCATTTAAGGACAACAGGTTTAAAAATGAATTTTGTTTTAGATTGAATGTGAGAAGTATTTAAATGAGCTCTCAATGATTATTTTATAAATGATAAGCTACAGTACATTAAACATTCAAGGTAATAAAATAAAATATCAGCTGTGTAAACTAAAACAATGATTAATCTAAAATGAAAACAATTATATATTCTGGATCACATGTCAACAATGCCCTTTATGTAACTATGTACTAAGGGTAGAATTGTGGGGGGAAATGGTTATCTAAACACCTTGCGCCAGATGCTCTGGGGTGGTAGAGATGTGCTTTGGACCACATTTATGCTCCCTAGATCCTGTAACGACTGGGGTTTGTCAGTCTCCAGTATAATTAGAGCAGCCTAACATATGCTTGTCTAGCCGTGGACCCAGGGATTTTAGAGCCTTCAGGAATACAGGAATTAAGAGTACTAGAACACCCTGGAAACATTCCCTTTCATCCAGAAAATGTGGATATGCTGTAGTCCAGGAGAGGTGTTATTTTATTCTAATATGTCAGCTCTGTGCTATTAAATTTTCTAAGAGTATTTTGGAGGAATTCAGCCATAGACATTAGTTACAATTTAATGAATTCAGTGAGATTGCATGAGTTTAACTGGCAGACTTTGTCTCAAGTTTTTTTTGTTTTGAAATAATATTTCTTAATATTTAATAATTTTTATTATTATTCTTTATCCATTGGTTATCTGTTAGACTTCGGGGAGTGTCTCTGAAACATCTGTTTTTACAATTCATAGTATATTATGCTGTCTCTGCTCCACCTATGTTACATGCTTATATTACATATAAAATAACATGGCTTTTTCTCTTTCCCTTGTTAAGTTTACTTTATCTGAAAAATTAATAAAGGTTTAATATAAAGTAGCTCTGAATTAGTTGAAGTAGGTATTGAAACAGACTAAATTAAAAATATGATTTCCTTGTATTCTTGAGATATTTTTCTCTTACTATCAGGATATAAAATAAATTAAGGCCAGTCTCCTTTTTACTTTTATTTCCTATAGTAAAGTGGTAAAATCCAGGTCCTGAGGGTATAGCCTTCACTCAGTGCATAAATCTCATTCCAATTAATGAAAGTTAGGTGTGGCAAGAAACAGTTTTCTTGTTAGGGGGAATGTTGCTCTTCTTCCAAGAGGAAATAAGCCCAAGATTTTGTCAAATATTTAGGGCCTGATCATTCTGTCCCACAGAAAAGACAGATGAAGAAAAAATTACAAAGTAACCACAGAGAGTGGCAGGATTGTGTCCTTTTGCTTTAAAAGCAATGGGAAAGGCCTTTATACAAGAAAAGCTCTATTGGGATTCCATCACAGGAGACAGGTTTCAGAGGAGTAGCCATGTTAGTCTATATCAGCAGAAGTCGTTGTGGCACCTCAGCGACTAACAAATTTATTTGGGCATAAGTTTTCATGGGCTATAACCCACTTCATCAGATGCGCGGAGTGGAAAATACAGTAGGCAGGTATAAAAACACAGCACATGAAAAGATGGGAGTTGCCTTACTGTTGAGAATGAGCCACATCTATCATGATTGAATTGGCCTTGTTAGCACTACAATAAGTAATTTTCCCTCTGTTGATATTCACCTCTTTTTGTCAACTGTTGGAAATGGGCCACATCCACCCTAATTGAATTGGCCTCGTTAGCACTGAACCCCCCACTCAGTAAGGCAACTCCCATCTTTTCATGTGCTGTGTATTTATATCTGCCTACGGTATTTTCCACTCTGTGCATCTGATGAAGTGCGTTATAGCCCATGAAAGCTTATGCCCAAATACATGTGTTAGTCTCTAAGGTGCCACAAGGACTGCTCGTTGTTTTTGCATCACAGGAGAGTACACCTAATTGCCCTGTTGATGGGGCTCAGAACCTGTCTTGCACCATAAGCATAGTCTTCTGATGTTTAAGAGAAACTGATGATGGAGTCTGGTATCTTTGATGCAATCCTGTTTGTTTGCAAAGAATGTAAAAAGTCTTGTTTCCCTAAACACAGCAGGAATTAAACAGCAGATGACAGTTTATTTGTTCACAGCTCCAAGCTTTTCTTGGCTAGCACTTAGCCCAAAAGTTATCTTTCTTTTGTTTTTTTCTCAGAGCCATGCTACCATTGTCTTTTTGTGGCTTGTTTCATGCTTCCTTCCTGCTTTCTCTTTTAAGTTTCTCTGGTATTTCTGCCTCTCTCTTTCAGAGAAGTGCAAGTCTTCAGAAAACCAGTACTGGGTTTTAATGGCACCGTGGTGCCAGGCCCACACTCAGCAAGGGCCCTGCCCGCTGCTCTGCCCCGAGGCCCCATCTACTGCTTGTTCCTCTCCATGCCCACCCCATGCAAGTGGCAGGTGGGGCCTCAGGGGAAAGAGACTGAGCGGGGGGTGGGCCCACGATCCAGGCGCCGGGGCCCACAAAGGATTATTCCAGCTCTGCACAAAACAATACTCAGTGAAACCTCCTTGCCCACATCTGCCTTGCAAGTGTCTTTTGTTTTGGGGAGTGGCAGGTTTTGGGTGCAGGCTGCTTTGGTTTCAGTAATTTGATTCGATAAAGAAAATGAAGGTAAGCAACATTTAACCCACCCATAATAGTACTCATGCAGAGGTATTTTCAAAGCCTTGAAGGAAGGAGTTGGAGGGGAATGCCACTTCAGTGCCACTCTCCTCCCATGGAGAGGTCATTCCTATAATTAACTTTTTCTTTCCATGCTATTCAGTTGAAGAGATTATAGGATCCTTGGGGGTAAATGCCCCTTTCCCAAAGGAAAATCTATGGGGAGAAGGAAACTCTGAGAACTTCGCAGTGTTGTCACTGCATTTTCCTCTAAGGGGAAAAAGCTTAGTATCCTCATGAAGGGAGCAGAGGTTTCCAAGGATTCACATCAGAACTGCATGTTCTTTTCATAATCCCAGAATTTTAACTTTTATGACAAAGAATATAACTGGGAACTAATAAGATGTAGGCCAAACCTAAACCAAATGTTACAGCTTTTGTAATGCTTCCCTTCCCTTCCCTGCCATCCCCATTATGTCTAATACAGATTATAATCTCTTCAAGGCAGGGACATTGTCTTTCATTATGACATTAAAGTACCATTCACCTTTGTAATGCTTTAGCCATAATAACTCTGTGGATCCTGGGTCATACCTGTAAAGGCTGCCCTCCATACTGTTTTCTATTTCTGCCTATGCCCTGATAGAATAGTTCCCTTGGGGCCAGTAACTCATCCTGCTATGATAAAACATTCCCCGCACCCGAGGGTGTTTAGGTATATTAGCTCCCATACAGATTTTCACACAGAAAGCCAGAGGATTTAAATGTGAATATGCTATCTAGTGCTGTTCCCCCGTAAGTCTGGTGTAGTTTGTGTTCTATGGCCTTGATAAGTGCCTCCCATCCCCCCGCAATTTCTGAACTCCCAGCCACATGAAGGAACTTTGACAGGTTTGGGAAGCAGAAAGGAGAATGCACCAGACTACCACTATCCTTCTATCACAGAAGTTCAGAGCTTTTCTTCTCCTTTGCTCCACTCATGTTATAGAATCTAACCATTAATCATTGTCTTAAAATTCTTGGCTCAACTCTGTTAGAATTACTTCCTCTGTAGAAAAATGAATCTCACACAAATAGTAATACTTACTGAATGTGCCTACTTTTCCTAAAACACTGTGTGGAATATGTGTTAGAACAAAGACTTTTTTACAACAGTTTAGAGATTTATTTTGATCCTGAGGGTGAAGTTCCCAAATGATTCTGTCATTCAACAGAAACTCTTTCTCATGTGATTAATTCCAGGATGGATCCATTTAACCATATACATTATGGTGGTCAATTTGTGACTTCTGTGATGATGAAAATGACTTACAATTTTATCTAGATAGCTTTCCTGTGGTTTATGCCTTGCCTGGTTACTCTGTGTTACAAAATGAAACAAGGAGAGTCCATTTTTTGACTTTTTTTTTTCCCATCTTGACTTATCAGGATTTGCTTTTTATTGTGCGGGGCTATCTGATTTGTAACCTGTACTCTAGAAATATTCCTGGATTCTCCTGGGTACTTCATTTTTAAAAACTAGAGTAGTGTTATTTTTACAGTCTGATACCATTCGGTTTCTCTGGTTTATTGATAAATATGTACACACAAGCAGAAAGTCAGACATTTGGGACAAGGAATTACTGAGTGTGAATACTGAAATTAAAGTACATGAATAAATGACTTGAAAGTATTATTTTACAGAAGACTGGTGCCTTTAAAAAGTTTACATCCTTCTTCCTTCCTAAACTTCTCAGAAATGTCCATTTTAGACTTACTGATGTTCTTCCATGTTAACCTTCTGTGTCTGAATTAGATTACTATCTGAACTGTAAAATGACTCTGTTAGGATTAAGGTTTTGGCAACTACATGGGTAAATGGGACAGTCTGTTTTATCTGGTAGATTCAGTTGATGCCACCCAAAGGAGGAAGAGGAGTAGATCCAAACAGACCTTCCATCTCTGAATATCTAGCAGTAATTTTCACTTTCCCAACCTTCTCTCCCTCTTAAGCTTCTAAAGAAATCACAATTTTATCTGCCTTCCTATGCCTGCATTATTAAAAAAAAATTAGCCGCTAAGCTTGATATAGATATAGATACAGATATATAAAGAGATATAGCTATAGAGAGATATAGCCCAAAGGCAGCACGCGAGCTGATTTTCAGTGGCACTCACACTGCCTAGGTCCGGGGGGGCTCTGCATTTTAATTTAATTTTAAATGAAGCTTCTTAAACATTTTAAAAAACGTATTTACTTTACATACAACAATAGTTTAGTTCTATATTACAGACTTATAGAAAGAGACCTTCTAAAAACATTAAAATGTATTACTGGCACGCAAAACCTTAAATTAGAATGAATAAATGAAGACTCGGCACACCACTTCTGAAAGGTTGCCGACTCCTGATATAGCCATACATCCACACTTTTAAGATGCCTTCAGAATTTTATTCTGTGGTTGGGAGTTAGAAAATAATTTGATTTATCCGCATAAAAAAATCCAAGCATATGAAAATAAAAAGATATATTTTATTTTGCTTGGTCCAGAATCTCTTCACTAAGTTTAAAAATGTAATGGACTTTAGACTATTTCTTCTCAGTTGTCAATCATATATGAATTAAAAATATTTTAAAAGGTGTAAAAAATCACATAGAATTATAATATTGTCAAGGCTTGTGAGAAGAGACTGAAATAAGAAAATGCTTATGGAACTCCATTAAAATTATTATGGGCAGATAATAGAGTTGACAATAGTGTGAAAGGAAGAGTGAAGACTCAGAATTGTTAAAATAGGAGGTGACAAGCACATGTAAAAAGTATATCTTCCATACATCTAGAGGCAAGTTTGCATTTCCTTATATTAACTTATTACACATCATGACGTGTTTAGTCAACTGTTGCTAGTGATCAGTTAGCATGTTTGTCTGAAATTATTTGATAAATGGTTTATATGAATACATTCAGCCTAGAGATTACTCATAAATTGTTTGAACTATTAAAAATGGTAAATGTTATGATGGTGGTTGCTGTTGTTCACCATAAGTATTGCTGTGATACTCATTGCTCAATTTTTTACTTTTTTTTTTTTGCGTTGTCTGATTTGCCACTGAGGTGAAATCCTGGTTTCACTGAAGTTAATGGTAAAGCTCCCATTGTTGCTGCTGCATTATTGATGATTCTGAGCCCACAAAGAAATTATAGATGACCACATGAAAATATTCACTGTATATACCTACTTCTTATTTTTATTCAGTTGTACTGTACTAGGGTCTAGAGCAATAGTCCCTGCACTGTGGGGTTCTCCCCCCTAGGGAGCATGGAGGAATGTGCAGGGGGCACACAATGGGGTCTGGGCCAGCCCCCACATGGAGCAGGCAGGGAGCACCCCCAAGCTCCATCCCACTCCTGGCCAAACCACAGTTCTGCTCCACCCCAGCCCAGCTTCAACCACAGCTCCTCCCCCGTCCCCAGTTCAGCCCCTAGGTCCACCTTCAACCCAAGCTCCACTGCTGAGCCAACTGTTCAGTAATGCAGGGGGATCCAGGCTGATTCCATAACTGGTAAGTGGGGCAGGGGGGCGACAGGAAAAGTTTGGGCACCACTAGTTTAGAGGCACCAATCAAAAATCTAGATACCACTATTGTGAGGGATGTATTAGTGTGCAGTAAAAAGACATCAAAACCAAAGAGGTCAAAGTCTAGGTTCCAGCACAATGTGCACGAGAGAAACCAGGAGATGAGGAGGTTGAGGTAACGTTGTGAGCAAGTTGTCATACAATAATCAGTGATCATTATGGGTTCGTTAATACTTGAGATGGAAGCTGTTTCCCACCTTGCATACAGGTACCTATGCTAGGTCTATTAGAGCTAGCATCTAAAAACGGCAGTGTGTCCGCAGTGGCATAGGCCAGGGGTCGGCAACCTTTCAGAAGTGGTGTGCCGAGTCTTCATTTATTCACTCTAATTTAAGGTTTTGCGTACCAGTAATACATGTTAATGTTTTTAGAAGGTCTCTTTCTAAAGTCTATAATATATAACTAAACTATTGTTATATGTAAAGTAAATAAGGTTTTTAAAATGTTTAAGAAGCTTTATTTAAAATTAAATTAAAATGCAGAGCCTCTCAGACCACTGGCCGGGACCCAGGCAGTGCCAATGAAAATCAGCCCTCGTGCCGCCTTTGGCACGGGTGCTATAGGTTGCCTACTCCTGGCATAGGCAGTTGCTCAAGCTAGCTACCTATATATGTACTCAGGACTCAGGTGGGATTGTACTTCAGGTAGCTAGTCCAATTGGTTGCCCATGCCACCATGGACGCACTGCTATTTTTAGGCACTACCTCACGTAGAACTAGTATGGGTATGTCTACACAAGCTGGTTGCATCTCTCAGTTCAGATGTAGACATACCTTTTGTGTCTAACTCTTTGTGTCTAACTCATCTGGTAGTGTTTTGAAGGCATTGTGGCAGAGGTGATGCTTAAGAAAGAATCTGAAGGATAAAGTAATGACTGTGGATTTTTGCAATGGTCTCAGAAGGTGTGAAGTTACCTGAGAAAGAAACAGACACCTGAATGGTGGAGGCAGGTTGCTAGGCAATTCCCAACACATTCCTTCCTCATAAACATTCTTATGTACTTTTTATTATGTATTTATTTTGTATTCATAGTGCATAATTATGTCGGTCATAGATCAGAGCTCCTTTGTGCTAGGCACTGTGCATATACATAACAAAGAGATAGTCCCTGCCTCACAGAGCTTGCAATCTCAGTGTAAAGCAATAAATATCAAGGCCAGAAGCAATAGATATCAAGGCCACATTATGATCATCTAGTCTGACATCTTATACAACCCAAGCCATAGCACTTCCTCAAAACAGTTACTTCTGAACTAGAACATATCTTTAAAATAAATTTTTTTAAATACTGTTTTAAAATTTACCAGTGCTGGAGAATCTGCCATGACGCTCGGCAAATTGTTCCAATATTTATTACCCTCATGATTAAAAATTTGTCTTATTTCCAGTCTGAATTTGTGTACTGGAAGTTTCAACTTCTAGCCATTGGATCTTCTCATACTTTTGTTTGCCAGACTGAAGAGATCATTATAAAATATTTGTTTCCCATGTAGGTACTTGCAGATTGTGATCAAATCCCCCACCCCTAACTTTCTCTCTGTTAAGCTAAATAGATGGGCTCAAGGAGCTCAGTCACTATGGCATGTTTTCTAACCCTTTCCATGGCTCTTCTCTGAACCTTTTCCAATTTATCAACATCCTTCCTAAATTGTGGACAGCAGAACTGTATCATTTTGTGGGTGGTTGTATTAAAAGAAATATTGTTTGCTTGTTTCCAGCTTTCCATACAGTCCAGATCACTCAGTCTTGGTGACCTGTTCTCTTCATTATTTACCACTCTTCCAGTTTGTATCATCTGCAAGCTTTATCTGTGATATTTGTATGTTTTCTTCCAGGTCATTAATAAAGATGTTACATATCATAGGGCCAAGAACTAATCCCTGTGGAACACTATTAGAAAAACACCCTCTCGGTAATGATTCCCTGTTTACATTTTGAAACCTCTCAATTAGTCAGGTTTTAATCAGTCACCAAGACTGAGTGATCTGGACTGTATGCAAAGCTGGAAACAAGCAAACAATATTTCTTTTAATACAACCACCCACAAAATGATACATCTAGGAACAAAGAATATAGACCACATTTAAAAGATTAGGGATACTATTCCAGAAAGAAGTGACTCTAAAAAAAGATTTTGAGGTCACGGGAGATAATCAGCTGAACATGAGTTGCCAGTGCAACAATGTGACCAAAAGACCTAATGTGATCCTTGGAGGTATCAACAGGGAAATCTCGAGTAAGAGTAGAGAGGTTATTCACTGATGGAACACTGTAGGGAACTTAAAAGTCTCTCTCCAATTTCAGTTTTGGTCAATCTTTCCACAAACTTATAGTTATGTACACAGAAACAAGCTCATCCATTTCACTGAAAGTTGTCAAGGTAAGGATATTAATCTTGAATATTTTAGTATTTGATTAATAATTGATATTGGAGCTGTGCAGAGAGCAGAAATTCCATTTTGCAAAGGATTTTGAGATTTCAAAACTTGATTAATAGATTCATAGTTGTTAAGACCAGAAGGGACTATTAGATAACTTAGCCTGATTTCGTGTATGTCACAGGCCATTACATTTCATCCAGTTTCCCTTTTGCATTGAGCCCAATAACTTGTCTGGCTAAAGTAGCTCTTTCAGTCTTGATCTGAAGACCTCAAGAAATGGAGTTTGTTCCAGTGATTAATCCCCCTTACTGTTAAATATTTGTGCCTAATTTCCAATTTGAATTTGCTGGCCAGAGCTTTCTGCTGTTGGTTCTTATTATACCTTTCTCTGCTAGATGAAAGAGCTCTTCAGTACTTGGTATTTTCTCCCTGTGAAAGTACTTAAATATAATGTAATGAAGTCACCTCTTAATCTTTTTGATAAAATAAACAGATTGAGTTCTGTAAGTCTCTTACTGTAAGGCACTTTCTTCAGCCCTCAAATAATTTATGCAGCTCTTTTCTGCACCCTCTCCTTATAGTGAAATGGTATCCACATTTTCATTGCTTTCAAGGATATAGTTCTCCATTCTGTAGGTATGGTCTGTATTCCTTGTTCTTAAATGTATAACTTTGCATCTAATTGTACTACTACAGCACCTTTTGTTTTAATAGGCTTAGCTTACCAAGCAATACAGATTGCACTATATGACTGCCTTGGCGTCATTATTATTTACCACTCCACCAGGCTTCATGTCATCCATAATTTCTACCAGCAGTGCCAGTAATATTTATTTCCAGATCATTAACGAAAATGTTGAATAGTATCAGGCCTTTTAATCTTTTAATTTTTTTTATCAATTGAATACAATATCAGCTTTTCCATTATTTTTCCAGGACTGATATCAGGCTAACTGGCCTATAGTTACCCTGAGCTTTCTGTGTGCCCTTGTTGCCAAGAAGGCTAACAGCATTTGGGCTGTATAAGTAGGGGCATTGCCAGCAGATTGAGGGACATGATCATTCCCCTCTATTCGACATTGGTGAGGCCTCAACTGGAGTACTGTGTCCAGTTTTGGGCCCCACACTACAAAAAGGATGTAGAAAAATTGGAAAGAGTCCAGCAGAGGGCAACAAGAGCAGGTTAGACAAAACCTGTCAGGAATGGTCTAGATAATACTTAGTCCTGCCATGAGTGCAGGGGACTGATTAGATGACCTCTCGCAGTCCCAATGATTCTATGATAATTCCAATTATACCAAATTTCTTCTCCTCAATGGGAATTTCCTGATCCTGTTGCTTATTAACCTGACTCTTAGCACTGGTATATAAGCAACTGAAAAACTTCTTCCCTTCACATTTTTTGTCATATCACTTCAATTTATTCATGACACACTCAGTTTTACCACAGTTGCCTACTTAGCACTCTCCCTTTTCATTGTCAGTTTAATGCTCTCTTGGCTGCTCCACATCATCTCCAATGGAGAAGACTGGCCCTCTTATAAATCAGAAGTAGGCTATCCCATTTGTATAGCCCTCTCTCCCACTGGAATGTGGCTCAACACTTTACAAGACAAACATTCAGTTTCACACCAGTCAGGCAGAGAGCTCTTTATTCCAGTATTTTCTGCCTTCTCCTTTCTCTCATTCATGGGACTGGAAGGATCTCCAAGGTCCCAGATTTGGAACTTAGCGTCCAAAATATGGGGGTTAGCATGAAAAACCTCCAAGCTTAGTTACCAGCTTGGACCTGGTACTGCTGCCACCACCCAAAAAATTAGAGTGTTTTGGGGCACTCTGGTCCCCCCGAAACCCTTCCCTGGGGACCCCAAGACCCAAACCCTTGAGTCTCACAACAAAGGGAAATAAAACTTTTCCCTTCCCCCCTCCAGGTGCTCCTGGAGAGATACACAGAAGCAACCTCTGTGTATCTAAGCAGAGGGAGTCCACCCTCTGTAATTCCAGTCCTGGAAACAAAAGCACTTTCCTCTTCACCCAGAGGGAATGCAAAATCAGGCTAGTAAATCTAACACACACAGAGCTCCCCCTGACTTCTTCCTCCCACCAATTCCCTGGTGAGCTGCAGACCCAATTCCCTGAAGTTCCCCACTAAAGAAAACTCCAACAGGTCTTAAAAGAAAGCTTTATAGAAAAAGAAAGAAAAATACATACAAATGGTCTCTCTGTATTAAGGTGACAAATACAGGGTCAATTGCTTAAAAGAAATATGAATAAACAGCCTTATTCAAAAAGAATACAATTCAAAGTACTTCAGCAATTATAGACATGTAAATACAAAAGAACATATAAATCCCTATCTGATCTTTGGTACTCACAACTGGGAAACAGAAGATTAGAAAGCAGGAAATAGAAAAACTTCTCATCCGAGAGAGCATACAGGCAGAAAACAAAGAACTCAGACACAAAATTCCCTCCACCCAGAGTTGAAAAAAATCCTGTTTCCTGATTGGTCCTCTGGTCAGGTGGTTCAGATTACTTCTTTCCAGGTGAAAGAGACGTTAACCCTTAGCTATCTGTTTATGACATGCCCCCCAAATTGCAGACAGTGGGGAAGCTCACTGGCGGCGATTTCCTTTTAGAACTTGAAAATAAACAGATTAATACAACACATGCACCTTTACATATACCATTAAGTATATAACTAACAGACTTCTACATTTTAAGAACACTTTTTAACTACTGAATTCTGGGAAACTCTCACGGGAGAGTGCATCAGCTACTTTGTTAGAAGCTCCTGAGATGTGCTGAATTTGAAAATCAAAATCTTGGAGAGCTAAACTCCAACGAAGAAGTTTCTTGTTGTTCCCCTTGGCAGTATGAAGCCACTTTAGTGCAGCAGGGTCAGTTTGTAGCTGGAACCGCCGTCCCCAAACATATGGGCATAGCTTTTCCAGGGCGTATACAATGGCATAGCATTCCTTTTCACTTACTGACCAGTGGCTTTCCCTCTCAGACAGTTTCTTGCTGAGAAACACGACAGGATAGAAGTTGTGATCTGTTGCTTCCTGCATGAGAACTGCTCCTATACCACGCTCAGATGCATCCGTGGTTACCAGGAATGGCTTGTCAAAGTCCGGGGCCCTGAACACAGGGTCAGACATGAGCGTTGCCTTAAGTTGGGTAATGGCCTTTTGACACTGATTAGTCCACTTAACTGCATTTGGCTGGGTCTTTTTGGTCAGGTCGGTGAGTGGGGCAGCGATTTGGCTGTAGTGTGGTACAAATCGCCTGTAGTATCCGGCCAAGCCTAAGAAGGATTGGACCTGTTTCTTTGACCTTGGGACAGGCCAATTTTGGATAGCATCCACCTTGGCCTGTAGGGGGTTTATGGTTCCTCGACCCACCTGGTGCCCCAGGTAAGTCACTCTGTTTTGGCCTATTTGAAACTTCTTGGCCTTAACAGTTAGTCCGGCCTGCCTGATGCGCTCAAAGACCTTTTCCAGGTATAGTAGGTGTTCGGGCCAGGAGTCTGAAAAAATGACCACATCATCGAGGTAGGCAACTGCATATCCTCCCAGTCCTGCTAGTAGACTATCTACCAGCCTCTGGAAGGTGGCGGGTGCATTTCGAAGGCCAAAAGGAAGGACATTAAATTCATACACCCCCGCATGGGTGACGAATGCTGACCTCTCCTTGGCAGGTTCATCTAGCGGTACTTGCCAGTACCCCTTGGTTAAGTCTATTGTAGAGATGAACTGAGCACGTCCCAACTTCTCCAATAGCTCATCGGTGCGAGGCATTGGATAGTTGTCCGGACGAGTTACCGCATTTAGCTTATGGTAGTCCACGCAAAAGCGTATTTCCCCATCTGGTTTGGGTACCAGAACCACTGGAGATGCCCATGCACTGGTAGATGAGCGGATTATACCCATCTGTAGCATGTTCTGGATCTCTCGTTCTATAGCAGCTTGGGCATGAGGAGACACCCGGTAGGGTGGGGTTCTAATGGGGTGAGTATTACCTGTGTCAATGGAGTGGTATGCCCGTTCAGTCCGTCCTGGGGTGGCTGAGAACAATGGGGCAAAGCTAGTGCACAGCTCCTTGATTTGGCGCCGCTGCAGACGTTCCAGGGTGGTTGAGAGGTTCACCTCTTCCACGCCACCATCTTTTTTCCCGTCGTAGTAGACACCTTCAGACCACTCAGCATCATCTCCTGGACTGTACACTGACAAACCTGTAAGTCTCTGGAATAGAAAGGCTTGAGAGAATTAACATGGTATACTCTGGGCTTTAGTGAGGAATTGGGAAATGCTATGAGGTAGTTCACAGTTCCCAGGCGCTCTTGGACCGTGAATGGCCCTTCCCATGATGCTTCCATCTTATGGGCCTGTTGCGCCTTCAAGACCATAACCTGGTCTCCGACCTTGAAGGAACGTTCTCTGGCATGTCTGTCATACCAGGCCTTTTGCTCTTCCTGAGCATCCTTTAGGTTCTCTCTAGCAAGGGCTAAGGAGTGTCGGAGGGTGTTTTGTAGGTTGCTCACAAAGTCCAGAATGTTAGTTCCTAGAGAAGGCGTAAACCCCTCCCATTGCTGCTTCACCAACTGTAATGGCCCCTTAACTTCGTGACCATACACAAGTTCAAACGGTGAAAACCCTAAACTGGGATGTGGTACAGCCCTGTAGGCAAACAGCAACTGCTGCAACACTAGGTCCCAATTATTGGAGAATTCGTTGAGGAATTTACCTATCATGGCCCCCAAAGTTCCATTAAACCTTTCCACCAGGCCATTGGTTTGATGGTGGTACGGGGTGGCAACCAAGTGATTCACCCCATGAGTTTCCCACAGTTTTTGCATAGTCCCTGCCAGGAAATTAGATCCTGAATCAGTAAGGATGTCGGAGGGCCAACCTACCCTGGCAAAAATGTCTGTTAGGGCCAGGCACACAGTGTTAGCCCTGGTGTTGCCTTGAGCTACTGCTTCCGGCCATCGGGTAGCAAAGTCCACGAAAGTCAGTACGTACTGCTTTCCTCTGGGTGTCTTTTTTGGGAAAGGACCCAGAATATCCACAGCTATTCGCTGAAATGGGACCTCAATTATGGCGAGTGGCTGGAGAGGGGCCTTTACCTGGTCTTGATTCTTACCCACTCTTTGGCATACCTCACAAGACCGGACATACTTGGCAACATCCTTGCCCATCCCCTCCCAGTGGAAGGACTTCCCCAATCGGTCCTTGGTTCTGTTCACCCCAGCATGGCCACTGGGATGATCATGGGCTAAGCTTAAGAGCTTCCCCCGGTACTTAGTTGGAACCACCAACTGTTTTTGCGGCTGCCATTCTTCCCGGTGTCCACCAGAAAGAATCTCATTGTATAAAAGTCCTTGGTCTATAACAAACCGGGATCGATTAGAAGAGCTGAGAGGCGGTGGGGTGCTCCATGCCGCTGCCCAAGCTTTCTGAAGGCTGTCATCTTCTTCCTGCTCAGTCTGGAACTGTTCCCTTGAGGCTGGGGTCACCAGTTCTTCCTCAGACTGTGGATTTGGGCTTGGTCCCTCTGGAAGTGATATAGGTGATGGGGTTGTTTCCGTTGCTGGTGAACCGCTCTCCGCTGGTGCACCTGAGGTTCTTTCAGGCTCTGGCTGAGCCTTTTGGGTATGGCTATCTGTTGCTTCTGCCAGTTCTGGCTCGTTGGTGCCCTCTGGCGTTGAGTTTGAAGATGTGGTTGCAATTGCTGGTGCTGGTTGCTGTTCCAGTTCCGGGCCTGGGACTGGAGGTGCTGTGGCTGTTTCAGTGGTTGGCATGGAATCCGGGTCCATTACCTCTGTCTGGGTCTCTGGTAACACAGACAGGGTGCCTGTGGACGGCTCAGGAACAGGAATGGGTCTGGAAGCTTGCCTGGTTTGGCTACGTGTAACCATTCCCACTCTCTTGGCCCGCTTCAGCTGGTTGGCCAAGTCTTCCCCCAGTAGCATGGGGATAGGATAATTGTCATAGACTGCAAAAGTCCACATTCCTGACCAGCCTTTGTACTGGACACTCAGTTCAGCTGTAGGCAAGTCTACAGCTTGTGACATGAAGCTGAAAACTTCTATAATCTGTGTAGTTCCACATGATATAAAGTGACTGGATCCAATGTGTATTATCACCTGTGAAAATTGGCCAGATGACTTCATAATCTTGTTCAGTCTTATGGTTGCTCTGGGGCAGAGGTGGGCAAACTACAGCCCATGGGCCACATGCAGCCCGCAGGACCAGCCTGCCCGGCTCCTATGCCCCCGGCCTCTCCCCTGCTTTTCCTTCTTCCCCACAGCCTCAGCTCACTGTGCCAGCAGCATCCCCTGTGGGGGCAGAGGGGCTGCACTGCGGGGGCAGGGGAGCAGGCAGAGGTGTGGGTGGCAGAAGCACTGAGAGCATGGGCCAGAGGACTCTGGAGGAGCACTAGGTGGCTGCTCAGCCAGCCGTAGAGAAGTGGCACTTTGAAGGAGAAGCCATCGCTTCTCTCCAGCTGCCCCTGCTCCTCCTGAGTCCTCCGCCCTTGTTTGCAGGGCCACATTCTGAAAGGGGCTGGTGGAGGGGATGGTTAAGGGGTGGGGAGTTCCGGAAGGGGGCGGTCAGGGGACAGGGAGGGAGGGTTAGATGGGGGTGGAGTCCCAGGGGTGGTCAGGGGCGGAGGGGTCCCAGGAGGGGGTGGTCAGGGGACTGGGAGCAGGGGAGTTGGATGGGTCAGGGGTTCTGAGGAGGGCAGTCAGGGAATGGAAATGAGAGAGGGCGGCTGTTTGGGGAGGCACAGCCTTCCCTATCCAGCCCTCCATACCATTTCACAACCCTGATGTGGCCAAAAAGTTTGCCCACCCCTGCTCTGGGAAGAAAACACACTAACTGTTGTCATTGTGACTCTTGCTGAATGCTCTGTCCACTTTTTTTAATATGGAGTTGCTAATAATGATTGTTTGCCTTCTTTAGATTGCTGACCAGCTTCCCTTGGTGTAACTGCTTGTTACATACTGCGAGGACTCCCATCAGTTGTCTCCTGTAACTTTCTGTTCCATTACTCCGTAGACAGGTTTTCTTGTACTTGACTTGCTGAGTGCCTGTGTAATGGGTGTCTACCCCACTCAAGTGATAAAAAGGTTAATATGGGCCCTGAAGTCAATTAACCCCCTGATTGCATATGGAGGATGGGCCCAGTTTAACTAAAGATGAAGTCCCAGTTGGGGAAGGAGCTGGGTAACGACTCTAAAGAAGGGAATCACAGATTAGAAAGAGGCTGCATGGAGAGACGGAGGAACTCTCCAGGACTAGAGTAGAAAGGTCAAGGGGGAAGCCCAGGGTTAGAGTTGGCTCTAAAATCCTCTTCTAAGTAGAGAAGTCTGGCAGGAGAGCCATGGAGCATTCTAATGGGGATGGAGCAAGCACCAGTGGTAAAGAACCCTGATATGAGAGCAGGATCTTAACTTCCAGGGAGAGAGCCCTTGGAGGCATTCAGTGGAAAAACAGAGCAAGGGGAATTTAAGAGTTATGACAGTTCAGTCATAAAGGGGACGGAAGTTGGTTTAAGTTTATACTTTGTTTGGGGTACATTAGAGGATTCCATGGGAAGTCTCAGCCTTGAAAAAGAGGTAAACTTAAAGAGGCTGTGTGAGATGCCTGCTCATAGCCTTCAGTAAAGAAGTCCAGGAAGGCAGCAGTAAGGAGTCTGAGGGAGCAGACCTTGGCTGCTGCTTATAGGGTCCCTGAACTGTACTCCTGAGTAAATTCTGCCCCTAAAAATTCTGCACACAATATTTTAAAATTCTGAAAATTTTATTTGTCAATAATAAATGTGGAGGCTTCAGCATGGCAGTGGGGAGCACCGGCCACTGGCTGTATGAAGGTAAGAGGTCACCCTGAAGATCCCTCCCTCCTGGTGACACAGACTTGACAGTGAGGCTGCACCCAACCCTGACACAGAACAAGAGCCAGCCCTGCCCCTCTGTGCCAGGCACACCAGGTGTGGACAGGCAGGTGCAGCCTGGCAGAATCCAAGGGTGGAGGAGCTTAATGTTAGGGGATCCATGTATGGTTTGAGAAGGTTCTGTGTGGGACAATCTGGGTGTGGGTGGCTCAATGGGGGGGATGTGGTTGCACAGGGGCTCATTGGTGGGGGTTCCAGGAGCAGGGGGGTCCGGTCAAAGGTGATTGAGGTTCAGTGGGGTGGGGTTCTGGGTGTGGGGAGCTCATCAGGATGTGGAGTGCAAAGTTTCCTGCAGCCAGCGAAGGTTTCTGGGAGTGGGTCTGACCCAGCTGTGGCTGCTCCTTGCAGGGGGAGAGGAAGTCCCACCCTCGCCCACCCCCTGCCCAGCCGGGACCAGCAGCTGAACCTGGGAAAGGGTAGGAGTTAACAACCAGGGCATCCCAAGCCCCACCCCTCCCATGGTGATTTATCTCTCCATTGGCTGCTCCAGGCACCCGAAACAAGGTGCATGCACTGCTGGGGAGGGGTGTGTGCTGTGACTGCCACCTGATGTAAGACAATAAGGACAATTCAGCTTAGAGGGAAAAGCGTAAAAACATTAAAATGTTATTTATTGGACTTTCTATTACCCTGGAGGGAGTGGGACTAAAACATGACCTGCCAGATGGTTGAGTGATGAGTAAAGGCAGACCACCACAGGGCCAGAATGATCATCAGCAGGTAGAACTTCAAGAGGAGAACCTGCTATATCACACCCAGCCACAAGGGAGCATTCCAGCAATGAGTCTATCCTTCTACGATTGGGCCTGGTCTACACTACGACTTTATCTCAAATTTAGCAGCATTAAACCGAATTAACCCTGCACCCATCCACACAACGGAGCCCTTTATTTCAATATAGAGGGCTCTTAATATCGATATCTGTACTTCTCCCGATGAGGGGAGTAGTGCTGAAATCGGTATTGCCATTTCGAATTAGGGTTAGTGTGGCCACAATTTGACGGTATTGGCCTCCGGGACCTATCCCACAGTGCACCATTGTGACTGCTCTGGACAGCAATCTGAACTCGGATGCACTGGCCAAGTAGACAGGAAAAGCCCTGCAAACTTTTGAATTTCATTTCCTGTTTGCCCAGCATGGAGAACTGATCAGCACAGGTGACCATGCAGTCCCAGAATCAAAAAAGAGCTCCAGCATGGACAGTACGGGAGATACTGAATCTGATCTCTGTATGGGCAGATGAATCTGTTCTATCAGAACTCCATTCCAATAGACGAAATGCCAAAACATTTGAAAAAATCTCCAAGGCTATGATGGACAGAGGCCACAACAGGGACTCAACACAGTGCTGCATGAAACTTAAGGAGCTGAGACAAACATACAAGAAAGCCAAGGAATCAAATGGACACTCACAGAGGGAGGGGCGACTGATGACTGTAGCTATACCACAGTTCCCGCACTCTCCGAAAACCATTTGAATTCTTGGCTGAGCTCCCAAAGCCTGAAGGGTCAAAAACATTGTCGCGGGTGATTCAGAGTATATGTCATCAGCCCCTCCCCCACCCTATCCGCCCATGAAAGCAAAGGGAAAAAATTGTTTCTCACCTTTTTTCAGTGTCACCATATGTCTACTGGATGCTGCTGGCAGACACAGTATTGCAGCACTACACAGCAGCATCCCCTTCCCTTGCGGATGGCAGACGGTACAGTAGGACTGGTATCCATCACCGTTGTCCCATGAGTGCTCCTGGCTGGCCTCAGTGAGGTCGGCCGGGGGCGCCTGGGCAAAAATGGGAATGACTCCAGGTCATTCTCTTCTTTAAGTTCTGTCTAATGGAGATTCAGTCCTGCCCGGAATATCATGGCAGCTGGAGGCTTCGGGACTGAGTTTGATTTTAATTCAATTTTTAAAATATTTGTATCCTTTTTGCTTTTGACTTTACGCAATGTGAAAACATTTGCAAATTTTACATATAAGACAGTGTTAAATTACAAAATCTTCTTACCCCATTCAGTCTTTCTGATCTAATAATTGCCTCTGCCACTCACACCCTGCTTAAAAGAACTGTAGTCCAGTAGGTGGACACTGTTAGAGGAAAACCACATTTTATTGTCTTGTAATGGGCATTTTAATCCATTTACAAAGTGGCCAATTAATATTCACAGTAGCTTATTCCACAGTAGTCACAACTCTTACTTTGAGCAGGACAAGCCTTTAAAATAGAAAAGTAATCAGAGATGTGATCTTTAGAACTGCTGTTTTTACTTAACCCATTTGTATAGTTTTTCTTTTAGGATTGAATCATACTGTATTTCTAAATTGGGACCTTTCTCTCTTTTCAGTTACATAAGTAACGCTTTCTTGGTTTTCGTGAATACAAACCTTATCTAATAGCAGCTGTGTAAATGCTCCATTTCAAGTGTATTAAGAAATTTAGTGTAGGTTATTCATTCCTTTATTCCTAGGAGATTAACAAACTTGGAAAATTCTCTGTTCTATAGCGACATAATTGCAATGTCCAAGAGAAAAAATTCAGAACAGCAGCAGCCTAATGATGTTTTCATGCATCATAAGTATCAAATTAATAACCAGACTTTATAATCCAGCAAGTTGGAAAGGTCAGGAATTGGATGAGAACTCTAACCAGTGTCCTTGTAGTTAGCACAAATAAGTGTGTGATTGGCTGAACTCTACTGTGGCATTATGTCCATTAGTATGCTCTTTTATGTATATTTACATGCATACATTTCTCCTCTAACATAGCAGGGGAGATCAGGCTATCTTGGAACCATATCTTGTATGGTCTCATCAGATCTCAGAACTAAGCAGTATTGGACTGCATCACTATTTGTTTGGGTCAGGAAGTGTTGCTGTTTCAGAACATGTGACTTTCCAGTCTTTCCTCGAAGTCAGTATTCAACAGTGCACTAGGCTGGTACTTAGGGGATAGTGTTGCCCTCTTAGTGAGACATTAAGTACAAGTCCTGACCAAACACCAATGTTTTAAAACATTCCATAACACTTTTTGCAACAGTCATGTCCTCATATCCTGGACAATTCTAAATGGGGTAATTATATTCAGCTTACTTGTATCTTCTTTTAGTTTCAATTGGATAAAGTAGTCTTCTTTTCCTGTCTTAGGTTGTTTTGTAATGTTAGGTAGTGCTGTTTGGCAATGTTAGGTAGTGTTGTTTGGCCCTGAGGTAGCTGTTTTTATATGATGGATGAAATGACTGGTTTATTTTATGTATACATAAAATCAGTTACTACAGTCTTAAAGCACTTTGGAATGAAAGGATATATTGTATGTGTACGAACGTTAGAAATGTTGTATTCCCTAAAATGATTAAATTGCTAGTAACAGGAATATCAGACATTAAGGTATCACAGCATATTTTGTTTGCCTTTAAGTGTCTCAACAACAAAAAATAGTTATGTGAATAACAATTTCCCTGATGGATTGGCTTTGGACTACTAGTAATTTTTTAGTCACTAATATCTGTTCTTATGGATGATCTCTCTTTCTCCCACTCCCCTTCCCTCACTTCCTCTCTCACACCAAGTCCCTAAGGCACCTCTCTCACATTCACTTTCAATAAAAATCCTGTGTGTGTTTGTGCACACACTATTCTTGTCTTCTACTGACAAGTGTCAAGCTAGTTTTATAAACAGGTTTAAAGTGCTTTTATATCACAAGATTGCCATATATCTGTTCATGGGCTTGCTTATTAAACCAGTTTGACAGATGTCAACAGAAGACTATTGCTATATTACAGGATGTTTTTATCATAAATACTGAGAAGAAATTTCCAGTTCAATAAACTGGGAACTGGATTAGGTGCTGAGACTAAAACTTGATACCATGGTGAGCAGAGCCCTACAAGAGTCTGAATACAACTGGATACAATTCTTATTAAAATAACTCAAATTGCAATGAAACCTGGCAGCCATTCTATCTCCTGTCCTAAATGATAAAGCCTAAGGGCATCTACTAAGTTTCCTAGCACCAGTTACTTGCAGCCCCAAAGTTGCAGCTTTCAAAACATACCAACACAAGAGAGGAACATGTTTGTTTGTGGGGACCCTATATCTCTCCTTAATCTCTTTATCTGTGTCTTCTGAAAATAAAGTATGAACAGCCAGGTTCAGCCCCAAGGGATTCCTTCCTATCAAGTTAATAACAGACTAAGCAGACTTTGTAATCCAGAAGAATATGAAAGTGAATTTATATCATATTGGGCAACTACTCATGTAATGTCCTTAACTAAGGCTACTGTCAGCCCATCTACAATTGATGTCCCTCCCTAAACCTAGTCCTCAACACTGCTGTGTTCTTACCCAGTAATCCTTTCATGATGATGTAGAGGAGTGTAAAAATAAATCGCTAGCTTGGGCAATGTACCATGCAGAAGAGACAGATCCTTCCCATCACCAAATATTCCTATCAAATTCACCTGTATTATATGAATAAAGACCTAGTTACACAATCAAAGCCTAGCTAATTACTTTGATTTACACAGTGAAACTGTCCCTCCTCAGCCAACTCTTGAGAGGCTGAGCAGGAGGAACCATTTTGTTAGCAAGAAAGAAAGAATGGTCCCTGGTGCTTCTCACAGCCTTCCTTAATTCTTCAGGGGTGGGACAGTGGGAGTGCAAGTACAAGTGTCTTTCTGCCCCATCTATTGTGTCAATTTCCAAGGCTGGTAGTCTCAAAAGACTCCTTCAACATGGCAATATAAACAGAAGAAGGTTGAGGATAGGGTAGAAAACAAAGATGGACTATATGTAGGCAGCCCCTGTAGATATCCTGAGAGTCCCATCAACGGTGCTGCCTGTGGAAAAAGGAATCCACATTTTATGGATCTAGAATAACCTACTCATGTATGTTTTGTATCTATTTACAGTATTGTATATTAAGTAAAAGGAATAATTGTCTTGTCCCCTAAAAAGACAAAGGAGAAAATAACCTTTTAAATAACTGATACCTTAAGCCCATTTTTCTGCTGTTTACAATATAGTATCAAAATCCTCTAATTCTGTGTTAACTGCCACATACAGTACTGTCTGCCAGAATGCCAGTTGCAGGATAAACTCATCAGAATTACACTATTATTTACTGTGTTGTAAGTTCATGTGTAGATGGTTTAAAGGTGCTGCTCTCTATAGTTTGTTTTGTCTCCTTGCCACATTGCACTAAATCCCAGACACTACGGTGTACAAAGGAGTATTGAATTCAACGTCTGTGGACCACAGCCAACATCACATGCACAAGTTAATGACCGATTGTTATCTTTGCCCATAACTTGCATTCTTTTTTATAAGATTATTTCAGCAAGAGTGTGGATCAGAAAGTGCAGGATTAATTAAGGTCAAATCCCAATGAAATGTGCAATTTATTTTTGTGAGAATAAGAACCAAAAAAAATCACAGGATAGCTTTTATATATCTCTAAAAATATTTCAATGTTTAATTAAACTTGTATCGCAATTCCTTTCTTGTTTAAACAGACAGAAAATGGTACTGCAACATAATTTAAATGTTCCAATACATCAGCAGATTTGCAACATTTATCATTACTCAGAACTACTGTAATTTACAACAGTGATGAACCACCCCTAATGTCCTAACAATCCAAGCACATCTAAATCATATGACTGTGCTGACACTAGTACATTAACATCTGACAGTAGAAATTGGTCTCTGGGAAACCATTGAATTTAGGTCCAGTGGTGAAGTGTTATTTAAAAATGTGTGGGTTTTTATGAAGAATGATAGACAAAGTCAATGTAGTAGCCTCTATGCACTAATCATTTCTGTTTTAATGCTGTGCCAGGGTTCAAATCCCAGCTGAGAACCTAACTCATGATAAGATTGTGCTGAGTTTCTGGATCTCTTATAAAATGCATTGTTTCTTCAAAAATTATACTACTACTTTATTTTTAACTGATTTTTTCCCTACCTATCAGATTCTGACCTCCTTTAAAGGAAATAAAAATCACCTTGCTTCCTTGGGAAACATAAATAAACTACACTCAGCTCAGGTCCATTCCATTTTTCTGGATTTACATTGTACCAGTACAGAGGTTAAATTCGTCACTGATAAGAAGGATAGTGTTTAGCACTGTGGGGAAAATGGAAAATGAAAACCACAGTATCCCTCATTTATAAATTCAGTCACGCATTCTTTCTTGACTTAGTCTAGTGATTATTCTAGTTCCACCTTTCCCAGAATGTGTAGCTATATCATTGATTGTCCACTCTTAAGCAGATTAATATAAGAAGGAATCAAGTGAATTCAAAGATAAATTAAATAATAGTTCATTATTTGAAAACATCAGGTTTTTTTCCCTTAGTTTAGACATACGAGTGCAGACAAGTTTATTAAAAACTCTTATAGGTGAAGTTTAGATCTGCATATGAACATTTCCCAAGATCCAGTTTGTTTTTCAGCGGGCAAGAAACCTCCACGATTACAATGAAGTGTTGATAAAATGAAATATTATAGTCTAATAATGGCCAAAATAAACAGTTGGTAAAAACCTGGGGGTTTTATCTGCTTGTTGGCATACATTTAAATAAAATTATGACTTCTGTTTTATGGTTTAAAGTAATTTATAAATCTAGATTATTCACAGTAATTTCTAGTTTTGTTTTGCCCCTAAAACACTTTTTCCCTACACAGCTCCTTGAGAACAGAAATAAATTAGCTGGTTGAGTGTTATTCCATGACTGACATTTTCACACTATCCCTTGCCTTCATACTAAAACTATGACTCCAAGACTCAAAGGAAAATTTCTGTATTGTATTGATGAAGCTGGTGCAACAAATGATGCTGAAGAAATAATAATAGTGTATTACTATTATTTCTACTGGTATGCCCAAGCTCCTACCAGAATTGTCATGTTATCCTCATACACCTGTGACCCAGGAACCTCTTGGTGCCAGCTGGCAGAGGGAATACATAGTGTTTAATAGGGATCCTACTGGTCAGATATATGCATAATAATTCATTACAGGGTGGTGTGATGGGGTGTACCTAGTCCTTTGTGGCTCCACACTGGAGGCCCTGATGTCCTACTACACCCCGCCCAAGGAAGGAGCTGTGAAGGTGGGTTCTCCAGGTCTGCCTAGAAAGGCAGAAGTAGCCAATCAGAGCCCAGCAGGCTCTAGTAATAGGACTTGCTGGGCCTAAGAAGATCAGTTCCTAGCTGGTCCCAGAGTGCACTCTTCCTTGTTTCTGCTTGCTGGTCAAAGAAGCTCAAGAGAGAACCAGAAGATGGGTTCTGGTGGCATTTGCATTCAGAGAGGAGAAAGAGTGAGAACTTCAGCCCTGAATTAAGGGAGAAGAGAAAGGAACTACATGGGAAAAGGGCCTAGGGAATAGCAGCAGTGAATTGGAAGTAGTGGTATGTAGCTGTTGTTTATAAGGTCCCTGGGTTGTGACCCAGAGTTGTGGCAGGCCCAGTTTCCCCCGCCAACCACTGGGAAAGCATCCTAAGCCCCCAGAAGAAGATAAGGGTTGCTTAAAAGCCTGCGCAAAGAGCAGAATTTAAAGGTCCAGAGATGGGGCTGAAGATCCTGATGAGGACATCTAGTTTGTGGAACTCTTTGCTACACCAGAAGAAGTTCAATTTGAATGTGTGACTCGGCCTGAGCCACGTAAGACCTGTCTAGTGAGATCAACAACTTATAGGGGGTGCCAGAAGCAGGAAAACATTGCACTACCACACCCAGCAGCAGGAGGGACTCAAGAGGCAAGTGTTCCCTATCACAGGTGCCATGCGAGTTCTCTATTGAAAGCCAGTAGCAGTCTGGTGGTCATAATCACTGTGAAGTGTATATATGAATAAATTTAAGGAGTTATGTGTCTGTACTGAAAATTGTGTTCTTAAGTCAGGAACCAGGAGGTGACACATCTCTTATAGGTTCCTTTCAAGCAGGAGGTAGCAGGCTACCCATCTACCCCATCCTTCTCATGAGAGCTTGTTACAAAGAGAAGCAGCCTTGTTACGTCATCTAAAAAACATAGATGAGGTACCTATGGCGCACAGAAAAAGAGGCTCTGCCCCTTATATTTCCCTCTGGAAAAGAAGATATTCTAGACCTGAGGAGACAGTACAAATATATATGCTGCCTCAGATTCAGGATGGTAATGCTTGACTCCATAATTTCTTCTCTTCAGGCTCGAGACTGATTTGTAGCTCTTGACTTACAGGATGTATACTTCCACATAGACATTCATCCATCCCACAGGAAGTACCTAAGGTTCACAGTGGAACCCAATCATTACCAATGCTACGTGCTGCCTTTTGGACTTTTCACAGAAGCAAGAGTCTTCACAAAGTGCCTACTGTTAATAGCTGCCCATCTCATAGAATGGGGATGGGCAAACTTTTTGGCCCAAGGGACACATCGAGGTTGCACAACTGTATGGAGGACCAGGTAGGAAAGGCTGTGCCTCCCCAAACAGCCTGGCCCCCTATCACTTCCCACCCCCTGACTGCCCCCCTCAGAACTCCCAACCTATTCAACCCCCACTGCTCCTTGTCCCCTGACCACTCCCTCCCAGGACCCCGCCCCCAATCCAACCCCCCTGTTCCCTGACTTCCCCGACCCCTATCCACACCCGCGCCTCCTGACAGCCCCCCCGGGTCCCTACCCTCTATCCAACTGCCCTCTGCTCCTTGTCCCCTGACCACCCCCTCTTGGGACCACCCACCCCTAACTGACCCCCGGGATCCCACCCCCTTATCCAATTCCCTCCGTCCTCTGACTGCCCTTCGGACCCCTGCCCACATCTCGGCCCCCTGACAGGCCCCCCAGGACTCCCACTCCTAGCCCTCCCTGTTCCCCATCCTCTGACTGCCTCCCCGAACCTCCACCCCACCCAACCATCCCCTCCTCCCTGACTGCCTTCCAGGACTCCCCGCTGCCTTACCCAACCGCCTGCTTCCCACCCCCTACCAGCAGCAGGAGCTCACAGCTGTGACATCCGGCCAGAGCCAGCTGCGCTCCCCACACTGCACAGTGGGAGTGCCGTGCCAGAGCACAGGCAGCGTGGCTGCGGTGGAGTGGGAGGGGCCGAGGACTATGCTCCCCAACCGGGAGCTCAGGGTCCAGGCAGTATGGTCCTGCAGACCAGATGTGGCCCACAGGCTGTAATTTGCCCACATCTGTCTTAGAATCATAGCAGTGTAGGACTGGAAGGGACTTCAAGAGGTCATCTAGTCCAGTGCCCTTCACTCAAGGCAGGACTAAGTATTATCTAGACCATTCCTGACAGGTGTTTGTCTAACTTGTTCTTAAGAACCTCCAGTGACCAAGGAAAGGATTTTCATATCTACTCATTCATTGACGATTGGCTGATCAAGGGCATATGCCAGAAGAAGACAGCTGCAAGCCTGAACTATATCTTCTCCTTGTTCTCTCAGATGGGCCTCTTGGTGAACTATAAAAATTTGTTTCTTATCCCTCACAGATGACAGAATTAATAGGAGCCTTGATTGATTCAGTTCAGTGAAAGCATAGCTGTCTGAAGACAAATTCCTGTCAATGCAGTCACTATTATTTGGAATAGAAACAGAACAAACTACGACAGTAAAAAAAATGTGTTAGGGGCTGCTAGATCATATGGTGGCATGCATGTACTTGGTGCTGCTTGCCAGACTTCTTCTGCAGCCATTCCAACTGTGGCCCAGATCTGTTTGTTTATTCCCCCAACAAAATACTAGAAACCATGTGACCAAGAAGGTTGTGGTCCTGCCTCATGCCATTGTAGAACTAAGGTGGTGGAAGGAATCCAAGAACATGTGTGGAAGGAAGATATTATCAGCGCCTTCCTTTAATCACGGATATGCATCAGGGACAGGTTGGACAACCCACCTGGACCATCTCAAGATGCCAGAGGCCTGACCCATAAGGTTCCACATCAATGTCCTGGCTAGTTTGCATATCTTTCCTACCTGGTCACCAAAACTCGTCAGGATCTGCACTGTGGATTGGAACAACACATCTGCAATGCATTTAATCAACAAGCAGTGTGGCACACGCTCATCTCCCCTCTGTCAGGAAGCCATTAATCTCTCGATATGGTATTATCAACATGGAATAAACCTTATGGCTCTTCATCTCTTGGGAATCAGCAATAACTTGGCAGACTTACTGAGCAGAGAATCCATGGCTAATCACAAGTGGTCATTGCCAAGATGAATTATGGAACCAATAATCTGTCTCTTGGCAGTTCCTGTGATGGATCTATTTGCCCCCAGGACAACACCAACTGTCAGTTTCTGTTGTATAGGGAACTTGAACATAGTGTGGACTCCGGGCCTCCTTTATGCCTTTCCACTGGACCTTATGTAGCATTGCAAATCCTCAACTACTTGCTGTATTTACAGTTCTCCTGCCCTTCGTTCAGCTCTGTTAAGGTCTACCTTGCATAATCTCAGCTTGCCATCCACCTGTATAATCATGCTCTGTCTTCTCTCACCCAACAGTATCAATGTTCCTCAGGGGCTTGCTGCCTTCTTATCCACTGGTCAGAACCCTGCTCCTACTGGGGCATCATCATCCTTTTGAGACTCCTGGGGCCTCCCTTTGAGCCCCTTTCAGTGTGCTCCTTACTTCACCCAACTCTGAAGACTGTCTTCCTAGTTGTGGTCACTGTGGCTAGGAGAGTGAGCAAGTCCCAAGTAGTTATAGCAGACATTCCCTGCAGGACATTTCATATGTAGAAGATGATGCTCAGAGTTCATCCCCAAGGTGATTCAGATGAAATTCTGAGACCATCAGTCAAGCTGACTCTGTTCTTTTCCCTAATCCTCTTTCTTATTAGGAGAAGTGTTACCCACACTACAAGTTTTATATGACTCACTTTACTACATTGATGATGGAATCAAACTGTTCAGGTTGTCTCCCCATTTATTTCTGGCTACTCCAAGGCTCAAGCCATCTCATCACAAAGGATATCTAAGTGGATAATACATTGGTGGTAATGTAATAATATACTGGTAGATAATACCAGCTGATGGTGCACAGGTCACTCTGCCAGAGCTCAAGCGACATCCTGCACCTGCTTCAGAAATGTGCCATTTTCCAGATCTGCAAGGCAGTGCCATAAAATAGCCCATTGACTTTTGTCAAGCATTATGCATGGAGTTAGCAATTTGAGCAGTTCGGGGGGGTGGGTCGTTCTTCATTCCTTGTTTTACTGATACAGTTGGTACTCACTCTGTATTCCACCATCCGGGAAGGGTATCATATACCAGTCACCAACAGTGGGGTCTGTGCTCACACCTACTTGAAAGAAAAAGAACTGTTACTTACCCAATAGTAACTAACTATGGTCTTCAAGATGTTGTAGTCCATGTTAATCCAGTGGCCTGCCCTCCATCCCAAGTTTCAGAGTTCTGAGCTAACACAGACTTCTAATTGCAAGAAACTGAAGGATGGTAATGGTTGCTGCACCCTTCCTTCACTCACAAGAAGGTACATGTGCAGCTATAGTGGGATCCACACCGATTACAACATCTTGAAGAACCACCATCTCTGTAAAGTATGTAACCATTCTATATTTGGCGCAAAAAACCAACCAACTGAATTCTCAGCTTCTTTCCCCCACACTGAAAATTAGAAGCTATGAATTTTATACATTGACAACTAATGAGTCAAAGTTCAAGGGCAAGATACTTACATGGAAAATGTAATAGCATTTTCTTCACTGGCTTTAGGCATCATTTCCTAAACATTTATAGGAATGCCTGTATTTATATCATATTTTGATTCATCTTTGACACCAGTTTAGAAAAAAAGAATTAAAAAGCCATTTGTACATATTCTTGTATTTTATTTGTACCCTTGCCATCTATTTAACATTAATGTTGTGGAGGGTAGCTATTGTTTTAGAGTGACAAATAGAACAAATGGCTTAAAATGGCACCACCGCTCTTTAGCAGACTGTTTTGCTTTCATGCTAATGTAATGAATCATCTAACAATAGAGCACATTTTCAAAATTGCTCAGAAGGATTTTAGCAACATATGACCAGAAGGTTGAGGGAGGGGGAAGAACTGATCCCAAAGCAAAGTAATTAAGTGTATTTTTATGACAGCCAACCATTTCTGGAAGATGCACTTTAAATCCAAGTCAAGTCCCCAAAGGACTGAGTCTGGCGATCTCAACTAAATCCTTTGGAACACTCTGTATAGTACAAAAGTCTGCACATTTTGACACAGTTGGCAGCCTTTGTTTAAAAACAGGCTCAGCATCAACTGAGCCTGGAACCTCAATTTGCCTCAAGAAATAGTGGTGTCTTTAAGTAAAGAGGGTTTATGTTTGGTAAAACAGTGGAGAAGTCTACTAACCTCTGTAATTCTGTAAAGGCTATAGGTTGTACAAACAGTGTCAGTTTCCAACTCACAAGTCTCCCTCAATAGGATTATTGTTCAGTAACAATTTGTACTGGGATTTTTAAACATATGTTGTTATATTTTTAGGGGGGGGGTTAACACAAGTATTGTTTCCTCAGACTTTTTTTTTCTCGCTCCAATCTGTTCTGCTCCCAGATTTTCTTTTAAATTCTTCATAGTGATGATGGTCATGCAAAATACCACCTGCTGCTGACACAGTTCTGTAACAGGTTTTCAAGATAGTTGTTAAAGATAACACCTTCCTAGTGAATATGAGTCTAGCGGTGTGATCCAGCCAAGGGTGCTGAGGGCACTCTGGCAGTGGGCATTAGGGAGCACTGAGACCCAAATTAGCTTCTGCGTGTGCATATAAGCAATTATCTGTAGTCATCCACTACTCTGAAATAATTGGATCAACAGTGCATTTTGCTTAAAGCAGAGTGATTCTTGCTGTCAACTTTTCTCCGCACTTTATGTCTATTATAAGCAGGGCAAAGTAACAAGTGTGAACAAGTGTCTTGCATATAACCAGGAGTTCAGAAGGAGTGAGAATGTGAGGTTTTTAAAAAATCTAGCCTAGCTAATGTCTGTTGTTGTTATAGGTCATTTTAACTATATTTTGGTCCTGATGTTCTCCCCCCAAGCCCAGACTATTTTGCAATAGGTTGGAGCTTGTATGTTATATTTTTAAAGCAACAGGGTCTTGGGTAGTAAGGCTCACAAGAACTGCAAAATGCATGTCTTTCCTTTCAAGGTATTTAAACAATGAAATAAACTTATGTTGCTTCTTGATAATTTCTTCTCTAGCAGAAAACCTCTGTGATTCCATTTTGAAATATAAAATGGAATCACAGAGGTTCCCTCTAAATTAAAAGATGATCTGCAAATAGATTTTAAAAGTGTGTGTGCGTGCGTGTGTGTGTATATATATATATAATATAAAGTTTAGAATTATGTATTCCTCCAATGAACTGTGGTAAGAAATGCAGATTTTAAAAACATGTATCTATAATTTACAGGTTAGATGGTAAATAAGTTTTGTATATACTGCATACATATATTTTGAATTAGTGTAATTCATTCCTTATGGAGGAAGAAAAAAGTATATTTTTGGGTTTCGTTGTTATATTTCATGATAAAAATAATAAAGAAATAGTACATTTTTAAAGATTTGCAATACAGCATATAATAACTATAGGTTAGATTGTGCCCTTAATTACAGCCTTGTATGAGGAAGCATGATGTAAACTGCATCAACCCGGTAAGAGATCTGGGAAGAATGGGCTCTAAACATCCTGTTTCCCATTTTTTTGTGTGTGCATCAGGCCTTTAAAAGACATGACTCCATCTATTTTCCCTCCCTTCCTTGCTCCCTCCTTGTCCACTTGTTAATGGAGTGGGAGCAGAGGCTAGTATCCCTGAAGCCCTAATCTGGCTGTGCTTAGCAGGGAAGTTGTGTGTGTATCCCTATTCCACTCTCCAGCTACGTTTAGTGTTTGGCACAATCAAATCCTATATAAAAAGCAAGGTAAAACAGTTGACAAACAAAATATAGCTCAGTTGTTCCAGGGGGGTGGGGGGAGAGGGTAGGGAGAATTCACTGAGGGAAGGGCAAGATTAGTAACTAAAAAATGTGGTTGTTGACAGTAATGAGTTCCATCCTGCTTCCATAAAATGTATGTCAAAACTCCCACGGAATTCATTAAGATCTGGATGTAGGTCCAATATATGACCAAAATAGACCTCACATATCACATTCCTGGGACCCAGACCTTTATATAAACAAGTTTTTTTTAATGTGCAGTATTATTAATTGCAATTTTTATTTTTTTTACTTTATCCCTTTATATAGTGACAGATCCTGTAAGGTGAGGAATACCCTAGTATCTCTGAAGAGGCATTCATCACTTGACAGAATCTGGTTCATGTCTAGTGTCTGTTGATTTTTTCATGCTGGGTGAGACTACCCCATCCAAGAGCAAAATAAGGTGTTTGATCACACTAGGTGGGAGTTGTCAGGAAATATGGCAAACATTATGCACTAAATAAAAAAAAAATTTCCCCACCATTCTCTAGTTATTTGGAAGCAGTTTCCACAGATATCTAGTGGTGTGGTTTATTAAAGAATATATTTGTAGGTTAGATTCAGAATACTAATACAGGCAGCTAAAACCAAATTTCTTGTATGCTAAAAAAAGGAACTCTTTTGATCTAGAGCAGGGGTAGGCAAACTTTTTGGCCCAAGGGCCACATCGGGGAATAGAAATTGTATGGTGGGCCATGAATGCTCAGAAATTGGGATTGGGGTGTGAGAGGGGGTGAGGGCTCCAGCTGTGGAGTGCGGGCTCTGGGATGGGGCTGGGGATGAGGGGTTGGGGGTGCAGGAGGTGCTCTGGGCTCAGATAGAGGGTTTCAGAGGGTGGGAGGGGGATCAAGGTTGGGCCAGGGGGGCAGGTCCAGCTGGGGGTGTGGGCTCTGGGGTGGGTCTGGGGATGAGAGGTTTGGGGTGCAGGAGGTGCTCTGGGCTCAAATCGATGGGTTTGGAGGTAGGGAGAGGGATCAGGGCTGGGGCAGGGTTTGGGGCATGGGGAGAGGCTCAGTGGTGCAGGCTCCAAGTGGTGCTTACCTTAAGCAGCTCCCAGAATCAGCGGCATGTCCCTTCTCCGGCTCCTACACAGAGGCATGGCCAGGCAGCTCTACATGCTTCCCCATCCACATGCACCCCCCCCCCCGCAGCTCCCACTGTAGCACCAGAGGGGGCAATTGAAGCATGTAGGAGCCGGAGCGGAGCCATGCCACGGCTTCCAGAAGCCGCATGGTGCGGCCCCGGACCCTGCACCCCAGCTGGAGTGCCAGAGCAGGGTCGTGGTGCAGGTCAAGCCGCGTAGTGTGGCCCCGACCCTGCGCTCCAGCCAGAATGCCAAAGCGGGGCTGAGCCTTGTGGTGCGGTTCCCAACCCAGCATCCCCCCCCAGAACACCAGAGCAGGGCCAAGCCACATGGTCTGGCCCCTGACCCAGCACCCCATCTGGAGTGGGGCCGAGCTGCATGGTGCGGCCCACGACTCAGCACCCTGGCAGAGCACCAGAGTGGTGCTGAGCCATGTGCTGTGGCTCCTGACCCCGCTCTCCAGTAGGAACTAGCGGGCTGGCTTAAAACATAGTTTGGCCACCCCGATCTAGAGTATGATATCTGATTTGATTGCTGTATATCTGCACTACCCATTTCAGTAAATCAAAAACTCCAGTATAGGTGTCAGCAGTTTGAGTGCATATGTTGCTGGCAATGGACATCTCACTGGAAAATTTGACTCCCTGCTTTGAAAGGATTTAGAGTAGGAATTTGGTTGGGACATGATATGTCACATTTATGCCAAACAGAGTCCAGTTATATGGCTTACGGTGCATAAAACTGATAGCTTCTAATTCTCAGCAGGGAAAAAAAAGCTGAGGCATCAGTTGGTTGGTTTTTTGTGCCAACATATAGAACGGTTACTTATCCTACAGTAACTGTTGTTCTTCAAGATGATGTAATCAGTGTGGATCCCACTTTAGCTGCATATATGTGTCATGTACCTTCTTGTGAGGGAATGAGGGTGCCGAAGTTTCCTTGCAATTAGAAGCCTGCATTAGCTGAGGACTCTGAAAGCAGGGATGAAGAGTGGGCCTTGGATCAACTCTTTGGATCACACAGAATCAAGTGCATAGAAAGAGCCTACTGCTGTTTGTGAACTGTGAGGCACTGACTTCTTGCCAAGATGATCTCTAATTCAAATACCAGCACTCTAATTTCAAGATCCTTACCATTTACAGACTACAAGTACAGCAGAATGAGTAATCTGGCATGTTGAAAATCCAAATACATCCATTATGACCTTCTGTACTATCAACTGGATATTCCTTTTTTATGCTGTGGTGATGTTTTGTTTGTTTTTCAAAGTAAAGTCTTAATCAGCCCATTTTCTACTTGCTTGCTAAATCCTCTATTCTTTATCTGTTTTAACTCTGCAGACAGTGGAAACTGTTTCTTCACAGGATGCACACATTGATTTTTTTCCCATTGAATACTTTTTGAAAATTGATTTCTTCTTGATACAGTGTGTTATTGCTATAATGAGATAAAATTTAGATCTTTATTGAAGTTGAGGGTGTCAAATTTTGAGTAGGAACATTTTGTTTTCTGAACATACTTGCTCATTTTCCTTCTCAGTGCTGTCTTTAAGAATTGCAAATATATGATGATCCTTAATCTTCAGACTACATAAAAAAAATCAAATGTAAAGCACTAATTTGTCTGTTATCCATAAATTATTTTTTAAAATGAGAAATTCATTGAGTATTTAGTGGCATGAGAGTAAAGGTTTTTAGCTTTTAACCTTTTTTTCTTGAGGAATGGTTCAATATACTTTCAAATGATTCTTTGTTTATTTACAAAGCTGAACGGAAGTGGAGATGAATAAAAGAGGATACCACACTGCACCTGGCTTTCAGTATAGACCTTTTTCAAGAAGCAGGGATTCTTTAGGCCTGATTCCCATGCATCTTGAATTGTCATTTACAGCAAAGCAAAATATATGTAAAATTCTATCCCCATACATGTGAATGAATTTGAATTTGGTAGCCTTTCATATCCACTTTGCCTGCATAGAATTACATGAAATGTAAGACAGGACAATCAGGTCCAATCGCTTCAAACAGTAAACTTTAAAATATCTATTGTGTCATGAAGTAAGTAGTGCAAGGACAATAGAATTGTATGGACTAGCTATATGGAATCTAAGTTCCCATCTCCCTTGAGCAGCACCTAGCAATTTAGTTAAAAGATAAAAGATTTGATGGGAAGAAATAATTACAATTTAATGGAAATTGTACTTTGTAAACCATGCTAGTAGGAATACGAAACTGTGAAACGTACATAACTAAAACTTTCTCAGTGAGAATGTAAAGAGGCTTGTGAATATTAACATGCTTGTGATAGCTAAATATAAGAAGATAACCATTATGTCAAGCTGAAGGTGGTGGATAGTGGCTCACATTTCTCAGAAGCAGGGTCCAGAGTTCTCTGATAACTGACTCTCTGTGTTAAGTGATGATAGCCAGCCTTGAACAAGATATTTGTCTCCACATGTCTAGCAGAAGTTTGAGGGCTATTTTTGCCATCCTTCAAAGCTTCATCCTCTAATCAGCTATGACTTACAGTATATCCAGCTGCAGTGATCTTTGTTTTGTTTGTTTGTTTGTTTAGGTCTGATGGCTCTGTCTGGAATTTCTATTTGATGCCCATTCAGTTTGAGAAAATTGCTTATTGCGTCCTTCTCTTTTGTCATTAATGTGTCTGTGAAGCACAATATCATTGCTTTTCTTTCCACTAAGTTTCTTACTGCTGATGTCTGGACAAAGACTGGTGTTCTGATGACAAACTGTGAATACTGATGTGTTTTTCCCCTTGTCTGTATGAAGTTGTTTTAATACTTTATGCCCTATTGAATATTGTCAACATATGACAAACACCAGCAGAGGCTCAGCTAGCTCTCAGCTAAAAAACATGCATTAGACACAGGTCAAAGAGTAAACATAGATATAAGAAAAACATTCGGAAGAAAAACATTAAATTAAACTATGCAATTAAAATAAACTTTTACAAGTAACCCATTAATCCTCGGAGTGCACTAAGGTCCACATAGTCTCATGTGGGGTCTGAATGATCGTAAGGGCCACAGCACCAATGCATTGCAGTTGTCAAATCTTGTGATGACAGAGACCTGGATAATTGTAGCAAGTTTCATATCTGAAAGAAAAGGTCACATTCTTCTTGCCATGTTCTTATATTCTACAGTGGGGCCCCACTACAAAATCCTAAAGCAGCTATATAAAAAGAAGCAATAGTGAGCACAGCTGTGACTCAAGTATCTCGATATCTAACATGAACAACAAACAGTGAATATGAACAATAAAAACTGGGAACAGTCTTTCAGTCGAGGGCTAATATAATCTCTACCATTTTCCATCTGCTTTGCCCAACTTACAAGTATCACCTCCATCTCCAGATTGAGCCTCAGCTAATAAATATTCATCCAAGCTTCAGTCTCATTCTGACACTCTGTGTAAAGCAAAATAATAAACATTAGCCTAGTAAATATGGCTGAATATAATTTCCAAATTTATTTGAACCAACCCTCGCAGGGTTGAGCAAGTATGGGAAAAGTCTCTTCGGGACCTAGCCTTGTTGTTAAATTCTAACACATTTACATACATGGATGCAAGAATGTCTTTTCTTTTGCTTTCAGAATGTTCATTCTTTCCCTATCCCTGAGAATGTGTATGCTTTTTGTTATGTAGGAGGTCTCTTTGCCAGATTTGTTTTATCCAGTGGTCGTTAAAAAGGTATGACTACAAATGCACAGTTTGGAGGCAGAATGTATTCTTTTAACAGTTTTATTTTTATTTCAGTTATTAGTTAGCATAGCTTTTGCTAAAGTGACTTTTTACAAATCTGAACTTTAAAAGATACATAGTGTGAGCAGATAAAGGGTATACCATGAATCATGGAGAAAGGAAAAATTTGTCAAGGAGAGTTCTGAAAACTGCTTGATGTTAAGCAGATACATTGTCTTTCAGTTTAAACCATAGGAAGCTAAAGTTTTAAGTCTGTATCCAGAAGTTTTTTTCTTTCATCCTGATTGCTGGGTTTGGATATACAGTTTCTGCTGGAACATCCTAAAGTCACAGGTGGATAAAATTAAATTTGGTAGGTTAAAGATTTGACAGATGCTTTGAGCCAGCCTCTTAGATGGATAATAGCAGAATTGAGGTGCTGAAGCATAAACATATAGCAGGTCATTGTGGCTCTAACTTGTGTATTGTTTATTATACTTGGTATGTTGACAATCTGACAGATAGAAATACAAGAGGATATTCTGATATTGTATTGTAGATTCCACATGTAGTGCTCCTCTTATAATCAGTCATTTATATCTAAGTGACCACAGGTCATGCATATTTTTCTTTTAAAATAGTGAAAGCCAGTATTGATGACAGGCAGATTTTATTCAAGTTTTACAAAAACTTGTGGAGATTAGGGTGTGTTCTAACTGATGTCATTGGAGGCTTGGAGATTTGCTTTCTGAAATTATTCTAAATTGAACTAATGGGTAGCTCTCTTTGACGTGCTTTTATAGTCTAGTGAAGCAAGATGAAATTCAACCACAAAAGAAACTCAGTTTTATTTATCATTTCTTTAGACTTTGTTAGCCATCCAGTTCCAAGACAAGAAATAGTCAGTTTAATTTATCTTTGTTTTATTTAATGCAGGTAACTTCAATTAACAATTAATTAGAGAGTTCCTAATTATTTCCCCTCATTATTGTCAATACACTAAGTTCTAAGACTGGGACTACAGTGTTAAATCTTTTAAAAATGTCCCGCTCAAATACAACTGTGTGTATATCTGCCAGGAATATTATAAAGAGCAGTTTCAGTAATATAGAAAGGAGTGTATCTGGAAAAACCCATTAACTTTCCACATGTATGGTCTTGTAGTTAAAGCACTGTACTGGGACTCAGGAGATCTGGCTTCAGTTCCTAACTATTGCACAAACTTTCTGTGGGGCCATAGGCAAGTCACCTAACTTATCCCCATTAATAAAGGAGAATAATAATCCTTTCTTTGTCTGTCTTATTTATTTAAACAGAAAGCTGTTTATGCATGTATGCACACTACATTTTTCCACAGTCTAGCATAATGGGACCCTGATTTCAGATTGGTCCTCTAGGCACTAGTGAAATATAAATGTAGGCGCCAACTTCCCCTCTCCCCAGGGGGTGCTCGACCCCACTCAACCCCTTCCCCCAAACCCTGCCCCCGCCCCACCTATCCTTCTCCTCACTCCACCCAACCCCCCACCCCGCCACTGCCCCACCTCTTCCCCATCTCTCTGCCTCCTCCCGAGTGCACCCAGTCCCTGCTCCTCCACTTCGCTCCTGGAGCCGACCTGCCTGCCATGAAACAGCTGTTCACCACGGGAAGGAGGCACTGGGAGGGAGAGAGGGAGGAGAAGGAGTGATCCATGGGGCTGCTGGTGGAGGAGAGGAACTAGGGGGAAAAAAGAGGAGCTTGGCTGCTGGTGGGTGCTGAACACCCACTAATTTTTCTCCATGGATGCTGGAGTCAGCACCTGTGAATATAAATAATAATAATAAATAGTAGACTGAACTGAGGTACAGTAAATCAAGCCAGGATTGAAAAAGAGTACTCCCATTTTTCGGTCATATACTGGCTCATTATTCAAACACTGGATTTTATTCTGCTCTTCAGTTCTAGAAGGCACACCCAGACCTGCCAGTTGGAGAAAGGTAATTTTGCTTCCCCTTTCTGGGAGTTTGGCAACAACCTAATCACTCTGTAATCCACAGTGTACCATTAGCTGGCAAATGGAACATATATTGAATTAAATAAAATGCCACTCATAGTTAGAAAGCTTTTGGAGCTGTTACCATTAAAATAAGTTATTTTTATTACTGCATGAAAATACTGATTTATGAGAACACAATAACTCCAAAGAATGGTCACACTTATAGCATAAGAGAAAGAATATGACATAAACATTAAAAAAGAAGTTGAAATGTGTATGAATCCATTTAGGTTGTGTTTTCTAAAACAGAAGTAAATTGTTTTAACAGGTAAGAGAATAATACAAATAAAATGATATTGTAGTTATTACTAATGCAACAAGAACATTACATAAGAATCGACTGACAGACAATAGGACTGAGTCTCAGTCACTTTTGAACATAGGACCAAGAATCCTAGGTCATTTAAGTGCTTTTGAAAACGTTAGACTTCATTTTTTTATATAGTGGTGTTGTAGCCATGTCAGTCCCAGGATATTAGAAAAACAAGGCACATGAGGTAATATCTTTTATTGGACCATCTTCTGCTGGTGAGAGAGACAAGATCTGGAGCTTACATACAGCTTTTCTTCAGGTCACAATTAATTGGTGAATTCCTAATTATTGCCCTTCATTATTGTTGAGATACTAAGTTTTGAAAATGAGACTGAGCATCTAGATCATCAGTTCTGAAGAAGAGCTCTGTGCAGCTCAAAAGCTTGTCTCTCTCATCAACAGAAGTTGGTCCAATAAAAGACATTACCTCCCCCACCTTGTCTCTTTAGTCCATTTTTATGTCCTTTGAGTGATTCTGGCTGTCCTACATTTACCCTTCTATGCAATCTCACATAGAATTGTGACCATACTGCAAATCATTGTTTTAACAGTCCCATGTACTTTATGGCAAACAAACTCCTAACTAAGACAGAAGCGCACCAGGGTTTTTGGAGCCCTAGGCCCTAGGGAGTCCTTCCGCGCTCCCGGTTGTTGGTGGCAATTCTGTGGCGGGGGGGTCCTTCCGCGGCTCCCGGTCTTCGTGGCACTTTGGCAGCGGGTCCCGGAGCGAGTGAAGGACCCGCTGCAGAATTGCCGCCGAAGACCCGGAACATTGAAGGACCCCCCGCCGCCGAATTGCTGCTGCGAGTGGCAAAATGCCACCTCCCCAAATCCTAGTGCCCTAGGCGACCACCTACGTTGCCTAAATGGAAGCGCCGGCCCTGAACTAAGATATTCTACACTTAATCCTCTTTTTACAAAAATCTTCTCCAAAACTACATCTTCTGTGAATCCTGACAGCTATGAAGACCATATGCCAATTAGTGATGAGGGTCTGAATATATTTAATTTACATAGTGCTTTTCATCTGTAGATTGCCAAGCACTTTACAAAGATGAGCAAGCATCATTACTACAGTTTTACAGATCAGGAAACTAAGGTCAAGGGAAGGAATTTTCTTTCTCAGGGTTATGCAGCAACTTCTAAAAAGAGATAGTAGCAAAACCCAGGTTTCTCTACTCCCAGTGTGGTTTCCCACTACAAAACTATACTGCTACCCTTTTACCAGATTTCCTGGTAATAATATAAACAACTGATCTGGGGATCGTGGTAGATTCTCCGTCACTCAGAGTCTTTAAATCATTTGAGTGTCTTTCTAAAAGGTATGCTCTAGCTCAGCCAGAAGTTATGGGGTTGATGCAGGAACTGCTTGGTGACTGTGTTTATGGGTTTGATGCAGGAACTGCTTGGTGACTGTGTTTTGTAGGCAGTCAGACTAAATGATCACAATGGTCTCTACTGGCTTTAAAGTCAGTTACTCTTAATTCAGTGTGTGTTTGTTCACTGAATTTCACTTTTCATGCCTGCTCTATAGGAAAAGAAATTTTATTTTATTTTTGTTTTTCCTTATTTTTCATGTTACAAAGTATTATGTACATTTAGAGATCTATACATTATAAATGATAACTAATAGGACATAATGATACTTTACAAGTAGGAACAACGTCAGGAAGTATCTCTCTGGGTTCTCTAGCCTTCTGATTTGTGATATCCCCTAGTCGTATGCAGAAAAACCTGATTGTGATTGTATTTCCTTATCATGGTTCTGGATCTCCTATATGAGTGAAATTCACTCCTAGGCAGCAGGCCAGCTCAAGGCTTTATGCACCACTTAAGTCTCGAAGATTAAGTGGGTCTTAAGTAGTACGTAGCCCTAATGGTGGCAAACTGCCCAGGATGAATTTCTCTTTATGATAGCAGCGTCTGTATATCTAGAAAGTTCTTGGCAAAGAGGGAAGATCGCATGCCACAAGGAACTGGAGAAGCCAGAGGTAGCAGGACATTACTGTCTAGTTTATAATGACACTGAGACAGAAATCCAGTTCAGTAGAACCAGGGCTACCAATTATCAAACACTGAATACAACATTCATACATTTGCCCCTACCCTCACACATTTTCAGAGCTCTGCTGGATTATCACACATATTGCAGGGCTGCAGGCACTGAGAAGATCTTTTCCTGAATTACTACTTCTGGTCTCTATAATCCCCTGCGGTTCCAGGCATTAGCGCTGAGAGAAAGGAAATTGCTTCTCCTCTTCCCTCAATGCTCCCCAGCCAGTCTGAAGCCAGCAGGTGAAAGAGACAGCTAATGGCTACACCAGTGATCCTCTGGCTATGGAGAGAGGAACAGCTAGAGATAAGCTGTGAGAGCAAAGGCAGGAGGGAGACTGGCTGAGGAAAGAGGCAAGCTGAAGAATAGGGATTTGAGGATGCAAGAGCAGAAGGTGGAAAACGGGCTAGAGCGGGGATAGGGCATATATGGGGACAAAAAGAGGCTGCGGGAACAGAGCACAAGAGGTACAGGGACAGGTCAAAGAACAAGGAACCGAAGGAGGGCAAGCCATGCCTCTGACCCACTGGCTTCTGCAGAATGAGCTGCTTCTGCCCACCTCCTACGTACTTCCTGCTTCTCATGGACATCCTGGAGAGGAAGTAAGTGACTATTTCTCACAGTTGTGTAAGGATATATGGAACTGCACAAAACTTAGTGATTATGTCAAACTAACTGATAAACTGAGAACTTATCCTGGAAATCTACGGAAATTTTGATTTACTTTTATAGTCGCTTTTTTCAGAAGTGGAGGAAGGACAAAACGTAGAGTCTGATTTGTTTTTTTCATTCATTGAAAGAGTTAGGGAATACACTTTGTTTAAACTTTGCCACTCTTTTTCACTTTAAATTTTTTTTTGTATTCATTCTCAAAATGGTTCAATTTTACTAATGAAAAATGTGGGACCTATAAAGTGGTCAAAATGGTTCCTGGAAATGCACCTTACTCTTTACGAAGACTTTGTACCTTTGTATCAAGGCTCAGTCTGTTCGGATCCTGCAGTAGTTCTGATTTTATTAATTTGTTTTTTCAATCAGTTCAATATTGGCTTATTCTTTCCAGTTCTGTAGAATGTCAAACAAGACAAGAAATAAATGTCTTATTTAAAACACTTCACAAAAGCAAATGGTTGGACAAAGCAGGAGAAGTGAATTTGGACTCTGATGTTTATAAAATTAGATAAATTTAGAGCTCACATAGTCTGCTAGGATTGATAAGTTCACACATGCTGGCTCTGATTGTAATTACCTTAAATAATTCCAATTATTTTTAAAAGCAATGTAAATAGCTATCCCTCTTCTATTTAAAAAAGACTGTAAATGGTCCATCTTTATATGGATGGATGGTGGCATTTCTTCCTCTCATTCTGTGAAATGTTTTATATGAGATTGCATAAAATATAATTGCTGTTCCCACAAAAAGGACAGGTTTTATGTCAGGATTTAGTGTAGGTTTGTCGGAATTATTTCTCAAAATATATTTGCAATTGTGATGGAACCATATTTATTTTAGGAAATTTTATCCTGCTTTAGCTTCTCTGTCTGTAATTAGATACAGATGATATATACAGTTAATAGTGTGTACAAATGTGGGAATAATATTGGTGAAAATATGGAAATTGAGTAAAGTGTAATATTTTGTAAGATATGTTTATTATTGGACTTGTATGACTTTGAATATTGTGCTGTGAGAGATAAATATTAGTGTAGTTATCATAATGCTTTATCGTACTTGAGAAAATGGTTTTGTTTTTTTGCATAAAATCGGAACTCTGTCACAAAATATCAACCAGTCAATTCTGTTTCCACTGGACTTGTAATCACGTTAGAAACCCAGTGGATCAGTCAGATACTTTATCTATTTATTTGTAGAGCCATATATTTGCTGACACTAATAGCCCATTTTAAACATTGTTAGGGCTTTTATACATACTGGAACTTGTAATTAAAACATGTTCAATCAGGTTTGCTGGGAATAGTAATTGACTTTGACTTTTGGTATGCATTCCCATCTTTATCTTACATGCAACACTCCTTGCTGTCAATTATTGTGCAACAGAGCTTAAGTGTCCTGGACTATTGTTCAACTGGATTCTCATAAGACTGGTAGATCAAAACATTGATTTACCTGAGAAAGGTTTCTATTTAAGTCCTTAATTCATGTGTTCCATCTATCTATTTAAACAGAAATCATTTGGATTGCTTAAAATATTTGAAAAGCAAGAAATAAGAATATGTATGAGACAATAAACACACTAAATAAGTATCGTGTCTTACAGAAAGATTATGTATTTTTGGTTTATATTTCTATCGTTAGGAATGATTGATTTAAGAATATCAGTTAAAGAATAAGTGGCTTTTAATGTAAAGACTTAAAGATAGAAGGGGGGGGGACACCAGTTAATTTTTTTTACTTCCTGCCAACCTTGATACTCTCTTCTTAAGTAGCTTTCAAATAAGAAGACACCTCCTGAACATGAAGTTTTCTGTGTCATCCAATCTTCTATTTTAAGTCTAGCTTTACAAACAATAGTTGAACAATGGTTGGATATTTGGGTTATGAATTTTTTGAATTAGCCAGGAATAAGTAGTAGTACAACAAATAAGTGGCCTTAGAAGTCGGTCAAAGTTGGGCTTATTTCCTTTATAGCAGCAGAAGTAAATGTAATCAGTTCTCCCCCAGGACATTTTTTTCAATGAGCCAAATCATCCTCAACAGTAGTGAGGAAGCTTCACCCATACACCACTAGCCCAAAGCCATAGAGAGATGGTGGGCAGCAGAATTGCTTTCCATCATAGAATCATAGAATATTAGGGATGGAAAAGGCCTCAGGAGGTCATCTAGTCCAATCCACTGCTCAAAGCAGGATTAACACCAACTAAATCATCCCATCACTTCCTCTTCTCTTCTCTCCCACTCTGCAGTGAACAGTAGATGCTGAATCTACATAGCATGAGATTTCTCACCCACTCCTTTTTTTGCCCCTTTCTCTACCCTTCTCTTAAAACCCTGGCATATGTGAGGAAGCCCCCAGGGGCTGGGATCTGTGAACTATGGAGCAGTCAGTTTAGCTCCTATGCATGGTCCCCAGAAATCCCTTCTTTCTGCCCCCTCCCAACTTCTGTGTAGCAGCCACATCAGCTCCACTGCATCTGGAGCCCTTCACAGGATTGTAGGAGAGGACAGAGTTTGAATACAAGTAATCTATTCACAAAACTGCACAAGACCCTCTTTAGTATAATCTCCATTCCAGTCAACAGTTGAACCTTTCAGTTGATTTGATTAAAAACAAAATCAGGCAGATTCAAGCAATGAACTGGGCCAGAACTGAGCCAGAATCTGGGACAGAAACAGGCCAGAATCTGCACCTGAACCAGGTGAGAATCTGGGCCAGAACCTGGGCTGAAATACTAATGGGGTAGAATTATGTTTTTCAATGGATTTTCAGTTTGTCAATTATTTTTCCTGTAAGAGAGTTCTTCTATCTCTACTGATCTGTATCCATTGGGATACTTCCTGATAAACTGCTCCTGGCTTTTCACTGTCCATGAAAAATATAGATATTGATATACAGCAGCATGCAGCCACAGTGAATTTCTCCATATAATGAACGTTTGTGGGAATCCCAGATTCTCACACTATGTCAGTGAAGTCAAAAACTCAATGAGCTGTGTTAAGAAAAGAGTAAGATCACCCATTGATATGCGGTACCTCTGACACAGACCTACTCCTTCCTGAGCTCCAAATTTCTTCCTTTTTCTGGGTTTGAGACAGACCTTCAATGCCTTGTGACCTGCATTTTTGTATTAAATTCTCTTTCTGTATTTTTACGGTTTTATCGCTTTAGATATTTCCAATGACAATATAATCGTTCCTGTGGCCGCTCCAACACTCTCCCTCTTCATTTTACTCTGATCTTAACAAAGCTTCTTGGTGTCACCATACTCCTCTCTCAGTTCTCTGTACACGGTTGTGATCCTCCACCACCTCCAGTATGTAATTCATATCCTGTCAGGTCTCCTGGTGACCATTTTCTGTCTTGCTCATGGTCTCCCTCCTTCTTTCCCTTTCAAAGAAAATGTAAAGGATAGGTTACCCATACTTTTTCATTAATTTAAATAACATTATGTTTGCTCCAATCCAAATTAAACAGAAGTTCATAATCAACATGTACCAGCTTTTTTTTTGTTTTGTTTGTTTTTAAAAGAAAATTTTCAGTCTCCAAGTAGATTTTCCTAGTTATTTTTCTTGGGGGTGAAAAGCCTGGTTCACTTCTTAGTTACAACTGTTTTATGGTAACTCTATTGGCTTCAGTGAAGTTATGCCTATTTTACACCAGTATAAGTGTAATAGGATCTGCCTGTGAGCTGGAGAGCCTTGGGCTAAACCAGTCCTGGTTATAAAATGAGCTCCATATGAAAGAGATCAGGTGAATCCAATATAAAATGGAGTAGGCAGCTGTGAGGCAGGGTGTGATTGAGAGAACAATAGAGATTGCTAAAAGAAGTCTGGCAGTAAACTGGGAAAGCTCAAGAAACAGGAGACTGTGTGGAGCTGGGGCTGGTGGAAGGGACAGCTATGAGAAGCAAGTGTGGCTCCTGCAGAGCCCTAGCCAAATAAAGCCTGTGAGTGGGAGATAAGAAGCAAACATGACCTGAAAAACTTGGTGTTTGTTTTGGATTTTTTAGTTCTGTTTTTGACAAACTCTGTTGCCAGCCTGAAAACAGGTGAAGAGTGAATTAAAGGACTGATATCAGAAGGTAACTAAAGACTGAGTTCTTAAAGGGGACTGGACAAAAGGGAAATAGAGTTGGGATTGCCATAGAGACAGCCTTAGCCATGAGCGGGCACTCAGGAGCCAGTAAATGGACAATGTTCTGCAGAGAATTAGGACTTTGGGTGTATGAATTTGGAGGAAGTTTCTGAGGATCCCCATGGTAAAGATAGTATAGCCTGGGACCATCTTTTTCAGGCGATTCACCGCAGAACCAGTGACCATGTGCATTACCCCTTTAACCCTTTTCTGGCCCACCCACCAATACAATCTGGATATGTGGCAAGAATTCCTGGATGTGGGGGATAGTGCCCTGTGCATTAAGTGGAAGAACTTAATGTGACAGTACGCTCTATACATAGATCTCAAATGCTCTGAGCTTCTGTCTGAATGCTTAATCATAACCTTTCTAAAACTCTTTAGATGGCAAAATTAAATTGATCTGGCATCCTCATAGTGACACCAGGCATTCTTGGGAGATTTTTGACACTGCCAGTCCTGGAAGGAAGCTGAAGTAAAAAACAAAAACCCAGAATAATTTAGAATCTAAAAAGAGCTTGCTTCAAAATATGGATGAAAGTTTATTTCAGTGAAGACAAAGGGAGGGAGATAAAAGCTTTTAATGGACCAGTTATTTGTGTACTTGAATGTCCCAATGTTCTTTCCTATCCTGTTGCCTGTTTTATCCTGTATTATATGGCCTCCTCTGTCTTTCAGTATCTTACCCTACTCATGTTGTACAGTTTCATCTTAAATCCTGCAAATTCATTGTTTTCCTTTCTCTTATCTTTATACTGGTTGCATCTTTGTTTTTTTTCTTTCAGTATTGCATCATTCTTTTTCCCAGACCCCATTGTCATAGCGCACTTCTTACATACTGTAAACCAATATGTAAAGAAAGCCCAGCATACAATATCATTCTCTCTGCATTGTTAAATCCTGTTGTGATCGCAAACACTCCACAGGGCTCATGTTTTGATTACCTTAACTTGGTGACTTTTAAAATGAGCTTCTGCTGGCCAGTCCTTTAAGGTCCTATCTTAAATGTAAGACTGCTTTAAAAAGCCATTGAATTGTTTTCCTCATTTCTTTCTCAGTTAGAAACAGATATATGAATATATCTCAATGCAGTCAAGAGAAGCATTCAAAATACTTCAGATTTTTACAGAATAAATGTTAGTGTCACATATGCAGCATTTTAGTTTTCTTATTATTCTCACCACACTTCCAAAAGTTCAGCACTGGCAGATGCTACATAGAATGCATGTGTTCAAGTTTATGTGCCTGAGATGTAGGAAAATGTTTGCAAATAATGTGAAAACTCAGAGACATAGTTTCTCCTAGCTTGTGGATACTTTAGGACACACTATTCTTTGGCCTGCCAGGTTAATTTCAGATTTGCTGTGAATGGAAAGTGGATATTCAATCAAACAATAATCCTTTGTCTTTGCCTCTCATGTCACTTACCTATTGTCATATTATGTTGTTTTGCTTCATTGGCTGGTTGACAAATAGCACTCTATTAAAAAAAAATGATGGGCCTGTTTTCCCCACTTATACTAAAGGGAATGGGAAACTAGGAATGAAAAGACAGGAAGCTTAATAATAGGTGGCTTGCTCCATTTCTGCTAACATTAAATTAATGTAGTTTGGAGAAAACAGACACTTTTTCAAATATAAATTCTATTCAAACAGTGTAAAAAAAAAAACCTTTAAACAAAATTGAAAGCTTTTGTTGTCCCTAGAAAAGCAAGTCTTATTCTAGCTTTAGGTAACCTGAAGATTTCACTCTTCTAAGGGCTCATCTACATTCTGGAGAAATCCCCTCTCTGGGGGTCTGCTTTCTAAAGTTCACAAATGTGTTGTGTATTAATTGATCCACATAGGTCCTGCTGATGCACACTAAAGATTCGCTAGTGCACTTTAACATAGTACTGTTTTCTTTAATGTAGTACTGTTTCAAATAGCACTACATTAAAGCGCACCAGTATAGTCTCTATATGTGCAATATGTTAATGTACTTTGGAAATCACACCTCCACAGAGGTCATTAATCCACAATGTAGACAAGCCTTGACACGGGGACAACTATCATAATAGCTAGTACTAGCAAAACAACAAATTGTTATTTCTATAACAATAAAAAACAACCAACCAAAAAAAGGTGCATTGAAAGCATCTTTGTCTGCACAGGATGTCTTAAGAAAAATTCTGGTTTGGGTTGTGGACAGCAAAGCAAACCTGAGTATTTTGCTGGACAAATAAGGAATGAGACACTTTTCATGCAAATAAATCTATTGAATTATTAAAGTAATTCATAAATAATGAACTAAAAACAAGTTTATTAAAGTGAATAATTCCACCAATTCTCTTTTTGTAATGTTAAAATGGAATAGTCCTGGAACCATTTTTTCTACAGCATCAGGCACTCTAAGCCCAATCCTGCAGTTCAGAAGCAGGCAAAACTCTCGTTTCCATCAGTTGTAGTGTCTCTTGGTTAGAGAGTGTAGAGTTGGGCCCTTTGTATATGTAATAAAACACCAAAGGCTCTGTCATTATGCACACTGCAGTGGAGGGATAGCTCAGTGATTTGAGCATTGGCCTACTAAATACAGGGTTGTGAGTTTAGTCCTTGAGAGGGCTCCTTAGGGATCAGGGCAAAATCAGTACTTGGTCCTGCTAGTGAAGGTAAGGGGGATGGACTCAATGACCTTTCAGGGCCCCTTCCAGTTCTATGAGATAGGTATATCTCCATATATTTAAGATTCTTATGTGCCTCAGGTGCAATATGGATGGCTATAGGCCTTGGAAAATGCAAGATGTAGAATAGCCACAATATATGTTCCATTGTTTTTAAAATTGTCTAATTTTTAAAATTGAAAAAGTGCTTAAAGCATCTTTTTAAAAACAATTAAATTAAATATTTTAATTTTATTATTTTTCCAGACTAAAATATTACAATCTTTAGGAAACCTTTGACTCCTGAAGCCTGAAGGATTTTTTCTTTTTTTGTTTTTTAAGAAACTTTTATTGTGTATTGCTAAAATTAACAATAAGAATTTTTTCTATCAGTTGCTGGCTGGATTTCTGTTCCCATTTATTTTGGCAGTAAAGACCAGCTAACTGAGAAGCAGGTAACAAAGTTTAAAAGAGGGGAAATAAATATTTTTAAAATCTTCCCAGCTTGATTTACATGATCCATAGAAAGCAGAGTGGAACTGATAACTTATAGCCAGCAGCTATATTACATGCTGTCTTTGAAAGTGTGTATGGAAATCTTAGTTCAAAACTATTAAAAACCATTCTGCATCATCACAAGATCCATAAGGGGCCATCACCTTAATTATAGGGAGCTTTGATAGCTCAGACAAAAATAAATGGCATGTTATGTCTTAAATTTTTTGCTCTTTCATTCTGTTAAATATGCCTTGCAGAGCTCTGGCAACAGACTAAAATTTATAAAAGGGCTGGGAATACTTTAAAGCAGTCTCCCACCCCATTCAATAATATATTCTTTGTGTAGTGCCTTTGCCACTTTCAATAGACTACGTAATTTTAGAAAATGAACATGAAAACAAATTGAAAAAGCAATAATGGATGTATTGTACTATTAGTGCAACTTGGCAGATTACTAATTCACAAATATTGAAACTAGCACTGATAGAGATGAATGAATTACTCATAATTTAGTAATGCGAATCACACTAACAACAACGACCTGCAGTAACTAGTGGCACTAGAGAAATGACTAGGAGTGTTAGCACAGAATTGCAAAGTTAACACTTTCTTTCTATTTGTTCAAAATGTGTTCTATATTTCTCTAATTTATCTGTTACTTTCCATTTCTTTAGTCACTATATATCCTTTTATCTCTTTGTGAGATAAACACATACGGACAAATTTATCCACAAAACAGCTCCATTTAAAGTCAGAGGTGAATTTGTCTTTTAATATGTCAGAAATCATGTCAGGGCTTTGTCTTATTGGTGGTATATTCTCAAATTGGATAGTAATATTTACATTAATCTATGTGATTTAGCTGTGATTGCCACTATCTAACTGTAAATCTCCTTAAACAAAGTATTTGTAGTACATATATTTGTTGAAATATGGAGCAAATCCTGACCCAAATAGTGTATTCTAAAATGTGTCCGGCAAAAGCTGCCATGTTTTCATATAAAGCTAAGAAAAATGAACATCATTTAAAAAAGAGATTGATAAAATGTGCTGTTTTGAATAGTGTGTAAATGTATCTATAATTCCAAACTTCTACTGTGAAGCTTCATTAAAGTACATAAATTAGTACTACTGTCAGAGATGGCATTAAGTATTCAATAAGAGTAGACTTAATGCAATTAATAGCAATTAAAATTATACTTTTATGATGTCAGCCACCAGCATTATAAAGACATAATTGCCTGTAAGGACTTTTGTACCATATTTATCCTCTAAAACTGTCTAATTTATATGAAAAATGCCAAAAACTTATCCCATATGGGTATTATTATCTTCCTGGATTTTTAGAAGTATTCTGTCTTATCCAGTATGTGCACATAAAGCTAATTTGCTTTAATTAGTTTTTTTTCCTCGTTTTGTTAATAGGCTTGTTGATAAGTTATTGCTGAGGTACAGATGTTAAACTTTACTCATTAGGTTTCTATTAAGAGTCAGTACACAGTACCTTTGTTACCCCATAGCTGGATGTCCCCATTCATATCTCCTCTTCCAATTAGATGTTATTTACAGGCTTATTGAATAATATCTGTGTTATTTTATTAGAAATATTGAGCAACTTCAACTAAGTAATTGGTTAAATATAAAATAATTACATTGCTGGTTCCACTGTTGCAAGGGGAATTTTATCTGGACAGGATAAATTAGATAAATTAATGAAATGTTTCCTGTAACAGTCATTTATGCCTCCTTGATTCATGCATAAGAATTGTCATGAATAAATGCTATGGTTCTGTAGTTATGACAAACACGAGTGTAATCAACAGATTGACTTCTTGTTTCTTAACTCTACCTTCTTTCCAAACTCCCCATATATTTTAAGTATCTTCATTGATAAGGGTCTGCATTTTTAAAAAGCAACTTCAATATCCAACTTTTTATATTCTGTAAATATTTACATTCTGTAAATTTTCTACTTGTGTTCACAAAACAAAACTCCAAAGTGTAACACAGCATACTGCAAAAGCTTCACAATAATAGACTGTGATTTGTCCATTACATTTTGAAATAAATTTGATGTTGAGTATGAACATTGTGTTTACACTTTGAAATACACAAAAGGCAGATTGATGTGGGATTTATATTGTTATGCTGGGTAGTTCTATTTTAAACCAAATTAGCATGCTGTCTCTTAGAATCGATAACACAAAGATGTAGAATGCTCAGAAATTGACAGAATAGGGTTAGATATAAAGTTGGGAGAGAGAATACTACTCTGAAAGTCAGAATTAGCCCTGGGAATGTTTTAAAGCTCTATCATGTTGTAAAAATGTTGAAACTATTAGGGTTCTTTAGGAATTAGAAGCTTTTGTAGAAATTAATCTAAAAACCTGAAGAATATAATGATGAGTGACTATTAAGTCAAACTATACAAATTCAGACCCTGATTGAGCAAAGGGCTTAAGAATTGGCAGCTTTGAGATCATGCTTAAGTCCCATTGAAGTCAATTGGATTTAACTGCATGCTTAAGAGTTTTGCTGAATTGGGTCATAATGAAGATTGATATCCTGCTCTAGAATTAACTTCAAAATTCTATAGAAAAGATATCATTTTATATAATTCTCTACGTTTCTCCATAAAGCCTTAATACTTTTTAAAAGATGTGATAAAATGTCTTAACAGGACAAAGATTACAAAAAATTTAATATAAATGCATTTTTTGTTCAAATATTAGGCATTATCTTTGTGCCTTTGTCTTAAGTTATTTTCCTTAATTATGCCTAGTACTACAATCCTCTGGAGTATTTTCTTTTCACTGCAGTCATACCTGCAGGTGAAGGAAAGGAGCTGATTAGCTACAGGGTTCCATGCTGCTGAATTCAACTAACAAACCTACCACCCAGGTGGTTTTTCAGCAGTTATTTCTGCTTCGTTAGCCCAGCTTGAACTTTATTAGACAAGTTTCTTTCTTTCTTGCAGCAGCAGATATTTGTATTGATAAGACTCAGTAACTTGCTGATTGACGTAAGAAAATAAAACGTGCTGACACAAACACCAGTGCCACATTTTCATACTGTTAAACTAATAATAAAAATCAGAGGGGGGAAAAAGTCAAAAACCAGATTATACCAAGCAGAATTTTAACGAATAGATTGCATAAAAAAATTAAGGAGCTAGAAGTTAAACACATAAATAACAGAAATTAGAATAAATGAGAGTGCAATGGTTTACAGACAGTATATAATATTTTATCTCAATTGCACTATAAAATTCAGAAATCAGTCACTGGAATTAATTCTGTTTATATTGGCTATTAAAAATCCCCACAGGTTTAGAATGTGGGTAATTTTTATTCCTTATAAGCAGATATTCCAACACAAGAATTCCCAAATAATGAGGAGAGGGAATAAAAAAGAGAGAAAAGAAAATGTGAACTTGAGTATTTGAATAAGCTTTATTTTTAAAAAAATTACATTCTGAAATCATCCGAGTTTTGTGAGTAAGTGTGACACAGTTGTTTCCTGAGAGAAAAACTAATGCACCTACTTTTTAAAAAATGTTCTAATAATGCTATCTTCTGCCTTGACAAGTGGAAGACCTGCATTTATCAGCTTCACATTGCAAATACTGATGGGCCAGAAGCTGATGATATAATCTTTTGGCCAAGTGGCTAGAACTTTTTTAAATCTTTAACTTCAAACAAGATAACTCCTAAAGGCCTGTTTTGGCAGAAGAAAAAGTGGGAAAGTAACAGGCATCCTTCATGTTTACCCACCCCCAATCAGTGCAGAAATCAGGAGCATCCTACTATGTCCCAGGCTTAACCAGCCTACTAAAACACAAGGTCATAGCCATTCCATGGGCTAACCCAGGACTACAACACATGCAGTTTACTGCTGAGTCTCCCACAAAAAACTAGTTTCCCTACAAATCCCTTGCTACACTGAAAGTAATTTGGTATTTAATTTACAGGAAAGGGAAACATTACCCTGAATCCAAATTTGTGTGACAACTGAAAAACTAGCCATCATTCCCCATAACTTCCCAAATTTGTAATTCTATAAATCAAAAAAATCTTATAACCAAAAAACCTGCAATCTTTCAGTAAATAGATTGTGCCTGCACCACACAAAGCCTGCCTAGTTATGTCAAATCTAGATATACCAGTGCAGTCTAATTGCTTAACAATGACACCCCAGGCTAATTCAGTGCATAGTACAAAACCTGATGAGCATAGAGCAACAGGAAGTTCATATCTCCTGAAGGAAATGGAAGAAAGGGAAGAGTGATGGGATTTTTGTAGGGGTGAGTGGTAAAGCGGGAAGAGGCCTTTACTTGGTGCCACCTTTTATGGGCATCCTCTGCCACCCTTCTAGGTCAGTTTCATTGTGTGTTAGACATGTTGGGATTGACTAATAGCAGTCCTCCTCACAAGAGAGGATTACCATTGACTAGTAGGCACCATGGAACATGCTAGGAACGTGGTGCACCCTCCTTACCCCCACCCTATAACCCACCAGTGGATGCAGTAGACAATGCTCCTTCCCCCAGATGGACTCAACACCTAGAAGAGACTGAATCTTGTATTGCTGCAATAATAATCCATGGCTGATGATTTTCAGAGCAGTGTTGACTCTCACAAGAGGAAAGATCTTTGTAATGTGGAACTTGATTATATAAAACGAGGAAAGGACAAGAATGAGAGAAAAGTTGTCATTATTGAAGGTACACAGGTTCCCTTCAGATCTCCACAGCCTAGGCATGTGTGCTGTGTTCTTAAGCAGGTTAACATAATTCAGAAGAGACCTGTTAGGATGGCTATGCCACAGGTGATAGATAGTTATAGAGGGTATAACATTGATTGAGAAATGCACAGTTTAGGGGTTTGAAGATGGACAAGATGACTGGTTAGATCTTTCCCTATTGAACTTCCAATATTATTGCATAAGAACCATTCACTTCTAGGTTACAACTCTAAAATCAGTCTGTTTCAGTGGTGATGAAATCATAGTCCAAGTAGTCAGTAAGGGTAAAATAAGTTTTGATGGTCTCGGTTCTCAGTGTAAATGCATGACCACAAATGGCACTAATTGCTCTTTCTGTTGATTTGTCTTTTCCTGTAAAAAATCGAAAGGCCATGGAAACTGAACTACTTTTCGCACTGTGAGAGATCAGAACCAAATAGTGTCTTTTAGGAGGGTTACCCTGCCATAATCCAGATAAGGATGCTAAATTTGAGTGGCTTTTTTTTCTGAATGAGTTCTGTTGATATGGAAAATATTATCTGAGTTTATTGTTAGGGATGTGTAACTCTCTAAATTTTAACATTTTTAATGTGAATAATTCTTTTATTTAAGGCCACCTGTAGATATAAAAGTTAACTTGTAATCCATTATTACAAATCACATACTGCTTTTACACAGTCTGCACCTCTGCTCGCTGCAAAATGCAGTCCATTTTGAAAATCCACCATTGAAAATGAAGACGTAAACAGTGAAAATAAGCCTGGGAAAATACTACAAAGTTGAAATTATACCCAGGGGGACCTCCTAGATTATCACAATTATTCCAGGGGCATAGCTTGCCCCTAAGTAGTGAGTACCAACAGAGAAAGTAGTTCAGAATGGTAAATCAGCTTCCAGGACAGAATTCTCTCCTATCTATAAGAGGTAGACCATATTATATATTTATAAAGTTACCCTCCCTTTGTTTTTCTGATATTATAAAATGCTTTGATTCACTTCTTGAGAGAGACCAAGAAATCTTCTGTGCCATGTGGCATTTGGCATTAACTGGGGAGTCTATGAAAGCCTGTATGATATCAGGAAAGACAAAGCTAGGTTTAGAAATTGGAGAACACAAGATTCGCTTGTGTGTTCTATTTTATATTTAAAATCAAACTAAAGCTTCCCTACTGCAGTGACTAATAGGAGATCCTAACATTTTTTTAGATGTGCCCAAATGTTCAGTCATATGCTCAGTCTCATAGGCTCAATGTTAAAGGTGCTGCCACCTTTTACACCCCCAAACTGGCTGTTGAAGGCATTATCTGGGGAATACAGAATATTGCATGCTCAGAAAAAGAAGTTCCAGTAAAATAAAAGTATCTTCATCTCAGGTCTTTGTTCTATTCACAGCTGTTGTTTTAATCAAATAGCTCTCAGGTGAATCCATGCAGGGGCACCAGTTGATTTATATGTTCCTGTAGAAGGCCCAAGAACTTCATTAAAAAGTGTATCGACCACAATACAGCACACTGAGGAGCACCTTTAAAAGTGCCTTTTAGTAACAAGGTCCTGTAGAACTATGGCAAATGAGTGTTCTACCTAAAATGGCAAACTAGAGGTGGCAGTCAGTGGTGTACTATATGTTACCCTTGGGGTGGGTAATATTTTTTTTGTAGGGGGGTGAGATCTTTTTGTACTCAGAAAGAATAGGCAAGTAGATATAGAAGCTGAGATGGTAAACTTGTATGATTTTTCAAGATTGCTACAGGGCTAAATGGGGGAATGAAAAGAAATGGGAAAAAAAAACCCTGCAAAATCTAAGTTATCTCCAAATCTCTAGATTTCCCAGTGTGGCTCATTATCTTTCTGACTGTCTTCAGAATGTAAGGGCTTTGGAGCAGGCATGGTCTTTCTTTTTATATATTGTAGAATGGCAACCACATTGCCATTCTACACAAATAGTAATATATTCAGGGTCTGAAACTGCACCAACTCACCAAGCTTGCATTGATTTCAATAGTACAGAATCAGACCCGTAATGTATATGATGTTTTGAGATCCTTCAACATGTAAATGATTATTTATAATATGTAATAATGTATCTATTGCTTTGTGTGATCTTTTTTTCTAATGTAACATTTTAAGGAAAAATATTGGTATAACAGTTAAGCTCCATTGCATGGTTTATGCTTTATGAGATCAGAAATAACAGAAAAATGCCATTTCCTACCTTTTCTGTTGGAAGAGAGCTACAATGGGCTAGGATTTTTATATTTTGAGTATTTTATTATGCATACTAGACACCACTAGTTCTGTGAGGAAGTGATTTTGATCAAGTACAGTAGATTGCTAACAAAACAATACAGTCAATGAGACAATATATACGTTATGGAACTTATGCCATAATGCACAGACACCTCTATTAAGTTTACAACTCTGTAATGTGCACATAACAACAAGGGGCCTTATCTAAAAATCCCTTGGAACATCATTAACGACTTCCCTCATTCTAGCTGTACTAGCTGAGTCTTGCCTGTATTAGTTAAGTTTGTACTGAAAAAAGTTAATCCGCTTTTGCTTTCTTTTACAGGAAACATAAGAAAATCTTAAAAACAACTTGAGCATCAATAAAAGCACACAAATTAGATCTGTTCTGGGAACAAACTTTTTCCAAATAAATGCAAGTTTTCCACTGAGAGAAACAACACGTTTTGGTCTCTGTTTCTATTAGCATTTCACTCATAACAACATGAGGTTCTCCCGGGTGAAAAGAAAAGTATATAGTTGCCATTATGGGAATAAAAATCCTGCCGGTAAAAATCATAATTCAAAAGGAGAAGCATTAGTACTTTGATGTAAGGTGTGATAGATGGGCAGTGATGTTTCTGTCATTATAAGCCACATGAGAAAGCAAAAGAACCCAATCTGCCTAGTCTAATAGCTGGTGTTGATATTGGATGTAATGTGTTGCTGTTTGATGGATATCACATTCACATAACCTGTTATTGGTTGGGTGTAATTATGATGTATTGTCTTCATGACTTGCCACTTTGCAACTTAATTTATTGTGATAGTTAAAGTAACATGCTCTGTTTATAATTGGATGGCCACTATTGATATGGGTAATGGATCTCTCTTTTGAAATACAAACAGTAACTAGATGCACAGCATGCAGATAAGTTAAGCATCCACACTACCTGGGAATCAGCAGGTATTCCTCATGACTTAGCGTCCAGATGTATTTTTCTGGTAGCTCAGCACATCTCTAATTGCAATTATATTTCATGTCCATCTTGTCCAAGTTCTTAGAAAAGAGGACTCTAGAAATAAATCTTTAAATATAAATGTAAGCAGGTGGGTGCCCAGGGTATTACTGCAGACTTAGTGATATTACTGGCATAGATTTTCATTCAGAATTCCCATTTATATCAATGGGAGCTCTATCTTTATCTCAGAGCAATACATATCCCATAGAATAAAATCAAACCTTCTTTGAACTGGAACCCGCGAGTCACCATTTTCAAAGTGTCAAGCCTTGATATGATGTAAGTTTAGCTCAGTGCAATCAATAGCATTAATACATCAGAAGACAGAGCAAATTCTGAACAGGTTGCTGGTTTTCACACAATACGTTGATTTGTTTTCTCTATGTGAACATATTAACATTGTAGTTATGTGTGCAGTTGGTGTGGTATTGATTTTATTTTCCTGTTGTTTAGTCACTGTGTTCAAGGTTGACAAGGGCAAGTATACCCCACCAACGTTTTAGTCACCATACTTGTCCAAGGCATTGATTTCCAGTAGAACACTTATTGGATTTATGGACATACCACCTTTTCATTGCCATGTTCAATTCTTCCAAAATAAGCAAGAGAAAAAAAATTGCATCCTCACAATGTCTCTAAATATTAATGAAGAGTTTGTAAAAAAAATATTGCCTGAGGCTTGTGTTTCTGATCAGCATATACTTCTTTAACAGTTGAATTTCTTTCAGTTAATCCAGTTATGGATATTGAAGGGCAAATCATCAAAATCTTTTAAGACTTAGCCCTTCTCGTCCCCCTCCCACAATCTTACTGTTTCACAAGTTTCTGAAAAGACTGCAGAAAAGAGGAGCAAAGAATATTGGATCTAAAACCACATAGTGGTTTAACCTGTGGTGATAATCTTCAGTTTTAGGTGAATCAGATCTGATACATGGTTTGACATGAATATCTACAAACTAACTTAAAGTTTTCATCAAATTGTAGATGGCTTTAGTGAAGGCTCACTGTTGGCAATCTTTATGCAACCCACTGTGTAATTCACCTTCATTTTTTTTTGCTGTTCTCAAAATATAGGAAGGGAAACTGTAATTTTCATAGATAAACCTATTGTACTTATATGTTGTAGGATACCTTAATGATCTGCTGCCATTTAGTGATAATCACTCAGTGCTATAAGGTATGGTGATTGAAAAACACAATACATCAATTACAATGAACCCATTTGAACCAGGCACTCAGAGTTTGCAGTGGGCTTTCAAGTTTTTTAAATGAATTCAATGGAATGACACTTTCTTTTTAGTTTCCTTAGAATAAAAAAGATAAAAGCCCATCAGGTGGGGAAAGGTCCTTGTTTGTTTTCTGACAGATTTTGCACTTTAGAACAGAAATTAGGAATCTGATTAGCCATTTGTATGTATAAGTGCCTGACTGGCACATTAGAGAGAAAAGGTAGGTGAAGTAATATCTTTTATCGGACCAGCTTATGTTGTTGAGAAACGAGTTTTTGAGCTTACAAAGAGACCTTCTTCAGAATATCAGATATACATGATTGGCACATGCATATCTGGTATTTACATGAATAATTAAGGTGCATGCAAGTATTTGCATACTTCTGACTTTGCAAATCTATGCTTCTTTGATTAAGCTGACAGAGACAATGGAGAAGAAAAAGGTACTAATAGTTACTTTATAATTGAGACTATTACAGATCACTGAGTTTGGAAAGTTTCATAATGGGTTTGTTCTTGGCAGGTTTTGGAGGCATCTTTTTATGTAGTTCTGCAATTGTATAATTGCACCTTACGGGTTCATGAGCAATTGTTATTGAGACTCTGATCTTTCAAAATTATATTGGCAATATCTGTGTGAAGTAAATATAAAGTTAAAGGTAAATTCTGGCTCCCATAGCTACACTAACTCCTGACAAAGAATCAACTGACAGACCAAGAGTATTGGCAGAGTTCTTCCAACCAGATTGTTTCCCCTCAAAACTAACAGAAATGATTTTCTGTAGGGCCAGAAAGACAGAAGCTGGGGAATGACATAGAACTCAGGAGGGTATTTGCATGTGTCAGGAAACCAGGCAGTGAGTGATCAGCTTAGTGGTTGGAGCAGGAGTCTGAATGCCAGGGTCAAGGCAGGATCAGAACCAAAGACAGAGTCTGAATGCCGGAGCCAACGGTAGAGGCAGAGCCAGACATCCGGAGCCAAAGGTCGGAACCAGATTACCTGGAGTGGGGGAAGGCTCGAGCAAGGCTGGGATGAGGCTGGGAGCAGGGCAGGGTCCAGGCTGGAGAAGGCAGAAGGTAAGCACAGGGAGATAGAGAAACTTGTAGGCATGTGCACTGAGCTATCAGTAAGCTTGTCTCACTGTCTTTGTTTTTTGGGTCTCAGCCTCATCATACTGCCTCATCATACAAGGCTCTGATCACCACTTTCTTCATTGCTTTTTTTTTTTTTTTAATCTCCTTTCTCTGAGTCTAGTACCTTTACAGAAACATGGCAAGGATTTTTTTTCTTTTTTTTGCTCTATTCCATTTTCCTTATATTCTCACTAGTCCCTATAGGGAAAAATCTTTGACTCCAAGCTGACTCAATTTTCATAAAGAAACGTTCTTTCTATAGAATATTGCTCACAATGCTACAGAGCATGAGCCACAGTTTCTTTGGTTTTGCACACATTACATAGCACACATCTTTGTCATGACTGTGAAATACAATAGTATTTTTGATTTTTTGAGCATATATGACAAAACCTTCATCTTTTTGTTTCCTTAGTCCATAGTTCTTGCCATTCCTTGGCAAGCTCTTTGTGACCACGCTTATAAGTTCTTGTCTACTTAAGGATATTTACCTGCTCATTTTTTAGAGCTTGTTTTGCTGCTTTGTCAGCTATCTCATTTCCATATATTCCAATATGTGCCAGAATACATACTAGTGTTACACATATAGCTTCTTGCTTTATTTCCATTATTTCACTTATGTTATTTCTACTTTCCCAAGTCCCTGTTCTGATTGTCATCATGCCTAACAAAGAATTAGATAAAATTACAGAGGCAGAAGTCACACGTCCAGCTATAATTTGATTTTTCTATAACTAACAATTTGTAGCTCTCTCAATTTTTCTTTTTTACATCTCTCCTTTACCTGTTTTCTAGACCCTGATATTACGAGGAAGTCTCCAGCAATCCATATAATTTTGTCTATTAAGGACCCAGCAGTACTCAAAAATCTGTTATGTATGTCATTTCCATGATTCCCGTTTCCCTTTGTCCAAAAATTTAGATCAAATAGTTTGATCCTTAGATTTATTGATGCTTCTTCAGTGGCTATTTGCAGCATACAGACTGATGTTATCATTAGGCCACATGCCAATCACAGAGCTTTGACCAGCAGCCGTCCCAAGTTTCTAAGAATTGTTTTTGAGGCGGAACCAAAAGCTTGACATCTGTACTCAAACTGATCTTATCAATGTTCTATGTCATCATCATCAATACCTTCTTAGATATACCCCCCTTTTGTTTCCAACTACACTGCTATAAGTTCATCCTACATTTACATTTTTGTACATTATTATCCGAGTGACCTTTCCAAGTTAATTTATTATCAAACAGTACTCCTGGAGTCAGTAAGATACTGTTGCTGCTGGGCTTAAATGCAGGCCTGCTAGCTTCCTCAGCCACTCAGGCGGACTGATCCATAAGGCAGCATAACTGATGCAGCCCAGCTGTGCTTATTAGGCCACCAGGCAGGCACAGCTGCAGGGCCTTATTCCAGACAGCATGTTTGTGCATGAATGCACCCTGGCCTATCAGTGAAAATTATACACCCCTCCTCACATGGAAGTTAGGATCAGTGTTGGAGAGAGTTCAGTACGTAGGCTCACAGAGCACTCTTTTTGAGGCATTCATGTGCACTCATGATAGAACTGTTTTTTATTTGATGGGCCAGATTTGAACTCAAAAATTGAGTGTTTAAAGTAATATTTTGCTACACTAAGAAGCTGTCCCCCAAATAAGCCAGTGTTCCTTCCAAAACTTGAAATAACTTGATTATGGAGACAGTTCAAATCTGAATACAGACATTCCTTAATATTTGGCATTCAGAGGTATTTGGTTTTTTGTCTCAGAATTACCAATATTTGGCTTGTTCGGCATTCAGAGGCAATCTACAGTAGAAATTGCACACAAAAGCTCTTTATCATGTCATTTAATGCAGATATAGTCTGCTCAGTTACACATGAATGTCCAGCATCTAAACTTGGGATCAAGAGTGACTAAGAAAACACTTTTAAATAAGTGTTCTATACAACTACAATATAATGATACCCTAAACCCCAAACCAATTTAAAATTGTGAATGGTATTTATGTTCCCAAAGAGAACATTGTCACCACATACACACAATCATCCTTCATTTTTTTAAAAAATATATTTTTCAGATTTACAGCCTCCCTTGAGCAGGTGCATTTTTCACAGTACTGACAGCAGCAGACCAAATTACATTTCATGTAAATAAAGAATACCAACCTCTGTTTAAGCAGTAATCTATGGTCAAAAATGAGGTGTATTGTTTGTTTTATTTTATGTACAGCTTTGCTGATTTGCCACTAAAAGTTTGTCTGGGAATGTGCTCTTGACTTACATTAATTTAAGCAATACAATGTTGCAGTCTTTACTAAAACTCCTTTTTCCTCAGTTTTCATTACTAAATGTTCTTTTCTCTGTGCTAGTGAGAATATAATAAATATTGTAATAGTGAAAAGGTATTTGGGTTTTTTTTTGTGGGACTTGCGGGAGGATATAAGGTCTCTTTGATTCTTTGTGAGTGCTGAAATATGATGTTCAGAAAGTTACGTAGTGTGGGTAAATATCTAATTGACGAAAGATGTTCTGGATTTTGAATTACTGGCACTAATAATTATAGCATGAAATTCTTACTTCTGACCAGTTTCACTAATGCCAAGTTTGGTCTGAGAAGAGAGAAAAATGGTGCCTTGATTTTCATGTACATTTTGAACATGTGCCCATAGATGATATCGCGGGGAGGACTGTTCTGTAATGTTGCCTTCTCCTATGATACCAATTATTTTAAGTGTGTATGACGGCTCTTTGACACCCTGTAAATGGCAGGCTGCATCTCAGCAGGTTTTACCCTTAGTACTGTGAAGATGAAAATAATATAAAAAAGTGTGTTCAGTGGGAAAGACAACCTGCCACAAAAACATTTTCACTCATTTAAAAGCCTAGGTGCAGGGTTTCTAACAAATGACATTTTTTAATACTAAAATGTTGTATTTTTCCATACTGTGTTCCAGAAGCATTGTTATTGAAATGTACTTGCTATCAGCAGCTCTAGTGGCTGCTGTTAATAACAAAATGAATTAACAGCATGCGGGACTCCATGGAGACTCTATAGGTATATTTCAGTTGCAATTGAGTCAAAAATATGGGCACTTGCCATAGAGTGGGCTAGCTCTCTTTTACTAATATATAGTAACATTATTTTATTTTACTATGACAAGGCTTTTAAAATATATATTTGTGTAATGCTGGTTGTAAATGTTCCACAAGAATGTGTTTTTTGTCCGTGGGGGAACCTAAGTAAATGTTAGTAAAGAAAAATGTGAGTTCCAGAACAGCAAGAACCAAAAATTTTTGACTAATCTGATAAGTGCACATCCAAGCATTCTCTTACATACATTCTCTAAAGGAACAGCTTTATTCTTAATAAGGAAAACAATTAACACTTAAAAGTATTGAGCCTTCTTGTGGGATCAAGGTGCCTGCACTGTGGGCCCTTGAAATATTATAGAAAGCAGTGTCCGTGAGGGCTATGCCCCCCATCTTCCATTCCTATGCACAGTTTTAGGAGTTTAAAAAAGGTGAATAAACCCAACTACCCTTCAATTCCTTCTAACCACTGATGGTGCAGTGATCTCAGATACAATGAACCATATTTTTTTTCCCCTTTCTTCTCCCTTTTAGGGGATATTTTCATTTAAGGTTGGTAAGGTGAGGAAAAGAGGAGGATGCCCTGTCATAAACAGATAGCAAAGGGTTAATGTTCTTTTACCTGTAAAGGGGTAACACCAGTAACCTGAAACACCTGACCAGAGGACCAATCAGGAAACAAGACTTTTTCAAATCTGAGTGGAGGGAAGTTTTGGGTGTAAGTTCTTTGTTCTTTGTCTTGGGTCTGACCCTCTCGGCTCGGAGAGTGATTTTTCTATCTCCAGGCTTTCTAATCTGCTGTTTCCAAGTTGTAAGTACAAGGATAGTAGGACAATAGGTTTATATTGGGTTTTTTTGTATTTACATGTGTGTAGTTGCTGGAATGTTTTAAATTGTATTCTTTTTGGATAAGGCTGTTTATTCATTTTTCTTTTAAGCAATTGACCCTGTATATTGTCAACTTGATACAGAGCCTATTTTTAATGTCCTTTTTCCTTTCTTTTTATATAAAGCTTTCTTTTTAAGACCTGTTGGAGTTTTTCTTTAGTGGGGACTCCAGGGAACTGAGTCTGCAGCTCACCAGGGAATTGGTGGGAGGAAGAAGTCAAGGGGAAAATCTCTTTGTGTTAGATTTACTAAGCCTGACTTTGCATACCCTCTGGGTGAGGGGGAGAGATTAGATCTCTCGGTACTTGTGTTTCCAGGACTGGAAGCAGGGAATCTCCTAGAGTCATCCAGGGAGGGGAGCCTGGGAGGAAGTAACAAGGAAACAAGGGGAGGGGGTATTTCCCTTTGTTGTAAGACTCAAGGTATCTGAGTCTGGGGGTTCCCCAGGGAAGGTTTTGGGGAGACCACAGTGAGCTAGGCACTGTATAATTCTTAGCTGGTGGCAGCGGTACCAGGTCCAAGCTGGTAACTAAGCTTGGAGGTTTTCATGCTAACACCCATATTTTGTTATGACATGGTGTGCAGTGGTGGGATAGATAGAATTCAGAAGCCAGTAGGAATATTATATTTTTCTTTTCTCTGCTAGGGGCTTTTAAGCAGAGAGGGTTTGGTTTTAAAAGGAACCAGAGAGAAAAAAAATTTCTGTTCTCTCCTTGTGGTGGCTTGCATATTAAGCAAGGAAACAATTAAGGGTCTTTTGTTGAGACAATAGCACTCCCATTGAGAGTCAAGTACCCAGCACAATACACATGCAAATAAAGTGGTTTTTCTGGTTACTTTACATTTAAAGATTAGCTAGAGGAAGAAAGGGAAAAAGGCACTGTTGCTAGGCAGGACCCCAGGAGGACAACAGAGCCAGCAGTTCAGACAATAAACACCGGAGGAACCCCAACAAAAGAAAACAGGAACCATGGCCTTCCAAGACAAAATGGAGCCAAGGACCAAATCAAAGACGCAGAGCACAAGCGAGATATGGAAACAAAAATACAGGAACTAGAAATAAAACAAAAAGAGATGGAGCTAAGGGAAAGAGAAAAAGAGGCTACCCACAGGAGAGAGTTGGAACTCCTGAGGGAAACCCACCAGCAGGCCCTGGAATTAGAAAAGGCTAAGCAAAGAACACAGCCAATCCTAACAACCAATTATGGTTCCACAACACAAGAAATTTCCCACCTACAAGGCAGGTGATGACCCTGAGGCCTTCCTGGAAAATTTTGAAAGATCCTGTCTTGGGTACAGCATCCCTGAAGACCAGTACCTGGTAGAATTGAGGCCACAGCTCAGTGGACCTTTAGCAGAGGTGGGCAGCTGAAATGCTAAGGAGAAAATGAACGACTATAAACTTTTTCAAACCAGGCCAGATACAGAATGGGGATAACCACAATCATTGCCCGTCGGCGTTTCCGAACCCAAAGTGGAAACTAGATGTGTCATTTCCCAAACACGCCTACTATGTTGGAAAGAATTATGAGTCTGGATATCAGGAACCAATGTTAAATCGATAGAAGAACTGCACTCCTCATACAAATGGAACAGTTTCTTGGATGGTGTCCTGAGGACATAACACGGTACATACAAGATGGAAAACCCAAAAATCTCACCGAGCAGGGGAGATTGGAGCCAGATGGATGGAAATGGCAGAAAGCAAGAAAGCTACAGTCAAGGGGAACGAATACCCCAGAAGGGCACACGACAATAAACCTACAACCGAGGGCAGCCAAAGACCCCACCTACACTCCAAGGAAAGCCACAGGACACCCTATTCTTCCACCTCACCAGTCTCCAGTAACTCACCTCGACCCAGTGACCAGTCAACTGGAAGATGCTTTAAGTGTAATGAACTGGGACATATAAAGGCCAACTGCCCAAAAGAACCCCATCGAGTGCAGTTCATTACACCACCATCACACCAAAGATCCCCAGGCCCAGATGCCTCTCAAATACCCTTGGAGAGAAGGGAAATTTTGAGAGTGGTGGAAAGAAGGTTACTGCGTGGAGAGACACGGGGGCACAAGTGTCCAGCTATCCACCAATCCTTCGTAGACCCCAAATTTATCAACCCAAAGGCCCAAGTGACAATTTACCCCTTCATGTCACAAGCTGTAGACTTGCCTACAGCTGAACTGAGTGTCCAGTACAAAGGCTGGTCAGGAATGTGGACTTTTGCAGTCTATGACAATTATCCCATCCCCATGCTACTGGGGGAAGACTTGGCCAACCAGGTGAAGCGGGCCAAGAGAATGGGAATGGTTACACGAAGCCAAACCCGGCAAGCTTTCAGACCCATTCCTGTTCCTGAGCCGTCCTCAGATGCTCCGTCTGTGTTACCAGAGACCCAGACAGAGGTAGTGGACCCGGATTCCATGCCAACCACTGAAACAGCCACAGCACCTCTAGTCCCAGGCCCGGAACTGGAACAGCAACCAGCACCAGCAATTGCAAATCCATCTTCAACCCCAATGCCAGAGGGCACCAACGAGCCTGAACTGGCAGAAGCAACAGACAGCCATACCCAAAAGGCTCAGCCAGAGCCTGAAATACCCTCAGGTGCACCAGCGGACAGCAGTTCACCAGCAACGGAAACAACCCCATCACTTACATCGCTTCCAGGGGGACCAAGCCGAAGTCCCCAGTCTAAGGAAGAACTGGTGACCCCAGCCTCAAGGGAACAGTTCCAGACTGAGCAGGAAGCAGATGGCAGCCTTCAGAAAGCTTGGGCGGCGGCACGGAGCACACCACCACCTCTCAGCTCTTCTCACCAATCCCAGTTTGTTATAGACCAAGGACTTTTATACAAGGAGATTCTTTCTGGTGGACACCGGGAAGAATGGCAGCCGCAAAAACAGTTGGTGGTTCCAACTAAGTACCGGGGGAAGCTCTTAAGCTTAGCCCATGATCATCCCAGTGGCCATGCTGGGGTGAACAGAACCAAAGACAGATTGGGGAAGTCCTTCCACTGGGAGGGGATGGGCAAGGATGTTGCCAAGTATGTCCGGTCTTGTGAGGTATGCCAGAGAGTGGGAAAACCCCAAGACCAGGTCAAGGCCCCTCTCCAGCCACTTCCCATAATTGAGGTCCCATTTCAGTGAGTAGCTGTGGATATTCTGGGTCCTTTCCCAAAAAAGACGCCCAGAGGAAAGGAGTACGTACTGACTTTCGTGGACTTTGCTACCCAATGGCCGGAAGCAGTAGCTCTAGGCAACACCAGGACTAATGCTGTGTATCAGGCCCTAACAGACATATTTTTGCCAGGGTAGGTTGGCCCTCCGACATCCTTACAGATTCAGGATCTAATTTCCTGGCAGGGACCATGCAAAAACTGTGGGAAACTCATGGGGTGAACCACTTGGTTGCCACCCCGTACCATCATCAAACCAGTGGCCTGGTGGAAAGGTTTAATAGAACTTTGGGGGCCATGATACGTAAATTCGTCAACGAACACTCCAATAATTGGGACCTACTGTTGCAGCAGTTGCTATTTGCCTGTAGGGCTGTACCACATCCCAGTTTAGGGTTTTCACCATTCGAACTTGTGTATGGCCACGAGGTTAAGGGGCCATTACAGTTGGTGAAGCAGCAATGGGAGGGGTTTACGCCTTCTCCAGGAACTAACATTCTGGACTTTGTAAGCAACCTACGAAGCACCCTCCAACACTCTTTAGCCCTTGCTAAAGAAAACCTAAAGGATGCTCAGGAAGAGCAAAAGGCCTGGTATGACAAACATACCAGAGAACGTTCCTTCAAGGTAGGAGACCAGGTTATGGTCTTGAAGGCGCAACAGGCCCATAAGATGGAAGCATCATGGGAAGGGCCGTTCACAGTCCAAGAGCGCCTGGGTACTGTGAACTACCTGATAGCATTTCCCAATTCCTCACTAAAGCCCAGAGTGTACCATGTTAATTCTCTCAAGCCTTTCTATTCCAGAGACTTACAGGTTTGTCAGTGTATAGCCCAGGAGATGATGCTGAGTGGTCTGAAGGTGTCTACTACGACGGAAAAAAAGACGGTTGCGTGGAAGAGGTGAACCTCTCCACAACCCTGGAACGTCTGCAGCGGCAACAAATCAAGGAGCTGTGCACTAGCTTCACCCCATTGTTCTCAGCCAACCCAGGACGGACTGAACGGGCATACCACTCCATTGACACAGGTAATGCTCACCCCATTAGAACACCACCCTACCGGGTGTCTCCTCACGCCCAAGCTGCTATAGAACGGAAGATCCAGAACATGCTACAGATGGGTATAATCCGCTCATCTACCAGTGCATGGGCATCTCCAGTGGTTCTGGTACCCAAACCAGATGGGGAAATACGCTTTTGGCGTGGACTACCGTAAGCTAAATACAGTAACTCGTCCGGACAACTATCCAATGCCACGCACCGATGAGCTATTGGAGAAGTTGGGACATGCCCAGTTCATCTCTACAATAGACTTAACCAAGGGGTACTGGCAAGTACCGTTAGATGAGCCTGCCAAAGAGAAGTCAGCATTCATCACCCATGCAGGGGTGTATGAATTTAATGTGCTTCCTTTCGGGCTGCAAAATGCACCCGCCACCTTCCAGAGGCTGGTAGATGGTCTACTAGCAGGACTGGGAGAATATGCAGTTGCCTACCTCGATGATGTGGCCATTTTTTCAGACTCCTGGCCTGAACACCTACTACACCTGGAAAAGGTCTTTGAGCGCATCAGGCAGGCCGGACTAACTGTTAAGGCCAAAAAGTGTCAAATAGGCCAAAACAGAGTGACTTACCTGGGACACCAGGTGGGTCGAGGAACCATAAACCCCCTACAGGCCAAGGTGGATGCTATCCAAAAGTGGCCTGTCCCAAAGTCAAAGAAACAGGTTCAATTCTTCTTACGCTTGGCCGGGTACTACAGGCGATTTGTACCACACTACAGCCAAATCGCTGCCCCACTGACCGACCTGACCAAAAAGACCCAGCCAAATGCAGTTAAGTGGACTGATGAGTGTCACAAGGCCTTTACCCAACTTAAGGCGACTCTCATGTCTGATCCTGTGCTCAGGGCCCCGGACTTTGACAAGCCATTCCTAGTAACCACGGATGCATCTGAGCGTGGTATAGGAGCAGTTCTCATGCAGGAAACAACGGATCACAACTTCCATCCTGTCGTGTTTCTCAGCAAGAAACTGTCTGAGAGGGAAAGTCACTGGTCAGTCAGTGAAAAGGAATGCTATGCCATTGTGTACGCCCTGGAAAAGCTACGCCCATATGTTTGGGGATGGCGGTTCCAGCTACAAACTGATCATGCTGAGCTAAAGTGGCTTCATACTGCCAAGGGGAACAACAAGAAACTTCTTCATTGGAGTTTAGCTTTCCAAGATTTTGATTTTCAAATTCAGCACATCTCAGGAGCTTCTAACAAAGTAGCTGATGCTCTGTCCTGTGAGAGTTTCCCAGAATCCAGTAGTTAAAAAGCGTTCTTAAAATGTAAAAGTGTGTTAGTTATATACTTAATGGTATATGTAAAGGTACATGGGTTGTATTAATCTGTTTATTTTAAAGTTCTAGGAGGAAATCGCCGCCTGTGAGGTTCCCCACTGTCTGCAATTTGGGGGGCGTGTCATAAACAGATAGCTAAGGGTTAATGTTCTTTTACCTGTAAAGGGGTAACACCAGTAACCTGAAACACCTGACCAGAGGACCAATCAGGAAACAAGACTTTTTCAAATCTGGGTGGAGGGAAGTTTTGGGTGTAAGTTCTTTGTTCTTTGTCTTGGGTCTGACCCTCTCGGCTCAGAGAGTGATTTTTCTATCTCCAGGCTTTCTAATCTGCTGTTTCCAAGTTGTAAGTACAAGGATAGTAGGACAATAGGTTTATATTGTTTTTTTTTTGTATTTACATGTGTGTAGTTGCTGGAATGTTTTAAATTGTATTCTTTTTGGATAAGGCTGTTTATTCATTTTTCTTTTAAGCAATTGACCCTGTATATTGTCAACTTGATACAGAGCCTATTTTTAATGTCCTTTTTTCTTTCTTTTTATATAAAGCTTTCTTTTTAAGACCTGTTGGAGTTTTTCTTTAGTGGGGACTCCAGGGAACTGAGTCTGCAGCTCACCAGGGAATTGGTGGGAGGAAGAAGTCAAGGGGAAAATCTCTTTGTGTTAGATTTACTAAGCCTGACTTTGCATACCCTCTGGGTGAGGGGGAGAGATTAGATCTCTCGGTACTTGTGTTTCCAGGACTGGAAGCAGGGAATCTCCTAGGGTCGTCCAGGGAGGGGAGCCTGGGAGGAAGTAACAAGGAAACAAGGGGAGGGGGTTATTTCCCTTTGTTGTAAGACTCAAGGTATCTGAGTCTGGGGGTCCCCCAGGGAAGGTTTTGGGGATACCACAGTGAGCTAGGCACTGTATAATTCTTAGCTGGTGGCAGCGGTACCAGGTCCAAGCTGGTAACTAAGCTTAGAGGTTTTCATTCTAACACCCATATTTTGGACGCTAAGGTCCAGATCTGGGAAGAAATGTTATGACATGCCCATACAGCACAGACATCATCTGGACCCACAGAGATGGGAAGGTCGCTTCTCACTATGGCTGGCAGGGGCAGGTCTTTAGGACTAAAAATCTGGCAATCTGAAAATCTAGCATGGCCTTTAGAGAGTTACTCACAAAAGCGACACTGTATCTGACATAAATAGCATCAAGATCTTGGGATCCATTCTGAATGATCTAGTGTAATGCCAGGGATTCAATACCAAAAGGTCCTTGGATCTATCCAGGTCAGCAAAATCCAGTGTAGAGGACTTTGCATCGTTGATTGTGAAGAGCTGCTTGCTAAAGTGGTACTGTGCTTAGTATGACCATCCTGAGGACCCAGGTGCTTTTGAATCGACAGATTCTGGTGCTGAGGTCCTGGAAATATGAACGCTGTGCTGAGCATAAGTGGGATTGAGGTTAACTTAGACTTTGTCTACATGAGGAAATTCAGGGCTTGTCTACACTGCCCCTGTCATGGTATAATTCCCCACACAGGGGTTTAATGCAGTTTAATTAATCCACAATAAATTCACACCTCAAGAGCTTGTCTACACAAATCATCAGTTTACAACAGGCTGTAGTGTGAATCTTCCTTTACTGGCCTTACTGTCAGTGTGGACCCTGTTGATGCACGTTAATAGTTAATATGCTTTGATCTAGTCCTGTTTCCAAAAGGACTAGATCACGGCACATTAACAAGCTGTTAATGTGCAGCAGCAGGGTCCTCATGGATAATTAGTTATTCTGAGACAGGCAGGTCCAAGGTAGATTCACACCCTCACCTGCTATGAACTCAATGTTTATGTAGACAAGCCTTATTTAATTCAGATTAATTTTCCTGAGTGCCCATTTGTAGACAAATGGAGATCATGATTTGGTAGTTAATGTAATATCCATAGTCTCTGCCTCCATAAACTGAGATCATGACTCCTGAAACCCTTCTAAAGTGTGAAGAACATACTAAGAATGGTCTTTGACTATTTTTCAGATTATGATTTTACCGTTTCTTTTCATATTCTGGTCCATCTACCCAAGAGATAACTCTTTTTTAAAAGCTTCCTGTAAAAGTTGCTTTTGGTGGTGGTGGTGGTTTTAGATTTGGCCTGTTTCCTTTAAAAAGAAAATATTGGGGAAATTGTCCTTCACAATGCATTTTTATGGTATGATGTTGAAAATATTTTGAAAAGAAAACACCTTGTCGTGAGAAGATATTGGCACAAATGTATTACATTTGACTCCTTTCTTTTTCATTCCATCAGCATCCTTTTTTTTTATTGTTACAGAGTTCAGTATTTCTGACAGGCTCATAGAAATAATTGAGTGGACTGTGGACTGTATAGACTAATGTTGGAGAGACGTTCTTAAAGCAAAAATAATTGCAAAATTCAAATGTATGGCATGAAAATCTTTTTTTCCCCAATGACAGCACCAAAATTGAACATGTTTAGAATGTTAAAGAGAGTATGATAAGTATGAAATGGTATTTTCAAAAGCTAGCTTTATAACTTATAGCACTTGATTCTACACACCACTTTTTTTACACACTTGCCTGCATATATATACTTGCCCCTGGAAATTTCCACTACATGCATCTGACGAAGTGGGTATTCACCCATGAAAGCTCGTGCTCCAAAACGTCTGTTAGTCTATAAGGTGCCACAGGATTCTTTGCTGCTTTTACAGATCCAGACTAACACAGCTACCCCTCTGACACTTGACACCACTTTTAATTACTAATTCTCTATTTTTGTGACTGGCTGTACCCTAAAAGTTGCTGAATATTAAATGTAGAAAGTTACATTACAATTAATTTCTGAACAGTTAAAAATGATTGTTCAGGAAAGTGACAATGTGAAAATGTCTTATTGCTCAATAAATCTTCTCTTTATAGGTATTCTACTTATGAAAGTAAGCATTGTCTTTTTGTTTGTTTTTGTTGCTTACTATTGTTGACTCTATTGGTTTTATGGGGCTATGGGAGAGTGAGTTAGGATGTTTTCTAGTTCACACATCAACAGAATTGTTAAATTACAACTGAAAAATCATTATTATTGACAGTGTTAATGCCAGAAAGAATGCAGCTAGACTTTCAGATCTCAGGGTGAGTTTGGCCAGTGACAGTTAGGAAACAACATTTTACTTGTGAGATGACAAGATAAAATATGAAAATAAATGAGAGAAAACAAATATGGAATCCCAAAAAGTCATTCTTAGAGTTGGTATCCAAGGTATAATAGGCTGGCCAGAAAACAAGAATTCTGTTGTTGTTGTTGTTGTTTTAAATTGAGGTTTGGATATATGCTTTTGTTCTGATATGAAACCAAAGCCTTTTGAAATTTGAGGGTGAGGAAGAGAGACTATCTCAGAATAATCAATAATCCAGTGGTTAGTGGATTCACAGATTCAAGTCCCTGCTTCAAATCAGGCAAAAAAGAAACTTGAACTACATTTCCCACATATCAGGCATCTGCCTTAATTCATTGACTCCCTAACTTTTTACTTTAAGACAACCCACCAACTTCATTTTGTTTTTGTTTGTTTGCCTGTTTTTTGTTAACAACCTTCCCAGGGTCTAAATTCGGGGAGGGAATGAAGTCATAAGCCAGCATTGTCATCTTTATCCTCTCCCACTGGTGTGCTGCTGCCTCCTTCTCTAGAACCTCCCCTAATATCTCAGGGCTTGCCCTCAGCACCAAACCTGTGACTCATCTACAACCTGCTCATAACCCACCTTTTGGAAAACACTATCCTAACCACTAGGCTATTCTGGGAAATTCCATCCTGGACTTGACAAAGGTTTTGATTAATCTGATGCATTTCCACAAAAAGTTTTGATTTTGATGGCTTCGACTTTCTTGATGGAAAACTTTCATCAAAGAAATTCTGGGTGCAATCAAGTAAAATTACCTTTTCCAATGCTTTAACATTACTCTAGCAATATTATAATAAATATTCACTGCAGATAACCTACATCTCAATTTACCTTTTAAATAATATCTGAGATCCAATGATGCATTACTGTTAAACAGAAGACAATGATGATGACCCAGAACAAGATCAACATTTAGTATTTCTGCTCCTCAATAGAATTGAAAATTATTACTGTATTTTGTAATTAAGAATCATTATACATAGAATATTTTTTGAAAGTTTCTCCTTGATAAATTCATGCTTGTGATCCATTTGCATTACAGATTTCTGGATTGTTTGTGTCCTGCTGGAGTAAAACCGTTGTATTAAACTCAGAAAACAAAGAGCTCCCGAGTGAAGAAAGAAGAGAAGGTAAGTCAGAACATTCCAGGGTCTCTCATTGTACTGGACTCATAAATTGCAGTGAAGACAATTAAATGTCTAACTGATATGGTAGTAGCAGTACTGCAAAATCACAAAAGATCAATCTGTACTTTGTCTCTGTACTCTACTTTCTAATCCATTACCAGTAATCTCTGCTACTGGATTAATTATTATGTCCTTAAATTTTTATATTAACAATATTGGGTCAAATCCAGAGTTGGTGTATATCAGCATAGCTCTAACTTCAATGGACCTATGCCTGTTTACACAAGCTGAGGATCTGGCTTATCTCTTTTTTTTTTCTTTCTTTTTCTTCATTCTATTTCCTATCCCCCACCCCTCCACTGTATTTACTGACCTTGTGAAAAGACATCATTAACAAGTAAATTATCATATTTCAATATTAAGTTTAGTTATCATGACCTTTATCTTATGTTCTGAATATAAGCCATGGTGAGGTATTCATGCTATATCATGGTAAATATTTGCTTTTTAATGGTACATACTCTTGCTTAATATTTTGGAACTTTTAGCAGTAGCCATGAACTTTAATAAACTCAGTTAAAAGCACCCAAGTTATAAGTATGATATCTTAAATGTCTATGTTCACTTGGAAGTGTTTGCGTTAGGCAGCAATCTTATTCCCAGCTAGTCTTGATCCTCCTGAGGAGCACTTACGTGGCAACCATAGTGAATTGAATTGTACCTGGTTATTTTTTTCTCTGGTTATAGCTCAGTAAGTTTTCTCAATGGTAGCCAACATCTAGCAATTTAAAGCTTGTGAACCTTGAAAAAAGAGTTTGTTTAAAACCATATTCTGGGTCTTTTCCACCAAATGGAAATTGTGTTCTACTATGGAACTTCAAAAGATTTTAGAACAGAGTATCTGATAAGCATTCTGCTCATTAATGTTTGTACAGTAGTCTGCCTTAAAGATCTACAGTCTCCTGGAGCAAATCATTCAGAATTCAACTGCACTCTTCAAGTTTAATGTGTTGAGCTCTTTGAGTTTCCCTACTCCCTCCTGATTGATGGTTTGTTTCTTCTTTTAATACAAAATTCAGTAAAATTTCCCACAGTGAAAAGGGTCTTTTAATTATGAAACACCAGCGTGTGGGAATGATTCAATTTACACATCAGAAAAGTTAAGTTACTTGACCATAATTTATTTTGGTTCTGATCATTCGTGGATCACAAATTCTTTTTTATGGGTGGGGGGGGGGCAACCAAAACAAAACAAAACAGGAAAATGCTTTAAAAGGTGCATCACTCTGTCACCATAATAATAGACATTTTGTTACACACGTACCCATTTCTGTGTTTCTACTCCTGTTGTGAGATTTAATTTAAATGTATAAAGCAGGTCCTGAACAACACAGTTTTCCCCTTGAATCTGACATAGATCCAGTATATGTAAGACGAGCTAGGAGCGTCTAGCTCATGGAACGGTGAAGATAAGAGAGAGTTGCAAAATAAGATAATTGGGGTTTAAATGTTGCACACAACACCACTGATTGCTTGGGGTTTCTTTAATATCCTTCTCAGGCACTGACTTTTATTTTTCCCCATGGGGGCCTAAGAGAAAAGTGATAACGTAGGCCTTAAAAAAACCACCCTGAGTAATTAATCAAAACTGAAATAAAGCTCTGGAAGGAATGGATGGGTAGTGTACACATGCTGCATGCAGTGTAAGACTTCTTTATTGTTTTGTATTCAGAATGCAGTAAAGCTTAAGACTTACCCTGGTTAAGATAAAGCAGGTTTTAATGATTTACAATTGTAGATTTCATCTGTAGCCTTCCTTAGAAAATCAGTAGAGTAAATTTACCCTTGTATTTAAACAGCATAGGGAAAACAAAACCAGTAGAAATACCCATATTAAATTTGTATACTCAATAATCAGCGTCTTAAATAGAATTATTTTATGATACCAACCCCTTGTTTAAAATTTTCAATCAACTGTACATTATATACCTTATGCACTTTGAGAAAGTTAATGCACAACAAGAAACTTATGGAATTAAACTAGATTTGTATTTTTAGGTAAATTATCACTGCTGTATGCGAGGAATTAATTACACAACTCTAAGTATTGCTAACAGGAGTCTGTGTATCTAATTTCAGGCACACTGTGCTGAAAAGGTAATCACTTGTGTTGGCTTTCTGCTGTAAAAATATAACTCAAGATGCAGTGCAAAAGCCATATTCTGGTTTAATTAAGTACATTGTTGATTATATGCCTTCATTTTTTCTAGCATCTCTATTTTTCACCTCAGAAAAACAGCTTTCTGCAGTTACCACTATAGTAAAGCATGTCAACCATCTCTTGTCTGATAAATATCCACTTTTCATCAATTGTTTGAAAGATGCTCTCCCTTACACTGCATTTAGACTTTAATAGCTAATGTATAAACTTGAATGTTTTAGTGGCCCTGTGAGAGAGACACTGAAATAACTTTTCATAGCATCTGTACTTTGTTGGTTGGGTATATTGTTACACAATAACACAGGCATTTCCCTTTGTAAGGTTTAGGAGTGGGAACAAAAATAGAGCTAACATGTATCTGCAACATGTGCCAACATGACATTTTCTCTTCTTACCAAGCTGGTGTAAGCTTGCGACTATACTAGATGGACTTCACAAGTTTCTGTTACCACCATTACAACTACTACTAATTTACTTGTACCCTGTGCACTAAAATTCTTGTCAGCAACAAGAAATAACATAGGGCATATGATAGCAGCAGTAATAGGACTCAGTTAATAGAATAACTTAAGGAGTCTTTTCTATATGTAATTTTGATGGTTCTATGGCTTTCATGCAAAAAGCCAAATTAAGGTTAAAATGTACCTGTCAGTTCTATCCAAGAGCTAATTTTACTAATTTCTTGAGATCTCTGTGCATGAGAAAGGAAGCTTGAATATTTTGCTTTCCTAATATGTTCTTCTAATTCATGCAAAGAATACTTGCATTCAACAGTTAAATCATTTTTTCTTACTTCACATAGTAAAGTCACCTTGTATTCTGATATAGAAGGTGAATTTTTGACGTCTTATGTCCTGATGCAAAAATAACAGCTATCCACCTATCTTTAGTTTTTTATACAACAATTAATTTTAAACTATTCTCTTTTATCTCCAAAATGAACACACATAATTTCACAAACACTCAATTTCAAATGACTTCAGGGTTTTTTAACTATTATAACACTATGTACTTTTTTGAAGTTGCAACAGATCAATCAGCTGGCGATCCTGAAGATGCAGCTTCTTCTTATTGTTTCTTTAGTATGTCCTCACTTCATTACCAAACAAGACCTGTGGTTTTTCTTCAGCTAGGCCTGTGTTGTTTGAATTCTAAGCAGGTCACAGTATTTCTGTGTAGGCTAGGGTAGCCACAGAAATCCACAAATTTGGTTTACAGATGATAGGGTTTTCCATTGTGTGTGCGCGTGTGTGTGGTGGTGGTGGAGGCTCATTAAACAATTGTAACACCACATTCTGCAAGTCCATTAATTTATGGGTGTTTTGGACTGTAAGTAATAGGCTCAAATCCAGAGACTCCTGTGTGAAGGGCTCAAAATATGTAATAGCAAATTGACGTCCATTGTCATTCCTCACTACTTTCAGACACCCAAATCTGGGGAAAAATTGCTTCTGGTTTTATGATGATCTATTTTGAAGTGACCTCCTCTAGTTGAAATACTAGTTAGCTTGAATATCCGTCAATGACAACCAAATATTATCTTCTCTGTTGAGTGAAAATTTTACCTAATCATGTTGAATACTTCATTTCAGGTGTGTGTACTTAAGAGCTGTTCTTTAGGTAGGGGTGGCATATGCAGCTGTGTTGCTCAAGCAGTTACCACAATTTATGGTGAATTTGTGTCACACATACCTTTGTTCATGTCTAGCCAATACATTATCCTTTGTGCTCTCTTTTTGAGTTTTCAATTTCAATGTGCATGTCATGAATGAAGTATAATTTTTGAGCTTTAATGGGATCACAATATGCTTACATTTAAGAACACTATCCAACAGAAAGAGCTTATATCTGTAGTGTACCTATTGCTTAGCTATGAATTGATTTTCCCATCCAGAATGTACAGTTTATAGTATCTCGTCATCTTCTGCAGAAATTTGCAACTGTTCCCATGTGCATCATAACAGAGCACCTGAGTACTTATCAATGTCGAATTCCACTTCTGGAGGCTGACTCTGATGGGTTTCATCTCAGATAGTGAACTAAGTGTCATGTACAAGTAAACAACTTCCTGGAGTGAATTTTATGGTGCAGTCACATTTTTGAAAATTCAGTAAGAGACTTTGAATCCCTAGCTGGTGCTTACTGCAGTCTGCCCTTCAGAGCCAAAGGAACTATACATTTCCTTCCTTCTATAGTGGAAGTCTTTGTCGGGTTACACAGACATGCAAGTACCATACTGATTTCAGTACCCATGTTCATCATATATGCAATTGGCATGCCACTGGCATTTAGTGTGGTAGATCAGTCTTTCCCCACCAATAGCAGCTGTTGTATAAAATCAATGCACAATGCCTCCATGCCACACCAGTCACTGGATTTCTTACTGTATGTTCAATTCCACAAAGGCATTTAGACTATCTGTAATAGTTTTTGAACCATTCCTTACACTTTTCCCTGTGAGGAGTCGTGTTCTCTTGTACACACTGTGCACTATGATGGGTCTCATCTCAGGGAGTGGACAAAGTGTCACATACAAGTAAATAACTTCCTGGAGTGAATTTTATGGTGTAGTCATATTTTTGACATCCTGCTATGTCAACCTCATGCAGAGTTTCTTGACTCTCCTATTCACTTAAGGCCTTCAATTTCAATTTTGCCTGTTCCACTGCCTTTTCTAAGCTTATCTCAAAATGTCTCAGCAGGTTGTTCACATCTCCTACCCACACTGTAACCCACTGCCAGCTTTTTCTAATCACCAAATCTCTCAAGGAATCCAAAACTATAAGGCTATTGGGTCTAGCAATATTAGGTATAAAAGAAAATTGTTGAAGGTTTAATTCTTCATGGGCACAGAATAAACTTCAAATTGCTGGAACCCTGTACCTGTATAAGGGTAGGAAGCTCTTGAAAATCTGTAGGACTTCTGCATGAGCTACAGTTGTTAATAAGGCCACTTTCGTGGCACTGCTCATTGTGTATGCATCTATTGCAGTCATATATAGCAAGGACCTCTGTTTAAAATGCTTCTGTGACTCCTCTGTATCACTCCCACTTTATTTCAACAGTAGTTTCAGGATATCTATCCTTCCTGGATATTTGTGTGGATCAGCCATCTGAAATTGCAGTGGAAATTCTTCCTCCTCTCAAATCTGTCTACTTCTAGCACCATGTGTTGTTTTTCTCTTTGATGGAAAAAGGAATTGTAGTCAACTACTTAATCATTTTCTTCTCACTTTACCTATATATATAACACCACAGAAATCAACCTCTACTCTTAGCTGCAGCCTAAGGTTCTCTGCTCCATTGAGCAGTTGCAGAATTCTTCATTCCAATATCAATCTTTTGACTGTGCAGCCACTTTTGACATCCTTATACAAAAATTACACTTGCTGTACATATTTGGTCAATGTTCAGTTATTAGATGGTTCCATATCTATCACTAGATTAACAAATGTATTGCTGGTTCTTGTTCCTTGTTGTGGCTCGAAAATGCAGACCACGCTCTTATCCCTGCACAAGATCCTGCATCGAGCTCTGCCTGCCTGCCAACCATTCTTAGGCTCCTAACAGAAAGTGTCAGTTGGAGACCCTGCTTTGAGGTCCAGCCACCTGCTGATGCATCCTGGCTTTGCAGTAGGAGGCACCAGTCAGAGACCCTGTGTTAAGCTCTGGCCAATCGCATACTGAAGATTCTATTTCTATGGGGATGAGAGGGCTACAGATCATCAGATGACTAGGTCTGACATGTTTTGGGAAGTATTTTAATCCCCTGCCATATTTCAAAGATGAAAAATTCCTTGTTGTCATTTCCCTTTGTTTTTAAGGTCCATCAAGGTAGTTATTGGTGCTCTTTTCCTTTGAGATATTTCTTGAGCTCTATACACTACAGGATTGAGAAACCTGAGAGATGGTGGGCCAGATCTTGACCCTTATTTCTGCAGTGCAAAAGCAACTGGAAAACGATCAACCAGTAATCTGGAGATTATTTATTATTTGTGTTACTGTAGCACCTAGGAACCCTAACACACAACCAAAAGACAGTCCCTGCTCCAAAGAACTTAGTCTGTGCAGGGCCAGCTCCAGGGTTTTTGCCGCCCCAAGCGGCAAAAGAAAAAAAAAAAGTTGTGATCAGCACCTGCTCCATTGCACCACTTTCTTCTTCAGCAGCAATTCGGCAGCCAATCCTTCCCTCCGAGAGGGACCAAGGGACCCACCGCTGAATTGCCACCGAAGATCCCGATGTGCTGCCCCTTCCCCTTGGCCACCCCAAGCACCTTGTTGCTGAGCTGGTACCTGGAGCTGGCCCTGAGTCTATGGCTAGAAATAACTGCTGGATACAGACACACAGGGAGCACAAGGAAACAGTGAGACATTATTGGTCAGTGTGATTAGGCAGTGCCTTAAGCACACCAGGAGCCTAATCATTGTCAATTGTTTTTGTAGGCATCTCAGCAAAGGAGAGTTTTCAGGAGGGATTTAAGGAGAACAATGAAGTGGCTTTGCAGATGCTTATGGGGAGCTCCCCCCAAGCATGAGGGGCAGCATGGTAGAAAGCACAAAAGGTGCTTGTTGAAAATTTAACAAGGGGGTAATGGAGTCAGGAATTGACTTTTAGATAAGTGTAGAGTGGAGATTTCCTTGTAGTGGGGCGCACTGCCAGGTGTGATAAAGTCAGCTGAGTAACTGCTGCTAGGCTACTAACTCCTTTCGTTCCATGATATAGGAGGTATAGCAATGGAAAAGAGGACAAAGCTGGGGAGCTACAATGTCCAGACAACCTATGGCTTCAGTAATGGCCTCTTGAGTCCTTTTATTGACTAGTGCAACTTACTATAATTCTGCATTGCAAATCCATTTTTTTGGTGGATATTTTGTTCAGTGAAGGGTAATAGAATTTGGTTCCATGTGATCAAAGAGAGCTACTCTCACAGCTAAATTGTAAAGTTTGAACTAAATGTAGGGGAAAATATTACAATAAGCATTTGGGGAAATGCTTTCAAGGGAATAGAATTTGAGGTTTGCAAGAAATTACAGATATAGCTTAACTGAAAAAGGTGACTGTGATTGAGAGGCATGTTGGATATAAATGACTGGGTTTTTCACACTTCAAAAAAAGCCGAATCTTTTCATTTCTTTTTTCCACATACCATACATCATTCAATGCCAAAGGAAGCACTTAACCATTGTTAAGAAAAACAAAATAAATAAATAAATCATGAAAACCAGTCTCATTTTTTCAGCACAGTAGCAACCTCCCTATCTAAAAGTAGACCAAGTGATGCTTTAGACAATGCTGCCTGTATGTTGCAGCACATCTCTTGTAAAATACTGCTCTATTTTTTCAACAGCCCAAGGATGGTCTCATAATGCATGCCGTTATCTCTAAGAGTAGCATGTTATTTCCGTACAAGAGGTTGAAAACTTTTTTCTGATGTGATCAATTAAGGGCTCTTTGTACTCATTTTTAAGACCAATTTGTGATATATTTTATGTTGTGATTTCCTATTTCTGTTCACATATCCATCTGACAAGTAACCTGGGGGAAATAAATCAGGCAGCATAGAAATCAAGAGAGCTTAGAGCTGATACTTCTCATAGTTTTCAGTGTGAAGGTAATTTTTTTAGCATTCTGTCTTTTTGTTGAATAGCTTAATATCCTCACACTTCATGTACAATGATGAAAGCTCTTTTATTCAAGTGTGAAGTTACAGTAGATTTGTACTAAGTATAACATCTCTTTCTAGGAAGGGTGGAATGTGCAAAATAAAGGCTGGAACAGTTCTTCCCCTTCTATATCATACTTTGACCTAAAGACCTACCCTAGTGTGGTTTGGAACAGGTTTGAAGAGTCCATTTCCCATCTAATGAAAAGAGACAGCGGGGGGCATTTTCTGCCATTCTTTACTTTGTACTTGATGGCAGCCTAGTGTCATTGAATTGTCGTCCATGTTCTTTGCTCCAATATCAAACATCTACCCATAAGAGCCAGTGCAGTCACTCAGCATGCTAGGGGCTAGTGTACAAATTATATTGCTCACAAGAACCATTGTAGCATTACTGCTAGACTAAGAACTCCTGGCCATGGTGAGCACAAAGTTTAAAGGTGTTAGGCAAGGTGGTAATTCATAGGTCTGATTGCCTTTTAATGGAAAAAGAGAAATCAAGAGAAGGGTCATTAGAATGACATTGAACAATAAAACAGACAGAGCAGCTGGAAAATAAAGGGTGAGGTATGTCTAGACTTCATTATCCAGAATTGTTTAGTGGCAAAAAAGTACTACATTATGGAGGAAGAGAGCAATTCAGGATGCGAGTTATGAGTTGAAAATCTAATTCACTGATTAATGCCAATGTCAAAGACTATTAAAATATACCAAAACACATGTTGTAGGAATTGCGTTATTACAGTAGTATGGAATTTTACTGGAGCAAATTGTTCATTTGTTCAGATGTCATTTAAGAAGCTCAGGGGTAAATGTTTTTATATTGAGGGTTCCCCTCTAAGATCACACTGAGTTTTGGGAAAGGCTCCAAAACCTCATCACCAGTAGAATTTTATAAGCTCTGCATGTGACTTTCATGAAACTGAATGCAGAACTTGAGATGTACTATATGCAGCTCAATTCCAATTTGTTTTTTTAACAAAGTCTTTGACATGTTACCTTATGTCACATCCCAATTTAATGTAAAGTGACTTCCTCTGTCCAACAAGAAACACATTTTAAGGGGAATGCCAAGCACTCTGTTATTTTCCTTGCTGTTGAATTGGCAGGCACTTTGCCACATTCTGTATCTCAGGAAGATTATTTGTCAGCAACAGTGCTTGCTCTGCTGGTAAAACAGGCATAGGCTGGTATTCTTCTCATCTGCCCTCTGCATGGCAGACAGAGGTCATTATGTATTTAGTAATTGAAACTGAACTTGGTGTAAGCAGCAATGTCAATACGTCTTCCAGAAATATCTAAAATATCGGATAACTGTGCCTAAATCTAGGAGTTCAAAGCATGATTTTTGAGACCTGGCAAGTGTTCATATTACACTTGGATAAATGGTCTAATCTCAGCTTTAAATGCTGAGAATTGCATGCCATTTCCCTTTGAGCAATAAATGTTCTTTTGTCTGTCTAGATTTGTTATGTTTTCCACAGGTAATTCCAACAGTGCTTCTTTATGCCATTAAAATATCAAAACCTAATCAGTCAGCTGGCAGTAAATGGAAAAAATAGAAATCCCTAGCAAAGATTAGTAATATCTAAAAGTGGTTTAGGGGTCCTAGTGGGATTCCTACCCCTTTTAACAACAAAGTGCATAGTGAAAGAATACGCACAGCTTACTTTGTCTTCCTGTTTCTTTTGATCTGAAAGAACAATCAGATAAAGCTGATTTCTGAAGACAGTTCAGAATGAACAGATTTCAGTTGCCCCCAGTGATAACCATCATTGTCAACAGGAGGCATTCCAGGTACTGACACTAGAGCCTTAAATGTTCAGCTGCTGAACATTTCATCTTTATTTTAAAAACTACTGCTGGGAACTCTCTTTATAGAATGCAATGGAAGATGAGTATTTAGAGGAAGAATGAACCCTGAAGGGGAATAAAGCCTGAGCCTCAGAGACCATCACCAGAGGGAGAGAATAATTTAAGGTTAAGGTGGGGAATTTCATGTGCACAACAAAGCTGAAGCTGTAGAAAGAGCATAATAAATAGTCTAGAGTTATGCAAGCTACAAAATACCCTTTTCAAGAAAGGTCACAGGGGAAAAGGAGTTTGGGCTCTCTCTCTAATGGACATATGTTCACATCTCACAATCACTGCAGTGTTTGTCAAAGCTCAGTAGAGGCTCAGAACTGGAATGTGGAAGTATGGGGCAATCAGGATTGAGGGGTCTGGACTGAATGAGCACAAAAACTTGCACAGTTTCCACATGCATGATGTGCAGTTCTAAGCAGTGTCATCAGTCCCTCACTTTGATAGGTGTTACTTTTACCCGCAAATGTAGGCTTTCAGTTTGAAAGGACAGCATTGATTTTGGCACAGTGTGAGAAGTTACATTGTCCATTACATAACTCTTGCCACATTTAGGTATGCCACTGATTGTTTTAGAAATTTAAAGAAGCACTTTTAACTCATCACAGGAACTAGCTCCCAAGAATATTGAGCTTTATTAGTGCTCTGTGCTGAAGATCAGTAGACAACTATGTTTACATTGTCCAAATTATTAATTGGCAGTTTGGCACATCTCAAAAATAGCTATAATTAATGTTCTTGATATCACCTTTTTAATATAAATAGGTAATTTGAGTATAAGGTGTACATTTTTAACAGTGAGAATAATTAACCATTGGAACAATTTACCAAGGTTCATGGTGCATTCTCCATCATTGACCATTTTTAAATCAAGATTGGATGTTTTTTCTAAAAGGTTTCAGAGTGGTAGCCATGTTAGACTGTATCAGCAAAAACAACAATTGAGTTCTTGTGGTACCTTGGAGACTAACAAATTTAATTGGGCATAAGCTTTCGTGGGCTAGAATCTACTGGTGCCACAAGGACTCCTCGTTGTTTTTTCTAGAAAGGTCTGCGCCAGGAATTATTTTAGGGAAGTTCTGTGGCTTGTGTTATACAGGAAGCCATACAATTCTAGTTGAAAAATGCCTGTAAAATGAAACCTTTCTTGTTATCCAATCTGCATCAAAAAGCATACAATTTTTCACCAGTTTTGACAGTGTGTGAAAATGACATTTACTCGAACTGCCCCAATCCAAAACCTGTTGAAGTTGTTAGTGGTCTCTGGTTGATTTCATTGGGCTTTGGATCAGGATCCTGGGTCCAGTTCTGCAGTCCTGACTCTGGAAGAACTCCCACTTGATTTTGATAAGAGCAGTGCCCAAATCATGAGTTCAGGACTGGTTTATAGTTTCTGTCTAATTTCTCAAATGTATTTCTATACGTTGTCTCAAGCCAGCCACATCAAAAATATACTTTGTAAATGTTTCAGATGCATTTTTAATATGCTGATCATATTTGTTTACTCATAAATATCTTTGTGTGTTATTTGAAGCAAAACTATGGAAAGAGATAAATGACTTATAAAAGAAAGAGAGAATGTTTATATTCAGTTAAATAAATTAGATACCCAAACTATCAATTCAGTCATAAAATCTTCTTGATAGTACTTTTCCCCCTTTTTAAGATAAAAATTAATGAAAGGCAAAGAATGCATAATTTCAATTCTTGCTATGATGGAACACAGTAGTTTAGAATGTAAGAATTACCTTCATCTTGATATAAGGCCAAGTAAAAGAATGTGAGGTCCAGGCCTGAGGAAAAATTGTGTGTGGGCATGCACGTCTGATTCCCCTGAATCCTATTTTACCTGTCGTCCACATTTTGGTATCCTTGTGGGTTAGTGTTGTGTCTGAAGGTGGCGATTGTAGCCTGAGGTTTACTAGAATGTAGTTGTACTCCAGTGAACAAGCCTCAGCAGCTAAGGTGTTGCCTGCAGCCCCATTGAAGCTTTTTGGAATAAATCCCCCACACTCTCTTTACTATATTTTTCATAATTACTTCATTTAAATACAGGTGAGACCCAAAATGCAACCTCCAGGCGAAACATGGCTTATAAGTTCTGTAATTGTCACCAACTTCATCATTAATGTGGGAGCAGCCCATTGACATACAAAGCCTATGTTTTGTTTACAAGGAGCAGACAGTATTTTTCAGCAAAATGTTGGCCAAGTAACCATTTTGTCACTCAGAAAACTCTCTCCAGCCAGTGCATTGCAATAGAATTCAAAGTTGTGCCCTCTACATTTCATAGCTGGTAAATATTACACAGGCCCATGTGTAAAATTTCACAGGAGTGAGAAGGAGAAGGAACCAATTTTCCCACACAGGATGTCCCTGAGCAAAAGGGAAGCAGGAGCCTATCAAAAGCAAGTGAGGAGAGGATTGTGGAAAGAACTGGGGGAAATGGGACATTGCAGGTAGCCTGGGGAAGCCTAAAAGGGAGGGGACTGGGAAAGATGAACAATGTTGTCAAGTCTCCCAAACTTATTGTGAGTCAAGCAGTTTTGACCCCTTGCTACAGGATCAAGAGTTCTCGTCCTGTGATTTGGAGCCAGGTGGCTGCGCTTATCTTCCTTCCACTCCAGCAGCTCTATCCCAGTTCTCGCTTTCCTGTTCCCAACAGCCACCTACTCACCCACTCCCTGGCTCCAGCAAGTACTTGCTTCCTGACCCTTTCCTTCCTGCTGTCTCAGCCCTCATCGCTTCTGGCCCCAGGAGGCATCTGCTACAGGGTCCCCGTCCCTTCCCCAAGCCCACCCTACTCTCAGATCCCTAGAGCTCCTGTTTCCCTGATCCTTTCCCTCCTCTCCATTCCCTGCACTAACTAGACCTGCACAGTTACATGCTACTAGGCCCTCTCACTGCCCACTATGGACTCCCTGGCAGGTACCTGCTACTCTGAACCCTCTCTGATCCCTGCATTTGCTCCCCTATCCTCCTAGAACTTCTGTATCCCCTGAATCCCACAATTCCCCACCATCCTATCTTCTAAACTGACTCTTCCCCCCACCCCCATGCTGGGAGTTTGCTTGTGCAGCTTGATAGTCTTCATACCCCCTTCCCTCTGCAGGCTTCTGCGGGAAACTGGCTCCACTGTGCCTTCCATCCTCTTTCTTTGGATGGTATCAAGGAGATCCACTGTCCCCTCAGTACAATGAGGTGCCAATCCCCTCTGGCTAGCCAGGCATTTCCAGCTCCCACCCATAATCTCCTGAATTCTAGATCCAGCCGTCGGAAATCAGATCTGGGAAAGTCTCACCTTAGCAGGCTGGGGATCCCCTATGGAGTAGCCCATATATATGCAGAGGAAACCCCTTGACACTGAGAAAAGACTTTCCCTGGGCCTCTGTCTGTCAAAGACAAGGATCAGGCCTTCTGCTCTTCTCGACCTTAGATATCAAGGGTGTGGGAGGGATGATGTCTTCCCACTCTGGGAATGAGAAAGAAAGGTAATTCCTCCTCCACTCTGGTTTTTTTTTTGTTTTGTTTTTTTGTTTTTTTGTTTTTTTTGGTGGGGGGGATAGGGTAAAAGTAAGATTCTCTGTCCCTTCCCACCTCATCCATTTGCCCTGGCTCAGCCCTCCATCCCCCACCTCTTCTCACTTCCCTGGGGGGCACATTGTTTTGGGGAGCCACTTCAACACACCGCCTCTGCTATGGCTGCACATTGCTTCCCCAGGCCTAGAGTGGTGCTGCTCTGATTGCTCTGCTTCCACCAACACCTTCTTCTCAGAGCCCAGAGCAAGGCAGAGTTAAGATTCTATCCTCTTGCTCCATGTTCCCTGCAATCCTAAGTGAGCCTTCCTGCAGGAGAACAGCAGGATATGTGACAATAGAAGGGCAGCAAAAGGTATGGGGCATTCATTGACTTTTGGGGGGGAAGTTTTTTGTGCAGCTCTATGTATGATGTTCCTAATCAGTCAGTGAGTCTTTAATGTTCTTTATGTGGTTGTCCTCCCACAAACAGTGGCATGGGACCAATTAGGGGACTTTTTACACTTATGTAAAATGTCCTGCATGGAGCTTATGCAAACTTGAGCAGCTATGGGAACAGGTGACTTCCATGGCTGAAGGGCAAGAGAGAGGGAGTGGTACCTGCAGGCTCTGCTCCATAATTGCATAAAGATAAGAGGTTTTTGCATTATGTGAGAGCTTCTGCAGCAGAAGCCAAAATCCTCTTCCATTCAATAAATATGCAAGAGTAGGCAGTACTGTGCTGGATCACAGACTAGGAGTAGATGGGGAGAGATCAAAAATCAGATGGTGGACTAAAAGATCATGATTTAATCTGTTATAAGAATCTCATGATTTTTAGACCAGTCTAATGTTTTTCTGGGTATGACTCATGATTTTTGAACTGCTGCGGTTGGCAATACTGAATGAAAAAAACTGGAATCTGGTGAGTACTGGCAGAGGCTGGAATCTGAGGGCTGGTTGGGCATGGGGACAAGGAAGGAATCTGGGTATGCTGAGGGAGAAAAATAGCCTAGAGCAGCTTCCTTTATAAATTATTGCAAAGTTTTTTTGAAGGAGTTTTTGTTGTTCTGATTTACCACTTACAACCGTTCACTGACATATCCTTGTGTGAATTTCCTGCTCCGGTGTCAGATACCTTTTAGAAACATTGTATTATATAAAAAGATACACCTCTACCTCAATATAATGCTGTACTTAGGAGCCAAAAATCTTACCACATTATAGGTGAAAACCGTGTTATATTGAACTTGCTTTGTTACACAGAGTGCGCATCCCCACCCCCCGGAGCACTGCTTTACCACGTTATATCCGAATTCGTGTTATATCTGATGGTGTTACATCGAAGGTAGCGTGGTATATGATACAGGATGTGAGTATAATCGAACTAGCAATACTGCTCAGAAACCCTTGACATGGTTGCAAGAGTTGACATAAGGTATTTCTTCAAGGGCGCTGAAGTAGTATATTCATAAACACAATAATAGGATGTGGCATCTCAATTGTGTATCTTGAAACATAATTTTCAAATAAATAAAATACAACACAATAGGCCAATTTCAAAGGAGTTACGCTACGATTACCTTTGGTTCATTGTCGTTTGCTAAATAGCATCTGTGTAGATCCACATGTAGGCATTTCAGAAACTACTCTGCATGCTTACAGAATGGAGATATTCTGCAGGTAACTTCTTGAATCTTTCAAGATGGATGGTATACAACATAGACTTTTCAGTTTGATTGTGACTGTGAAGCACCCATTAAATATGCAGGCACTTACACATTATGGTTGGAATACAATTTATCTGCTCTTAAATGAGCATAATGCAATTCTTAGCAAACCAGACCCTTTAGAGTTTTGACAGGATTTGTGTATATTGGGCAAATAAGCATGATCGTTGCTCTGGCATTACTCTACTGCAATCAAGCATGCACCATTAGATAACTTGAGATTGAAACGATAAGTGGGATTGTGAAACTAGAGAGATCCATTTTATACTTAGAATACGGAAACAAAAAGCTGACTTACAGATGAGATATTGTCTCCATATATTTTCCATTAACAGTCTCTCTATTTCACATAGCTAGTTTGGGTCAATTACACAGATCTAAAAGCCTGCCTTGCTGGATTTTTCCATGCTGATTGAAATACTTATGCAAAGTTATACAGTGTTGACAGAGTCTGTAGTCCTTCCATGACAGGGCAGTATAAAACCTTTCTTTCCATGTCTACCAAAGAAATCACTGGGATTAAATGACAGAGCTCTACTAGCTATTTGTCTGTCATAGAGAACTCTAAATTGCAGCCTGTCTCTAGGATAGTGTTTACACACATTCTGAGATTAATGGTTTGCATAGACACTTTGGACTCCAAGTGATTTTAAGATGAATTCCATCAAGAAGATCCTTCCAATCTGAATTCAGCTGAAGTACTTTGCAAAGTTTTGCATTCTTAGCTACATTTCAGTGCAACTGTGTTGGTAAGGACCAGACAGTATCTAGTGAAAAAATAAAATGGTTTCCATTATTTTGTCCAGACTAAATAAAGCTTTGGGTCCTCTAGCTTAATTCCTTGACAGATTCCTCGTTCCTGATGCTAGGTTTTAATTGTATTTCCTAATGCAACGAAGAGATATCTTATTTACATGCCATGATTCAACATTTTCAACCAGCCTTTGCTTGTTTGTTTTTCCTCTTAAAGATGAAGAACTCAAAGGAATTATTATATAATAAATGAATGATCAGGAAGAAATATTTAGCTATGTAGTATGAGCAACATGGGAAAACATTTCAGTTTAATTATGTGCTGATTCATTTATTTTCCAGAACCTTAATGTATACTGGTGAACCACAATAATCTAATAGATAATGTGCTGCAGAAATTCTAACTCTAGCTGAATACAGATGATAATCTATCGATGTGTATTAATTATTTTGATTACTTCAAAATTCCCAATTAACATTCTGAGGTTTGATAGGTTTTTGTCCCACAATCAGGCTCAGTATTCTTAAAACTGTTCAATGGGGAAGTCCGATGTGCGAAGTTGCAACACTCATGCTTTGAGGACAACCCTTCTGTATTTGCAAATTTTTATTAATACAGTTCACACAATCACCATCACTCTGACCCAGCAAGGTAGGTAGACCAGAATGTACATCTGAGCATCCATATACTCACACCATTCCTTGCAGAAACAATCTGAAATGTTAGTCATTATTCTCATCATCATCATCGACAGTGGCCATCATCCTGGCACCTCCCAAGGGCTACATCTCTCCCTCCATAAGCAAACAGTCTGGGATATAAGTTTTATAATGTTACGCTAATGCCACTAACTATATTCAGTAGGGGTTTTTCCTCCTTCCTTACTTGTATTTCCTCATCCTACTAATGTTGTGGTGGCCCTATCCTATATGTTAGGTATTAATGATTTTAACTTATTAGTTAGTTTAACTTATACATTAGTTGGTTGCCAAGGCAAATTTGCAGCTAAGCATTTGCCAACATTTTATCCTAAAATATCCAACTTAATATCAGATCAGTGTTCTTGAAGTTAGTATCAGGGCTGGCTCCAGGTTTTTTGCCACCCAAAGCAAAAAAAAATTAAAAATAGGCCGGAGGTGCTGCCCTTTGAAAAGGGCCGCCCCCAAAGGGTCGGAATGCCACCCCTTGAAAAGGGCCGCCCCCAAGCACAGGGTTGGAATGCTGGTGCCTAGAGCTGGCCCTGGTTAGTATCATTTTGTAAAAACTTCCGCCACAAACACACCTTTCCTAGTTCCCCAGAACTAAGGGTGACTAATGGGCCATCAATCTGTGCTAAAGTTCATAGACCTCAAAACCTTATGCTAATGGCTTAAACTAATACCTTATGGGATGTAGGCCTGTAGGCTCATTGCTTTACTGCCTTAATTTATGCCTATATGTTACCTGGCAAATACCTATGGGCTGCATGAGAAATTTTGAAAGAGGGAGATCCAATTAAGAAAAAAAAATTAAATGAATGCAACATGTAATTAAAGCAGAACATACAATGATACCTCTTATTAGCATATACTACATTTGCCCTAATCAAAGGGGCAGTAAGCCCACCTATCACTATTACAAAGTAGCTTTCAACATCAACTGTATGGCAGATTGTATGTATGCAATAACTTAAAAGGCACACAATACTAGTACACTAAGGAGTGTGATGTGAGAACCAATATGATTGGATAGATAGCAGTATAATGTATTTACTCTTGCTCTCAGGCAGTCTGTGTCTGATACAAGGCTGACTCTTGTAATGGAATATAAGGCTTAAAGAGACAAGCAGTGAATGGTTATGCAGAGCAGTCATTATGAGTCTTCAGATGTTGCTTTTTCACTCTATAAAAGGGGTTGTCAGACTTTTCCCACCTCTAGGTGGAACTCATTTTAAGAGCTGTCTTGTGGCCTCTGGCCCTCCTATTTGCAATTTTATGGCCACTTCTCCTCCCGTTTGTGTTCATGCTACATCAGGGTGGCAACTATTTCTGATATGAAAAAGTATGTATGTATTTCAGCTGTCTTCTAATGCACTTTGGCAGCTGAAAATGAAGAGAAACTAGGCCATAAGATCAGCCATTTGATTGCAAATGTTCCACTAATGGTCCATGAACAGTAATTTGAAAATTTCTCTCCTTGAAACTCTTCAGACTTTATAGAATGCTAACTAGAGGTTTTGTGTTTGGTTTGGTTTGACTGGGAAACCCGTGCTGTGAATAGCTAGTTCTGATGGATGTTTGACCCCATTAGAACTGGATATTCCATATATTCTTCGAAATGCTGAGCTGGTGGTTTGCTAGTCAAATGCAAACATTTGGGTCTATAGTGTCTTTTATGTTCACTGTAGTATTCGTATTTGGCCACCTGTTATTTACCAATTAGTTGCACTCATCTGATTAAAGGGCTACTATATGTTGTATCTCCAAGGTGGAGCTTTTTCTTTAAAAATAAATACATTTTTCATAAACCTCATATTTATAGAAGTCATCCTCATTATTTCTATTTTAAATTCTAATATAAATAGGTTTTTGCTGGGATCTAAATGTTTCCTTATAATGTTTGTAACTAAATATTGCTATATTCTGAAACCTGTAAGTGCAATTGATTATAAATTTTTAAAAAATGACTAGGCTATTAAATTGTCAAAACAATTTCAGTCATGGTATTTTAAGTTGTTTATTCCCGCACAGCTAAGGAATTTTGGTTTTTTTACATTGATGCCAGGATTTGAAAACATACCAAACAAAATACAAATATAGTGGTGCATTCTACATATGATTAGTACAAGTCAACATTCCTCGTGCAGAGCATGGCAGGATTCAGCTGCACAGCCTTGTAATTCTGAAGAAAAAAAATAACTACCGTGCACGCCATAAAAGTATTGAAAAATTTTAATATTCTAGTAACAAGTTCTTGGGTTTTTTTAAAAACAGTTTGAAGTTGCCTTAAAAAGACATGATCTAAAATAATTCCCTCCTCATGCAGCTCCTATTAAATGGGGACAAGGAAAATTATTTTAGAATCCAAAAGATGTTCCACTTCATCATAGTCTGAAGCAAGATATTTTTGTTTCTCCAAACACACATACAGATTTGCTGTGTGAAATACTCTCTACTACCCCATTTCTAAGAAAATTCCACATTATGCTTATATAGTTTTTGATTGATTGTTCTATCAGCAAGTGTCCTTTGAAACAATAGAAAAGTATATAATTTTTCTACATATTAAAATACCATTTTTTTTATACTCAGTTTTACCAAAAATAAGCCATGGTCACTGAAAGACATAAAAGGAAAAAAGACTACTGTCTGACAGTGCTGTTTGGAAGATTTACCTGCTTGATTTAACTTAGGGATAATACTGATAGTCTTGCCAGGTATATATTACTACTTGTCCACCACGAAAGTAGGACCAAATGTTTATGCAGCAATGTTTCAAGGAGATCCTTTATCCCATGCGTGGTTTTAATTCTCTCCAATCCTTCTAAAAACTTGAATTAGACTTATGTTTCTGCTTTAGTAAGACCAGAGAGGTGCTGAACCCTTGTGTCTTCCATAGACTTCAAAGGTAATTCAGGTGCTTGCCATCTCTCAGTATTAAGCTCTCAGTTTGGGTTTTCATGAGTTCCAGTTGTCTGTTGAAGATAACATTTATTTTAGGCCAAGCCAGCGGTGAAGTATTCAATGTTGTCCAACCCAGGAGTTAAGTCATATTTGTGACTTACGCTTTATATAGCTTTTTCAAATTCATGTGCCTGATTTCCCTCCCTGAAAATTTAAAGCCACTGTCCTCCAATATGATAAGTGGAGGGGAACCATTATAACAATGAAGTCAGTTTAATTCTGTACCGGTGTTAGGGGTCTCCCCGCACAGATCAGATTGCAGGATTTGGAGATTTAAGGATCAAAAGCCTCAAGTCTGCTTCCATATACTCCTGTAGTGCCTTAGTAGTTTAGAAGAGTGTGTTTAGACACACCACTGAAGTTAGCATCATCTGGCCCATGCTCACAAAGACTAGACATTGCATTCTTTTATTTTTAATATAGGAAAGTTAATCTTTTACGTGTATAAATAAATAAACCAAAATATTACATTTATTTTCACAGCTCTAGATAATAGATGAACCCACCCACCCCCCAGTGAAAAAAGTTTATACCAAATACCAAAACCCAAGCTGTGTATTCACCTTAATTGTAGAGCTTCTCTTCCTCCATAATGTATACAAAAATATATGGAGAAAGAAAAAGTAGTCTTTATTGATGCATAAGCTCATTTTCACTTGCAAGAAAAGTGATAAATTTGCCCTTGAGTAAAATTAACCATTTTGTAAAAATATTTTATTGAATAATTTTGCCATTTTTGGTACAGTTTAAAAATAGTTTGCATTGCTGTATCAGAAAGCATAGCATGTAAAATCACATTCTATCTGTAGTCTTGCAGGATTAAGGATGACGCTTAAAGAACAATGTCAAACTTTGACATGTTCAAAAGTTCTTCCTCTTGTTTGGGTTTTTTTGCTGTTGCTGTTGTTTTTTGTTTTTGTATGTGCTATGATCCCAAAAATTCTAACACGGATAAAATCCCAGCTCGGCATCTAGCTCACATGAACTTCATTCCTTCTTAGCGATTGCAGGTGTGAATTTGTAAATTTCCTTTAGTTGCCCACTCCATTCCCATGAGCAGGCAGAGTATTTAAATACACAAGTATACTCTTCTAAAGTGCTCCGTGAGTAGAACTCTTGTGCAGTCTATTACAAGAATGGGGCAGGCAGACAGAATGAAATCACAATACCACTTTCGTGTATGTACCCCTAAAGACAAACAAAACTGCCATTTTGACACTCCCTGTAATTGTGAATTAACTTGATATTGTGAGTGTGCATTACAGATTTAACATGAGATAAATACAGAGTTATTAATTTAGATTTAAATTGCTTATTCTCACAGAATAATTATAACCACACACTCTTACACAGTAGTATAGGGTTGCCGGTTTAAACTTGTATGGTAGACTGAATAATGCAAATTGATTAGCACAACACAATATCATTTCCTTTTGCTGAGTGTCCTGCATATGAAGTATCATTAAAAGCTTTTGATGAGATAGTGAGCTAGAATAGAAAGAGTGATGATCAGAATTGAGTACAGTGACTCTTGTACTTGTTTGAAAGGAGAATGACACAAAAATAAGTGAAAAGCAAAAGCTGAACTGTAAAAATAATAAAATGTAAAAAATATTCTCAGTGTGAGTAGAGGAGGAAAGGAGTCAATAATGGGGACTAGACAGTTCGGTAAGGCTTAGTTAGACATACCCGAAAGCCAAAAAGGTGATTTTTTTTTTAAAGAAAATATGTGAAAAGACAAATTATTTTAGGCCATGATTTAAAAACAAAATAGGAACCTACAATTAAACTCCTAACTCCACATTCACACACTTAAATAAGTGACTTGATATTAAAAAGGGCTGAGTACTAAACAGCATTTATGGAGTCAGCACTTTTTAAAAATCAAGCCACCTCTTTATGTATCTGAATATGGCTATATAAGCCTAATCTTGGATACCTATTTTTGAAAAGTTGAAGAAGCCAAAGGTAGCCAAACCTGTGGTAGGAAAGGGAGTGAATCAGGAGACAACTTTAGGATACCTTTTTCTAACAGACATACTCTAGGAATTATTTTGGGGAAGTTCTATGGCCTGTTGTATGGGAGGTCAGACTAGATGATCACAATGATCCCTTTTTGCCTTAGAATCTATGAAAATAGGACAGGAACAGAGCCAGGGGAAACCTAGTCACCACAGGAGACCTAGGAGGAAATGTGGTCAAAGGGACCTCGTTTAACAGATTTAGCAGACAAAGAAGATGGGTAGATTTATGGAGATGATTTATGAAGTGCAAAATCTTAGGAGACTGACAACAGAGCCATAAATAATAAGATATGAGGTATGAAAGGGATTAGAGAAGATGGGATACAGGGACAAGGGTTGTGTGAGAGGGGGATTTGGTAAAGATGGGATATTATAGTACTGCAAGAGCACCACTATAGTTAAGGTTGCATCATGACATCAGTTTGAAGGCTGCCTTTTCTAAATCCTCTAAAATCAACATGCTTAGGCAATGTCTCCGCTACAGAATTATGTCAACCTAACTTACATCGGCATACAACCTCCGCAGTTATTAAATGGCTTGTGTGTATGCATACTTAGCTTCTTCTGCTGGCAGCATGCCTCCTCCCCAGGAGTGCTTGTATCGATTGTATTGCAGTGTTGGGCATTGTGGGACACCTCCTGTAGGCCAGTAACAGTCAATATAACCAACAGTGTCTATGCTGACACTGCGTCAACCTAATTACATCAAACGTGACTCTATGCCACTCAGGGAGGGGCTGTTACTAAACTGGCATAGGGGGCACTTACGTCGGTGGGAGCCAAATTTATGTGAAGACACTTCCACAGCTAGGTCAAGGCAAGCCAGATTATTTCAATCTAACCATGTAGTGTAGACAAAGGCCTAAATTAGATTTATTTGAAATTTGGCGTGCCTCAGGAGGTTGCAGGCTAGGATTAGAGACCCAAATTTGGACTCATTTGGACTTGGGATTCTGGTGATATAAGCCCTGGGGTGTGGGGGGGAAGGCATTTTTAAACTGTGTAGGTGGGTTTCTTTTTGTGCAGAGCAAGAGATCAAGCAAGTGATGTGATGTAGATTAAAATGGTCTAAATCTGTTTAGTTTGACCCAATGTAGTTCATGGTATTCACTAGATCTTTGGTGGACCCAACTGAGAACAGTACTTAAAAAAGTGTACCTTTTTACAGTGCCCTGTGCCAAAAATGAAAAATGGCTAGAGGGTTCCCATTCCCACCATTTTATATACCTTAAACTCAACTCTTGTAAGTGATCTAAAATCCAAATGGTTACTCAGGTTTCTTTAAAAATTTGGTGAGCCCCAGGGGAACATGGGGTAGTGTTAGTGGTCCAAATTTGGGATCATATGACCAAGGGAATCTTGAGTTACAAGATTCCCCTCTCAAAAAAAAATCTGTTTCCTTCCGCTGCCTTGTACTATTAGGCTTTGTCTACACTGGAACCTGAATGACAAAACTTTTCATTCAAAAGTGTGAAAAAAACATACCCCAAATGACAAAAGTTTTGCCAACAAGCTCTTTGTTGGCAAGACAGCTCACCTCTAAGTGATGTAATTATACCAATTTGGGTCTGTAGTGTAGACCTGGCCTCAGGCTTAGGTTCCAGAAGCCAATAGAAGTTGCTGTAATCTGCAAGCTCTATAGGTCCTGAAGGACTAACCCAGGCCAGACAGCTGGGGATCCCTTGCTTATGCTTCACCCCTCAGAATTCAAGCAGCATAGAGATAGAGTTCCTTCTTGTCAGGGATGTTTATTCCCTTCCCCAGAGCTCAAGATGATGTCCACCTGCATGTCTCCTCTTCATGGGTGAAGGGCAGGGGAGCAATCAATAAAGTCTTATTTCTTCTTGGTGGGCAGACCTAACACCTTCTGTAGGAAGCCTGCGTTTCTACATTATTAATCCCCCTTTCCCCTGTTTGATGACTTACACAATTGCAGGGAATTACAGAGCAAACACTTACTATAACCTTATTTCATGGGGTACTGATGTTATAAGATTAATACATGGGGCATCCTACAAGCATTACCCCATCACCCCATTGCAAGGCAGAGGTCCTGCTAAACACATCATATAAACTGAACATCTATTTTAACAGTACTAACACACAGGCAAGCCAGATTGATTTCCAGCTGTGCATTTGTTGGTGCTCAATCGGCCTAGGGGCCATGATGTGAGCTGGCACCTGGTCTGCCAGTATCACAGGGGGAGGGGGCTTATGGGATGGATGGTAGGGGAGGGGAGAGAGGTTGGGGGTTTAGGTGAGGGAAGTTTGGGTTTTAAGGGAAGTGGATGGGTGGAACAATGGGAAGCAGGGCTGGAGGAGAATAAAGGCAGGTCACCTGTAAGCCCTGCATTCTCCCCTCCCATGTGTGTGCCTTTGAGGGGAGAAGGGTTATGATCCCCTCTGGCTGTCCCTTGTGTTTGTGCCAGGATCTGGAAGGCCAATGCCCAGCTACAGGAATTGGATCCCCACTCCCTATTTCCCTCTTTTCTGGGAGAGTTTGCCTTGTTGGGAGGGTTTGAGGCTCCCTCCCTGCATTCCATATGAGCCAGGATCTGGGAAAGACCTGCCTGTTTGGGTGGGTATTTGTCAGGGGTAGCCAGACATACTGGTCCTCCATGCTTCATATGAAAATCTTCAGAAGTTCGAGAGCCAAGGCACACCTGCTGGGAGCCAAGGCTTGGGTTTCATCCCCCACTCCTGTTGAAGCCCCAAAGCTTGGCAGGTGTGCCCTGCAGTTCTGAAGCCCCGACTCCCCTCCCTGCTGGACAGAAGCCCCTACCCCATCATCCCATTGCAAGGCAGAGGTCCTGAGCTCCTCCCCCCATCTGGTAGGTGGAGAATGGGGGGAACCTGGGGGACTTGCAAGCCACACTTTAATAGTAAAAGAGCCATGTGTGGCTCGCATGCCACAGTTTGACCACCCCTCGTATATGTCATGCATATCACAGGCTCTAAAGTATTCAGAATGGGGATGGGAACACACCCTAAGATGAATGGCATGGGCAACTTTATTTCTTCCTTTTCTTCTTTAATAGTGTTAGCTGGAATCCTGTGGGTGACAGGGAGTGGCTTGTAAAAGGAGTGGAGAGTTTGTACATTTCAGCAACTGTGGGACATTGCTGAAAGACCACAGAGTTAAGGTTGCATGGGCAATCTTGACTGTGAATTTCCTGGTTTTCAGAAGTTTGAGTTTTGCTTGACTCAAAGTTCTGCAAGGGAACAACATATCACCAAGCAACCTTAATTCAGCATCAGTGTAGTTTTTCTGCCATTGAATATATTTTGGGAGGGTTTTGGGGGTGAATCCTCACATGTTTGACCCTATGTATCATTCCTGATATCTACTTAATGTGACAAAGTTCCACCTCTACCTTGGTGGGTCCTGCGCTTATTGGCAGATTTTCTCACCTCAGTGATCTTCCCCACAGTCTGGATCAATTCCTCTTGTGTCTGATCAGGAGTTGGGAAGTTTGGGAGGAACCCGGGCCCGCCCTCTACTCTGGGTTCCAGCCCACCCTATGGATTTGCAGGTATCTATAGTGCCTCTTGTAACAGCTGCATGACAGCTACAACTCCCTGGGCTACTTCCCCGTGGCCTCCTCCAAACACCTTCTTTATCCTCACCACAGGACCTTCCTCCTGGTGTCTGATAATGCTTGTACTCCTTAGTCCTTAGCAGCACACCCTCTCACTCTCAGCTCCTTGTGCCTCTTGCTCCCAGCTCCTCACACGCACTTCCTCTCCTCTGGCTCCTCCCCACTTGACTGGAGTGAGCTCCTTTTTAAACCCAGGTGCCCTGATTAGCCTGCCTAGATTGGCTGCAGGTGTTCTAATCAGCCTGTCTGCCTTAATTGGTTCTAGCAAGTTCCTGATTACTCTAGTGCAGCCCCTGCTCTGGTCACGCAGGGAACAGAAAACTACTCACGCAGTGACCAGTATATTTGCCCTCTACCAGACTCCTGTACCCCACTGGTTTGGGTCTGTCACATATCCCTCCCCCCTGCTCAACACCAAGGGACTGGGCAGCTTGGGATGCCAGACAGTGCACACGTGACAAGCCATCGGCATTGCCATGATGGCTCCCTGCTCTGTGTTGCACATGGAAATGGAAAGGTTGGAGGGATAAGAACCACCTGGTCACCCTTGTGTTCTTCTCTTGTTCTGCTGCATCCATTAAAGAGGGGCATGGTCGGTCACGAGGACAAATCTGCGCCCGAGCAAGTAGTAGCGCAATGCTTCCATGGCCCATTTTACGGCAAGGCACTCTCTTTCCACCACTGCATATTTTTGTTCCCTCGGAAGGAGTTTCCTACTGAAGTAGAGAATTGGGTGTTCCTCCTCCCCAACCATCTGTGATAGAACGGCCCCCAACCCTTCTTCCGATGCATCTGTCTGTAGGATAAATTCCTTGGTGAAGTCAGGGGCTATTAGCACAGGGTTATTGCAGAGGGCAGTCCTTAGATCTGTGAATGCTTCCTCTGCTGCGTCAGACCACCTTACCAGATCAGGTCGATGGGCTTTTACTAGGTCAGTCAGGGGGCTTGCCCTTGTGGCAAAGTGGGGGATAAATCGTTGGTAATATCCCACTACACCTAGGAATGCCCAGATGTTTCTTGCGACGTGGTCGCAGCCAATTTTGGATGGCCTCCAACTTGTTCACTTGGGGTTTTACCAGACCTTTTCCCACAATGTAGCCAAAATATTTGGCCTCCGTAAACCCTACAGCTCACTTGGCAGGGTTTGCTGTAAGGCCAGCTCACCTGAAGATATCAAGGACTGCCTCCACCTTCTTTAGGTGAGTTTCCCAGTCTGGGGTATGAATGACCACATCGTCCAAGTAGGCAGCAGTATAACTGTTATGTGGGCATAATAGCTTGTCCATGAGGTGCTGGAAAGTAGCTGGGGCCCCATGTAGCCCAAAAGGGAGGACAGTATATTGAAAAAGACCCTCCGGTGTAGAGAATGCAGTCTTTTCCTTTTTGTCTTCCGCAAGGGGAGTCTGCCAGTACCCTTTGTCAAGTCTAGAGTAGTCAAGTACCAGGCATTACCCAGATGGTCCATTAGCTCATCTATGCGAGGTATGGGGTATGCGTCAAACTGGGATACTTCATTTAGTCGCTGGAAGTCATTGCAAACCTTGGGTTGCCATCAGGTTTGGGCACCAGCACGATTGGGCTGGACCACTGACTGTGGGATTCTTTGATGATCCCCAACTCCAGCATTTTTTTTACTTCTGCTTTTATTGCCTCCCTTTTGGCCGCTGGCACCCAATAGGGCCTCATTGTTATTCTGGCCCCAGGGTTCGTGACAATGTGGTGATACGTCTCAGTTGTTCGACCCGGTTTTGTCGAGAACACATCTTGGTTCCGGAAGATCATCTCAGACACCTCATTCTTCTGGTCTGGTGTTAAATCAAGAGACACTCTCACCTGTTTGGAAGGCTTGTTTTCCTGGGTTAGGTCTTTTTGGACAGTTATGCATGCTTCTTGTGCATGCCAGAGTTTCAGAAGGTTGATGTGATAAATCTGTTCTTGTTTTCGGCATCCTGACTGCCACATCTTGTAGGTTACTTCTCCCACGGGTTCAACCACCTCATAGGACCCCTGCCATTGGGCCAGAAGCTTGCTTTCTGCCATGGGTACCAACACCATCACCCAATCCTCTGGTTGGAACTGTCGGACTTTTGCCTGATGATTGTAATAGGTTCTCTGGGCCTCCTGGGCCTTTTCCAAACGTTCCCGTACAATAGGGGTTACATGGGCTATCCGGTCTCGCGTCTGTATTACATGTTCTATTATATTTCTCCTCTCATTGGGTTCCTCTTCCCAGATCTCTTTGGCGATGTCTAGTATGCCATGGGGGTGACGCCCGTATAATAACTCCAAAGGGGAAAACCCAGCTGAGGCCTGAGGTACCTCCCAGATAGCGAACATAAGGTAGGGCAGTAGGGCGTCCCAATCCTTCCCATCCTGACTTACCACCTTCCGTATCATAGCCTTGAGGTTTCGGTTAAACCTTTCTAGCAATCCATCAGTCTGCAGTCAGGGTATGTATATGAAGCAGCGTACAGAGGTCCTTCATTAGTTTTGACATAAATGGGGTTCCTTGGTCTGTTAATATCTCCTTTGGTAGCCCCACTCGAGCAAAGATCCCCACCAGCTCTTTGGCTATAATTTTAGAGGCTGTGTTCCGCAGGGGGACAGCTTCTGGGTAGCGAGTAGCATAGTCCAAAACAACAAGTATATACTGGTGGCCCTGAGCCGTCTTCTCCAGGGGTCCCACTAGGTCCATGGCTATTCGCTCAAAGGGAACTTCTATGATGGGAAGGGGTACTAAAGGTGCCCTCAGGTGGGGACAGGGACTGTGCAGCTGACACTCCGGGCAGGACGCACAGTATCTCCACACTTCTTCATGTACTCAGGGCCAGAAGAACCATCGTAGGACTCGTGCCAGGGTCTTCTCTACCTCCAAATGCCCCCCAAAAAGATGACTATGAGCAAGACTTAATACAGCGTTCTGGTGTTTTTGAGGTACTAGGATCTGCTGTACCTTCTGCCCTTCTACTGGTGCAACCCGGTATAAGAGATTCTTCTTCATTTTGAAGTAGGGTCTTGGTCCCTGGGTTTTTTCTTCCACGGGGACCCCATCTATTTCAGTCACCTCCTTCCTAATGTTGTCGTATCTTGGGTCTTTGGTCTGGTCCCGTCCAAAATTTCCTCTCCTGGGACTAATCTGCCCAGTCTCTGTTGCCTCTACTGGTTCAGAAGCGTTAGGGTGTGGGTCAGACTCGGGTGCTTATCCCTCTTGGGTGGCCTCCTTTTCAGCTGCTTGGGTCTGCCTACCTACGAGAATGACCCTCTGGCTTTGAGTCAGTATTTGGCTTCCCAAGGCCTTATCTGCCCTCCTTTCCCTTTTTGACTTTCTACTCTGTCTGGGAATGGAAAATAAATCTGGGGATATTTCAGAGAAAACTAGGGGTTGACAGTCTACTGTGGAGGCCTCACTAACTTCAGGGTTCCCCTTTTCCTCCAATCCTCCTCCTGGGAGTAAGTTTCCAAACCCTGGGAAGTCCCTCCCTGTGATCACCGGGTACAGGAGTCTAGGGACTACACCTGCTGCTACCTCAGTAGTGTTCCCCTGAATTTCGAGTTTTACTGGGATGGTAGGGTAATAACCAACTGTCCCATGGACACACGTTATCCCCGTATGCTTAGCCCGCAGCAGCTGACTACACTTCACAAGCTTCTCCGAGACAAGTGTGATAGCACTCCCCAAATCAACCAGTGCCATGGTCTCTACCCCATTTAGCTTTACTGGTCTGGTATACATATGTGGGTTAGTGAGTCCCCCACAAGGTGGATTAGGGAGCATGGGTCTGCCCAGTTCCCTAGGTTACACTGCATCGGCTCCTCAGCATTGGGACACTGTGCAGCTATATGTCCCCATTCCCCGCAGGCATAACATCTGTATGGAGCCCTAGGCATTCCCCAGTCTCTTGGTTTGGGCAGTCTAACATCATGATCCTCTTCTCTCTCAGTGCTCTGACTCTTTGTGGCTTCTGGTGAGCCTTCAGCCCCTCTCTTTTTCCACCTGGGCTTTCCTGGTGGCCCCATCACTTGAGCTCTAGGGCTTAGTGCTGCTAGTTTAACCCGGGGTGCCTCTTCCTTAACTAATCAGGTCAGCTCCTTAGCTGTCCTTCGCCTTTCTACCAGTGCAACAGCCTCATCATAGGTGAAGGGTTCGTTCTGGCTTACCCAGGCACGAAGGTTTGGCAGTAGTCCCCTCATGTATCGGTGGATGACCAGAACCTCTAGTATATCTTCTGGACTTCAGGACTCCATTCACAACCACTTTCGTCCGAGATGGATGAGGTCATACAATTGGGACCACAGGATTTTATTTTCCTGGTACATCCACCCGTGATAACACTGGGCCCACACTGCAGTCATTACCCCAGATCTGGCCAGGATCTCTGCTTTCAGCTGGGGGTAGTCTGCTGCAGCCTCTTCAGGCAGATCATAGTAAGCCTTCTGGGCCTCCCCAAGCAGGAATGGGGTAAGGATGCCAGACCACTGATCTCAAGGCCAGGGCTCTCGTAGGGCTGTCCTCTCAAAGGCCAGAAGGTATGCCTCTACATCATCCTCCTGCTTCGTTTTCTGCAGCCAATGGCTGGCCCGTATGATCTGCGTCCCATCATGGCCGCTGTTCAGTTCTGTAAGGGTCTTTACCTGGTTTACCAGTTCTCGCAACATAGATCAGTCTTGAGAAGCCTGGTCCATCAGCAGGCGATTAATCTCTTGCTGCAGCCGCACTGCCTCCTGTTGGGCAGCTGCCTGGACACGGGTAGCCTCCTGCTGGACTGCTGTAGCTTGTATCAGTGCCTGTACTAAGTCATCCATTGTGGTGGATAAAAAAAATAAACCCTCTACCTTTTTTTTTTAAAATCACCCTCCTTCTGCCGCGCTGTGCACAACAGATCCCACTCCGACACCAGTTGTGACAAAGTTCCTCCTCTACCTCGGTGGGTCCTGCACTTATTGGCAGATTTGCTCACTTCAGTGATCTTCCCCACAGTCTGGGTCAACTCCTCCTGTGTCTGATCAGGAGTTGGGAGGTTTGGGGGGAATCTGGACCTGCCCTCTTCTTCGGGTTCCAGCCCAGGGCCCTGTGGATTGCAGCTGTCTATAATGCCTCTTGTAACAGCTGCATGACAGCTACAACTCCCTGGGCTACTTTCCCATGGCCTCCTCCAAACACCTTCTTTATCCTCACCACAGGACCTTCCTCCTGGTGTCTGATAATGCTTGTACTCCTTAGTCCTCCAGCAGCACACCCTCTCAGCCCTCGTCCAGACTAACCCGCGGCATCGGCGGGTTAAAATCGATTGCTCGGGGATCGATATATCGCGTCTAGTCTGGACGCAATGTATCGATCCCCGAGCGCGCTTACATCGATTCCGGAACTCCATCAACCAGAACGGAGTTCCGGAATCGACACGGAGACCCGCGGACATCGATGCAGCGCCGTCCAGACGGGTGAGTACCTCGATTTTAGAAATTCGACTTCAGCTACGTTATTCCCGTAGCTGAAGTTGCGTATCTAAAATCGATTTTAATATCTAGTCTGGACGTGGCCTCACTCTCAGCTCCTTATGCCTCTTGCTCCCAGCTCCTCACACACACTTTCTCTCCTCTAGCTCCTCCCCACTTGACTGGAGTGAGCTCCTTTTTAAACCCAGGTGCCCTGATTAGCCTGCCTTGATTGGTTGCAAGTGATCTAATCAGCCTGTCTGCCTGAATTGGTTCTAGCAAGTTCCTGATTACTCTAGTGCAGCCCCTGCTCTGGTCACTCAGGGAACAGAAAACTACTCATCCAATGACCAGTATATTTGCCCTCTACCAGATTCCTGTACCCCACTGGTTTGGGTCTGTCAAATTGACTAAATAAATGTGGAAGCTTAAAATATAACTTTTGATCTTAAATGGTTCCTGTCTGAGTACAAATAATTCTATCACGTTTAATATCTTTTTTTTAGAAGTTTTCCAAAACAAACATGGGTTTGTAGGATTTTCACTGTATTATCGTATGTATCATTTGCCATTTACAGTTAGCTGAACTGAGAAAGTGTGGGGGCTAGATTTGCTTTCAGACCACTTGGCCCACGCTTGTCTCTGAGCTCAACTGAAATATAACACAGCTGTTGCTTTTGTATCTCAACACAGTAGGATTCTAATGTTGACAAGCTGAACAACTTGTTTTCACTCAGGGTGTTTAGACACTGATAGTAACTAAGTAGCACAAAAATTAAATGTGAACATAATGTTATTTAACTTGTGATACCAAAGGCACATAGCACCATTTTAATTCCCGAAAGGAGCAGAGGTGTGAAATTGCCTATGAGAATGTACTTGTTCAACCCACTTACCTATTATGGCTCCTCACTGCAGTCTTTATTAAGACTAGTTTTGTGTTGATTTTGTGTGCTAGAAAGGTTTGCTTCAGGAGAATGTAATAGACCGTAGTCTGGTTCCTTTAGAGATGTCAGATACCTACTTTATTATAGCAAGTAAGTGACAGTCAATTTAAATCAGAATTTATTGAGAACATTAAGAGTTGGAAGGACTTGGGCTAATCACTGTAATGTCCCCAACAAATGGTAAATGAAAGCATAAGGAAATTGAGTTAACACAAGTTAAAAGTTCACATACTTACTGAATTATGTTAGAAGACCTACAACTTAATTAAATTATCTAAAACTGCTCATTTCAGTTCTGTTAGAGCAGTGAACACATATGATAGCTTTCTGTTAGATGCCTAGTAGGTGATAGGTTTGGCTTGGGTCAGATACAGAGAATACCAGTGAACCAGAACAAAGGAGATTTTAATCCATTCTGAATATTTTTATTTAATATTAAGCAGAGATTTGTGTGGGCACTTGTTTAGCTTCTTTACATTTTTCTTCTTGAGATCCAAAGCTCAACATTGTCCCAGCATAAATATGTGGATAAAATGATCTAACCAGTATGTGCCCAGGTCTCTCTCATCTGTGCAATCATTTGCTTTCTTCTATTGTTTTAGAGAATCTTGAGGCTTATGGAATGGCACAAGATGGGAAAATAACAAACAGTATCCATATTTCAGTATTTGTTGAGGTGCTTTAGAATAAGATATATTGTTGACTTAAATTCACTTACTCTAATTCAAGATCCTTTTATAGGTAAACTGTAGTAGCCTATACCATTTATAATCATGCTTTCTGAATTTCCATGTCACCTCAGTGGAATAACCTTTCAATTATTTTCCTCCTGAATTTAAATTAAAAGGATAAATATATTTCACAGGTTTAATTTGCAAACTTTTTGTATAGCTCTAAACACAACTCAATACGATTCTTTATTTAAAATGCCTTGGCTAGATAAGGTTGAAAGAAACTTACTGTTTCATCTTGTATGTCAATAATATGTGCTTTGAAGGCAGTGGGTCAGATCCACAGCTGGTTTAAATCAGAATAGTTCTATGGACCTTTGTGGAGCTGTGCCTATTTACTCAGCTGAGGATCTAGCCCAGTGGGTCAAATGTCAGCACATACACCACCATGGAATACAATGGGGTTTTCAATTTTGGCAACGTATGGGACTATAAGAAAAAAAATACAATTCAAGGCAGTGTGCTGGAGAAATCTGTTAGAAACAGTTTTATAATACAGAGATTTCAGTAATGCAATACATGTAACTTTTTGGTTATATGTGGTTACTAGCTTAACTTGGTTGAAACTAATAAAAGCATATTGTATAACCACATTATACTTTGGCTAACCACAAAATTACTTTTGAATACCTTCTTCCTAAGAGAACTCAGAGTAAGCACCACAGCAGAGTCATGCCCTTTCATTTAACAATACAAAGTATAAAGGAAGTTATTGCTGAGAACAGAAGAAAGTGACCATTTTTTCAGCTCTAAAAAACGATCGTGTGTGTGTGTGTGTCTGTAATAAAATAGCAGGGCAACATTTTGGCCATGCTCAAAATTGGATGTGTTCCATGTGAAGTTTTATCTTAAGAATGCCTTCTTCAGCCTGACCCTTGCTTAGAAGAATAGACGTGTTTAAGAAAGAAATATGGCCACCCTCAGACTTCTAGATGCTCGCTGTAAAAAAAAAAAAAAAAAAAAAAAACTACAAAATAAAGCCTCTTCTTCACTGCCCTTAGAAAATTAATTCTCATATGAAATGAAAGGTCCTGTCCAATCCTATTTCACGGTGACTTTGAGTGCTTGACTGTACCAAAAAGAAAGGGCATTACTTGATTGTTCATTGTTGACATCATTTTACACCAGAAAGTAGCAATTGTTTTAATAATCGGTGTAACAAAATCTGTTTTGTCTCAAGATTAGATTGTAGAGACAGTGTTCACTGACTGAGCTCATGTCAAATGGATAGCTTGTCAGCTTAGTAGCAGTCATTCTTAAGTTTCATCTCTGAAGATGAGTTTAACACTAATGCTAACTGGTAGAGAAAAATATATTTTATGAAAACGTTTACAAATTGTAGATTTAATAATATTTTTTCATTTAATTCTATTAGTCTAGGGTTCCATTTAAGGTCATACCCAGAATGAAATAAATTTGGCATATATATTTACTAAAAAAGAAAAGTTTCTGAGCATATCAAAAAACTTGAAGATTTTGTTTGATTCTTTGTATATGCAGAACACTTTATGCAAGTAAAATTCTTTCATGTATGTGGATAGTTTGAAAGCAGTTTCTTAGAATCTATACAATATATGTATAGATTTAGTCATTATTATAGAAAAGCCTTCATATAAAATCATGAGACATTTGTGCATATCTTTCCTCTTAAAACAGATAAAATCTCATAAATTCCTCAGTCAAAATTGAGTGGAAGATAAGCCTCTGGAAGCACAAAACAGCTCAAAAAGCCCATAACAGCCTTGCAGTTAGAGTAACTTTTGAATCACCTGTGCACTGTAAAAGCTTGAAGAATTATTCAAGAGAACAATAATTTTCTGAGGTTTTGTTTTTAATCTGAATACTAGTAATTGCCATCAAGGGGGGAGGAGGAGGAGGGATTTGTATATTATGGTTAGCTATGAAATGCTTTCTGAAATTCCAGCATCTGTACTAGCCAGTCTAATTCCTCTACATTTAGCCATAACCTGCTTAACCCGAGGTAGTGATCACCAGATATCTTAAGGCCATCATTCACCTCTGTATTACTCAAGTTTTATGCTGGTGAAATTCCACTGAAATTAATGGAGTTATACTGGAGTAAAATGGAAATAATGAACTGAAGTATCAGGCACTAAAACAGTAGGGACCTTGTACAATTTGCATGCTAAAATAATGCCTGCCCCTGAAAAATATTTTTAGGTGCCCTCTTTCTAGTGAGATTTCACAGGGTCTTTTGACTTCCCTGCAGTAGGTCCAGAAAAGGTCAAAACAGTATTTATTCGCCCCACCCCACAGCCACACTTTATCCCATAAATCACTGATCTTTAGCCATGTTTTTAGACATGTTACACAATTACCTTTGCTCCTGTGAACACCACATAACACCGAAAAATACGTTATAATATATAGCTTATATTAAAGCAAAAGGAAATAGTATGTCAGATTTCTCATTTGTAAATTCTGATAATGGCTTACATAAAAATGAGACTATTAATATTTTTCTTCGATTCACATTTATACAAAAAATATTGCAGTGTCTTTAAGTATCCTTACCATGGCTGTGTAGAAATTCATCATACTAAAATGATTTGGCATGCCTAAACTAGCTTGAGCAATATGAAATTTTAAAGATACTGCTGAATACCCATTCTTTAATTTTACTGAAATAATGAAACACATACATTATTTTAGCTTACAAAACATGTAAATGCTAATTCATATGAAGTATCTGTTTTCTACACATATATTGCATTGTTGTACATAGTATTAAAAACTATTCCTCTTTTTACATGTTTAAATTTTTATTTTTGTTTTGCAAAAGCAATTTTTAAAATTCTATTAAATCTCTACATTTTTATCATCAATTGGTTAAAGTTTTATGACTTTTTCACTGATTTAGTTTTGTCAATGTGAATATCAGTATTTTGAAAATATTTAAAATTAGAATAGAAATGTCTGTTGTATATACTGACATACCATAGTGAAAAAGTTATTTTTAAAAAATAGATAAAAAAATAAGAAAATTATAACATTGGTGGGGGCCAATTTTATTAGCATAATAAAGCCTGTTAGCAGTATTAGAGTAATATAAATACTGACAGGAAATTAAGCCCTTTGAAAACAGCCCATTGGAATGAATGAAGAACAAGTTGTAGCAAAATAATGAATATATCTGCCATTTTCTAAGTTTATTTTATTGATTTTTTTTTAAATGAAAATATTTTCTCTTGTCTTCTGGGTTCCCCTCCACCCCCCTAACAACAATATACTTATCTGAAGAAAACTTGGTTGAGGAAAGTAGCACAGTACCTGCGAGTCAGCTAGACTCTATTTCATCGGTCAATTCCCCATTGTACGCACATTTAATTTCTGTTCTAAGAGAGAAAGAAAATAGAGCTACAGTATTTCTTGGGTTTCTTTTGCAAATTTTATCAGATAGGTTTTTGTTTTGTAAAACCAAAATCAGAGGTGGATTGCATATAGGTGTCATTTTATATGGACCATCTGCATTTTATTTGAACCATCTGCATTGCATTCTTCCTATTTCTCCCATGCCCAAAAAAACCCCACAAAAAACCTTTGTCTAAATGCAGCACATAGACTGAAAAGTTAATTTTTACTTTCATGTTCTGTTTAACTTATGTCATTCAAATAAAAGAGACAATATCAGCAGCTGTACTCTTACCAAAAATTAACATTTTAGGAGGAGATTTTCAACTGGCATTTAAGCACCTAACTTCCATTTACTTTCAGTAGGTATTAGGCACCTAACTGCAAGTTGTGCCTTGGAGAAAAATCTCCTTGTTAATGTACAGATTGCTTAGCCAACTGCATATTCAGTGGCTGAGCTGTAATGACAGTGATGCAGAGTGATATACCAATGCAAATATTGCCCCAATTTCCAAACATAAGGGCCCGATCCTGAGATCCTTATTCATATGACCAGTCCTGATTGACACAAGTAGTTCCACTGATTTTTAATGGGCCTGCTTGTGAGTGAGGATTTGCTCATGCAAGTAAGGGTTTGCAGAACGGAGTTCTAACCCCCTGATTTGGCAGTGCTTTTGTAACTAAACTCAAACTGAGAGCAATGGGAGTTTTTATTTGTTCAAAGACTACGGGATAGAGCCCTGCATTTGTTTTCTTTGTTGGCTTATCATATGCCAATATTTGCTAAGATAAACTCATTCCTCAGTTACAAATATTAGGCATTATTATGGTATATACAGTCTGACAACTTACTATGACTTCATGGTATTGAAGCAAAGTTCCTCTTTATCATGTAGTATTGTAGTAAATTATTTTAAATATTTTATTATACAATATATTTGAGCTTTAAAAATATGAATACACATGCCTATTAGGCATTGGAGTGCTTTGTTCTATAATAAGTTCTTAGCTTGTACTGTACCAATATGCTATGGCTGAAAATAATATTAATATTAATGAAGGATGGAAGTCTGAGATTTAGTGACTTTCAATCCCCCCCCCACTTCATGCTAAATCCATTAGTATAGATGGATCAGCATTAATAAACAAGGAGGACAAAATAGCACGCAATGCAGGGACAGTTTTATATGACCTTTGGTACATAGTGTGTCTGTATTTGTGGTGTTTGAAGTTGACCTTATACACTGATGTTAATTCAAATGTAACCATAGAGAAATATTTCTGTGCTTCATATGCAATGTCTCTGTTTCAAATTGCTGAGCTTTTGGGGGAGGGAATAGAGAGGGGGCTATAACTGCATCTCTTTGTTAGAGCTGTGTCAAGCTTTTCTGTTTATATACCATTATACTGATTACTAAAGTGTTTCCTCCAGGGGTCCCACGTGTAAATCTATATAAAATTAGTTGTTGGTGTCATTAGGGAAAAGATACAGTTTATTGCTTTGTATTAAAAATTAGTACTTTTAATATGCTGTGATATTCATAAAGGCAGTATTGACTCAGGGTCCAACTTGTTCCTGGCAACCACGAGAAGAGTTTATTTTTAATTATTAAGGGTTGATATAATCCCAATAGACTTCAGCGTCTAAAGAATTATTCATCTTGTGATCAAGTTTATTCTTCGAGACTTCTAAAAACTGCTTAGAGATTAAAAACTCTGAACTCTTGATGCATACAGATCTGCTGACACCATACTGTTTTCTTGAGTTTTGCTAGGTATAAAACTTTAGGTACACTTTTCAGTTTTACTGTTTAAAAAATAGGTACAAAATAACACAGTTACTCTACTGTATGCCTTTGTGCTCGTATTAGATAAATAGAGTGGTTTACAGTGGGTGCAGCTTCCAGCCCTACCTATTTGTAAAATCTAGCTGCCAACTCATGGCCAGACACTAGTGAAGAGGTAAGCAATTAGAAATGTCCCAGATTCAACAGGAAAAATATTCAAGCATGGGTGCCTTCATTGGAGCTGAAAAATATGTGCATTGCTTGCTTGTAAAATTATGTACACAAAATATTGTGTTGCAGTAAGAAGTTAGCACGTGTACAGTACTTGTCACTTTCATGCCTGTGAAAGAGGAATGTGAAAATGTTTTCCCTTTTACGGATGGGGAAACTGAGGAAGCAAGTTTAAAGTGACTTGTCCAAAGCTACAGAGGGAGTATTGTAAAGGTGAGAATTGAGTTGAGAAAGTTCTACTGATTCTGCATTCAGAAGACAAGACCTCACCTCTCTCCTAAGTTCCTATTTGTATGTTCAACTACTGTGGCTGTTTAAAATGCATACAATTCCATTTATGCTCTAAGTGTGAGTTTTTCATATGCAAGTTGCACACATATTTTGCTTTTGCGGCTTCCAAAAGGTACTGTGTGTAACTCAATTTGTCTGCAACCTGTGTATTACATAAGGTGGGTTTCAGATAGGATCTCCACAGGCTGTTTAAGTCTGTGTTCCACAAAAGTCCCCACGTTTCTAGGAATGGCTGATCCAGACCTTGGGCTGTGATTTTTCTGACTTGCTTCACACCTGAAAAAGTGACCCGTGGGTTTTTAACTGTAAGCCGCAACCTGTCTCCCCAGGATTAACATTTTTGGTTAATATGAGTTAAATTGATCCTTGAACCATTCCTGGGCATTCTCTTGTTGCATGCAGGAGCCAATTCTGCTTTTTTTTTTTTTTTTTTTTTTTTTTTTTTTGGGTCAGTTGTTCTGTTTGCCAGCTAGTGGCCAGATACTAAAGGAGATTTAGCCAATTAACGGAGTCTTCCATCTGGAGATTCAATTCCTGCACATTACAGGATCTTAGTACTCCAAAGGGAACCACTCTACAACAGGAGCCAAAAGAATTCCTTCCCCTGGGCTGAGCCAGCAGGAGCTGAGCTAAACTGGTTTCAACTGGAAATTTCTTTTGCTTATTTTGTAGTGATAAATTTGATGTAGACTGTTGGGAATGATTTCAGACACAGAATAAATTAGTATAACTCCATTAGCTTCAATGGAACTACACTCACACAAACTAGATGTTTTCCATTTCTCTCCTCATTTGTAGGAGTTTCCTTGATATCTGAAAAGTAATGGAAGAACTCATAATCCAGAAAATGTTTAGGCTTTTTAGTGGAATCCACTATATTAAATAAACCAGAACCCCCTTCTGAAAAGGCTGATTTTTAAAGGGAATACCTAACCCTAAACCACCTAATTCTATCAACTCTTGCCCCCATCCCACCCCCCAAAAAAATTTCCAAGTAGTTATTTAAACTGGATTCCTTTCTGTCTTTTCTACGCTCCTTTTTCAAAACATTCAACAAAAATCACAGCCACCAAATCGTGCAATTACAGCCAAAGTAGCAGCTTGCATTTATTCTTTCACACTCCATGATTCAGATGTCAGGCACATGAGTGCAAAGAGCCATTCCGTGTGCACAAAGTGCCTTGTAATACATGTGCACACAGAATGCATGCAAGCCCTGAAGAGAGAAAATACGAGATGTTATTTTAGCAGAACCTGAGGCTTAGCTATTTTGGTTAAATATTGACAAAGGTGGAAAAAAGGGAAAGAATCCTAGAAGACAAAGCATAAAAGCAGCAAAAATCAGTTCTGATCTCTTGTCATTTATGTGATAATTATTTCTTCAGGTAGTTGAAAAATAAACCTCCTCACTTGACTGTATATTTCTACACTTAACACAGCTCTTCTGAGATACCACAGCAAAAATTTTAAAATATAATTATTAATAGAAGAGCAGAGAACTGTTGCTATACATGTTAATCAGTGAAAATAGAGCCCTTGACTCTCTTACTTTGAATAGAGATCTCCCACTGTTTAAGCATAGCCTCGTATCTCCTCTTGAAGACAGCCTCTGCCTTCCAGATAGTGACTATTGCTCTCTCTTGCTTTCAGCAATCCCTTCCACTGACAGTCGACTGTCAGTAATACCTAGGGAAAGAAGCCCCTTCATGCAACTTTAAAAACACTATCCTCTTCCCTTGTAGTTAGTTCCTTGCTGTTACTCCATACACATTGTTTTACAATTAGGACAATAATTACGTGAACATTCAATTGACTAGCTAGTGATCTTTATTAGTAGCAAAGAGAACCTGATATCAGAATGGCCTCATCTAAACTAGTTGCCTGAAAAGATCATTAGGATTTATAACCTCTTTTCTCCCCTCTCAGTGCCCAGACCCTCCAAAATACACACCTTTTTTGCTCCTTGAATTATTTTTTTCTGTTAGCAGATACTGCAGTATTGTATCTTTCAGAAGGAGAAAGTAAGTGACTTGTGTCTCAGTGCAGCAGTGCACCATGGATTACTTTAAATGAGAGGCTGTTGTCATCATAGTACAGCTGTCCTACTAAGATGAAGTATGTCACCTTAGCAACATGCTTAGCTTCCACTAGCCTGGGATCCTTATTCATTCCTGAACCCAGTTCCCTGCTGGCTGCTGTACACAGTCCACTGTGGCACCAGACCAGCTATGTCTCCATTTATTTAAGTGAAATTCATGGCATTTCCCCTCATGCCTCAAAGAACTTTTTATTCCAGTGATAGATGAATTAGGTCATGCAAAATCAAATTTGCAATCTGTTAAGGGAAACTAAAATAAGTACTTCAGTATGTTGCTCTATAACAACAATATTTTCTGAATAACTAGTAAAGTCTAATAGGGACCTTCTTGGTTCACTAAGTGCTTTTAGCATTTTTCCCTGATACTTGCTTGTTCAAGATACTGCTTTAGCCTGTTTCACACTGTAAATACGGCGCTTGTTTCAAAAGTGTCTCAAAAGCTTCAGATATTTAAAACTGCCATTTTTAACAGTCTTTTAATAAAAATTTGTTTTAAAAAAGTTAAGTCAATATAGTTTACTTCCGATAAGATGGCAACCAAAAACTTAAAAGCAACATTCATATCAGGAAGGCAAGCAACAACACTTTTTTATTCAGGTAACATTTTTGGAATTGCTATTTGGATTTTATGAAATTACTCTGATATTTTAGTTTATTTAAAAATTTGAAGAATTATTAACCATTCAATAAAAAATCAGCCAAAACAAACAAACGGTCACACTTCCACATTACTAACAACAAAATACAAATATGCACAAATGCAAAAAATCTACTTGGGGAAGGTGTAGGGTTCTGCTGTATAAATAAGATAAATCGATTTATTACTGAGTATGGAACTGGGAATGGGAATACCAATCCTTCCTCACTATAAAATGCGTATAAGAAAATGTTGCACTTTAACCAAGTTGATTTATAGAGTGTTTTCTGTATTGATTTTAAAATATGTAATGTAAAACAAGTGACAAATTATTTAAATCAGCAGATTATAGCCCTTCACAAAAGTACATAAAATGTGTGGGAACAAATGTATTCCTGTCCCCTTATTTTACTCTAGGCATTAGACATTACTTTAAACATATAAGTAAAATATTTTGACTGTCCGTTTACATTCTTATGGAGAGAAAGGGAGTACAAAGGTAATTGCAAGGAAGAAATGTGCTATAAATCATATAGGGAAAATCCAGTGTAGTTTGCTAACCAAAATCAAGGGTAACTTTTTTCTAGACAACTATTGATATTTTTATAAGTAAAAATTAAATCTGCAGATGCATAAAGGTCCTATGTAGATTAGTATCTTTGTATAGGAATTGGAGGGGGAGGGGTATTTCACATTGTATGCGTATTGTTTTCTGATTCTGTAGATAACATAGGCTCCGAGATTTTAAATCTCTTGTGCATAACCTAAAACTACACTGAAGGACACCTTCTTGCAACAAAATAGGAAGAAAAATATATAAAAATAATTAAATACTTGAGCAACAAAGAGTCCTGTGGCATCTTATAGACTTACAGATGTATTGGAGCATAAGCTTTCGTGGATGACACCCACGGAAGCTTATGCTCCAATACGTCTGTTAGTCTGTAAGGTGCCACAAGACTCTTCGTCGCTTTTTACAGATCCAGACTAACACAGCTACCCCTCTGGTAATTAAATACTTGTGATACAAACTGACAATGCCAGACAGAAATGTGCTTTTGATACCCCAGAAAAATAACAAAAAGCAAAAATAAAAAAGAGGCACAACACAATGAGTTAATGATAGAGCAAGAGCCCTTAGTGCCGGTATTTTGTGTGTTTTGATTTATGCCACAGTTATTTAAATGTGATTGTGTGTTCACTTTATTTGACAATAGATTTTATTTTTAAATCCTAAAGCAGAAAGCTGACACAATAGGCTATAATTACTTTGAGTGATTTGTCATAGACATAAAATTCCCATTTACAGGCTTTAAAATGTATATATAAATACTTTTTAGGTATTTTAAAAAACAAGGTTTTGTGTTTGTTTATTTTGTATTATTTTTTGTACTGCAGTAGTGGCTAGAGACCCCAAATGAAATCAGGGCTCAACTGTACTAGATATTATACAAACACACAGTAAGAGGTAATTCCAGCCTTCAGGAGACAAGACAAAGAAATAAAGCATTTGTATCCCCATTTTAGAGATGAGGAACTGAGGCACAGAGGTTAATTGATGTGCCAAGGTGTCACGGAGTGTGGGGGAGTCCGGCCCTGCACCCCTCTTCCGGGGACCCAGAGTGACTCTTAGCCAGCCAGTAAAACAGAAGGTTTATTGGACAACAGGAACACAGGTTACAGCAGAGCTTGCAGGCACAGTCAGGACCCCTCCACTGAGTCCTTCTGGGCTTTCAGGGTGCTTGGATCTTAGCTAGGATACCCTGAATTCCGCCCATCCAGCCCCAAGCCCAAACTCAAACTGCTTCCCTCTTGCCACTCCCTTCCTTTTCCCCTTCCCGGGCAAAGGTGTTGACCTTTCCCCTCCCTTACCTAGCTCAGGTTACAGGCACTGGCAAAGTCCTCCCCTGCTCTCCCACTCCCCACACAGACAGTCCCCACTGCATCACACAAGGTCACATAGGAAGTCTGGGACATCACCTGGTATTGAACCAGATTTCCTGAGTCCTAGTACCTTAACCACAGGTCTATCCTTCTTTCTTAAAAGAAAGAAAGGACTGAGATGTGATGCCAAGTCCACCAGCATGGGCTTAGGAGACTAAAGCCTATATTTTAGAAAACTGTTGACAGACCATCTAAAGGTGAACTGCAGTGGAGGCTCTTTGTTTCTCCTTTATTTTGTCTAAAGTTGGCATCAATATTTTTCTCCAAAATGTTATTTAATTGTTTTATACCTTAGAAATAGAAATGAGATATTGAGTTTTCAGTAGAGGGCCAGTGAAACTGGATGGGAAAAAGACATCACAACATACTACCGCTGCTTTTCCTACCCTCATTTGATGTGGCAGGAACAGCTGAGTTAGAATTCAGTGAAAAATCCAGGTTTTTGCTTTATTTTTGCTTTTTCTAAGAAAAAATGTTTGTTTGTTTTTCCTATTATACCACAGGGATAAATGTAATAGAAGTACACCTCTACCCCGATATAACGCGACCCAATATAACACAAATTTGGATATAACATGGTAAAGCAGTGCTCCGGCGGGGCAGGGCTACACACTCCAGTGGATCAAAGCAAGTTCAATATAACACGGTTTCACCTATACACAGTACAAATTTTTGGCTCTTGAGGACAGCGTTATATCGAGGTAGAGGTGTATGTCTAAATACATATAAACAGGTTTTAACTGGTTTGGTTTAACCAAATTTAGGGATGTTTACACTGAAGTCTGTTGTGCCAAGTTCTGCTTGGCTTTGTCATGCACTTCCTTTCTGAGCCTGGGCAAATTATTTAACTGGTCTGTGCCTTGGTTTCCCCATCTGTACAATGGGGATAATAATTTTCTACTACAGAAGCGTTTTATAAAATGGAATTCATTAACTTCTGTAAAGAGCTTTGAGCTTCTTCTATTAAATTTGTGCTAAATATCAGGGCCGCCCAGAGGATTCAGGGAACCTGGAGTCTTCGGCGGTGGGGGGCCCCCACTTCGGTGGTAATTCGGAGGTGGGGGGTCCTTCCGCTCCGGGACCCACCGCCAAAGTGCCCTGAAGACCTGCGGCGGGGGCCCCCCGCCACCAAATTACCGCCGAACACCCAGCACTTCAGCGGCAGGTCCCACTTCGGCGGTAATTTGGCGGCGGGGGTCCTTCCGCCCCCCCGCCGCCAAAGACCCGGAGTGGAAGAAGCTCCAGGGGCCCAGGCCCTGCGAGAGTTTTCCAGAATCCCCAGAGCGAGTGAAGGAACCCGCTCCAGGGGCCCCGAAAAATTCTTGTGGGGGCCCCTGCGGGGCCTGGGGCAAATTGCCCCACTCGCCCCCCCCTTTAGGTGACCCTGCTAAATATACATAATAGCAGAAGTAGCAATTTATTTTTTAAAAATATAATACAGTGGTTGCTGTTACTGATTTCGCTATTCTCAGATGATAAGGCTAGTTGATAGTGGCCACGATTTCATTGGCAGATTTTAGTGGATATTTTTTCTAGGCATATTTTGAAGATTTGCTTTTCTAAGAGTCAGTCTAACACATCTATAAATAGTATTGCAGACATATTTGAATATATGGTGTATCTAAAATATTCCTGGGTCCTTTATTTAATAAATGTAAACAAGGAAAGCCCCCCCCCTCATAATTTGGCCTCCAATCTGCTCGGTAGCACCCTTAAGTGGTATTCACAAAACAATCTTCTGTGCGTTTTCAGTGTTGCAAAATATACAACCTACAGATCTGCGTAATATCTATTAGAAAAATAGAGTTGCTTTTGAGCTATTGGTTCAGCAACATTTTCTTTTAAGCGCTGTGCACATTTATGTTGCTATATAAATACAGCAGCAATAACAAAAAGTGTCTGAAACCATTAACAGCCAAACAAACTTGTTCCCAAATGAAGACCTTCTACTTTATATCATGTTTTGTGTGAAGTGAATTTTAAGGACTAATTATGGAATCCTGAAACTAGGCATTTCTAATGTTTCTAACCTTACACATTGCAGCATAAATGACACCCTTGTACATCATAAAACAAAAGCATTTTAAACTTCATAAGTGGGGCAGCCTTGACCTACAGTAAATACAAGAAATTGTAAGCTTTAATATTTATAGGGGGGATGTATGAAACTATCTTACCTATTCATGCTTTAGAGAAAATAGTAAAAATGTGAAAAACTCACAATTTCTCACTCGCATGCATATACACACAGAGTAGTACTTACAACTGATAAAGGGAGACTTAATACTTCCCAAAAAGAATTATTACAAAACTGTGTAAGGCAAGGGTTAATATCAAATACAAGGTGGAGTGTTTAATGGATACATTTAAAAGCAGATAAGAATATAGCATCCCACATATACTTTCATCATTGTGCATTCCTCCAGAGATAATGGATATCATTATCAGCGGCGCCTGTCTTAGGAAACTTGGCAAGGTTATGATTGTTTGTTACAGCTTTGGTTATATTAACATACACATTAATATTTATAAATATTTGATATCATGTTAATTTTTCATATATGATGATTTATGTAATGTTGCTGTGCCCTGTTAGAGGGCATTTGCAGTATGCTTCAAAAGGAAACTGAATTGATGCATGTTCTGTAAGAAGACTTTTCTGTATACCACAGTACTACCATGCATCGTTCTGGGAGAAAGTGATTTAAAACTAAATTATCTGAATTGTGGATATACTCCATTAACATCTTAAATAAAACATAAAGAAAAGGCCACACTTAACTATTTAGTTCATCTTATTTAAAAAGCAGATCGATTCTTGCCAAATAGGGCAGAATTTACTGAAATTACACTTCCAAATAATAGACTTTTTTATCCTAGTATTCTTGGTTTTGATCTATGTCCCAAGTCATTCCCCCTGCTTATCTTGGGTGCAGTACAGTAAATTATTGTTAGAAGTTAATAATTCCATTTATAATATCAAAGTTGGGTAAAAGGAGTGCATCACCTGTCTGATAAATTGTTTGAAATAAATTAATTCTATATTTGTTTTTCATGAGGAAAATAAATAGCTTAATAGAAATCTAAGCAAACATGAAGCAGAGAGTTCAGCTGTATATGTAACCATAAACATGATACTGAAATAATGTGAGGGATTACAAGGTTGTAAATCATTATACTATACAACTTTACTACTTCACACTAATGACTGGGGGAACCATAGCAAATGATTGAATTTTATGAATTAGTGAGTATGCAAACAAACACTTAATAATGCAAGCATACTGCATCATAAAATGTACTCTGTTCATTTGACAATTGTAGCTTAGTTTTAATTATTCATAATACTTCATAGTTGTGTGTAAATGTCTTGCAGTATAGTTTGTAAATATAATGAAGTTTAATAATGTGGCACCTCGGTATAGTATACTGCTACTATATTTTTGCTGTGAAGTGGGGCAAAACCACTGTTGTGTGTACGAAACATGGGATCTGTGGAATAGCAAGGTGTGAGTGTAAAAGAGTCTAGTGTGATCATATTACATAATGTATTTGTTCATCCCTGTATGCAGACCCACATAATTAATAAATTCATATAGGTTTTTTACACTTGGGTTATGAAACAAAAGCATTAGGATTTCTTTCTTTTTTCTTTTTTCTCTTTATTGGATTTTTTTTTCTTTTTAAAATGTTTTTCTATAAATGTGTCAAGTTTGATATGATTGTCCACAATGTATGTTGTTAATGGTTAAATTATTGTATATGTATCTTCTGTGCAGCCATTTAAAAATATACTACATTTGTCAGCATTACCCATGTTCATAGTTTAGTGTCCTTTTGAGTTTGCAGTATTATAAAAATAATCATAATTAATGTCATTTATACAGTGCCATAAATGTACCTGAATGAAATGCATCAACCAATCTGATCAGCAGCAAGTTCAGTTTATGATAAAGGGTAAGCTTCTATTCCTATTCTCTCACGAGGGAGAGCAGTTACCAGCTGCCCTTTGCTTAGTGGTGAGAAAGTCATCTGCTTGTGTTTTGGTCTATGACCATCAAGTTGTGTAGTTGAAGTGGGAAAAGATGATTGGTCTGGTGCTAAAGGTGCCACACTGGGAGTCAGGAGATATGGGTTCAGCTTCTGGCCTTGCCACAGACTTCCTGTATGATATTTGGATTGTTACTTAATGTGTAATCTCCACGTGCTTGGGGGAGGTGCAGGTGGGCCAGGAGGTATCTTGGCCAGGAGAGAACTGATTAATTTTAATAGCCGAGGTATATTAAGGGATTAATAAGAGCGTGTCTCTTGGGAGATGGATAGGGACCAGAGCTGCTTCACAGTTGTGCCACGCTTTTTCAGGTACAATGAGATCTACTGTTTCCTGGTCTTCCCCAGGGTTTTTCCACAGGAGAATGTGATAAGGCCCTCAGTGCCTATTACCAAATCATTTTGGAATCAAGTTATAAATATCGGGACAAATTTAACAAAGGCAAAATAAACAGATATTTAAAGAAAGTATATACGTTGCAAATCCTGAACTTACAAATAAAACACTGATTTTCTTTCTTACAGAGGTTTGTTACAGAGACTGTACTGGTTGATTAGATTGTTGTCTTCTGATAACAGACAAACGTCAACTATGATCCAGGTTGATTAATTTAGAACTTACAGCAGCTTTTGATATTGTTGACCACAAGTAGTTGTTGACTCAATTATGGCCTCTAGCAACAGTAAATACCAGTGATTTTGAGCCTGTGGTCCATTGATATCTGGAGGTCAACAGACTCTGACTAAGATTTCCAAAGGGGTCCGCACCTTCATTTGAATTTTTTTAGGGGTTCGCAAATGAAAAAAGGTTAAAAACCACTGGTATACTCTTGTGAAGGTTTCTCTCTTATATGGACCTTATGTGACCTCCAGACTGAGTCATTGTAATATGCTCTACATGGGACTTCTCTTGAAAACACTTCTTAGAGGATAAGTCAAATGCAGAATGCAGCGGTCTTTTAGCATAACACAATATATATTCAGCTAGGGTCCAACAATCACCCTAGCTGTATATTCTCTTTCAGGTGTAGTTCAAGGTTTGCTGTTGATCTTTAAACTGTATGTAAGTGGATCCTAGTTACCAAAGAAACCCACCTCTCTTACTGTATATTGTTGTGACAATTGAAATTAGCTGATGTGATTTCACTTATAATCCATAGATTTGAATGTCTAAGGACAATGTGTTTTCAGGGGAGGGTGCACCCAGTTCTTGAATTTGCTTTCCCCATTTGTCTCACAAAGCCCAAGTCTTTTGACCAGGTACGTTAAATCAGGCATTTGTCCTAAGTGCTGATGGTGGGACATCTGATCAGTTATATCTCTTTAGATGTTAGTCAACTAAATTTGTACATTAAAAAAATGAGGCACATGAATCCATAAGTGTATTGTAACTGATACATTTAAAATATATATTTAGTATATTAGAGAATAATAAAGGACAAGTAGATTTAGGCTGTTGTTCTTAAAGATCAACTTTCAGTTTCCAATGACCAAGAATAAGATTTTTGTCTCAACACATCTTCACAGGTGCTACCCCCTGGGGGAGGAGAAGTTAGAGAGAATCTGACACTGAGCATGACTGAGTGGACCACACTGTAATTAAAATGAACATATATATCAACAGGTGTTCCCTGTTGGAAACATCTCTGTGGACAGCAGGAGCTGAAGAACTTAAATAGCATGGAAAAGAGTGGCAAAATGGAGCAAAATTAAAGCACGTATTATCTAGTGAAAATCCTAAAATAAATGTGGTAACATTTAATACAGGAGATTTTTTTACATTTGCAGTCTATTGCATATATGTGTTCCTAAGGATGCAATCAACATCATTCAGGATAAATATCAATTTTGTAAAAACAAGCTTTCATAAAACCAAAGACCATCAAAAAATTCCACATTTTTCTTACTCGTCCAATGAAAACATTTGTTCTTAAAGAAATATTCGGCAAGTATGTTTAAGACCCAAACATTGCTTAAGAAAAAAACTGAAAGTTCAGCTGTCTTTTTTAACTTTGACTGTCCAAATTGTGAGAAATACAAATAGGAAGAAAAGTATATCAATAGTGACAAGAACATTAGATTATCAAAAGCTAAAGAATTTAAGAAAACCAAAGTGGTGGTCGTAGTATAGATAAAGACGTGTTTATTTGTAATATAAGATTTTGTTGATTGTGGCCCTTTAAGCTACAAGGCACCAAAATGTCTGTCTGATTTAGTGCAGACAATAGACGTATGTAGCTGTTGATAGTGCCATATATAAGTAAGTGCAATAGGTAAATATAGATTTGTAGATATAAGGATATAGAGGCAGGAGTGTTATCTTAAGCATGGCTGAAGTTAGAGCAACATGTAGCCAGTAAATTGCAGTTAAACAAAAATTCTTACATGCCTGGTAGCTGGTCAATATAAGAAATAAAGGGAGAGGATCATCTTGAACTAGTGAGGGTTTCCTTCTCTGTCTGCCAGGGTTGCATTAACGGGCAACAGCTAGAGTACTGTTGAGCCAGCTCATTCCAGATGCCAGAAGAAGGCATGAGGGAGCAGGAGCCCATGAAGGCAGTGGATTCGGAAGCTGCTGTCAGTAAGCCCATGCTTCAGTTAGGGGAGAATCATTGCTGATACTCGGGCTAATGGAAGAAATCCCCCGAAAGGATTTTTTTCTGCTGAAGATGGGGCCAGAACACACCTAAATTTGCAGACCTTTATTTAAAAATAAAAAGGGACCCCTACAACATTTCCACAGTAATAGGCCAAAAACTACAGTTACACAACTGTAATCTGTATGTTTTAGACAGTTACAATAGACTAGTGCTGTGATAGTTTTTTCTACAAGTGTGTGATTTTTAATTATTCATTTAAAATATTCTTTAAAAGACGTGCATTGCAAGAATCTGCATACAGTATGAATCAAATACAAGTAAAATATTTAATATAAAATTGATAGATAATATTAAATTATAAATGTTATTAATGCATCGATGGAAAGGCTCACAACTGAAAATGAACATTCCAGTATAGAGAAATTACTATTCCTTTCCCATCAACTTGGGGAAACATGCTTGTGAGAGGACAAAAAACTTTAAGTGAGTTTTTGCTCCGCCAATTAAAATAAATAGCATGCCTTTTTGTTTTTTCAGCATTCTAATAGTAGTTTGTTCAACTATTTAGAAAAGCTGATCCTAGAATACATTGGGTCAGATCCTCAGCCTGTGTAAATTGAGGTCACTGGAGTGATGCTGATTTACTGTAGGATGTGGCCTTTTATGTTTCAGGGACTGTTTAGGGAAATAAAGGCTTAACATTTCCAACTAAACTCCATTTACGTTCACTTAAGCTGAACTTTAAATTCAGCCATATGAGAAACCTTTTGTTTTACAAATCATTTTCAGAGGAGTGGTAAATCTTCCTCATCTTAGTGCTCTTGCTTTAATATTTTTCTGTGTCGTTTTAATATGTACAACTTTCAGTGTGGCACAATACCAATAAATACAAGAGAGCAAAGTGAAAACATATAGATGTAACCATAATCACAAGAAGAGTTCCCACCTCCTGTAATCCTTTTTGTTATTATTTGTAGGTTGACAGAATGGATGTATGGCATCAACAGTTGCAGTGAGTTGCAGGTTTACATCTATGCTCAAATTAGACATATGATATGATAAAACTGAGAACTTCCCATTGTCTCTTTTGCATGCTTGCATTTGTAAGTGCAATATCTAGCTCTTCTTATTGCCTTTTATATTGCCTTTCTAGATGTAACTTGTTTTGTGCTTTAACCTTTCTGATTTTGTCCCGACACACTTGTGCTATTCTTTAGTATTCCAGTTTGTAGGATTCTTTTTTGATTTTTAGGTCATTAATGAGCTCCTGATGGAGCCATATTGGCCTCTTAGTATTCTTCCTATCTTTCCTTCTCATCGGGATAGTTTGCTTTGGTGCCTTCAACATTATCTCCCTGAGAAATTGCTAGCTCACCTTAACTCCTTTTTCCCTTAGATTTTCTTCCCATGGGACCGTACTTATCAGTTTTTGCATTTGTTACAGTATGCTTTTTTGAAGTCCATTGTCTTTATTCTGTCGTGCTTTCTTTGCTTTTCTTAGAATCACTAAATCAATCATTTCATTATCACTTTCACACAGATTGTCTTCACCTTCAGATTTGCATCCAATTCCTTCCTATTGGTCACATTCAAGTCTAAAATGGCTGTCTCCCAGATTACTTCCTCAGCTCTCTGAAAGAAATTTGTCCCCAATACATTCCAAGAACCTACTGGAAATCTTGTGTTTTGCCATATTATTTTTCCAACAGATGTTTGGATAGTTAAGTCCTCCAGTACTACTTGGCCGTGTGTTTTGGATATTTCTTTTATTTACTCTAGAAACACCTTTTCTACCTCCTTATATTAGAGTAGCAAATCTTTATAATCCTGCAACTACTTCCGGTCTTCAAATTGTATTATAATCATTTGATTAATTTGTATTATAATTTTGAAAGACAGGTTACTCGTATTTTATGCCAAGGATGAGATCTGGCAACAAGCAGAATTTTAATACCAACCCATCCAAACTCCAATTCAATCCTAATGCTGGGTGAGCTTAGTTGGAAAACAGCTTTCCAGTCCTGCAGTTAGTTCAGTGTTGGCTGCAAATTTAGCATAGTTTATAGCCTAGTACCGACTCTAAACTCTCCTGGGTTGTGATGGCCATTATGGTGGTCAGGACTGATGAAGCCCAGAACTTTCTAATACACACCCACCTTCCCCCAGCATATTAGAGGGAGAGAATGAGGGTGTGTTTCAGAGTTAGTTACACTGGCTCTACACGAACCAGGGATTGCCCCACACTCATATGCCAGCCCATGATATTGACATTTGTCCACTTCTCCCCTAATTGTCTCTGCTTCCATGCTGTCCCTTATAAACAGAATACCCTTCCTGTATTGGCCTGCAAGACATTATACTTTTCACATTTGGATTCTATCTGGAGTCTTCCTTCTGCAACAATACCAAAAATAAATGAGACAACTCATTACATCTAAAAGAGCAGTTTGGGATAGATTATGCAAAAATAAATTAAACAAAAACAACAAATTTAGAACTAACCATATGTGTTCCATGCATCAGCCAAACCTATCTACCTGTATATTGTATCCTTTCCTCCCATCATCTGCTTCCCCTCCCTCCTTCTTTCACTGACTTCAGCAGGAATAGAATCTGGAATCAGGTAATTTTAGGTTCTTTGAAAATGCATTAAGAAGAAAAAGAAAGAATGTCTGGGAACAATCATGAGGACTGCTGAACCAGAGCTTGTGTTTCACTACATTAAAACATTTTTTGTACAGAGAACAGGAACAAATGTTTAACATTAAACGCCACAAGAAAAATGCTTATTTTTATGACATTCCACCACTCAGCTATTTTCCTGCAGCTTGATTAGCATTTCTTTAGTACTGAGTTAGTTAAAAATGTGCTTCCTGTGTATAGAGAACTATAACTTTTGTGAAAAAAGTTTAGTACAACTGACTGTTTCTTGTTCTTTCACTAAAGTCTCAATTTAAAAATAGAACACAGTGGCCCAAGTCCTCATTTTCACTGAGCTCAACTTGGTGCTGCGAGGAAGGGGGAAAGTAGCTCTAAGTCACTTTTCCATTCTGCCAGTCCTGAGAACATTGGGGCTGAAGGTGTGTCTACACCACAACAAAAATGCATGGCTGGCCTGTGCCAGCCAACTCAGGGCTTGGGCTGTGGGACTGTTTCATTGCTGTGTAGATTTCCGGTGTGGGCTGGAACCTGGGCTCTAGGATCCTCTGGGATGGGAGGGTCTCAGAGGTCAGGCTCCAGCCTCACCCTGGAAGTCTACACAGCTATGAAACAGCCCCACAGGCTGAGCCTGAGTCAGCTGTCATGCGCCAACCACAGGTATTTCTTTGCTGTGCAGACATAACCTCAGAGTAGCCCTTAAGCTGCTCTAAGTCACACTGGCTACAGTGATCCCATAAGGACTGCTCCAAAGCCAAGAACTGGCTGGAGCACCATATGCTCCAGCCCCCATACTGACAAATCTTCCATGCCAAGAGAATGTTGGTGCCAGTCAGGGCCGGTGTTTCCATTTAGGCAGCGTAGGCAATCGCCTAGGGTGCCAGGATTATTGGTGGGCGGCATTTTGCCGGAGGGGGTGGCAGGCGCCACAGTCGTGCCTGCGGACGGTCGGCTGCTTGCGCGGCTCCGGTGGACTGCCTGCAGGCACAACTGTGGCAGCTCCACCAGAGCCGCGGGAGCAGCCAACCGTCTGTAGGCATGACTGCGGCAGCTCCACCAGAGCCGCGGGACCAGCGCGCGGGGCGGCGAAATTGCCGTGTGCCTAGGGCGCTAAAACCCCTAGCGCCAGTCCTGGTGCCAGTGAACCAGCTACACCAGCTTTTCACCATCCTGGGGGTTCCCTTATAACAAAGATATCCTAGCTATCCCTGGAAGAGCAGTTTTCCTCTTTTAAGCATTATATAAGCTATATCACTGCAAATTGTTGAGAGGAATAGTTTATGGAAGTTCAATGTAATTGCATCACTACTAGTCCATGCTCATAATAGGTTTGGTGTTTTATATTTATTATGGGCTGAGCTGATAGCGTCACACATAGTTAAGGTTGTCCAACACTTTCTATTATAAGACCTTGTTTTCAGTTGCTTATAACTTTGCCACATTTTAACCATTTGGGTTGAAATTTTCCATGGTGAGTGTCTGTGTCAAGTTAACTTTTATTATTATTTTTTGAAAGCTTAAAATAAAAATTTTAGTTATTTTTAGGATTGTGATTATGGAAAATAAGTTGTTTTGGCCATGATAAAAAAAAATACAACTGTTTTGATCAGAGGCTCTGGTGTCCTCATGCTTTGGAGCAGGGATGTGAAATTCGGCAGGGTGGGAAAGTAGAGGGTGGTTGCATAGATGTCATGGAAAAATTTGCCCATATTTGGCCAAATTATAAGCCTCTGAAAAAAAGTCAAGTATCAGAGGGGTAGCCATGTTAGTCTGGATCTGTAAAAAAGCGACAAAGAGTCCTGTGGCACCTTGTAGACTAACAGACATAGGAGCATAAGCTTTTATGGGTGAATACCCACTTCGTCAGAGGCTTGTTAGGCTTCAGAAACAAAGTTCTCTGAATATTGCATATGTACTGAGGATGCCCCATTCCAGTTCTTCAGGGGCTGACCAGGCTTTTCCCTTCAATTGCTCCTCCTGGATGCTGAGGGCCACTATTATGCTGGGCACAAGATCTGAAGTCAGGGAGATTGTCTGTCCTGTACTCTCAATGATCCCCCTGCTGGTGCCCAGGCAGGAAGAGTAGGAATAGGGTAAACAACCTGACTCAAATGTAGAGGTGTGAGGTATGTGGGAGGAGAGAAGGAGTTGTAAGAGCCAGAGGGGGTGAGGAGCAAGTGAGGTGAGGTGTGGAAAGGAACAGAGGAGGATGAAGGCAGGAGCTGGGATGGGTGAATTGGAGCAGAAGGGGGTAAGGATGTCACACAGGAGATAACAGCCTACTACTGCTACCACTCCTTGCATTAGCTCAAGTGACAGAGGTCTGTGCTGCTAATAACTGAAGTTGGGGGTCAGTTTGGTTCCATGTGATACATTTCTGGTATTCAGGTATGTTTTTAATTAAGAAATTGTGTCTAAAAATGACATTGAAAAGTGTTAAAGTTGCAATATTAACTCCTAAAAGTTCAGAAATGCCAAAACTAAGGTCACAGAACCTTATTTCTGCATTGTTGTGTTTAGTCATTGTGATAGAACCTTAAATTACATCATAATGTTATTTTTTCCATGGCATCTGTTGCCTCATTCAGTGCTCTGTAAATGACTCAGGGTTCTGTACTGAATGAGGATGTAGTCTGTAGGACCGCCTGTCTCATTTGCTGTATGCGTTGAAAGATGGGTAGTGAATGAGGCAGGCAACTGCAGGAAGAGAAAGAAAAGATGGTCGTGAGGCCGTTCAGTTCCAGTGGGTACATTCAACTCTGACCCTGCCTCTGCCATGTTCACAGTTGGCCGCTAATTGTGTGTTCCGCATTTTCTGGGTACTGCGATTCTGGGCCAGATTTGCAAAAGTGATCTTTAAGGACAAAATATGGCCTCTAAACCTGAATTCAGCCCCATAGAGCCTCTGTATAAAGCCCACTATATAAGAAGGTAAAACTTAGCATCCCTTGAGCAGAGCTAAGGGTTTTTGGTTTTAATTCTTTATGATAAAGGCACCAATGGCCTGAATGATGAAGAAGAAAAGACTGAGACGGGACATGATAACAGTTTTCAAGTACATAAAAGGTTGTTACAAGGAAGAGGGATAAAAATTGTTCTTCTTAATCTCTGAGAATAGGTCAAAAAGCAATGGGCTTAAATTGCAGCAAGGGCAGTTTAGGTTGGACGTTAGGAAAAACTTCCTAACTGTCAGAGTGGAGCACCCATGCTGCAATTAGATTAAAAAAACGTGGTTGGGAGGAATCATTAAAGACTTGGCCAAAATGTGCTATCCAGGCTGTGACAGACTGGTTCACAGAAACCCCTTGTGGGCTGCCAACTGATGTGCCAAGACTACTACTGTCCCTGCTTTCCCTGCCAGCTTGAGACTCCAACACTCTATCTTGTTGAGCCAGATGTGTCAGTCTGCTCCAACACAGACCCAGGGTCTGAATCACGTGCTCCAAAGCTGCAGACTTAACTGAAAGCAACTTAAGAAGTGTTCCTGTCTTTAGTACTCATATGCCCAACTCTCAGTGGGGTCCAAACCCCAAATAAATCCGTTTTACCCTGTATAAAGGTTATACAGGATAAACTCATAAATTGTTCGCCCTCTATAACACTGATAGAGATATATGCACAGCTGTCCTCCCCAACCCCCGCAAAGTATTAATACATACTCTGGGTTAATAAAGAAATAAAAAGTGATTTTATTAAATACAGAAGGTAGGATTTAAGTCATTTTAAGTAGTGACAGTCAGAACAAAGTGAATTACCAAGCAAAATAAAATAGAACATGCAAGTCTATGTCTAATATAGTAAGAAAACTGAATACAGATTAAAAACCTCACCCTCAGAGGAATTCCAGTAAGCTTCCTTTTACAGACTAGTCTCCTTCTAGTCTGGATCCAGCAATCACTCACACCCCCTGTAGTTACTGTCCTTTGTTCCAGTTTCTTTCAAATATCCTTAGGGGTGGAGAGGCTAACTCTTTAGCCAGCTGAAGACAAAATGGAGGGGTCTCCCAGGGGTTTAAATAGACTTTCTCTTGAGGGTGGAGACTCTCTCCTATGCAAAGTCCAGCTCCAAGATGGAGTTTCGGAAACACATGGTCAAGTCATATGTCCATGCATGACTCAGTTTTTACAGGCAGCTGCCATTGTTTACATGCTACCCTGAACATCCTCAGGTAGACTTCTTAAGTGATTGGAGCGTTCCAAGATTCATTGTCCTTTAAGTGTTTCTTGATTGGGCACTTAATTTGCACATTCCTTTCTCAAGAAGCTGACCAAATGCTTTACTAAGGTTACTTAGGGCTTGGCTACACTGGAGAGTTGCAGCGCTAGTGAGGGGGTTACAGCGCTGCAACTCAGGATGTGGCCACACTTACAAAGCACAGCCAGCGCTGCAACTCCCTGGTTGCAGTGCTGGCTGTACACCTGGTCTGCTTGGGGTGTAGCGATTCCAGCGCTGGTGATGCAGTGCTGGTCAGCAAGTGTGGACACCACCAGCGCTTTTATTGGCCTCCGGGGTATAAGGAGGTATCCCAGCATACCTTTTCAGCCACTCTGGTAATTGTTTCACACTCCACTGCCCCGGGCTTAGCTGACCCCCCCTTTAAATGCCCCAGGAATTTTAAAAATCCCCTTCCTGTTTGCTCAGCCAGGTGTCGAGTGCAATCAATCAATCAATCAGCGACCATGCCTCCACGCCCCAAATGAGCCCCAGCATGGAACAGTTCCGAGCTGCAGGACCTCATCAGTGTTTGGGGTGAGGACGCTGTGCAATCACAGCTGCGCTCTAGCCGGAGAAATTATGATACCTATGGGCAGATATCAAAGTCCTTGCTGCTAAGGGGCCATGAACAGGACGCGTTGCAGTGCAGGGTAAAAATAAAGGAGCTGCGGAGTGCCTATTGCAAAGCCTGTGAGGGAAATCGCCGCTCAGGAGCTGCCCCCACAACCTACCGTTTTTACAAGGAGCTGGATGCCATACTTGGGTGTGACCCCACTGCCAATCCGAGGAGCACGATGGAGAGTTCAGAGCAGGGAGAGGTGGGGGAGGGTGTAGAGGAAGCGGAGAGTGAGGCTACTGGGGTGGAGGGAGACACCCCAGAGTACCAGGAGGCATGCAGCCAGGAACTCTTCTCAAGCCAGGAGGAGGCTAGCCAGTCGCAGCAGCTGGAAGTTGTTGGTGAAGAAGAAGCAGAGGAGCGTGTTCCGGGTAAGCAGATTTTATGTTTTGGGAGAGGAGGATGGGGGTTATGGCTGCCTGCATGCATGCCTAAAGGTGGAATAGCCCATTGATTTGCTCTATCACGTCTCTGTAAATGGCCTTGGTAATCTCTTGAAAACTTGCAGCCAGAGCGTGGGCAATGCGCTTGCGCAAGTTTATAGGGAGAGCCACCGTGGTCCTTGTCCCGGTCAGGCTAACTCGTCCGAGCCACTGTGCCGCGAGGGGTGGGGGGACCATTGCTGCACACAGGCAAGCTGCATAGGGACCAGGGCGGAATCCACATTGCTGTAGAAGACCCTCCCTCTCTTCCCAGGTAACACGCAGCAGTGATATATCTGGCAGTAGGAAACCCTGTTGAGAATGTAGGGATACTGCTCAGTGCAAGGCGCCAGGTTCGCGGTCCCCCCCCTTGCAGGTCGGCAGCTTCCCGGCCCCCCCCTTGCAGGTTGGCAGCTTCCCAGCCTCCCCCCCGCAGGTCGGCAGCTTCGCGGTCGTCCCCCCATTGCAGGTCGCCAGCTTCCTGTTCCCTCCTGTCCCCTGTGCAGGCCCCGAGCTCCCTCCTCTACCCAGTGCAGAGAAACCCCAGTGAGCCATCACGCAGTTCCCCTTCCCAGGTGAAGTCGGGGCAGAAACACTCACCCCATTGCTCGCCATGCCTTTGCTTCCGTGGCCTCTCTGTGCTATGTTAGGTATGTGGGAATGATGCTACAAAAAGTCTACAAACTCCTTCACTGTGTGATAACAAACAATGTAGCCTCTGTGTATTACATGTTTCTATCTATGTTTTTTTAAGTGACCTTGAATAATGCAGCCGGATCACCGCCTGCCCGTCGCTTGCAGAACTTGAGGAAAAATCCGCGAAAATCAAAAGAAGAATTGATCAAAGCAGTTATGAATCAGTACGCCAGAGAAAGTAGGAAGACGCAGGAAAGGAGAGAGAAAATGCATGAGTGGAGGCAAACAGAAAGCAGGAGAAAGGAATTGGCTACCAGAAAAACCTCGAAGCAGTTGATAAGCCTCCTGGCTCGCCAAACTGACTCTTTCCAGTCTCTCGTAGCCATACAGGCAGATCTGTACCGTGGTAACCCACACCCCTCCCAAAGCTCTCTTTCTTGTTCCCTAGTATTTGCACAAAACACCCTTCTCCAGCAGCCTGTTTCTTACTACCCCCAGCTGCCCCCAACACCTGTACAATCACCTACCAGCCCTGATAACTACAATCTTTACCCTGTGCACTCCACCCCCATGACGCTGCAGCATATTAATCCTGAAGTGCAGCAGACATTGAACAGCAATCCAAACAAGACATATTAAAACCTCTGAATGTACAGTCCACCACCCTACCCCCTTGCCCTTTTATGTACTGTATTTTGAATAAAGGATTTCATGGCTTTTACAATAGTTTTTATTATTGCAGAAAGTGGTAAATACTGTACCCCAAGAGAAAAACGAGCACAGCAAAGGCACCAAACATTACTGTTGGCTCTCAGCATCAAATTGCTCCCTTAAGGCATCCCTAATCCTTGAAGCCCTTTGCTGGGCCTCTCTAGTAGCCCTGCTCTCTGGCTGTGCAAATTCAGCCTCTAGTTGTCGAACCTTGGAGGTCCATTCCTCACTGAATCTTTCACCCTTCCCTTCACAAATATTATGGAGGGTACAGCACGCGGATATAACAGCGGAGATGCTGCTTTCCCCCAAATCTAGCTTCCCATAAAGACAACGCCAGCGGGCTTTCAAACGACCAAAAGCACACTCCACAATCATTCTGCACTGGCTCAGCCTGTAGTTGAACTGGTCCTTGCTCCTGTCAAGCTTCCCTGTATACGGTTTCATGAGCCATGGCATTAATGGGTAAGCGGGGTCTCCAAGGATCACAGTGGGCATTTCGATGTCCCCTACTGTGATCTTGCGGTCTGGGAAAAAAGTCCCGGCCATCAGCTTCCTGAACAGGGCACTGTTCCGAAAGATGCGTGCATCATGCACCTTTCCAGGCCATCCTGAGTAAATGTCAGTGAAACGCCCACGGTGATCCACAAGCGCTTGGAGAACCACAGAGAAATACCCCATGCGATTAATGTACTCTGATGCCAGGTGAGGTGGTGCCAGAATAGGAATATGTGTCCCATCTATTGCCCCTCCACAGTTAGGGAAACCCATTTGTGCAAAGCCATCTACAATGTCCTGCATGTTCCCCAGAGTCACAGTTCTTCTTAGCAGGGTGCGATTAATGGCTGTGCAAACTTGCATCAGCACTATTCCAATGGTGGACTTTCCCACTCCAAACCGGTTCGCCACCGATCGGTAGCTGTCTGGAGTTGCCAGCTTCCAGATTGCAATAGCCACCCGCTTCTCCACTTGCAGGGCAGCTCTCAATCTCGTGTCCCTGCGCTGCAGGCTAGGGGCGAGCTTAGCACACAGTCCCATGAAAGTGGCTTTTCTCATCCGAAAGTTCTGCAGCCACTGCTCGTCATCCCAGGCTTGCAGGACGATGTGATCCCACCACTCAGTGCTCGTTTCCCGAGCCCAAAGGCACCATTCCATGGTGCTGAGCACTCTGTTACTGCCACAAGCAATTTACTGTCTTCAGCATCATGCGAATCAATATCATCGTCTGACTGCTCACTGTCACTTTGCAGCTGAAGGAATAGCTCCACTGCCATGCGTGATGTGCTGGCAACATTCATCAGCAAGGTCCTCAGCAGCTCGGGCTCCATTTGTAACAGAAATCGCGCTGCAGACTCACAATGCCACCAAACTGCTCGGAATGTGTAGCAAAGCACCACAGGGCGTCGGAACAGGAAGCGGAAAGACCCGCACCCTTCCGTCCCCTTCCCACAAGCCACAGCACCAAAATGGGACGAGGTGCTCTGTGGGATAGCTGCCCACAATGCACCACTCCCAACAGCGCTGCAAGTGCTGCAAATGTGGCCACACTGCAGCACTGGTAGCTGTCAGTGTGGCCACACTGCAGCACTGGCCCTACACAGCTGTACGAACACAGCTGTAATTACCAGCGCTGCAGAACTGTAAGTGTAGCCATGGCCTTAGAAATCAAACAAGTACACAGCCAATATTCATAACTTTGAATACAACAATAACACATGCATACAAATAGGATGAATATATTCAGTAGATCAGGGGTTTGCAACCTTACAGAAGTGGTGTGCTGAGTCTTCATTTATTCACTCTAATTTAAGGTTTTGCGTGCCAGTAATACATTTTAACATTTTTAGAAGACCTCTTTCTATGTCTATAATATATAACTAAACTATTGTTGTATGTAAAGTAAATAAGTTTTTAAAATGTTTAAGAAGCTTCATTTAAAATTAACTTAAAATGCAGAGCCTCGTGGACTGGTGGCCAAGACCTGGGCAGTGTGAGTGCCACTGAAAATCAGCTTGTGTGCTGCCTTCGGCACCCATGCCATAGGTTGCCTACCCCTGCAGTAGATCATAACCTTTACATAGTATGTTGCATGGCATATGTAGCATAAAACATATTCCAGTTATATCATATATACATTCATAAGCATATTTCCCTGAAGCCTTATGGGGTGCAACGTCACACACAGCATGACACAGGCTTCATCATTAATATGGGGTTCCTAAACTGGAATATATTTACCAAAGCCTAAGGCCACCATCTTCTAAAACAAGAAAGAAGTTTTAGCTTTAGCTGCTGCTTCAAAATTCTTCCATAGGATCTAAGATATTCTTAGTTTTATGATACTGCTTCTGGCAGCTACTGAAGTAAATTAGGAGAGAGATTGCGTACCATGTTAGCTATAAGCACTAGAGCAGACTTTTCCTTCACGCAGTCCACATCAAACCAAGTACTTTATCTTTGAAAGTATGTCTGGAATAATTAAAACCAAAATCTGTTTCTTTAGAGACAAGTGGTTGTAAGGACTTCAGCAACAACTCATGTGATTCACAAAATTCAGAGGAATTCTTGGACTTACATCTCTAAGAAATCTAATATCAATGTGCTCCAATCTCCTAGATAATTTGTCATGACTGGCTGGGGTCCATTTTAGTCTTTTGCAACAATGTTGTTCCAGGCGGGTAATTAAGCCATCAGAAATAAAACTCTCTCTAAAATTATAATTATAGAGACAGCATGATGGTCACTATCCAGGCGAGAAAGTATAGAGAAATTCCTATAAAAGGACTAATTAATTATATGAATAATAATCAATAATACTACCACCAGTTGATGAATTAGAAGTAAAACATCCTGCTCTGTCTCCCACGCTACTTCTATTTACAGGTTTCTAATTAAATGTATCTAATAAAGCCTTTATTTTTGTCCAGAGATGTTAACCACCTGAGTTCTAGAGTTTCAAGGAGGCGGTTCAAAAATCTCCTCAATGTTTTCTTCCCCTGATATTGAGTTCATTGGAGGACCTATGTGAGCATTAAAATCCCCCAAGATAATTAGATGAGCAATTGAGAATTGAAGACCTACCATATCAATTTTCTCAACCAGTTTCTCCCACCATGACTCAGTAATATAGGGAGGATATTGTGGGGGAGGAGGGAGGGATAAACATTTAATACTAAAATTTGGAGATCAGGAAAAAAAATTAAATATAGCCTGAATATCCAAATGTGAGCTTTCAGGAGTAAGGAAACCAAGGTGGCAAGTCTCCCTAATATGATCCCTGTTTGACAATCAACTTCTTCCTTGGAGGAAGTATTCAATACTGGGAAAACCTATGATAGACTCAGCTAATCCTGTTTCTTATTTAAAAAAAAAATCAAAAAGTTTCCAGAACTTTAACAAAATCCATATCATTCATCTTATTTTTATACTCAGATAAATTCTAGGATATAAAATAAATAAATTGTCCTGCCAGAAAACTCCCTGGGTGTAGAGATAGACATTGAGCAATCTAGTCAAATATAAGAAATGGACAGAGCAGCCTGACTGTAAGTATTTGATTCATCTCCAAATACCACATTATTCTGATGAGTAATCTGCATGGGAGATTGTGAATGTAAGGTAGAAGGATGGAAATCCTCTTGAAATTCTATCTCGAGGCTCCCATAAAAGTTTTCATTATTTCATGGAGGGGGAATGGTAAAATTGATGGTCCTAGAACCAGATGCCAGAGGGTTAGACCCTGATTCAATAAAGCACTTACTCACAGCCTTTAGTGCTTTGCTGAATTGAGGCCTAATGGTTTTCTAGGGCCAGGTCTACCCTAGAATGTTTTGTCAGCCTAGCTATGTGGATCAGGGATGTGAAAAAACTCATACCCCATTGATGACATGGCTATGCCTGCAAAAAAAACCCAGTGTAGATGCAGCTACGCTTCTGTCAACATAGCTGATTTGTTTGCAGTTTGTAACTCATCCCACTGTCTTCTAACCCTTAGTCGCCTACTTCATTTTAAATAGTCTACTACAGTATGCGTAAACTCTTTACACTCCAAACCCTCAATTGCCTACTTCAACTTAGGTGACTTATGTTTAACAACCTATCCCAATTTGCGTTTAGCTCAGGGACACTGATTTCCTTCCCCAGACCTGAGGAAACGCTCTGTGCAGCTTGAGAGCTTGTACTTTCATCTACAGAAGTTGGTCCAATAAAACCTACCTTGTCTCTGCCATAGCTAATGTCATTGGAGAGGTGCTGTTACTATGCCAACAGAAAAACTCTGTCAGTATACCCAAGGTAGTTCTACGCTTACAATATTGCAGTGGCACAGCTGACTGCACCACTGTTGCACTTCAGTGAAGATGGTACTATGCCAACTTGAGCGCTTCTCCTATCAGTGTGGTTAATCCACCTCCACCAGAGCCAGTAGCTGTGTCGATGGGAGACGATCTCCCATTCACATAATGCTGGCTACATCAGGGGTTAGGTTGGTATAACTTCATCATTCTGGAGTGGATTATTCACACCTCTGAGTGGTGTAGTTACACCTATGTAAATTTATATTATAGACCTGGTCCCAGTGTCTAGAGTTGGGGGCTCTGCCGGTGTAGTGGCAACGCATTTGTAGTGTAGACAAGATTTAGGATTTCATCCTCAGCCCTGAATCCACAATTTTATGATATCACAAACACAGCAGAAGTATTTGGTTGGTTAGTCTGCAAACTTAGATTTTAAACTCCTGATATCAATATTTTCTTCTTTTTAAAAACATTTTTAGTCAGTGCAATGTTCCGTGATCCCACTGAAGTCAGTGCGAGTTCTGCAAAATCAGAGGCTCAGGTTTAAACATTGCCTTTGAGGGCTGGGAACATAAAAGTTGTAATATTATGCAGGGGCTTGAGAATTGGCAATTGGAACTGATTAAAACCAAAAGTGAAACTGATGTTTTTTGTTTTCATTGTCCATTTCATGTTGTTTCATTTTTATGTATTTAGATTCCTTAAAATACAAAAAGATGCCTTCCAAAAGCTTTGAGTCATCTGACATCACTTGAAATAATATACACGTTACTGAATATAGAAGAGTAAAATGCTCAATGAAAATGCAAAAAGTAGGTAAAATGAATATATGATGAAAAGTAAATTGGATTTTTTTAAAATTCTGTCAGTTTTATTCTAAGCTGTTAGTATGGATAATGAGCAAATTTCTTTAAAAATATAATTGTAACTGGACATCATCTCCTTTAACTCATCTCAGGAGCTTCACTTCTTTTGCTTTCATGTGTATATGGTATTATCTACTGTGAGTACAGAAACATAAGCTCTTATTCTACAGCTTGATTCACATGGGCATGTTCCTACATTTGCACAAAGTTCCTTTAAAGCCATTGGGAGCTCCTCCCTATAGGCACCACATACATCTGCATGGATTTGAATGCAGGGCAAAAGCCATAGACTCCTGAACTCAGGTCACTGCAAGTAATTGAAATAACTTTGTTTAAAACTTTTATTTGAATGCAGAACTTGTCAGTTAGGCTACACATTTTTCCATGTATGTAATTCCCACTGATGTCAGTTGAAGTTTTGCATTAAAAAATTTGACCAGTATGTGGCCCTTAATGATTTTAAATCTTCAAGTTCAGTGCAGTTCACATCTAAAATTCAGTCTTGTAACTCAGCTTGATATTTATTTAAATAGGTCTCTTACTAAATGAAATATGCTACTGAAATGTAATATTTAAATTTCATTTAAATAATGTGGATGGGTTATTTCAAAGTGACAATGTGCAGGGTATTGTACACAATACAGAAAAACAAAGACTGCTCCTGCCCCCAAAGAATGTAAAGGCTAGAAGGTAAACACACACCATAAAGGACAGACTGGAAAATCCTGGATAATTTATACAAGTGTATTTATTCAAGTGTATATAAGTAAAGTTACAAACTTTCTACTTGTAACAGAAGCTGATTTTAATAAATTACTTGAATGAAGAAAGAATGGTGAGTTGGTGAACAGGTTGTGGAAGGGTTATTCATACATGGAGCTGGGAATGGAGGGAGCATAGTGGTGATGGTGGAGTGGAAGATTACATATAATTTCCTCTCACCTCTGTGGTAGAAATGAAGAAAACAAGAGAGAGTGCCTACTTTGCTTCATCATTCCCTCCTTCCTCAAATTCTGCAGAAATATCTCTATACAAGTTGGGCCATTGGAATCAATGGCTTTTGCAGGAAAAATCCATTTCCACAGAGGAACTGAACCTCCCCCCGATCTTCTAACCAGGGGCCTGGGGGCCCCTGGGGACCAGGAGCAGGTTTCAGGGGGGTCCACCAAGCATGTCTGGCATTAGACTTGCTAGGGCCTGGGGCTGAAAGCCAAAGTCTCGCCACACGAGACTGCAGCCTGTGGCCCTGAGCCCCAACACCCAAGCCTGAGCAACTTAGCTTCACAGTGCCCCCGATGGTGTGGGGCCCCAGGCAACTGCCCTCCTTGCTACCCCCTTTCACTGGCCCTGGGTTTTATATGCAGAAACATGGGCAGTGGGTGAACTGGCAGTTGGAGGAAACTAATCCCTTCCCCCTCCCCCCCCAAGTCCCTCCCCTACCCCCTGCTCTTCTGCCCCCTGCCCCAGGCCAGTGCCCCTGTCCCTAGCCCCCGAAGCACAGGATGGGCGGCACGGCCGCAGCACCCCTAACCCCAGCCCCAGAGTGTGGGGTAAGTGGTGCCGCCACAGTGACCCCAACTCCAACCCCAGAGCATTGGGCAGGTGGTCCCACCGTAGTGCCCGCAACTGGAGTGCCAGGCAGGCACCAGGCCTAACCACCCCAAGCTCTGGCAGCAGGCAATCCGGCCCCAACCTAGCCTCAGCCTGGGCCACAAAAGAGCAGGACCTCACAGGTACTCCTGGGGGCGGAGCATGGGGAGGGCCACATGAGGCTGTTTGAGGAGGCTCAACCTCCCCCTGCCTATGATACCCACTGCCCATGTGCAGAAAAACGGTTGTTGTGGCACAGCTGAGCTGCAGAATTTTTATAGCATGTTGGGAGGGCCTCAGAAAGAAAAAGGGTTGAGAACCCCTGCTCTAACCCACCCTTCTTTCCCTGCCATTGGCAAGAGCCATGAACCAGCTCTCCTCAAAGTGAAGAGTGCAGATATAAAGTCCCAGTTACTACTGTTTCATATAGCAGTAACACAGGTACCAATATACACTCTTATTCCTAGTCAAAGAAGGGCAGAATGACTTAGATATTGGTTCCTCCTCTGCCCGTGTCGAGCTCTGCTCCAAATACTGCACAGATCTCCAGCCCCACAAAGTATTAGTGGGGGAGCCTCTTTGAACTCTGGGAGAAGGGGGAGCATATTGCTGAACTGGCAGTCTCCTTCTATATCCTCCCCCATCCCCAGATGGGTCTGCTACCCTCCACTTCATAAATGGAAGGGAAGCATGGGGTCCTAAATCATTAACAATATGTTGAGTACCACACATTAGGATATTAACATGAACATAATAGGTCACTCACATGGGAATTTTAATAACTCTTAGTAATGCTATTTCCTTGACACACACAACTTGGTCTGATTGCCCTAGCCTATCAGTAGATCTTGTAAAAACAAATGATGTCATTCAGTAAGGAGCTATCTTCCATTATAATAAAAACCCATTATAATCTCGCAATCTACAGTGAAATACTGTTTAGAAACAGAGTTCCAGCTCCTATTGAGCTTACTTGAATTGTCCCACAGTTTAAGATAGGGTAAAGAAATTTTCCCTTAGAAAGTAAGAAATGTCTTAGGGGACAAGGGGGTGTTTAATTGTGTTTGTGTGTGTACTTTAATTGTGCAAAGATTATGGGGAACATCCAAACCTTTTATAAAATAGGTGCAAGTAATACAGTCTACTCTCAGGCTGAGAAAACACAAATGCATTTGGGATCAATTGGAATTTTGTAAAATCTGATTTTATGTATTACCAAGTGTATAACACACACACAACTATGTAATGTTTGTATCCATGTGATAAATTTATCATGCATCTTTGAGTGCCTCACCTGCACTATGCCCACTAATCTACCTCCTCTGAGACTACTTCTAGCATTCCACTCCTCTGAGCAACTTCAAAGAACTGCCAGTTAAAAAAAATCAAAGCCCAGCCAGAAAAAAAGTTTTCTTATTCACCTCAAACATCATTTAAACAATTAATTGATTTGAGGTCATAGGATAGGAAATATTCAATCCAGAATGAGTGACTGTTTTAATGTTCCGAGCCTCATGACATAAGAAGAGTGTTATACCATTGCAGAGGGATTGGAGATTCCTATCCCGCCCACACAACAAAGCATTTGCTTCTAGCTGTGGACATTTCTGAGATTAATACCATTTGTAAAACAGGGACCTCATTGCCAATAAAGTAAGAAACATATTTCTAGCCTTGGTACGTCACAGCAAAGTGGACATTTATACTGTGACACAAATATGTATGGAAAAACGATTTAGGATTTTTTTAGAAGTTTCTAAAATGCATTAGTTATCATTTTTCTTTGCCTTAGAGGCCTGAAGTGGGAGAAACGTACTACTAAGCCAGCCATGCCTCAGAGCCAGAGGGATATGAAAAATAATACTTCAAAAAAATCTTTCATTTTTCTGTAGAATATGTGTAAGAATACATAGCAGTTGTATTGCCATTCTTTTGGAATAACCTATCTAACTCATTCCACTTGTAATGCATGCCAGTAAAATCTTTGCATCACACCATCGTGTGCTTCCATTTCTAAAAGACAAAAAACTATCATGTTCTTAATATTCATGCATATAAGTTTTATATATATATATATAAAATTACATTTCTGGATCTTATGGTGACTCATTTCCAAGATAAATAAAAGTGATAAGAACTAAAATTTCTACTTATTTGGAAGGCCATACCATTCACTTTCTCCTGCAAATATCTTTAGCTGGTGCTTATTTTTAGGCTTCTAAAATTATGCCATATGTGATTTGATTATTAGGTTTAGTGGAAGCGTGGCTAATGGAATCAGTATCATGTCTATAGCAAGCATTGTGAATTTTCATTGCCAGTTTTCTGCATAGTTTATACTTTTGTCACTCAAGCTGCACAGAGGTGCTTCAACAATTAATCACAAACTAGGAGGACTTTTAATGGCACTCTTCTTGGGATCTTGTGTTAAAAGAAGAAAAGTTCCCATGAGTGAAGTATAAGTTAGCTTTTCCATGGATGTGGGGGAGGATTGAATTACATTTCTCTCCTTGTCCTTTAAATGAATAGCATAGTTTGGGTGAAATTATCAGGCAATTGCATGCCTTTTATGCAGATAATGCTATTTGATGAAAGCGGTGTTTTGATCTGCTGAGGATAATACAGATCCAGGGTTGGATTCATTGGTGAGAGTAAAGCTGTCTTCTGTGATAACTTCATCTCAGCATGAGGTCAGACGGGGAAAACTGGGATGGGGGATTAAAAAATGACACAGTCGGAGCAGTATTCAGTTCCCTGCTGTGCTCCTGGCTGCACACTATAGCTTATGTTTCTGATCTGTTATGGTATTGTCTGCTTTTCTCTCCCAGAGCAGAAAGAGATTGCTAAAACTTTTCTTTTTGCAGCTATAGGGATTAGTTCAGTGCAGATTTTTAATTAAAGAAACTGTATCTTTTTCAAGGCAATTTAATGCTGCACTAGATGGCCATCAGCATTCATAACTTAGTGCTATTAACTATAACAGAGAATAGCTATACATTTAATATTTAGAAATAGGCATCAATCTTTACAATTTTGAGGTTAAAATGGATAATTGATCCTTTCACTAAACGAATGGTAGTAAATGAATTATTTTCTATAACTTTTCTATAAGTAGGAACTTCAAACAACATTGCTTTTAGTTTAGCTGAGCTTCCTTAATTAAATATCTATTAAGACAGTAGAGTGCTTTTAAAAATATAGTTCTATTTAGAAATAGTTATGAGCATATTTCCTCCCCATTGTTTTACAAAAATAAAAAAAGTCATCAGTTGAAAATATCTGTAGAGTGTATTGAACTGGTTATTTTTACAATGTACTTTCCTAGATCATTTTAACTTTATATCAAGCTTCAAAATGTAATTGGCCACTAGCTTTATTGATTAGGAATAGGCACATACTCTCTAAATAAAAATGACTATGCAGTCATTGGGCTATTTACATTTGAGCTGAATTTACAGTGCAGTTTAGCTGAGGTTAATGGTTGGAAACCTCAAATGTTTCAAATAAGGCCCATATGTTGATCACTTTACAAAGCATACAGGGACTGTGCTTAGGTTGCAGCATACACATCTCCAACTAAATTCCATGCCAGATCAATTAGAAACAGTTCCCCTGAGCAGACAGGAACAAACAGATTGTTGCCACTATTCTGGTTTAACTCTTGTCTTCTAGAAATGAAAAGTCATGTTGAGTACTATGTACTTTACTACAGTTCAAAGAAAGTTAGAAAACAATAATATTTTATTAAAATTTCAGGTTAGACACAACAGATAAAAAGCAATTAACATCCAGTGTATCAACATTTAATAGCAGCTCATCATGTCCCTTCAGAGCTTTTAGTTAAAGTGGTCTATTTTTCAGACTTAGTTTATTAGTGATATGTTTTATTGAGAAAACTTTAGTTTCCTTATTGCTTTTCTCCGTTACCTTAAATATTTTAAAAATATATTTTCCTGTGAAATTAAGCTGGGTTTGGACAGTTATTAGTGGGATTGTTGTAATGATCATTAGATTTTTTTTCAAACATGTTCAATCAAAGAAGCATCATCAAGAAATTTAAAAAACTTCATGGGTATGCACCTTATTTATAACAGAAGTTCATCTTTCTGCAGGGAAAAACAATAGATAATCTGCATAAATTTGATATATGCTATGGGAAAGTGACTAATTCTATGAGAGATCTGTATATTGACTTCTGACTGACCCTAATAACTATATACATTCTTGTCAATAGGGATTGAGAGTAGTTATCTGATACTACCTCATGTGCTGCAAGGCTGCTGTATTAGTCAGAATGCCCCTTAAACTTCTCACAGAATTGTGTAACTATAGTCTTCCTTGTGCATTAAAGGTTCTTTGTGATGGCTACTAATTACCATTAGGAAATGATTATGTGGTTGTTTATAAAGCCATAAAATTACCTCAATCAATATCTGGAAGTGAAGTAGTAACAATATGTGAAAGTCATTTTTTGTATTCCAAATTGTATACAAACTCTTTTGGGTTCTTCTTTGAGAATACAGTAAAGAGGGTCAGCAATAGTATTCAGTGAAAATATATCATTTTCACTAGAGCTCAGCCTCACTAGAGCAGTGGTTTATCCACGAACTAATGTAATAGAAAAGCATGATCCACATTTAAAGATTGATTTGTATGATAATCAGTGCATTAGGTGGCTCCAAAATGAATATATGTAGAATCCTATCTTGCCTTAATTAAGGTAATTAAGTCATATTTCTCTCTGCAGACAACCCTTTAATTTTATGGCTTTGTCAGTGATCAGATTAGAATATTTGTTTTACAATTTTACCACAATTTAACGGCAGAGGAAAATAAATGTCATGACTTATTTCTGGCAGTAAAACATGCTAATAGAAATATCTGAGATGTTCCTGTGGGTGTTAAAACTTCTAGCTTATTTCCCCTCCACCCCTGCCTCCTATCTTCATACTAACTAATACTTGCACAGTGCTTTTAGTTTAATATTGACAAATTACTAAAATTTGGACTCCCTCGGGAACTGTTAGCTGTCCAGTCCATATGATTCTCAGGAAGTTTTCTTCTACACAAAGGAGGAGGTATGTGATGTTTACTAATTTAGTTATAAGAGTTATCAATTTATCATGGTTTGGTTTTGAGTCTTAGATTTAGTCCAAACATGTTTTTTGTCCAGATTGATGCGTGCATCATCCAAGACACTTTGTTTCAACACCTTCAAACACTGAGAGCTTTCCAGCTGCAGGGCTCGCTGGGGTTAGTCACAGTGTACACCTATACCCAATTAAATCGGGCAGAGCGACAAATACTCCTTTCTACAATTTGCGCAGACAAATGTAATAACAGTAAAGTACAATTATGAAGTCCAGAGGTTATCTTCTTAGAGCCTTTGTGAAATCTGACACCCTGGTGACTTACAGGAATGCTTTGACTTGCGTGTAAAACATGCACAGTAGATAGGCAGACAGTTGAGGAAGCAACAGAAATGAGACAACTCTGCTGTATTTTCGAAAGGAAATACTAAGTAGCTGTTAAGTCAGTCGCTGTCTGATCCTGTACAGGGATGAAAACCATGAAGCTAATTGAACGAAAGAGCAAATGGGAATAGTAACTGTCACATTATGGTAAGCCAACAAGATTGAGCAGCCGAAACAAGCATTTTTTTAAATGCTTTATACTTATCCACAGTAATGCACAACGTTAGCTATTGAGATTCCATATAGGCAATCTCTTATCTAACTGTGCTAACCCACATTTTGATGCTTACCCCAAAAGCAAAATTGATAGTTGGAAACAATTTCCTCCGGTATACGCTGCATTTCGGTGGTATTTGACAGCGAAGGGGTTTTGCAATATTTTCTGTTCAGACACTTGCATACCCTGAAAAGGGTAGAGTCTTAGAGACAGCAAGCTTTTCCAAGTATTGTGCCATTACCCAGTACATAAAGACTGTGATAACTTACACCTTCAAAAGGACACATTAGAGGAACTTAACAAGTTTGGGAAGTACATAACGACGTCTTGAATTTACCTCATCTTCTCGTTTTATTGATAATTAGTGCAGGAGCCAGTGTGTCTTGAGTCAGAGTACATTCTGCTCTCTTCCTTCAGTAACACCTAGACTCAGAGGAGAAGCAAGATTTACTGATAGTCACATAAAAAAGTCTCTCTGTTTAATTCATATAAGGAATGCATATTCCTTTGTTCTGGCGCTACAAAATACAAGCTTATTAGCATCCTAAAACCGTGAAGCTGCTGTTTCTATTACATTTGTTTTTTAAAAGTCTAGACGGTGATTTTTAGCAAGTTTAGCCACATTTAATGACAGCCTTTAGAAAGATACTAGCCTATAGAGATTTAAAGCAAATGTGACTTTACACTTTTAAATTAGTTTAAACTCTGAAGGCTGAAATGTAGTTAAACCTTGGTAAGCCTAATAATACTACTTCGGTGAAGTTGGAGTACTAAAAATACTTGTCAGACATGCAGACAAGCATTTGACAGTAGTTCATTCTTTGAGCTTTGAATGAAAAAGGTTTATAATATCTGCATATAACGCAGGAGAATCTTAATTCACTGTGTTTGGAGGTGACAGACATGGAGTATATCATGAGAGTTGGTTAAATTAGAGCAAATGCCTTTTCACCCTTAAGAAAGCATTTTGAATATTGACAGCTTTATAACATCACATTTTTCATTTTACATTAGAACAAAAAAAGTCAAAAAGAAAAATTATACCAAAGCCCTCCTGTAAAAGTTGTTTTTAAATTTAACAGTAATGGTTATTTATACTACATAAATGTAACAAATTCTTGTATCCATTCAAGAATATTCACGTTTATATAGCTAAATATATTTTGATATAAAATTAATGTGATATCATTAACATTTTCACATTTTGATTGCTTTTCTAATAGGAGCTCAGAATGTGTGTAGCAGATTTTAATCGCAAAGCAAGTAAATACTGTATACAAATCTATCTTTACTGTCTGTATACTTCATTTTATTATAAGTGTTAAAATGAGCAAATCTAAGTGTGCTGTAAAGAAAAATTTCAAACTGTTTATGCTTCCTGCTTTTTGAACCGAAATCCCCATCATTTAAGTATGCATTTCTGCCCCACTGGTTTATTTTTAGTGTCTTCAGAAACATAATCTAAACTATGTGTAAGGATTTAGAAACAATTAGCTAGTAATATTTCAACTTAATTGTAGCGAAAATAAGTTATTTATATTATAAAATAGCTACAATATTTTCCATAGATTAAATATTATAATTACACTTGGTGGTTGCCCACGAAAATATTTGTTCTTTTCTATTATACATGCTGTAAAAATGTTTGATAATGCAGAATGCTTATTCTTTTATACCATACACACTGGAATTTACAGATGTGTCTCTCATTGCTCGTACATCACTCAAGAATCAGTTTAGATGTCCAGATGCGTTGTTTCCCAGATTGAACCCACCACAGTACAACTGCTTGTTAAAAGCAATAGGAAACAAATGGGTAAAATACCATAGAAAAGAAATTGTTGAGTGGATCATAGGTAACACTAACCATGCTTGTTAATAACATCTGTAATTGCATATCTTGGGAATTTACTAAGAAACTTTTTGGATAACATAGTGGTGTTTCCATTATTGATTCGGAAAGGTGATAAATATATCTGAGATTGGAAAATCAGCATACGTGGCAGATAGCTCTGGCAGCTAAATGTTTAAAAAACTTCTAATTTCATAAGCATTAGTGAACATTCATAGCTGGTGTGTAAAACTTCTTTAAGCCTAAAATGAAAGATGTAAAAAGAGGAATGATAGTTATTTCTCTGTTTTAGAGGAAGGATAGGGCCAGGATATTCAGGAATATTAATATGAAAATTAATGTTAAAAAGCATTAATGACTGTGTTACAGGTGGATACTTTGTATACAGTCCACTACTGTCACTGACTGTTATTTACTTTTTATGGTAGGTGGATAGGGGGAGATTGCAGGAAAATACATAAAATGAAGTTCTCCTTAACACATCACACAGTCAACCTGTGGAACTCCTTGCCTGAGGAGGTTGTGAAAGCTAGGTTTAAATAGCTAGCTAGGTTTAAATAGGGTTTAAAAGAGAACTGGATACATTCATGGAAGTTAAGTCTATTAATGGCTATTAGCCAGGATAGGTAAGGAATGATGTCCCTAGCCTCTGTTTGTCAGAGGGTGGAGATGGATGACAGGAGAGAGATCACTTGATCAGTACCTGTTAGGTTCACTCCCTCTGGGACATCTGGCATTGATCACTGTCTGTAGGCAGGATACTAGGCTGGAAGGACCTTTGGTCTGACCCCGTATGGCCATTCTTATGAAAAGGACAGTGAGAGAAGCAGGAAGAAAAATAAACAGAAGCGTCTCTATATGCCTGTGTATGTGTACCTACGTGTGTGGCTGGGGGGGGGGAATTTATTTTAGAAGGTAACCTCATAAATTACAATCAGCTCACTCTCAGTGTTGGCCTTCGTTGGTATTGTTCCAAGTTTAGCCTACTTTCGAAACATCATCAAGGCTACAGAGCAAATACTTCAAGTTGTACTATCGCACAGATAAAATATGTAGGAGAGGGTTTTACTTATGGATACAAGATTTCAGGCTTATCACAAGGTGTTCGCTTCAGACAGCAGGTTGTTCATAAACATCGCAAGTCACTCTCATGAGCTACTTTAAATGGGGTCCGGCTGCTGGGTTTGTGAAGCGTTAATTATATCCCTCTGCTTCCGCATCAATCTTCCTAGGCAGTTTCTTGCTCGCTCCCACCTTATCTAGTGACTCAGCTGACCTAATATGCCCAACCTCTGAAACAGCAAGAAAAATATTTTCTAAGACTATCAGAGGTTTTGATTACATTGATGAGGTGCATGCACTGGGGTAAAAATGCAGTTATTTATCACAATTATTCCCGTCCCCATGGAAAAATCAGTCAATCAACCAGGCCCCTTCCCCCCGGTAAAACCCCCCTCTCCTGATACTGGTCTGAGAGAATATATAGTGAGGCTGTAAGTTCATTAGTGTTTGCAATCAGTAGCGTGCAGACACCCTCATCAGGGCAGAAAGCTGCAAAGAGCCATTCATCAGCGTGAAGTGTTATTCATGGATGACCCCTAAACCATTGCACTAGTAGTAGATGTACTGATTGGTCACAGCATGGGAGCCTCGATATTTTACATTAACCAAGGCAGGCGGCGGCAGCGGGGACAAGCGGGAAGAAGGCAAAGGTGGTTCAGTCCAGCAAATCCCAGCTGGCAGGAAAACGCAGCCAAGGGGACATCTCTGCGGAAAGGGCAGCAGAGGGAAGCCACTGTCCACGCGGCGGGCGCTGGAGCGGAGGCGCTGGGGATTATAAATGCTCAGGCGGGTCCCCGTCGCCCTGTGCTGGGGAGCGGCTTTCGTCCCCTCCCCCTGCTCCGCGCTGGGGCGGCGCACGGTAGGCTCTTCTCGCGTGTGTGGCTGACTGGCAGGAGCTGGAGCTGCCGCTGAGCCCAGTCTCCCTTCTGGGTTCCCCGTGTTGGTGCAGAGTTAGGTCCTGCCGGCGGCGCTGGCTGCTGGTCCCGGGCACGTTATTAGAGCGTCCCCCCACCCCCTTCTCCCGAGCTGCTCCCGAGAGCGGAAAGCAACTCGTCCCCGCGCGCCCTGTTAGCCAGGGGAGAGGGAGAAAGTGAACTCCAGGGCGCTGGGTATTCCCCCTCGTCTCAGCCCCCCTCCCCCCGGCTCCCCAGCCCCTGGCAGGGTGCAGCAGCGGGCACGGGAAGGAACTTGTAACACTTTTCCTTTCTTTTCTGCTTTCCCCTCCCCCTTCTCTCCTCTCCCCCCCGTTTTTGGCCAAGTGCTGGGTGCGCGGTGCGTTTCCTGGCGCCGCTGCTGGGATACTGAGAGCAGGCGGAGAAGAGAGCGAGCGAGCGAGCTTGGCAGCCCTGGGTAAGTGGAGCGCTGCTCTCTGGGCTGGTCCTAGTGGCCGGGCTGGCGTGTGGCTATGGGGAGCTAGCGGGGTGGCGCTGCAGCTGCGAGCGCCGGAGGGTGCCGGGAGCCCTTGGAGTCTGAAAGATTTGTTTAAATCGGGACTGTGTCCTTCCCCTCCCGGAGGCGGCAAGTGGAGTGGGCCGGTCTGTTGGAGTGTGTGGCAGGCTCCCCCCACACCCCTATTTCCTCTCTTCTGCCCCCGTCTCCAGCATCTCCTCCTCTGAGGGGAACTTTGGCTGCTGGCAGCCCTGCTAAATACCCCGCTGTGAGGAGGGGATGGACACGGGGTCCACGAGAGGAGGAAAAGCCGCCTAGCAAATGAGCGGAGTTTTTATAGAGCGAGCTCCTCAGAGTTCTGTGCTTCTCCCTGCTGGCGATGCTCTCCGCTTGCGTGGTGCTGCTGTGCCCAAACGTGGGTCTCGCAGTTCTTGCTGAAACGATGCAGTGAGTACGCGTACACACGCTACTTATCCCAAACATACACTTTGTAAGGTAGCAAAGGTGCGGGCTTGCACGCTATTGCAGTCTAGTGTAGATCTAGTGCAGAGAGAGCTGCTACCACAGCAGCTTCATTTATTTTCTCAAGTCAGTTCATTCCACTTGGAAGATAAATGAAAGTGTCCAGACTTTTATTTTGTAAGAGTAATGGAAGTTGAAGAAGGGTAAAAGGTTGCCCTGGTTTGACTTGTGGTAGATTTTAACATGGTTCATATCATCTGTGATCTGTATACTTAAGATTGTCTTTATTCGTAGCACTATATTTCCTATCTTCTGACAATGTATTTTGTCAAACGTTTGCAGCCAGTGACAGACTCCATTGGGTGGTCTGTATACTCTGGAAATAGAAATATGTTCAGGTTTTACCTCCTTTTTTTTTTCTTTTGTCCAATAAATTGCAAAGAAAATGTAAAATAAGTAGAGTTAGTAAAAAGTGACTGAAACAGATTCCAAGTTGTTGGTGTTTTGATTGTTTTTATCTAATGATATTATTTAAACTTCCTGTATTTCTGTTATCTTTCTTAGAAGAATACTGTGCTTTATATGGTCTATAGTGTCAGGGCCTGTGGTTTATGTGCTAAAAAGTTTTATATTGTAAACTTCACTTTACAACCAAGTAATTTACCTTATTAAAATACATGAAAAATAGCCTGTATATGGACCTACAATCTTAATTTCTAATATCAGTCATTATTCTGTGGTCTTCTGCAGTTCAAAGCTCTTTCAAATTTGTTTATATTTAGATTCAAAACAGTTTTTAATGTGAGATTAGTTAAACAGCCTGCATTTATACTCACTAAATGTGATAAACCTGTTTGATATTAGAAATTCTTTAACTTTACATATTATCCTTCTTTATATGCTATCCAGTTTATTGCTTATGCTTCTAGATGCAGATATTTTGCTTTATTTTTAAAAAACTGTTAAATATAGTTTCTATGCATAGGTAAATTCCAATACTGAGTCTCCATAAAGCACAAATTTAAATTTAAACATATCTCTATAAGATAACTAAGAATTTAAAATTGCAAATTATATTATGTGCATGTTCCTTGAAGAAAAATACAATAAACACAACCATCATTCCCCCTAAAAACAGAACTGAACAAAAAACTGACATTCAGGATTACAAATAAATGTACTTGTTATATTACATTGGTGTGTGTGTGTGGTGTTTGTTTATTGTTTTATTGTCACTATGGACTTGTTACATTACTTAGTCTCATAAACTAGAAGACAGAGTACTCTGTGTGTGTGTGTGTGTGTGTATATGACTAATAAGTAGAAGTGAACTAGTTTTACATGTGTAAAAACTGAAAGATGTGATAGGATGGTCAAATAGTTTTTCCATCAAAAATAAAGTATTTTGTTTAAAATTTAGTGGGGAGGGGAAAACTCCAGAGCAACATTCATAATCCAGTTAGCAAGTTAAAACTGGTACTTCAGTTAAGCCCCTTTTGATCCAGGAATAATTATCCTATACGCAAACGGACAAGCCGGTTAGATATAACAAAAGAAAATGGATTTAAAGATGAAAATTTTTATTGGAGATAAACCATACAAATACTAGAAAATGGAATTTTTGTCAAAGGTTGAAGTTAATTGCATTGTCATCTTCATCTCCTAGAAATACAACAATTAACAAACTATAGTTCCAGTTCTGTAAGGCGCTAAGCGCTGTCAACTGCACTGAAATCAATGAGCCTTATCCAAAACCCATGAAGGTGAAGGAAAAAACTCCCATTGACTTCCATGGGCTTTGGATTAGGTCCAGTAGGGTTATGTATACAAAACTGCATAGTGCTATATAGACCTGAAAGAAAATGCAAATAACTTGTGGTAAAACTTTGAGACAGAAGTATCTTGTATTCTAAAGTGATACTGAATTGACTGTAGTTAACGCTGACATATAAGATTCTAACTTGTAGAAAATACATATCCCTGTTTAAAAATACTGTAGGAATGAAAAAAAACTAAAGAAAAATATCTTCCAAGTACTTTTCACTTGAGGTATCTTGTTATGCACAAATATATTGTATTTTGCTTGATCAGTTTGACAAAGACCAATGTTTGAACTATTGTATGGATGAAATAGAGACATGTTAAATCTGAGCATAGAAAATATATGGTATTCCTAACTGTATTTTAGAAGCTTATTTTACTTTATTACCTGTTTTCTTACATGTGAACTCTTCTAACCGGTTTGCTATTTTAAAAGATAGGAGAATGCAGATGTGCCATTGTAGCCCACTGCAATGAGTCTTTCTGCTAGTTTATTCAATTGAACCCTGTTTATAAAATAGAATTCTACTATATTAGCATGAAGGCTTTGGTTGGGTGCAAGAAATTTCTCCCTTTCCCAAATAACTCATTGAACTAAGGGAGTTCTTTTATGGCACTTGTCTTAATTTGTCACTCATACTGAAAGTAACACAAATATAGGATCACTGAATTGTCATATTAAAATGTAGTGTTAAAGTATAAAGGTTTTCAGTAACCTTTTATTTAAAAGCCCATAGTTAAGATGGGTTCTACATTGTCAGTTACACACTTTTTGAAAAATAAATCTTTAAAGTTTTGGATGTTACAAAGGCTTTAAAGTAGAAATGTGCACTTTAAAATGCTTTCCTTTTCTTAGTTCTAAAACTGATTAATTACTATGTCTTATAAAACCTGATTTATTTAATACTTTTTTTCATACCAAGCATTACCATTATGAAGCTCTCCTTATAATTGAGATTAATGTTTCTGAGCAAAGAAGTGATTTGGAGGGCTGCATTCATTTTGAGTGCTGTTCTAATCAATTTTAGATACAGCGTTTCACAATGTATCAGTCTGCATCCAAACTGGCCTTATTATGTAGAATTAACTTGGTGATTGATAGCAGGACTGCTCCATCTTGAGAAGTCATTTGTTTCAAAACAAGTGTTATGGCTTCTAAGAGTTTCAGACTATTGGGTCACGCAACTCAGATGCCCTTTCTGTGGCCTGATCGAAGCTTTATACACGAGTTAGAGAAAATGAGGCTTTTTTATGAACAATTAATTCATGCATATTTGAATGTTGTTTTTAAACTGCTGCCTTAGGTACAAAGTCATGTATTTTATTTAAATCTGGAATGATTCATATTTACAAATAATTTCTTAATACATTACTATGATACTGCCTGTTTTGAACATTATTTTGAAGAATAACTTATCCTTCTAGAAAGGCATAAATATTTTAACTTCCCAAATCGTAAATAATGGGAATGGTCTTTGTGTACAATATGTAAATCTACTGCTGTGTGATGTAACTTTACTGTTTGAGGTATTAGATATAACCCAGGTAGTGAAAGGTAATGCATGGGGAGGTAATTCTTTATCCTTTTCTAAAAACGGTAAGGATAGTAGATGTTCTCATGCCTGCTGTGATATTTGCACATTTTGTTCTCTGTCTGTATACCTTCTACCTCTTCTTCATCAGCGTTTTGTTATAGACCAAAAGTATACACTTGCATTTTACTGCTGAGTGTGACACACAAATATATGTAGTCCAATAGAACTCAAATTTGGATGACAAGATTTAAAACAAATGTGGTATGAAATAAAGCAAAGAAATAGAGAGTCCTTAAAAAAAAAAAAAAAAAAAACCCCCAATGAGTTGTGCCAAGTCTTTAGTTTGGTGTTGTTTTCATTCATGTGTGGTCTGTCCAGTGATTTTTAATCTCTAGTTGTAACTGTTTATCTATGTCACGCTATCGACACTAAATACATGGCTGATAGATTTTCAGTTTAGATAATTTTTGGTGTGTTACAATTAAACGTTATCTAAACCATTGAATATAAGTGTTTTCAGAGAGGAAATTATGAAGTGTTTGTACAATTACATAGTTAAATATTAAACACACAACTATAGAAAGGCTAGTGTTATCTGTGGAAGACCATACATTCTTTCACACGTATAGTAAGATAACGTGTTCATCTTAAACTGTAGCTGAAATAGCTGTAACAAAGGGAATAATCTTTTTCAACATGTTCCGGAGTATGGAATAATAACAGTTGCAATAATAACCTTTAGAGTCTCTTTCCAGACTGATGTCTGTCTGCATTGCATAAATGCATTTTTTTTCCAGTGCGTGTTTGGAATGAAATATTATTCACATAAAAATGATATAAAATAACATCTTTAACTGATACAGGGTAGAAAATTCAGAGTTAAGAAACAGAGTTTCAATCTTAACTTCCTTTGTGTCAAGGTATGTCGTGTGTCTAGGAACAGGGTGAGATTTTTACAGCTTTGTATACTATAACACTGAAATTCAACAGACAAGTTAAAGATCACCTGGCAGTCTTACTTAGAATTATGGCTTTCATTTATATAATATAGATCTTCATTGTTTTGTGTGTGTGTGTCAGTATCCAGGACACTGAATGTGGCTCAACATTTTTCAGTGCTGAGTTAACATCTCTTGCAAACCCATTGAAATCAGTAGGACTAGGTGGTGTCTAAATCTGGCTGGCTATATCTATTGTGCAAATTCTTTTCTTGTGTATGATAGATTGTAATGGCTACTTCAGTGCTGTTGGAGTCCATTCTCATCTGGCATTCGTGCATGCACATCAAATCTATGTATAAGAAAACTATTTTCAATTTGAGAAAAGAAACAATCAGTTTAGGACATTATGAAATTTTTTTTACAGTAATTAAAGAAATTAAAGGTAGCGTGTGCTGAAACATTAAGTGAGAACTCTTTAAATTTATCTGTCTTCTGTAACTGTATTTCTTGAATTAATCTTCTGCAAAATAATGTAGTATTTAAAGCAAAAAAACCTTCCAGCTTCATTTTTATACTGTCTAAAATATTTCTCTAATCTAAAGAAAGAGAATACTTTCTTCTGATGATACACATGCTGTTCAAAATCAGTATAACTACCTCTCCATAGAGAGGGAACAGATAATCAAGTCTTCAATGTATGATTCGAATGAAGGTATTATTATTCCTTTTTCCCTCCTTTTATTGGGCTGGGTGTAAATGTGCATAAGTGCTGCATTTTCAAGTTTTTCTGTGTGACTTTATACACACTACCCCCTTTTGGTGAATCAGATTTCATTGGCACAAATTTAGTATTTAATCTGTATACCTACTTTTTACATCTCATTAATATTCCATTGGAAATAAAACAACTTTTTAGTACTTCTGTAACTTTAAAATAAATGAATTAACTGTGGGTTTTGTTTTTGTTTGTTTCATATGTTATGTGCCTGTCGAGTGGAAAGTATACTATTTTTTATTAAATGGCTAGTTAGAATCTTTAACTGTAGTTTCATTCTTACTAAGTTTTTACATTCAAGTTACAGAAGTCTAATGTAGCAGCTTGTAATGCAAAATATTAATACAACTTTAAGAATGGAGGTGAAATAATTGTCCCTATATTAAGTCAATAACCTATGGAAATAACAATCAAAAATTAATACCGACAGTAGTATAAACAATCAATTATCTATTGATACTGTAAAATGTGGTAATGAAGTCATTTTTTGGCTTGTGCTGCATTACTTTGTCAGCATGTGTTTTTTGTTTTTTTTTAACTAGCCGTAGAATCACAGTTGACTGGGTCCAATGTGTTCTATTTCTTTCTTTTGAGATTTTACAATTTCTGATAGTTTAAGAAAACTACTCCTGGTGCTGTAATTGGTGAAGCATAGATTTAAAATATGGATTTTCTTCTCTTGAGAAAACACAATAGACAACCACATTTCAGAGTCTTTAAAAGAAATTGAACAGTGTAAACAGCACATTATTCATTTTAAACCAACTCAGTGAAGGATTACAAGTTCCCTAAAATATAGCCTTCTGAGGTAAGTTTTGCATTTGACATTGTTTGTTTTGGGTCAAAGGATAGGTGAATGGTTTTTAAAGGACAGTCATCTAAGAAATCATTGGTGCTAATAAATGGTTATTCAAATTAGCAAGCAGAACAGTATGTATAGGTTTCAGAGTAGTAACCATGTTAGTCTGTATCTGCAAAAAGAATAGGAATACTAAGGAGCCACAAGTACTCCTATTCTTTTTTCTTAGAACAGTATGTAGTATTTGGTTGTCATACAGGTATAGGGCCTTCCGCTGCTGTTGAACTCAACAGAGCATTTCCCATTGACTTTGTTGTTCAGTTACATTGTATCAGATGTGTGTGGTGCTTCATAAATAAAATGTATAAGACTTTGGCCAAAAAAATCTAAATAATAGAGGCAGGCCACTAATACTAATTACTAGGAGCATCAGCATTTCCTTAATACCATAAAGCATTAAATGTTAAATTTATTTCACTTATCTATAGAACAGAATGTAATAAAAATCTCTTCAGAACATTAAGTAAATATTAGGTAACCATTGGGAGTTTAATAAGCACAGTTTATTCCCTGAAAAATAAACATTTTCCTAGCAAACATACAGTTATTAAAACATATATTATGCAACCAGTAAATTTGATCACACAGTATTGTTACTGTCTATAAACTAAGAGGAAAACTGCCAACAGGAGTACTCTTCCTTTTTTTTTTTTTTTTTTAAATGGATAATCCTTTAATAACAACTGAAGCCAGGAGGGGGCTGGATAATCAACATACCTCTATTGACTTTGGTAGAGGTGTGGTGATTTACACTAGTTGTAGATCAGGCCTAGAGTGTCTTGGAATGAGACACTTGCGGTTAATACGTTTAACTTCAATTTGTTAGCCCTTTCTTTCCTCTTTAGCAAAATATAAACAATATAATTCTTTCCATTCATAAAATGTATTATTTATTTGAGTAAATGCCGATGTTCTGAACCTTATTGCTTTTCAGTGGTATCCTTAATTTTGCATTAAAAAAACCTGACAAAGCAGAAAATAAGGTTCAATTTTTCTTGTAAAAGTTTCTCATTCCTACCACTGAAATTTATAAAGCTTTCAATGTCTCCTTTATCCCCTCTCAGGAGATGTTTCTGATTTGCACGTCAGAAGCTTTGCATGCCAGTAGTGTGGTCTGAATCATGCAGCTGTAAGTAGAAAAAGGTTTGATATGGTTCAGCCAGTCAAATTCTTTTGTTCTGTGGTGATATAGTGACTAAAAGTGAGTGAGCAGTCATATGATGCTGTAATAATGGTTGGGAGGAAAAATCATTCGAGTTCTATTATTCAGTCAGCGGTCAAGCAAGCTGTGGGTATTTTACTGTTATCTCATATTTCATAAGACCAGTAAATTGATACTACTTTTTGCAACAGTAGAACTTCAGGTCCACTACTTCTGCACAAATGATTGTCCACAGTTTTTTCAGGAATACTGAAAGATTACAGCTTGAATTTGACAAGTCATACTGGTAAACATTCAGGTGAGACTTCAGCTTTGATTTCTTTTCATCCAAAACTAGTTAGCAAATCAAGACTTTGGCCAGTGGGAAGCCTTGAGCAATATAAGCTTCATATGTTTTATTTTGAGCATGATTTAACATGTTGTATTGATCACTTTATTAGGGGCATAAGATTGCATGGAATTTATTATCTTTTACAGCTTTTCATCTTTTATTTTGTTACAGTTTAATGGCAGCAAACCCATTACATTTATAGTGGTATAATGTTCAAATGGAATAATTCAGTTTTTGATATAAACAGTTGACAGAGGGTGAATGATAGCCAGCTTTTCAGGCTGATCTATAAATGAATAGAGATCACACAGTGTAGTTTGGCTAAGTAGGCACCTTGGTACAGAACTGCAGAAAAACTTGATTTTTTCCCCCTCCTCTGTATCTCAGGTAAACTTGGTATAATTCTGGGATTTCAATAAATATTTGAGAACTCAATGATGTGAAGTGCTGCACACCTCTTAAAGGATGTTTAGTATCCTAAGATCTCAGTTAAGTCAGTGAGAGTTAAGGATGCTTAGCTCCTTACAGGTTTGGCCATGAGGAAAGAACCATCCTGAACAGAAATCTTCGTGCTTATGCTGCCTCTTTATGGATCTTTCACCTATTTAATTACAGCCTGCCAGTAAAGTTTAGTGATCTCTCTATGTAGAGAATGAACTGGAAATTCATTTAAGTGTTAATAGATTTTGTTTGTTTGAAGCTTGAAAACAATAAATTGCATAAAAAAGAGCAGGCTAATTAATGCAGCAATCAAAATATATTACAGAGAAAATGTCTTAAAGCACAGGAAAACTGGAATAAAAACACTTACTTAGCAGAGAATAGATTGTTTTTGAAGTGTTTAAATGGCTCTCAGAAGTGCGTATCCATCTTTATTATTCTTTTAATAAAACTAAGTTCAAAATGATGCTTAGTTTCATGAAGTAGCCAAATAGTTATTTATGGAGTAATATGTAATATTAGAATTTTTAAGAATATATTTAAATACAGTACAGTCTTTAAATTCAGTAGACTGAATAAATGGACCTCATGAATAAATGCTAAATTAATTGGTATGTTTAATTGGGAAAATTCCAGCTAAGCTGCATAGAGTATGGGTATGTATTTAATTTCTGAAATTTAATATTAGCTGTGTAGGTCAACCCTTGCTTTAGTGCAGTAGTGGCATAAATGTAATATCTTCAAAGTGTTTTACATAAAATATCTTCAAAAATAAATATTGAACTCTGTTATGAAGAAGTTTGATATGGTGTGGCAAACGAGGGACTTGAAAACGATGGCAAAGTGATTTTTCTATGAGATGCCATCAGCTAATTCTCTAAACATCAGAGGATAGATGTGTTTTTAACTATTTGTAATGTAGTAAAAAAATAAGGAATTTAACAGATCTTGTTCAGTATACTTCATATTTATTTGGGGCAAACTCTTATGTCAGTTATGCTAATGACCTGTATTTAAGTGTCATATTTCATTTGGCTATGAATGGTAAAGTATCACTACTACCTGAGTTCTGAAAAGGCTACTTGTCCTTTTGAAAACTCGAACTCTAAAGAAACTGTTAAAATGTTCATAGGAATGGATTTTCCACAGTTTTTTTCTTTTTGTTTTCTAAGTTAATAGTAACACAAGCAGTTATGTGAATTGTAGGACAGTCCAGTTGAGACCCACTGATTTAACAGATGGGAAACTTGATTGGATCTGCAATCTGCTGAACAGCTTTAGGATAAACAGGGAGTGTATACAACCATAGGACCCTCTTCCCCTTGAATGTCACATTGCCAAGGGCCAGCCACAGGTGGGAGCTGATTGACTCTTTCCTCTCACATTCATTTAGTTAAACCCTTGGACTGGGATTTTTAAGGTCCCTTTCCTCATTTTTAGAACCTTACACTCCCTCCTTATAGTTACATGATATAGGAACTGTGTTTTCAGGTTGCTGTAGGTCTGACTAATTGCCTGTTTAGAGGCCTGAAAGGAATTTTTCCCATTGGCATCAAATTCGCTGGGGCCTAGTGATTTTTTTTTTTTAACTTTCCTAATAGCAACATGGAGGTACAGTTAAGTTAAGTAAGTATAGGATTTAGGGTTTAATAGTAGGAGTTGTGTGAATGTTTGTTTCATCTCAACTTGTGGCTGAATTTTGATGCAAATAAAGGGACAGCAACCACAAAATAAGAGAGATGGGATTTTGCTGGTGGATTCCAGGTCTGGAGGGAGGGCAGGAGGGGGGCAGGGAGAAAGGGAGACATGAAGCCCTTTTCAGATCATGGCCCATTTTTAGTACCTTCTATCCCATTTTGCGGGAGAGGTGAAGGTGGCAGGATTCAGCAGAGTAAGCTGATTCCTTGGGCTAGGCAGTGGAAAATCTACCCTGGGTTATGGCCTGTATGATATATGCTCTATAAACCCTACAGTGGCTAACCTAAATAACAAGTATAGGGAGATGGACAAATGGTGCCTCTTCTCCAATGATAAATGCAAATAAAGTTGTGTCTAGCCACTTAAAATCCATCCCTGTGTCTGTCCTCATTTGCTTGCGTGTTCTGAGCAATGCCATTATATACTGATTGCTGAATTAGGGCTGTGCATTTATTTTATGTGTTTACATCTATACATTTAGTCCTGGTTTGAGAAATACTTACAAACAGTTGTGGTCTCTGAGGAAATCTGTAATTAATTTTAAGCTAGGAATTTGTGATGGAAATGGTAATTTAGGGAGCAGGGAGATGTGCAGTTTTTATGCACTTGTTGTTGGGCCTGATCCTGAAAATCACTGCTTGAGTACTGGTAATCTGTACACAAATAAATAGTCCCATTGACTTCAATAGGCTCATTTTAGTGAGTAGTGATTATTCATATGAGTAAGGAATTGTAGGATCAGACTCATTACTTTTAAAGAACTATCCTCTAGGAGCTAGGAGAGTTTAAGGATAAGATGTGAATGTCTGATGAAGGATTCTACCCTAACTGGGATTTGCAGCACTGTAGTCTTATCAAATATCATACACTGGTAGTAACTTGATTTAATTACTTAAAGTTAATGGGTGATTTTTACAAATTTATCATAAGTTGACAAGCAGTTTAAATATACTTTGCAGATATTATTTGTTGCTCTTTGTCAAATTCAGACATTAAATATATTCAATGGTCAATTTTTTTTCACAAGTTCAAAATGTATGCCAATTTAGCTGGTTTTCACTAGACCTCTCAGAAATGCTTATTTCTTCAACTGGTTAGATCTGTCTTGTAAATGGTTTCTTGCTTGTGATCTGTGTTCACATGAATAGTTCCATTCACTTCAGTGGGGTTGTTACCCAGCATTTTCAAACCCCCAACAGTGGGTTATGAGTGGTCCATGCTCCTTCACATTCAGTCAAATGCAGCTTCACTGAACTGATTTAACTTTTCTGTAACCTGTTCTGGGCAGGTCTCTGTTCACGTCTCTTGTGCAAGATAGTTCCTTTGAATTCACTGGGAGTATTTGTGTAAATTAGACAAGCAGAATTTGGACCTCTTATGTTAGATACAGTTGTGACTGCTTAGAGAAAAGAATCAGATGTAAAAAAAAGAAACATTCAGAGATATCAGAAATTCTTTAGTAAGTTAAGATTTCATGGTAAATATTTAATATGATGGGCACCTCCCTCCATAAAGAAAATGGCATTAAAATGTATCTGTCTCAGAACTCTGACTGCTTAAAATATTATGTTAAAATATTACATTCCAGAACATTTTAATAAAAGGTATAATTATAGCATGTCTCCAGTCCAGAGCAACTTAATGCAAATGTGCAAAAAGAAATAGCCACAGACATTCATTTTAATTTAACTGTAAAGCTAACCCAACAGGACTTAGCTATGTTTGACTATGCTGAAAGGCCACACCGCACCTTTCAACTGGGGAGCCTATGTCTGGCTTGCTGAGAGAGAGGGAAGAGTATTTTGTGGGGAGGGGGGAGAAAGAGAGGTGAGAAGCTGCTGCAAAAGGGATTATGGGACAGTGTGGCGATGCTGACTATCCCTTGGGACTGAGGGGTTGAAAAGGAGCAATCCTGAGTGTGAGAAGCCCTTTTTCCCACAGAACAGCAAGGGAACGCCCATCCCTTTGAGGTGGCAGAATACCAGGTTTGGTCAGGAACTGCTGTGGGCATCATGCTAGTCGCTCCTTTCTGCCGGGGGGTGGGCTGGAAAGGACTTTTCCCTCACCACGAGATTGGCTTAGGTGGAGTGAGGGGTTTTTGTTTTCCACAGAGTGAGTTCCGTGCGGGCTTTGTTATGGTGAGGAGTGAAGGGGGTTAGTCTAGACAATTCAACTCATTATGCAAGTATGGGGCAGATGTTCAGTGCAGGTGCTCCATAGGGAAGGCATACAGTAACCAGATAAATGGCTTGATACAGGACTTAAAAAAGGTGTTGGTTAAAGGAATGGAACAGGAGGGGAGAGAGGGACTCCTATGAATGGTACAGCAGGGAGCCTACCCCACTTTAACCCTTGTACAAGAGGCGGGTGGCTGGTAAGGTCTCAACAATGGGCAGGCTGAGGAACATAGATGGAAATGGGGGGATGGTGGAAGCCCCCCAGGTAGATATTGAAAGAACATGGAGTTACCTGAACTGTGTACTTTTAATACATCTAATTATAAATTTATGGCCTGATTAAAACCATATCAAGTGTCCTCTGTCCTTCTTTCGGTATAGCCAGACAATCTAGGATGTACAATAGTAGTGGAAAATGTTCTGACTAGTTTAATAGGCAATTAAAAAAATCCTCCTGCAGTGGACTCATGAGACCCCTATTTTGAAGTAAACTGTTGTGTACTGAGAATAGATTACAAATGATAGTACCTGAAGTAAAGATTACTGCAGCTCCAGTTTGTTAGTTTGTTTTTTAATTCTGATCTTGAACACTGGCATGCCACTGGTCCCATGGAAGAGCTATTCAACAAGAGTAGGAGTTTGTAGGATTGGACTTTATTCTTCTCCTCAATTCAAACCTTAAAAGTTACAAAGACAAGATGTTTTTAGTAACTCTCACTTCTTCAGATACTTATGACAAATATAATGAAACTTGAAAGACATAATGCCTGAACTAAAACTTTTTCAATGGAAATTGCATTGATGGAAAATTGTGTTTTAAATCTTTCTGTCTTGACGGTCATCTTTAACTCTAGAGATTAATTATCTTTGTATGCTATTTTATAACCAAAACCGTATCACTACTATTATTATTGACTTCATGTGCAATTAATAGGCTGGAAGAGATCAACGGATGCAGATTGGGGGCCAAATTCTACACTTACATATGTGAGTAGCCCATTTGAAAGAAAACTAGGTTATACACCTGCAGGAAATGTCACACGTTAGTGTTTGTAACATCAGGCCGCTTGCCAAAAATTGTTTATGCAATAAATGTAACACTTATTCATGAGATATGAGAACAATATTGCTTTCAATATCATTGCAAATATTTTTGTTACACATAATTCAAGATTGCTTTTAATATTTCTTTCCTTACAGTTGCTTGTCTTGTTGCAAACAGGCAGTTTGTGTAGCTTGCGAGTGTTTGTACAGAATAGTTTTAAATCCCTTTTATGAAATAACATAGTTGTAGCTTTCTTTTGCATATTTGCCGCATAGAAATATTAAATGTTTAAATTTTAAAAAATCTGTTATAAAACATTAAATAAACTAGAAAAAGATATCAGTCTTCATAACTTATTTTGTATTGTCCATTGTGTGGTTTCTGTGTATCCCAAACAGAATATTCTCTACATTTTGGGGGGCTTTTTATTTTGGGTTTTTTAACAGTGTTCAGAAGGGCCAAAATACATTTTAAGGAGTTTGCAAGGTCTCCGTATTTCCTCTTACTCCTTATCCCGTTGTCCACTAGACTTCTCCATTAAGCCTTTTTTTTTTTTTTTCTTTTTTCCCCCATGATTCTAAATCACTGTCAGACTCTAATCTCTACTCTTCTTCACAATTGGTTGTTGGTTAGGGGCTTTTTTGTGATTGGAATTACAAGTGCATGCGTTCTCTACCACTCTTTCTTTCTATATCAGTGAATGGACATTAAGGGGAACTAAGCCTTGGCTGCTGCTCATGGGGAGTGCGAGTGACAGCTGACTTCAGCGTACTTCAGATAAGATTTTTCATGTTGCTGGTGCTGCTGTTCGTTAAAAGGCATAAGCTGCAAGTAGTGTGCCAGACAGTTGTCCTGGTATAGTAAACCACCTACAGATACCTGCAAGAATGGGATTCCTAGAAATGATTGAGGACAACTTCCTTTTCTGTGTTTTTTCCCTCTCTTTTTGTTATGTCTGATGTTTCAAACATAGTGTTGTAATAGACTTGCAGTTTATGGGGCTGGGCTAAGCAAGAGACTTCACACATTTACACGATCTCAGTTAACATAGACAGTAGGGCCATATATGTCCCTTCCAATACACATCTGTATTGAAGGAGTGCAGTGACCCCAATCCTTCCTCTTTCCATAGCTGTGTGACTTTATTGGGATTCAACCTTGCTGGCATCATTTTCTCAGAGAGTTTGATGAGTGGTGGAGTAGAATGAGTCGTAGTGGTCAGCTGATCTAGCAGTTAGTATCAGATGACCATTATGACTGTTGTATGCCCATTCCAGGTTCTTTGAAACATGTATATTGCCTGTACCATGCTACTGTTGGTTAGTCCTCCACAAGTTAATGCTCCAAAATTTTCAAGGGGAGAGTAACCTGTAATTCATGGTACTTTATAGCTTGTGTACATGGAGATGCATGGGAAAATTAATCTAATTAATTAATGATGTGGATTAGTTAAATAGTTTAAACCTCTGTGTGGAAACTCTCATCTGGACTTTGAGGGTATGGCTACACTTGCAGCTGTACAGTGCTGGGAGTTAAACGTGTCTTCATACAGCTGAATAGGGAAAGCGCTGCAGTCTGTCCACACTGACAGCTACCAGCGCACTGTCATGGCCACATTTGCAGCATCTGCAGCGGCATTGGGAGTAGTGTGTTATGGGCAGCTATCCCAGTGTTCAAATGGCTGCAACGTGCTTTTCAAAAGGGGGTGTGGGGTGGAGTGTGACAGGGAGCATGGGGGAGAGAGTGGATTTTTGGAGCCGACACTGTGTCAGCAGCTGCAAGTTCCAACCCCGATCCCCACCCCTCTCTTGCTCACTGAAAGCAAATAGCCCTCTTTTGTTTTTTCCCTCAGAGACCAGATAAGCAGCCTCCCTGAAATGGACCCCCCCTCGCTCCCCCATGCCGTGCTGCATCTCTGCTCAAGCCCCCTCTTCAAGCAAACACTAGCTGTGGGCATTCCAAAGGGAGCTCATTCACAGCAAACAGTAGCTGTGTTTGTTTTTTTGATAAGCAGGTCCTGGAGCCCAGAGTTCACAACAAAACAAAGAGAGGCATCACAACAAATCAAAGAGTTATCTTTACTTAAAAGCATTATGGGAAGCTTCCAGAGGTCAGTTACAGCATAGTAAGATTATTCCCTGTTTACACTGGCACCCCAGCGCTGCAGGAGCAGCGCTATTCTTTTTATTCCTCTCATCGAGGTGGAGTACAACCAGCGCTGTAGCCAGGGAGATACAGTGTTGTATGTGCCTTGCCAGTGTTGACAGGGAGTGAGTTACGGTGCTGTAAAGCCACCACCAGCACTGTAACTCTCAAGTGTAGCCAAGGCCTGAGTGGCTTTGATTTGATTTAGTTTAGTGTGAATTACCTTTAAATTCATACCTTCAGTTAATTTGGATTAACATTTCTGAATGTCTCCATGTAGAGGGAGACTCATACTGTGTAATACAGCTGTTCCTCAGACTCTTCTTCCCATGCTCCTGGCCATTTGGAGCTTGAGATTTTGCATTGCAGAAGGACTATTTAGTGTTTACCTTTTGCTTTTATACACCCACATCCAGTTGTTGCCTGCTTTAAATCCCCACCACCGTATGGAAAGGAGCATATACCACATATAGTAGGTTTCCTCTTTGTATGTAGCATCCTGCCTAATGGAATCATTAGCGATATAAAGTCTTTATAAAAAATGGATGCCTCTGGCCATCTTATCGTATTGTGAAATCACTGCTGTACTTGCTGTTTTATTTAGTGTGGTCTGGAGAAAACAGGCACAATGTAATGAGCTGTAGCTAGAAAAGCACATGTAGTTTATGTATAATGTGGGATTTTGTTCCCCTCTAGTGGCTGACCCAACCAGCTAGCTGGGAGACTTTGTGAAGCCATTAGCTCAAGCAGGAGATATTCATATTTTCAGTGTGAGTGATCCCAGGTTCAGACCTTGTAAGGCTGATTTTGTGCACACAAGGGAGGAAGTTTTCAGTTTAAATTTGTATGCCAAAAATACAATGTTTTGTTTTATATACATATATAAATAAAAATATTTTCCCCTTTCAAGATTTCCCCCCTCCCCCAGTTTTCTATTGACAGTGGCAAGGTGTTGCTTACGTAATTAAAGTCACTACTTTTGTATACACCAATGTCTTAAGCTTGGTTATTGAAGTTCTAAACACATTGCTGCTCATTTCACGTTACTGAGAGTGATGGGACTGTCATAGTTAAGACTGAAATGCATCTTTCAATATAACCCTTCTTTTTCAATTGCTCATGGGGGGGAGGGAAAATGACCAGTGGAGTTTTAGGCCTCACAATAATTATGAAGTAAGTAAATATAATTACCTTCATTTTACACTGTACACATTGAAGCACAGAGAGGTTGTTTGTTTGCAGTCACCCAGCAAGTCGGTTTGTGAGCTGGGATTAGAACCTATGTATCAAGACTATCAGTCTGGCTATATGGCAGCCAAATTTTTAGAGTTATTTTAAAGGGAATGATGAATATTTAGGCAAAGACTGAAGATATTTTCAAACTGTTGTTTAGCTACAGGTCATTAAAGGTGACCTGTTCTAAATTTTTTCTTATGTCCAATGCTGCTTTGCCGCCTTCTAATTTAAAAATGACCCATTATGGCTTCTTCAGGCTTTTCATATAATTGGCTGTCTCTCTTTGGAAACACATGCTGGCTATATATGAAGAAAAGAAGTTATAATTAACAATAGTTATTAATGATGTTTATAGGTACATTGGTACCCAATCTTGCTCCCATTAATAGTGATGGGAGACTTTTGCCATTGGCTTGAATGGAAACTGTCTTGGGCACTAAATATGTTTTTAAACATGTTGTTTGAGTAATGTCCCTATAGGTGCTCCACTTCTAGTGTGCATGTGGCCCCTGTGGTTTCGATCAGCGTGTTTTTTTTTGTTTGTTTGTTCGTTTTTTTGTGGTAGCAGTGCCTGTTTGGCCCAGGCATGTGCCCTGCACATCCTCGTGCCCTGTAGCAAGGATATATACAGCTGCACAGGCAAACCTACCTCAGTCCTTTCTCAATTTCCTTTGCTCTGATGAAGCATTGAGCATGCCCACTTAACTTTACTATCTAATGAGCATAGTCATTTCTAGTTACAGTAGTTAGTTTTGGGATTCTTCTTTCCCCCTTGTTTGTGTTTTCCTATTTCAGTTATTATTTTGGTCTCTTTTACTGGGATCCCTAGACTTTAAACTTTTGTTTTTCCTACCTGGTTAGCAATGGACACTGTGTCTAAAGTGCGGGTGGGGGGGAAGAGATACCGTTAAATCTGTAAAAATGTGCTGGTCAATTAAAAGCAAATCCTTTAAGAACAGGGAGATAAAATTAAAACTCCTCAGGGTGGAGCAAGCCTTAGGATGAGTTTCCACCCAGAGCTCTGAGAACCCATCTGTCCACCTCTGGATCCTGGTCATTGAGAGCTAAAAGGGATAAAACAACTGCTACTGTGTTCTCCTTGAGGTCCTGGTCACCAAAGCTTTGAGGGATGTCTTCTCCTCTAGCTGTGGTATGGACGTCCTGGCACTCAAAGTTAACAAGTAATGTTAAGAGGAGCATGACTGAGAGCTCTTCCTTAAAGAATTCTTGATCACTAGAGACCTCAGATCCCAAAACGAGAGCTTCCAAGGTTCCAAGTGCATATGGTACTGCAAAGGTGTCTAAGGCTTCTCAGAGCCATGCTTCTGTCAAAAAAAGACATTGAAGACCTCCTTTGCTACAGGTCACAGCCATTTCAGCAGACATTCTACAATGAAGAGTTCCTCACCAACTGGTTCCTTGGTACCCTCAGTGCCTTCTTTGGCACCTCATTTTGTACCTCCTGAATCTGTTTGTGCAGGCTTACCTTCTGGCTCATACAAGCCAGATACCAATGTCAGTTTCCATTTTACTCCTGTATTGCAAAGTTCCAGTCCTCAAGAGACCTCATTGTACCCAATGAACCAGAGTTGTCTCTACTATCTGATTCTGTACATTCTTTGCTAGCGAGATCCTCTGGGTCACTGAAAGCACTTTTCTCATCAAGACCCTTTTGATTCCCGGCTACCATCCAGGGAGAGCACTTACTACTTCCCACTGAATATACTGAAGGAGATTCTGACTCTCAGCTCTCTCTTTATTCAGTGGGATATTTACTCTCCTGTGCATGTGGAGGGAAGAGGTGACCTTGACCTCTAACCAACTGGGATGGCAAACAGTAGCTACCTCTTCCCTATGATGTGTGGTCCATCTAAGTAGCCTTATTGGGATCTGTGGGGCCTATACTATCAACAGTTTCTGAGATATCAGAGTTCCCCATACAGGGAGCATAAACATTCTCATTCTCCTCCCCTTTAACTTCATTTCCGTCTCACCAACCAGAACCGGTAGAGTTGACCTTTGAAGAACAAGATGTTAAGGGCTGATAAGGAGGTAAAATCTTCAATGAATATTTCATTGTCATTACCTGTTGAGGCTGTAAAGGCAGATAACTTGAAGTAATTCCAGGACTGGATGAAGCAAATAGCAGATATGCTTCAGATACCTTTTGAAGTCCAGGACTCTAATCATAAATTCCTTCTGGCCACACTGCGGTGTATCCACCTTACACATCTCTTATTTGCAAATGTACTGATACAGCTTTTGAGAACAACAGGCCATCAGTGGAATTTCCTGTGTTGGGTGATATGCTACCAGAGGAAGTAAATTGATGGATTCATAGGTGCTGACTCATGAGTGCTCTGGGGCTGGAGCGCTGACAGGGGAAAAATTAAGGGGTGCTCTGCACCCACCTGTAGCCAAGCTCCCCTCAGCCTCCACGCCACCACCTCCTCCCCCCACTGAGCGCGCCATGTTCTCGCTTCTCTGCCTACTGCCCAGCATTTCCCGCCTGGCCGCCACCAAACAGTTTTTTGGTAATGTTACCACACTACATGAGGGGGAGGAGGTGGGGCTGGGGTGGGGATTTGGAGGAGTAGGAATATATGAAGAGAGGGAGTGGAATTGGGGCGAGGACTTGGGGGAAGGGGTTGAAATGAGGGTGGAGAAGAGTTGGGAAGAGGCGGGACCTCCTGGAAGGGGGGTGGGACTGGGGGGTGGAGGGGTGGGTGGTCGAGAAACCATGTGAAAGATGGGAAGTCAGTGCCTGTGAATGCGTTTATTGTAGACCTTGTGACCTACTGTGTGGATAGCTGCCAAGTGACCATAAATATCCTTATCTGGATTGAACACAGGCAAGGAGGTGCCTTGATGCTTATCTAACTAAGATAACATCTTAATTAGGGAGCAGTGGCACTTTTTAATAAGAATTAAAACAAATGGCTCTTCCTGTTTTATATTTTAGAAACACCTTTAACAATACCATTTAGCAACTGCTAATACTTGATTAGATGTAGGGCCTTTCCCAATTCTAAATTGTGCTATATGTGTATACTGTATACAGAAATTGAAATGACATTGTATCTATTACACTTTTGGTTTATGTGTAGTCACCTCTCACCCTGAAGTTGTTGATTAGAGGCTAGACCCTTTCACAAGTTACTGAAGGTGGCATGGTTACCTTCATTAGCTTATAGCTGAGGGTTTCACTTTCACCTAGTATTCTTTTTACAATATGTCCATTTTAGAGAGAGAGTGTTTTTATAATACATATATATGTTGATACCATTAGTTCAGGCAATAATCTCCATACTGTCCATGTTTTGATTATTAGTCTTCCCCAATCTTGGTTTATTGCCATTTGGGGATGAGATCATATGGCTTTGAAGATGGCACCAGTGCACCAAAGAGTGTCCTTCTATTGGGCTGCTGTCATTGACTCCAGCTATAGCGTTCATCATTTGGAGGTTGACAACAAAGTCTGTTTTCTTTGTTCCCTTCACATTGTATAAACACTGGCGCTTGTGCATCTGCATGTAATTGTCCAGGTGCCTTCATGAACAAACTGTATAGATGTCAAGACTGCTGCAGAGGAGGAACAATCTGTCAGCTACATAGTGCTGTGAGCTGGGTTTGGCTTGGGCCTCCTCTGAGGGTCTTGACTTACTGCTGAGTTCCTGTAAAGACATGTCTCTTTCCTGGTACAGTATTGTGGGACTTGATGTTATGGCATTTACCAGCTTTGAATTTGGCAACTTAATTCCTTTCACTATTCTTAAAACACCATGTTTCAAATCGTACAAGGGCAAATACACAAAGAGTTAACAAGACTTCCTTTCAGTATAGACACATGCACTACCCGCTTTGTTGGGATGATAATCTCGATTATTTTAACACCATGTTACTTTATCTGGAACTTGATTTTATATTTTTGAGGAGTTTGATTATGAGAACCAAATAAAATATATTACATTGTAGAACATTATTGTTGTAATATTGCTATTAATCCTATATTAATATGATGGTTTGCTCAATAAACTGAATTTTAATTTGGGTTCTGCCAAACAACTGGCTTTATTGCCTGACAGACTTCAAATCAAAATTGTGTGTACACCTCTACCTCGATATAACGCTGTCCTCGGGAGCCAAAAATCTTACCGCGTTATAGAAGAAACCATGTTATATCGAACTTACTTTGATCCTCCAGAGTGCGGAGCCCTGCGCCCCCCAGAACACTGCTTTTCTGTGTTATATCCGAATTTGTGTTATATCGGGTCGCATTATATTGGGGTAGAGGTGTACGTATAATTAGTTTCAATTAAATTGTTCATTGAAACAAATATACCTGACTAATTTCTGCAAAGATTGAACCATCCCAGGTGTTTTATACGGATACACCCATGGTAGTTAGATTCCAATTCTAATACTGAAATAATGTGATGCCACAAAGAAGGTTTTACTATTAATTTTATTTTACATCTCTGTGCACAAAAAGACTGTTGCAACAAAAGCCCCCCCCCCAAATATAAAAAAACATAACCCAGTCTCATGACACACAACATAAAATAAATCCAAACAATAATCCTAATATACCACAAACCATACCATCTATGGATTAAACATTGCTCAGAGCAGGTCTGGGAAACATAAGGTTTTGAAATTATTAATTGTACTGGGTTTAAAACCTTGGTGTGCCTGTAAAATAAGTGTGATTATTTAGCAGGAACCTGCTTTTCTTGAGTTTGTGTCCTAGATTAAAACACATGATTTATTTAGGAAATATAAAGGGAAACTTTGCAATTAGATAAGTTTAACATTTTATGTCAATGAATTTGAACCTATAATAGGCCTGATTCATGTTGTGGGTGGCAGTCTGCTACATATTGCCTGTGAGAGGCTTTGATACTTCCTTAAGAGAATAATTCCTGTGTAAAGCACAAAGGTTATATGTTGCAGGCTTCCTTTACCACAGTGGGGAAGTCTGGAGTTGCAGCTAACTTGATACCTATTTTTGGAATAATAATGCATAACCAATTAGTTAAGTTAGGAATATATCAAATATAAACGTGCAAGTAACACTTAAATACTTAATGCTTGAATTTTCTCTAAGGGCATTACCTCACTCCTTATTCTACTGCTTCTTCCACCACTTACTACTCTAACCTGTAAGTAGGGTTTGTTTTATCTTGTACATGCACATTAGGCCTCACCTTGTCTAAAAGGATGCTGATCCTTTCTCTTAATTTAAGAGAACAATTGAAAGCCATTGTAAGTGAAAGTCAGCTTTTGGTGAAAACATCTCTGTGGGTCTCCTTGAAAGCAGCTGATGCTGCAGCCTGGTCCATGTTCACTGTGATTGTGATGTGACAAGAATCTTGGGTTCAGCTATCCAGTTTTCCAAGTGACATACAGACTACTGTAGTGTATCTTCTCTTCGACAGTTATAAGTTGTTTTCTCACTCTACAGATGAGTCACTTCACACCCTGAAGGATATGAGGGCAATTCTCAGATCTCTTGGGATCTATACACAGCCAAATAAAAATAGCAGGTCTCAAACAAGCACAGAGATCATGCTCAACTCATTGGGTATACCGCAAGGAGGACAGGAGACTTGTTATGGATATTAATCAGGCTGCAACTTTATTATATAGATGTCTGGGACTACCCGGCAAATAAAGTGTACAGTGCAGGCAAATCCATGCTTATTCAAATCAGTTCTCCAGGGCTACCATGGCCCCCTGTTGTTTCCATCCAGGTCCCCCAACTGACCCATAGCTTGGACTTAACCCTCTTACGAAGGTGGTGGATGGTAAAGGAGGGCTGTGAGAACGGAGGGGTTGGCTCCCTGCTGTACCAATCATAGGAGTCCCCAATCCCCTCCCCAGTTCTGTTCCATTATCTAGGACCTCCTTTTAAGTCCTTTACCAAACCATTTATCTGGTCACTGGCTGCCCTCCCTATGGAGTACCTGCACTGAACATCCACCACCAGGAGGTGCCAGCAATTTGCTTGGCTGCCTTCCCCCGTCCCCAACCTGCCAGGCTCCCAGACAACTCCAAATGGCCTCTTGCTTAGCAGCCCTACTGGGGAGAAAGAACCCATTGTCCCCATGTGTGATTGTCAAGGGGCACCAGCAGCTTCACTGTCCTTGACCTGGTACTGCAACAGCCATCCTCCATGGAGGGCCACGTAGGCGACCAATTCTCTGGATCCTTGAATTGACAAGACTCCTTAAAAGAAAACAAAATAAACTACTTGTAAGGTGGAGCCAAAAATCTCCTTTCTGCTGACCACATCACATTCCAAGTTTCCACCAAGCCAGCGCCCTCTGCTCAGGTTCATTGCTAGTCCCTGGTGCAAGCTTATGAAATCTGTCACACTGGAAACAAGACACGGCATCTGCTATGCTATTATCCATGCCCGGCATGTGCTTGGAAGAAAAGCAGATGTTGAAGATTAAGCATTGTAGAACAAATGCCCTTACCAACTTCATAACCCTGTGCAATCTGGAAGTTTGGTGATTGATAACCTATACCACTGCCATGTTGTCAGACCAGAAACGCACCCTTTTATTAGCCAGCTCGATCCCCAAATCACTATTGCAACTAAAATGGGGAAAAATTCCAAGAAGGTCATGTCACGCACAACCCCATTTTGTGTCCAGGTACCAGGCCATTTTTGTGCACACCATTTGCCTTGATAAGACACCCCCAAAACCTGCACTCCCTGCTGCATCCAAGTGGATTTTTAATCCCCTTTGTAATAACCATTCCTCCCTCCACAATGATACCCCATTGACTCAGAAAACTTTCCCATACCTCCAAGTCTTCCTTCATCTTTCTCGTGACTCATATGTAATGGTGTGACCTGGCTATGCAGGTTGTTGTCGCTGCCAGCCGGGCACAAAATGTCTGCCCCGGGGCAACAACCCTGCAAGCAAAGTTCAGGTGCCCCAGAATCGATTGCAGTTCCTGCAGCCTCAGTTTTTTAGCCCCCAGTGCTCTCTGGAGTAACCCTGATAGTTCCTGAAGCTTATATCAAGGGAGCTGAGCTCCGCCCTCCCTGGTGTCCAGCTCAATGTCCAGGTAGGTCAATGTAATGGAAGGGCTTCTATTTTCTCCTTGGCTACGGGTATCCTCAACTTTATAGCCAGGGCCTGAAATGTGTCCAACAGGTGAACACACTCCTTTGGTCCGGCTCCTCTTGTGAACAAAAAATCATCCAAATAATGCAGTATGTGGTTTAGTCCTGCTGATTGCACTAATGCCCAGTGCAACATTGTACTGAATTTCTCAAAAGCTGCATAGCCTATGGGCCCAGCCTTGTCAAAATAAAATTGACCTGCTGTGTTTCTGTTTGAAGGGGCAAAGTCCAATGAGTGCACCGGCAGTAGTTGGAAAGCAGACGTGATATCCCATTAGCCATTAGTGCCCCAGAGCCACATGCCCTAACGATACAAATGGCTTCATCAATGGAGGAATAGCATACAGAATCCAGTGCTGGGTCTATTCCATCATTAACGGAGTCACCTTGTGCGTATGACAGGCAATGAATTAATCGGTATGTTCCCGGGGTCTTCTTGGGGACCAATCCCAGGGGGGAAACTCTCAAATGCGCTATAGGAAATTGATTAAAAGGCCAAGCTATTCTGCTTTCCTTTAATTCTTGTGCAGTCTTTTTTGAACTAGATGTCCCATCCCAGCTACTGACTTTAAATTTTTTGACATCAAATGACTTCTGTTTCCCACAAAAAGGATCAGAAATCCTGCTGTAATCCCCTCCCACAAATATGTCCCATCTGCCCTGTTGGGGGAATCCCATAGGAGAACCCTTAACACATCCGGTCTAACTGGCATTGGAGCCCGTACCCTTTGCACCGCCCCCAGCTCACTCCCCTCCCCCGCTTGTGCTCTCTATCTCAGACCCTGTTCCACCCGTTGCAAACCTGCGGTTGGTACTTGCACCACCCTCATTCCTGTTTTCTCTTTGTGATCTTCCCTTTCCATTCTGGCAAGCACAGGCTGAATGAGTCCTAAAACATGTCTTGCAAACATGCCTGTGTATACAGGCATTGCAAAAACAACCATCATCATTAACTGCCCAGCAAATACTATTATGTGCCTGGGGCCCCTCCCAGGCTTATTGCAGTATGAACAAACCACTATCTGTGTGAACTCCTGGTGCCCTTGGTGTCATCCACTCCAACCACAGTGTGTTATGAGATATGTCTCACCATATCCCAGTTTGTTGCTGCCCTTAATCAAAACTGCTCATCATAACTAAAGCAGGACATGCCCCCAAACATATTGTATGCCTGCCTCATATCCATATACTTAACCAAGCCAGGGCTCCTCTCGGGGTAGGCCTGTACTATAACACCCGCATAGATGAGGAAGGCAGCCTCCCAATTTTCCCATGTTCTAGGCACCCTTGGCCTCTTGGGCAGCTCACTGTTTTGCTTGCCTTGCCCATGTTTACTGTGTGTCAACATCTCCCTGTGCAATAGAGATAATATATCCACATATTCACCTCTCAAGATTTTATCTTTAGTTGTACTGAGTAGGTGAACTCTCCTCAGGTCAGCAACCCTGGCATAACCGTACTCAAGACTGCATGGGAGGAGTTCTGCAGAGCCCTGCTTCCCCCATAGAAACCCACCCCCCCTCAGGAGTCTCTACTCTGTCCCATGAGATTGTGTCCCGATCGCAGATGTATCCCCATGTGTCCGGAGGCTTCGTTCCCAACATGGGCTTTGCTACCCTTGCCGGGGTCCTGCCCCTGTCCTGCTGCCTAAACTTCAGTTCCTACTGGGTCTACTCCGTCACCCTATGCAGACCCCTCACACTTAGCTGCCTGAAGCTGCTCTAGTAAATGCAAATTAGCTTGCAGCAGCTGTGTAATACCAGCAGTGCTCCCACTGAAGGTGCCACCCTTGGGTGGGTCTGCCCAGGCTTCTGGACCTCCCATTCCTGGGCCCAGAGTATTTACTACCGCAGTAGGCTCACTGCTGTTCCCCTCAGATGAACTCACTGAGTGACTGGCTGAGCACAGTCCCTGCACCTCATTGTGTATGGCCCCTGCAACTGCCACCCCTTGCCAGGCTGGAAGACCAGATACCACCTCTGCCACCCATCCCCCCCCATTCTCTGTGTGGTTCAGATTACACTCACCCCTGGGATCAGCATTCCTGCCATCCCTTGTGTTCAGTGGAGAAAATGTCCTGGTTCTAGGTGACCTTATGCCCTTTGGAAGCGCTGTAATGCTGTGGAGAAAGCCTCAGAAACAACTTTACTGACCATTTGCTGCACAGCTCCGCTGACTACCCCATTAATGCTCACAACCTGCCCACCTGCATGCGTAGACACTTCCCCTCGGTCTTTTCCCTCCCTGAGTCCATGAGGTTGCTCTGGGTTATGCCTCGGGTTATTAAACACACTACCTTGGACATTAATAGCCCCGATACTTGTGAGCACTCCCTGCCCCTGCTGCAATACTGTCTCCCTCAGATTCCCTTCCAACCCTTGGGCTCCATTGGGGCTGCCCTGTGCTGCAGCTGCTTGTTCTCTTTCCAGCAAAGGTACAGACACCTGAGCAGCAACCTGCTCGGAGCCAGAAAGAATTGCAGCCTGATAGCCCATACATCCACTTGCAACACGACTAGTACATGAAACAGTTAAATTCCCTTGCCTTCCCATCCCATTCCCCCTCCCATTCTAGCATCCCTTGCCAATTCACCCTCCCTATTGCATCTTCTAGCCTGCCTATGGATGGAAGTACCTGGGGCACGGGGATGCTAGTTTCCCTTCTTTCCACTCTCCTCTTTCTGCATGAGCCTAAGCCATGCTGTCTCCTGGTTGCAGTAGACACGGAGGTGGGGGGTAATAGCCCTGTGTCATCCCGAGCTCACCCTTCTCTGTGCCCCTGGAGCCATGCTGGTTCACAATCCTGTTTGCTGGCTTCCTCCCTGCATGGAACAAAGAGACTTGTCCCACCCAAGTTTCTTACCTTTATGCACATTCTGAGGGGTGGGGTGGAGTCAGTGCTGCAAAGTGGACCACTGAGCACCTTTTTAGAGCAGTTTCTTACCTCCTTCCTCCCTCCCCCTCCCCCCCCCACAACGCAGAACTTCCCTGCCTGAGTAAGTGCAGACAAACTCTGCACCGCCTTAGTTGGGTGTAGTCATATTCAAAAAACAAAGCCAACTTTTCTGAAGTGTTTGTTGTTTCCCCTTTATCTGCACAACAAAACCTCATTGCATCAAAAATGTAAAACCGGGGAGGTTTTTGACATTTGCTTGTGGAAGAGGAAATTATCAAGGACAGGATAGTGAAAGTTCAAGAAATTAACATTACTTGAAAACTAGACATGATTCTTTATCTGTGAAGACAGTGGGGAAAAAAACATGGCACCGGAGAATAAATTGTGTCTTATTTCTGAATCAGCTCAGGTTAGTTTTCAAAAGCGAAAGAAAACTCTACCTAGGAGGAATGTGCACATTTCTAGTCCTTCCTTTTCTACTGAGGAACCTTAATTTCTAAATGTCAAAATACTAATTTATCTAGAACTTATTCCACCATCCTGAGGGGGATAAGAGTGAGATAGGGGTGAGCAATATTATTACCTCAGTTTTCCTAATGTGCTTATCAAAGTTCATAAAGCTAGTGTATCTGATTCTAAACTATGGCCTGGTCTACACTATGTGTTTAAACCGATTTTAGCAGCGTTAAACCGATTTAACGCTGTACCTGTCCACACTACGAGGCTCTTTTATCGATATAAAGGGCTCTTTAAATCGGTTTCTGTACTCCTCCCCAACGAGAGGAGTGGTGCTAAAATCGGTATTACCATATCAGATTAGGCTTAGTGTGGCCGCAAATCGACGGTATTGGCCTCCAGGCATTATCCCACAGTGCACCACTGTGACTGCTCTGGACTGCAATCTCAACTCAGATGCAGTGGCCAGGTAAACAGGAAAAGCCTCGCAAACTTTTGAATTTCATTTCCTGTTTGCCCAGCGTGGAGCTCTGATCAGCATGAGTGGCGATGCAGTCCGAAATCCAAAAAGAGCTCCAGCATGGACTGTATGGGAGATACTGGATCTAATCGCTGTATGGGGAGACAAATCTGTTCTATCAGAGCTCCATTACAGAAGATGAAATGCCAAAGCGTTTGAAAAAAATCTCCAGGCTACACAGTGCTGCGTGACAAGCGTAACGGAAAGCCAAAGAATCAAATGGATGCTCATGGAGGGAGGGAGAGGTTACTGAGGACTCCAGCTATCCCACAGTCCATAGCAGTCTCCGAAAAATATTTACATTCTTGGCTGAGCTGCCAATGCCTGTAGGTTCAAACACATTGTCCGGCGTGGTTCAGGGTATAGCTCGACAATTTACTCCCTCCGCTCCCACGTGAAAGAAAAAGGAAAGAAATTGTTTCTTGACTTCTTTGAATGTCACCGTATGTCTACTGAATGCTGCTGGTAGACGCGATGCAGCAGTGAAAAGCAGTATCCACTCCTCTCCCCTTCCTGGTGGCAGATGGTGCAGTAGGACTGCTAGCCGTCCTTGTCATGAGCCTGTGAGTGCTCCTGGCTGGCCTCAGGTGAGGCTGGCTGGGGGCGCCTGGGTAAAAATAGGAATGATTACCCGTCATTCCCAGTAGATGGTACAGAACGGCTGGTAACCGTTCTCATCATAGCAACTGGGGGCTGAGCTCCATCAGCCCCCTCCCTTTCCTGTGTAAAGAAAAGATTCTGTACTGCCTGTACTATCATAGCAGCGGGATGCTGGGGCTCCTCTTCCCTGCACCGCTTAATGTTCTGCCTGGACTGTCATAGCACCGGGAGGCTGCCTCCCCCTCATTTTATCTCACTAACAAGTCACTGTTTCTTGTTCCTGCATTCTTTATAACTTCATGACACAAATGGGGTAGACACTGCCATGGTAGCCCAGGAAGGTTGGGGGAGGAGGGAAGCAACGGGTGGAGTTGTTGCAGGGGCACCCCCCGTGAATGGCATGTAGCTCATCATTTCTGCAGGATCTGACACGGAGTAGCTGTGCTCTCTGATACACTGGTTCTCTAGTACACTTGCCCCATATTCTAGGCAGGACTGACTCTATTTTTAGAAACCATAAAGGAGGAAGTGGGTATTGCATCTGAGGAAGTGGGTATTCACCCACGAAAGCTCATGCTCCAAAACGTCTGTTAGTCTATAAGGTGCCACAGGATTCTTTGCTGCTCATAAAGGAGGGATTGACTCGGGGAGTCATTCCCAGTTTTGCCTTTGCGCCCCCAGCCGACCTCAGTCAGGAGCACCCGTGATAGCAGCAGACAGTACAGAACGACTGATAACCGTCATCTTACTGCTAATTTACAATGGCAGCAGACAGTACAGAACGACTGATAACTGTCTCTGCTATCATGCAAAAGCAAACGAATGCTGCTGTGTAGCACTGCAGTAACGCCTCTGTTAGCGGCATCCAGTACACATACGGTGACAGTTAAAATAAAAAAGCTGAACGGGCTCCATGGTTGCCGTGCTATGGCGTCTGCCAGGGCAATCCAGGGAAAAAGGGCGTGAAATGATTGTCTGTTGTTGTTTTCCCGGAGGAAGGAATGAGTGACGACATTTACCCAGAATCACCCGCAACAATGATTTTTGCCCCATCAGGCACTGGGATCTCAACCCAGAATTCGAAGGGGCGTGGGAGACTGCGGGGACTATGGGATAGCTACAGAATAGCTACCCACAGTGCAACGCTCCGGAAATCGATGCTAGCCTTGGACCATGGACGCACACCGCCGAATTAATGTGCTTAGTGTGGTCGCGTGCACTCGACTTTATACAATCTGTTTTACAAAACTGGTTTATGTAAAACTGGAATAATCCCGTAGTGTAGACGTACCCTGAGTCTGAGCTGTACATGAGTATAGTGGAGAGGGCTGGCGACTGTTTGACTGGATGCCTGGCCTGAGCATAAATTAGAGCAGGAGGGGTCTTCTTGATACTTGGTTCAGACTTATGCTTCTGGTTCCCCATGTGCCAGTGGATGATTGGGTGTGGTAGAGCTCAGCTCTTCCATGCCCTCAACCTGCATCTGTCGTGACCTCTCTCTTCCCTTAGACTGGCAGTGGAGGCTGTATAGGGGGTTATGTCAGCTCTGATTCCTGCTGCCCAGGGAGAAATCTCCTCTGGGAATCTCTAGCTGGATAATGCTTTTTACATTTGAGAAGTTGCTTGACCATAGGGAAAATGTAGTATGTTATTTAGCCCTTGTATTTTATTTTAACTGGAACTTCTTTACCATTCTCAAACCTTTTTCACAGTATTGACCACCCTTTAATAGAGAGTTTTGTCTCATGGATCACCTCCCCTCTAATTTGCAATTTCATAACATCTGTGTGGCAACTGCAGAAATTATTTAGAAAAGAAGCATTTGGAAAATAATATATTTGTAGCTGTCTTTTAATGCAGCATAGCAGAGGGAAACAAGAGCCATTGCCACAAGATTAGCTGTGGATTAGGAGCCACTGTTTTAAGGAGGGCTGGTGATTCAGGGACCACAGTTTGGAAACCACTGAGATACTTAGTACTATGCTGCTCTTTGGACAGCAATCAGAAGAGTTAGAAGTCAAGCTTTATTTTTTTTAAAAAAGGCCCTCCCATCCTGTAAGCAGCATCTGCTGACCTTTAAGGAGATTCCTCAGACATCTGAATTGGTTGCTTCTGAGTTGCCGAAAGGGGTCATATTTAGGTAGACTACTGTTGGAATCTCAACTTGCATTTTGATAAAATTTCTTAGTTAAAATTAATTTGTGGTTAAAACCATCATTCTTTTCTTTGTTTGTCATTTTAATGTGTGTCTCTACTTTCTGTATAAAGTAATTTGCAATAAAAATCTCCTGAAAGTCACTGCTATGTTACTATGAGTGACAGTATGTTCATATAGAGTTTGGTCACACTGTGTATGGTGCATTTGGTATTGTCTGTAGTTCCCTGGGCTTAAGTCAAGGATGTGTCTTGCACACTTAATTCCAGTTGCAGGAGAATCTTATGCTGTGTGTGGATGACTTCAGGACTGAGTTAAAAGCTTGGTCTTGAACTACGCGAATAAGGGTAATACACAGAATAAGCTTCAGGAAGAGCCTTCAGTTTCACTATTTATGCCAAGCAACTACATTAACATTGATTTTCAGTGACTGGCTGTGCCATATTCAGGACCATATGATTATGGCTGTTGGCATCAATATGGACTATATCAGCTTGGGGCAGCTGCAATGGCTTTGGTGGGACGGGGGCATTTCCAGGCCTGAGAACAAAATGTTAAAGAAAACACTCATAACTAAAGATCCAGAGAGAAGTCTGGACTGAGGATATTTGCCAGTTTGAATTGTATTGGAAAGGTGTGTAAGTATCAGCCCTTATCAGTCTAGAATATACAGGATACTGTGTCCTTAACTAAAATGTCCCTGTTGCTTACACAAGTTGTCTAGTGTGAAAGTAAACATATGTCTGCAAGGTCTGTTTCAGACTAACAAGCATGTTTAAGTAAGACGATATCAAAAGGTGACCCCAGCTGAACAGCTATGTCGCAGTGGCTTTGCAAGCTGTACAGCTGTCCTCAGTCTGGTATAGGGGTCATTTTGTGTGCTGTTTTCTTTGTAAAACAGGCTGATATGGCCATCTATCTGTTGCCTTTTGCAAAGTTTGTATCTTCATCTTCAGAATACTTTGTGTAACCCATTCATTTCCCTTTAGAAATACAGTAATGTTTAACATCAGAACAAAACTCCTTTTATATATTTCAAGTATTTAGAATAAGCAATGGGCTAAATCAGAGATGCGGATTCTGAGTTTGCAAAATTGCACAGCATCTTTTACAAAAAAATGCTTGTCTATAAATCGTATAAGGTTTTTATTTAAAATTTTAGAAACATTTATGGCTTTAATCAGATTTTGTAATTGCTTACGCAACCTTTAAATTGTTATAATTTGTGACTCTGTACATGCTAGTACTGAATGGTCTTATGACATCACAAAATGTTGTATGCTAATTTTTGGATATGTTTTGGCAGATGTGCAAAAAATAAAATAAAAATAAAAACAAAATAAAAGACCTCAACCTCTCACCCATGGAATTTCAGATAGATTCAGGTGGATTCACTTTTTATCGTAGTGGTAGTACTTTATACAGTACTTTGCCACAGGGCATTCTGTTCCCAAGGGTAGTGGACTGAAACAGCATGTATCTGTGGGAAAAGTGGTAATAGAAATGATTGAACAGTCTGTTTATACTGATTCTCATTTTGATGACCAAGAACACCAATTTCAACACCTCTGCTGTCACACTCTAATGTAAATGCATTAATGTAACAAGATGAGGAAAATCAAGTCCTATTGGTTATTAACATGTAGATAGGGAATGTAACTAAAGATAATGAAAATTCTTGTGGAGCTTGTGGGGGAAGAGAGAATATATATTTTCTTCATCCCTCATCTTTTAACTCTGTTCAAACACCAGAAAAATATGGGCATTTTCCTTGCAGTGTCCATCATAACTACTTCTCACTTTTCTCTTCAATTTAAAGACATGAATGGCTAACACTGAGGAAAAGCCAGGTTGTGTTTAATATACTGAAGCAAACATTCAAAAGCTCTATACATTCATGGGGAGAAAATGTCACTGTTACTAAGACCAATGTGCTCTTGTAATCTGCTGAAATCGTTAGGACAGCTTTAATGTGTGTTCTAAAAGTTAATGTATAGTGATAGGCTCCATGTTGCTCATTTGCAAGTTCTTTTTTTTTTTTTCCTGTTTTTCCACTCCCTTGGGGACCTGTGCTCTTCCATCTTTCATTTAGAGCTTGATTTTGTTCTCACTAATGGCAGTGGAAAAGGTCCTGTTGCCTTGAAAGGTGCAGGATCAATCCCTTATCTAGCAATTTTAAAAAAATTCTCACAAAGTATTAGTTAGAAAGTTACAAACATTGCACATTTTTTCCTTTTAAAATACTTTAAAATAATACTATGAAATATATAGGGGCAGGAGTTGTGAGTAAATTACATGAAAGTATTGCCTTAAGTACTCTGTGCACTGTCATCTTATGGTTGTCCATAATAACAGCATAATTTGGTAAATTTCTGTAATTCATTTAAAATATTAAGCCATGAAGCCTTGGTGTTACATTCCATTCATATAAGTGAACTCTGAATTACCATGCATACTCACGCTGCTTTCCTAATGCTTGAAAAATAATGATATATGTATTAGAATATTTGGAAAACAGAGCATGAGAGGTATGCTTTTGATTTTCTGAAGAGATTAAATTGTATAACTACCTGCTGTCATTTCTTAATATTGCATAAAACATAAAAGCATTTTGTTTAACAAAAGATTTTCTGTAGCAGATAATATTTTAATATTTTTTCTCTCTAATGAGCCATGTTATAGTTTTAAAATTCTTTGTTTTTAAGATTTTTCTCCCTAAAAATACCTATAGAAAAAAAGCTAAATGCTGCATCGTTGACCTTTCTGTTTATCAGTGATATAATGAGACATCTCTATTGTTGTAACAGCTTCTGACATATCTTACACTAGCTCAAGCTAACAGCTCAAGCGCTCTCCACTGGGGGTTAAGAATATTTAATCCTTTAACGCTGACATATACAATACATAGGTATGTCAGCTACAGCTGTTTCCAAACATCAGTAACAAAATTATAGACAGGTTCTGAGGCTCCTGTGGTAGAAATGAATACATTTGAGGATTCAACTTGCTGACAGTGTTTATGTAATTTTAATCTTTCCATCTGGAAGAAAGTAAACATTTTTTAGAAAATTAAAGTTAAGAAAGTAAACCCCCTTGTGATTTCCAGCTGATGCAAATAACTTAAATTGAGCTAAGCTTATTAAAATGTACGTTTGGAAGTTCATCATGGATATATTTATATTATTATTATTTGAGTGCCACTGGGTCATGACGTTTCTAAAAAATTCCTATTTTATTAACTTCCCTACTTGTTTAGTAGTCAGATGCAATTTTGACTACAGTATTGTCTTCAAGAACTTTTTGTCACCACTTTTGCTCTTCTCAAAACAATAGAGATGGCACGTTTTCTGGTGAAATATGATGCACCATAAGGGTGTGGGTGTATGAAAGAAAGTTTGAATTTCTTGGTTCAGAAGTTTGAGTTTGAAATTGCGGTTTTATTACTGGGCCAGATTTGAGCAAGCGGCTTTATGACCAAGTGCTTGCGGTCGCAACATCATTCAAATTTGTGACAACTTTGCAGTGTGTGCTGAAACTTGTGGTGAGCTCTGAAAGTTGCACTTTCCACAAAAAAACTGTAGCCTGTGATTTTTTTTCACAGCCATATATAATGCAAATAAAATATACTAACCAGAATGGGACAATTAATCTTGTTTTCTTTGCCATTTTTCTTTTCCATCCTTGTTTCCTTTTCTCATTCTTTCCTCCAGTTTCCTTTTCATAAATTTTCACTTTTCTCCTTTTAGTCTTCTGTTTTGTTCTCCCTTTTATTCTTCCCATTTCTGTTTTTCTTTAACTTTATATATGTGTATATATATATGTAGTAAACAAAAGCAGTATCCTCTTGTCCTGACTTTTCCCAGCTGCAAGGGGGTTTACTTTCTAGTATATGTAGTATGACCATGTTTAATTTAGAAAAACAAGACACTCTTCATAATATTATCATGGGATAAAGAGGTGCATATGAGAAGCTTTTGACAAGAAGATAACTTTGGTCATACTTGCCCTGGAGTTTGGAGGAGGGTTTTGTCAGATAGGGATGGACATTTTGAGATGGGAGCATATGTCTGGGATGGTGCCTTTGCCTCATTTGACATTTCAACTTCCATGTCCCCCTTTGTCTTATTTAATCATCTCCCCCCTCCCCTACACATTCAGCTCTACATATTTTTCTTCTGGTAAAGGGGGCCAAACTGCTTCTGTGCTCAACTGTGTGCATCATCTGTCAATCTCCTTCATTAGGTTACGTTCATATTAGTGCATCAAGGATTCTCAGACATTTCAAATCTCAGTGTCCTGTGTCTCCTGTGACCTATGGTGCTCTTGGAGTCAGTACAGCCAATCCCAGTTGTTAAAAAATCATAAATCTGGTTTAAAATAGTTTTTTTAAATGATGAATTCACAGGATTTTTTTTGTTTTGAGTTTATGCTTCTCATTTTGAAGATCTCACCCTCATTTTCACTATTTAGGCTTTTGTTGTTGGCTCCCCCACACTGCAAACTAAATCTGAGATTCTCACACAATTGCCTGATTCCAGAAACTGAGACTTTCAGTAAAATACCAAATGTTAAGATATTCATGATGAAATTGTGAGATTTGGCAATACTGTCAGCTTGCACACACTTCAGACACAAACAAGAAGTGCATTATGGACTAGCACAAAAATATTGGTGCCCTGGGTGAGGGTGGGAAGAAAAGTAGAGGCATGAGCTGTAATAGTGAGGGAAAATCAGTCATTAAGCCAGCCTGTAATGGTAAAACAAGAACGGCAATGCAAATTCACTGTAATCTGCTGGGATGCTAGACCAACCTCACTTTGTCCCGGCTACCCAAAACAGTCTCTTCCTCTGAACTAAGATGACTGCTCTTTAAATAGGGTTGCCAATTTTCTAATCTCACAAAACTGAACACCCTAGTCCCACCCATTCCCTGAGGCCCCACCACTTGCCCCGCCCCTTCCCAAGGCCCTGACCCCCCACTCACTATATTCCCCCTCCTTCAGTCACTCGCTCTCCCCTACCCTCGCTCATTTTCATGGGGCTGGGGCAGGGGGTCGGAGTGCGGCAGAGGGTGAGAAGTGTAACTGTGGGTGTGGGCTCCAGGGTGAGGACAGAAATGAGGGGTTCAGGGTGCAAGAGGGGGCTGTGGGTTAAAGCATGGGGTTGGGGTTGGGGTGTGGGCTCTGGGGTGGGGCCAGGCAGGGGGGGCTCCAGGTTTGGGGGGCCCAGGGCTGGGGCAGGGGCTCAGGGTTGGGCTTACCTCGGGCGGCTCCCAGTCAGCAGGGCAGCATGGGGGCTAAAGCAGGCTTTCTAACACCATGCTGCACCCTGGAAGTAGCCATCAGGTCTGGCTCCTAGGCAGAGGCATGGCCGGCAGGTCTGCATGCTGCTCTTGCCCACAGGCACCACCCCTGCAGCTCCTATTGGCTGCGGTTCCCAGCCAGTGGGAGTGTGGAGCCAGTGCTTGGAGTGGGGGCAGCATGTGGAGCCCTGTGCATCCCTCCACTCCTCCCCTTGCCCCCCGGCCTAGGAGTCGGACCTGCTGGCTGCTTCTGGGGCACAGCGCGGACAGGTAGGGACTAGTCTGCCTTAGCTCCGCAGCATTGATGACTGGATTTTTAATGGCACAGTTGGCAATGTTGACCGGAGCCTCCAGGGTCCCTTTTCAACCGGATGTTCTGGTTGAAAACTGGACACCTAGTCACCCTACTCTTAAAGCTTCAATCCACTCTCATGCCTCACATACATTGCCATTTTGTGTGTCTATGGTTTTCCCTGTTCTCTGACAGAATTTATTGATTTATTTTATTTAGATTTATAAAGCAGGCTGGGTGATGTCCAGAAAACAAAAAATACTACCATGTTTAATAAATTCCAAAATGCATTAAAAAAGATTTCCTACCCACCACAACAAAGTCCTTTTAAATCACTCCAGTATCCTAATCAAACCTTTGTCTTGAAAACAAGTCCGAGGAAACAGATAAAGCCGGGCAGCCTTTCCTGAAGGTTACCAAAGGCAGTGTTCTCCAGGAAGGGGAACTGAGACCTTGTCTACACTTGGAGCAGTGTGTAGGATACATGTAGTTATGTACTGCAGTGAAAGGCAGGCTGCATCCACGTTCATTGTTGTGTGTAGCTACTTGTAACAGGGAAAGGTTGCAGCAGAGAGAGGCTCCAGCAGTAGCGAGGCAGTAGGTAATTACACCACTTAAAAATAGCAGTGTCAATGTACGAGGCACTGCTTGGGCATGTAGAGAGCCTTATAGGATATATAGCTAGGATTCAGGCATATAGGGCACTCTCCTCACCTAAGCTGTGCTTCACTGTCTATACTGCTTTTTATACCTGTGATAGCTGGGTATGCAGTGTCTGTATGCTATATTCCCACATAAGTGTAGACCTACCCTAAAAGGATAGGACCCCGCACTAAAAATGCCCTGTGTCTAGTCCTCCATTACCTTTTAAACAAAGGGGCTTTTAGTTTGAGTAACTCTGTTGGTGGCATCAGCAGTAGTATCAGATGGGAAGAGGAGGGCTGTCAGGGGCGGCTCTAGGGATTTTGCCGCCCCAAGCATGGCAGGCAGAGTCCGCTGGTCCCGTGGCTTCGGCAGACTGCCCCCCGCGGCTTGCCGCCCCAAGCACGCGCTTGGCATGCTGGGGCCTGGAGCCGCCCCTGAGGGCTGTACAGTACCTAGAGTCTAGCCCCATGCTGGTTTTGAACTATACATGTTTAAGTAAGTTTCTGCTCCAAAAAACCTACACCGATGTTTCCATAGTCACTCCTCACAATATCGCCAGCTTTTAAACTGCCTTTGGAGATCAGATGAGTAAATAATTTGAGTAACATGCTCAAAAAGTGACAGCCACTTGATAAAATTATCATCAGTTGGGCTGACTTTTTGCAGACAACTCTATATTTGTTTTTGAATAAAATTTTTCTCAAACGCCTAAGTTACTTAGGAGCCTGTCCTATTTTCAAAAGGGACTTAGAGCAAGATTTTAAAAAGTATTTCGGCACCTAAAGTCATTTTTTAAAATAAGACATAGGCTTCTAAGTCACTTATGGCTAACATTTTCAAGAGTGCTTATGTAAATAAAATGTAACTTTGTAATAAAGAAGTCCTACAACACTGTGCTTTTAGCAGTACGAACAGCAACTTTAAAAATGTTAGTTTAGTCCTAATATTCTGCATATCAACAGTTCTGTAAAATTAACTAGTTGATGCACAAATCTTTCCAAGTTCTAACTTGATTAGACCTAGATATTTTGCTTAAAATAAATACAGAGACCAATAGGTTCTTAAACATTTTATAGTTGTGCCCTGTGTTAAAAGAATAGGCAATGTTTTATGTTGATGTAATAAAATTTAATTAGGCATAAGTCAGGTTGTGCATTAGTTGTAATTAGTTTAGCATATAATTTTTACATCCAATAGCCATCTGAAATGTACAAGCATTTTGATCTTATTCCAAGTTACAGAAACCCACTTCTATTAGATTTTTCCATCAATAGCTATAATAAAATCTTATTAGTCAACCGTATTATAGAAATTGTGTAAATTGTTAAGTGGCTGAAGCAACATTTTCATTGATGTTGGTCATGTATTGCATTAAATTGGCACAGAGAAATATTTTACAGTGGAATTGTTTTCCTTGCTTAATTAGAAAAGAAATAATTATGTAGTGATTTTGTTTTTCTTAGGGAACCTATATTTAATGTGTGACTCCTAACTTGTGTCTCGTGAAAGTATTTATTCTTGAAGGTTACAACCTTATTCTAAAAATATTTATTATTTTAAGGCTCTGGCTTTAATACAAAATTAAAAAATATACAGGGAATTTTGAGTTACAAATAAAATTTAGTCCTTTAGTAGTAGCAAATGCAAGGGCGTATCCTAATCTTGTTTTACACATGGAATGGGCATAGAGCAGACGTCGTGCTATGTAATTTACACACTAATTTTATGGCCTCTTATTAGAGAATGATGTAATCTGATATAACGAAATGGCAGAAGTGCAAGTCATGGCATTTCCTACATAGTCTTCCACCAGAGGATGCTCAGGATTTTGTTCTGAGATCTTTCAGATCCCCTGAGAATCCCATGGGTTTTGGTGGGTCTATTAAAGATCTGTGTGTGAAGGTCCCATGCCTCTGTATTAGCTCAAGAACCGCCCCCCCCCCCACCATGTACCATCACGTTTTTGTTCCCTGGCAGTGTAGCTCCAAAAAGATCACTCTGCCAAAGATGCCTTGGTTTATTTTTGCCTCTGAATTATGGGAAGGGTCTTGCGGCATGCAGAGGATACATGCAAATATTAATATAATCTGCCACTTTATTTTCCTACTTTTGCTCTCTCCTAGCCAATATTGTGTTGGATGTCTTCAATAGCTGTGATAAAAGCCACATTCAACATATTACTGATTTGAAACTTACTTTTTAATGTAATTGTTGTGCAGCACCTGATGTCAAGACCCTCCAGCCTTTGTTCTGTGAAAGGGCTCAGTTTGTACTGTGCTGGTGGTTTCACAGCTAGTATGGAACTCTGCTGTATACTGGAGCCAGCCTATTTTCTGGTAAGTCTTAGTTATGGCTAATGGAATTAAAACAATATTGCATGATTTTGCATGGTATTAAATATAATCATTTTAACAATGCAGTATTGTTTTAAAATATATATATGAATTTTACCCCCTCGAGTAAGGCTGGCTCAGATATGTAGCAGTGTTCTATGTGCAATGGGATATTACCACTGGATACTGAAATGGCACATGCAAGGGGAGTTGTTGAATCCAGGTAGCTGAACTTGTACAAAACAAGAAAATACTTAATTAATCACTAAGTGCTCTTGTAAGTTAAAAAGTTGCTATTTGAGTAACTCAGTGTACATCATTCTAACATTGCTTTCGTCCTCAAGCCCCAAACCATTAACAAATATATTTTAAAATGTTTTTATATTTTAGTTTGAGAGAGACACTTGTGAGTTCAGATTTTAAAATTTGAGAGACTTAATGGACCTACCATAATGGCTGTTAAAGTTCATCAGGTGAAAAAGGAAGAAAGCAAATATTAGAAAATGACTATTCAGTACTGATTATAAAAGCAAGACTGCTGCCTATCTATTGCCAATAAATCCCTAATAAATTTAAACAGATACATTTTTTCCACTTCTTTTTCATAGTGTTTTGGTTACAAGTAGGGAGTAAAATTTTCAAATTTTACTATTGGGAGTGCATAAAATGTTTAGGCACCTAGCACCTATTTGCATTTTTAGGCACAAAAATGCCTTAGAAAATCTGCCCTTAAGTCCTGTTTGAAAATTATTGCTACTTGTGTTATCCTAGTGCCTCAGAGCCTCAGTGATGGACCCAAGACCCTATTGTGCTAGGCACTATACAAACAACAACAACAAAAAGACTGTCCCTTCCCCAGAGAGTTTATAATCTAAATATAAGACAAAAGACGACAGATAGGGTTTAGACAGAATGAGGGTGAATGCAGGGAAACAGTGAGACAGTACTGGTCAGCACAATAGGCTGTGGTCTCAGCATTATGACAGCCTAACCTTTTGTAAAATTGTTTTGTAAGCTTCATGGAAAAAGAAAGTTTTAAAGAGTATCATCAGTTGGTTTTACAGAGGTTTACAGTAGCTTCTTCCATGCTTGTTTGAAAATTTTAATAAGCGAGTGATGGAGTACTTAGGATCCTAAGTCTCTTCGATGCAAAATCTCATCTCTCTAATTGCTCTGTTGAGGGTTATAGGGAAAGAAGGTATGAAGGGGGCCAGGTTCCAGACCATACAGGGCTTGCAAGTTTTATTATTGCAAGTACTAACTGCATTGTAGATGTTGCTGGGAATGGTGAAGGGGAGAACTGGTTTCACAGCTAAAGAAGAGACAGTTAGACTTTTGGCATGCAGGAAAGTCTTCTGTTGTTTGAAATCCAGGAATCAGTAAAGCTTTTGATACTGTGGAGGAGGATGCAGGCTCTTTCCTTCCCATATTTTGGTAAGGGGCAGAACTGACTTCAAATTTAGCGAACAAGAAGTATGTGAATAAGGGTGATCCAGCTGATAAGGTGTACTGGAACTTTCAGAAATCTTTTGAGGTCTCTCATCAAAGGCTCTTAAGCAAACTAAACAGTCAGGGGATAAGAGGGAAGGTCCTTTCATGGATCCATAACTGGTTAAAATCTAGGAAACAAAGGATAGGAATAAATTATCAGTTTTCAGAATAGAGAGAGATGAATAGCAGAGTTCCCCAAGGATCTGCACTGGGACCAGTGCTGTTCAACGTATGCATAAATGATCTGGAAAAGGAGGTGAACAGTAAAGTGGCAAAATTTGCATACAATACAAAATTACTCAAGATGGCTAAATACAAACCAGACTGCAAAGATTTATAAAGGGATCTCACAAAATTAAGTGTCTGGGTGACATAATGGCAGATCAAACTCAGTGTTGATAAGTACAAAATAATGCATATTGGAAAAAAATCCCAACTCTACATACAAATTAGCTTTTACCACTCAAGAAAGATATCTTGGAGTCATTGTGGATAGCTCTCTGAAAATGTGCAGCGGCAGTCAAAAAAGCAAATAAATTGTTAGGAAGCATTAGAAAAGGAATAGATAATAAATCAGAAGATATCAGAATGCCACTATGAAAATCCATGATACGCCCACACCTTGAATGTTGCATGCATTTCTGGTCATCTCGTCTCAAAAAAAGATATTCGAATAGGAAAATATGCAGAGAAGAGACCCCAATAATTTTTGTTGATCGAACAACTTCCATACGATCAGAGATTAAAAGGCTAAGGCTGTTCATCTTAGAAAAGAGAGGATGCCCGGGGGGCGGCGGGGGGGAACATGTCTATGATAAAGGTTTATAAAATCATGAGTATGAGAAAGGGAATAGGGAAGTGTTATCTACCCCTTCATATAACATAAGAATTAGATGTCACCAAATGAAATTAATAAGCAGCAAGTTTAAAATAAACACAAGGAAGTATCAGAGGGGTAGCCGTGTTAGTCTGGATCTGTAAAAGCAACAAAGAGTCCTGTGGCACCTTATAGACTAACAGACGTATCGGAGCATGAGCTTTCGTGGGTGAATACCCACGTCGTTGGATGCATGGGACGACAAAGTAGGTGTTCAGCCACGAAAGCTCATGCTCCATTACCTCTGTTAGTCTATAAGGTGCCACAGGACTCTTTTTTGCTTTTACTAGGAAGTACTTCACACGATGCACAGGCAACCTGTGCAACTTGTTGCCACTGGTTCTTTTGAAGGCCAAAGTTTTTAAAAAAATTATTTAAAAAGTTTGTGGATAATAGTTCCATCAGTGGCTATTAGCCATGATCGTCAGGGATGCAACTCCATGCTCCAGGTGTCCCTAAACCTCTAACTGCCCTAAGATTGGAAGATGGGATGGATCACTTGATAATTTCCCTGTTCTGTTAATTCCTTCTGAAGCATTTGGCAGTGGCCACTGTAAAGAGACAGGATACTGTGATAGATGGGCCATTGGTCTGACTCTTAGGTTCTTAAGTGTGTTTATTTTAACTTTCCATATTTAGATAGTTTTTCAAAGCTACTTCATAAAAATATATCTATATAAAATAGGCTTGCTTTTTTGACTTGCTTGAAATTATTCTGTTCATTTAGAGCTTGATTTAATAATAAAAAGCAACAAGAAACAAGGACCAAATTCATACCTGTGTAACTCAAGTTACTGAAATTATAGTAGGGATGAAAAGGACCCAAACTATCCAGCTGCTCTGCATCAAAATCCTCCCTAAATATTAAAGAAATCTTTGTTTCTCTGTTTAAATTGAATTGAGCCGAGCCATTTTTTATTAATTCAGGTCAGCATGACAGATAGTGGTGTAAAATAGATTCTTAGGAGTTGTTGTTTTAAGCATTTTACCAAATTAAATGACTGTCACAGTTGGAAATAAACAGTTTTAGAGGTTCAGAGTGGAGAATTGCTAATTACTTTGAGATATAACCACTCTCAGACTGATTCCATGGCTGCTGATCCATTGAGACTACACGGATTGTTTAGGCCAGGGGTAGGCAACCTATGGCATGTGTGCCGAAGGTGGCACGCGAGCTGATTTTCAGTGGCACTCACGCTGCCTGGGTCCTGGTCACCAGTCCCGGGGGCTCTGCATTTTAATTTAATTTTAACTGAAGCTGCTTAAACATTTAAAAACCTTATTTACTTTACAAACAACAATAGTTTAGATATATATTATAGACTTATAGAAAGAGACCTTCTAAAAATGTTCAAATGTATTACTGACATGCAAAACCTTAAATAGAAGTGAATAAATGAAGATTCGGCACACCACTGCTGAAAGGTTGCCGACCCCTGGTTTAGGCTAAACAGTCAGAGTTTTACTTGGAGAGGAGCTCAGAAATATCAAAATCAACAGCCATAGAAGACTGCTGCCCTTTTAGGGTACATCAACACTATGATAAAAGCCGATGGCACTGAGTCTCAGAGCCTGGGCCAGCTAACTTGGGCTTACAGGGCTCAGGTTGCCAGTCTAAAAATTTCAGAGTAGGTGGTTGGGCTTCCCCTCATGGAGTCTCAGTGCCTGGGCTCCAGCTGGAGCCCGAACACTTACACTGCAACTTTATAGACCTGTAGCCCAAGCCCCCCGAGCCCGTCAGCTGGCCCATGCCAGTCATGGTTGTGCTTGTGTTGACATACCCTTAGAGAACTGAGTCACAGAGAGAGTGGAAATTATATCAAGGAATTCCTAATGTAAAGGAGAGTACTCCCTCCTAGGGCAGGAACCCTTTAAAAGATGTCATACAGCCCAAAGAAGGAGAATTTTCCATGATTTATCATTCATTATAGAGCTCCACCAAGGAAAGATTCATCCAGGATATCTTTTCAAATAGTGAATGGAGGCTGAAGTCCCAACTTGGATCAGTAAGATTTCGAAGGAAAGGTCTTCCACTTTTGGTATTCAGAAGAGAAGCTATTTAAGTATCCTTCTGAAGGAATTGGGGGCAGGAGCTATAACTCCTTTATTTGTATTGGGATAGCAGCTAGAAGCCCCAGTCAGGAGAGGAACACCGTTTTGTGAGGTGCTCAAACACACTGAAGAACTTGCAGTCTGAGTAAACAGCCTCAGCAGCACAGTTCCAGGTCTGTTTAGATGAGCTCCCTACTGCTCCAACAGATTTGCAGCTCCCTATTCCAAACCTTTTTTTTTTTTTTTAAATTAAATTTAATTTCTGGTGTTTTTCAGCAGGGGTTAATATGCTGGATAGTTTGAATGGTTTGGCAATAATGTGTGTTTAGTGTGGTTATTACCCTAGGGTAAATGCGGGCAAACTATGGCCCATGGGCCACATCCGGCCCGCAGGACCGTCCTGCCCAGCCCCTGAGCTCCCAGCTGGGGAGACTAGTCTCTGGCCCCTCCACCGCTGTCCCCTCTTCCTGCAGCCACACCGCTGCATAGGCCGAGCTCTGGTCCACCGCTCCCACTGGGCAGCATGGGGAGTGCAGCTGGCTCTGGCCGGGTGTCGCGTCTGTGAGCTCCTGCTGCTGGTAAGGGGGTGGGGAGCAGGGGGGTTGGGTAAGAGAGCAGAGGGTCTGGGGGCAGTCAGGGAGGAGGGAGTGGTTGGATGGGGTGGAGGTTCTAGGGGGTGGTGGTCAGGGGATGGGGAACAGGCAGGGTTGGGAGTGGGAGTCCTGGGGTGCCTGTCGGGGGCAAGGATGGGGATAGAGGTTGGGAGGGCAGTCAGGGGACAGGGAGTGGGGAGGAGTTGGATAAGGGGATGGGATCCTGGGGGGCAGTTAGTGGGGAGGGGATCTTGGGAGGGGTTGGTTGGGGACGAAGAGCAGAAAGCGGTTGGATGGGGGCGGGTGTGGATAGGGGGCAGGGCAGTCAGGGGACAGGGAGCACAGGAGTTGGATAGGGGGCAGGGGTCCTTGGAGGGGGCAGTCAGAGGACAAGGAGCAGGGGGGGTTGGATGGGTTGGGTGTTCTGAGGGAGGCAGTCGGGGCAGGAAGTGGGAGGGGTGGATAGGGGGCGGGGGCCAGACTGTTTGGGGAGGTACCATTGTCCCTATCCAGCCCTCCATACAGTTGTGCAACCCCACTGTGGCCCTCCGGCCAAAAAGTTTGCCCACCCCCGCCCTAGGGCAATCAACAGGCATCAGAGGATTAAGAAGCCAATTTAGCAAAAAAAAAAAAAGAAATTGTTTGTGAGCATAGGATTTTTTTAAATTGTTACTATTAAATTATACGACCTATACATATAATACAGTACTACATATACAAGTCAGAAAGGATACCATACAAAAAGAACATATTTTCATCTTCAGACTTTGCCTGCGTGCTTGTGGAAATTTGTTGTTTTATCTTGGGGCCAATTAGGATTTTGTAAAAGTATAGCAAGTTGCCAGGGCTCAAATTGAACCATGTATGGCAGTGCATGTATAGAATACCAGTGCATCCACAGAACTACATAACATATTGGGTCCTTCTTTACTGCTGTAGGCTATGTCACAGTTTGAAGTGAAAACCCATGAAGTGGGAGGGGGCAAAGGAGGAAGGAAGGAACCATTAAGGTTAGGAAGCTCCTGGGAGAGGAGTTAGGGGAGCCTCCAGGGAGCAAGGTAAGGAAAGACAAAAGGAAATTGTGTGGAAAAACAGGTCAGGTGCTTGTGGCACCTTTTTTATTAACATTTTGTCATAGCAAGGCATTAGAGACACAAAGCTGATGGAAAATGAGAGAGATCAAGTGACGGATATGGGGAACACCTGAGGAAAATAGGAAAGGGAGGAAAGAGATTAGAGAGCCCAGCAGATATAGAGAAAGAAATGAAGAGCAATTCAGTGGAAAGAAAGTAAAATGGAGAGACACAAGAATGAAGAGGGTAGAAAATAAGCGGAAGAAGAACGAAATAATAGAAAGGGTGAAACAGAGCAAATGGTACGGAATCAATACAATCGCTAAAAAGCAAATGGTCTGGTGGGGGGTGATCGAGAGGGGAAATAAAGATAGCAGTAGAGAGAGAAAAGCAAGAGAAAAATTGGAACTTCAAGGTTAGTATTTTATTTCTTTATTCATGTTCATGTGTTTTTTCTAGTTTCGTGGGGGTGGGGAGAAAGGGAAATGAGGTCAGGGTGGTGTGCTGCTGGTGTAAAAGCTTCCCCTCGCCTTTCTGAATTTGAACTCTGAGTTATTAATGATTATAGAGTAGTTCCTTTCTATAGGTTAGAGCAATCATTATGCAGCATTTATACATTCCTGAGACAGCTTGACATTTGTATCTCTCAAATTGTAAGCACAGAGACACTTTCATGATTTTTTTCAGATAGAATTAAATACTGGAGGTTAGAGACCAAGGATATTTGATATGCCAAGGGAAAAACACATTGCAGAACTGTGATACAAATCATTTATTTTCAGCTGAGTATTTCTTAATACATTTTATTTAAGAGTGCAACACTCACAGCTTTGAAAAATATTTGGTGTCTTTGAGGTGAAAGAGTATATTTCAGTATCAGATGATAACTAAAACAAACTTTTTAAAAGCTGCTGAGTACGGACTCTTTAATTTCAGACTGCTTTTGGAGACCCCTCTTTACATATTCCCTTGGTGGTCTTTCAAAAGCCAGGTGTCTGGGATTGTCTCCAGCCTACTCTAAAAGCATCCAGGCCTTGGATTACTACATGAGAGCTGCCTTTTATTTAAGTCTGCCTATTTACATAATGCCTGCTCATTCAGACTGACTTGGAATATATAGCCAAGTTGAACCGAAACCTTAGCAGGTCAGTGGTGAAAGGTCTTTGTTTTTTCACTGAACAAAATTTAAAATGTCACTTCCTCACAGCAGGAGTTAGATAATATTATGAAAGCATTTCTGGACCTCTGATTTACATGTACATATTTTTAATATTATTTTAATTTAATATTTGATATTTACTACATAAAACATTGAAGAAGAAACAAAACAGCACTTAAATATTGTTTTGAAAGCATGTGTGTAAAAACAGTATCATAAGTCAAAATATGTATATAAGTGACATGACAACCCAGTCCAAATATCAAAATAATCTCCTTAGTACTCAGAGTAGTTCTTCTACATATAATCTGTGAATTTAGTTCCAAAATGCAATGTTTCCATTAAGTTAAATGCTTTTTAGTAAGGTAATCATTTTCTAAATGTAAGCCTGAATTGTATATTAAATTATTAATATGCCAAGAAGCCAAATTTCTTCTGTTATCACTCCACTAGGTATTTGTTGAATTTTAGGTTTTTTTTTCCCTTGCATTGAGTAATCTTACTGGTTTATTCAATAAATCCTTGGCCTTGCCTTTTTAGAGCTGAACTTCAAGTCCTCCTTGATATTCATAACAAAATGGGTTAGATGGTCTCAGTTCAGGCATGTAGGCAAGGATCCACTTCACAAAACAACAAAAATTGATAGGTTTTTGACAAGTAGACTACATTATTAGTGATCTTTTGAAAAGAGAGGTTTTTATAGTCTGTTGCCTCTATAGCACTTGAACAGTGAATAAACAAAATACCTGCTTTCAGTGAAGTAAGACTAAAGTAACCAAGTAGCTGTAATTGTAAATTTTAGATTAGTAAAAGTGTTGCTATGGTGATCTGATGTCTCATCACACTTTGCTTTGAATGAAACACTAACTATGAAGGTAATTGTGCAGTATTTCTTTTCATGTTGCTATTGTTTGCTTGTGTTTTCATGCAGAAAAGCAATGTCTCTATAGCCAGTTTTTTTTTTTTTAAGGACTTCATAATCTGATACCAAGACTTTATTTTCACCTAGACACAGTGGTGTTAATGTTTATGTATTTACCTCTATTTTGGTAGCCTAATAAACATCATATGCTTATCTATTTTTATAAAATTGTATACTGAATATAAAGTATATCTTCGTTGAAATATTTCCTTTGAATTGATGGAAAACTAATGATCTTTCAGTAAAATGCACAAGTGAATCGTGCAACTGATGCAGAGTGTTAAATCAAACAAAGGTGTTTGTTTTTTTCCCGAAAAATCTTGCATGAACTTTGTTAAATAAGTCTGTCAAATGGATTACATTTTTTATTATGCTTTCTTAAATATTTTGTTCTTGACAAGTATATTTTTCAAAATGTGAACTTTCAGTACTAGGTATTTCAAAATTGTTGATTGCCTCTTCATGTGGAATATGTTAAATAAAATCTCCTACTGTGTTTCATTGATCCCAAATTGACAGTCTTCCTTTAATTTTGAGGGGTGCTCTTAAAGAGAGAGCAGAAACTTTTGTAATGTCTTGTAATTCTGAACAAGATTGTGATTTATTTAACGTTTTTTTTTTAGTTTTTATACTTGTACCGCAAAGATTCGTATACATTACCTAGCTTATTCATTAATGTTTATATATAGATATATGGATAAGAAAATATTTATACAACATATTTCAGTAGTAACCTGATATACAAGTAAATAATGGTAACCTGATGTACAAGTAACTAGTGTTCACTGTAATAATGAAACACACAACTAATAAAGTTATACTAAAAGCTGGTCAAAAGGAGAAAGATTTTTGTGCTCGGATTTAAGAGCTGAGAAACTACATGACAGGATAGGGAATTTGCCAGATGGGCAAAAAGCTTGCTACTTGGATACTGTAAATGGTTAAGATGGGAAGAAAGAATAAAAAAACAAAAATCAGTTATGAAAAGAAACATAAAGGTGGAACAAAATTTACGGAAACAGGGTGGAAGTTTGAAGATCCTTCAGACTTGCTATGTTAACAGCAATATTTTGAATTTAAATCTGTGATCAATTAAGTAGGCAGCAGATAATCAGAAATGTTTCATAGGCTGGATGTTAGATAACAGAGGTTGGCAAGATAATTATAATAAAGATGAAAAATAACTAAGATGTGGATTAGAATATTAACCACTATATCAATTGTGAATTTTAGAAATATTTATTATGTGAAAGCTTCAGGACCTAATAATGGTATTGATGTGATGCATAATAAAAAGGAGACCAGGGATTGTAAAAGCATGAAAAAATTTGAAATTCTCCTTTGAAGTAGGTCCATTGATTCATCTAATGATGAGTTGCTCCAGTTACCATGGTGTACAGAGGCAAACATGAAGCAGTCCACTAGGGGAAACCTTTGGCAGGGAACTGTCTTCTGATGGAATTCTATAGACTTTTTCTGTTTCTGCTAGTGACAATAGTTTATCTAAAGAAAGTGTAATAATGGAAATGACTGCAGTGCTCTCTGCATTTCAGCATTGTTATAAAGCTACAATGGAAGAATCCTGCAACAGGAGGTCACACACTAGATACAAGAGTGGTAAAGTAGCACCAGCAACACCAAAACAATGTGGAAGCAGAATAAAACTCCTGAGGATTTTGCAATCTATCCATTCCATCTTCACTGCTAGGATAATTGGAAAAACATTGAAGCTTTGATTTATCCCAGTGCTAGTTCTGATCTCAGAATAGGGACTAAGGTGGAAGTTAGTGGGCCTCCCCTGGGTCTGCTGGGGGACATTTTGGCCTTTGGCACACTTTCAGGAGTAGCCCTGTGAGCTGCCTTAATGTGTGCCTGGCTTCAGTGTCATCTGTGGGTGTTGTACAACTCTGGATAGCCAGGATACAGGAGTGCCCTAACATGCCCCTGTGCCAGGGGCTCCTGTGAGAGAGAGTTTAGAGCCAGCTGCATTGGCTGTGCAGGGAAGGCTCCCTGCACTTGGGTGTCTGTGAGGAGGGGTTTACAGCAGCCTTGTGGCCAGAGGCGCCGACTTTGAGTTCCTGGGGAGTGCTTGATCCCTGCTCTGACCCAGACCCCACCCCTATTCCACTTCTTCCCTCCAGTCCTCACCCCTGCCCCGCCTTTTCCAGCCCCATTCTGCCCCTCTTGCACCTCTTCCTGCCTCTGTTCCTCCCCCCAGCCCCTCAGCACCTCCTACACACTGCTGAACAGCTGATCGCCAGCAGGTGGGAGATGCTGAGGGAGGAGCTGATTGGTGGGGCAGCTGGTGAATGCTGAGCACCCACTATTTTTTTTCCATGGGTGCTCTAACCCCGGAGCATGCACAGGGTCAGCACCTATGCTTGTGACCCGTTTGTGACAGCACAGCTGGCTAAGGTGTCTCATAGCTGATGTGGGTCTTTTATGGTACCAGCTCTTCAGATTCCAGGCTGGGCTTGGCTAGAATAAATCTGTGGTGAGAGAAAGTGGGCTGCAGCACCAGTGGGTGACTCACTTGGTGCAGTGTCACCTTAGCCCTGATGCTGCCACTTGCTCTTCGTCCTCCTCCTCCTTGTTCTTCTTATGCTGTTAGGTGGAGGCATCATTGGTATGTACCTTTATGTATTTGTATAAATCTTTTCTATACTAAAAAAATTATTCATTGCTGACAATAGTTGTCAACAACAGAGGTGCTGAACTGGTGTGAAACACAGTTGAATTACAAGGATGGCTAAGGAAAACCTTATCCATTGCCATTTGAGAAACTGTGGGAAGTGGAAGCACAACTCAAAGAAAGTAGCAAAAGACTCAAGGCAGAACTCTGTATAACTTTCCCATTGAAATAATTTTAAGCTAAACTCTCTCACTGCAAATAAAGAATTGTGTTTAGATATGAGTCAAATAAATGTGCTCCTAAATATAAAAAAATCAAAACCAGCAGGGCTGGCTCCAGCTTTTTTGCCACCCCAAGCAGCAGGGGAAAAAAAAGGCAACCCGCGATCAGCGGCATTTCAGTGGGAGCTCTACCACCACCATGTAATTCTTCTGTGGCAATTCGGTGGCAGATCCTTACCTCCGAGAAGGAGAGAGGGACCCGATGCCGAATTGCCGCCGAAGAGCCGAATGTCCCGCCTCTCTCCGTTGGGCGCCCCAAGCACCCTCTTGCTGTGCTGGTGCCTGGAGACGGCCCTGAAAACAAGACAATGTTCACGACCTGTGATTCACTTTCTAAATCTAGCAAAATTAAATGGATGATTGATTATGGGCCTTTACAACTTATTTTCAAGACCCATTATTCAAGCTGAAGCACCTTCATATCCCAGACTTATAAAGACAGGCAGGCCATGCTCCTGAAGAAAAGACTATATTGTTTTGGAAAAGATAGTTTAAACATAAGAGAAGTAAGGAAATGAGTTAGAAATGTACTTGCGCACATACACTCGTCTGGATTTTCAAAGGTATTTAGGCGCCTAAAAATGCAGCTAGTGGAATTTTCAAAAGTGCTTAGGCACCTAACTTCCAAATCTGGGCTTCAGTGGCCACGCTCTGCCCTTGGTTACCTGCATGTAACTCTATTGATTTCACTGTTAATCATAAAGTAGTGTTTAAATGAGCTTCACTAAAGCAGCATTTAAACCCTAACATCTACAATATGGAGACTATACTGGCATAATACTGTTGGCATAAACCCGTAGTTTAGATGCCGCCTATACTGAGAAACCTTTTTCTGTGGGTGTTGGAATACCACCTCCCTGAATGACAATAGCTATGTTGATTTAAGCATTCTTCCGTTGACATAGCTGTGTCTACACTGGAGGTTAGGTCAGCATAGCTAACTGGTATGTTTTTTTTTTTTCATTCCCCTGACCGATGTAGCTATGTCAACCTAACTTTAAAGTGTAGACCAAGCCTTATACTCAGAAGGAAACCGAAAGAGTTACTAATAATTGCTAAAGGGCCATCTGTATAAGGAAGAAGCTTCTGAAAAGAGCGTGAGAGAATAGGATCAGGCAATCATTTGGTCAGTATAACTTTGTAGATGAGAGAGAGAGAGAAAGTCCATGGAGACTGGAGAAAAAAGGATGAAAATAAAGAGGGAAGTGAATGGTAATAACTGGGCTGTAGGTATTTAGGGGGCTCAACAGCAAGTCTGTTATAGGGTAGAAATTACTAAATAGCCTTACTGGCTCCCTGCTACAAACTAGAGGGGAGCCCCTGCTGAGTGGGAGGGTTGGGGAGCCTAGTCGCGTTGGGCAGCCTGGCTGGAGGAGGCGAGGGAGAAAAACAACAAAGAAATATGACAGTGAGTTTTCCCTTTCCAAGCTTTTATTAGCTTTGAGTTTGAACTTTTTGTTATGCAGCCAAAAGAGGTGAAAGTGAGCCAGTACTGAATGCTCCACCTATTCGCCAGTATACTACTGCACCCTTTTTTACCGGTACTCCATACCGGCTTACTTTCACCTCTGGACTACAGTCCTGCAAGAACAAATGCGCATACTTTACACGCTGTGTTGTCATCAGTGGGGCTACTGCAACTATTCTAAATAGTGTGGCCCCCAAGAACACGTGTCATTTTGGGTACAAAACTTCACAATTTCAACAATCCACAAAGAGAATGTGTCTGACCCACTTGGTATGCCGTCTCTGCATTCAGAATTTTGTTGTAGCAATGATGACAGAGCATGGACTTTGTTGATGCATTGTATCAGAGGAGGAACTAGACGGGAGGGATGGATCGATGTGACAAATTAATTGTGTTCCTCTATTCTGGAAACAGAGGGTATTTGGCACATAACATACACTTTTGGTAAAGTTGCTGGACCTTTACTTTCCCAAATGACTTCTTAAAGTAGAGATTTTTGTGGAAACTGAAGTTCTGTGTAATTGAAATTTTCAGCGCTGTGAAGCAGCTTGATGACATTCTTTTAATGGTTGTTTTTTGGAACAGACTCTCATTTTCCTTATCTAAATGATTCTTTGTGTTACACAGAAAATACTAGCATATTTCAGAGAATTTCTGTGCTATAGAAACCGAATAATCTCAGTATTTTCTGTCAAAACAGTGCTGATTTTGCTGGTTTTGAGAACTGTTATTCAGTATAGACTGCTATTCTGAGCTTTTCCTTATCTGAGTTTCATAATGCTAATCTTTATAGATAACTAGCTTGTATGTGGTTCTCAGGCTCTGGAATACATTGCTTCTGGTATTTTTCCAACAGTTCTTGTCTTTCCATTTCTTGAACACCTTGTTTATTATTATTTCTTAAATATTGGGAAGCTATAGATCTGAATTGGCTGTGACATCAAGTGCACATTGATAACTAAGGTTAAGCAACCACAGCACATAGGGCAGACTTTGGTCAGCATGTCACATAGACCTTTTGTTTGTTTGTTTGTTTTTTTGGAGTGACAATCCTTGATGTGTAATGTAAAAGGGTGCCTGTACTCTTTTCTTGACCGCCTTTATGATAAAGACTATAAGCATCTAAAAATACATAAATATTGTTTATTGTAATGACAGTTTAATCTATTTGATTACTTATTTAGCTAATTGCCTAAACCATATAAACTCTTCTTTCAGTTACATTAACTTCAGTGTCATCTTCAGCCTCAGATCAGCAGCTGAACAATGTTTTAAGTTGAAGATATAGCAGAATGAACAGAACAATCTTTCCAAACACTTAAGCGTTTGAATAGAAACTGTTTTACATCTTCCTTACAATGATCCATTGTGTAGATGTTATCATGAATCTGATCAAAGTTACTGAGTCACACTGGATCTTTGACTTAGAGAACATAAGGTCAGTATTTCAGTGAAGACCTCAAATAGAAAAATACTTTCATTCTTATCAAGACAACAAAGGGCTCTAAGCCATTGCTATGTAGTTAGCATATTTTGAGGGTCTCACAAGACAAAGTGCTTGTCAGTTATAATTCTACCATTACTCTGCATAACAGCCCTTCAGCCTTGTACTCTTCAAAGGTAGAACAACTCTGAGCTGCACCAAACATGGTGTGTATCTAGTCCTCCCATTCAGAACAAGTAGCTGAAACAAAATAATGCCAACTGACTTTAAGGCAATTTCCTTCCCTCTGTGGTAATTTCCGCTTCTCATATTAATAGATTCACTGAATAAAACTTGACATCTTGTTACCATGCATATACTTCACTTCTCAACCTGTGCTCAATCAATTCACAAGGAAATGCTACTTTATATATGTGAAATGCACAAAAAATTACTCTACTTAACTTGCACAAAAAATGAAAATGCTTTTAATTCACACTTTTGCAACAAAAAAACAACAACAAAGTTTATCATGACTTCTGGCACTTTCTGGGCTGTTGCTGTAAGGTAATTATAGTAATGAATTTTTAGTCTAAAATACTAGACTGTAGTTAGTAAGTATAAGGTTGGAAATCATGTTTTGTTCATGTCTGAATAGATTACATAAGAAACGTGTAGCTTAATTAGAAATATTGCATACTGCAGTAAATATTCAGAGGACAAAATGCCAAAACCAAGAGAAAAAATTAACTCTATCAGATTACCAGAAGATAGGGGGGTTTTTTTTTGGTTTTTTTTTTTTTTAATTTTGAACTTTCTCTAGAATGGAAAGATGATGGTGGGCTTAAATGATTGTTCACAACATTAAGTATATGTGAATGAAAATATTTTAAAGGTTTATTAGTCAATGCAGTTCTTTTTAATGCATGAACAGAGTTTGAATCTTGCTATATTTATTTAGATGTACACTTATTTTAAAAAATATACATTTTGGAATTACATCTGAGGTTCTTCAATACGTACAACTCAGAGTATGCAATTTAAAGATGTTCCTGTGATTTTATACTACAGTACTTTATAATTGAGAAATATAAAATCATACTGAGGCATGCAGGCCTCAACATTGACTTAAACTGGAGACCTGCATGTATGTTGGGACAAAATTTGGCCTGTTATTACTTTGCTTATTTAGCTAATGGTTTTTAAAAGCAAACGAAAGATGTATTTTTCTTCTAGAAAAAATATTTAGGTTATGCTACAGGTCTGGCAGATAATATGGTTTGAACAGAGTTAATATAGTCTAGTGAATAGGGGAAATAGCTGTGATTCAGGACACCTGGGTTTGATTTCCTGCTTTGCCACTGAATGGCAATTTTATCTTGGTCAAGTTACATACTCTCTCTCACCTCAGTTTTCCCATCTGTGTACTGGTTGGTATCTGTCTTGATAAAGTGCTTTGACATCCACGGAAGATAAAGCTACTAATATGTGTGTTTATATGATAAATTTATTATAAGTGTTGTTATTAACTCAGTTAAGGATTTTATTTGCAGTCAGATACAATCTTTTCATTTTGGTCATGTTGTTTACTTTCCCCATTGTGTTTTTTTGTATACTGATAAATCACTATTTCAAGGCTAGGGTATTGAAATATGGAGTTCCTGCATGCCATCACATAATGTCTGATGTTCAGCTGAATGCTGCTTTGTTAAATAAAATTGAGATGCCTAGGGCATGGCTCAACAGATGTTACAGTTACTCCAGCCGTTACACTAATTTTAACATAATTATACTGTACTGAAGAATTCAAACTTCGCATTCAGTAACTTCCTAAGTTTAAAGTACTTAATATTGTGTAGCATGAGTGTTTTTTAGCAAGTCCATTCCTTATGGTAAACAAAAATAATCTTTGTTGTATTATTTTTGTGACTTGATTACATGCTGTTACCCTACTTAAATACTATACTGCTTGAAACAAGTTTAAAGTCAAATTGCATTTGTTAGATCTAATACTCATAGCTTTTTTTCCTTTTATGCACTGGGGGACTATTCACAGACATGCCTAAAAGCAAGAGGAAAGATAAGTGTTCATGAAGGGAGATGAGAAGCAAAGGTCTGCAGGCTCTGAAGCTTCATAAGAAACTCAAGGAGAGTGTGAAAATCCAGTTGATGTTGGATTTTCCAAATATGGACAAGAAAATTAAAGAGAAACCTGGACCTTAGCTTCCAAAATATGGGTGTTAGCATGAAAACCTCCAAGCTTAGTTACCAGCTTGGACCTGGTATCGCTACCACCAGCTAGGAATTATACAGTGCCTAGCTCACTGTGGTCTCCCCAAAACCTTCCCTGGGGGACCCCCAGACTCAGATGCCTTGAGTCTTACAACAAAGGGAAATAACTCCCTCCCCTTGTTTCCTTGTTACTTCCTCCCAGGCTCCCCTCCCTAGACAACCCTAGGAGATTCCCTGCTTCCAGTCCTGGAAACACAAGTACCGAGAGATCTAATCTCTCTTTCCCCTCACCCAGAGGGTATGCAAAGTCAGGCTTAGTAAATCTAACACAAAGATTTCCCCCCTGACTTCTTCCTCCCACCAATTCCTTGGTGAGCTGCAGACTCAATTCCCTGGAGTCCCCACTAAAGAAAAACTCCAATTATGACAGGGAGATATACACATTGATACAGGAAAGAAATAGTGAAATCAGATACATTTTATTTTTAAAGTAATAGAATGATTTTTTTTTAAATATGGAAATAATTGAACACCTGGATCAGCAAAAATTGATGTGTTTAGAACTGTAAATCTGATCAGTGCAGAAGAAAATTCAGAATGCTTATGTCCAAGTTTAGGAATGGACTTGGAATACCAAGTCGGGGATTGGTGAGGCCCTCAGCAGGCAAGATTTGTGCGCTGTTCCCATATCCTGCTGGGAAGCTAATGGACTCAAGTAGAAGATATGTTCAATATTGGGTTTTAGTCATGTAACAATTACGAAGTAGTTCTATAGCCTTTAGTGGGACTAGTGAATATGATTCTGGTATTGGGCCCTTGTTGGTTTCATGTACTTGCCAATGGAGGAAAAATGAACAGGTGATGAAGTAAGAAAAGGGAAGAAAATCTTCACTAGAAATAGTCTCCCCCTCTAGAATGGAGTTATTTTTACTGAAGAATTAATATGATAATGCCATGACATTACAAACAATTATAAAGAAAGAAAATTGGTTTTGAATAGAAATTAATTTTAGGAAAAAATAGTGAAGGAAAGAAAACTGTATCAGTTGCTTAAAAATGTTCCAACACTGTAAAATGGGAACTTGCTAACACATTTGTTAATATAATTATATAAAAAAGACATTTTTATATTTCCCTATTTCCCTACTCTAGTATTAAAAGGAGTTTTTTGTCAAGCAGTAACAATTTATTTTATATGGAAACTGCTGTATTATTGTCTGATGGCCATTTTATATCCATAAAAGAAATGGATTAAAGACAATTAAACAGTATTTTTAAGTGTTTACAGTATGTGGCATGCTAACAACAAACTTTATCTGAAATAGTTCCAAGAAGAATGTGGTCAGATTTATATTCCAGTAGTTAACCAGGTATGTTTTCTCATTTCCTGATAATATCCACCATTTTGCAAATTTTAAGCATGATATTTCATTTCAGAGACCACTCAGTGAAATGTTACTTGTAATTTTATGAAACATGTTACTATAGTTGTGTGAAAGACAACCTATAATATTTAGAGGAGGATTGCACTGATTTCCTGTGTGGTGTTCATAGTATTTAAAAAAAAAAACTGTTTTCCATATGGATCATTACTAGACTTGTCTTATTTATTACTTGTACAGAATATTTAGAATACCTACATATGCCCTGTTTCTAATCTCACTCTTTTGTATTGGTGAGTTATTCATACTGTTGGCTTCCTACAGATATTCATGCAGCATGATGGAATGCCTTAGATGCTTGGTATTCAAACAAATCTTCAATGATCAACTGCACACTTACGGGCTAGGCTAAGCAATATTAATATCTGATGAGCAATATGAGTATATGTGTCTCTGCATAGTACATGTGAAGTATCGCAGACAGGTGTTTGTTTTAAGGAACATTCAGTCTCAAGGTCTAACAAGTACTACCAAACGTTTGAATGTGAATTGCAAATAATTTCACCTAAGCTCCTTTTATAGCTGTAAAAATGCTGCAAGTCTGAAAAATGCTTATTGATTGAACATGTGTGAATCAAGGGGGGAGAATGTTCCCTTTCATGTGAGACAGTCTGTATTAGTGAGTAGCATACAGGAATGGAGTCTGAGAGGCATATTTCTCTGACATGAGGGGCAGAAGTTGTTGCAACACTGATCTGCTTTCTTCACGAAACTAGATTCGGGGGTAGTTTGGGGAAAGGTAGAAAAATTGTATATGTTGGTTTTCCAGAATGAGTTAATTTACTGCCTGTGAGCTACTTTTCCCTTCTCTGTCTTTGCTGCTCACATCAAGAAAGGAGTGCCTTCCCAGACAGCCTACTTTGAAAAAGAAATGAAAAAATAAATGCCTAAAATGGATTAAAGAAAACCAAGAGATTGAGTTGTGGATACATGGGCTCAAAGGGTTGAAGCATTCTTTTCTCGCTGCTTCTTTTCTTTCCTCTCCCCTTGCTGACATGACTTGATGAGAAGCTGGATATATTACTCAGTGGAGTTACTCTACCACTTTCAACAGAACTGGCAGGAAGACCTCTGGGCACCAATGCTTGGTCCTTCTCCATCCTCCTCTAACTTAGCCCAACCAATTTCCTCTTCACTTCCACCCTAATGTTGAAGACAGACCTAGCATCTGCTTCTGGTCAGGGCCCAGGTACCTCCAGCTGGCCAGTCTCCTTCTGGCACATACACCCCCTCTTTAACAGGTTTCAAATTGTGCTCTGGACAGACTTGCAGTAGCAAAACATAGATAAACAGGAGGAGTCAATGGTTGAGAGAGAGGCAGTACACTGGCAACTGCTCAGTCTGACTTCAGAGGTTAGCTGTTGAGCTTTAAAGGGCACCACACTGGCAGAGGAGCTGCAGGAGAAAAGTGGAAGGTGAAGGTTGGGGGTCAAAGTGATGACACATTTCCATATGTCAAATGTCATTGTCTCTCCCCTCACTACCACTGCATACAAATATACATAGCTCATGAATATGGGGTCCCATTACCTCCATTATTCGTCCACACACTGATGGCATATTCCAATCCCCAGGGCATCCTCTACCTACCAAACCCAAAAATTACACTCACCCATCCCCTGCTGCTAAAGGTGTCTTATAAGTTGTCTTATCCATCCCTGTTCCCTCTCTAATCTTGACCAAAAAAAAAGTTCAATTTAATGGTTCAGTTATTTGGTCACTCTATATATACATCAAGTGGAACTGGTTGCATGGGAAGAAGCAGCTAGAAACAAAGAGGATTTTCTTCTGAGGCTGGATGGATCAGGACTTGTGCCAGAAAAGAATTCTGCCCCTCCTTCCTGATACCAGAAATCCTTATTGACTGCATACACTCTTGCGTTCCTTCTAAAATATTTTAAAAAAAACCAATTCCCAGATGTTATCCACCTTGGAATTAGCCAGGTTTCTAAGTTTTAAATCAGCTTTATTTGTATTGAAACACATGCAGCAATAGTAAGATGACCTTGTAATTCAATACACAACATACTCCAGGTTTAACAAACCAAAATACCCTAATATAAGTAATAAATAGAAAATTTAATAGCTGTTAAAAGAATTATTTTTGCACTAAAGTTGTTGGCTTAATATGTTACCACAGTGTAGAACATTACAAGTGTAGTAGTCTGATGACGTATGAAAAGATTCATCAGGTGTCTTCCAAGAGATGGCTATTTCTAGAATGTGATCTAAACTTGGGTCTACCAGATTTCCAGAATAAGCAGCCCAAAAGTACCATGAACAGCAGCTCGTTGCAGAAAGCACTGTCTATTGCCATTCTGCTTTTTAAAGTAGGGATTAACCCTTTTTAGCTCTTGATGTAGTGAAAGAGAGACTAAGCCTTTCTGGACTGATTGTGATACACCTTCTTGAAAAAACATGACCTGGGTTGTCCTGATGGATGGCTCTCAAGTCATTAAAGTGGACTTAATTGAAAAGAAAGCAAACTGTATATCTATGCATATTTGTTTCTGAATATGCATTATAGACCTTAATAATATTCTTAGTGAAAGCATATATGAGTAGATAAACCTAGTAGGCCAGTGCTAACATGATAAACTAATATCAGACCAACAATAATGGCAGACACAAAATAATTTATCATTTTGTTGCTGAACAAGTAAACATAAATTGCATGTAAACAGACACACACAATCTCTCTCTTCAACCACAAGCAAATTCTTGTGATCTCTGTATATAAACTTTACCTTTATGACCATAGTAACATTTTGTCATATAAACCAGGTAGCCCCAAGTGAGGCTTTCCCACCACAATAGTACCAGAACACACTACCTTTTTATTCAGAATACTATGGTAGAATACATTTCTATGTTCACAGATGGAGTTTCTTGCTCATTTCACAGGGAAAAAAAAATACAGTCGAATGCTCTTTTCAATATATGCATTGGGTTATAAAGGGAGTTTCAGAGATACTGTAGTATCAGCTGCACATGAACAGCTTGTGGTTTGAAGAGGGAACCTGGGATAGAGGCATCCAACCTCCCGTATCCAATTTTACCCAGTGGACTATTGCATTAAACAATCTTATTGTGTGTTAAGAATTTCATTTTGTCTTTTGGAATATAGGCTCATTTGTTCAAAGTTTCTGTGAAAACAGATACAGTATATGTTGTGTATCGCATCAGTATTTTCATTTAATATTTTATATTTCAGAAAGTCTGAAAAATATTTTTTGAGAGAATTTAAGTGCACCTTTTCAGATTTAGCAGGGTGAGACATTCTATTTCTAGCATAACATTAGGTCTGATGTGGTTTATTGACTTGTATAAGTGAGTTAAAGTCAGATTAATATATGTTACAATATGGTTTTTAACTCTAGCGGGCACGTAGGTTTTGTTTCACAGAAGGTTGATTGAAGAATTTAAAGACAATCAGGAAAAAAAATTAGTAATCGAGTCCTTTTTAATGACTGGACCTAGACTTTGAGTGTTCTTTGACATCAATCAGTCCATTATTTTTTAAAGAACATGGTAAATTGTTACTTCTCAGCGTGGCCTGCATTTATTCAGTAGTGTTCTTTCTGTATATTCCCTTTTGACTAAAGGAATGCTTTCGCCTTGCCTCAGATATGTAGGACACAGCATCTCTAAATTGTATCTGGTGAATGTGCAAAAATACCATGTGAGACAAGCTTTGGTAGTTCTGTGTATCGGATCAGTAGTTGTTTACTTAGTTTTCACCATAGCTGTTTATAATCAGAAGTTATGTAGATCTAAATATTTGAAAAAAACCCGCACATTATTTTTTTAGTCCATTCTTCTGGAATTTAAGGCATGTAACTTACAAAGAAATGTTTTTCATTGATAAACAAGACTCTGAAGTAAAAATGAATGGACGGACATAGAGTATGTCAGGATTATAATAATGTGTGTAACATTCATTAAATTGTTTTTCGTTAAATAATGTATTCAGACTGACTAGTGTTTCCCAGCTTCTACATCACCCATTATGTTTTCTAGTAAATTAAAGCTAGAAAACCTTTGTCAGAATTATAATACTCAAACTGACATCTAATTCCTCCAGACAATAGGTACAAGTCTGCAAGCCTCTCTAATTCCTTCCAGTCTTTACATTTATTGATTCTTTTGTAGACCTGTTTCATCTAATCTATTACAGACAACACCAGTTAAAAGTGTAAAGTTTAGGCATATTTGACCTAAGGCACATTAAAAACAGTAGCTTCCTGGCATGCCTTCCATGAATCCCAGGGCTATTGTTTTTAATTGAAGCAAAATTTTAATCTGCATTTTGCTAAACACATTTGAAGTGTTACGTTGATTGTAAAGATTGGCATGTTAATTTTTGATCTGACCTCGACTTCTCAGGGGAAAAAAAATCCATTTCTGATGTCAATTTAGTTCAGTTATCATTTGTTACCCTAGGCTCTAAATGTTTTTTATTAGTTAAGTTAGCTTCAGCACTGCAGTGCACTTTGATGCAAAGCTTACTTTTGCCATGCCTTTGAAATACTGTTTTACATATTTAAATGTAAATATTTTACATGGTGTATCATCTCAAATATATTTTTTTTGTATTTGTATTTCATGTTAATGAGGAATTTTATTGAAAAGTTTTTGCAGTGATTCCATCTGTAATCTCCGTACAGATGTATCAGTACACTAGGTTTTACTGGAATTAACATAATATAACATTTTTATTATACACTGTTCTTTGGAATTATGCCTTTTGTGCATGTCTTACACTGTAAAACATATCATATAAATAATTGATAATAAACAAACAAATCCTACATTTGCCTCAGTGTTCTTCTCCAGTTTCAAGGCTTTGAAGTTCAGTAAATAATGTATGGTACTTATTAGTGTAGATGAATCCAGCAGTGTCCTTGATCTTAGTTGCTTTTTGTCCTACTTGTTTCTGAGCAGAATTTTTAAGAGATCCTTCTGATTGGTAACTAAATGGAATGATGCAGGAAGTGTTGAAGTTGATATAGATGTTGCAAATTGTGGGATTCATTCAAATGTGCAGAAAATTAAACTGGAGATTCCCCACACACACACACACACATCCCATCTATATCCACATATATAAATATAAACCAAAGAATTCTTGGACTGTTTTAAAACCTTGTCATGTTGTCTTTAGAAACAAACGTGCTTGTAAGTTGCATACGACAATGGCAGAATGAAATGTATTGAGGTTTTTGAGTGTATGTGAAAGGAAGCAGAAAAGATACCAAGAGGCAGATTATTTAACATGCTTTTTACCTGCAAAAATTCAGTCAGGATGTCTGCTAGTCAGATTAAATACCCCTCAAAGTCCAAATATGATTGCCAGGAAGAAAATGTGATGATGAGACATAAGGCTAATAAGTTATAAGCCAGATTTAGTTGGGCATTTAACTAAATAGTCTCCTGTCCTTTTTCTGCTGCTCTTCTGTTATTTGTGCAACCAACCCAACAATTTCAGAGTTAATTAATAAGGGATTCAAGGGAGTATTTGAGGCCATGTGTACTTTGTTTATGATGGTTTTGTCTGTGCTTTCCTGCTTAAGTTCCAATACTTCAGTAATTTTACTCAATTTGCATAATGTTTCTGAAATATACAAAATTAAAAATAATATAAATTTTAGGTTTTGTTTTTTTTTGTATGTTCTGGATTATGCATGGGAAATCAGAAGATACTTCAATAGGCAACACCCCAAGTGGTAAAACAAAGAGCTTTGAATGACCATCATTTCACTTTTAAACTCACCCTCTTTTAAGACCTTTCTTTTCAATAGTTACATTTTTAAAAGGAAAAATCTTTCATTTCTTCCAGCTGTAGCTTTCATGCACCTAGGGTATGAGTCTTACCCACAGTCCAGCTCTTTTATACAAGGTAAAAAGTTCATAAAACCCCATCCTGCTTATGAGAAGATTGCCCAGGTGCATGCACTGCAAAAGACAGCCAATAAAGCTGCCCTTGGAAGACTCTTGCAATTCCTGGCATAGGGAGTAGGGTTGTCGTTATAGTGTGATTCCCTTGTACAGACAAAGGGATACAAAATGATCGATGCTTTACCAAAAGTAAGGCATTTTGAAGTCATTTAACTTCAAAAAAATGATATATTTTTGAAAATTTCAGAATGTCCTAATTTCAATAAGACTTTACTTTAACAATTTTAAAGCATTACTTTTAGTTTTTGTGCTCCCAAGAGGATAAAAATGAGCCTTAATTATGGAGAGACCAAAACTTCTCAATATATATAACACACTGAGACTAGAACTGTGGCCCTGCAGCTCCAAACACAGGCCTGTACTGTTACCTTGGGTTATCTGAACCCAAAACTATGGTAACTAGTGTCTGTTTTCCAGGTGGTGTCAGAAAATAAATCAATGGGGGACAAAGCTCCTCTAATAACTCCTCCTTGGATAAATGATTGGTACATACACGAATGCTTTCAATCAATATTTCTTGTTTTTATTGAGTTTACCGCACACATCTAAAGTAGCAGTAGTCTAGAGCATACCAGATATAGCTACCCAGAGACTGGGATGGCGTTGAGTGGTCAGCAGCAGGGTTCTGGTGGCCAGCCTTCCTCCTTGATGCTGGGGAATTGGGTATCAGACTCCTAGCTTGTCAAAATCTCTCCAAAAACTTCTCCAAAGTGCACATTCTAACCCATTTCTTTTATAGGTCACTCAAAGCAAAGTACATAACTTCTAGTAATCCCCAGCAAGCAAAGAACTCATTATTTCTATTTATCAGCAAAGCAACTCCCAGCAAAAAACTCTGACACTCAGAGCCAATGTCAGCTATTCACACTCCCTTCCATTTTCATGAATCTGTGTCCTGATGTATCCTAGTTACAAACACTGCAGTGGTTCTGTCTGCCTCAGCAAAGACCAAATTATTCCTGACTACGTGGTATCCTTGCTTCCAGTTTATGGTGGCTGAGTACACAGAACAGATTCAGTTTCATGTCAGGTCCAGCTTATGTCAAGTCCAGTTCTCTCGTAATACTACTACTTGAGCTTAAGGAAAAACTCTGTGAGCTATCTGTCATAAACAGATAGTTAAGGGTTAATGTTTCTTTTACCTGTAAAGGGTTAACAAACAGGGAACCAAAAACACCTGACCAGAGGACCAATCAGGAAACAAGATACTTTCAAATCGTGGTGGAGGGAAGCCTTTGTTTGTGTTTTTTGGGTTTTGCTTTGTTCTCTCTGGGTCCTGAAAGGGACTAGATGTGCAACCAGGTTTCTTGCCAATCTCCCTGCTACAGTCTCTTGTATATTCAGAATAGTGAGTATTAAATAGAAAGGTGGTTATAGTCTTTTGATTGTTTGTTTTCTGTATTTGCAAATGTGTAGTTTGCTGGAAGTATTTTAAATTGTATTTTGCTGGAGGGAGGCTTCTCTCTAGTGTCTATAAGCTGAAAGACCCTGTAACTTTTACCATCTAAATTACAGAGACAATTTTTACTTTTTTTCTTTCTTTGTATTAGAAGTTTTCTTTTTAAGACCTGTTTGATTTTTTCTCCTTGTTGAGGCTCAAGGGAATTGAGTCTGTACTTACCAGGGAATTGGTGAGAGAAGAGAGGGGGGAAAGGTAGAATCCCTTTGTTAGATTCACGGAGCTTGAATCTGTCTATCTCTCCAGGATAGCCCAGGGAGGGAACGCCTGGAGGGGGAGAGAAAGGGGGGAAACAAACCTGATTTCTCTGTGTTGTGATTCAAGGAGTTTGAATCACAGTGATCTTCCAGGGTAACCCAGGGAGGGGAAGCCTGGGAGAGGCAACGGTGAGGGAAAGGGTTTACTTTCCTTGTGTTAAGATCCAGAGGGTCTGGGTCTTGGGGTTCCCTGGGAAAAGTTTGGGGGGACCAGAGCGTACCAGGCACTGGTGGCAGCATATCAGATCTAAGCAGGTAATTAAGCTTAGAGGAATTCATGCTAGTACCCCATTTTTTGGACTCTAAGGTTCAGATTGGGGAAATATACCATGACACTATCAAATTTAGAATTTGTGATGTTGTTTGTAAACTGGAATAAGTCAGTAGAGGACAACGTACATAGATGCACTGTGCCACCTCCTGCTCCTACTGAAGTTGCTGGTAAAAAACTTTCTGTTTAACATTAATGTGATTGTGATGGGGTGTACTAGGCGCGAAGAACCCATTCTGGAGGCCAAGAGAAGAGCAGAAAAGGTGAGTCCTCCAAGCCGTTTAGAGAGGCAGCGTGGGAAACAGCTTATTAGCAAAGAAAGGCTGCTTCTCTGCAGCCTATCAGAGCTCAGCAGGCTCATATGAAAGGAACTGCTGGGCCTGAGAAGTTCATTTATTGCCAGAGAAGCAAGGATGATAGTTCTGGCTTGTTGTAGAAGTTCCATTACCTGAACAGAACGGTTGCTCACAGGGACAAGGGGAAAAAAGTAAGTGTTCCTGGCTAGCTACTGGGACTCAAGCAAGACTTCAGCCTGAGGTAAGAGTGAAGCTGAATGAGCTGGGACTATAGGGAAGTGACCCAGTGAATAGTAACTGCAACATGTTAAAGGGATGCAGCAAATGGCTACTATCTGTAGGGTCCCTAGGATGGGACCTGGTGTAGTGGGCAGGCTTGGGTTCCCCCCCCCCTCACCTGCACACACACAGCTGCAGGTGAGGTGGCTGAGTGCCCTGAGAAGGGAGTTTACAGAGGCCCAAGGAGGGATAAAAGTAGATCCCAAAGAGGGTCAGCATTTGTGGACTTTGATACTCCCAGAAGGGAACTGAATTGAGAGAGCAACTCAGCTGGAGAACTGGGGTCGGTTGAGGGAGGAGTATAAAAATATTTCTCGAGCATGCAGGAGTGTAATCAGGAAGGCCAAAGCACAATTGGAGTTGCAGCTAGCGAGGGATATGAAGCATAACAAGAAGGGTTTCTACGAGTATGTTAGCAACAAGAAGAAGGTCAGGAATACTGTGGGACCCTTACTGAATGGGGGAGGCAATCTAGTGACAGATGATGTGGAAAAAGCTGAAGTACTCAATGCTTTTTTTGCCTCAGTCTTCACAGACAAGGTCAGCTCCCACACTGCTGTCCTGGGTGACAGAGTATGGGGAGGTGAGCAGCCCTCAGTGGTGCACAAACAGATTAAGGATTATTTAGGAAAGCTGGACATGCACAAGTCGATGTCCAGATCTAATGCATCCCAAGGTGCTGAGGGAATTTTCTCATGTGATTGCAGAGCCATTGACCATTATCTTTGAATACTCGTGGTGATTAGAGGCAGTCCTCGACGATTGGAAAAAGGCAAATATAGTGCCCATGTTCTAAAAAAGGGAAGGAGGAGAATCTGGGGAACTACAGACTGGTCAGCCTCACCTCAGTCCCTGGAAAAATCATGGAGCAGGTCCTCAAGGAATCCATTTTGAAGCACTTGGAGGAGCGGAAAGGTGACCAGGAACAGTCAACATGGATTTACCAAGGGCAAGTTGTGCCTGACCAACCTAATTGCCTTCTATGATGAATAATTGTGCATATGGGGAAAGTGATGAACGTGATATATCTTGACTTTAGCAAAGCCTTTGATATGGTCTTCCACAGTATTCTTGCCAGCAAGTTAAAAAAGTATGGATTGGATGAATGGACTATAAGGTGGATAGAAAGCTGACTAGATCATCAGGCTCAATGGGTAGCGATCAATGGCTCAGTGGCTCATTGGCAGCTGGTATCAAGTAGAGTGGAAAAAGGCCTGAAGCTGGCTTTGTTTAACATCTGCATTAATGGTCTGGATGATGGGATGGATTGCATCCTCAGCAAGGTTGCGGATGATGCTAAGATGTGGGGAGAGGTTGATACACTGGGGGGGTAGGGATAGGGTCCAGAGTGACCTAGACAAATTGGAAGATTGGGCCAAAAGAAACCTGATGAGGTTCAGCAAGGACAAATGCAGAGTCCTGCACTTAGGACGGAAGAATCCCATGCACCGATACAGGCTGGGAACCAACTGGCTAAGCAGCAGTTCTGCAGAAAAGGACCTGGGGATCACAGTGGACAAGAAGCTGGATATGAGTCAACAGTTTGCCCATGTTGCCAAGAAGGCTAATGGGCTGCATTAGTAGGAGCATTGTCGGTAGATCGAGGGAAGTGATTATTCCCCTCTATTCGGCACTGGTGAGGTCACATCTGGAGTATTGAGTCCAATTTTGGTCTTCCCCCCCCTACAGAAAGAATGTGGACAAATTGGAGAGAGTCCAGCGGAGGGTAGTGAAAATTATTAGGGGGCTGGGGCACATGATTTACGAGAAGAGGCTGAGGGAACTGGACTTATTTAATCTGCAGAAGAGAAGTGATGGGGGATTTGATAGCAGCCTTCAACTGCCTGAAGTGGGTTTCCAGAGAGGATGGAGCTCGGCTGTTCTCAGTGATGGCAGATGACAGAACAAGAAGCAGTGGTGTTAAGTTGCAATGGGGGAGGTCTAGGTTAGGAAAAACTATATCACTAGGAGGATGGTGAATGAGTTATCTAGGGAGATGGTGGAATCTCCGTTCTTTGAGGCTTTTAAGGCCCGGCTTGACAAAACCCTGGCTGGGATGATTTAATTGTGGATGGTCCTGCTTTGAGCAGGGAGTTGGACTAGATGACCTCTTGAGGTCTCTTCCAACCCTGATATTCTGTGATTCTATGAGGTTCACTGTAGAGCAAAGAGTCTAGAGAGGAAGCACTTCTCCCTTCCAGAGCAAGGACTATTGGAGAATAAGCGCAGGGTGAGCTACTGAAGTTCTTTGGACAGTGTACTCCAGAGGGTTCAATTTATGTTTCGCACATGGATGTTTGACTTGTCCAGAGAGCCAAGTCACTGAAAACCCACCTGAAAAAAAACCCTGCTGGCTGAGAGCACCAGAAAAGCTGAGAGAGTACAGACAGAAACACACCCAGTAGGAGGCGCTCGCAAGAGACAAGTGGAGGCCATTACAGTGATATTGAGCTTAAAAAATCCATTTAAATAAACCGGAGCAGGATTGGCTCCACAACTGCCAAAAAGTATTAACTGTACTTTTAATGGTAACCTTTATTTTCAAATACAACTTGTGTGTAAGTTTTCAAGGTGATTTAATGGTGTGAAATATTTTAGGAATGATAAGTTATTGTCAGCAAGAGGAAAACAAAGAAACGTAGACAAAAGTCAAATTTTCAAATGGGGCAAAAAATGTTTTTATGACCTATAATAAAAAAAACTGTGAGTTTTGTGCAAATGTTGAACTACTACTCCTTTGCATTTGGAGTAAATCTAGCAATTACCATGCCACAGCAGTTTTCCAGGCCTAAGTTTTAGCGAGGCAAAAACCAAGGATATTACAGTGGAAGCTGGTTCCAGCCTTTACTACAGAGTGCTTACAACTTTACCATAATAACTTAGAACTTTTCCTTTTGTCTGGATTCCATATTTTATTCTGTTTGGATGAGTATTGAATTTAGTTTGCTTCCCACATACTCTATATAAGGTATAGAGCTGAAGTAACGAGAGTTGGCAAGTAACTCCCAAACATGCCTCACTCTGTCCTACCAGTAGTACATTTGTTGATGCTTAATCACCAGATACGGAAGGGAATAGTACATCTAGGCATAACATTAGTCATTCTGAATTAACATTGCCTGATGCTGGTATGTCAGAAATTATCTTTAGGGAATGATGGCTTCTTGCTACATTCTTGGAACCCAACCTTTTCAAATGTACCCAAATAACACTAGGTAGAGTAAAAAACAAGACGTAAAAATATTGTCATGAGTAATCATGCTCATGGGTTCTTTGAAATTACAGATATGTGATAGATTTCATAAATGGTTCAGTTCAATTCTATTACTTTTTATATGAGTTGTCTCACAGCTTGTGCTCCTTATTACCGACTAAAAGTGCAACAATCACTTTCCAATGAGAGATGGAATTTTAAGTACATAACAAATTCATTGTTGCAGTAAACATGTCAGCATGTTCAAAATCAGATTAGCGGAGGCACTAAAGCTGGACTCATCTCTGTTTAAAGGCGCGGTGGAGGGGCTGCTGTCGGTGCATCCTCTGAAAGAGACCTTGACATTGAGTTTACACATCCCTTGGTATAAAATGGTCCCAACTTGTTAATCTTTTACCGCAAGTGATATTAGTTGGCAGTAAAAAGCATCTGGATGGCTTTCTGGGCAGAGGTGGTCTGATGTTATTCCATCTTTTTGTCAGGCTTGTGGCAAGGTCTTAGATCAGGATAGTAGATCAGACCCTGTGCCTGAAATCTTGGGTAGTAATGGTGACATGAAGATATCTTGTCTATTAGCCTTCCATGTTTCATACAGACCTCATTGCAGTTACCCTTAGCATTTTCAGCTTCCAGATTGATTACTGCAAGGTACCCTATACCTGTTTTGAAAATAAAGTTTGCCTGGAAAACTGCTGACATTTCCCAAGATAAAGCTTCCTAGGGTGCTTTCAGCAGAGGGGTCTTTCCTAAGGGACTAGAAACCTCCATAAACTTGTCCAAACTCAGATGTGGCAGGCTTCAGGACCCACTGCATGGCACACTTGTTCCTACAGGTTTTTAACTGGGACATTTAATTTAACCATTTTGAGGCATTGAGGTAACAATTTGTCTCAGTATGTTTTTGGACTACCTTATCACAGGGAGACCAGATAGCAAGTGTGAAAAATTGGGATGGGGGGGTTGGGTTCAATAGTTGCCTGTATAAGACAAAGTCCTTCTCTATCAGGATATCTGGTCACCCTGTGTCCGGATGGCTTTATTTTCTTTGTCTGTTTTTCTTTTTAGAGAATTTATAGCACCTGGATGCTACAGTAATGGCTACTGTATGTAAATGTATAAGTAAATCATTAGACTCTAATTTTTCTGCCTAGTCTGTTCATTATCTTAGGGACATAGTACTTGTTAAAAAGTATATCCTTGTTTTGTTGTGTGTTTATGGTAAATGATAAAATACAGCCTCTACCAGAGAGGTACCTGCACTGTTAGAATTTCTGAACTAGATGCTTTTGGCATTCCAACTCTGAAATTAGGATCATATTACATCAGGATCTTAAAGACAAATTTTGAATTATAAACTACCCAAGAAAATTACCAGTGAGGCTGGGGGAAAAAAGACAACAGCAGCAGCTCCACATTACTTGTTTACATGTGGAAAATGTTTGATTATAACATATTTGATATAAATCTATAGTCCTTGCATATGTGATTATATTATGTTACTCTCAATTTATATATACTAAAAAGGCAGGTATCTTATTGAACATCCCTTCAAAAGTGACACACAGATATTCTTACTACATTAATAGTTCTCTTGTTTGGAGCCAAACTGCTTCAAGTGTGAATTATTAACAAATAAAAAATACCATTCAAACAAACTAATTAGGTACCATTTGCACACAGAGGTTTTACTTGTATTACTTATGTATTATTTGGCTAGTACTGCCGTAAAGCATTATTTTATAAAGCACTTTATATAAAGTTACATCATGTCATTTATGGAAATTGAATCACATGAAACTTTATTCTTCTTCAAGTTCTGTAGTGATTCATTGACCGATTCACAGCTCCAGAAGGTCTAAACCTTCCCTTCATGTATGGTCTTCCATTAGGGTTGCCAAATTTCTAATTGCACAAAACCAAACACCCTAGCCCTGCCCCTTCCCTAAAGCCCTGCCACTGATCACTACATTCGCCCTCCCTCACTTTCAGGGGGTTGGGGTGGAGGAGAGGTTGAGTGCTCCAGCTGGAGATGCGGGCTATGGGGTGAGGCAGGGGATAGACTCATAGAGTCTAGGACAGGAAGGGACCTCGAGAGGTCATCGAGTCCAGTCCCCTGCCCTCATGGCAGGACCAAATACTGTCTAGACCATCCCTGATAGACATTTATCTAACCTACTCTTAAATATCTCCAGCGATGGAGATTCCACAACTTCCCTAGGCAATCTATTCCAGTGTTTAACTACCCTGACAGTTAGGAACTTTTTCCTAATGTCCAACCTAAATCTCCCTTGCTGCAGTTTAAGCCCATTGCTTCTTGTAATGGGATGAGGGGTTTGGGATGCAGGGGGGGCTTCAGGGTGGAGGGAGGGGCCAGGGAATTCGGAGTGTGGGAGGGGCTGGGGCTTGAGGCGGGGGCTGAGGTGAAGGAGGAGGTGAGGAATCTGGGGTGAGGCCGGGGATGAGGGGTTCAGAGTGTGGGAGAGGGCTCTGGGCTGGGGCAGGGATGGGGGGTGAGAGGTTTGGGATGCAGGAGGGTGTCTGGGTTTATGGGGGGGCTCAGGGCTGGGGCAGAGGGTTGGGGCGCCAGCTTACCTTAGGCAGCTCACAGTCAGAAGCACAGCGGGGTTAAGGCAGTCTGCCTACCTGTCCTGGCAGCACACAGTGCGTGCCCCAGAAGCAGCCAGCAGATCCAGCACCTGGGGAGGGGGCAGGAGGCTCAGCATGCTGCTCTCGCCTGCAGGCACCACCATCCCAACTCCTATTAACCGGTTTCCAGCCAATGGGAGTTTGGAGCCGGTGCTCAGGGTGGGGACAGCATGCAGAGCCTCTGCCCCCCACCCTCCCGCCTAGGAGCCAGATCTGCTGGCTGCTTCCAGGGCGCAGCGAAATGCCAGGACAAGTAGGGAATAGCCTTCCTTAGCCCCGCAGCACTGCCAGCCAGACTTTTAACGGCCTGGTCGGCGGTGCTGACTGGAGCCACCAGGGTCCTCTGTCGACTGGGTGTTCTGGTCAAAAACTGGACACCTGGTCACCCTATCTTCCATTTTGGGGAATACAAAATGGCAGTATCTGCTCATTTATTTGGAGAGAGGTAATCTAATATTGAAAGAGTTTCATGGCACTGGAACTGCAGCTGAGAATTGGCATGGGAGGAAGTTGAGGAGGGAGGGGGATTTTAATGTATGTACACTTTTAAATCAAACAACAATAATAAACACATCTGCCAAAATAAGCCTGATCCCTCGGCTTGTATATTGTATCATTTCTCTCTGTCCTGTCCTGTCTTGTTTTTGGTACATTGCATGCTCTTTAATACATATACTGTGATTATGAAAGCAGCTAGTGCATGGAAGGTAATAATAAAGTCTGAGACTGTATATAGAGGTGGATCATTTTCATATATATTTCTTTTTCCATACACAGTTTTGCTCTGTACTTCGCTCCCAATTGACTAGCAATATTGTTGCAAACAAGTTTAGTGTAGTTATTCTTCTTTAGAAGAGAGATTTCATGTGCCTCCTTTGAGAGACATCTTTAATTCAATTCATTAATGCATATATCAGCCTCCTTGTTAAAAGAAATATCTAGTAGCTTATCTGAGTTTCTTTTGTACTTTTCACATTCTTGAATTCTAAATATCCAGATTTTTTTTTCTTCAACATGGAAGATCATGAGCTCCCAATCTTTGGTGCCAATACCAGTTTACTAGACTAATGGCCTTCTGTTTAACTGTGAGATTTCTACCCACAGTGAAACTTGGAGGGCTTCAAACCACAGTCGCACAATGAAGCTGCAACTGGAGCAGCCCAGTCCCCTTGTAGGTTACAGTATACATAACGGAATATTAGGAAATTTGTGACGCCGCTCCAGCACCAACCACAGACAGTCATCATCACAGAGGGCCGGGCATGTGGTCTAGTGGATAGAGCACTGGACTTGGACTTAGGAGACTTGGCTTCCCAGTGGTCTGCTGGGTGACTTGGGCAAATCATTCACTTCTCTGTGCCTCTGTACAGTTTCCACATCTGTAAAATGGGGTTAATGTTCATTTCAGTGTTTTGAGATCTTCTGGTGAAAGGTGCTATATAAAAGTTAGGTATTGTTGTTATTAAGATAGAGGGAGGGACTAAAATACAAGGCCAGAACTACCTGTAGGTAGTCATATGACTTGGATCTCATTCTGTTTACCCATTAATTTCATTTTTAGAAAGTCCTACCTGACTCAGATATATAGTTCTGTTGGTTTCATAGTGATGTCACTGGTTCAACAGCGTTTGAAGACCTTTGAAGTGTCAATAACTTTCCAACCCACCCTCTCATTCTTTAGAACAAGGGGGGAACTGGTTTATTAGCTTTCGCTTCTTTTTTTTCTCATTTCATATTTCAAATATTTCTTTGATAGATACTCTCCAAGTCTATCTACTATTGCCATTTCATGTCTGATGCAGACCTCATTGCAGTTACCTATAAAATTTTCACCTTCAGGCTCGATTACTTTATTGAACCCTGTGCTCAGTTTTAACTGGTTGGAAAGCTGCTGAAGAAGACTGACTCTCAGAAGTGTTCTGAGTGGTAGAAACAGAAGTTAAAGAGAGCAGGCATGAAAACAAATCTGAATTGCTAGACTATTACAGGGGGTAAAGATTTTAAAGTTGCTGATCTTTTTGAACATTTAAGCAAGTGCAGAATTCAGCAACTACTGTGTTAAGCAGTGCCTCTTTGCCTGCAGTACAGTTGGAGGTGTGATTGCAGAACACTCTGGCATATCTGGGCTAGCTTTAATCTGGCTAGTGTGAATACCAATAGCAGTCAAGCCACAAACACGTAGGCTTCAGCACAGTGTACAACTCTGCCCTGGGTACTTATTGGGCAGCTAGCCTACACTGAAGTCCGTGCTGCTGCAGCTTCACTCCCATTGGTGCTCGTGTTAGCTACATTAAAGCTAGCTCAGGTATGTCTACATTTGTTGCCATCACACCTCTGAATGCAGTGTAGTCATACCTTTAGTGGCAGCCTATGTTAGTGCTCTGTGATCTCCTGTTTAGTGATGGTTGATGAGAGAGAGTGTTCCTTCTGGAATGCACAAGGCATAAATATCCCCCTTCCACCAGTGCACATGGTGGGTCAGTGCCCCTAAGCTGATCCAGCTACTTCCTGTCTCTCCCCCGCCCCTCCTTACGCAGGTAAGTCCCCTTGAAATCCAGATGCAGTAGGGAGCCTTAAAGGATCCCCATCCCCTTTTCTTCCTACCAGCCATGCAAAGACTCATCACATTCAGTTGCAGTAAACACATTCCCTTTCCTGCCATGCAGTCAGTAAAGAACCTTGAGTTTGATCTCTTCGATATAAAAAGGAGTGGGTTATTGGAAAACATTGTTTTGAAGGTTGGAATCCTAAATTTAACACTAACCCAAACCCAACGTCCAAAGTAACCTAACTTTGCATACCTTCTGGGCATGCTGCAAAGCCCGTCTGATTGAGTGGGTAGATTTCTGTCTAGTGCGAAAGTGTGGGAGTTTTAAAGCTGTCACATGTCTGATCAAAGAAGTTGTGCTAAGGTGGGAAGAAATACTGCTACTTGAGTCCATTTGTTTTACTTGGTACTTCCAATTTTCTTCTGTTTTGAAGACCCAAACTTAATTATTTCACATCATACCCTTCTATTTTTGAGCAAATGTGCCTAGACCTATTCTTTGCATAGTAGAGTGAAGTGATAATAGTGGGGAACAGCCATGCAAGTTTCTACCTGGCCATTTGCCTGGGGGAGTAATTTTTTTAATGGGTGAATAAAATATCATTAATTCTTTTATGATCAGCCATTATGGCAAAGGGCACATGAGTAGATTTTGAGTTTGGACAGTAAATTTTCATGACAACTCTGCAAGGATGGCCTGTGCAGAAATGAGCAAATGTATACTACACAGTAGACAAAGTTTTTGCAAAAATAGAGACTTCTGGACACAATCTATCCCAAGGTGTATTTGTAAATGGTGTATAAGAGGTGGAGGTGTTATAAACAGCTTTAGATACATTTAGACAGATCAGGTCTTTTTCATATTTGAAAAGTAAACAGTGTACCCAACCAGATTTTTCACCTAGCAGACAGTTAACTGTGTGCTGATTGGTGAATTCTTACTAAACTAGAAGGAACATTTCTAAACAGATAAATGCTCTTTTTGTGTAAAACCAATGGATGTATAGAAACCCCAAGAGGGAGAACAAACACAGAAATGAGATAGGAGAAAAAAATTATAAAAAGGACCAAGGTAACTCTTCTACACTCCAGTGAAATTAAGGGAGCAGTAAACTTAGAGGATCTGCCTCTATATGTGTACCCATCAGACAGGAAAATCTTAGTCTTGGCACACCTGGTCCTCTAAGGTGGCCTGGATGCACAGGTGTAGAGAAATGAAAAAGGAATGGCCACAGCATTAAGAGGCAGCTTTTCAAAATGGTGCCTTGTTATAGTTTCATAACTCAAAATGGCTACTGACTTCTCTGAGTCTTGCTTGAGGAGAGATGGAACCTAACCAGAATCATAAACTCATAGAGGTGTAGGACTGGAAGGGATCTCAGTAGGTCATCTAGTCCAGTCCTCTGCACTGAAGTTAGGACTACGTAATAAATAGAACATCCCTCACAGGTGTCTGTCTAACCTGTTAAAACCTCCAATGAGGGAGATTCCACAACTTAGCTAGGCAGTTTGTTCCAGTACTTAACTACCCTGACAGGAAGTTGTTCTTAATGTCCAACCTAAACCTTTCTTGCTGCCACTTAAGCGCACTGGTTCTTGTCCTGTCCTCAGAGGTTAAGGAGAACAATTTTTCAGCTTCCTCCTTGTAACAATCTTTTGTGTGTTTGAAAACTGTTATCATGCCCCCTCTATTTTCTCTTCTTCAGACTACATAAATCCATTTTTTTCAGTCTTTCCTGATACGTCATGTTTTCTAGACCTTTAATTATTATTATTGTTCTTCTCTGGACTTTCTCCAATGTGTCCACATCTTTCCTGATATGTGACACCCAGAACTGGACACGGTACTCCAGCTGAGGCCTAATCAGCGTGGAGTAGAGCGGAAGAATTACTTCTCCTGTCTTGCTTACAACACTTCTGCTAATGCATCCCAGAATGATGTTTGCTTTTTTTGCAATAGTGTTATATTGTTGACTCATATTTAGTTTGTGATCCACTGTGACCCCAAGATCCCTTTCTGCAGTTCTCCTTCCTAGGCAGTCATTTCCCATTTTGTATGTGTGCACCTGATTGTTCCTTCCTAAGTGGAGTACTTTGCATTTGACCTTATTGAATTTCATCCTATTTACTTCAGATGATTTCTCCACTTTGTCCAGATCATTTTGAATTTTAATCTTATCCTGCAAAGCACTTACAACCCCTTCCAGCTTGGCATCTTCTGCAAACTTTATACGTGTGTACTCTGTGCCATTATCTAAATCATTGATGAAGATACTGAACAGGACCTGTCCCTGTGGGACCCCTATCAATATGCCCTTCCATCTCGACTGTGAACCACTGATAGCTATTCTGTTTTCCAACCAGTTATGCATCCACCTCCTAGTAGCTCCATCTATTTCCTTAGTTTGTGTATGAGAAGGTCATGCAAGACAGTATCAGAAACCTTACTAAAGTCAAGATATACCACATCTACCACTTCATCCTTATCCGCAAAAAATCTGTTAGGTTGTTTTGACATGATTGTCTCTTTAGAAATTCATATTCGCTGCTGTTTATCACGTTATTATCTTGTAGGTGTTTGCAATTTGATTGCTTGATTATTTGCGCCATTATCATTCTGGGTACTGAAGTTAAGCTGATGAGTCTTTAATTCCTTGGGTTGTCTTTATTCCCCTTTTTATAGATTGGTACTATATTTGCCCACTTCTTAGGTGGTCTATAATAGAATTCTACCATGACATCATCTTTGTTTTTTACCCTTTTTATCCTTTATCCTTTCAACGAGTTGGTCTCCTATTTCCATCTCAACCTCATTACAAGTGTATACATCTTTGATATACAAGGCGACATCGCCTCACTTTTTTTCTTGCCTGTCCTTCCTAAGCAAGTTGTATCCTTCTATACCAATATTCCATTTATACTATCCCATCAAGTCTCCGTGATGGCAGCTTTGTGATAGTTGTGATTGTTACTAGTATTTCTAGTTCTTTCTGTTTATTTCCCTTACTTCTTGCATTTGCATACAGACATCTAAGATAATGATTTGATTTCCCCTCTTGTCTCTCCTTTGTCCCTTCTATAATTGACCCTGCTCCCTTCAGATTCCGATCCTTCACCCAGGCCTCCATGTTTTTGACAGACCTGTGAGTTTTTGTCTCCTGTTACTGTTGAATCTAGTTTAAAGCCAGCCTCACTAAGTTAGCCAGTCTTTATCCAATGACACTCTTCCCTTTCCTTGATAGGTGGGCATGGATCTGCTCGGTAATCCTTCCTGGAGAAGCATCGAGTGGTCAAGGAAGCCAAAGCCTTCCTGGCAACACAAGGACCATGCAGAATATCTGTCTCTTGCTTTCATTCACAAATATTCTTAATACCAGAGACTGAATGATGGAGTAGTAGTGAAGGTACTGGACTGAGACTTTGGAATTTCCCAGCTCTATCATAGATTTCCTGTATGACCTTAATTTCCCCTGTGCCTCAGTTGCCCAGCTGTAAAATGAGGATAATATTACTATTCCCCACCCCTCTCCTCTTTTATCTGGCTTGTCCCATTGACTGTCAGCTGTGAGAGACGGTCTGTGCTCCAGACTATGTCTGTAAACAGCACCTAGTTTAAAGGGGGGATTTCAGTCGGGGCCTAATAATAATAATAGTACCTCCACTTTTTCTGTCAGGAGATTCATGGGATGGCGGAGTCCTTTTATGTGCCAAGCAGACAGGCAGTAAAGAAAAGGGATGAGTTGGAAGTGTAGGGCAAGGACAACAAGAGCTCTTTATGGCATCTGCTGGAAGTTTGTGTGAAAGCTCTCAATTAGCACTCAGCTTTCAGTATACATAAATTAATCAAATACTTGGGCTTGATAGCATTTGACTGGGAATGTGCAACTTTTGAAGCATTTTTGCTTAATGCTACTTAGCAAATAGTTGACTGCTCCTTGGCTGGTAATTCACTCTGAACTTTTAACATGAGTTCCTGCTTTGACAGTAAAATAGAGGGAAGTGAATAAGGAGATATGAGCTGTTTCATTAAGGATGGCTAGCTATAATTATGTTGTTTTTTTTGTGGATTTTATGAACAATAACATTTTATATGAAAAATTATAAACTGATTTGGTATTTCCCCCCGTTTTACTCCTTCAGTCCCAAATCTTGGGCCAGGACAGATAATGAGAAAAGGCCAAATTAGAGGATTGGGCCAAAAGAAATCTGATGAGGTTCAACACGGACAGGTGCAGAGTCCTGCACTTAGGACAGAAGAATCCCATGTACTGCTACAGACTACGGACTGAGTGGCTAGGCAGCAGTTCTGCAGAAAAGGACCTAGGGGTTACAGTGGATGAGAAGCTGGATGTGAGTCAACAGTGTGCCCTTGTTGCCAAGAAGGCTAATGGCATTTTAGGCTGTCTAAGTAGGAGCATTGCCAGCAGATCGAAGGACGTGATCATTCCCCTCTATTCAGCATTGGCGAGGCTTCATCTAGAGTACTGTGTCTAGTTTTAGGCTACACTCTACAAGAAGGATGTAGAAAAAACTGGAAAGAGTCCAGTGGGGGGCGACAAAAATGATTAGGGGACTTATGAGAAATGGCTGAGGGAACTGGGATTATTTAGTTGGCAGAAGAGAAGAATGAGGGGGGATTTGATAGCTGCTTTCAACTACCTGAAAGGGGGTTCCAAAGAGGATGGATCTAGACTGTTTTCAGTGGTACCAGATGACAGAACAAGGAATAATGGTTTCAAGTTGCAGCGGGGGAGGTTTACGTTGGATATTAGGAAAAACTTTTTCACTAGGAGGGTGGTGAAGCACTGGAATGCGTTACTGAGGGAGGTGGTGGAATCTCCTTCCTTAAAGGTTTTTAAGGTCAGGCTTGACAAATCCCTGGCTGGAATGATTTAGTTGGGATTGGTCCTGCTTTGATCAGGGAGTTGGACTAGATGACCTCCTGAGGTCCCTTCCAACCCTAATATTCTATGAACACACAATCCCTTTGTAGGGTGAGAGAATGCTAGGATCCATGCATAGGCAACTGGTGCCTCCCTATACTGAGGTATCAGCTAAAGGGGAGGACACGTGACTGCCCTACATGTCTCCCCTGTCTGGTGACCCCTCCCCCCTGCATGCAGCCAGAGGCTGCAGAGCTCTCCCCAGCTCATGTTACCAGAGGGGATGGGCTTTCTGACCTATTCCTGCTCCTCTCCCCCGGCACGTTCGGCTGCTCTCCCTGTCCCTTTCAGATGAGTAGGGAGTGGGATGGGGCCACTTCTGCCTGAAGGAGCCTGGCTTAGAGGTGAGTATGTGAGAGTGAGCCTCCCAGCCAGGCTTTCTCAGGCAGAAATGGCTCCATCCCACTCCCCAGCCAACTGCCAGGGACAGGGAGAGCAGGTGAACTGTGCCGGGGGAGAGGTGCAGCGAGAGACGGACAGAAAGCTTCTCTCTCCCTGACCCCATTTAGGCCATTTACGGGGTCACTTGACCCCCCTTATCCTCTCTACACATTGCCTCTGGATCCATGTACAGTATCAGCTGATCCTCCTATCACTCTTCTCACGTGGCCAACCCTACCCCACCTGTTGTCTGTATGCTGGTGTATGTGAAGACCAACCCCCCAGAACTCCAAGCCCTGGATTTGTGCTCTCATTTCCCCTTGTGCAGGAAAACCATGCTGGATCCACTGTTAAAGAAGCTGTGAAGGCAGGAGTTGGATTTGCCCCCATGTCTTTACATTAATTCTTATTCTGTGTACTGTATGTAAGTGAAAATCTTGGATATTTGTTTGCTAAATCATATGGTAAATGGTCCTGTTGATGACTGCAGAGTTGCTCGGGGGCTGCAGTTGTTAAGCGCTCATTACAGGAATCCAACAGGGCAAATTAAGAAACCTATGTGTTTGCTTGTTATTTCAGGACTTTTATGCTTGGCTTCTGAGGAGCCCTGTATAGGACCTCATGACCTAAAAAGACTTGCTATTCCTTAGTCAGAGGTTCCTTAGTCTGAAGTCTGAATCACTGACCTGGCAACAATGAAAATTATTACCGCCAAGGGAGAGTTTAGCTTTATCTTTAATGCAGAATAGCTGAATGCCTGCTATTAAAAATACATATATAAAATAACTGAAGCATTCTATCCAGTTGGTAGACAGTATTCGTATACATAACTTTAAGGCTTTTTACACTTGCAATTTAAAGCCTTTATTTTACGCTCATTGTAAATAGTTGTTAAGCAGGTTTCCTCCTATTTTCTTGCAGTACCATTGTGAGCCTTTCCCCTAAATCCATGCAATTTCAAATACAATGGTGGAGCTGTTCTTAATTCTGTACCTGTTTGTTTTATGAATGTTCTCTGGCAACTTTACCCAGAGTTCATGAAAACCTTGGGATATAATGGAACCTCTAATGATACTGAACAGTACTTTTATGTTGTAATGATGTACTTTTATTGGAATTTAACTTTAGAAGAACCAAAGCAAGCTATTTCCCAAAGTTTTGACATTGCAAGACTTAAGTATACAAGTATTGTAAATTGAAAGTCTGAGTTGTAAACATATGCATTGTTGTTTTCCTGTGTTGCAGTTCCTAGGTATATTTCTAGAAATATATCTCAGTTCTTAGTGTTGTGACTTATTGATCCTGGTTCTCATACCAACACAGCCTACAACAAACATGCACATTTTTATTCATAATTGTAAAGTTTTAATGTATTCAAACAAGCTAATTTTGTTTAGTTCTACTTCCTTTTTTTCTTTTTCAAGCTTCCGTTATAAGTTTCTCTCCAATGAGATTAGCTACCTGTAAAACCATGATCTTCTAAAGCTGTTTTTTTCTGCTGCATCTTAAGTAAACTTCCTTGGCAGTTGCGCTGGGCGTTCTTCATTTATAACTATAAATTAGTTAAGGTGGCTGATGATGTGATTATAGTGCTGGTCCTCCTAGTTACTCTAATACTGCAACTTACCTTTTGACAAATAAGAATTTATCTGTTAGAATGGTCTTTTGAATAAATTTTTTATAAGAGTCCTACATTAATTTTTTATCACTGCAGTAATAATAAAAGTCGAGTTCAGTGCTTATTGTTGTTTGCAAAGAATGTATATCTTACCAGAGGTACCCATGTGAAGTTTACTTTCTTTGAGTTGATAAATAAATTACTTAGAATAAGATGTAATAGTGATATTCAATGGAATAATAGATGACCTATGTTTCTATTTTATTTACGGAGTGCTGTAAGAGTTCGACATTTTACAAATATTGGAAAGACAAGGTCCCAGTTTCAAGAATCTTATTATTTAACTCATACTTCTTTAATAGGGACTGTAAATGTATTCTCCTAGAAGTTTAAATAATTGTAGAAGTCATGAGCTAAGTCTTTAGTGAAACACTAGTTTCACAGCATTCCTGTTTGGAATGAAGGCCCTGAACCTGCCAATACTTATAATGCATAAATTTAAACAGGTGTGTAAGTAGCCCCATTATAAGATTTTAAATAGTATTATATTTTATGGTGGTTTTATGATATTGTGTATCCCTAGTCATGGACCAGGACCCCATTGTGCTAGGTGCTGTACAAATATAGAACAAAAAGATAGTGCCTACCCAAAGGATCTTATAATCTAAGTATAATAATAGACAACAGACAGATAAACTGAGTACTAGGAAACAATGAGAAAATATTGGTCAGTACGATCGGCAGTGGTCTTCGTACACCAGCAGCCTAAGTGTTATTTTTATTTTGTAGTGATCACAGCAAAGGAGAGTTTTCAAGAGGGACTGGAAGGATAGTAGGGTTGCTTTGTGGATGTTTATAGGGAATGCCTCCCACACATTCTCATCTGTATCTTATTTCTCTATATTATATTAATTAATCCACATCCACAATACCTTTCTTCACACCTACCGGCTTCTGAATAGGGTTTAATTTCATATTTGATTGTGAATGTCATAAATGAATGAGGAGATTATAATTTTTGACCATATAAAGGGTCTGATAGAAATTCATGTTCTTTTTAGATTCAGCACTGAATCAAGGGTTTGACTAAGTCTGAACCCCTGCGTTGCCATTTCTGGACCTATAACTAAGGATATGAGAGTGGGAAGAGCAATTTTCTTTCCTGGAGGTTTTGTTTTTTAACAGTCTCCTTGCTCCCTCAATCTGAGTTCACACAAAGATATGCACTGACAACAGGACTGGTGCCAGTGCAGCTCTTATGCAATTCACGCTCCCTTTCTTTGTGCTTTGAAGCTGAAAACTACTAGTATTAAGGTGAGTGCAATAAGGTGATGAAGATTATTATATCCAATCGAATCTGCAAGCGGAAATTTGATAGGCAGAATGTTATGACCTAAATGGAATTTAGCCAGCTAATTTCCATACTGTTGCTAAATCTGTGGTGGGATCTCAAGTGACTGCAAGTTTTAAGGACGTTTGTTTTAATTGTCATCCAACTGATGACACCTTTCAACAGGACAGTTCTCCCAGCACTTCTCTAGGGCATTAGTTTGCTACTAACTCAAGGGGAAAATGCCACCCAATCACCAACATGACTTCTTGAAGCTCCCTGGATTTTCTCTGGAGGTTTCCTAGCCTACTATTGACCAAGTCTGACTCTGTTTAACTTTGTGTTATCATATGTTTTAGAAGTGAAACTATTCCACAGAAAAGTGGACTTTACTTTTAACAGTGATCGACAGATATTTTTGGTGATGCTTTAATTTTAGTACATTTTATTTAGTTATTGGACAGAGTCATTGCTGATAGTTGTAATCCTTTTAGAGGATGTCAGAGAGTTGTTTCTAGAAATGTTTTATTGCTGAAAACGTGCAGTTGTTTGTCTTATGGGGGCAGATCTGTAATTACACTGTAAGGTATACCACAATGTGCTGAGAGATTCATAGTCCTGGTGGTGTGATAGACTAATGTCACCCAGAATGACTGCAATAGCCTATAGAGTGGCAGCAGCACACCTATCCAGCATTAAATAAAAAATGCTTTTTAGTAAAAGCACAGTTTTTCAAGATGCCAAGCACTTCCAGCTCTCATTGAAGGAGTTAATGGTGCTCAGCATTACACAGGAGGCATACTGTAGTTTGCAGGATTGCTTCCAAAATAGTAATGAAGACAATATTCAAGTGCCTTGAAAGTCTTTTTTCATTCAATAGTTTTTTGCTTCCTTTAAATCAATCCAAAGGAAGGAAGGAAGGAAAAGACTGAGAAAAAGGAAGGAAATTTCCTTTTATTCTGCATTGGGGCATTCAGTTTTTAAAGTTTCTTCTTTAATCGAGATCTGCTTGTGGTACTTGTTTGAGCTATTATTAACAATGTTATATGCTTTTGAAAAGTCACTCATGTTCATTATCATAACTGTATAAAATCAAGTCCGAAAACTTAACACCACATTATATATATTAGACATGCCAAGAGTTCATGGGGATCTTCAAAAGTCAAGGAGTGGCAAATCACTTTTAGACCAACTCTAAGCAAAAAATTAATTGTTCTGAATCATTATCTTACTGGTAAGGGTGTCCTAACAGAGACATGTGAAAATTAAAACACATAAATGATTACTTGAATTTTCCTTCCATTGACCATAATTTTTAAATGAAGAAGAAAGTAGATGGAAAAAGGAGAACATGCATTCCTTTTTGATTAAATAAAACCTGTTTGTCCCTAATCCCTAGCACACTAAAGAAGTTTTAATCTCTACACTTGATACCCTCCTGAGTAATTTTGGCTTCACTTATACATTCCAAGAGTTACAGATTGTCCAACTGTAAATTGGCATGTTACAGATAGGACTACTTCAGTGATTTCTACAAGCATAGATCTTTAACGTTTTTTTCCATGGCTGTTTCCTACTTCAGCAAAACCAGCTTTGGCCTGTAATTGGTAGTCCTATTATAAGTGGATGTTCTGTTAAACTCTTAAATAACTCCTCTGAACCTAATAAGTAATTGAATAAAGGAGAGAGCTTTTAGTCCTATTATAGATGTACTATGTTTCAGAATATCATGTAACCTACAAGTCAATACAGATTTTTTTTTTATACAAATGATAAAACTTTGGATAAAATGCCATATGATGCTGCAGGATATTTTAAGGAATGATTTGAATCTCTCTCTTTAACCCGCTAAAATAGTACATGCAGATTTATTTAGTCTCTCACTGAGTTTTCACAAGTACTCCATTGTAAAGAATTTGTGTGTGAACTTTTATTGTGAGAAATAAGGCTGAAATAAGCATTATTCAAAGCCTGTATAAAAATACATTAGAAATAGCTTTCCTTATAACACACAGTAAACTTAATTCTCTTGAACATCCTCAGTGGTAACAGTGTTTTGTTATATTTTTATAATTTATGAATTCTGGATGCACATTACATTGAGAGGAGATGTTAAATGTCTGTCATGTTTATTTCAGTAACACATGAAATAAGCAGCAAAGAATCCTGTGGCACCTTATAGACTAACAGACGTTTTGGAGCATGAGCTTTCGTGGGTGAATACCCACTTCCTCAGATGCATGTAATGGAAATCACAGGACCTAACCAGATCAGCCACACCATCACTGGTTCATTCACCTGCACATCCACCAATGTAATATACGCCATCATATGCCAGCAATGCCCCTCTGCTATGTACATCGGCCAAACTGGACAGTCTCTACGGAAAAGGATAAATGGACACAAATCAGACATTAGGAATGGCAATATACAAAAACCTGTAGGAGAGCACTTCAACCTCCCTGGCCACACTATAGCAGACCTTAAGGTGGCCATCCTGCAGCAAAAAAACTTCAGGACCAGACTTCAAAGAGAAACTGCTGAGCTTCAGTTCATCTGCAAATTTGACACCATCAGCTCAAGATTGAACAAAGACTGTGAATGGCTTGCCAACAACAGAACCAGTTTCTCCTCTCTTGGTTTTCACACCTCAACTGCTAGAACAGGGCCTCATCCTCCCTGATTGAACTGACCTTGTTATCTCTAGCTTACTTGCTAGCACACATATATATACCTGCCCCTGGATTTTCCATTACATGCATCTGAGGAAGTGGATATTCACCCACGAAAGCTCATGCTCCAAAACGTCTGTTAGTCTATAAGGTGCCACAGGATTCTTTGCTGCTTTTACAGATCCAGACTAACACGGCTACCCTCTGATACTTGACATGAAATAAGGGGGCTAAAACTTAGTATTAAACTGAATATGTAAATTTTTAAACACATTGAGAAGATATTCCAAAACCAGAAGTTTAGTTTGAGATTTTGGGCCAAATTCTTCCCCTATCTATATGACTGTTAAAAATGCAGTTTTGCTTTCTATACTAGAAATGATTTTTTGTCTGCTCCGTTAACACCAATACAGACTGATGCAACTCTTCCTTTCTGAGTGACTGGTGGCAGCATCAGCATCGGTGAAGGTTAACCAGAACATTTAGTGTCAAGGATCTCCTTTCATTTAATATTTCTTCCCCATTCTATTTTCTGCCTCAGAAGGAGGCAGTCAGTATCATATGCCTTACACAAGAAATGTTAAAGGAGGAACTTGTAGTGCAGTGTAGGCAATAAACCTGCATTTCAAGGAGGGAGATACTTGAATAGAAGTTTTCTAAAAAGTCAAGAAGCGCTTGGCCTGCATGCTTTTTTGTAGCCCATAAGACTATGGTGCACTTGGGATCCAGATCACTATCTGGGAGAGAGAATGCCAATTTACCCTCCTTTACCAGGCAACTTTGCTGATGAAACTTTGCTCTCCATCAGCTTAAATATAGATGCCTGTATATATAGCGAGGCGGTAAGTACAGTGAGTAGGTGAAAGAACATCTTTTCTCATCATGGTATTTGACAGTACTGCTAGTAAAATCTCTTTCATGCCCACATAATTCCTGGAATTAGATTGTGCTAATAGCTGTTGTGCCCAAGCACCCAGTCACGTGGTGCAGTCCCTTTCAGCACAATTATCATTCTCCTTCCAAATGCCTGTCCAGTGGAGTTTGGACAGGATCATTTTTTTGAGATTTCTGTGAGGAAGTCAGTTCTAGTCTTGGCCAGCCTCCACAAGAAGCTGCCTCTATCCTGCACCAACTACAAAGGGGAAATTGATGCTTTAAAAACTGAGCCTTAATTACTCCAGGATCTTTTTTTCTAGGAACCTGTATATCTTGATAAACAATTTGTCGCTGACCTTGCATTTTACTCTCCTAGCTTCCAAAATAACCTCATGAGTTCCTGTTGTTATGGAACGCTATCCACATGGATTAATGTCACACATGTCTGAAATGCTTTTTTAAAAACAATCAAATTTTGTAATCCAAATCTTGAAGATTGAAAATATGTATTTGTTATTTACAGGAAAAAATCCTAAGTGAGCATTATATTTCATAGTTGTGAAGGAATATAATTTGAAACATTAGGTCAGAAAAACTTTCTGTGGAAAATTCTGACAAAATTCAAAAATCTGTTTTTTGTTGAAATTGTTCATGGAAAACTTTGAGGTTTTTAGGAAAATATTGAAACAACAAAGAAAAACCTTAATTTTTGAGTTGGAAATACCACCTCAGTGCCTCATGGAAGTAGTTCTGGTGCCTCATGGCCCCACTTTCCTCCATGAGCATGCTTCTCATCTGGACTGCAACTCGCGTGATGCACCATTATCTCTCTCTTGGTGAACTGCCACGGGGGAGACCATGAGAGTGTCTCTGTGAGTGTCTGGTAGCCTCCCAGTTTGGTCCCTGGAAAGTAGAGGGATTACCCTGAGATCCATTAGTTGTTCTTTAAGTGGGGCCAGCTCCCCCTTCTTCCTCCTTGGGCTGGGTTCTTCTTCTGCTCCATCCTTTTAGGAGGATGGCAGGTGGCAATATTGTAGCCTGTTCAGATTTCCAGGGGATCATTGGGTAGGCCTACTTCTATTCTTGTGGCAGGCCCCAGCACAGCTGCAGAATATACTCTGCTTCCAGATGCTGAGTAATCAACTAAAGTCTGGTGTATCACTTTGAACAAGGTTGCTAGAGAATCTCCTAATAGTTGATAATGTGTAGCACGTTGCTATCTCTGCACACAGGTCTTTGGGGCATTACCTACTCCCAATCAGTTACATAGTATCTGGTGGAAGGAGAATTTCTCCCTGCTCATAGTTACTTCACAGTTTGGGGTGCCATACTAATTCTTGATTCTTTTATAGGTAAGGAACATCATTGCTTATCTGTGCATGAGAGTGGAGCAATCACCTAATGCCTGTCTTAAAACAGGGAGGAACTATAAAGCGTAGCCCCAGTACTTCAAGGGGTGCAGATCTTACCTCCTTATGATTACATTACACATCTAATGGTAGGGGGCAGGTACTGTTATGTGTCTGCTCATGAATTTGGGGAAGGGGGTGCCATGAAACTTGAGCTGTAAACATTTAATCAGTTGAACTCTCTCTGGCCTGCTGATATCTAGCTTTTTACTAAAAACTTAACCTTGCCCTCATTTTGCATAGGGCAAGGTTAAGTTACATAGGACTACTTCATACACTCTGTAGTCCAAGTCATGGATATTAGTTCAGATAAATAGTGCGATGGAGCCTCTTTAGTCTCATGTATCAGTGGAAAGGCTCTGACAGAATGTATAGGCTAGAATAAGAAATTTAGAAGGACACATTTTCCCCATAATCTTTCATCTTACACTTAGTCTGCATGTGTGTGCACATTATGGGTATTGGGTATGTGATACCAATGGCTTATAAATTAGTGTGATGTGCTGGCTGTCCCGTTACTAAATCAACTATTCTATTTTTTTGTACATGCTCCAGCAGCTGGCAGCGGAAATTGTGTGCCTGTATGTGCATTGTGTGCACTCGCTTTCTTCATTTCTCTTTTCTATCACGCTGAGGCACAAGAATAGTATAGGTATTTTTATTTGTTTACTACCCTTCTTCAAAAAGTAACAAGTTGGTGAATCACATAACTGAATCTAAATCCAGCCAATTTCTGGCTGGAATGCTTTGATGTGCCTTTACAATCTTCCCTAACTTCTAACCCCTGTTGGGGATTATACTAGGGCTGTCCGGAGAACAACAATTCCGTTTGTGGCAACTTTCAATATTTAAAATTTGGTTGTTTCAGTGAGGAACAGAATCAAAACCTTTTGAAAGCTTTTATGAAATGAAAGTTTCAAAATATCCACGTTCAGATCAAAACTTGAGCTTTTTGATTTGAGAAAGGGTTGATTGGTTGTTGCCCATAGCTCTTTGGTCACTTTGCAGGAGTGAGCAAGTAGTTGGGGCACTGGCTGGGATATGGGAGACACAGGGTCAAATCCCTACTCTGTCTGTATCTGAAATAAAAAACTCTGCTCTGAATCAGGCAGAGCAGGGACTTGAACATGAGTTTTCCACATCAGCCTGTTTTTCATCATAGGTGACCAGAGCATCCTGGATCAAAAAATCTTTCCTGCTAGAAATTCTGTTGAAACTGATACATTTCTGTGTTAGTGAAATTTCACGTTAGCTGAAATGTTCTGACCAGTGTTAGTATATACATGTGACTAACCAGAATTTTTTTTCAGATTGATATTCATAAATATTCCACTTCTCATGTAGAGAGATCCATTGTTTGAGAAATGTATTATTAATTTTCTCTCATCTATATTTGGAAGTTATCACTGTTTATGTTAATGTTGCTTTAGGGATGATCCAGGGCATGATGAGTTAACAAGTGGCAGCTTTGTTCAGAGGGTAGTGTGTACATAATGTTATGAGTCATTCACGGTTTTAGGACCAGATTTGGCTTTAGGCCTCTCTGTTGATAGTGCTAGGTAGAATATGTTGCTAATTTATAATATGAACTCAAGTCCTGGGTATAGAGTTTTTAACTGATGTGAAATATTATTCCCCTGAGAGGTTCAGGCTGCTAATTTTCTTTGCTTTTAAGTGAACACTTTGCTTTTATTTATTTTTCTATGTTTTGATGTTTTGTGAATCACTATATGGTATTTATGATTTTGCCAAGACCTTTGTAATGTTTAAATCTCTATATATTGTAAAATGATTTCTTGCATATATTTTTGTATTTAAAAAAAATTAAAAATCCCCAAACCTGCCCTCTCACTTACCACACTGAAACTGAGATTTGTAGTTTTCCATTGCATTCATTTACCTTTCTTTGAAGCCATCTCTATAGTATCACATTATTTTTAGTTGATCCTTTCAAAAATACAGACAAAAAAGGTCTGTTCGTGTCAGGTTGCACATATCGAAAATGGCAATATCCCCAAGAGCATATAGAGCCTGGGGAAGGTCCTGAAGCATATTTGCCAGTAGATTCTGGGAGTTTACTGATTGCACTGACTTATATACATTCTTGAAGCAAAAACAAATGTATTATTTTTCTGTTGTATAAGCTTCTAGCTAACTAAGGGACTACAAAAATGAAATAGCTGTGAAAGATAAGGAAGGTGTCCATAAGGCTTTATCATTTTTCAAGATCATGGGAGTGGAACTCTTCTGTAAAGCAGGACACATCCATATCCTTTTGAAGAAATGGAGTAAGTGGTAGTGTAAATGCGGAGCAAGGAGCAGGAGCCGTCACTGGTGCAGCAGAGTTGTAAATGATATTTTCAAGAGTCTTTAATAGAGGATAAGAAAGAGAAGTTAGTTTAGCTGATGCCTCATAGTAATATCATGGGAAGTTTGAGGTGCTGCACTTGTGACTGGCCAAAAAAACCATAATGAGAGAGTGTTTATATATTTTCTCTGTGTCTTGTACACGTTTACTATGTGTAACATGGATTGTGTATGTATTTTTGGCACATATGCTACTCTAGCGAGAAGACACAGTAGGTGGTGGTATAGTGTGGGTTTTATTCCCTGAGTTCAGGATGACCACATTTCTCAAGAGTGAGTTACACAGGGCATCCTAAATGAATGCCACAAAAGCATTTCTTGTAATTCCACACCTTGACTTATTGTAAATGTTGCATGCTTTATGGAGAAACTGCTATTGAAATATTTTAGAGAGTTTTAAAACCTTTATTGGCATTATTTTTAATATGCCTTTGCTTGTAAAATTGAGCAGCCTTATCTACCATGTGTCTAATTGTACAGGGCTCAGAGGGAGAGGAAAATTATACATAATATTATATTAATAACAACTTTTTAAAAATTACATATAATGCCTTTCATAACATACAGTAATTAAGTAATGATATGAACATCTCATATATGGGACCTGCTGGTACAAGAGCCACACGCTCTGCATGTCCCCTTGGAAAGCTGTTAATCATTTAGAGTGGTATATGTTTATAAGTAAGGCTATGATTTTTTCAGGGAGGTCGCAGAAGTCACAGACACCATGACTTCAGCCCCAGTGGCCAGAGCTGCAGGGTCCCCCCACAGCTCCCGTCCACTGTGGGTGGTGGGGGAGCTCCCCCACAGCTCCTGGATGCCACAGCTGCCCAGCCGTTGCAGGCAGTGTGGGGACCCCGCAGCTGAGCTCCCTATTTTGTCATGGATATTTTTAGTAAAAATCACGGACAGGTCACTGGCTTCTGTGAATTTTTCTTCGTGACCTGTCCGTGACTTTTACTAAAAATATCCATGACAAAATTTTAATGTTGCTTATAAGGCCTGATTGTCTCCTTGGTTCGGATAGTATTGCACTACACTTCCACCGTAAATCTTCCCTAAAATCAGCTTAGCTGACCACAAAAAAATCAGTACAAGATAGGGAGATCTGTGGGTGAATCCTGCACTGCTCCTGATCCCTACGGCTGATGCAGTGGAAAGCCACGGACATGTCTTGGTGATATTACTTTCCTATATCAGTTCCTTAATTCTGCTGGAAGCCAGTTTAACTTGACGCAGCTTATTCCAGTATTGCACCGGTGAATATCATAGTTCATATTAGTGTTGCTTTCAGGATTCTCCCCAGCATGATGTATGTAACTTTCCTAGGTACTTTTGAACATCCCACTGGATACGTAACTTCATCTTTAAATGCAAAAATACTTTTAAAAATCTTGCTTCTAGTCCCCTGATAATTTTGCGTGATTTTAGACCTTAAGTCTAATCGCTAGCCCAGGACTGAATGTTTTACATAATTTTCTCTGAATGCAATCTATTTTATTGGTTACTAGAAGACCACTTGAACTAATGTGGTATATACATAAATCTATTGTTTTATTGTGCTGAAATTTCCCCCGAGGACCTTGATTGAAATCCTTAAGCTTAATGTAGTGTTATCATTTACCAGTCATTTTTCCATAGTACCTAGAGGTCTCAGGCAGGTAGGAGCTTCATTGTACCTAAGCACTGTACAGGCTTAGTAAACAACAGTTATTGCCTCAAGAGCTTACAGACTACAAGAAGAAACATGCCATAAGTGGATGAATTATAGGGCAAAGGGTGAAGATAAGAGGAGGAGTAAGATGGGGTAACAAAAGTAATAGGATGTTTTAGCTGTGTGTACAGACTTTAAGCCAGTCATTAGTAGAAGTAATATACTAGCTCAGCGGTTCTCAAACTGGGTTAGGACCCCAAAGTGGGTTGGGACCCTGTTTTAATGGGGTCACCAGGCCTAGTTAGACTTGCTGGGGCCTCGGCCAAAGCTCAAGTCCCATTGCCCAAGGCCAAAGCTGAAGCTCAACAGCTTGAGCCATGGGCAGTTGGCTTCAGCTTACAGACTCCTTGCCTGGGGCGAAAACCCTTGGGTTTTGGTTTTGCCCCCCCTCCCCTGCCTGGGGCAGAGGAGCTTGAACTTTGACTTTGGCCCCCCCACCCGGGGCAGTAGAGCTTCATCAAGCTCAGTCCCCACTCCTGGGGTTGTATAGCAATTGTGGTACAATTTTTGTTGTCAGAAGGGGGTCATGCTGCAATGAAGTTTGAGAACCCCTATACTAGATTTTGCATCAGAGTCTATGGCATCTGAGATGCTCAATAAGCCCCTTTCTCAGATGATAAATTAAATATCATTCATATCTTGTAATTATTTATAATGCAAGTTGGTAGAAAAAATGTATGGAAGCCTCTTATTTGTACCTAGTTTTGTTGTTTCAATCCTGTATTTCCCCTTTAGAATCATAGAAGATTAGGGTGGGAAGAGACCTCAGGAGGTCATCTAGTCCAACCCTTTGTTCAAAACAGGACCAGCACCAACTAAATCATCTCAGCCAGGGACTTGTCAAGCTGGGCCTTAAAAAACTTTAAGACTGGAGATTCCACCACCTCCCTAGGTAACCCTTTCCACTGCTTCTCCACTCTCTTACTGAAATAGTGTTTCCTAATATCCAATCTAACCCCCACCCCACTGCAACTTGAGACCGTTGCTTCTTGTTCTGTCATCTGCCACCACTGAGAACATCTGAATTCCATCCTTTTTGGAACCCCACTTCAGGTAGTTGAAGGCTGGTATCAAATCCGCCGTCACTCTTCTCTTCTGCAGACTAAACAAGCCCAGTTCTCTCAGACTCTCCTCATAAGTCATGTGCCCCAATCCCTAATCATTTTCACTGCCCTCTGCTGGACTCTCTCCAGTTTGTCCACATCCTGTCTGTAGTGGGGGGAACCAAAACTGGATGCTGTACTCCAGGTGTGGCCTCAGCAGTGCTGAATAGAAGGGAATAATCACTTCCCTAGACCAGCTGGCAATGCTCCTACTAAGGCAGCCCAATATGCCGTTAGCCTTCTTGGCAGCAAGGGCACACTGCTGACTCATATCGAGCTTTGCATCCACTGTAATCCTCAGGTCCTTTTCTGCAGAACTGCTGCTTAGTCAGTCGGTCCCCAGCTTGTAGCAGTGCATGGGATTCTTCCGTCCTAAGTGCAGGACTCTGCACTTGTCCTTGTTGAACCTCATCAGATTTCTTTTGGCCCAATCCTCCAATTTGTCTAGGTCACTCTGGACCCTGTCCCTACCCTCCAGCGTATCTACCTCTCCCCCAAGCTTAGTGTCATCTGTGAACTTGCTGAGGGTACAATTAATCCCATTATCCAGATCATTAATAAAGTTGTCAGTAGGAGACCTGAGCCTGCATCACAATCTATCTGCCTCAAGATAGACAACTACATCTTCAGCTCATTTGTTAACAGAATATTGACAATTAAGAATATTGTAACTTTTCTTCATTAGTATTCATGATAATCAGTTGATTGTTATATAGGGTGAAAAATTGAGGGAAGTAATGTTTATTTTAATAATACAAGATTGAACGCTAGTTTAGTTGCTAACTTTGTTAAATCTTGATATCTCTAGTGACATCATGTATTATTAGAAATTATCATAAAGCCAAAAGGTGTTTTCTCAACATAATTAATGAACAGTGAGCTATAGTGAAGTATCAAAAGTTTATAACTAGTAACAGTGTAAATTCTTCTGATTTCCTGAGGTTTTAAAACACTTATTTTAGTTCTGATTTATTTGTCCATTATACTCACCTGCTATTTGAAGGAATAGCATATTGATATTTATGGTAGGTTTATATTAGTGAAGGCTGGATTATATTGTTCCTTTCCTTCTAAGATGGCTATATGAGACTTTCAGAAGCTTTCTCTTTTCAGACAGACAGTTCTGAAATGTTTCAATAGGGGTGGTTAGAATTAGCCAGGTATCTCCCATGCTAAAAATTTACCTTAAGGGTACAGTAGTTTGAGGCTCCTATTTTGAAAATGTGCCAAAGAAATTTGTAAAGGAGATGAACTCTTCTTTTTATATTTGTTAAGCAGTGTCGTAAGGCAGAAAATTACAGGATGACTGATTGGTGAAAAAAGAGACTTCAGTTTCAGTATTTGAAAGCATGATTCTAAACTGAAACTGCTAAATGGAAAACTGCTGTTTTTAAAAAGGCATATAACTTGTCCGTATCCAGGTGCTTGGCCCTAGCAGGTAGCACCAGGATTGCTCTGGTGGGTCCTATGATCCATCCTCATCCCCAGATAATGATGCGTCACCCACTAGATCTGCACACTTTGTTACAATTGGTCACTCATAGCTAAGGCTGTGTGTCTGTCAAAGAGGTCACAGAAGTCACCTGATTCCATGACTTTCCATGATCTCCGTGACTTCTGCAGCTGCTGGTGCTGGCTCAGGAGCTGCCCGAGCTGGGCCGCCCCTGGGCCAGCCGCAGTCGCTTGAGTGTGAGCTCAGGGCTGGGGTAGGGAGTTGGGGCGCGTGGTGGGGCTTACCTGGTGAGGGGGCTACCTGGCTCCCAGCGGCATGTCCCTGCAGCTCTAAGGTGGAGTGGCCAGGAAGGCTCTGTGTGCTGCCTGCACCCACAGGCGCTGCCCCCACAGCTCCCATTGGCTGTGGTTCCCGGCCACTGGGAGATGCAGGAGCAGCGCTTGCCATGGAGCCCCCCTGGCCGTTCCTCCCCCTAAGAGCTGAAGGGACAAGCCAGTCGGAACTGGGTAGAGAGGCCGCTAGCCCTGCCAAATTTCCCCCCCAACAGGACCTGCAGGGGTCCCAAGCCGCATGCTGTTGCCTGCCCCCCCCCTTCCAGCACCAGCGAGGGGCTACGTGCCCTGGTCTGCCTCCCTGCTAGCACCAACAGGGGTCCCGGGCCAACTTCCTAGAGTACCTGTGGTGCCCCAGCCTGCCCCCCAGAGCACCTGTGGTCCCCCGGCCCAAGTTTTAGTTAGGGGTATATAGTAAAAGTCATGGACAGGTCATGGACCATGATTTTTTTTTTTTTTTTGCTGCCAGTTAGTTGCCTGTCCATGACTCTTTTACTAAAAATACCTGTGACTAAAACATAGCCTTAATCATAGCACCTCTCGAGGGCTAAGCTAATTTTTATAGCACCACACATCATAGGTAGCAGTCCCCTTTGTGCTCTACCACCAATAGTTACTGCAGGCCCAGATAGGCCTTTGCGTTAGGTGGCACCAGCTTTCTTGCCTTCCAAGACAGAGGAAATAGTGAAGTTTAGACTCCTCACCACTTCAGTAGCTCTGACATTTCCAGTGTGGTGTGGTAATACTACTGCTTTTGTGGTGGCATGGGCCTGGTTCTTCAGAGAGCTTGTGTTCTGTTGTATTAGCCCTTCCATCAAAAGCTTACATTCTATCTTTTATTCCGTGTTTATACAGTGCCTAGCACAGTAGGGTTCTGGTCCTTGACTAGGGTTCCTACGTGCTACAGTAATACCTACAATACTACATAATAGCCTTGGGAAGCCAGTCAATTGACTGGTCACGCAATGTCAATTGACTGCCTATTACTTGACCACGGTCAAATATTCCAGCAAGAATGCCCTGATGTCCCTGGCAACCCAGCTTTTTGATTTTGTCATAGTGCTATCACTTAGCAAGCCTACTTATAGACTCATAGATTCTGAAATGTCTTGATCATTCGCTTATAACATGCTAACGCCTTGTGCAGGGGAAAAGGTGAACTGATTGAAAGTTGATCATTTTGACTGGCTAGCATCTTCTAGAAACAAATATTTTATGTATCTGTGCATATATTTATGTATATAACAGGCCACAATGCACATGGTGGTTTATAAAGCACATTAAGCAAATTAAGACACTGTTCATACTCTGAAGAATTTACAATCTAAACTGATTAGGGACACATACAAAAATTAACTCCTAAGGAAGTGGGAGAGGGAGTAGAGGGTTCAACAGTCATTAAACTGCCTTCCCCAATACAGAGAGAATAGATGCACGGCCATTAAGCTGTTCGAAGAATTTGCGTACTCCTGCCTAGCATAAGTGTATTTAAAAATTACTTTCGTTCTTTTATAGTTGGCATGTATTTGCTTTATTTCAGATACATTTTTTAATTTCTTGTGTAACTGTTCCATCTTGAATAAAGTTCACATTTAAATGCTTGGCTAACATTGCTAAAAAGGTAATAATGATTATTCTTTCCTTAGGACTTGATTTCATTGTTTCACATTTTGCTGAGTTAAAATAATTCATTAAAATAACTTTTCTTTTGTAACTAGGCATAAATATTTACCTAAATCTATGCCTATTAGAGACTATAAAACCTTATTCTTTTTGGTACTGTTCTAATAAATTAGTGCTTTAAAATATTTGACCAATATTTGGTCAATTAACCAATTTAGTTTTGGACCAGTAAAATGTCCAAACAATAATCATCATCATCTTACTATGTGTCAATTTTCCTGAAGAATGCAAACAAGAGAAGGAAAGTGGTGATTTCTAACAGTTTAAAACGAGGAGGGGGAGTCAAGGGATAAAGAAAACGCACTCCTCCATCCCTGGGGCAAGTCTACAGATTGTGACATGAAGGGGTAAATTGTCACTTGGGCCTTTGGGTTGATGAATTTGGGGTCCACTAAGGATTGATGGATAGCTGACACTTGTGCCCCCGTGTCTCTCCATGCGATAACCTTCTTTCTGCCCACTCTCAAAATTTCCCTTCGCTCCGAGGGTATTTGAGAGGCATCTGGGCCTGGGGATCTTTGGAGTGATGGAGATATAATGAACTGTACTCGGTTGGGGTTCTTGGGGCAGTTGGCCTTTATATGTCCCAGTTCATTACACTTAAAGCATCGCCCAGCTGACTGGTCACTGGGCCGAGGTGGGTTACTGGAGATTGGTGAGGTGAGAGAATAGGGCGTCGGTGGCTTTCCTTGGGTTGTAGGTGGGGTCTTGGGTTGCCCTTGGGTATAGGGTTTATTGTCGGTGTGACCCCTGTGATATTCGCTCCCCTTGATAGTAGCTCTTTTCTTTTCTGCCATTTCCACCCATCTGGCTCCAATCTTCCCTGCCTCGATTACAGTTTTGAGTTTCCCATCTAGGATGTACCTTTCTATTTCCTCAGGAACACCCTCTAAGAACTGCTCCAATTGTATTAGGAGGTGCATGTCATCCAGAGATTTAACATTGGCTCCTGATATCCAGGCATTATAATTCTTTCCAATGTGGTAGGCGTGTCGGGTGAATGACACATCTGGTTTCCACCTTAGGGCTCTGAACCTCCGACGAGCATGCTCAAGTGTTAGCCCCATTCTGATTCTGGCCTTGGTTTGAAAAAGTTTATAATCGTTCATGTTTTCCTTAGGCATTTCAGCCGCCACCTCTGCTAAGGGTCCACTGAGCAGTGGCCTCAGCTCTATCATGTACTGGTCTTCAGAGATGCTGTATCCATGGCAGGTCCTTTCAAAATTTTCTAGGAAGGCCTCAGTGTCATCACCTGCCTTGTAGGTGGGAAATTTCTTGGGATGTGGAACAATAACTGGCGAAGGGTTGGTAGGATTGGCTGTGTCCTTCTGCTTAGCCTGTTCTAATTCCAGGGGCTGCCGGTGGGCCTCCCTCTGGAGTTCCAACTCTTTTTCTTTTATCTCCAGCTCTCTCCTGTGGGCAGCCTCTCTTTCTCTTTCTCTCAGCTCCATCTCTTTTTGTTTTATTTATAGTTCTTGTAGTTTCTTTTCCATGTCTCGCTTGTGGTCTGCGTCTTTGATTTGTTCCTCTGCCTCCAGTTTTACTCGTTCCCGTTTCAGGGCATCCTTGGCACTCATAGTTTCTGCTTTCTGGTGCTGGGGCGCCCTCTGGTGTTTACTGCTTAAAATGCTGCTTTTCTGTTGCCTTCTTCGGGTTGCTTAGCAACAGAGTCTTTTTAAACTCCTTCAACCTAGCTATTCCCGACAGAGTTAGAAAGAAAAAAAACCATTCATTTGCAAATGTGTTTTGCTGGTGTATGGTTACTCACAACTGGAGTCCCTTAGTTTAACAAAGATCCTTGTTAAACGCTAATGCCTTTGCCTTCAGAGTACTCAGAAGGGAGAGACCAAAAAAAACTTGCAGACCTTTGCTTTTAAAAGCAATCTCCTCTAGCCTGCCTTACACACAGCTAGCAGGGAAAGAGAGAGAAAAAATCCTACTGGCTTTTGCTTCTAAACCCAAACCTCAGTCTGCCTGCAGATAGCTAGCAGGGAGAGAAATAAAAACCTCACTGGCTTTTGGATTCTGTCTTATCTATCCCACACACTGCACACCATGTCATGGTATAATTCCCCACTCTGAACCTTAGTGTCCAAAAGATGGAGTGCCAGCATGAATTCCTCTAAGCTCAATTACCAGCTTAGTACTTGTAGTGTTGCCACCAACCAGGAATTCCAGTGCCTGGTACACTCTGGTCCCCCCAAAACCTTGCCCGGGGACCCCCAAGACCCAGACCCTCTGGATCTTAACACAAGGAAAGTAAACCCTTTCCCTCACCATTGCCTCTCCCAGGCTTCCCCTCCCTGGGTTACCCTGGAAGATCACTGTGATTCAAACTCCTTGAATCTTAAAACAGAGAGGAAAATTCACCTTTCCCCCTCCTTCTCTCTCCCCCTCCCAGACTCTCCCTGAGAGAGAAAGTAATCCTAACACAGAGAGAAAATAACCTCTCTCTCTCCCTTCCCTCCTTTCTCCCCACCAATTCCCTGGTGGATGCAGACCCCGTCCCCTGGGATCTGACTCCAGAATAAAAAAAAAAAATCAGGTTCTTAAACAAGAAAAGCTTTTAATTAAAAAGAGGGAAAAACAGTAAAAATTATCTTTGTAAATTTAAGATGGAATATGTTACAGGGTCTTTCAGCTATAGACACTGGGAATACCCTCCCAGCCTAAGTATACAAGTACAAATTAAAATCCTTTCAGCAAAATACAAATTTGAACTCCTTCCAGCCAAATACACATTTGCAAATAAAGAAAACAAACATAAGCCTAACACGCTTTATCTACTTAGTACTTACTATTCTGGACATATAAGAGACTGTATCAGAGAGATTGGAGAGAAACCTGATTGCACATCTTGTCACTCTCAGAACCCAGAGGGAACAACCACCAAACACTAACAGCACACACAAAAACTTCCCTTCCTCAAGATTTGAAAGTATCCTGTCCCCTGATTGGTCCTCTGGTCAGGTGACAGCCAGGCTCACTGATCTTATTAACCCTTTCCAGGCAAAAGAGATATGAAGTACTTCTGTTCTATTAACTCTTACTTATCTGTTTGTGACAAAAGGCAACCTGAACTTAAGTCAGGGGATGGATCTGATATTCAGTTGGTCATGGACTGGAGAAGTGCACACACTACCTTTGCACTTCACCCACCACTTCCCCAGGTGTGCTGGACCAAGAAGTTGATGTTAGCATAATCATTAAATAATTTTGGTAAATGTTAATTGGGAGATGAAATAAAGAAACATTGACAGTTTCTGTAATTGTGTAGTTTGCAAACTAGTAAAGAAACCAACATAACAGTGATTATAGATACAATACAATTATAGGTACAATATCTTACATCTCAGATTTAAATAAATTAACAAAACATTTCCCATTAGAAAAAAAGCTGCCAATTTCCATTCATATTAAAGATCAAAATTTTAAATATTTGATAGTTTTAAAAATTATTTCTGTAATCTGTTAAGTCATCTAGCAGTTATGGTGTTTATATTTCTAAGTAGTTCTACTTATAAACCTATTTTTAAAAAAGGCTTGAACTTCTTTTCTCTTCTACCAATCAAAATATGTTAAAATTGCATTATTTCTAACCAATCTTAAGGAGATTTGATTTTAACAAGCTATACTTAATTTTACAATCATGTATTATTTCTGGTGAAATGTTTGTTTTAAATGCTTATGCAATATCTATTTAACTAAAAAAAATATGAAGTGCATAAAAGATTTCCTTCGAAACTCAGAAATGTCTTCTCCCTTGATGGCATTCAAGAAGGCTGTTTGATGAACAGCAGTGATTGTCTCATAGCTCTTGAGTGTTGAACTGCTTAGGTCCCTGACAGCCAGATCATTTACTGACCCTTCTTTTCATACAATATCTTGTGGGATCAAACAGAGTACTGCCATACTGAGCATTTTCTAAATGTAGAAGGACTGAACTGGAGACAGCCATATCTTAGATGGATGACTAGATTGATGGTTCAAGTCCCATGCTAGTATGAAATCATTTGACAGGTAGAAATATTTGTTTATAAATTGAAAGAGTAGGTAATAATAGTGTATTTTTATGATTGCATTACATGATATTTTATGATTATACAAGCTAATAGCTAGCAGATGGCAGAATATACATTTTACTTGTTTACCAAGATGATGGATGACAGTGATTGAAAAACATTTTTTTCCCTTGTTACATTACTCTGATAGCTGGTAGTGGACAAGCAATTTACAACGTGAGTTAATAATAATTTATATGTGTTCAGGGTTTTTTTGGACATTCTGTTATCCTCTTCCTGACTTCCCTGTTTTTCCCTCTCTCAAGGAATTTTTTTGTCAAAACCCGCACATATATGTTGGTTATTCGGTCTATTTGGAATGTAAAGCAGCTAAAGAAATGCGTGTATGTGGTTATTGATATACATATATAGACACAGATAATTATATTTGAAACTATATATTTTATTCTCATTTTCATTTTGAATAAAAGATGATTTACATCTGTCAGATTACACAGACCTTTTGTTTAAATGAACTTTTATACTCCCTTTCTTAGGTACTTTAGCAAAAATCTAGCTTTTTATATTGTATACTGAAAAAACAGTTAATATTTTAAAACGTGTACTGTCATTTCGTTAGCAGTGATAGACCCGAATGAAGAGAAAAGGGCATAACTTCTTGTGTTTATATAATATGAGTTTTGGCTATATAGTTGCTGTTCAAGTGCTTTTTGTTTTAAACATAAACATGGTTTTAGAATGCTCTGAGAACCTGGGGGAAAAACTCATATGGTAAGGTCAGGGTGGGGGTGGCTGTTTTTTTTCCGTAAAGACCCAATAAGCCTCATTTAAATTGGTCTTTAATAAAAGGGGGAGGACATGCAAATATTATTGAGATTAGAGAGTTTAAAACATTTTTCCAGAGGCACTTCTCCAAATAAAATGGGGCCTCCTTGGAAGCCATCCAGCGGAAGATTGCACAGTGTGCATACCTGGGTGAAATTCAGATTATTCCTAACATAAATCTTGATGAGTCCATTTCAAAGCTTTGCCCTTATTAATTCCCCTTCCTGATTTTTGCCAATATGCGGGAGACCTTCTAAAGCTTGGAGTTCAGACAAGCATCCAGTAGTTCAGCTGTTCATCTAAAGCCCCAGTGGAACCCTGTGATTTCCTTTCTTCCACATCCACATTCTCTCCACACCCCCAACAAGGGCTTCTCTCCCACTGTTCCTGTAGTTTTAGGGAGGGAGAAAGGGAGCCTATATATAACATTGCTATCCCACCTTCTAACATACATTCAGGGGAAGGCAGGTTTGTGTTCTCACCTGCAGGCAACTTCAGGGAGCATTTCTCCTCGACTGTCTCTGCTCTGAAGGTGCCTTTTTTCACTCCTCAATAAATTCTTTTTCATTTTTGTTTCTCCCAACTCCTTCCCCCTCTCCCCACCCCAACTGCCCAGGACCAGGTATAGAGATTTTGGCAGCAGCTACTCTACCATGCTCTGCTCCCTGCTTATGAACAAAACTTGTATTTGGTGTTTTCTGAAGGCCTGAGCCTGTGGAAACCCAGCTTTCATTACTTTTCTAACTTAAAAGTAAAATAACTACCATGGTTATGAAGAAAAGTTTGCAAACATGAACCATAAGGGCTCCAAAACTAGAAGGCAAATAAAAAAAACAAGAATATACTTTAAAAATCTCATACTCTTTTGCACCTGAAAGATTATTTTTTCAGTGCTCTGGGTTGGCAATGCTAAAAGTACAGCTGCAAAGAAGGATAGGAAGCAGCAACCTCCAGCTAGCTTTCTTTACTGTGATGCCTAGCTCCTGCAGCAAAAAACTCTTTGGCCACATCTGCAACAGATTCCAGGTCTGTGCATGTCCAGGACAGTTTTGCAATTCCCTGGATGATACCAAACATATTCAGCGTGCTAGCAGCTATGACGCTGAGCCTTCTCACAGCAATGACTGTGCCGCTTACTGGATCAGGAGATGACACAGTGATTGACATGTATTTACCACTAGCACTGAAATCCCAGAGCAGTGTGAGGTTCGCCAGGACAAAGAGGAGGAGACTTGGTACTGAAAGAACACCTAAGTAGTACAGTATTCTTCAAAATATCATTTTGTCTGTCTGGCATTTTTGCTTTATTTGTTTGGGAATCACACTGATGATTCATGTAGCCTAGGGTTGCTGGTTCTCCTTTCAAAAAATATATTGCAAAATTTCATCTGGATAATCCTTCTAAAACAAATAATACCAGCACGTAAAGTATTATTGTGACTACATGGTGATGTAATTGTGGCTTTTGAAACCCAGCTTACTCTAAGATTTTGGTTTTTGTGGCTCTTTTTTTTTTTTTTCAATTTTTTTCATAGTTCTGTTATGGAGAGAAAAAAGGACGTTGCTCTTTTGTATTTAAATTACTGGTCTTTGTTAGCTCACATTAATTTGCTCATTTCTATACTTACTACAGTTAACCCCTTGCTTGAATTACTTGGAAGCCTTGTAACAGTGGAATGCTTCCATTAGCCTCATATCAATGATTCCAGGCAGGAGGTTTATACATGGGGAACCACAAAAATGTCATTTGCTCCTCAGAATTGCCCTGGGCCTAGAGACTCTGCTGCTTCATGTTTTTGCCAAATAGCATATTACGCGGATTGGCATGAATACTGGTCAGAATTAAAGAGAGATTCTCTTTATTTTAAAAATGTGGTGTAGACTGACCCACGTTCTCGTGACCAGTTCACTGTGTATTTAACAACAGTCAGGTAAGTATGAAGGCTCATAAGAAACCCATGGAAATGTTTATTTTATATTTAGATAATTATCTACATCTATCTTCTCAATCTCCACATGTATTTCTTCTTTGAACAACTTTTTCTTGAGATATGGGGAAGACACATTTTTTTACCTTAAAAAGCAATAGATATGATGCATATATATATTTGCTAGTTAGCTTCTTATTTGAGAAAGAAGTCCTGATCATGCAAATATTTACGTATGAGTAACATTATCCATGCAATGTTCATTAAATGTTCTTGTTATGTCATTGTTTGCGGGATGATGCCTCAAGTATATGACTTTTAGGCCGGTGGCTCTCAACCTTTCCAGACTACTGTACCCCTTTCAGGAGTCTGATTTGTCATGCGTACCCCAAAGTTTCACCTGACTTAAAAACTACTTGCTTAGAAAATTGGGCCTAAAATACAGAAGTGTTGTAGCACATTATTACTGAAAAATTGCTTACTTTCTCATTTTTACATATAATTATATAAGAAGTAAATTGCAATATAAATATTGTACTTACATTTCAGTGAATAATATATACAGCAGTATAAACAAGTCATTGTCTATGCAATTTTAGTTTGTACTGACTTCACTAGTACTTTTTATTTAGCATGTACTAAAACTAGGCAAATATTTAAATGAGTTGATGTTATGCCCTGCAAGACTTGTGTGTACCCCCAAGAGTACACATGCCCCTGGTTGAGAACTACTGTTTTAGGCAGTGCTTCGGTTCCCCATCTAAAGAGGAAGTTGCGGACATGGAAGTGTCATGGTGCAGATTTTAGGAACAAACCTCATTAATGGGGAGCACATAATGTTTGTCCCACTAGTGATTCTTTTCACATCCGTTTTTGGCAAATTTTGTTTACACTAGTATACACTGATTTGTTCTTAATTTTGTTTTCAAAAACCACTCAACCTATATCTCCTGGTAAGTTCTCTTTGTGTCAGTATGTTAAAGAACTGTTCTTTATGTTAGAGAATATTTTTGGTTTGTATCTCAGCTGAAGGTAAGTTTTTCTTGATTTATTAAATGTGTTTCTACTATTCTAAGGGTTACATCTCTGTAAAGACTCATCAGACTCTCTACCAACTGCTCTAGCTGGTACATTACAATCTATCCTAGAGGGAACTTCTAGCTTGTCTTTCCTAGTGAGTGCAACAATGGGAAGAGGAAAATCAGGGTTAATTTAAAACCAAAATATACACTATCTTTTCAGCATTAAAATAATTATTATTTATTGTCTGACTCAGTAACAACATCCATCTCTCCCACAGATTTTTAAATGAATAATTAGAAACTAATTTTATTTTTTTAATTTGAAGAAGGAAACAACTATCATTGTGTTTTGCTTCTTTAGTTTGTCACTCTTCCTTATTCAGTCTCCCACCCCAAATGTTATATCTAACAGACTGCTTTCTATGTCATTGCAAAAAATACTAAATTCAGAAACACTCATGATTCCATTTCCATTAGCGAGATTATGAGGTTGTCTGTACTGGGAGAAAAAAAATCTTGGCTGTTTACATTGCCGGAATATTTTCTTTGTTGCTTTTGTCCCACATATACTTTTCAATTTTCATAAACAAGGTGTGGGATTTTTAATTGATTAAGCATAGAAACATAGGGCTGGAAGAGATCTTGAGAGGTAATTTGGTCCATTTGCCCTTTTCTCTGAGGCAGGATTAGGTTATATGTAGATCATCCCATCATCATTGTCTGACCTGTTAATAAAAATCTCCAATGATGGGATTTCCATAGCCTGCTTAGGCAACCTATTCCAGTGCTTATAGTTTGAAAGCTTTTCCTAATATCTAACCTGAATCTCCCTTGCTGCAAACTAAGCCAATTATTACTACTACTTCCTTCAGTGGACATGGAGAACAATTGATCACCATCCTTTTTATAACAACATTTTCTATATGAGACTGTTCTCAGATCCGCCCCCAGTCTTCTTTTTTCTAGACTAAGCATGTCCGGTTCTTTCATCTTTTCCTCAGAGGTCCTGTTTGTTGATGTCATCTGGACTCTTTCCTATTTCTTCACATCTTTCTTAAAGTGTGGTGCCCAGAAATAAACACAGTGCCCAGAATTGAACATAACCCACTAGTGCCAAGTACAGTGGAACAGTTACCTCCTATGTCTTACATTTGACACTTCTATTAATACACCCCAGAATGACATTTGCCCGTATCACAGCAGTGTCATACTGTTGACTTGTATTCAATTTGTGATCCACTATAACCTCATATCTTTTTCTGCAATACTGCTGCCTAGCTAGTTATTTCCCATTCTGCTTTTGTGTATTTGATTTTTCCTTCATAAGCATAGTACTTTGCACTTGTCTTCTCTGAATTTCATCTTAGTGATTTCAGACCAATGGTCCAGTTTATCAAGATCATTCTGAATTGATATCCTGTTCTCCAAGGTGCAGCCTCTCCCATTTTGGTGTCATCTGCAGATTTTATAAGCATACTTTCCACTTCATCACCCAAGTTGTTAATGGAGAAGTACTGGTCCTAAGATAGAATACCACGGTTGATATGTCCTCCTAGTTTGATGATAATTGCTCTTTGAGCATTGATAACTGCTCTTTGAGTATGACTTTTCAACCACTTGTGCACCTACTTTATAGTAATTCAATTTAGACAATATTTCGCTAGTTGGCTTATGAGAATGTCATGCAGGCCTGTGTCTCAAAAAGCCTTATGGAATCCTGATATATCATGTCTATTGCTTCTCCCCATCACTGGGTCAGTTAGCCTGTTAAAAAGGAACAATTTGTCATGATTTTGTTCTTGACAAATCTGTGTTGGCTATTAATTATCACTGCACTATCTTATAATCCTCCAAGTCTGAACAAATAATGTATTCCATATCTTTTTGAGTATCAAAGTTAGGCTGACTGGTCTATAATTGTCCAGTTCCTCCTTTTCCCCCTTCTTGAAGGTGAATACTGTTTGCATTTTCCAGTCTTCTGGGACCTCAGTGGGATTTACACACATCAATCTACACTTATATTTTTACTCCATAAATGACATCATGCCAGCGTACTACAAATATGCTTCGGCCTACACTTTCAACAACTCAGGCAAAGGCTCCTGTTGATGTAGAATATGGTTCACACCCACAGAAGAAGAAAATAATTAGGAAGTATAGAGTGCGCCTCCCCTCCCTACCATTACATGGTATGGCTATTTGATAAACCTCCCTTTTTTTTTTAATGTAGGTAAGTATGATATTCCCTATTTTAGAGATGGACACGTTTTGAAGCACAGAGATGAAATGATTTGCCTGAGGCCATAGAAGGCAGTCCTTTTGAGAGATCCTGGATCCCAGATCTGTGCTCTCCCTTATTTCTCTCAGTCCTCCATTAAAACTTTTCTTGAAATCAAATAGCTTTCATTTTTATGAAAGAAGGGGAGGGATAGCTCAGTGGTTTCAGCATTGGCTTGCTAAACCCAGGGTTGTGAGTTCAGTTCCTGAGGGGGCCATTTAGAAATCTGAGGCAAAAATCTGTCTGGGGATTGGTCCTGCCTTGAGCAGGGAATTGGATTAGATGACCTCCTGAGGTCCCTTCCAACCCTGACATTCTATGATTCTATGTTATCAATATTCTGAAAGGGAAATTGAATTCTGAAATTGAGTGGGGTATTGAGCTAGAAGGCAATTTCAAATCTAGAAGCATAAAATCAATAAACATCTTTCATTTATAGCCAAAATCACAGTGATTCCATCTATTTTTTTTAAAGCATCACTCCACCTGTATAAAATGAACAAGGTTATCAGTTTACATCAGTTACACTGTCTTGGGGAAGCTTGAGGAGGAATTGGAAATGTATCCACTACATTTCTTGTGTAAATTAGGTTTTTGATCATTTTGATGAAGGGTAATTGCTTAAACATGACAGTTAATATGTTTTGTATTCCAGTGTAAAAGCTTCAGAGAAAGTGTTACACTTCATATCGCTGACTTTAGTTTGAATTTTCTTGACTTTATACTAGTGACATTTTAATCTCATCTTTAACTGCAGTGTGCTACATGTTCTTTCAATATGTTAATAGAGTGATCTGCATAGGGAGAATTAGAATCATTTTTGAAAGTTAATCTTTATTTTGGAAGTTGTTTGTAATAGCTGTTTATGCTATAAAAATATTTCTGCTTTTCAGGAAGTAAACCTCACATGGCTGAACTCCTGTAGGTAATGTCATAGTGTCTTGAAATTAGCTGAAATCAGTTTTCCCAAATGTGAAAAAGCACTGCTATAGAGTTTTAGCATAGACACTACAGTGACCAGGTTCCTCCATTGCTGTAGTAAATCCACCTCCGCAATGTCCTTCTGTCATAGCTAGGATGATGAAAAGATTTGGCTGTTGAACTAGTGCTGTCTACATGGGACTCAGGTTGGCTTAACAACATCGCTCAGAAGTGACCAACATAGCTTGTTTGATCGAATTTTCTATAGTAGACCAACCCACAATATCTGTTTTTTACCTATTATTTATGGACTGAGTTAGTTAGGGTGCGTTGTATTTTTAAAGAGGTTTATCTTTCATCTACTTTAGCCATTTGATACAGAATTTGAATTATCGAAAGGAAAAGATATGTGCAAATTCTAATGTAAAAATTTAGCAATCTGGCCATCTTAGACATTATTTAATGGTACTGTGACACTAAAATATTGAGTGAATAAGAATATTTGAAGTAATAACCAAATAAGAACAAATCTATTTGTTCACAAATAAAATGTCTGTCTCTGCAGCACAATTGTCAGTTTGTTTATTTTTTACATAGATTGGTATTAAGGTAACTACTAAACGAATGGGTGGTATAATAATTTGGTATTATACATAGCTTTAAAAACTTCTCAGTAGTACTTGTACTCAAAATATTAGTGTATAATAAAGTCCCAGTAGGTACGCAATGGATGGGATGATATTGAGACACTAAACATTTAAACCATGACATGTTCCATATCAGAAAGGTGTACTAACTCTAAACTGAAACTCTGAGAGATAGACCTGGAAAACTTATTAAATAGGCTGTAATCACAAAAAACACCACAACACTGAAGGTACTGGCATTGGAAGTGCCAATTAGGGTTGCCAACTTTCTGACTGCAGAAAACCAAACACCCTTGCCCTGCCCTGAGGCCCCACCACCCTCCATCGCTTGCTCTCCCCCACCCTCGCTCACTCATTTTCACCGAGCTACGGCAGGGGGTTGGAATGCAGGAGGGGGTAAGGGCTCCGGCTGGGGGTGCGGGCACTGAGGATGAGGGGTTTGGGTGCAGGAGGGGGTTCCAGACTGGGGCAGTGGGTTGAGGTGTAGGAGGGGGTATGGGCTCTGGGCTGGAGGTACGGGCTCCAGGGTGGAGCCAGAAATGAGGAGTTCAGGGTGTATGAGAGCTCCAGAGTGGGGCAGGGGGGTGGGGCTGTGTGTGGGAGGGTGAGGGCTCCATCTGGGAGTGCAGACTCTGGGGTAGGGTGGGGATGAGGAGCTTGGGGTTCAGGATGGCGCTTTGGGCTGGGGCCAAGAGATTCAGAGTGAGGAAGAGAGTGTTGGCTCGGGGAGGGCATTGGGGTGCAGGAGGAGGCTCAGGGTTGGGCGGAGGGTTGGCATGTCTGAGGGTGTGCAGGCTCCCAGCCAATGGGAGCTGTGGAGCTGGTGCTCAGGGTGGGGGTAGTGTGTGCAGCCCAGCTAATCACCCCTGCACTTAGGAACTGGTGGGACACACTGTCTGCTTCCAGGAGCCATGCAGAACTGGCAACAGCAGCGCACCAAACTTTAATGGCCTGGTCAGCTGCGAAACAGAGCCACCAGAGTCCCTTTTCGACTAGGCTGTTCCAGTTGAAAACTGGATGCCTGGCAACCCTAGCCAATTCTAACAAATATGAGGCACCTGTGAAAGCAGTCAGGTGAATTCTCCTTGGCAGGCTCCAGAACTCAATGAATTCCTTTCCTTTCCCAGCTCTACCTATCACAAACAGATCTGCCATGCCTGATAGAGAAGGTTTGCGGTCTGTAGGCTGGCAACTCGTAAGGAATGTGTCCCAAACCTCTGTGTGTGTGTGTGTGTGTGTGTGTGTGTGTGTGTGTGTGTGTGTGTGTGTGTGTGTACATACTGCTCACCAGGATGCTCAAGTTATCTCCACAGATCTCTGTTAGGAGTAAGTTTGCACCCTGTGGTATGTCATGGAGTATGAATATGCCACAACAAATACCAGCAGGCAATTTTAGCTGGCACTTTGCTTCAGGTACTATCTTACAATTTTAAAGACAGGTTTTAAAACAAAAAAGTCTAGCTGTAGTCAGTAAGAGTCTCATAGATCATCTTCTTCTGAGAATTTTTTTTTTATGTTTAAAAATATAAGATGATACCTATCCAAGGATCTACATGCCCTAACATTATTAATAAACACAGTTAAAATCTCGGGAGCACAGCCAGTCAGCCATAAACCTACAGATGTTGCATTCCACCTCTTCGTAGTCAGGGGAACATATCTTCAAGCCTTTTAAAAAACCCTGACAAAAAAAATACTGGCCCCAACATTGTGGTAGATTCCAGTTAGGGTAATTACACTCAGTAAGGTTGTTTTTGTGCATAGAATTGCTAAGGCATTAGGAACTGCCAACCATTTAGACCAGTTGTTTGTTTGTTTTTTTTCAGTGTTTTTGGCCCTGAGATCCCAATGAAGAAAGGATAGCAGGTTTTAGGCACTGTGGAGTGGGAAGATAGCAATAGTAAGGGGCGAGGTGGCTGAGGTAGGACTAGTGTGGATTGGCCGGGACAATGTTGGCAGGAAGTTGGTGTAGAGCTGTTGGGAGTTACTGGTGTTTGCTGGGAGAGCCAGTCTTTGTAATAATGAGCGTTTCTCTACTCTCTCCCACCCATTCAGCTATCCTCTCTGAGAGAGGCTGCCACAGCCTACAGAGTAGCCGCTGCTAGAGCTGAGCACTGTGCAGATGAGTAGAGGAAGGAAAGAGGACAATGAGAGCTCCACTGTGACAATTAGAGCAGAGAAGGGCAGGGAGGGAGCTGGTTGGTTATTCTCCTTCCCTGACTCTTGATTGGTCCTAGCTCCTCTGGGGCTTCCCCTCTCCCTTTTGCTTCTCCATGGAAAGTGGGATGTGATCCCATGGGCACCTCCGTCACATTCCACTTAAAATATGGCTCGTAGTTTGAGGAAAACCATGGTTTAGACTAACCGAGCTTATGTTACAAGCTCAATACTTTTGTAGAATATAGCTATAATTGGGGACAATAGTAATTTTAGAATGTCGTGAAAAGAGAAAATTAGGGGTGTTTGCACCAAAATACTGCTACTTTTTTTCTGAACAAAAATGTATTTGTAGTTGCAGGTACCAACCTGGTAGCAGTTTACAGATGTCAAAGCTGTGTTCTATAATAAAATACATTGTTCTCATAAAGATAGCATTAATATTTTTGGAGTAAAATATTTTAAGGGCATACACAGAGACATCTTGTAAATCTGTCTCCATTTACTCTCATTAGTACTGAATCAGTACAATTGATAAGAAATGTCTGACTATAATGTATGTGGCTAAACAGATCATCTGCCTGTTTCATAATGCGTACATTTATGCATACAATTAGTACATTTTAGCAACTGTGTCTGAAATGCTGAGTTGTGATATCTGTTGTACAAGGACTGTGACTATATAATGTATACTTGAACTATAATTAGCTCCAGGCCTTATCCCAAATACAGTTATTAGAGAAGGTCTGCTTTGCTGTATTCTCTGCTACCTTTGAAAACGCTATCTTCCCCTGGATCCGTCCATGGCTATTTAAGTTTTTGACTCTCTCCTAGCAATATTTATGTGAGAATTTCAGACTGGATAGCCTCTCTTTTGAATTTCTGCAGTCTATGCAGAGGAAGTAGAAAACACTCTATTAAATTAGCTAAAGATTTTGTTACTATTTTTGGAACAAAATTATGGTCCTGTCCCAGCTATCTTTTTGTCCACTCCCAGTGAAACTACTTCCCAGGTAATTCATAAATTTCAAAGTACTATTGTGATGAGCTAGTCTGACTTATTATATAACATAGGCCAGTGATGGGCAACCTGTGGCCCATCAGGGCAATCTGATTGCGGGCCACGAGACATTTTGCTGACTTTGACCATTCGCAGGCACTGCCTCCCACGGCTCCCAGTGGCCGTGCTTCACCGTTCCCAGCCAATGGGAATTGCAGGAAGCGGCGGCCTGCAGGTTGCCCACCACTGCCATAGAACTTTCCCAGAATAATTCCAGAGGATCCATTAGCACTTGCAGGATTGTATTACAATCTAAGTGTACTGTTCTTCCTTCGTCTGAGTAGGGAGCTGTGCCTGTGGAAGGGGTGTAATTGAGCCAACATGGCTTGCTTTCCCTTCACAGATGCCACAGCAGGGCCTTACAGGTATGTCTACACTGCAATTAAACACCCCGCTGCTGGCTGGGTCATCTGTCTTGGGCTCATGGGGCTTGGGCTGTGGGGCTGTAAAATTGTGGTATAGACATTTGGCCTTAGGCTAGAGCTCGAATTCTGGGACCCTTCCACTTTGCAGGGTCCCAGTGCTCAGGCTTGAACCCGAGCCTGAACATCTATACCACAATTTTACATCTTCTCAGCATGAGACTGAGTTAGCTGAACCAGGCCAGCCCTGGGTGTTTAATTGCAGTGTAGACATATCCTAGGTGCTCAGGGAGAGGTGCTGTTAGAGGGGTTGGAAGTTGAACAGAGAGGCAAGCGGTCCTCCCGGATGCCTAAATGGTCCACTGAGTTGGTAGCAGAGTTCCATGCAGAACACTGATCTCCCTGAGTTTAAATGGCTACATCCCTACCCCCTCTGTGGTCTCTGAAACTTCTTTCCATTGAATGGGAGAATCTACCATGTTCTCTGTGGCTTCGGAGCCACTGAAATTTGACTTATTTTTCTCATGCCAAAGGTTTTGCTGTAGAAGGAGAGTACTGGGAACCTAAAGAGAAAATGGAAAGTATTAGTGTGTTTGTGACCTCCAACTTGCATCTGCTACAGTGATTTTTTTTTTTTTTTAAAACCCTCAAGACCTGACAATGGTATTGAAACAGAATAAACGGAAGGGGAATTAGGTACCAAGTTGTACAGACATTTTTCATATTCAGTATGACTAGTTCATTGATGCTATTTGTTGATAACAGATTATAGGCATTTACAAGTTTATCACTATTGTACATGCATTGATATAAGGCAATTTTCTATTACATTGTACATTATATATGAGCTACCATCATCTTCTGGTATTGGGAGGATGGGCTTCAACAAGCTGAGCTATTCTTTTGGTTTCTCAAGATGAGGTGAATTTTTTTTTAAATATTCAGGGGAGAGATTTAGGTAAAGAGAAACTTGTGCAGTATATCAGAGATAAAAGAATATCTTCCAAACACTGGATTGTCACAAGTGAACTTGTGGTATATCATATACTCTAGTTACGGTATATCATATACTCTATTTATGTTTTAATAGAAGTTTTGTTTATCTCCCTATTCACTTCTTTCTTCAGTGTCTCCGAAGTGAAATGTAAACCCATTAAGATGAACTTTCAAACCCACAATGTTAAGGTTTGAAAATAGACAAAATTCATTCACTCATCCATCTTACATAACACACTGCAAAGCTTCCCATAGTATGTTATCTTTTAATACTTGAGTAATGACTGAATAAACTTATAGGGGCATGTGTTTATGTATTTATATAATACACATCTATTTGCATGTGTGAGAACCTGTGTATATTTGCGGTTACGTATGTGGGGAAGGATTTTTCAAAAGCGCAAGTTGACCTTACTGCTCCCATTTGAGCACTTTTGAAAATCCCACCCATGATCCATAGTTATGTATTATATATCTGTATTTCTAATCTATTCACTGCTGAGCCTTGGAATGATAAATTAGGAGAGACAGCCTGAATATTAATGCTCTCATGATGCTTGAAATTATCAAGCTTTTAGTTAGGGAAGGTTTGTCAGTGAGAGAAATTCTGCAATATGAGGTCTCTGTTTGAGGTTACTTTTATTTTTGATGCTATAATGTCAAGCTGTGGTCTATGAACTTGAGTTCAGAGCTAGTACAATCACTTAAAAATAATCCCAAGGTCTGATCAACCCATAGAGGTCACTAGTAAATAAATGTGCAGCAGTTAGTCATTTTGTGTTGAAGAATGTGCAAGGCAGTAGTACTTTAAAATTGCAACAGCTTTAGGCTTTAGAGCTGCCTCACTAGAAACAATATTACATGAAAAATTATTCTGTACTGAACGCATTTATGAGCATTGGATACTGATAGAGAAAAAAGGATACATTATTGTAGCTGGTGAACTAACATCAGTTCATCTTTGAGATCCTAAAACTAGCCAATCAATGCCATCTAAACATTAGGACTCTCTGAACCAAAGCAGAAATCTACAACACTAGTGTATAGTCACGGTGGGGGCAAGTAACAAATATCTTAAATTAAAGAAATTTCCACTTAAAATAATACTCAGTTTGGGCAAATGATGTTCTGCTCTTAGCAGCTGAAATAGTTTTTCATCTGATTAAATAACTAAGATCCATAAAACAACATGATAATGTCCAAGTGTTATGCCAGGATGTGTGTTTGGTGATACTGCATCGTTGTGCTATAACATTTTAATTTCCCTCCCGTTCCCATTTTTCTGATTCCTGTAATAGATGGGGTGTTTCCCCTACTCTCTCTCATTCTGAATACTTTCTACCTTATCTATTTAGGATGAGAAAATTGGAAATAGATCTAATATCTAAAAATGTGGGAACTATGTTTGCTCAGCGCTGCCTGCTTTGCTTGATTCATATATATCAGCCAAACTGGGGAGAGCTTTTTCCACCATAAGATCCGTTCTCAAAGTGAGTGATGCATCAGACATAGATATACCATAAAGAGGGCTATTATGAGCTATGTGAAGCTCAGGAGCTACAGGTTAAGGATCTGTGCTCCAGACTGTGCAATTTCAGGAGGTTAAAGTCACTTGGCCTTCAACCTGTTACTCAGATTGTGAAACGTAAAAATTCTACAGAATTTTGCTTGTCAGGTTTTGTTGCGCAAGAAACAAGAGACAGAGCTGACTTGTTTCCCTCACTGATATTGAATGAGTTGGTGATGCAGTGTGATTTTTTTTTAATTATTTTTCTCACATTATAAATATTTGTGTTCTAAGATGCTGATTAATTTCCAGGAGGAAATTCTTGGTTTGGTAGGAACAAGAGAAAAATATGATCTAGAATCCTTTAGACTAGTATTTAACTAGTGAGAGGAGAAAATCTTTTGAACTACTTTGAATTGTTCTTTGATCAAAGACACTTGTAGTATATTTAATTTTTTGTGCTGCTTATACCATGGAGCTCCAATATTGGGGATGTGTAATGATGTGGTGTTTTCATTCAACATAGATCTGACCAGTCAGATAATTTAAATACATGTTTAGATGTACCCAACACCTGCAATGAGCTTGCATATCTGCTGCTTGGATCTGTAAGAGTTGGCTTAGGTTATTCAGTTAATACAAATTTTAAATGTCATTTCTATTAAAGGCATTGCATAATAGCCACCAACTAAAGTTTAGTTTTATCATGAACTACTCAATAGTGAATGGAAGGGCAGTTTATTAGTGATAGACTATGCTTCCAGCCTTTTCCCTTCTAGATTTAAGGAATTTATATTTAAGATTGGCCTAATTCATGATAATGCTGGCTGCACCTAACAACTCCAAATTCACTAATACTGTTCCCTTAATCTTCTCCACCTCTTTTTGAATCCTGTTTTTCTCCTAATATTTTGTCCAAGATCCCTACCCTGTTTCCTCATGTTACTGCCCTTGTGAATAATTCTTCTTTCCAAGGACCTCTCTGATTGTCCTAAAATAAAACAAATCTGTTGGTTCCTTCTCTGGGTCAACTCCCCTGCTGTCTGGAGTCCTACCCACAAGGTTCACTTCTCGGCCATCTGTGCTTTTTTATGCTCTTTATCTTATCTCTACTTTTAACTGGCAGTTACGTGCTGATGATCCTCAAGTGTGCATATTTCTTGACACTTTTAGTGGCTTTTCTGTGTTCTTTCTTTCCCTGCTTATCTAAGCCAGTAAACTTATGACTTTGTTTCTAAATTCTTCATCTGGAAGTGTTTCTCTGGGGGGACAAGTCAGCTTCTTCCTCGCTCTCTCTCTCCTCTATTTAGACTTCCCACTTGTCCCTCTGATTCATAACCTAGGTGTCATCTTTGATCCTGAACATCTCTCCTGTTATATTTCATATATCTGTAAATCTGTCTGTTGCCACCTAGACAACATTACCACTATACAGTAAAACACTGTCTTAAATTTGACCGCTGCTGAAATCCCCATCCGTACCTCCACCTTTTTACTTTGACTATTATATTTCTCCTGTCTATAGCCTCCTCCTATCCAGTTCTCTGTGTAACGGTGCACCCCATAAGGCTTTATGGAAATATGCTTATGAATGTATATATATGACATAACTGGAATATGTTTTATGCTACATATGCCACGTAACGTATCTCTGTAAAGGTTATGATCTACTGAATCTATTCATTCTATTTGTATGCATGTATCATTTTTGTATTCGCTGTGTATTTGCTTGATTTTTAAGTAGCCTTAGTAAAGCATTTGGTCAGCTTCTTGACAAAGGAATGTGCAAATTAAGTGCCCAATCAAGAAACACTTAACAAACAATGGATCTTGGAAGGCTCCAATCCATGTAAGTAGTATTCCTGGAGTCAGTCAAAATAGCATGTGGCCAGTGGCAGCTGTCTGTAAAAACGGAGTCATGCATGGACATGTGACTTGCCCATGTGACTCCAAAACTCCATCTTGGAGCAGGACTTTGCATAGGAGAGAGGAGGGGGTCTCCACCCACAAGAGAAAATCTTTTTAAGCCCACGGGAGACCCCTCCATTTTGTCTTTTACTGGTTCAAGAGAGCCTCTCTACCCCTCAGGATACCTGAGAGAAACTGAAACAAAGGGCAGTAACTACAGGGCGTGTGGATGATTGCTGGATCCAGACTAGAAGATGACTAGTCTGTAAAAGGAAGCTTACTGGAACATCTCTGAGTGTGAGGTTTTATCTGTATTCAGTTTTCTTGCTGTATTAGGCATAGACTTGCATTGGTCCCTGTTGGAAGACAGGATGTTGGGCTAGATGGTCCATTGGTCTGAACCAGTGTGGCTGCTCTTATGTTCTTAACTCACTTAGTTCTCTATTCATTTCAGTAGCCAACGTAAAATTACACTCTGTTTTTTCAAAACCTGCATGGACTTACTCCTACATCTTATGTTTCATTCTGTCTCTTGCAGCACTGGCCCCAGCTAAAAATTGAGGGGGATGTGTATTGTAAGCTATTATATCTTTGTATAGTTGTTACAACATTGCTTCTTAGTGAACTTCCCTTAAGCTGCCACACTAATTTATTGAGCTGCTTCACTTTAACATTAATTTTAGACACACGTGTGCGCGCTCGCTCTCTCTCAAATTTGTTTGGGTTTCAAAACATAAACTGGTTAATCACAATGAATCTGTGCATATGGTCCCTCAGACTTTCCAGAGTAAATAAAATGTATTATAAAATGTATATATGAATAAGCCATTTTGGCTACTCAGACACTTAAATGACCTTATTTAATTAATTTTGAGATAATGAATATATGCATAAATAGGGTAAATTGTATAGTTCCTTGAGCAGCCTTTGGACATTTCCACTTGTGGGATTAAAGTGGCTTCATCAGGACCTTCTGGAATCTTGTGGTGAGCACTGTTTGCTGGGCAGCACACCCAGCAATACCTTTCTGTTTTGATAGAATTCTAAAGGTATAAAAGGGGGAGTTGTGCCAACCACCCCTCAGTTCCTTCTCATTACTGAAGTTGCAGTAAGCTTGGATTGTACTTCAGCACAGATTCTCAAGGCATTTAGGTTCCTGACTTCCATTTTGTGGAAATGCCTTTGTAGATCTTGGTGTTTGCATCTTCAACTTCCTTCCTTCCTCTTTTTTTCTCTTTCTCTTTTTTTCTTTCATTGCTGTTTTGGTCTGGCAGTCTATAAGTCCAGCACCAAATCTGCAGATCTGTTTACCACAGTGACTCTCTGCCTGCTGTATGCAGCACCAACGTCACCAGATCTCTCCTGAGTGAACAAATAGTTGTGTGTTCAAATTTGATGACAATATATATCTCCAGATCAGTGGCACTGCTATGGGCACCCGCATGGCCCCACAATATGCCAATATCTTCATGGCCGACCTGGAACAACGCTTCCTCAGCTCTCGTCCACTCACACCCCTTCTCTATCTACGCTACATTGATGACATCTTCATCATCTGGACCCATGGGAAGGAGACTCTGGAAAAATTCCACCATGATTTCAACAGCTTCCACCCCACCATCAACCTCAGCCTGGACCAATCTACACGGGAGGTCCACTTTCTTGACACCACGGTGCAAATAAGTGATGGTCACATTAACACCACCCTATATCGAAAACCCACCGACCGCTATGCCTACCTTCATGCCTCCAGCTTCCATCCCGGGCACATCACACGATCCATTGTCTACAGCCAAGCACTGAGGTACAACCGCATCTGCTCTAACCCCTCAGACAGAGACCAACACCTACAAAATCTCCACCAAGCATTCTCAAAACTACAATACCCGCACGAGGAAATAAGGAAACAGATCAACAGAGCCAGACGTGTACCCAGAAGCCTCCTACTGCAAGACAAACCCAAGAGAGAAACCAACAGGACTCCACTGGCCATCACATACAGCCCCCAGCTAAAACCCCTCCAACGCATCATCAAGGATCTACAACCCATCCTGGACAATGATCCCACACTTTCACAGGCCTTGGGTGGCAGGCCAATCCTTGCCCACAGACAACCTGCCAACCTGAAACATATTCTCACCAGTAACTGCACACCACACCATAATAACTCTTGCTCAGGAACCAATCCATGCAACAAACCTCGATGCCAACTCTGCCCACATATCTACACCAGCGACACCATCACAGGACCTAACCAGATCAGCCACACCATCACTGGTTCATTCACCTGCACATCCACCAATGTAATATACGCCATCATATGCCAGCAATGCCCCTCTGCTATGTACATCGGCCAAACTGGACAGTCTCTACGGAAAAGGATAAATGGACACAAATCAGACATTAGGAATGGCAATATACAAAAACCTGTAGGAGAGCACTTCAACCTCCCTGGCCACACTATAGCAGACCTTAAGGTGGCCATCCTGCAGCAAAAAAACTTCAGGACCAGACTTCAAAGAGAAACTGCTGAGCTTCAGTTCATCTGCAAATTTGACACCATCAGCTCAGGATTGAACAAAGACTGTGAATGGCTTGCCAATTACAGAACCAGTTTCTCCTCTCTTGGTTTTCACACCTCAACTGCTAGAACAGGGCCTCATCCTCCCTGATTGAACTGACCTCGTTATCTCTTGCTTGCTAGCACACATATATATATACCTGCCCCTGGATATTTCCATAACATGCATCTGAGGAAGTGGGTATTCACCCACGAAAGCTCATGCTCCAAAACGTCTGTTAGTCTATAAGGTGCCACAGGATTCTTTGCTGCTTTTACAGATCCAGACTAACATGGCTACCCTCTGATATTTTATGCCCTTAGAACTCTACAAGAGAGAGGCTTGAGTGGCTGCAATGGGCATATAGATCTCGAGTTTTTAGAAGGTTGTAGTACAGGTGCATGGCTGGGGTTAACATTTAGGGTGGATAACCAGTAAAACTAATGCTTACTGGTTAACCATTTACTCTTTTACATCCCTGTGCTAATGTGCAGAGGGCCACCTTGAAGAAATCCGGTTACTAATAACTAACCTACATTTACTGATTTTTCTTATTTAGTTTGCAGAACCTTAAAAAGCACCTCTCTACAAGCTCTCTCTTCACTGTATATTAAAATACCAGGAAACATGAACACAACAACTTTCCCAAAACCCAGGGAGTGGATCCACTTTAGCCACAGATTTCCTCCCTTCCTCCAGTGCACAAGTGTCAATCTTCATTGCAGCCCTCCCTTCTGAAAACCTGGGAAAAGAAATGGGCTTTGCGGTATTATTTGCGGGTCTATAGCTTCAGGCTATTTCATACCAAAGTGGGGAATGAATATCAAAACTGAGGACCCTTAATGAAGAATGACCTGCTGACAGCTAGTTCTAATCTAAATTAAGGGGGCTGCAGCTCAAGCACATCAGTCAGCAGAACTTGGAGAGAGGTAGTCTGTCATATACACGTCACAAGCTATTTAGGGCTGGTGCTGTGCACACCCGAGAAACTCCTCCAGAGTCATTGAGCAAACATAAAGTCTAGTAATTTTTAAGCCTCTAAGCTTTTAAAATTCCCAGACCCTAAATCCACCTTAGCTATTTTAAAATGTTAACTAGATATTTAAAGGGAAAAATATTCTTAGCAAATCTTTTGAGAGACCTGTAGGCCTCATAGTTCAGTTAAAAATTTAAATTTCTTACTTTCTTAAAACATGTTTTTGATTAAATCCTTGAGCTTCTGTGAATTGTATTTTAACATTTTATGAGTATGTACAGACCCGTAATTTATCCAAAGGAAATTTACTCCATCTTTAATGAACCACAGTGTACTCAGTTAATTATGGAGAGAACTTATTTCTGAGATTTGTAATTGATTTTATAGTTTTCAGAGTAAGTGTCATGCATTTAGACTGAATAGCAGCTTAAATATCCTAAACTAACAGGTATTCTGTTTGTACTTAGCAAAAATTCCTTTCAGTCATGTATACAGCAACTCAAGATTTGAAGTTAAACTCTCTAATATTTGTTGTAGTGAGAGGAGTACACTCCAGGAATATAAGATCTTATAATAGAATTTGGTATTAAATGGTAATGCCAGTGTCTGTGTAGATAAATAATTCTAATTTGTTTTAAAATTACTAGTTGTGCTTTCTCATGTCCACTAACTTGTCTTGGAAATAAAGTTTTAGGTTATGACTAAGGCTAAATCCAGTATAGTCTGGAATTACTTGTCTTTAGGATTGACATAGGTTGACTTGATGTTTTGAGGTGTCAAAAAGCCAGTATTTCACATCTATAAGTAGATCACAAGTTCCTCAGGGCAGAGTGTTTGCTTTAGTATAGATCTGTAAAGCACCATATAGAGAGATGCCATATAAGTAGTATATTTTTAAAAATGTATTCCCATCTTTTTCTTAGTTAGGAATACATAGCTTTCTGTGAGAGTTATAGTTACCTTGGACATTTAAATACTTTAAATGTGCTTGGCATTTATTTTGCTCTTAGTCTGGAAAATACTATGTTGTACACATTATTTCTGATGTGGTCAGAAGACAGAGGGTATAGTAGCTGAGCGAAAAACCTTTCTTTATCCTTTTGTAGAGATTGGTTCCTACAAAACAGGGACAGTACTTCAGTGCCCTAGAATTGGTATTCTAAGTTCATTTGTGAACTGTGGTTTCTTAAGTTAGAAGTAGAGTTTTTCTTGTTGACCAGCAATAGTATGAAAGTACTCCCATTTCTGGTGCTTATCTAGAATACTTGATGAAATGTCAGAAGTTGATAGTTGATACTGTGATTTATCTTGTTTCAAAGGAAAAAATTATTAAGATACAACAAGAATATTAAGCAGTTTAAAGGATGAATCAGAGTAGATATTCTTCTTGGGTGAGATCCATAAAGGGACTTAGGCATTGCAATGCTGAGCATCACAGCACCTAACTTTTATGTGCCTAGAAAATCACAGGAACAAAAAGCCAGCATGAATAGGGGAGCTGTCTAAGCTCTCCAGTGGGACAAACTGACAAAAGGGTTTGTGCTAAACACTTCCCCCCCTCATGGGGATAGGTACATAGGTTCAGACTGTAGGAAGGTGCCTGTCTCTGCATTGTGATCTGTGACCCTCCTGGAGTTAGACTGCATAGGTACCTAGGCAGTTTCTTGTGGGAATGATTCAGGCACCTGCATCACTCTGCACAGAACTGCCCATCTTATAACTGTTAGCCCAGTGGTTACAGCTCTCTGGCCTAATGACTGTCTAAATATTTGTCCACAGTGTAACAATCATTGGCTAGAGAGAGAGAGTGACTCCATAGCCTAGTTGTTAGAGCACCCATCTGAGAGGTGGGAGACCTGGGTTTCAGTCTCCCTGCTCCAATAACTCTTTCATCATCCCTAGTAAAACAGCTTCAGCAGGAGAGATGGATGGTGCCCGGTATCAGAATATCCCATAGCTCAGTTGTTACGGCACTCTCCAGAGAAGTAAGAGAAGCCTGTTCAAACCTGGGTCTCTCACATCCTAGGTGAGTGCACTAGCCACTGAGAAAAAAAGGTTGTAAAGTGGGCAGAACTATCTCCTCCTCCAGCTAGATTTTGAATGTTATGCAATCTGGTGGGTGTACTCAGGGACTATCTCCTGGATTGGGCCTTGCACAGGAGTTAAGCATTCCTTTGCATATCTTTCCCCAGTTTGTGAATCACTTTGAGGCTTTAGTAGGAAATAGGTGTCCAGGTGTGCACACCCAGAGGCAGAAACTAAGGCCATGTCTACACTACCACAGGATTGATGCTGCTGTGATTGATGCACTGGGGGTTGATTTAGCAGGTCTAATAAAGACCTGCTAAATTAACAGCAGAACATTCTCCCGTCAACTCCACTACTTCACTGGGTAAGGTAAGTTGATGGGAGAGTGTCTCCCATCAACCCAGCGCGGTGTAGACACTGCAGTAAGCTGACATAAGCTATGTCAACTCCAGCTACGTTATTCACATAGCTGGAGTAGTGTAACTTAGGATGACTTACCACGGTAGTGTAGACATGTCCTAAGACACCTAGGAATCTTTTACCCTGAAAACCTTGATGCAGAGTGAGCTTACGTGCCTACTGTGATTGGTATAAGAGTTTTGTGAATCACACAGAGCCTAAAACTGGGACTTACACACATAAGTATGGATGTGGGCCCCTGTTCTTTAACATTGTTAAAGTATGTGTACGCAAGTGATGGCTAATTTATTCATCATCTTTTCCTTTTGGTTCTTTATGAAGAGTATAGCCTTAATTTGTAACAGTTCAGGAATTCTTTAACAGTATAAGTAGTAATTCTTTTGAAGTGTGATTTTTTTAAAATTATTATTATTATTTATTATTTTATTTTAGTACTTTGAAAGCTTTAAGCCACAGGAATTTAAAAATCTGCAACAAAAAATGTGTATCTCCTTTTTGAACAATTCCCTGCATCCATCACTTTGAAGCCTCATCTAGAGTAGGATAAATGAATTTGTTGTTAGCATGTGGTGTTTATCACACGCTAAGTAGCGTGTCTTAAAAGTCTGGTGCAGATAAGGTGCACCACTTAAAGCCTGGGTAGTTTTGTTTACTTGAAAATTTTTTTTTTAAATATAACTTTACAGCAAAATTAGAATGTAACACAGGGCCAGGTACTGAACTTGATCAGTATCAAGATTAATTTCAGTGGGAGTTTTCATATGGTTTTTATAACACAGTCCTGACCTGAGATATGCACACGTTTGATAGCTGATTTTGCAAGATGTGTGTTGATGCATTGTCATGTACATATAGGGAAATAAATTTGCTTTAAAGCATAAATCAGCAAAATACATCTGCAGTCTTCTGAGATGCACCAGTTCCAGAAAGTCATGGATGCTGGCACTTCAGCAAATCAACCTCTACTGTATTGTAGGGTAAAAGACCAGACTGCTGCGAGAAACCAAAAAAGCAAAAGCTCTTTAATGGGGATGGAACGAATATAGCTTTTTCAAGCATCAAAAGTATCATTTTCTAGTAGAGAATCTATGTGGATAAAGTATATAGAAGAAAAACTAATCACTCATTTTCTGTTTCTAAGCAGTTGCTGTGCTGAACACCCCATCACTTTTAGTGAAGCCAGTAGAGCTGCAAGAGCTCTGCATCTCTAAAAAATCAGGCTACTTAGCTAGGTATCTAAATAGGCACCCATGTTTGAAGATGATAGTGAAGATTTACTATTGTGTTCCCTTGCGTGCCAACTCTAGTGACTTATTTCCCCTCTTAACAATAATACATGGGAATATCTTTGTAGATAAGCCAATTTGCAAAAACAAAACAAACTTCTCTGTTTATTTTTAAACAGGAGGCTTCTATACAAATATGTTTCTCTTTCACATTTGCCTCTCTCTGTCCATCCCTTTCCAGGTTTCTATTTTAGGATTGTGTATTTAGATTTTTTAAAAGAGCCTCTCTAAAACTCAAGATTGTTACCCTTGTATCCATTTTGAAAGGGATCTGATTGTAAAGTATCATCATTATAAGCATGTTATTGAATGGCTAAAGTCTAACTGTAGCTAGTCTCTGTTGAATTGTGTGTGGTTTATTCATATTTGCAGTCTCTCCTTCAGTGTTAAAAATAAAACAAGAAACTGGGCAGAATAGCTGCAACTAGGTTGAACAGAGAGACACAGCAACTGACTTGAAAGTCAGATAAGCAGTTAGTGGTTGCAGATTGTCTTACTGAGAAGCAGTTATCAATCTTAAAGGCAGAAATAACTACAATGAAGACATCAAAAATGCTAATTATTTCTTAGCATATTTTTATTGCTTTTCTTTTTAAGCTGTGTACTAAGGGGATCCAACATTTAACAGTGGAAAAGTTTAGGTGAAGCCATGGCCAAAGTTAAACCTAAAAGATAGATTGATTTGAGCTGCCAGCACAGTGGCCTTTAAGAATCATAACATTGCTTTATCCTTTTTCTAAAGGGAAACTTTTAAGATCACAGGGCCACTGCCTTTTATTATCTTGGAATCAATACAACCTTTGTAAAATACTATACATCCTGGTAGTTGATGCACATGAAAATGGGAAAAAAAGAGAACTGCATTTTTTTCATAGCAATTAATATTTGTATTTGATAATCTAATATTTATAACATCTAAATAATGCAATTAAATTATAATTAAAAGGTTTAAGGGATTTTATGAAAACATCATAGGCTGTTTATTTTATCTTGTGGAGAAGGGGATGAATATATTTCATCTTCATTTCTTGTTACTAGATATAATAATACTTTCTTCTCTTATTGTGTACTGCTCAAAAACAAAACAAACGGCAAAACCTTATAAACAGGTAATATTTGGTAGTAAATATATTTTTCAGAATAAACAAACTATTTTCTCGGTGTGAGAAAATATGACTTCCCTAGAAATTCTTTTCTGTGTTCTCCTTGACTTCCTGAATCTGAATGGAAAGTCAGATCGTGCTTCAATTAAAAAAAACAAAACAACTATTTCAGGATATTTATATAGATTTTGTAGAGCTTAAACATGACTGATTTTCAATTGTATATATTTGTTCAAGTTATTCCTCTCTCTGAAAAGAACCACTTGCCACAAAAATCAGACAGGTAGTATGCTGTTTTTGCACTATCATAGCCAGAATCTCACAGGAGAACCACTAAGTGGGAGTAGTGGTGTGTGTGTGTGTGTACACACACCCTTTGTAATACTTGTTTGTAGATGAAAGCCCCTCATTATCTTGAGCTTATTTAGTTCCATTTTCTCTTTTTGTATATTGTTTGAAGAAGTGACTAGAGGCACAACAAAACCTTAGTTTTCATCTGAACATTTGCATTACATTTCCTGCAATATCTAGCAATTTGTTAAAATATTTAACAAATAATATTAATTCTGGGTTTCTTCTGTCTAATGTGAGGACAAATAACTGTATCTGTAGTTAGTATGGGCATAACTGGGTATAATGTATCCACTTTGTAAGAACTGTAAGCATTACCTCATTAATAACTTGTCACAGATTTTTTTTCCTTCTGAAAGACAAACATTCATTATACACTGTAAGGGTGAGAGAAGTTAGAAAAAACTTGTCGAGTATATAAACCTTTAGCTCTAGAGCAGGGGTCGGCAACCTCTGGCATGTGGTTCACCAGGGTAAGTACCCTGGCAGGCTGGGCCATTTCGTTTATCTTCTACGTTTGCAGGTTCGGTGGACCATGGCTCCCACTGGCCGTAGCTTGCTGTCCCAGGCCAATGAGGGTGGTGGGAAGCCGCGGCCAGCACAACCCTTGGCCCTCGGCGCTTCTCACTGCCCCCATTGGCCTGGGAGCTGCGGTCCGCCAAACCCGCTGACGTGGCAGGTAAACAAACTGGCCTGGCCCACCAGGGTGCTTACCCTGGTGAGCCGCATGCCACAGGTTGCCGACCCCTGCTTTAGAGGAAAAAAAATTAAAAATTGAGCACTTAAATAGGTAGTGTTTGTTTTGGTGTTACAATAATCTGTCTTACTCTCTGACATGTATCACTTTCAGATGAACCTGTATGAATATGGACAGCTTTCCAGTTTACATTTTGTTACGGAATTAAAGGGTGAATATCCATGAGTTTGCAGGTCTTTTTCCTAAAAAGGCTATAAGGGCCTAGTCACAAGCATTATTCTTTTGTGAACAGGTGATTGTAGCTTTCATATGTATTTTTAATATATGTTATGCATGTCCCATTGTTACTGTGCAGCCAGCCAGTCTTATATTGTTGAAATATGTGGACGATATTTCCATTTTACAATTAAATAGGTGTATTATGTACCAAGTACTTGAAATGGCTGCATAACCTTAATGCAGATACTGTGTTTATAATCATTGAAATCTGTCATTTTATTGAGTCCTTATTACTTTTCAAACTCTAAGCTAAATAGACTAACTGCTCTTAAGGAGCTGTCAGGAGATGCATGTAAAACACTAGGTGTATCATGGAATCAGACCAGTGTCAGGGTGGAAATGTCAGTGGTTTGGGGAGTGGTGAGGGGGGGTGGGGAATAAAGAGTCAACTTGTTCTCTCAACATTGTCTTTACACTGAATGGAACAGATGAGATTCTGAATTATTCACAATATTGAAAGCTTATAATTGCTAGCAATTGTGACAGCAACAGAGTGTAGAGACAAGAATTTTTTTGTCAAAATGTCTGATTCTGTTACACATCAAAGGATTCACTTCACAAAACTGTCTTTGGGACTTTGGGTGGCTTTTTTCTAAAGACCAGAAGTAGAATCTTTCCCACTTTTTTGTTATCCTTCTAGGAATCTAGGACAAAGAGGTGCAAGTTAATATTTAACAGTAGCACAGATTTTCAGAAATCCAATAATGGAACAAAGAAGCTCTGTGAGAAGGATTTGCTGTTTCAGCAAGTAATCTTCTCAAGAGTCAGTTATATATGTATGTGACAAAGCAAACCTTCTGAACCCATAATGCAGTAGCTGACTTTATGTAAATTCTTCTGTCTTGTTACTAGACTGGGTAAGGCTTGATATATTTAAATACCTTTAAAATATAAATTGCTTACTAGTCACAAATGTAGTTCAAACAATAATATCCATTAGAATCAAGGTGGTTTAGTGTGTATTTCTTATATATGATTTTTAGTGCTTCTCTCATAAATATTTATAACTCAATTAGTGAAAATAACATTAAGTGAAAGTTGCAGAGATGAAGCCTGAACCAGTGCTGTTCATCGGGGTCAATGAGCATTTTATCTGATTCAGGAGCATGGGAACAGGATCTTAGTCTTGCTTAAAGAGATCAGTATTTAATAACATACCACATATAAAGTTTTCACATTTTTCATTTCACTCTTCACTCAAGTTTTAATTTAAAGTTTTTGCATACCTTTGCTTTTGACTTTTTTGTATTTTGTGAGAGAGCCATTTGTAGTCCAAAATTAACATCCAATATTACTTTTTAAAAAAATGAAGATGATGATGGGATTTTTTTCCTCTACCCATCATAACTAAAGTAGAGGTATTCATGACCAACATTATATGTTGTATATGGTGTTTCTATAAGAGCTTAGCTGCTACCACTAGACCACACTGCTCTCTCACATCATCTGAAATTAAAAATACGTCACGGACCGTGACATAAGACCTTCCCCATGAAATCCAATCTCCCCCTGCTGCTAGGAGCACCCCGACCAGGGAGCTCTTACCCCTGGCTGGGCTGGAGAGGGACAGGACTTGTTGATCCCCTACACAGCTGCTGTTGGGGGAAGGATCCAAGACCCATCTCCATCTCTGGGAACTTGCTATAGGGAGCTCTGCGATTGCTGCCTTCAGAGTCCAACTTTTGGGTGGAGACTCCCATAGTTACACCACCATGAGATTTCAGATTTAAACATCTGAAAACATGAAATTTACCAATTTTGAAATCCTCTGGCCATGAAATTAACCATAATGGACCGTGAATTTGATAGTGCCCTGTCTATAATATATCACCACCGCTACACTAGGAGGTTCCTACTTTCAAAATGTGTTGGTGGGTCAGTGGAGGTGGGGAAATAATAATCTTTAACAATGCACAGTGGCTCAATAAATTCTTTTAGAAGTCCCTTAAAGTTCTTTTAAATCTTTCTTTATATTCAGGTGTTGTTCTGTGCAAATGAACAACATGCAGATCTGTGGCGATCTCTGTGTTAGCGTAGAGTATGAAACAAGTATGAGTCTCACACCCATTTCTCCTTCACCTGGGAACAGCATTAATGAACTTTGTACCAAATGTTAGTGATCTCATGAAACCAGTTGCAATTAAGTTGATAATTGCAAGGCAGAAACATATAATGTTAAAATGTGGAAAGCTTTGTTAATTATGGACTCAAACCAGAGTGAGTACAAGAGATAAAAAATACCTGGCGATCCAAGAAGAAAAAGCAGTAGTCACTTGAGACGTGTAGGCAACTATTACAAACCTTCAGCTTTGGAAAATATCAGAATATCTGGGGCGTATGGAGGAGTTCCTCCCCAGCAAGAAATGTTGGGAAACACCATGCATGATGGTGGTTGTTGCTTGTCCTTTTTCCTGTGCCCATAAATGTGCTAGACACCCTTACAGAAGAAGCACTTTTCCAAAAGAGCACACAATCTAAATCTGACATGACTCAAGAAGAGATGGTCATAAATATGAAGAGGAGGGAGAAGGAAGGACAAGGGTGACGCTAATAAATGCAAAGTATATATACATCTGGAAGTTTGTTAAATGTTGGTAGGACAGTACAATTGAATCTTTAGGAGGGATTTGAAATAGGTGAAGAGATTTAATTATTCTTTTAAAAACATACTTAAATGTGTATGTTTGCTATGGTACATTTTTTTGGTATAAAGCCCCAGTGGAAGTTGTTTTTTGCCTTTAAGATTCTAGATAACTTTGGGGACAAAGGTTCCTGTGGAGGATATTTTCCACCTCAACTAACAGACTTTTTGTGGCTGGCCTCCAATCAGTGTGGAAGATTTTGGAAAATATTGTATGCTGGAGCATCATTAAATGCAGTAAAGAAGGCTATTACAAATAATCCAGTAGGCAGATGAGTATAAAAAGGTCAAAATATTTAAGTGCATTGCAAAATGGTGCTTTTCAGCTATGCTTAAAATTGCAGGATATAAGACTTTCTTAGGATCTAGAGTATAACTAAAAGGACTCTCTAATCACAGGTACCTAGGCACGGTATTCCTTGGGGAAATGTGCCACTGTATTCCTTGGGGAAATGTGCCACTTTGCTTTATCACACATAGTTCAATCTTTCTTTGAGAAATCAGTTACCCTAACCCTGCTCAGTCCTTCATTCCTTACTCCTCAAGTTGTATGAGATAAAGAATAGTTCCTTAGGTTCAAAGAAGGGTCCCATGTGCTCTTTCAAGTTATTTTAAAGATATGATATGCTTTGTTTATTTAAAGTGCTATTTATGATAAATTTATGTGAATGTCTATCTCAAAGATGACCTCTTTCTCAAGCCCCTTCATGTGGCCTGCTTTCAACCTGATTATTCTGACTATCCCAAGATGGCACAGGCTGTGCTCCATGCCTTTTGGAATGCACTTCTAGAAATATGTCTAGTTGTGAACCTTTCCCCTATAAGAGTATAATGGAAAATGCATTTCTTTGTCCAGGATCTCCACTGACTGTAGTCTTCAAATTCCTATGGCACTTTGTCTTCCAACTGATATTTGTCATTTCTAGATCTTTTCAATAGTATTCTGGTAAGTTGCTGCACAAGCCTTTGGAATATAGTCTTCATGCTATATAAAGTAAAGGCATATAGAGCAATATTATTGGAGAAAATGCTATTTCATACTGTTTGGAGCTATGCAAATGTTCAGATATTGTGTTGGACTGCTTATAAAGCCATGTAATAATTTAAATAATCAGTAATGACAAAAAGATGTGTGAGCCATTCCTTTTTAATCTATTCATGGATAGAATGAGCCAAATCCTATAGTTGTTGTGCTAGGCGCTGTACAAACGCAGAACACAAAGGTAGTACCTGCCCCAGATGACAGTCTGAGTAGAATATACGTCCATTTATCTGAAAACCTGTTATCCAAACCTCCACATTATGCATAACCCTTCCTTATGCCCCACGTGTATCATGCTTCGAGACAAGAAGGCATTTGAATAACGCTGAGGTTTGGATAATGGAGCAGAGAACTCTGGCCAGGACTGTGAGGGAGGAGGGATCCTCACTGTGAGGGAGACCACCCTACTATTGAATGTCCCCTGCAGCAGTGCAGGAAGCCCTCTACAGCCCTGTTGTCCCAGGAGTGAGTGAGCAGGGCTGTGACACTACACCCCATATTCTTCGTAGAAATATTGTTATGATACAATAGCAGGCTTCAACTACCTGAAGGGGGGTTCCAAAGAGGATGGAGCTCGGCTGTTCTCAGTGGTGGCAGATGACAGAACAAGAAGCAATAGCCTCAAGTTGCAGTGGAGGAGGCCTAGGTTGGGATATTAGGAAACACTATTTCACTAAGAGAGTGGTGAAGCACTGGAATGGGTTACCTAGGGAGGTGGTGAAATCTCCATCCTTAGAGGTTTTTAAGGTCTGGCTTGACACAGCCCTGTCTGGGATTATTTAGTTGGTGTTAGTCCTGCTTTGAGCAGGGGGTTGAACTAGATGAACTCCTGAGGTCTCTTCCAAACCTGATATTCTATGTTTCTATGAATATGGCATCACTGAGATATGTTTTATGCAAGATGGGTTGTGTGAGATGCCATTAGAAAGGTTATGATTTACACTATTTGATTATCCTGTTTGTATGCATGTATCATTTCTGTATCTGAAGTTAGGAATATGGACTATGTATCAGTTACAAAAGTGCTTGCACCTGGGGTATGCCCATCAGATGGTAGGCAATCAGTCTGGATGGGCCATTTGGAAGGACAATAGGACCTTGAAGATATTAATCCTTCTCCTTTCTGAGAAGTTTCCTGGGATGCTGCTTTGACAATGCAGAGTCAGATCACCTAGTACTAGACCCCATCCTGGACTTCTAGGGTTTCTCCATTAAGAGGCAGTGGGGGTCGAACTGGGAAACAAAGGATCCCACAATATACAAATCCTATTGAAGTCTGGACAGTGAATTAATCTTGGTTCTTCTCCACTGCCTCCCTACCTAGAAGGAAGACAGCGGAAATCACCTGAGGAAACAAAGGACTAAACTGGGGACGAGGCAGGGGCTGAGTACATGCGAGAAAGGTCTAGCCTGTGAAAGGAATCCTGGAGATTTAATCTGCAAGCAGTGAAGTTTACCTTCAAGAAACTCTGCAACCTGCATAAAAAAAACATTTAGGGTGAACATTTGCTAATATTAACCAGTTAATTCAGTGTAATAAGTTTTAGTTTGCGTGTTTTGTTTTATTTGCTCAGTAATCTGCTTTGTTCTGTTTGCTATTACTTAAAATCTATCTTTTGTAGTTAATAAACTTTTTTTTGTTTATTCTAAAACCTAGTTTGTGCAATTCATAACTGGGGGGGGGAGGAGAGGAAGCTGTGCATGTCCCATCCATGTTGAGGGAGGGAGCGAATTTCATGCGCTTACACAGTATAGATCTCTATACCACTCAAGACAATATAATTTTGGGTTTATACTCCGGAGGGAGTGTGCACTTGAATACTAAGCAATCCCTGAGCTGAGTCTTCCCACACAGAGCTGATCGCAGGCTGTGAGTGATTCTACAGCTAGGTGTGTCCCTACCTGTGTGTGCAGCAGGACAGGGCAAGGGAGTCCAGGCTGGTGGAACAGGTGGGCTCAGTGGAACCACACTACATCAGGCACTCCAGAAGGCGGTGTCCAATCTGTCACAGGGGCCATGATGACAGAGCTACAGAGGGCTTCTTGTGTTGCCAGTAACACCCAATCCCTGTGAGCACAAGATCCAGGGAAGGCTGAGGTCCTGGCAGGGCTGAGTCCTTACGTGGAGTCTCTCCTCTGCCCTGCACCTTGCTCTCTGAAAATCTGTTGTCATGGGAGTGAGTGAGGGGGTATAGCGGAGTCCCCCAGCCAGCACTGTGAGGAAGAGGAGCCTTGGCCACTGGGGAGACCACCCAGCTCCTGAACAACTGAATGGCTCCTGCTCTCTTGATTAATGAAACTCCCAATTATCCAAATAAAGTCCATGTCCAGCATGTTATTTGGCTAATGGGAGTATACTGTGTAAGATCAGAGACTACAGATGAATATAGACAAACCAGCAGAGTACAAGTTTATTGTAGCCCTCACAGAAAAGGAGAGTTTTGGGGAGGAATTTGAAGGAGGATATTTACTTAGTTTTGTGGAAGTTTAAAAGGTACCCTTCCTAAGTGTGAAGGGCAGAGTGGAAGAAAGCCTGAAGGTGCTTGTTTGGAAATTTAACAAGTGTGTGATAGAGATTCAGTTACATCCAAATTTTGACACCCACACAGAATCTCATGCTTAATTTGTAAAATAACTGTATTTGACAGGTAGGACCATAAAATAAATTTATTTAGAAAATTTCAATTAGTTAAAGGCAATAATTTACCTTTTTACATTCTATTTATTAGGAAAAAGTTACTTTATACCTTTTGGAAACTATGAAAGTATGACTAATTTGAAAATTGTATTATGTCATATGCTTTGTTTACTTGCCTTTTCTGTTTTAGTGCCAGTTTTGAGTTTTATTCTGCTAGGAGAATCTAGTTAACATTGGAGATCTACATGACATATATTCTTCTTGGCTCATCATTACTATACATATTTAATAGGTGTTTCTCCAAAACGCTAGACATATAGAAGAAAGTTTCTTGCCATTAAAAAACATTATTTAAATTTTCAAAATCTGGAAATATGTATTGTTAGGGAAGTAAAACTATGATATGAATGAAAAACAATTACAAATTAATATGGAGCTGGGATTGGGAGCAAGATATCACAGTACAGGTGATATATGCTAGGAATAAAATGGCAAAGCAGGGAAACAGATAAAGAGGTAAGGGAACAAATGAAGATATCAGAAATCATAGAGAAAGTTAGGTTTAAAATAAAAAAGAAGTGACAATAGAAGAATTCCTAAGATCTTTGATCAAATGAACGGTGTCTTCCCTGAGTGAGATCTTCAGTTTTGGGCCCAATAATTAGAGTGTAATAGACCAAAGAAGGTGTTACATCCTGCCCAGCAGAAAAGGTCCATCGACACCAGATGGATTATTGTGGGATGACACAGGACAAAAAAGACATTTGTTGTTTGCCCTCCACTCCATTAAAATGAGTCATGTCAGTGGATTCCTCCCGTCTGCTGAGCTTGCAGCTCCAAGCACAAAGGAGGAGGAGAATTTTAAAACTCCTAACAAAAAGGAACTGTATCTCTATGGTGCTTGGATGCTGGAGGAGGGGCTAGCTTTTCTAGGCAGAAGCAAGAGATCCCCAGTTGCTTAGCCTGGGATAGTCCTCATGGACATTCATGAATTTAAAAGCTTCTGCCACCTTTGGAAACTTCAGATTGTACCTCATTTGCTACAACTTGCTTGAGATGGTGGTCCTACCTTCTGTTTGCCAGAAGTTGGGAATGGGCCACAGGGGATGGATCACTTGATTTCCTGTTCATTCCCTCTGGTGTACCTGGCATTGGCCACTGTCGGAAGACAGAATATTGGGCTAGATGAACATTTGGTCTGACCCTGTATGATCATTCTTATGTATATATGTTTTACCTGCTTTAACCTCATAAATATCTCTTTACGTTTCCTACTTAAAACATCTTTAGATAGTTCATTATAGGATTGGCTACAAGTGTTGTCTTTGGTGTAAGATCTAAGGTGCAACTGACCTGGGGTAAGTCCTTTGGGACTGGGGATAACCTGAATATTGCTGTGATTCTTGGTGTAAGGAACCACCTATCGCAAAGGTATGCTCATCTGGGTGATGAGATAGATCAGAGTATCTGAGGGGACAGTCTATGACTCCCTGTTTAGATTGTTATATTTCCTGAGGCGTTTACACCTGATAATTGATTGGTGAAATCCAAGTGTAGAACTCTCAGCCAATTTGGGGTTTGTATCCTGTTTCCTAACAGTCTGCTCTGAAGTTGGTATTCACAGTCTTGAGTCACTGAAGGCAGCTTTAAACCAGCATTGACCAGTTGGATTTTTTAGACAGCGTGTATAAAAGTATTGCATCAGAGACCAGAGCATGATTGTTCTTATGCAAAAACGAATGAGACCATACCTAGAGTACTGTTTCACACAGATAAATTTCCGAGATTAAGAAAAGAACAAAATAATTGGCTGGAGAAAGTGAGAGCAAGTTTGTGACAGCCCTATGTTTGCACACGAAGTGTGGGGAAGGGAAAGAAGGCACAGGGAGCCTCTCTTACAGAGCTGCATACGGTGCCACTGCTGACCGTCTCTTCCCCGCAAACAGAGATATGCTTCACCTGTCTGTGCTCCAAACAGTATTGCTGTCATTACAACTACTCATTGCAATTTCAGGGATGGCTCAGTGTCTGTGTCCCTACATGGATCTGCCTTCATAGCTCTCTCTGATGTGATGCACTCCGTCACACCACCCCAGTACAGGGTTGGGCCTTCAAAACACCCTTAATTTAGGAAGAAAGATCAGAAGAATTGAATTGAGTATTGCTCAGCCACTCAGTGTCTACACAGGGATGGGGTGATTGTTTCAAAGTATTTCAGAGTTGTAAACATTGCAAAGAGGGAGGAATTATTTAGGGTAATTCAAGGAATATAATGAAGAATAATAGAATGAAATTAAACAAAGGAAAATTTAAATTGGATAGCAGAAAAAAATTTAAATAGTTTATATCTATTAGATTCTGGAATGGTTTTACAAGAAAGGATGTGAAAGTGTAATTATTTGTACCATTTATAATAGGACAGGAAAATATAATGTAGAGAAAAACACTATACTGACAGGTGTATGGACTAGATGGTAGTTTGAGAAAAGAAGCCAAGGATTTGAATTGGCATGGAGATTAAACTATACTCTGATCTGTAGAGCTAGTCGCTTTGGAGCAAGACTCATGCACATTGCTGAGTGCCATTGTGGAAAAGATTGTGCTGCTGCTGCTGCTTCTTTTGCTCTACCTATTCTGTAGATAATTTGTGAACTACAGTCTCCAGGGCTTTCAATCTGGTACCTTTCATGAACACTAAATACATTTAGAAAAAATGCAGTTCTAATTCAGTACTGCAAGTTAAATCACTTCTGATATTGACAGTACTGTAGAATTTGTGCTAAAATTAATTTTGGAAAGTAGAGTACGGTAGAAACTTATTAAATATTTTCATTATACATTGAGTGGTGCACAGCTTAATTATTCAGTTACAATTAATTATAGGTATGTTTTGAGACCACCTTCTCACTTATTTTATCAAGATACTTTTGTAAGAATACAGGTCATGTGTGTTTAAAGGTCACTTTTAGATTTTTACACATTGAATTATTTGATACAAAAACCTGTTACGGAAAAACATCTGAAAAAAATTGTGAAATGAGTAGAGACTAAAATTGGCTTCAATGTGGTTTGGATCAGGCTCCAGGTCCTATGCAAGTGTGGGGCTTAAAATGTGTAAAACAGAATGGATTCTGAAGGCATTTCTAAATCCCTCTATAAATAATTTCCCTTAAATTGCTTTCACTGTGCCTGAGATTGTCAGTTAAAATATTCCTAACTTTAATGTAACTAAATACATTTTGTGTGTGTGTTGTATAGGCAAGAAATAATAATTTCTTATGCATTACTAGGTTTTTATGTTTTTGATTCTGCACATAGTATTGTTTTGACAAGGAAGTATGGTGTATGACTGAAGATAATTAAGAGTAAAAGAAATATTAAGGTTAATTTTCCTGATGTAGGTTTTAAGAGAGAGTGTGTGTGTGTGTGTGTGTGTGTGTGAACTCTTTAATTATCAACTAAGAGAAGATAGAAACCTGCCCCCAAAGTTTAAAAGCAATTGTGGGATTCCCACTCCATGAGTTGGACATGTTTTTTAGAGGAGTCGGCCTTAGTATTGAGTGAGTGGCTTTCATCTGCAATATTATTTCCAGCAGCAGACCATCAGTAGCTGGTTTTGTTTTTTTTTTAATATTAAAATTACTGGAGTACTCAGAGGCTTGGTCAGGATTATGTCAGGCTTTTTACAGAGGTAAAAGTAGACATTTTCCCTGATCCAAGGACCTAGTACATCTTATCTCTTTCGACCCAAGTGGTTAGTTACTATTATGGGTCTTGTGGGGTGCTTTCCTTAGAAGGAGAAATTGATGGTAGGGTAATGTAACTCTTTGATGCAGTCTTTTTTTTTTTTTTTTAAATGAAGAAAGCACGCAGTTCCATTTCTGCAGACATAGTAGGAATCAAACAACAGGAGGCAATTCGTTTGCTCACCATTCCAACCCTTTTTACTGCCTCCAAAATCACATGTCGTTTTGTCAGGGCAACATTAACAGTACTCTTCTTGCTTCTTTCTGCCTGCCTGTGGCTGATTCTGACAGACAGCCTCCTGCATTTGCTATTGGCCCCCAGCAAAACCCTTTTGCACATAACTGTTTCTGTCCTGTCTTGCATGTGGCTATTTTTTGGGTGGTGGCCTCTATTGTTTCAGGCATCTTAATCCAAATAGGGGCTTAACTGCTTTTGATGTTTATCCTGAATGAAGGTTGTCTATCATGGCATTAGCATTGGCAAGGCTTGTTACTCTTGAAAGACAGGCCTGCTGGTATCTACCAATATCCTTGGCATGACACCATATTAAGGCAACGATCTAATACAGCATACAATGGGTGGGAGAAAGACAGTTAAAATATTCTTTTTATTATACATCTATATTTGCTATTTTTAATTACAGAAATGAATATCAACTTTCTACAACAGACAATGAGTCTAGGTGTCATATGTTGGCTGATTTCATGTAGCTATCGCAGCAGAAGTGAGTCTGTTTTTTCACATTGGGGAGAAATGCTTATCCCAATGAAGTCAATGACAAAACTCTAATTGACTTCAGTAGGGTCCAAGATTTCACACTTGCTCTTCACAAATAAGACATTCAAGGAAGAGGGAGGACATCTAGCATGCATATAGGAAAATGATGATTGCTATAACAAACGGAATAAATACAGGGTCAGCATGGCCATATATGCTAGAGAACACTAACTGATCTAAGCAATAGCCACTACTTCCCGCAGCTCCCATTGGCCAGGAATGGCAAACCGCAGCCAATGGGAGCTGCAAGCAGCCGTACCTGCAGACACTGAGGTAACAAAGCGTTTTGCAGCCTGCCAGGGCTTACTCTGAATAAGCCATGAACCAAGTTTAGGAACCTCTGCTCTAGAAGAAAGCACGGAGAAGGCTGAGGGACAAATAGATGAATGTGGGGCAACAGATTGGCATGATTTTGGATATAGAAGATGTAATGTAAGTTCAGATAAGTAGGGTGAAGCAAAGTTATGCAGAGCTTTGAAGGTAAGGATAAGAACTTGATGTAGTGGGGATGGTGAATAAAAATCAATTTAAAACAGAAATAAGATTTTATTTATTTCTTTTTAAAAATAAACCTATTTAAAATTAAATATGAAATTAAAACGACCTCTGGTAAGGCTTGAACTTACTATTAACGCTACAAATCATTTAATTTAAATTAATCAGTACGTGTTTGCTGACAAAGCTTTAAAGAAAGTCAAACCTATGAACTGCTGGGAAGATACTGGCTAAGCACCTGGAACCAGAGTTTGTTGGCATGCTAAACCAGCTTTTGATGGCAGTCATCTCTTTTGCAGATGCAGTGAAAATATTTTCTTCATTTCAGTTTATTCAATTGGTTCAGTTCAATGACTAGCTCATTCAAAATTGAGAAACTGATTAGAGTTAGAGAAGTAGTAACGCTTTTCCCCTTTCCAGTCTATGAATAAAAGTGAGGTGTGAGAGAATAAATCACCTAATTGTCAATGCAGAACATGTTTTAATAAACTTATTTTTCCTTATGTATCCTGCACATCTAAGTAGGTTTATTTAATTAATAAAAAATGTTGCTTTTTACATTTCGAGTGGAATCTCATTTCCATCAAATGCATCTTGACACAAATGAAGAATAAAAAAAAATTATCATTAAATGTTATTTCACATTTTCCATCATAAAAATGTAAAAATGAAGAATGTGAATAGGTATAATATATCCTCCAGGTTAAGAAAACAAGTACCAAATTTTGCCAACCAATGAGAATTTCTTCAGAAAAATAACTAAAAAGTACAAATGCAAAGCAAGATTAAAAATCAATTATTTAAATCATGATTCAAATTGGTAATTTAAATAACCAATTTGAATCATAATTTAAATCAGCAAGCAGGAAATCTTGATTTGAATTCTTGATCACTTATATCATTTTGATTTTAATCAGTGTTCCCTGGGTGGAGAAGGAGGTGTCTAGTAGAGGGATTTTAAAAGGGGATGACACTGTGATCAACAGGCAAGGAAAATTATCCTGGAGGCTGTTTTTTGTGCAGATAAAAGAGACAATGCCAGAGAAGAGGACATGGCAGAAGCCATGACAGGAGATAATGAAACAATGCAGGCAGAAGGGAAAGGGAGAGGGGTTCGAACATGGAGAAAGAAGCACAACATTTTCTCACAGCTTGGATACATGGGTTACATGAATGCGTTAATAATGATTACTGATATAATTTAACACTTATATAGTGCTGTACATTGCCAAAGCACTGTAGAGAAATTAATTAATCCTGTTGTGAGGGCAGGGAAGCAAATATTATTACACTATTTTCACTTGATACTTTTAATGTTTCTTCTGTTATGTTTTAGCCCAGGAGGAGTAATTCTGCAGAACATCCAACTGGTCAGCATTTTAAATAAATAAATAAATCTGGCAGCGTGCCATACCATGCTCATTGTACTAGTTACTCAGTGTTGGAATAAGGAAAGTCCAGTTCCAGGTCTCCCACACAACCAAAATGTTAATTCTTTGAGGGAAAATAGGGTCATGTGGACCCCACAAGGAACAAAATGTTGTGATGTTAAATTTAAACTGTATAACCAGTTTTGTATAGATTATAGCCATTATTATAGTTTTATTTCAGTGAGCTTATTAATTATGAAGGGCAAGGCATCCTTATTATTTGACACTGGCGTGATCAGGTCTTGAAAAATCCACTCAACCATTTGCTCTTGGCAGGCGGAAAACATTCCTGGATAAGTTTCCTCAGCTTTCACAGTCAGTAAGATTTCACTGTATTATGAAAAGGGGAAGCTGAGAAAGTAATCTTCAATACATGAATAGAGAATAAAACGTAGTGTCATGTTACTGGGTCTGCAGTTGGAGAACTTCAGTGCCTTTGCTACTGCTCATAGCTTTTCCAGGTTTCAGTAGAGTGATTCATAGATTCTAGGACTGGAATGGACCTCGAGAGGTCATAGAGTCCAGTCCCCTGCCCTCATGGCAGGACCAAATACTGTCTAGACCATCCCTGATAGACATTTATCTAAGACATATCTGATCATTAGTCAGTTGTTGGGATAAATTTTCACTGATCCTTTTCAGAATCTGTTGGCATCACTGAATGTGAGAAGAACCAGGTAAGCTTCATTTTGTTTTCTTAGAAAAGCTTCCTGCAGCAGCAAAAGCAGGTACTGGAGCTATTTGCAAGGAAGGATGACTCACAACTTTAGACTAGGGGAGGGGCAAAGCAGGGCCACCCAGAGGATTCAGGAGGCCTGGGGCAAAATGGAGGAGCTGCGGTGCTTGTACTTACCCAGTGGCAGTCCAGGTCTTCAGCAGCGTTTTAGTGGCGGGGGGGGGGGCCCTTCAGTCGCTCTGGGTCTTTGGCAGCACTGAAGGGCCCCCCACTACCAAAATGCCACCAAAGATGCGGACCACCTCCAGGCCAGGGCTCGCGGGGCTCCGGCGGGGCCTGGGGCAAATTGCCCCACTTGTCCCCCCCTCTCCGGGCAGCCCTGGGGCAAAGTAGGAGAAACTACCACTTTTGTAGCAGCCAGGAGGATGAGGGGCAAAGGAATAAGGAGGCTGAGGCTATGTACACGCTACAGGTTATGTCACTATAAGTTATGTCACTCAGGGATGTGAATAAACTATCCTTCTGAGCAGCATAAGTTACACCAACCTAAGTGCTGGTGTGGACAGCACTATGTTGGCAGGAGAGGTTCTGCTGACATAGCTTCTGCCGCTTACAGGGACTGGAGTAATTAAGTTGATAGGAGAGCTTTCTCCCATCGGCTTAAAGTGTCTGCACTAGCAGCAGTTCAGCTGCGTCAGTGCAACTGTGCTGCTGTAAGCTCTGTAGTGTAGTCATAGCCTGAGAGAGGTCCCTTCTATAAGTCAGAGAGCTTGGAAATATGGAATAGGCTTCAAGTTTAGCAGATACCTTCCTAAATTCCACTCTGCTTAGGCGCTCTTGATGAACTTCCATGTCTGAATGGCCCTGAATAATTCCCTGTCCCCAACACACACACACACACACACACACACACACACACACACACACACACACACACTTCATTACTTTTTTGCACTAAAATATAGTAAATGAAACTGCATTCAGACTTACTCTTTCTATCCAAATTTGTTTCTCACTCTCTCCCTTCACTCCATTTTTTTTCTCCTCACTTTCTTGAGTTGCTGTATCTTTTCCTTTCAGTGTATTTTTCCTTTTTCTTATGATTCTACATTAAGCACAGATTATATCACCTCCTTTCTGTTCGTTTCATTGTATGTTTAGTCTTTTCCAATAATCCTGCTCTCCTTTCTTGCCCCAACCTTTATTTCCTGGAGGCCAAAACCCTCTGTCAGTAGAATGAGTCCTTTCACTCCCCCATCAATCAATTTTCTCTCTCATTAGTCCTCCCTGTTTTTCAAATAACAAAATAGATTCCCACATCCTCAGTCGAATGCCCCAAATTACAATCAAATGACCCTTCCCCCCACAAACATCGGATTTCATCTACACAATCCCTGCAATCAACTCCCCTCAAACAAATCCTTGCCAACACAAGTTCTGTCCTGAACAAAAAATCAATCAAATAATCCCTCATAGTCGCATCAAATGCTCCCACACTCAATATCTTGTTGTAGGCTGCTCTTCTTCCACAGTTTGCCTGCTGATGCAGTCCTCAACCCTTCTTGCTTACTTCCAGGACTAAAGGACCATACTCTTCTGCCAGGATTGCTTGCTTGCTCACTTCTCAGCAGTGTGTGTATGTGTGTGGTCAGCAGCTGCTGTTGTCACTATTTTCCTCTGAAGGCCCTCTGCCTGCTAGTAGGGCCTTACATGAGACAATAACAGCCACAGGGCTTTTCTTGGTGGTGCTCAAACCATCAAAGCGTAGCATCAATTGGAGGTCCCCAGGGGGAGAAGAGAGTCTCTTTATGTCAGTTTTAAAGAGAGAGGCCTCTCATTAACAATCAAAATAAAATAAAATCCAAAACAAAACCCAAAAAACCTCTATGCTTATTGGGGTCAGGAGCCCATATGAGAATTCCTTGTATCCTTGTGAGCTAGTCTCGGATTGATTGAAGGGTACTTGATAGTTAATACTGAATTATATGTTTATTGTAAATTCTTTCCTTTAATGAATTTCAGGTTTTTAGAAAATTTAAAGTCATTCCTTTTTAATTGTGTCTTGTAGCAATGGTAAGCAAGAGAGAGAATATGCTCTACAGCCATGAGATTAGTGCTGCAAAAAAAAATACTTAAGAGCATATAATATTGTGTGTTTTATGTAATTCAAAAATGTGGGGTTAGATGATGGACTTTCTTAAGTTTCAAGGTGTGAGCTACTCGTCTGACAGGTCATTTTTTCTTCAGAATGACGACTTTGGAATACTTTCTGGTTTCTATGCTAGAAGTGAGTTTTTAAGAAGTGACTTTCTAGATATGATGAAATATCTATATATTAAGAGTCAACAGTTTGACTAATGGTAGATCATGGCCACAGATCATCCTAAGCACCCCTTCAAAGTGTCATTTTTTCAGCTCAGTTAATTTCTGACAGATCTCACTTTGTCAGTCATGGAAGTGGAAATTTCATCACAGTTGTATGCCTTTTGAGCTTTTCTTAGTGTGTGTTTGTAATAGGTTTTATGGGTGATTAGTTATGTGAATTGTGGCATTCTTGTGGATGGAAGGATTTCTTAATTTTTTTTCATAAAATCTGTTTTGTCTGTAGTTCTCAGCATTTAGACTTTTAAGTTTAATGTACTTGTAATATACATTATAAAGATGAAATTGCTTTGCTTTCTTGACACTAAAAATGTATAAACATTATATACCAAATGCAAAATGTAATATTTTTAATATTTCTCTTATTTTTTAGAAATGGTCATCAACATTCACATAGGAATTCTCTTAACAGAAAAGACCAATGGTCCATCTAGTCTTTCTTCATTGAAATAGTAGCCAATGCCTGATGCTTCTCAGGAAGCATTACAACTCTGAAAATGTACTTTTTTTATTTTTTATTTTTTGCAATACTGTGTAATAGAAAGAAACTTGTCATCAGCAAGTGCTCAGTCTGTAAAAGCTAGTAATCCTTGTAATGTATTTTGTGAGCATAGCCATGGATGCTAAGATTACTTATAAAAATCTAATTATTTTATCACATCTTAAGTGACGTGTTTCATTTTATTCGATGGCATTATGTTTTTCTGGTCAATTATGTGTTGCTTTAAAAAAGCATTTCCCTATATCTCTTTGAAATTTGTTCTTTTTCATCATTACTCACTTTCTTTTTCTTATGAGAAAGGGTAAATGTGAGCAGCTTGTAGGCCTTCTTAATACCCGTATCCTGTGTCCTCTTCTTCCTCTTTTCAAGCTAAATAATCCTAATCTTTTTACTCTTTTTTCCTTGATTTGAATTCCTTCCTCTATCAGTCCTCCAAGTGTCAAATTATGTTTATTGCTCCTCTCTGGACCTTTTTCTTGTCTGCTAATCCTCTCTTGAGATGAGGGGTCTAAAACTGAATTAAGTATTGAAAGTGAAGAGAATGTACACCATTGTAGTTTGATAAATTGATTTATGTAGTGACACATTTTCCATATTGTTCTCTTTCACCCCCTATAATTATGATATCTTTATTCTTTTTGTCTTTTAACAAATTCGTACTTCTGTAGTTTTTAGCTAACAAAGGGCATAAACCATTAAGATGATGTTAGACTCGTAACAATTATCTTGTTCATCTATCCCATGTTTCTTGCTTTTAATGCTGTTCATACTAGAAAGATTCTCTAGATGAAGTATGAGATCGAGTGGGGAGCATTATATGCATTAGGTAAAACTGGCATCATGTTGTCAAAGTGTAATAACCCTTAGGGGAACTCAGTGTTAAAACTACTGAATTGAATGTAACAATTTCCCATAACAATTTAAAAGGCCTGCAAGCGTGCTAAAGTTGTAGCTAAATGTTTCAGTTAACACTTTCTAACATGACCCTAAAGCCTCATTTACATCACACAATTAAATATATATTACAGTATGTTTACTGCCATATAGAAGTAACATAATGTAGTGTTTTTTCTTTTTAAAAATGAAGAACAAAGAACCTTATATCCTCATTCCTATATCCTTCTCTTCCCCTTCATCCATCTCTGTGAACTTTAATTCCCAGTATAGAAGCTGGTTATGTAGATCAGTAGGAAAACTGCCTTCTGGACTTTTAATGGGATATGAAGTCTTTTACTTCTAGGTCACTAACTCAAATTATAATTATTTAGTGATTATATATTTATATAGTGCCATAATTTTGCATGGCTCTTTACAGAGATGATAGACATGGACCCTGCCCAAAAAGACTTATAGTTGACATCCCACAAAGGAGGAGTAGGGAAAGGAGAGTTTTTAAACAAATGAAATGCATAAATGTTGATGCGTCTTCAAATGGAGAATAAGGTAGGAGAGGAGGGAAAGAGTACAAGAATGAAGTAGTGCAAGAGTGAAGACTGGTAGAAAACAGGGGGAAAGAAATGGGTTTTGAGAGGGGATTTGGTGGAGTAGAATGAGGACTGTTGGGTTTCAGGACAAGGGATGACACTTGGCCTTCAGGAAGAGGAATATCATGGCACATATATAGAGCAGAATGAAAAAGGCACAAAGGTGAGTAATTGCTATTTAATGTTTAATTGGTGCCCTGGCGGCTGTCATATAAGAGAAGGCAAGGATTGACTGAGCATGGATACTGACCCACATCAGTTGGATCACATGGGGAAACACGTGCTGCCATTGCCCTTATTGTTTCTGTAGATTAAAAAACAGTCTTTAGGGCTGATAAGATGACATCATTCATGGGGGGCTATTTTTTTATTTTAAAAATCCCTGCCAGCCTGTGTATAACAGTACAAATGTTAATTAACTCACAACTATTGCCAAACACTGATTAAAAAGAGTACCAGATGAGAATATTAAGTTTAGTCTGAAGCATGCGCCTCACTAAAAGGCTGATGGGTAATTTTGTTGTGCTTAGCTTTAATAGTCATCCCTTAACATTTAAAAAAAATCTGTTAGGTCCCCAAAAACATGGGCACAACATCACAAAATTTGGAGCTTCTTTCATATCTCAGTGTCCATCGTTCTATAATTTAACATTCTGAAAAGGCCAACAGGCGTCTTTGCAGTTGTCATATGTCTCATGTTCTTTTCTCTCATCTTCGGTTTTGCCATATGATCAGGCAGGGTACTGAAATTCAGGCTGTGTCTACACTTGGAGCTGGGAGTGTGATTCCCACCTTGAGCTGACATACTCACACTAACTCTCACCAAGTTAGCACACTAAAAATAGCAGTGTAGGCGCAGTAGCATGGGCAGTGTCTAGCCACCCTGAATCCATACCTAGGGGGTTTAGATAGTTTATACTAGGGGCAGCTAGTCAGTGCTAGCACTTTCTGCTGCTCGTGCTATTGCAGCTACGCTACTATATTTAGCTATGCTGCCTTGAATAGAATTAATACATGTCTATTGAAGCTGGGAATTGCACCCCTAACTCCAAATTTAGAGATAGCTATACAGTACAAGAACTCTGCTTTTTTAGTATATCAGAGAATCAAATTCTTGTCTATTTACATATTGTGCTGATGGCAGTAACAAAGTGGCAGAATAAAAGTACTGAAGTGTCCGTTACATCTGCAAAATAATCTCACACATATATGAACAAGTTTTGTGTGAGCCTGTTACCTATTCATAAGTACAAGGGATACTTGCACACACAAGCATCTCTTGGTACATGCATTCTTTGTAGGTTCAATGTAGATGCCCATTTTTGGTATCTTGGGCCTGATCCTTGATTTGATCTCCAGGCAGAAGTCCCTTAAGATTATATCCCAAGTATTTTACTGTCAAACACATGCTTATCTGCATTATTTATAGTCTATGCAGCAATAGTAACTTTGTGTGATGAGGAAAATACATACATCCTGCAGGTCTAATATTCTGTGATGATTTCTTGAAGATTATGTCTCTGTGACACTACTGACAGGAAAAAATGCAGCATGCCTTTGTAAGGATAAATTTTACGTATAAAAAACTTTTGAGAGAGTCACAAAATAGTGCCTAAAAGGGACTCAAAGAAACATAGTAAACAAAGATGGAGAAGTAATTTCTTGTCCTTTGCTTATCCTTCTGGTCTTTATTTCTGCTTACTCCTTTCATGCCTCTTGGTCATACCTGCCCTCAACCAGTCACTGTATACCATCTCTGTGTCCTCCTGCATCCCTTGATCATTTTCCATTTAACCATCATCTGTTTCCTTCCTCCTTCCCCCATCTTCCTATATTAACCTCAAAAATGAATAGTAGTGTGTAAACAATCATTTAGATCACTGCCATTATGGAAGAAGCCTCTTGATTATTTTAAATTGGTTTGGGAACTTCAGATGTCAGTTGCTGTGGAAGTTTGGTCAGGCTGTCTGTGTAACTTGGTTGAGTAAACTTATAATTTTGTACTATAACCCTCATTCTTCCACATCCTTTTTCCACTTAACCGTTGTGTTAAGATCACTGAAGCATCTTATCTTAATCAGATTGCAAGTTTCCTGGGGCAGGGTCCTTATCTTCCTATGTGCTGTACAGTGCCTAGCACAATAGGGTCTCAGCTGAACACTGAGGATTAGCAATACTGATCTTACCATAACTTTCATTTTTCCAAGAGTGAGTCAGAAGCTTTCCTTTATAGAGTGTCCAGCAGGCAGGCAATAATGCTTGATCATTTGACTCGTTGCCCGTTTAGAGACTTAAACTTCCAGCAACCCTCATCTTAAAAGCCCATAACAGATGCCCTGAGATGTGTGGATGCACTCCAGTACAATAAACCAGTGGTCTTCCCCAATGGGGGGCACATCAGGAGGAGCGCCGCCGGAGCAAAAGGGTGGTGCGGCAGGAGGAGTGCATCCGGAGGAAAAGAAAAAAGGGCAGCCAGAGGAGCACCGCCCTAAGATTGGCTGGAATGCTGCCCCTTATAGTGTTCCACCCCAGGCATGTGCTTCCTATGCTGGTGCCTGAAGCTGGCCCTGTGAGATATCCTGAGGGAAGAGTGGGAGTTCCACAACGTGGAGGGGTTGCTGAAGATTTGAAGAAACAAGTATTAGAACAAATTATGCAGTGTGGGAGGTTTGCTATACAGTTGGGTGAAAGTACAGATGTTTCTAACATGTCTCAGCTTATGGTATTTGCTAGATTCTGTTTCAATAATGAAATACATGAAGAACTACTTTTTTTTGAGCCACTAAGGGAAAGATGTACCAGAGAAGATGTATTCTCAACAGTAAATGACTTCTTTAACACAAAGTTTTTCCATAAAACATTTTTCTGAAGTGTAACCACTGATGGAGTGGCTGCTTTGACTGGAATAAGGAGAGGATTCTAGGGTAAGGTTACAGAGAGAGCACTGCACGTGAAATTCATTCACTGTATCATTCATAGGCAGGCTATTGCAGCAAAGAAGTTGCAGCCAGAAGTGTACAAAATGCTACAGGATGTCATCAATGTAGTTAATTTTATAAAAACAAGACATTTAAATAGTAGAATCTTTACAATACTTTGTGATGAGATGGGGAGTGACCATGAAAATCTTTTGTACCACACAGAGGTTCGTTGGTTATCTCATAGCAAAGCGCTTAAAAGAGTTGTTGAACTTAAAGATGAGTTACACATTTTTCTTTTACAAAAATAGAAGTGTTCCAAATTTGCTGACCTTTTCTGTGATGACAAGTGGCTGTCAGTAGTATGCTACTTAGCAGATATTTTCGAAAAATAAACACACTTAATCTGTCCCTTCAGGGTAAAGATGACGTTTTAACAACAAGTGAGAAAGTAACTGCTTTTCTAAAGAAACTCATGCTATAGGGAGAGCATTTTGAAAACAGATGTTTGGAAATGTTTCCATTGTTATGTAATTTTGTTGCTGAAAATGATGTAAGTGTGTCACCTATAAAACTCACGTATCTGCACACTTAAAAAACTTGGAAACAGAATTTTCTAACCTGTTTAAAAATCTTCCAAATGAAGAGTTTCAGCGGGTTTTGAACCCATTTGTTAAAGATATAAAAATGCAAGACCTTCCGATTAGTTTGCAAGAACAACTGACTAACATCAGGGAAGATGGAAATTTACGAGCTGAATTTCAACAAAAACCTTTGTATAATTGATGGATGGGATTGAAAAATGAGTGTCATGATTTAGTAAGCTCAGCCAACGATGCACTTCTTCCATTTGGATCTATGTATCTTTGTGAGGCATTTTTTTCCCAAGGTGTGAAATAAACTGAACATAGAACCAGACCTTCGAATCACTGTATCACAAAGTGTTAAACCAAGATTTTCAGAAATAATGAAGCATATTCAATCACATTGTTCTCACTAAAAAATATTACTATTAATAATATTATTATTTGAGTGAGAGCAGAAAGTTTTTTTACCGTTAATAAATAAAATAAAACATTTTTTTTAAATGTTTATTTCATCTTTATCTCATCCTTTTTTAACTTCTATTTTTATGTGTTATAATGTATATAATATATTAATACAGTAGTACATGTATATAATTTATACATAAATATACATATATTGGGGGTGCGTACTCAAAAAATTTTTACTGATAGGGGTGCGCAATCAAAAAAGTTTGAAGACCACTGCAATAAGCTATCAGTATAACTCTTACTTTGGTTCAGATTCGACTACCCATATTCACCTCGAGTATAGTCTTACTCGTATAGTCCTATTGAATTAAATAGGTCTGCTCAGAGTGAGTCTCTTCTCAGCGGAAATAAGGGTGGCAGAATTTCATCTCCTGAGTATTGCATTCAATTTGGATGTCCTGAGCCTGAAAATAAAGCAGGTGAAATAGAAAAAGATCTCAAAAAGGTCATTAAAAGAAGGGGCATATTTGTGTAGTTCTGTTGGTGGGACACATAGGTGCTGGGGGTGCTGCTGCACCTCCTGGCTTCAAGTAGTCTCCATTATATACAGGGTTTACATTTTGATTCAATGGCTCTCAGCACCCCCACTGTACAAATTGTTCCAGCACCCCTGGTGAGATGTATACAGTTTGAGCTGAAATCAAAGCTTCAGTCAGCTTTGGACCATGCCCTATATGAGAAGATTAAGAAGAATGGCATTATTTAGTTGGGCAAGGTATGCAGTAGTAGGAGATATGAAAGAAGTATGATGGTGTTTTGATGATTGTGTCCTTCCATCATATTATAGATCAGAACATGGAATGCAACATTTTAAAATGACTAAAGTGAAATATTTTATGCCATGTATTGTCCACATGTATAATTCATTTGCCTCAGGAAATTAAGGCAAGTGGTTTAGAAAGCTGCAAGAAATGGTTAGACATGTCTCTGAACAAGAATACCATTTGTTGTTCTAATTATGTAAAAATGTTATAAGAGGTGTTGACCCTAGTACTTCAGGCTATAGCTCACCACATGTAAAGATTGAGAGAGAATTTTTTACACTGTGATTTAGCACTATGGGAGTTTTAATCATTCATCCAAAACACCAGGTGCGAACTGCCGGTAAAGGTAGGAGACTAGGCTAGATAAACCAATGATCTGCTCTGGCATAACTCATACTGTATGTTCTTGTAAAATGAATATTTTCAGATAATCATTCAGTTTGGGATTTCTATAAATTAGCCATTTATGGCTCAATCCTGTCTCCTTGGTGCAGCCAAAACTGATCCTGGCTCCAGGAATGCAGGATTGAGTCCTTGGTAGGTATTTGATGGTAACCCCAAATTGAATGAGTATCTTTAAATAGGACTAAAAAGAATATATCAGTGTTGCCAAACCAGCACAGAAATTGGTGTACATTTCTCCTTTTTTATTAAAAACAAGAAGTCCTTAGCTTGGTCAGATGATTCAAAAGATTATAGGAGGCTGTAATGTCCAGTGGTTCAAACACCAAATCAAGATTTAAGTTATCATAGCAAATTGAAATATGGACATATGTCAGCCAGTACATTGTCCATTTCCTTCAGTATATGCAGAACATTTCAAGGTATGCTATTATACACACAATATAATCTCTTGCATAGCAGGTGCAGACTGAGAGATGTAGCAGAGTGTTAGTAGAAAGACTGATGAAAACCCAAAAAACTCTGCATGTATGCCAGGAGATATGGTGTCCCCAGGAAATAAAAAACTATATGCAATTATATGCATGGTATGTGCTTGCTCTGTACTCATGAGCCAGAGATGCCAGGTTCTTATATGAAATCTTTGATCTGTAAAAATACTGTGGAGAAAGTTATTTAAATGAGCAGAGTAACTGACTTAGCCATTTTAATGTCATTTTGAGATGATTTAGTAGCTGAATGTCTTTTTGTAAATATTGTACTAAGAAAAATCTCGTTCTGTTCCATTAATTGGGACAAAGCTATTTGGTAGACCATAAATATTGACATATAGGGAAAGTTTTACTTGAAGATGAAGGCAAATGTTTCTGTAATATGTTCTAAAACTGGTTTAATTCTATTAGGTTTAAAACTTTAATCTGATTTGTCAAGAAAACTGTTCATGTGTCAAATTAGTCACTCTATTCCCTTGAGCTTTGTATTGTATTTATTATTTCATGTGTGCTTAATATAAGGCATAGTAGAAGGAGAATAGTCAGTGCATTCAGGTAACTGGGATGCAGCTCATGCAACACAAAATAAAAGGAAAAGGAAAATATCTTAGAGTTTGATGACCAAGGGGTCACTTAAAGTTGGTGGAAAACTTGTTAACACAATAATTACTAAAGATAATTTTATGGTGAGAGAGCTGAGCAGATACAGTAACTGCCAACCTCAACCTCTGCACTTTATCAGTGGTTTTTGCTGAGAAAAAAATACTCAGTCTTCTTGAGAGAAAAAATATAGTTTATTTCTGAAGATGTTCATAGTATGACAGGGTGAAAATGTCATGCAATAATGAGAAAGTGCTGTAGTAGAAAGTACTTCTAAAAAATGAAATGCAGCAAGAACCCTAACCAGAAGCCTTACAAAGCCAACAGCAAGTTTTCCTTTCCTTGACCTGTCTTTGTTGGCAGGCAACCTAGACTTCAATATGCAGTGCCCTTCTGAATTTAGAAAAAATACATGTTTTGTAGTTCAAGTGCTATATACAGTTTTCTCGATGAATGTTTTGTCTCATAATTGGAATAGTGCAGAAAGATTTTTACTGCTGGCTAGATTAGGCATATTTACCAGACTTTAGTCTCTTTTGATTCCTCTCTGGCTATGTGTACGCTACAGCCTGTCAGCATAATTTATGTCACTGAGGGGTATGAATAAACAATCCTCCTGAGCAACATAAATTACACCTGCATAAGCACCCGTGCATAGTGCTATGTCGGCAGGAGAGCTTCTCCTAAAGACACAGCTTCTGCCACTCGTGCAGGTTTTATTATGCCGATAGCAGAACTCTCTCCCGTCAGCATAGAGCATCTTCACCAAACGCGTATTGGTACAGCTGCGCCGCTGCAGCGCTGAATGTATAGACATGGCTTCTCTTTCTGACAACTTTCGTTCTGTTCCTCCATTCTATAGATTTACCTTATATAAGCGGGGGAATGGTCCTGCAATTATGGGGAACTTGCCTGGCTTATGTGCTATCTCGGTGGAATTGGCTAGCACCTTGCTCCCACTATCTTTACCCAGAAACCTACCTGACCTCGAGGACTCCCCTTCCTCCTCCCATGTGGCAGAGTCCTTGTAACCTCCACAAGGCTGGGCCCAGGATTCCTGGGGGATTTTACCTCCAGTTTTATCGAGGTCACTTAGGACAGGGGTTAGAGTGTCCTCACTCCGGATACCCTCGTCGCACTGGATGCTTTCCTGACTCACTGATCACTACATACATTTCAAAGCAAATGCACAATTTATTAAACAGCAGCTAATAATAAAATTAGAAAAAAATGGGAAAGGCTAAAGGGAACAACAAGTAACTATGCTTTGGGGCGATGTGGACACCACAAATGGCAATCTCTGGAACTCAAAGAAACTTCACAGTCTGTTTCTCACACGTTGCAGGCTGCCTTCTCAGGGCCGCCCGGGGGGGAGGGGCGGCAAGTGGGGCAATTTGCCCCGGGCCCCGCAGGGGCCCCATGAGTCCTGGCCCGGCGGTGGTCCAGGGGGGTCTTCGGTGGCATTTCAGCGGCGGGGGGCCCTGCAGTGCTGCCGAAGACGTGGAACGACTGAAAGGCCCTCCACTGCCAAAATGCCCCGCAAGCCCTGGCCAAGTGGCGGTCCGGGTCTTCGGTGGCATTTCGGCGGCGGGGGAGGGGGGGGCCCTTCAGTCGCTCTGGGTCTTTGGTGCCGGGGGGCCTTCTGTGCTGCCGAAGATGCGGAGTGACTGAAGGGCACTCCGCCGCCGAAGACCCGGACCGCTGCCCGGTGAGTACAAGTGACGCAGCTCCTTTGCTGTGCCTCAGACCCCCTGAATCCTCTGGGTGGCCCTGCCCTTGCTGCACTGCAGTGATACTGCAGATCAGACACTTGGTCTGGTAGTGGCCATGCATCTTCAGGTTCTAGGCTTCTTCCCAGCATTGGTCCTCCTGCTGGGGATATAATCCCCCTCCAAGTCTGGGCTGCCAGACCTCTTGTCGGGCAGCATCTCCCTGTGCTGGGCTCCCTGCCCAGGGTTTCCTCCCCCCTTTCCCAGATGCACACTGTCCTGGGCTCTGGGCTGTCCCCGCCCCACTCTGCCTCAGCACTGCTGCTGTTCTGCCTCCAGCTCAGCTCTGCTCTCTTGGCTGCTGCTCTGGTCCTGGATGTTTTGGCTCTCCTGTCTGGGCTATTTCTTTGGCCCCCTCTAGTTCTGGCTGCTGTTCTGCTCTGCTCTGGCTCAGGCAGCTCCAGCTTATATGGAGGACATTGGCCTGCCTGCCCTGTCATTCAGGCTAACCAGGAGCATTAGCCCCTCCCCATTGACCCTGGGGATTGTCCATCTCAGGATCTTGATTTTTACATAGGCCCTTCCCCTTTCCTTTGGTCCTGGGATAGGGCCAACTAAAAACCTGCAGTAAGTTTCAGTAAGGGGCCAACAGTCCTTTACACTTACATAAACCAATGACTAAATAATTTTTAAAAGCCTGATCCTGCAAGAGGCTGAGCTCTTCCTGTAAGGGGTTGAAGGCAATCAACTCAAATTGACTTCATTGTGGCCATTAAAGATAGCATGTGTTTTACCTTTAAATTCAAAATGTGCAGGATCAGGCTATTGGAGCACTCAGCATTTCACAGGAACTAAATGTCTTATGCAAAACATGACTATGGTGTCCACTGTATCTTCTTAGTTCATGATGACAGTATAATTGCCATGAAAGTATTCCAATAACTTGGTGCTATTAACAAGCTTGTATTTTCTAGCCTTCTCATTCTTAGCCTGGAGAGGCAGCAGATAACCCAGAAAACTGCCTTTTGAAGTTGTATTGAATTCATTGATTCTGTGTGAAGCAGATCAGTAGTTCCTAACACTACAGCGTAGATTAAATCTTGAGGATTTTCAGCTTTTTATAGTCATGGAAAGCATTGCACACAGGGCTTTGTTTTTATTTTGCAGAAATACTGCAGAAGCTTGAAGACTCTTCTAAAAAAAAATCATATTGATCTTATCTTTGATGGTTAGTACTGTATATCGATTTTCTCATGGCACAATTTAGAGATTCCAAGAATAAAAAAGATCTTTAGATACCCTGAAGTATATGGCTAAAAAAGAGATGTTTCCATATGTCTACATGCTGATATGGAATATCCTAAAATAACTGTTTATTGATAACTTAAAGCAGCTCTATTATTTTTTTTTTTAATCATGTTAATAGTTTTATGGTCTGAGGTCTGAACCGATATAGTAACTGACAACCTATGCACTTTATCAATGGTTTTTCCTGAAGAGAGGGAAAAAATACTGCTTATTTCTGAAGATGGTCATAATATAACAGAGTGAAAATGTCTACAATACTTAGAAAGCTATTTTTAAATAAAAGGAACAGGGTCATTTAATATTCAGCAGTATGGGGAGAAAAGTATTTAATCACAAAATGTAGGTGAGTGTGTTTCATGTAAAAGGATTTAAAACATAACCTGCACTTAGGGTTGCCAATGTTGGTCGGATGTATTCCTGGAAATTTAATCACATGATATAATCTTTAATGAAAGATTAATATTTAATTCCTGGACTACATGTGCCTGCACATATCAGTATCCCTAGATTAAGTGAGCAGTATCATTGTACCTATATCAACTGGTATTTGTGCTAGGAAAAATAAACATTTTGACATGAAAAAGGAGGTATAAAGTATTTTTGAAATTGCCCTAAATGTAAAAGGGAATTTGCTTAAATGAAAAAAAAATTAGCTCTGTATTTAGTGTATATGTATTCCGTGTAATTTTGCACTTTATCTTGAAATTCCTAAATTGAGATTCACCTACGTCAAGAAATGTGAGAGCCTTCTAGAGAACTTCAAACTAGATAGGATGATAAAAAACCTTTCATTTAAAAAATCTGAATTACAGTTCAGTAGTAAATCAAATACTCTCTTAGAATATTGAGAGAGACAATTAACTAGTTTGTTTGAAATGAAATATGTTTAAAAATGTAATAGGTGAACTGATCTAAAGCAACCTTGGTTTTGTAGAACAGAGAGTGAAAATACAGTTTGATATTGCTTTGTGATATGCACTGTACATTGTCATTTTAATCCTCCTTCACAAAGGGAATGGCTGTTACCATCACTCTTTGTAAAGTAATTGTGTGGTACTTTAAATATTTCTAAACTGAGAAGGACTCCAAGGAGAGAGAGATCTCATAGTCTTCCTCCTGAAGACAAAGGAAATAACATTAACACACAACAAATTATGTAAGAAATAGCAGCTCCTCAGTTTATGGGACATTGTCAGGTATTTGTTTATATAGAGTACTTATACACATTTTTAAATAGTTGGCAAAAACTAATATGAATGATTTTTATTTAAAATGGCAATGGAAATGTTTAATATTTTTAAACAATCTCTTTCTGTGTTAGAAAACCAAATGCCTGAGCTTTGTGTATGAGAACTTGTAAGTGAAACTGAGTACTCAATGTAAACTGAATGAAACTGGAAGTATAGTAAGGAAACATCACTAACTATCAGAAATATATTAGATTTTAAAAATATTTTTATCTTTACAGTGTCCCTTCAAGATATGACTAGAAAAATGATTTCTGATTTATATTTGCAATGTGAATTTAAATTTGCAGCATTACTGCTTTTATCCAAGAGTAGGCACACTGAAATGCACAACCAGGGAGAATTTCTTTCCAATGCCTGTGTTGTTCTTATGTTTCAGCAGCCTGTCATGAAATACTAGGTTTAGGTTCTCACTAAAGGACAATTTTCTAAACACATAGACAGCAACAAAAAACATGGATATTAAACATTTGCATTTCAGAAACAGACATTGAAACAGAAGATCCTCATGGATAGGAAAAAGCCAGGCTCCCCTTAAAAGCATGTACGAGTGTATCTTTCTCAAAAGAAGAAAAAAAAAAAAAAGCAGATAATATTTTCCTTGTGCTGAAAGCCAGAAATATTTTATTTCAGGGTTTCTAGTTGAATTTGGCAATGCAATTTGAGCTTATGTTTTTGGGTGCACTCACTTGCACACAGCACATTAGATGTATACTGTAACTTCTGTTATTGTTAATGGGTTTCTTGGCTAATCTATCAGGCATGCTGCTGAAAAATTAAACTATTGTGTGTCTTGTGAACAACATAGAACTGTATTTCAGATACTGTTTAACAGTATTTTTTTAGAAATAGGATCTTTGTTTCTGTGTCAGAAAGACATGGAGAACTCTCAGGAATTAGATGACCACTGAAGTATTATTATAATGTATATATTTTTATCTTCTTAAAGGTGGACATAAATTAAATGTAGAGAAGAGTTTCAAGTAAGCTGGGCTGATGTGCATACAGAAGGAATGAAGTATGGATGTGAAAGAACGTAGGCCTTATTGCTCCCTGACAAAGAGCAGAAGAGACAAAGAACGACGTTACACAAATTCTTCAGCAGAAAATGAGGAGTGCAGAGTGCCTACACAGAAGTCATACAGTTCAAGTGAAACCCTGAAAGCTTTTGATCATGATTCCTCCAGGTTGTTGTATGGAAACCGGGTGAAGGACTTAGTCCACAGGGAAGCAGATGAGTATACCAGGCAAGGTAGGTAAAGTGTTCTAATACTAACTATGCACAATTTGGTTAGTGTGTCAGTGAGGCATTTCATCTCTGGGTGGAATATGTTGTCATGATAGTTTTATTAATAATAATAATAATAATAATAATAATAATAATAAACATATATGTAGTATGTTTAATTTATAGCTCATTATTATCCCTACCCTAAAGATAGTGAAAAAGAGACAGAGCAAATTAAGTAAACTACCTAGAGTCAAGCAAGAAGTCAGTGACAAAGTTGCGAACAGAACTCAGGTGTCCTGAATCCTTGCCCAATGTTAAGATTAGTAGACTACAGCTTTACTGCATCCAGTTATCACCTTGCTCAGTGTTGTGTCCATATAATGTGCCTAAAGCTATGCATAGATACAGGGTGATAAATAATAAATAAAACCTCTGTCCCAAAGGACTAAACAACATCAGTATGTTAAGTATAATAATGCAATGATGTCTTTCTCCTATAGGTCACCAGGGCAGTAAAAACTGTGTTGTACTGTTTTACAGCTTTTGGGTGGACAGGGGGAAATTAGTTCATAGTTAAGGTCTATTTCTAGTGGACGGGTATCCAGAACAGAAGAACTACTAGCACTAACTTACACCATTGTTGGCTTTTCAACAAGGTCAGGGTCTGAAAAGACGTGAGGATTAAACCTAAAGATGGTCCTCTCCAGTCTGATTAGATGTGAATTAGTTGAGCAGCATATGGAAGCTTTCACTGTCACTCTCCATGAACCCTGGATACAGAATTTTAGTCTCCCAGGCTGTCATTCCTGCACTTTTAAATAGTGCTCCTATTTAATTAAGAAACAAAATGATGAAAGGTATAGTGCTGAAATTCCATTACCTGAAAAGAAAAGATCTGGAGCTGACATGAACTCTGTGTAAAAAGTCCAGTACTTGTGTGTTTCTTTTTGTGTGAGAGGGAAATGACTTTCATGGGTAGAAAAGGAAGTTTTCTCCACAGTGAAGAATTCTCTGGTTTTACTTTTCTGAAATTTTTCAAAATCATAACTTTAAAAAAAAAATCTGGCTGAGAGATTTTTATTTTTGTCCTCCTCTATGCCAGGTGGAAGCCAGTGGCTACAATAGGACTCCTAAAGTGAGCATGGTTATCACCAGAATCATAGGAAAAAGATGAACGGGACCTTAGAATTAAAGCTCACAGAGAAAAAAAATTCTGCCAAAATTTCCAAAGGGGAAAAAAATCTGTTCCTGAAAATTTTCACCTAAATTTATCTTTTTTTAACGAAAAACAAAAACTGATTTTTCTTATTCAAGTGGTTGCTCATGTCTGTTCAATGCTAGATGTGCACGCACCGCATGTACAGTTGCTGGAGTTTTTCCCCTCAATGGTATCTATAGGGCCCTAGCATCCTCTGGAGCTGTGTGTGTGTGCACTGGTATAAGGGGCGCCGCTGACCCTGTGCCCTCTCAGTTCCCTCTTACTGCTCGTGACGATTGCTGGAATGTTTCTTCTTGCTGTGGGAAGGCTTTCTTTTCCAGTGGTTGGACTTCCTCTGTCATATTCTGAATAGTTGTCATTGTTGATGTATATAGTTCTTCATTAGAGTTAATGTATATAGTAGTGTTAATGGTTGTCCCTGTTGTCGAGGGACTTTTTGCCCGCAGGGCTAGATGTGTCCTGGTTCCCAGGCTTGAAGCCATGTGCCTCTTGCAGCAAGTTGATGCCAGTTAGCGAACCTGCACACTAGCTGTCTAAAGTGTCTGGGGAAGTCTCATGTCAAAGAGAAGTGCCAGATCTGCAGGGATTTCAAGCCCTGTACCAGAAAGGACAGGGACATTTGGCTGAAAGCCATTCTTATGGAGGCGGGCCTCAGACCAACATCTATCTGAATCATGCAGAGTACTTTGGCATCTGTGTGGAGCACTTCCCCGGTACTATGTTCTTCTCCATAGTTGGTGCAGAGGAAGAAATGTAAGAAATGGTGCATTGAGAGAGGATTCCTCGGTGCTGAAGAGAGAGAAGCAGGGAGGGACTGGCATAGTGAGATTTGTGTCAGGCCATTCGTCCTCCCCCAAGTCACTGATGGCTCCATAGACTCCACCTAGAGCACTGACTCCCGTACGGGATGCATCATAGATTCCCAGGAACAGCCGTGGGCCCAGATTGTTGCTGGCCCCCTCAACACCAGAGGCCTTTCAGGCAGCAAAGGATCTGCTGTTACTCCTGATCCTGCCAACCTCTCAAGGACTCCCGCTAGCGAAGGTGACTAGGGTCACAAGGGAACAAGTGCTGGCAAGCTCTGTCCTGGTACTGACCACTGCAGCATCATTCAGATGCAAGCCCTCCATGGTACCCATGCATCAGTCAGGTACTGCACTGTCTTGGTTTCCAAGGGGAAGAATCCTCTTTGGAGTTGGAAGGGGAATTCTTCGCTCCATCCAAGATCTAGTGGTACCCAGCCTCCGGATTTCGGTTCTGGCCCTCCCACTGGCACCTGGTCACTGGGCCACTGGCTGATGCAGTTGCAGTACTGGAACCCCTGCAGGTTCCCCCCAGTATGGGGGTTCCCTTCCTACCGCTCATACTCTGTGGTATCAGAAAGATGGGCCACCACCTCTTCCTGCCCAGCACCGGACCCTAACTCCAGCACCAATCCTGGTGCTGACATTCAGGAAGTGGCTGCGATGGATGTAGTGGAAGCAAAAGAAGAGGGCAGAGCCCCTCTTTTGCCACAGGTCTCCTCCTCATTGTCCCTGGATGAGGCAGTTGCAAGCCCTAGAACCTTGCTTTCTCAAGATGACTTCAGGGCCAGCAAGTTCTCCTGAAAAGTGGCAAACTTCAGTCTGAAAGTGAAAGAATTTAAGGAGTTGGCGCACAGCCTGCCGCTTCCTCCAGTATAGCCTTACCCATAAATGAAACCATGTTTGGGACTGTTAAGACACTGTGGCAGACCCCTTCCTTCTCTGTCCCCCCATCTCAGAGAGGGCAGAGAAGAAATACTGTGCCCCATCAAGTGGGTTTGACTAGCTTTACTCTCACCTTCCACTGGAATCCCTGATAGTGTTGGTGGCAAATGAGTGAGACATACAGGGCAGTTGAGTGCTACCCCCAAAAAATAAAGAAGCTCAGAGGCTAGACCAGACCTGATTGGACAAAAAGTTGTATTCAACAGGCAGTATCAAATTATGTATCTCCAACCAACAGGCTCTCCTGGGGAGGTAAGATTTTAATCTGTGGAACTCGCTGTCCAAATTTAAAGACGTCCTCTCACAGAAATTGAGGCTGGAATTTGCGGCCATCTTAGAGGGGGGCAAGACTGTAGCTACGACTTCCCTGCAGGTGGCTCTGGATGCGGCCAACTCAGTCACCAGGACTATGGCACATCTCTATCTTCCGTGGTCACAGAAGATTGCTCAGGTTCATAATGGGGCAACACCACTACCATTTCGCTGCTCTTCTTTTCAGTCTGTCGGCAGCCACACAGCTCTTCATGAAGTGTATGGTGTAGTAGCAGCCTTCCTCAGGATTTGAGGTGTGTAAGTGTACTTGTATCTCAATGACTGGCTGATAAATGGTCAGTCACAGGCTCAGGGGAGGCACAACATCAGCCCAGTACCTTCCAGACCCAGCGCTTGGTCCAAGTTCAGAGAACAGAGTTCATCAGGGCAGTGATCAATTAGACGCAGGCCAAAGCCTCCCTACTGGAAGCCTGTTTCCAATCTATGTGGGACCTGATTTCCAAGGTCAGAATCCACCCACTGAAGACTGTTCAGGTTTACCTCAAGCTGTTGGATCCCATGGTGGCATGTACCTATGTGGTGCAGCACACAAGGCTACACCTCAGACCCCTTCAAATGTGCCTGGTGTTGGTCTACTCCCTGAGCAGACACCACCTGGACTCAGTACTCACAATTCCATCTCCAGTCCTTGCTTTGCTGACCTGGTGGAGAGACCCAGGATCTGTAATGAAAGGGATACCCTTTGCTGCCCTTCATCCATCGGTAACCTTAGTCTCAGGCATGTTAGACCAAAGGTGGGGAGCCCACCGTGGCAGGTTCACGACCCAGACTTCTGGTCCTAGGAAGAACTCTCCTTGCATATAAAGGTCAGGGAATTCATGGCGGTACACATGGCTTGTCAGATGTTCCTTTCCCAGATCATGTGGGTACAGGTCTTAATGGACAGGTCTTGATGAACAACACAATGGTGCAGGTCTTGACGGACAACATAACATCAATGTTTTACATCCACAAGCATGGGGAGGCTCTATCTTCAGCCCTGTTCTAGGAGGTCCTCTAGTTGTGGGACTTCTGTGTGAAATATGCTATTCATCTCAAGGCTTCACATCACCCAGGAGTCTGAAACATGCTGGCAGATCACCTCAACAGATACTTTTCCTCTCACCACGAGTGGCCTCTGCATCTGGAGGTTGTCAATGTTATCTTCCAGAAATGGGGGCCTCCCCATGTGGACTCGTTCATCACCAGACAGAACAAGAAATGCCATCAGATCTGTTTGCTGCACGGTCACAGCGTGATCTGCCTCTCTGATGCCTTCCTGCTCTCCTGGGCATACAGCCTACTGTATGCCTCACCACTGATCCCCTTGGTTCACCAGGTCCTCCTAAAAATTAAATGGGACAAGATGAAGTTTATCCTGAAAGCTCCAGCATGGTCACACCAGTGTTGGTTCAGGATGCTTCTGGACCTCTCAATGACAGCTCCACTCGTGCTTCCACCCCATCTGGACTTGATTTCACAAGACCCCAGCCAGTTGCTACATAAGAACATAAGAATGACCATACTGGGTCAGACCAAAGGTCCATCTAGCTCAGTATCCTGTCTTCCAACAATGGCCAATGCCAGGTGCCACAGAGGGAATGAACAGGTAATCATAAAGTGATACATTCCCTGTCGCCCATTCCCAGCTTCTGGCAAAAAGAGGGTGGGACACCATCCCTCCCATCCTCCATATAGTTCTTTTTTTGAAACCTGTTATTGTCTTGCCTTCATAACATTCTCTGTGAAGGAGTTCTGCAGGTTGACTGTGCATTGTGTGAAGAAATACTTACTTTTGTTTGTTTTAAACCTGCTGCCTATTAATTTTACTTGGTAACCCCTAGTTCTTGTGCTATGAGAAGGAATAAATAACACTTCCTTATTTACTTTCTCCACACCAGTCATGATTTTATAGACCTGTATCATATCCCACCTTGGTTGTCTCTTTTCCAATCTGAAAATTCCCAGTCTTATTAATCTTTACTCACATGGAAGCTGTTCCATATCCCTAATAATTTTTGTTGCCCTTTTCTGAACCTTTTCCAATTCCAATATATCTTTTTTGAGATGAGGTGACCACATGTGCACACAGTATTCAAGATGTGGGCATACCATGTGTGACCTGAGGTGCCAAGGTAGCCCTTGCTGGAAATGCCAAGGCTGCAAAAGAGAGAGCAAGCACTCCCAAAACTTGTGATTAACACTTTTCAGCCAGTCACAAACAATGCTTCTGATCCCCCACACTTGTTATCAATTAGCAAAAAAGGAAATCACACAGCCCCCTTCATTGCATTCCAGTTCTTTGGCTTCCAGTCAGCACCTAGGTGCAGAAAGGTGAGGAGTTATTTAAAAATTCTTTTCACTCTACAGAATGTTCTTCTAAACTCCAAAGGATCAGCCACATTGCCAGGTCAATATTAGTTTGGATCTTACCCCAAATACCATGCTGCAAGCCAATCCTTTAGCATCTAAAACTAAAGGTTTATTATAAAGAAAAAAAGAACAAAAAGAGAGTTGTTAAATGGCGAAGCAGTCATACAGAGAGTATCAAAGTCCATATATCAGGTTCTTAGCAACATTGCTGAATTTCGTGGCTTAAAAGTCCCTCTGGAAAACATTCATAACTTGGATGAGTCATTCAATCTTTTGGTCAGAGCTTCAGTTTGTAGAAAAGTAACTCCAGAGGTAAGAAGCAGGATTGAAGATAATTTGGAGAAGATGAAGCTGCCTTTTATAGTCTTTTGCCATGTGGCTTGTACTTCCTTTGTTCCAAACACAAGCTGCCCAGTACATGGCATGGAAAGGCCTTGAAGCTCTGTCCATAGGCATGTCCCTACAGGCTTGCTGACTCATCAGGTGTAGTCCTTGGCTCCTTTTAAATGGGTTCATTGTACAGCAGATGTCCCTTGATGGGCCATCAAGCAGGCCTACTGCGGATTCCAATCTCTCTAGGGGTGTCACCCAGAAACAGAGCACAAGTTTGGAAATACAGACATGCCATACATATCTATAACTCATAATACAAAGGTGATACAAACATATAAACAAGATTATCATACTTGGCAAATTATAACATTTTTGCAGAGACCTCACACAGCATCTCTGGCCCCTTACTGCTTCTCTCTTGGAAGGTCCCTTTCCCAGTGGTGATCATCTCAGACAGAAGGGTCTCTGAGAGAAAAGCCCTCACATCAGAACCCCTTTGCACAGTGTTCTTCAAGGACACGGTCTAGCTGCAACCCCATCCAGCCTATCTACCAAAGGTTGTCTTGCTTTTCCACAACAGCCAGGACATTGGATGTTAGGCGGGCTCTCGCCTTCTATGTTGAGAAAACTAAGCCCTTCCGCAAGTCAACACAACTCTTAGTAGCAGTAGCAGAAAGGATGAGAGCTTCCTGTGTCATCTCAAAGAATCTTGTCCGGGATAACTGCCTGTATCTGAGCTTGCTACAAGCAAGCGAAGGTTTCGCCTCCAGCCATCAGGACCACTCATTCTACGAGAGGCCAGGCTTCAGCAGCAGCATTCCTCGCACAGGTACCAATCCAAGACATCTACAGAGCCGCAAGATGGTAGTTGGTTCATATCTTCATGTCACACTACACCATCACCCAACAGGCCTGTGATGATGCCAGTGTAACTTTAGCACCCTCGTAGCCAAGATGGAGTCTGCTCTGTAGGCAGCTCTGGCCAAGAGAAGGCACATGCAGGAATGCAGCAGAAAATATCCTTTCCACCCCAAGGGTATCTGTTACAAACCTCCCAGAGTGAACACACACACACACACACACACACACACACACACACACACACACACACACACACACACACACACACACACACACACACACACACACACACACACACACACACACACACACACACACACACACCAGAAAAGTACAATGGATATAAGAAAGGGAAATATTTATTTACAGGGGAGCAGTAAAACAGGGCTGCATCCAAACCAAGGCCCCACAGGCCCAGTGGTAGCACAGTCTGGAAGGGCAGACACCGAGCAATGAGTCTGCACATGGAGTTCAGGAGTCCAGAGCAAAGTGCCAGTCCAGTGGTGAGTCTTAGGTGTTCCTGGTCATCTTCGGTGCCAGTAAACTTTCCCCAACAAACCCCTCTGCTGCCCTCTTCTACCGCTCTCTGCAAAGCCACACAGAGTGACCACCTTCCCACTTAACTAGATAGCAGCCTCCCTCCTTATTCCCAATGCAGACTAACAAGCTCCATTACTCACAGCCCTATGAAGCTCTAGGCAGCAGTGATGGCCTGTCCTCCTTGGGTGATTCCTCCCCAGCACAGTGCTCCTCCTGGCTCCTGTCCTGGGGTGTCCCTAATCAGCTGCCCTGTCCTCCTCAGGCTTCAGGCAGGTACCCCGCTGCTTTACTTTGTGAGGGCCTGCTTGCTGCAGCCCTTCTCTCTCCAGCTCCGGACCCACCCCCTAGAGTTTTCCTCCTTTCTCTCACTGCTCCACCTCCCCCTTAGGAAAAAGCTTTAAAGGGGCCATGCTCTCTAAACCCCAAAGGGGTTACACCAGTTTCAGGAGAGCAGTATTTGTAGTCAGCATGTGCGTGAACTCTGAGCACACCTCTGGGGATACTGCTTGTGAGTCCTTTAGCATGGATGGACAGGAGCAAGCATTCAAAGAAGAAAAATGGTTACTCACTTTTTGTAACTGTTGTTCTTTGAGATGTGTTGCTCATATCCATTCCATGGTCCTTGCTCCTTCCCCTCTGTCAGAGTTACTGGCAAGAAGGAACTGAAAGAGTGTGGGGGCCGGCGGCGCTCTTTACACCAGGGCATATGTGCCTGACTCAGAGGGCATTGGAGTCAGCCCTATGGATACCACCGAGGGAAAAATCATTATTTTCTGTAAAGTGTTCAAACCTCAAGTCATTGTGAGTTTAGTTTATTTTTTTTTATGACCATAATTTTCAGCCAATCACTTTATTTGGGCTGAGTTAAGAGGAGTGACCCTTTCTTTGGAGTGTACTGCAGACACTTTCCTGATAATAAGTAGTAGAAATTGAAAGTCCAAGGTGATGCATCAGATACCTCACAGCATATCTGGTCAAATTTCTTGACATTTATGATATTGTTGACACCAATATTATTAAAGTGTCCCGTGTATTCAATACAGTGTCACACATGGATTTATGTAGAGGCAATAAAAAAAGTGTTAACTGGCTTGGAAGTTAAAAAACAGGATGGTGCCAGACTGCAAATCACAGGGATGATTGAACCAAGTGATCTTCTAAACAAAATGAGCTCTCCACTGTGTTTGTAGTTGTTTCCATCATTTCACACTGACTCAACAGACATTGTAGGCTTCAGGGTGATGTTTGGGGTTATTGTGTTGGTGTGGGTGGCTGTGTTGATTTGAGCGTGGGTTGTGTTGGGCTGGGACAGTTTTGTGGATTTGTGCAGGTGGTGGATGAGGAGTGTGTGCTTCAGTGAGAACTGTTATGTGTGTAGTTGATTTGTATGTACGAGAGTTGTGCTGGGATATTTTTGTTGATTTGCGTGCATGGCAGCCGAACCAAGTAATCCACCATCTGTGCAGTCTACCTCATAGAACAATGAAAATGTGTTGCATACAAATTAGCTGTAGAGTCAGAGTGGTGATTTGTTGAGCTACCTCTGATGTCAGACTAGCTTAGGACACTTGGCATGGCATAGACACGTGCCTTACTACAGCTGTACACCTCACAGGTGTAATTTGTAAACTGAAAATGGCTGAGAACTTAAAATCTGGAGGTAACAGACAGTGAAACCCAATGATGATTCATCCTGGTGATATTCTGAACTAAAAGAGCCTTCAACCAGGCTTCTAGTTGTTTCCATTGCTCCACACTGACTCAAGAGACCTAATAGACTTCAGACCTAATAGACTCCTGGAACCTTATTATATAGATATTATAAAAAAAAATTCTGGCCTTGTTAACTAAATGTGCACATGGATTGTTGTCTGAACAGAGAATTATCTTTTTAAAAAATAAATAAAATAGCAGTGAAATATCCAAGTTGTGCATTTATGTAACTTGGCTCAATGTACTTATGTTGCAGCTTATGTTGTGTTTTTCTTCATCTCCTTCACAACAGTGCTACAGTGTTGCAGCCAACATTTATACACACAAATATATAGGGTAGGTTTGGCAGCTGTAGGACTGGAATGCGTTGTTTTTTGGTAATGACATTTGGGCCTGTTTGGCTTTCTGTTTGGTCTTTTAAATCTTTTTTGTATGGCTTGTTGGCTTCCTTTAATGCAGGGGTTCTCAGAAATTTTAACTGGTGACCCCTTTCACATAGCAAGCCTCTGAATGCAACCCCCCTCCATACATTAAAACACTTTTTTATATATTTAATACCATCATAAATGCTGGCGGTGATGCGGGGTTTGGAGTGGAGGCTGACAGCTCACAACGCCCCGTGTAATAATCTCATGACCCCCAACTATATTCTCTTATTGCACTATTGGATATTCATTCTTACTATTTAAGATATGTAAGAATGAATATCTAATAGTGCAATAAGAGAATATAGTTGGAAGAGTGGTAATGTATTAAACACACGAGAAGCAAAATAAGTGCTTTGTACTTATTAAGCTATTAAGAAAATACAATGCAAACACTAATTGTAATTTAGATAATGACATTAAGTAAATTTATTAAAAGAAAATGGAGTTTCATGATTTCCAATATCTAATCATTTTAGAGTGCAATCCGTACTACTGTAGCTACTTGTACAGATAAAACTCCATTAAAGGCAAATCTTTGCAAGGTCTGAAGGACTAAGCAGTTGTCAAATATTGTAGTTTTGTTTTCTGAAAAGAAACATAGTTGCAGTTATAACTCTGAAATTAAATTTCAATTACTAGAATATTTTGTGAAATTTCACAGTACACCTTAAAAATGTCTGATACTTTTGGATTTTTTTTTAATTGTGTTTTTTTCCTTTCAAACGGTCATATTGTTGCATGCCAGAGTGCTGATCCTGTAATCTGATCCACATGGGGAGACCTTTACACCTATGTAGAATACCAATGAAGTCAAAGGGTTTTTTTACAGGATCCGAGGGCTGCCTGTATAGATCAGATAAGATTTTGGAATGAAATACGAATTTGCACGAAGTAATTACTACATTTAATCAGAAGTGCTCCAATCTCAAAAGCAGAGGTAGAGGAGTCCTCTTCCATTGTAGAGGCTCGGTGAGGTGTAGGTTATGCAAGACTTTTATTTTTGAAGGTTTGATTTGAAATGTGATTTAGCCTGCATGTGGTCTTTGTAGCTGGCAGCAGGAATGACTTTGCAATGTTCACTAAACATTACAATTCACTATCTGTCCTTAGCTTTCCCTTTTTCCCCCCTTCGGTTTTGTGACTGCAAATACCTGTGAGTACATTTGTGCCATTTATTACATGAGGGTACTTAAACAACTAAATCACATTAACTGCACCAATAAATATTTGCAGGTGAAGAAAGAGGTGCTGGACTTTAAAAGTCAGGTCTTTTTTCCTTGCCAATGCAGTAGATTAGAAATATGGGATGTGGTCAAGCAAAGCTGAATGTGGTGGTTTGTGCACTGCCTGCTATATCATAGCAAATGTTATCATTCCTCACCTGTGTGAATGCAATTCTCTGATCTCCCTACTCTCTGAATCCACCCACCTTGCAAAGAAGGGAACTGAAAAATACTGTGTTTGCTTGGATCATTTATTTATTTAATTTTAAAAGAACGTGAAAACTTGTGAGGCAGATATATTGTTTTGAAAGACTATGTACATTAATCACAACTCAAGTCCTAATTAATGTGACTTAAAGTTTATTACTTTTAAATATTAGCTTCTCAGATTGATTCATTTAGCAAGCAAGATGATTAATCTTCTTCTGTCACCATAAATGTCAACTACACGATTCAAGGATTTAGATAGTCATGTTTATTCAACCTGTATTTAAACCCACAGGTTAAATAGCTCTTTCTTACGATTGTTTTATATGGGAATTCCTCTTCTCTCTTCCCTGCCCCCCATTGAAAAGCCTTATTGATGGCTGGCTAATTTTGGCGATAGAGTAGGCAAGTGGTTCTTTCTGGAACCAAACCAGTGTGCTTTGTAGGTTAGCTACCAGAAGGTCTGAACAGTTGTATGTGGCTTAGTGCTGTCCTTCTGAAATGGAACCATTGGGGTATGGCTACACTTGAAATTTCAAAGCGCTGAAGTGTGAGTGTGGTGGGAGCACCAGCGCTGGGAGAGAGCTCTCCCAGCGCTGCACGTAAACCACATCCTCTACGGGTGTAGCTTGCAGCGCTGGGAGCCGCGCTCCCAGCGCTGCGGCACTGTTTACACTGAGGCTTTACAGTGCTGTATCTTGCAGCGCTCGGGGGGTGTTTTTTCACACCCCTGAGCGTGAAAGTTGCAGCGCTGTAAAGTGCCAGTGTAGCCAAGGCCCAAGTAATCCTCTTCCACCTTGGTCTATTTTCCTAGAATCTGTGACAGCTTTAAACGTGTATACGGTGTACCTTGTCACCATGCCAATCTCAGTTCTATTTGATAAACCTCACTGTGTTTCTTCTTGATTCATGTTTATTAAACTCCAGAGCAGGACTCTTTGCAGTATGAGCATTAGATTTGAAAGGATACCTCAGTATCACCAGTACTTTCTGGATATTTCAGTGTTCTTGAGCAATCATGTACCCTTCTGCCAGAGTTTTCTCTTTTATAAAAGAAGGATAATAATGCTTACCTACCTCACAGGGTGTTGTAATGATTAATTAATTTGTTTGTAAAGTGCTTTGAAGATAAAAACACTGTAAGTGCTAAGTGATATTATCATATTATTCTGTACTAGAAACTTTTTTTTAAGAGACAATAAGAAATTAATTGGTTTTCATCTTGCAGGTGATAAAAATCAGTTGATTTTTGAAGTTATTCTGTTAGTGACAGAGTGCTGTTAAGATAAGTATTTCACTTGTATTTGATTAGTTGTACAGCTAGTGCTAACCGTTATTCACTCAGCCACATACATACTTTCTCGAAGGCAGCAATCTAGTTGATATTAGCTTCTTGTGCTTGATGACCCATGGAATATCTATGGCTCTCTTGTCTCTGCAGCCATATAGAGTATCAGTGATTCTTTGGAGGGAGATCAACTCTTTCTTTATTGGCTGGAGAATACCTGATTAGGCATTTTGTGGAGCCTGGGTCTACAGAAGAATCCCTGACTTCAGCTGGCCCTATTGTAGTATAAGATAGTAGGATCTTGATCATAATGGTGGGGACTTCTTTGAATATGGACAGGGAATCTCCACAAAGACTTCCTGCCTAACTCAAGGTGAAGTACTGTAGAAGAACCACTCTTGCTATTGTGGTCTTGTCTGGTTGACAGGTCCTTGGTGTATAGAGAGGAAGAGGTGTATATCTCTGCTATTAACATGCATTCTTTCTTAGTAATGTTAAAGCCAATGGACAGCATACATGGTTATCCAAGGTTGACCTCAAGAGTGAGACATGGAATATGAGTAAGGGACATATGCTTCCCTTCATTCTGTGGTAGCAAAGGGGGCAGGGAAGTTCAAAAGGCCGAGGCTAGAGAGCATTACCTACTGACTAGAACGTGGGACTGGGAGTCAGGTTTCTAGTTCCATCTCTTCCACTGTAAATTCTAATGAGTTTATTGGATTGAAGGTGCCATAATATTACTTATTTTATTAAAACTTCAGAAGGAGATGGTGGAGTGAAGCCAACAGAGCATTTCTTTCTCAGCCCCCAGGCCTGTGGAAACTTCTCCATACTGGCTTCATGGAATTGAGGTTCCACAGGCCTGGCTGCTGTACATGGTAGCCTCTCACTAAATGTGGTGGCAAATGCAAAGTAAACTCGTGCTACTCTATATTTTATGGAGAAGTTACAGAATGCATGCACAACAGGAGGCACTGGTAATATAGACCTTCAGGGAACCACACTACCAGGGAGGATGTGTAGATCAAGACATTTATTTGTGCAGTTGTCCTGGGATCTGTAGGATAAGAGGTAAGTGCTAGCTCCTCAAAGATATTTAGACACCTAACAAGGGTGACCATACATCTGTTTTGGCTGGGACAGTCCCTATTTTAAGCCCTGTCCAAGCAATCCCTACTTTTTTTTGGCAAAAGTGGGCATTTGTCCTGTTTGTTCTCGCCAGCTTGATCAGTTGGCAAGAACAAACGAGACAAATATCCACTTTTGCCAAAAAAGTGGGATGCGGAGGAACATGCAAATGGGGGGAGTAGTGATGTCAGCCCTGTGCAAGTGGGAAGGCACAAGCCCCAGCCTGGCATAGGGGCCAGCCCCATAAGGGGAGGAGGGCTGAGGCCAGCAGTGGCTGGAATCAGCACCGTGGGGAGGTGTGGGGCAGGGAGAGCGCTTGGGCTAGCCTTACAAGATGTCCTGTTTTCCCTTTGGGAAATATGGTCACCCTACACCTAACTCCCATTGAAATATGTAGGTCTTTTGAGGATCTAGGCCAAATTTCTTTGTGGACTAGATTAATTTAATCCAGAGCCCTGGCACACCATGTCCTATGTACCCCTGTAGCTTTGCCCCCCCATTTGGAGTGGTTGTGGCAGTGGTTCTTTTCCTTGCCAGGGTAGCAGAGGTAATGGTACTAGGGCTCCCTTCTCCCCACCAGGAACAGCAAGAGGGCCCCCTCTTTCCTCCAGGACAGCAGGGATTGAAGCAGAGAAGCCACTCAGTACACACACAGCTGCTGGTGTATATCAGCTTTGATGAATGGGCAAGGCCCATTGCACTCTTCTCCTTCTGCCACAAATTCGTCTGCCAGGGTGCCCCCGACCCCGGAGCAGTACACCTTGTAGTTTATACCCCATTGAGGGTGCTAGAGAAGTTCATAACTCTAAGATCTATTGTTTCAGGCTCTCTGCAGTTTCAAACAGACATCAGACTCGGGCAGATATCACCAACTGCGTCAGTTACCCTTTCGTCACATTTTCAGATTTTTCTTCACAATCATGAGACCTCTAGAATCTTAATTTAAAAAAAAAAAAGCTGAGATTCTGATTTCAGGAGCCGGGGATCAAGGCATGGACCTGTTGTGCTTTGCTCCTGATCCTGTACAGTCACTGAAAGGTATTCTCAGTTTTTAAATCCAAGAGACAATCATTACCATCGCTCACAGGCATTCATATAAATTCCTATGCAATATTTATAGAACTCTTAATAGCTAGGCTGTAAATGCAAAATTCAGTTTTATAAAATGCCATTTTTCTATAAATGTACAAATTTTGGATGTGGTCTTGCAATTCTTATTTCATTGAGTATTTACATTGATAGGTTGAAATCAACAGAAGTACTTGTATAAGTGTTCACAAGTGTGAGCAGAAGTTGTGCAGTTGGGATTTTGATCATTACTATTATTATAAGTATGAAAATGCAAATACCATTTTTTATCTAGATACTTATCTGACCCTATGGAATCCCCCAGACTACTCCAAGTGGGGAACAAGGACCCCCGTGTAGTGGAATGTAGAGCCCTGTATTCCCTTAATTCAGTTCTGTGGCTGGACAGTTTAGTGGCTGCCACTATATGGCCAACCTGACATTACTTGCAAATCCAATTTTTTTTTATATCAACAGGGCTTTTGTTAACATAAATAACGTGGGATACGGCCCTAATTATTTGATGTAGCAACTCAAAAAATACATCCATGTGGCTTTTATCCTTAAGTGCAGATATAAATACTTGTGCATTTATAATGTTTTGTTAAAAACTAAAAACCAAATGCAGGTGTCCACTCTGATTAAATTTCAGCTATTCAAACTGATTTTTTGGTCATCATTTTTAAAGGTGTTGTTAGTGAAGTGGTCACAGCAACCAGGTTTTGATGTTAGAACAACCCACTGAGATGCATGAGATTACATCTTCTATTTGTATGATTTAGAGCTGGGTAGAAAATATTGATTGTTTCCTTAGCAGTATATTCACAGTTAAGTGAAACTTTGCAGAAATTTTGTACAAATTCAACGACATATTTAGCACAAGATTTTGGAGTAAAAAATTAACAGAATTCCTTTTTTTCTATTACTAAAATCTATTGCTAAAAATGGCTTTGTACTTTTGCCAAATATGAGCAAAGTTTAACTTAATATTAATATAAAAATGCAAACCAAACCCAGCAAAATATAACCTCCCCACAAAACACAGTGCTTCCACTTCCCACTCCCGAAATGGCTGCATTTCAGTGGTGACTGAAGTGGTCCTTGTCTAGTATGTACATCCATTTGGTTGTAAAGTGTTTTGCGGATCCTTGGGGTGAACAGTACTATATATGTTAAAGTAGTCCTTATTGATATTTTTAATTGTTATAAAAATCATGCACTTGTGAGTGATAGTGTGTTGTAGTTTAGAGAGTATTCATTATACTTGCGTAGAGCAGCAAAGGAGAAACTGTAAAAGCATCCTAGAAGCTAACAGCAGTAACAGTTAAAGCAAGGAGTTTATCTAGTAACAAAATAGAAATGCTCAACCTTTACCATTTTGAGTCTACATTTTGAAACTGAAAAATAAGGGTTTGAATTCAGAAGTCTCTACTGTTGCATTTTGATTACAGTACAGTGATGCACAAGAAGAGTGATAGTGGCAGGAAATTATGATGGCCTACTTTCTCATGTGTCCATTCCCATTGCTATCATGTGCATTCTTTCCCAGAGTGTAGGCTCTTCTGGGCTAGTATCTCAATGTGATCATGTCAACGCTATCCTACACATTAGGACAGGAAAAGATAAATTAATAATCTAAACGATATGTTTGAAATACCTAGTGTCCTTGAAACCGCACGTTCTTGCAAGGTTGACTCAGTCACAAATTAGGAACGCAAGCTTCCTGATTCACAATTCTTTGTATTAATCACTGGCCCAAGGTTGATTCATTGAGTTCTCTGTATCCTGTTTCTGTCATTGACTCCTTAGGTGTCCTTTGCTGAGTCAGTAAAATTAAGTGCCTCACTTTTCCATCTGATGGTGGTAACTCAGAATGGTATGTAAGGATTAATCATTAATGTTTCATAGTACTTTGAGAATGTGAATCACTACATACTGCAAATGTTAGGTTTTATTATTATGTGGTGTTCAGTTTACTGTGTGTAGTGAATCAACCATCTTTCATGTGAAATCTTCAAACTTGCACTCTTCTCTTTTCCTCATTGAAGTTCCCATGACACTTTCCATAATATTAGGGATGTCAGTGGAAGGATTGTCTGGTGGTTTGGGTACTAGTTTAGGACTTGGGAGACCTGGGTTCAATTCTCTGCTCTGACATACACTTCCTGCGTGTCTTTGGGCAAGTCACTTAGGGAACTGTGGCAAAGAGAAACTCTCTGTAAAATGAGGATAATAGAAAATCCCTAACTCACAGCAGTGTTGTGAAGATGACTACTGTCAAGCGGTCAGACACTACTGTGATGGGGATAAAAAGTACCTAAAATAAAATAGTGTGGCCAAAAAGTTTGATCACTGTTGTGCAGTGTGTTTTGTGGTAGTTGAACTGCAGCCTGGCTCTTAAAAGATGGCTGAATGAATCTCGTAATAGTATAGTTTGTAATGTGCTTTGCAGTCCTTTAGGATGAAAGTAGCTACAGGGACATACGTCTGTTATTAATTGCAGTCAATACATAAGATTGAAGCTCACCTTCTTTATAAGCCCAGTGTTGACCATCTGTAAACTTGCTCAAAAGTGAACCAATCCTGCTGAAATTTAACAGGTATGACATTATGCCAGGGTAGAAAGTCTCTGCAAAGTTTGAGACAAACCAGATACAGCATTTGGGAGCATGAAAAATGAGGTAATCTCATTTAAATATATTCCATTTTTGTTGTTGCTTTTTATTAAGCCAAAATAGCCAGGGTCGTATTAACTGCCAGAACACCTGGGGAGTGCCATTTATTCCTCCTGTGCTCTGCTGGAGGGTGGGGACAGCCATTGTATTGGATGGAGAAGAATTCACCGCTGGGGGGTGATGGCAGTATCTTTGCTTTCTTTGTAGATGCCAAATGCTAAGAAAGTGAATTCCTGAATTACTTTCTTACTGAATGGGATTTTGCTGTGTGTGTGCGATAAACCAAAACTGGGATCCACATAGGATCCATATACCCCTAGAAAGCAGGAACACAATGAGGTGGTAAGTATCAGAGGGGTAGCCATGCTAGTCTGGATCTGTAAAAGCAGCAAAGAATCCTGTGGCACCTTATAGACTAACAGACTTTTGGAGCATGAGCTTTCGTGGGTGAATACCCACTTCGTCAGATGCATGACACATGCATCTGACGAAGTGGGTATTAACCCACGAAAGCTCATGCTCCAAAACGTGTGTTGGTCCACAGGATTCTTTGTTGCTTAATGAGGTAGTGTGACCTGGAAAAAAGGGTGGTATAGGTCAACACTGTTCACCAGCTGGCAGAGTATATCCCTGGCTATTCAGATCTTAGGAAGAAAAGCACAAACTCAAGTGGCTCTGAATTATTTCTCATTAATAAAAAATACTTCAGGCCATCTTCTTTTACCCAATGCCTATTACCTTAAGAGCAAAGGCATGGGCTTTCACCTCTTCTGGTGCATCATGTGTTCGTACTCTTCCAGCTTCATATCCCTCCCACTGGCAACTGCTTACCCATAACCCTGTCCAGTCACTACACACATGTTCACATGCGTGCAGACACATCTTGGGTAAAGCAAACATGGCATGGGTTGATAAGATGGGAAAAGCTTAGCCTTCTCTGTCTTGCTCCTGTTTCTGCTCCTTGCCCCTTTCTGTCCCTGTAGTTTCTCAGACTCTTAACCCTGCTTCAGCTTGGACACCAAATATTTCAAACTACCTTTGTAGATAGGATGTCTCTCAGTCCCCACCCATATCTTCCAATTACATGAAAACCCCTTGGATTCTGTTGCTGTCTGTCCTGAGAAACTGACAAGGATTGACAATGGGGAAAGGAGACATACAGGTTCCCCACATGGGAGGCAGGTCACTCAGGACTCTCTGTAAACTACAAATGCCAATCTGGCCCTGCTTCACAGGAGCCAAAAAGACTGCATCACACCATAATGCTTCCTTCAGTGATTCTAATCCATCCGGTGTCCTGACAGTCTGATGGCACACAGCATGATGATCCTTTCACTGCGAAGAATCTGTTCTTGTCCATGTTTTGCATACAGTTTTAATTTAGCTCTCATGACTTTAGGAATACATAAAATGTTCAGCATATGCTAGCCATTTTCCAGTTAATATAGCTGTTTCATCATCACAATCAGAGGAGCCTGCTGATCACATAGAATTCCACTCTCTGTAGGTTTGACAGACTGAGCAAAGAATGGCTTTGCAGTGTTTCAAAAGGGTAGTGTCACTTTGTATCTGGCTCCTGCTAAGTAGAGTTTTATGAAAAATCCGTGTAATATATACAGTACCTTCAGGAGACCTATTCAGGATGACACACAGGTGATGAGCTGTGACTTTTAATTTTTTTGTACCCATTACACATTTGAGCATGAATACAAAAATTAAAAATAGCTGGGCTGAATCTGAATTAATTCAAATAATCCCTCATCTGGCAACTGGGGAAAGTGGTGCTTGCAAGACAGTTTGAATGGCTGCTGGTATTGCAGGGGAAAGTAGAGTAACAAATGGATTATTATTTTTAGAGAAAAGAACGGTGTTTCTGACTCAAAGCAGTTCGTTTTATTTATTTCTCAGTTATATTTTTTTTAATTTATTTAAAAAATAATTTAAATATCTGTTTGGTGGAATATCTTTGTAAGGTGGATTATCATTGTGCATTCATGGAGAGAGTGGTGTTCTTGAAAGCATTTCGAGAAGCAAAGGTAGTTGCAAAACAGCCAGCATGGAAGAAGGCAAGATGAACAGAATGGAAGGATGCAAAGGGCAAAATTAGGAATGAGACTGTTATGAAGTGAAGGGCTCATGAGAAGCAGGAAGATTAAATCAGAAATGCAAATACGAGCAGAGTTGTGTGGAGTTTTAAGTGTGAACCAAACCAAGGCTTGATTTTTACCCAATGACTTTGGATCTGCTTGTTTCACACTGTCTCTTTCCCATTCTGTGACAGATCAGTGAAGTTACTGTGACAAAGTTCCTCCTCTACCTTGGTGGGTCCTGCGCTTATTGGCAGATTTGCTCACCTCAGTGATCTTCCCCTCTGGTGGAACCCACAGGCCGGGTCAACTCCTCCTGTGTCTAATCAGGAGTTGGGAGGTTTAGGGGGAACCCGGGCCCACCCTATACTCTGGGTTCCAGCCCAGGGCCCTGTGGATTACAGCTGTCTATAGTGCCTCCTGTAATGGCTGTATGACAGCTACAACTCCCTGGGCTACTTCCTCATGGCCTCCTCAAAACACCTTTTTTATCCTCACCACAGGATCTTCCTCCTGGTGTCTGATAAGGCTTGTACTCCTCAGTTCTCCAGCAGCACACCCTCTCACTCTCAGCTCTTTGCGCCTCTTGCTCCTAGCTCCTCACACATGCACTACAAACTGAAGTGAGCTCCATTTTAAACCCAGGTGCCCTGATTAGCCTGCCTTAATTGATTCTAGCAACTTCTTGATTGGGTGCAGGTGTTCTAATCAGCCTGTCTGCCTTAATTGTTTCCAGAAAGATCCTGATTCTTCTGGAACCTTCCCTGTTACCTTAACCAGGGAAAGGGGATCTACTTAACCTGAGGCTGATATATTTGCCTTCGATTACTCTCCTGTAGACATCTGGCCTGACCCTGTCACAGTATATAAAGTAGTGCTCTCTTGGTTTAAAAGAGGAGAAACTGCTGGCTGAACATTCTCCTTGAGGACTCCTTAGCTTTGGAGTTCACTCCCTCCCTTAGTTCAAAATAGCCTAAATTTTTTGACTTTAAAGGCACACTGCAAAAACTTGTATTTTACTGAGTTTCCTGAGCAGGGAGGAGTTGTCTTGGGAGAGTAAGGTATTCTTTGATTTTTAACTTATTTTGCTGCATTTGGTAGCTAGCTATTTCTGGAATATGGTGGAGTTTGCCTTTTAGTTAAGAGTTGTCATTTTAAGTAAATGTCTAAGTACAAATGAAGAGATGTTAGTCAGAGCAAAGACTGATAATCAAGAAGGCATGAGACCTCTCTATCTGCGGGGTTTTTTTTGTTTTTTTCTTTTTTGGTACAGTGATCACCTGCTCTTTGGACAATCAGCATTTGTGATTTGAGGTTAACATGGCTGTGAATGTCTCTGTGTATATCTCCTGTAGACCAGGCTTGTTGTGTACTTGTTACACAGTGAGTTGCCATTTAAAAAAAAACAACATTTACTAAAAGAATCTGAAATATTGCTGTTATTTCCCTATACCTAGGACTTGTCTACACACAGGTCCAGTCTACGCTCTGTGTGGGGGGGGGGAAATCGATCTAAGTTATGCAACTTCAGCTCTGTGAATAATGTAGCTGAAGTCAACATACTTAGATCTACTTACCACAGTGTCTTCACTGTGATAAGTCGACGGAGGAAGTCGACGGCTGATGCTCCTCCGTCGACTCCACCTGTGACTCTCGCCCGGGTGGAGTACTACCGTCGATGGGAGAGCGCTCAGTGGTCGATTTATCACATCTAGATTAGATGCGATAAATCGACCCCATTGGATCGATCTCTGCCCGTTGATCCAGCTGGTTATGTAGACAAGCCCTTAGATGTCTGATATTTCCTTGTCTTTCAACACTAAAATAGATGTTTGTCCCTGGACCTCCTTTACATTCATGGAGGTCGGTATCATACTTTTGCGTATTCAGAGAACTTTGTCATTGTTTATATCAAGCCAAAGGTCATCGACAAATTCCTCAATCCCTTGGAGAAATGAAGCTGACATGAGGAGCAAGCCCGTCATAGTCCAAAGGTTGTCTCATCTATCACATTATATTTTATGGTTATCATGAGTTGACAGGGCTTTGCTCTCCTGGAATTATCAGTCCTCATCCAAGAAAAAGGAAGTGTCCATGGCACACGTCTTCATTGCATCATGCTGCATGACACACATTGCATCTATATATGTATGTGTGTGTAGACATATATTTATTTTAGCAAAAATGATCCCTCATTAAGACCTGTTTTTGGAGAGCAAGATTAGTCATTTCTTTTTATTCTTGACTTGCTATCCAGAGTTGATGGTGGTTTGGCTGTTCTTCTGTCTTTGTTTACTTAGAACTTCTCAGCCCACCTTCCTGGGGGTTGTATTGCTTGATATAAACTCCTACAAGTGGAATATGCAGAGACCACTCGAAAAAGAGATGAAGATTACTTATCTGTAATAGGAATTCTTTGAATTGAGTCTCAGCATAGTCACACTTCCTGACCACCTTCCCCATTTCCATGGAGTCTCAGGTTAGGAATTCCTGAATTAGTGGAAGGAACTGAGGGATGGATGTGGCCATGCTCCTTTATACCCTTGGAACCCTCCAGGGTGGGAGGACTAGGGAGGGGCGAATGACACAATGAACTGTGGTTTCCAGAAGGTTCTGGAAATTCATGGCCCAGGTGGCTTTATCCCACGAGTGTGAATTTGCAGTGGCTTATCTCAAAGAACTTTGGTTACTGGTAAGTAAGCTTTGTTTCCCCTGCCCTATCTATTATCTCAATGTCCCAGCTAGGTGTAGCTCTCCCTATCTCCAACTTTCCTACTTACAGAAATGTTCTATGTGTGACAGGTTCGGTCACAGAAACCCCCTTGAGACTGTTACCTGATGTGTTGAAAGTACCTCTAAGCCCGTTTTACACTGCCAGTTTATGACTCCAGAACCCTGCCTTGTTGAGCCAGACATGTTAGCAGGGCTTTGGAGCAGAGCACAGAGCTGGAGCACAGCGTGGCTCCGGAGCAGTGGAGCTGCAGGTTTTTGCCTGGAGCTGGAGCGGAACCAGAGCACAGCTCCAAAGCCCTGCATGCTAGTCTGCTGTAACACTGACCCAGGTCTGGTCCACACCTCCAAAGCTGCAGACTTTAACCAAAGACTGCTCAGCAAGTCACTTATTTCCAGCACCCAGACACCCAGTTCCCAATGGGATCCAAACCCCAAATAAATCCGTTTTACTCTGTATAAAGCTTATACAAGGGAAACACCTATATTGTCTGCTATCTATATAGAAATATGCACAGTTGTTTGCTCCCTCAGGTATTAATCACTTACTCTGGTTTAATGAACAAACAAAAGTGATTTTATTAAGTATAAAAAGTAGGACTTGAGTGGTTTCAAGTAATAACAGACAGAACAAAGTAAGTTACCAAGAAAAATAAAACAAAACACGCAAGTCTAAGCCTAATACATTAAGAAACTGAATACAGGCAAATCTCACTCTGAGAAGTTCCAATAAGCTTCTTTCGCAGACTAGACTACTTCCTAGTCTGGGCCCAATCCTTTCACCTGGAACAGTTCTTGTTATCTCCAGCTCAGGTGGTAACTAGGGGATTTCTCATGACTGGCAGCCCCCTTTGTTCTGTTCCATCCCCTTTTGTATCTTTGGCACAAGCTGGGAATCCTTTGTCTCTCTCTGGGTTTCCACTGCAGCTTGAATGTCCGCACTCATTTATAACCCCAGATTAGGAATTGTTGAACCTTGGGTCACATCTGTGGCTCCAGCATCTGCAATACATTACATGGGTCTGAGTCCAACCACCCATATCCCACACTTCTTAGTGCCGTCCCAAAATGTTGCTGCTCTAGCCCTTTGTTGCTGCAGAGTGGTAAAACTTGGTTGTCTTGAGGACAAAGAGAGTCTCCTTTTGGATCTGTGGGATACTTTTGGCAGAGCCCCAGAGCATGTCTCCAATGGGGCTGCATCTACACTGCAGAACAACAGGACTTATACCACCTTGACTCAGGCTTGGACCCTCCACCCTGGGTCCAAGCCATAGGTTAGCACGATTTGTGTATAGATGGAAAGGGTTTAGGCTTGTGCCTGAGTTTGAACCCTGGGCTTACACTGCAGTGTAGACATACCTTAGGGCTTGTCTACATCAGAAAGTTGCAGCGCTGGTGAGGGAGTTACAGCGCTGCAACTTTGAAGGTGTACACATCTGCAGGGCATCCCCAGCGCTGCAACTCCCTGTTTGCAGCGCTGGCCGTACTCCCGTTTTGTCTCGGTGTAGAGGATCCAGCGCTGGTGATCCAGCGCTGGTAATCCAATGTAAACACTTACCAGCGCTTTTCTTGACCTCCGTGGAAGGAGGAAGCCTCTGGTAATCAAGTTGGTCTCCTTCCCCAGCTTGCTCTCGCGTTCCCGGAACCCCGAGCAAGCAGGTCTCCTTCCCTGCGGTTTGCAGGGGGGTTCGGGAACGCGAGAGCAAACCGGGAAAGGAGAGCAGCTTCGCCGCGGTTTGCTCTCCCGTTCCCCGAGCAAGCAGGTCTCCTTCCCTGCGGTTTGCTGGGTGGCTCCGGGAACGCGAGAGCAAACCGCGGCGAAGCGGGTCTCCTTTCCCGGTGCTCTCTAGTTCCCGGAGCCCCGAGCAAGCAGGTCTCCTTCCCTGCGGTTTGCTGGGTGGCTCCGGGAACGCGAGAGCAAACCGGGAAAGGAGAGCAGCTTCACCGCGGTTTGCTCTCCCGTTCCCCGAGCAAGCAGGTCTCCTTCCCTGCGGTTTGCAGGGGGTTCGGGAACGCGAGAGCAAACCGCGGCGAAGCGGGTCTCCTTTCCCGGTTTACTCTCTCGTTCCCGGAACCCCGAGCAAGCAGGTCTCCTTCCCTGCGGTTTGCTGGGTGGCTCCGGGAACGCGAGAGCAAACCGGGAAAGGAGACCAGCTTCGCCGCGGTTTGCTCTCCCGTTCCCCGAGCAAGCAGGTCTCCTTCCCTGCGGTTTGCAGGGGGTTCGGGAACGCGAGAGCAAACCGCGGCGAAGCGGGTCTCCTTTCCCGGTTTGCTCTCTCGTTCCCCGAACCCCGAGCAAGCAGGTCTCCTTCCCTGCGGTTTGCAGAGGGGTTCGGGGAACGCGAGAGCAAACCGCGGCGAAGCGGGTCTCCTTTCCCGGTTTGCTCTCCCGTTCCCCGAACCCCCCCTTGAAGCCGCCCAACAGCGCTGCAGTGTGGCCACATCTAACACCACTTGCAGCGCTGGTTGCTGTAAGTGTGGCCACTCTGCAGCGCTGGCCCTATACAGCTGTACTAATACAGCTGTAACTACCAGCGCTGCAAAATTTTAGATGTAGACATGGCCTTAGAGTTAATTTCCAGACTTTTTAATGTTAGGGTTTTTCAACGATGTAGAATTTTTGTACAGAATGTGTTACATTGTAGTGAACTATATTGACAAACACTTGCATTGTTGACTTTTAAAAGTGTTTTATTTAGGAAATTTTACATAGGGGACAATAGTCCTCCTTTTGAAATTTCTGACAAAACTACCCTTTAGTTCAGTGAATCAAGGATTGGGCCTACAGTATGCAAAGTCCTTGGCATAATATAAAACTTCCTTGTGGCATCGAAAGGCTCTAAGTTTCTGTGCTGTGATGGGAGAATGATACTCTGGCTCCACTATGCACCTGTTCATTGTTGCAATTTTATAATCAAAAATATAATGGGAACTAAAAAATTGCCCGAAACAAGTACGGGCTATTTTGTAATTACATACCAAAAAATAAGCAAACTGGCAGCTGACAAATGGGCAGATGATGTGAGTTGCCTGTAATGGAGCCTCATAGAAAATGTGTATGTGTATCTCTATATAAAGACAGATTATGACTACTCCAGCAAAATAGTCTTGGTAGCTGGAGAGAGGGCTCAAGGAGTCTTTCCCACCCAATACATCAGTTCAGGGACTTGTGACATTGCACTCTGTATGATTTTATGAAAGTCTGCTGATGAGTGTGAACATAATGTAACTAAAATATGCTTCATGCAAAAGATCTCTTGTAAGGTATCATTACAAAGCTTATAATCTACTGTGTGTGGTCATCCTATTTATATAAATGTATCACTCTTGTATCTGAAACTAGAAATATGAAATATAACTCTGAGGGCCTATTGTAATTGTGCAAAGTGTGGGCCATTAATGGTGGTTTGGAATCCTGATGGCTCCCATTAACCAGGACAATTGACTGTAGATGGCTCTGTTTTACTTGTAAGTCTTTCTGTATACCTGTGTGCTGGCAAGTGGGTAATGAAGTCTTACAGTGACATGTGATCATGTCATCTGAACTGGAATCCATCTTTAACCTGGGGCTTTTCCATTGAGAAGGAGGGGTGGGAACCCAGAGAGGGACAAAGGATTCCCGCCTTATGCAAAAGATATATTAGTGTGTAGAACAGAATAAATTGGCTGCAAGCTTGAGAAATCCCCTATCTTACCACCTCAGCTGGAACAAGGACTGTACCAGGGGAGAGGATTGTGCCCAGACTATGAAGGCATCCAGTCTGTGATAGAAGCTTATTGAAACATCTCTGAGGGTGAGATTTTATCTGTATTCAGTTTTCTTACTGTATTAGGTTTAGAGTTGCATGTTTTGTTTTATTTTGCTTAGTAATTCACTTTGTTCTGTCTGCTATTACTTGGAACCACTTAAATCCAACTTTCTGTATTTAATAAAATCATTTTTTATTTATTGATTAACCCAGAGTATGTATTAATAACTTGGGGTGGGAGGGCAAACAGCTGTGCATCTCTCTATCAGTGTTATAGAGGACAAACTATTTATGAGTTTACCCTGCATAAGCTTTATACAGTGTAAAACAGATTTATTTGGGATTTGGAACCTACTGGGAGTTGGACATCTGAGTGTTAAAGACAGGAACACTTCTTAAGTGGCTTTCAGTTAAGTCCGCAGCTTTGGGTCATGTGGTTCAGACCCTGGGTCTGTGGAGCAGACTGGTGTGTCTGGCTCAGTAAGACAGAGTGCTGGAGTCCCAAGCTGGCAGGGAAAGCAGGGGCAGAAGTAGTCTTGGCACATCAGTTGTCAGCTCCAAGGGGGTTTCTGTGATCCAACCAGTCACAGGACCGTTGTAATGTGGCTCTCTGTATACAAAGAAGAGCATGGCTGTAGTCTGGCCCTGTATCAGATATTGCCAGCAGTTACAATATGCAATGGAGGGAGAATGCTGTACTCTTATTCTACAGGTGTAGTGACTCGTGCAAGTGAGCATGTCATCCCCTGTCCCACTCCCATATCTGTAGAAGCATTTGGAGATGCCTAGAATCTCTAAGCATAACAGTCCTTGTCATATACCACTTTTGAGTCAATGGCAGATCTCCCATTGACCATTTTGACTCTGTTTCCAGTCATCAGTATTCAGGCAATGCATCTTTTTCTCTTTGCCCCTCTCCTCAAAGCACCATTCAGGCTCTTGGAGCCAGCATTGTGTTGTGTACATAATTATCCTTTATATACAATTTGTGTCTCTCATATAAAATGTGTAGTTTACAATGTGTATTATATACTGTGCTAAAATTTACCAAGGATGGCTAACTCCATATTCAGGCTACATATCTAAGTGCCTAACTTTAGACATCCACATTTGAAATGTTGGCCTGTATATATAATATATCAAACAAGCAAAAGCTGCATACATAGTCCATCTCCTCTAGTATATTCATTTAAATGCTAATAACTAAATAATAAAAGTGTTGTCACACGTACTATATTTACCTGTAACAATGACACTTTACTATTGTTTTTTAATTTACTTATATTATCAGTTTTTGTGAAAGCTAATGCCACATAAAACTGCATGTGGAGTGACTATTTAAAGTGGTGGCACGCACCATTGAGGTGTGCAGATCAGAACCTTCACGCTGGTCACTCACCACTATAGATATCCTACTGTTATATTTACCTTCCTGCCCCTATCTACCCCTCCCCAAATTTTACTTCTGACGTTTATTCACAATTGTATAAGTACCGTTTGATTTTGTGGCTAACTGTAGCAATTGATTTTCATTATTTATGAGTGTCATTGTCAGAATCCATTTACGATTCTGACTGAGATAAAATGGTTTGCAATAACTGATCCGATCACAGCAATAAAATAGTTAACTGGCACATTTAAAACCTGTCAAGGTCCAAGCAACATTAACTCTTCTGGCATTTCAGGAAATATGTTATCTTCTGAGCCCACAAAACTTCTAATTGCTAATCTTTCCTTTCTTACTATATTAACAACAAAACTATAAAAGTAGATAAACATATACTTTTGATGTTCAAAAGAAACCTGACTGCTTTAAGGAAAATTAAGATGTCTGTCCAACTACAGCTACCAAAAAGTACTCCATGCACCCATCAGCACAGCTAAATGTTTCCCTTTGTTCCTAGAGCTTGGAGACCAGCACTACCGTGAAATAGCTGGGAGCTGGAGTGGTAGAGCATTCTGGATATTGCCAATGAACATGTCAAGTGTCTATATATCATAACATGTGTCTATAGGTTTCAGAAATAAAAGCAGGATGAGGACAGTCATTAAAAATAGCAGTAATTTTTGAGTGTCACAATTTAAACACTTTAAGTTATTGAAGTGTCATGAGTTTATTATTCCTAATTTATTAATACAGTCATTTGGGATACACTTGTATGTCTCTGTCCCTGCACACCATCACCTTCCCTCCTCGAAACATGAGCTATTTTACAAAATATATTGGCTTTGTTTCATCAGAAAAATACCTAGAATATGTAGCAAAAGTCAAGAGGCTAGAAACAGCACTGAATTTAATCAGGTGCTGTATTCTTGCACATATTTGAAATAAAAGCACACATTTGTTTGTCTTCAATCATTAAACTAAGTTAGAAGATTTAATAAAGATCAACTGAACCCCTATTCCCATTAAATGAACAACTATTTTATTCTTGAGGGAAGTCTTTCCTTTTGCCATGACAGGTGACATCTGGTTGGGAAAATATCCTATTGTTTAGGACTCTAGCCAGAACAGAAAAAGATAATCTCGACAAGTACTTGTTATTGCTTTTACACTTTGGTATAGCAAAAGAGTCTGTCATTTATATTTAATCCTTTCGATGTGCTGAATTGTCCTTTCTTAGTTTGCAGGTTATGTTATATTTCTTTCTTACCTTAGAACACTTCGGATGTGCTTAAGCATTTGACAAAGCAGTGCTAAACCACAGACTGAAAAGGGGCACTTCAGAGTGTAAAAGAAAAAGAATTCACTAGATCAGAACACATGTGGAGCTTTAATAAAACACCTTATGTGATACCTGAGGAACTTGTACACTTTAAGAGTGTTTATTTTTAGGTTTTTAAAACATTTCTCACTTTTTGTTTTTGTTTTTCCCTTAATCAGGACAGAATTTTACCCTAAGGCAGTTAGGAGTTTGTGAACCAGCAACTCGTCGTGGACTGGCATTTTGTACGGAAATGGGGCTCCCCCACAGAGGTTACTCTATCAGTGCAGGGTCAGATGCTGATACTGAAAATGAAGGAGTGATGTCTCCAGAGCATGCCATGAGACTTTGGGGCAGGGGGGTCAAATCAGGGCGCAGTTCCTGTCTATCAAGCCGTTCCAACTCAGCCCTCACTCTGACTGATACTGAACACGAAAACAAGTCCGACAGTGAGAATGGTAAGTTCTTACATGTGTATAAGTATATAATTCAACACTTTATTTTCTGTTTTGGTTGACGTGATTTTTTTAAATTCAAGGAATGACCTTGAATAATGTGTTTTTTTTTTCCAGGAAAAATCAATGTTCAGTATCAGTCAATTAAATTGCATTACATACACCATGCAAGTGGTGTACGTGATGTTTTAGCTATAATTTTGAAGAATTTAATTGCACAAAAAATAGAGATTAGTTTTAACTTATCTCAGACTATGTCACCTGTTATCTCTGTGGAATAGTGAAGCAAGTGGTTATAAAGTTTATCCTCAAGGCCAGCTTGCAGTCAAAGATGTCTTTGTAAATTCCTCTTGAAGACATCTCGAAGTTGCAGAATCTTAGAATGGATGAGTGAGCACGCAGAATAGTGTATTAACAGGGCTCAAGTGATTGAAGAACAAATTTGATCATGCTTTAAACTTATGAGTTGATGAGAGCAATTGAAATCATGGTGAAGAGGGGAGTGTGGCCTTTGATGTGCCTTGGGGACTGGATTACTGTGCAATTAAAATCCACAAAAATCTAAACAGCAATTTTGCATGTTGAAGGGAAGAAGTCTTTTGTATATTCATTTTTTTTCAGTTAAGTGCATGAAAAGAGGTTAATAAAAAATTTAATTATTTTAAAATGTTTTTTAAAAATAATCTTACCCTACTTTTGAGTGGTTGAGCAGAACCTGAAATAGTGTTAATAGTAAAAGTGCACCAGATATTAGAAGACATGTCCCTTTTAGCTTTCTTGTAGTAACTTTGTTCTAATATTTTCATAGGATTTTTAACATAATCAAAATTGTGGTATGCTGTCTTTATTCCATAAATGACCATATATAAGAAACATAAAGAGAAAATCTAGGTGAAGTGGGTACTGAGTAAAATGCAAACTGGAGAGGTAGTTATTTGACTGGATGTTTGTTTTATTAATTTACTAACCTTGTCGGCTTCGCTGTGAAATAGAAAAGGCAATTGTATTGCTGTTTGATCAGTTAATACAGTCTCTCACTGTGGTAATAAGCAGTTTTTTATATCTCAGTGTCCTCGACCTTTTGCAAAAAATAGTCTGTCTTGATTTTAAACTAAAATCCATAGTATGTTCTTGTTGGAACTATTTACAGAAGTACCCTTAATGTTGTAAAGAGGAAATCAAATCAGTATTTTGTTTTTATTCATACCAAACATTTTTTTCTCTTGTGACTCCTGTATGTGGGAGAAAATATATGATACAGTAGAGGAAGCTAAGGAATGCTTTCTTGTTCTTTCCTTGTTAAGCAAGAACATTGAGGGGAGGGAAGTGAGTGTCTGTGATGGATGGAGTTCTCAAATGGAATACTCTCTTTGTGTTGGACTTTCGATGTATCAAACCTGGAGAGTAAGCTGCTCTTTTTGGGGAAGATTTCATATCTCAAATTGGGTAAAGGAGATTTTCTTTGTGAGTTGTGCTTATTCCCTTATTTATCTGCCATCATGGAAGTTTAGACCTGTTGGGCTGCTCTTGTTGGCTGTTGGTACTAAATTATCCCAGAACCAATGGTGAGCAGGGTGACCAGACAGCAAATGTGAAAAATCAGGACAGGAGGTGGCAGGGTAATAGGAGCCTATATAAGAAAAAGACCCAAAAATCGGGACTGTCCCTATAAAATTGGGACATCTGATCACCCTAACGGTGAGTCAGCGTAGTGATATCCCTATTTAGTGGACCGGCCCATGCTGGAGCTCACTTCTTTTTAGTGTTTTGCCAGAGCCTAGCTTTTACAAACTTTAGAAAATCCTGTAAAACTTCTAGGTAGCCAGGCCTTCATTTAGCCAAAGAAGACTACTTCAGCAATGTTGTATTTTAGGATATTCTTTTTATAAACCTTATATTTGTGCCATTTATAAATTCTTAAATAAATAAAATCTGGTTATACCCTGACAATATTATAAGTGGTTTCTACTCTTCTCTGGCTCCAATCATGAATTTAAAATCAGAATTGTGTTTTATTTTTAATGCATGAAATAACTGTGAATAAATTGGGAAAACACATTATTCAGCGTTTGTAAAATTTAGCCAAGCAGACTGTCTGATGTTTTAGATACTGCTTCAAAAAAGAGTTTAGTTACAAAAAAGGATTGCAGCTGATTTATTTATTGAGAAGGACGCCAACAGTCCAACTTAAGAAGGCACTAGAACAGCTGTGAGGCTAATGAAATTTTGATGGCTTGAATGTCCCATTGGGTTTCAAAACATATTTAACCTAGACCATGTTACAGGTCTCCATTTAAGAGGAGAGACAATGCAAGTTGTGATAGTTTATCTTCTTTGACATTTTGTTTCTACCAAATGTAGATGATTCAGATTGAAGTGCATTTTTTAAAATACAGGGAATTCAATGTGTTAAATGTTCATGGTAAAGTATAAATATAGTTTAAAATAAGAAGGGAGTAATTCCTGTCAGGACACATGTTGAGTTTTTTTTTTCTGTGGCAAATCTAGAGTATCTGGTTTTGAGTGTAAATACTAATGATTCTGTGATTTATGCCTGCCAATTAATAACAGTCCTAGTAAAATATTGAAATGTGACAAATAAATGTGATGTGGCTCCCTCATGTAAGATAAAATTATGAGCATGTCCCACAGATTTCAATTCTCTTTGCTGTCCCTATGGTGGTGGTAAAAAGATTGTGACTGAATTCCAAATGTTGGGTTTTTTTCGGTAGTATTTCTGTTGCTGTGTCGTTCCCAGAATATTAGAGATACAAAGTGGGTGAGGTATTATCTTTTATTGGACCAACTTGGTTGGTGAGATTAAAAACTAATCTCTTTCACCAGCAGAATACTATCTCACCCACCTTGTCTCTAATATTTTTGTTTTACAAACAACTGCATTTGTATCCCAAATATGCACTTGCAAACCAGATTAGGAGAAAGTTTATGATTTTCAGTATGTTATAAAGTAAGAGCTCTAAAACATCATGACATATTTCCCTCTTCCGCAATCATAAGTATGGGCCCAGTCCTGCAAGTACTTACTGTTAGGCATAGTGTTCCCTGTCATAAATAGTCCCATTGACCTACTGTCATAAGTAGGCCACATTCATGGGACCATTCATGATAGTAAGCACTGTGACCTTTAGAAAAGGTTTGCAAACTTGGGCTTAAGTGTGCTACAGTTTGTATGCAATTTGTACTTTTTGGCTCTCCCCTTAAAAAACTGGGAATAAGAGCTTGGTTTTCATTCTCAGCTGCCATTTCCTCCTCACCCCCACTTTTTTAACTTAGTTGTGCACACTGCCTCTTGGAGACTGTCGTGGTTGGCTCCTAACTACACGTCCCCAAGGATGGTGCCTCTAGCCTCTACTAGCTAAAAATAATATCAAATCAGAGTCTTACCCAGCCTGGTGTTATATTACTTAACTACCCAATCTCATTAGAAGATAATTTAAATGTTGCAAGCTGTTTGCACAATGGAAAAAGTAATTCCCTGAAGACATTATTTTTGACTTACCAGGGTGTTAGCAATATACCTATTTCTAAGACCCTACTAATGCCACACTAATTCATGCATAATATTGGAAGGATTAAGAGCTTTAGTCACAAAACAATGCTGTTAGAGGATTAAATTGCAGAATTTTAAGTAAACTGGTAGCATACCATATAGACACCAGCATTTTTCAGGAAACCTTTTAATCGCTTTCCAAGCACAGTGGAAGATGTTCATTCTCTCCTCATTGTCATAGGTGATTGTTGAATGAATAAAGCCGAAGAAAGGTATTTTCTTTCCTCTTGATAGAAAGTTCTTATTTCAGTTCCACATATGACATTTTTAGAAAGAGATTACACTAGGTTGGTTATGTCAGCCCACCAGAAGAAGGATTGAGTCTTAAAATCACATCCACTAATCTGGGAAACCTACCAACAACAAGTACAAACTGATGAGTTGGTTGGGATATAGTGAGTATGCATATTCATGTCATGCTGTTCCTCTGCTCACCCTGCAGGATCTTTTGGAGCCAAAAGTGTGATTGAAATGAACATGTTCTTTGCTCTTTACAGTTTCATTCTCCAGATGGTTCATAGGAATGGAGCCAGCACAACATACATGCATGCGTTCCTTCACGTTATGTACATGCCTAGGTCAATGAAATATGTATGTGGTTTGCTTGTTCTAGTAGCTGCAGCTTTGAAATTGTTGCAGCCCTTCTTTTAGAGGACTGAGTGATTTTTGTTTTGTTAGTGTGCTTTCTATACTACTAGGGCACCAGTTTAAAATCGGAAAATATTATTTTAGAGATGTGGGAAAAGAGATTATAGATTTTATCATATCCAGAATTAACTCCAAAACCAATCTTTGTGATTCTCCTTTCCCAAAGAGAAAACAAAATAAATATAATTAACCAAGCCATAGTTTAAATTTACAACATACACTAGCAGAAGGGGACACACTCTAGGTCCAGAAGCTGCTTGTTATATAATCTCTGTAGTATACACATATCATGATGGAAGAGCATGACATAAATACTTTTTATAGGGTGATAGACCAGTTTTAGGTCTATCCATCTTAACAATATCTTTTTCAAATTCCTTTTTGAACTTCTGTAACAGAGTGAGCAAAATGCCTATTTTTTCACTCTTAGTGTTAACCTATAAATATAATATGAAATATAACCTCATTCAGTGCATCTCTAATTCTAATAAGATTCTGTTATATAACAATAAAATAATTCTGAATTTAATCTTATTATTTATTTATGAGGTTTTCTCAAAAGTCATTATGATGTCTGGAATTTACTGTTTTTGAATACTATTTTTTAATTTACATATATTACTATGTATTCTCAGATGATGACAGAAATGCCAAAGGTAACCTGCTGATGCCTTGCAGAAGACAGCCTAATAAACTAATTGTATTTCTTCTCTACACATTTTATATCTGCATGCTTTTTCCTATTCTTTAATGAAAGTTTTCAAGACTGATATGAGACTGAACTATATTATTGCATGTTTTATTTTAAAATGAGCCATACTAAAGTAGTATTTAACTGGAATCATTATATACTACAGGTTGAGAAAATAGAGGCTGTAGGACTTTTGCTATGAAAGTTACTGTAATTTTAGCATTTACATTTAGATGCATTCTTCTAATCATAAATCACTTCCAGAGAACTTTTGGCATATTTTCCCTCTTTTTGACTGAAATAAACTACAAAAAATTTGTTTCTCAAGTCCACTGAACAAAATATGTTCTACGAACAAAGAAATCTTTTTTTAAAAAACTCTAATATCATTTTTGTGTAAGTTGTAAATGTCCCTTTAATTGTGGGGTTGCAATGAAAGCAAAGCATGCTGTGCACATATCAAAACTGATGATGTGTGCTGTTTTGATTTTGAATGTGTTTTTGATGTCCTTGAAAAATCACAGTGGTAGCAGTAAAATTGCTTTAATTAATGAATTGAAGAGCAACAAATCTGCTGAATCAGGCTTATTGATGTAATTATCACTGGAATAGAAAGGAAAAAAATCTGTCAGAGCTCTGGGACTTTATTTTGGTTGTTGTCATTTGAGAGATATTTAAGTACTTTGGAGAAATTTATATCTTATAGTTTACAAAAACATTGCTTTTATTTGCTAACAAAAGTAATATTTGATATCCAGACACCATCTTGTGTGTGTGTGTAATCAAAATAATGGAAGGTTCGGTTAAGAAATAGAGATGCTGATACACAAGTTTATGTCCATCCTTTGTTAAATATCAGGTTTTATTAACTAGCAATGTGCAATCAAATTCTGATTTAAAGTAACAGATTACAGTCACAATCACTCTTCGGTGGTGTGATCCTGAAAGGTAACCAAATAATTTTTCAACCTTATGAATTAACCTGCCATTTCCATCCTGAGTATCAGGATTGATCATAAGCATCAGCCCTTCTGTCCAGGACAATTCCAAGTTGGGTAATTACATTCTGATTGCAGCTGGTCAGGAATCTTTGAATTTTTTTGGCAGAAAGTACTGGTTTGGCAAAATCAGAATTGGTTGTGTGAAAAGGTCGATTTTGTTGAATTTCCCATTTTGAAAAAAAACGTAATTTTTTTTCGAAATTGTTGGAATGTCCCATTGCAATATTTACTAAAGTTCTTTTTTTCAGATTGAAACAGCTTTTCTTTTTGAAAGGACAACTGTTTCCCATTCAGCTCTACTTCTGAATTCTTCAATGTCTTCCATAGTTTCCATTGCATGTGCCCCATTCTCTCTAAAATTGTTGTGCAGTGTTGCTGTATACAGTTAACTGTTGCATTCTCATATCTGCCCTTGAGTGTTCATATTTGAGTCCTGAATAAAGAGAGGTGACCAAAAGGCTGATCCAAACTCCACTGAAGCCAGTAGGCTTTAATTAAGCGCTAAGTTTATAGAGTAGTTAGTGATTCTGTAAAGCACTTTGAAGCTTTCAAAAGGTTAATTAACCTCTTATATAAAAAGGATTAGTTTATACAGTTACAAAAGTAATCATGCAAGAGCTGGGATTGAAAAGGAATAATAGTGTAAACTATAGAACTCGTGAGAAATTTTTGAACAATGTTTTTTCATTGTTTCTCAAGTCCAGGATAGAATTTAGAGAGGGAGACCAACCCTAGAACCACCAGTATAACCTGGTGGTTAGGGCATTCACATGGGATGTTGGAGATCCAGGTTTAAGTCTCCTGTGCTGCAGAGTGCTGGTAGCGATTATTGCACATGTAGTAATTACGGAAACTACGTTTAAAGACTTATATAATGGCTGAACAGGAGACATAGAAAACCTCCTTTTTCTCCACTATAATCAGGAGACTTGGATTCTGTTCCTGGCTCTGCCACTGGTCTACTGTGTGATATTGGACATTCACTTTACCATGTCTCGGTTTTCCTATCTGCTAAATGAAGATAATGATATTTACCTACCTTTGTAAAGTTCTTTGACATTTATGGATGAAAAGCACTATATAAAAACTGAATATCATTATGGTGTCTATGAGGGTGGCCTGTAAGCTGGTACAGACTCACTCAGCGGCGCCTCCTGCTGGTTGTCCTCAGGAATTAGCTCTTCAACTCAGGAGCACCCTCTGCAGGCTGATGATACGCTTGCTGTTGGCCCCTGTGTCCCTCCCAGGACCCCAGTGCCCTTATGTCAGGGTTCTGCCTCCTGCAGTGCCCCACAGTCTTACTAGGTTTCCCCACCACAGGGGAACCCCACCCCCATCCCCACATTGTCTCAGTTGTGGCTACTACCAGTCTCTGTTTAGCCCCTGTGCCCTGGGGCGGACTTCAGTGTATCGGTTAATCGTCACAGGCAACAAGGGGTTTGGACTGGCTGCCTTTACCCACCCCTTGGCTGCCAATGGTTGGCCAATGGACACTCCTGTGACTGTGAGGCTTGTTTCCGATCCTCTGTCCGTTCACACATCTGGGCAGAGTTCCTCTGCGGTGTCCACTGGCTCCCTTGACGCCTTCGAGGAGCAGTGGGCGCTGTCCGGGGTTCTCTGCTCGGTGTCCCCATCAGGCTCCCTTCTTTTGACCCTCTGACTGCACTTCTGTTCCTGTTCTTTTATTAGTTGTCCCCCAAACACAGTTGGGTTTTCAGGTCCTGTAGATCCTCCCCTTAGGTGGGGGGGAAGATCCTTAAGCAGTGGGCGGGCTTTTGCCCGCCCACTTCCCGGAACCCAATAGGTACTGGGCCCAATGAACAATAGTAGATAGCCTGGTGAACCTGGGCTTTGGTTGCTCTGAAATGGAACTGAATATTTCTTGTTGTAGGGAGTTTTCTGTGTAGTCTGGAAATAGGATTGAGTAAATTCAGACTGGATTGGCCACGATTGTCATTAGTAGAACCAAGTCAGGAGGAATAAGCCTAACCCAACTTTTCTTGCTGAGTTTCAGATAATTCCTTTGATGTCATCTGAATATGCTAGGGACCTGTAAATTAGACCCTGATCCTTATAATGGTAAAATCTACAGCAGAAAGTATGAGTTCTTTTGTGGAGATTGTTAGAGTCCCTCCCCACAAAGGCAACCTAGACTGGCATCTCTCAAGGCCCCTGTTCAAGAAACTATATCTTAATGTTGGTCTGTTACCTTTCCAATGGCCAGAAATTGGAGCTTGAATGAGAGCAAATTTTTGTTGAGGCTCAGATGAGACAAGATGGAAACAATGATAACAGGCAAAGAGAAGCACTTGGAGAAGGTGGCAGGGTTGATACCTTTCCCTGTTATTGACAGTAGATGCCAAAGGTATGCCTCTTAAGATGGTTTATTATATCTATAACTCTTCTGGATTCCTGAATTCTCCTAGAGTCCCACATGATTTAAGTGACTGAAATAGATTTTTGCTATCAGGGTTTGGTTAGAAAATAGCACTAGATTCTCTTTGATATAGACTTTGCCACAGTCAGTCCTGCCTCTTACTTTCTGATTGCATTGTGTAGGGAGCACTCAGAAACTGCAGTCAGCAGGGAATTCTGCAGCTCACTTGCTTAGCCGCTTTGGTGACAAAGAACATATTTAACTTATTCTTCATTTACTGGATGTACTTGCTTTTTATTTGCTTTTAGTACAGTGCAAGGAGGTTTTTAGTGTATAAAACTCGATACAGTTGGGTCCTGTGAGCTTGTGGCAGTTGATATCAGATTAGATGTGTGTGCTAATAGCCCATAGATTTACATTGTTAGGGAATAGGCACAGGCTGTTATCAATTAAGGGCCCTCAACTTTGTGATCAATTCCTGCCAGAAGTCCACCAAAGCTGCAGTTTATTGACCCTGGGGCAGGATGGAAGTCTAATTGAGCCACATAGGCTTTTAAAGTGTGGGGAGGCTGTGATACTATTGTACTGTTGAGCCATTTTGGTTAGTATCAATGGTGCAAGTAAGCCGGTACAGTTAGGCATGCCGTACCTTAAGACATTTACTGCCAGTACCACATACTGCAAAATACGTTTTCAGAACCGCAGGGCTCTCCTGAGAACTGAAGTGATGAAAGGAGAAGAATGTGGAGCTGCTGCTCCCAGGAGCCAGTGTCCCATGCCAGCAGCTCCTCTGGTGTGGCTGTACCGTCCCCATTCCTTCCACACAGCTGCATCTACTGTCCGCAGTCTGTACAGCCCCGCCAGAGGAGAAGGCTGGGGGCAGTACAGCTGCGCCAGAGGAGCTGCTGGTGCAGTGAGCTGGCTCCTGGGAGCGGCAGCCCCACATTCTGCTCCTTTCGCCACTGAGGTTCCTGGGAGAGACCTGTGGTTCAGCGGATACCAATTTCTGTCTGCAGATATCCGCATCTTCAGGTATAAATTTGTATCCACACAGGACTCTTGTCACGGAACATTTTTTGGGGTGGAGGTGGCACCATACCAGTAAGAGTTAAAATCTACTTGCACCACTGGTCAGTATTAATGTGTCATGTCTTATTTTTAAGTGTTAAGTGGTGTTTATTCCCATTTTTACAGTTATAGAGTGATATTTGGGTCCTCTCAAAAAATCAGCAGGCCTGCAACCTCTTTTTCCCTGCAGAATCCAAATGAATGCTGGGGTGGGTAGATGTTGAGGGGAAAATTCAAGGACAAACTTCAAAACCTCAGGTCAGTTTGCATTTTTAACGTTATAATGCTTTCTCTCTCATTTCCCTTCTCTTTTTAATTGAAAACTGAAGTTAGTACTGGCAAAACTGAGCATGCCCCATAGCCAGAGGCTTTGTGGTTCCTAGAGGCCAGCTCTATGAAGCTGGGAGACATGACCAACTTTGTTTTCTCTGCATCAACTAAACTTAATATCTGGATGTTTAGTACAAACAGCCAAAAGAATTTCATAAAAATGTTTCAGGAACTGGTAGCTATTAAGTAGGGGAATTGATAGTCTGTACCTGTTACAAAAAGGAAGACTGAAATAATATTGTATTTTGGAAAAAAGGTCTTGTCTTTTTTTAGAAAGAAAAATGAGCAATGCAAAACAGTATTTCTATCTACCGTCCCAAAACTCCAACGGATATGTCTGCTTATACCAGACCTGTAACATGATAGGCAGACCCCACACAAATGGTGAGGCCAGACTCCTGTATTTAATTGTATGTAGTAGATTCCCCTGAATAAGGAAAGTCCTGCCCCATCATGTCATATTCCCCACCTATAGTGGAAAAGGAAGCAAACTGAAAGCCCGAGTCATTGCTGTCCCAGAATTGTGGGAATGACTATTGCTTATTAAAAATATTATCCTGAATGTCACCTAATGATGATATCTCTGAGAGAAAACAAATCAGCAAATTACTGGCTTTCTTTTCCCGTTCTCTTATACTATCAACAGATAGCTTTTCCCACACGCTCCCTTAACATTACCCAACTCCTCCCTCTGCCCCATAAATTTCCCCTTTCATAGTGGTATGAGAATACTAATCAGCTCTCAGTACTGAAGAGATTTGTTATACCTGCAAGCTTCGCTACGCTTCCATTCCTGCTTGTCATCCTGATGCTTTCAAGCCACTTTCAGTAGATCTCTCTGTCATTCAGCCTGCTGTCTCCAAGTTATCAGCAGATGGTCATAGTTGCCAACTGAGCTTGTGAGCTTCTCCTGCTTACATATGATCCTCCCACACATCAGTTTGCGGTGATCTTCCCCCTGCCTTCACTGATGCCATCATTATGAATGGACCCACCCAAACTCCACACTGCAGCATTATTCACTAAGGTGCCAGGAATTTTGCAGGGTCTTGGGCAAGAGCCATTGGTTTCTTCCTCTGCAAAATGTGTTAGAAAGCTCTGAAACAGTGTCACGATAGATTGCATTGGTGGCCTTCCTGCCAGCTCCTCTCTTTCCATCGTCTTTCCTATCTCAACCCATGAAAAAACTTGGAGGCTGAAATACTCTTTTTGTGGCCTCAGAGAAAACAACTAATTTTGCTGCTCTGCAGGCTCTTTAATGTCTGTTCCTGCCTGCAAAAAAGCCTTTCCTGCCTTGTCTTCTCTATTTACAGCAACGTTAGACCTAAAAAGTGGGATACTGTCTGTTTCTGGCAAACCTCTCCTTTTTTCCTTTTAATTGGAATCATGGCCTACCAAGTAAGAAATGATTTCCTTCAACCACTCTCCCATTAAACTCCTACATTTAAAGTAAATTATCTTTGTTAAAAAATTTTTAAATTAATTTTCTTTGAAGGTATAAATAGCCTCGGAAACCACCTAAACGTAGGAGAGTATTGGATTGTCTATACTCCCTATAACAGTTTTACACAATACTTGAAGTCAGTGAAGCTCAGTGCAGGAGTCCACCCGCATGGAGGAGCTTGCAGTATCAAAGTCTGAATGGGCAGTGAAGCATCTCTGTTTTTTTTTTAATCTATATATCGAATCTATATGCCATGTAGAGATATACACATAGTGAAGACCTTTACCTGTATGCACAAAAGTGAGTGTTTTGAAACCTAGGCTGTGTAGTATAATTTTATATCGAATAAGGATGACTAAAATTTGTAAAGTATATTAACATATAATGAAATCCAAAAAGTGATGCTCAAGAATATATATTGTTGCACAAAGTAAGCCCTTACCAGATGAATCTGATTTATAATGCTATTCTTTATGGGAACACACTTGACTAGGGTGTGGTGGCCGCGACCTTCCCTCTGTTCCCTCTGACCACCTGTGGCGGCAAGATGGAATCTGGCCAATGTCTGTCTTGCTAGTTCTTAGCTTTGCCTAACCCTTCTACAAACTTTGAATTTCTTCAGAACTCTTTTGATTACCTTGATTTAGACCACTGTGATTATATTGACTTGATCAGAATAGTGATGGCTAGAAGCCCTGGTACTGAGAATACCATACAGGTTGGTGCCACCATAGAAGAAGTCTGTTCCTTTTGCCATCATTGGGGCATAATGGTGAGAAGAAATGGTCCTTGCCAGCTTGTCAGGACTGGCACTGGACTGAATGATACCCAGTGAACCAATTAGTCATACGGTATGTCACCATGGGGTTACTGGTGTCCACCATTTTAGGCACTGAGAAGCCAGTCTCCACCGCACTTGAGTAAGAGGTCACTCTTCCTTTCAGTGTCTCTGATTAGAATGTCTACACTAGAATATTCTGTTGGGAGGAACAGGATCCCAGGGTAGAGTAATATTAGTACCCCACTATCGCTGCCTGTGGACCTCTTGTCTAAATACCCCGATGATTCAATATCCTCAGCACTGATACTGGTTCCTGATGACTTCTTGTATGGCTCACCATAATGGTAGAGAAAGAGATGACATTGATATGAGAGAGAACCTACAAGTTATTTGACATCCTGTCAACTTCTGGTACAGTCAGGTTTTGCTCTCCTCATATACTGGGGACTGCTTGATGCAGGTAAGGCCTTGTGTCACAATAACTTCCAGTGTGGAATGGGCTGGAAGAGATTTCAAGAACCTCCAGTAAGATATGAGTACTTTTATACTCATCCCAACTGAGTCATCTTAGTCATGTCATGTCAGTGGTACAGGAGAAATGACTTGACTAAAAAGCCTGACTCCTTTGCTTCCATAATGCCATCCATGTCCCATAGTAAGTATCTCATATTCATAGTGAAGTCAAACCATTATCAAAACAGGGTTCTTCCTTATTGACTTTCCATAGCACCAAGAGTGTTCACAAAATGCCTGCCAATTGTAACAGCACGTTTAAGAAAAGTAGGAATCCATGTCTACCTGAAATTGGATGATTACCTGAACAGAGGCAGGTCCTTGTGAACTACAAGAAATTGTCCTTCATACTATTATAGTTGATAAGAGTTCAAAGATGTGTGATTGACTCCAAAGGTCGACTCCTACCTGCCAGAGGTTGCTGATTATGACATTTACCACTGACACATCAGGAACAAGCTGTGTTGCCCACCTTAACCACTTACAGATGCAATGAATATGGTGTCAGGGCTACCTATGATTACATATGAACATTCTTGAGCTGAGAGCCATCAGACAAGCCTGCACAGCATTCCTGCCTGTTCTATATGAGTCCATGGGGAAAATCCTGCGTAATGAGAGTAATGGGATACCATTAGCTTTGGAAATGCTGTTAAATCATTTCTACCAAACCAATTAATGTTTGATCGCTAATTCACTTCGTTTCTGTCCTTAGCCAATTTGGACTGTATGATTTGGAGGTTGTCCCTCTGTGTCATTTTTGGCAAATTGTGTTAGAACAATAACGTAGAAAAGAAATGTATAATAGCTAATCTTTGATGTCTAAACTTCAAAAAAGTAGTGATATATCATTCTTCAAGTGATAAGTATTGTGTGGCATGTAGGAAGTATTGGTATGTAATGATATTTTGTGTTATACAGTTCACACTGTCCGTAGGCCACTAAAGGTGGAGTAGTTATGATGAGCTCAAATAATAGCATCTAAAATCAGTATACTAGAAGCAGTCATATAATCAGGCTTATAAAATTGAGAGGGCAATAAAATGTTGAATTCCATAAATACAGTTAATCTCTGCCATTTTCAGTATTATGGAGGAATTTAGTTTAATGATATATATGAGCTAATATAAGGGTATTTGTATCTTCTCTACTTTATCAACATTGATTGTTTGGGGAAAAAGTGTTTTCTAGGAGGCTTCATGCTCAGGCCTGAGAGGGTGAAGCAAACTCATTCCAACCTTAATACATTGACAATGTAATGAAAGAAGGGGTGGGGGAGAGAAAGCAGAAGGAGAGGGGTAGTGAGTGCTGCTGACAGAGGAGAAGCTAGGGGTAGTCTACATTAGAAAAAAGTTGCACATTGCTGCAGACCCCTAACGTATGTGCACTTAAACTCATTGAAACCTCACTTCAACTGTTTTTGTTTAATTCAGTAATTTATTGACTTAAATCAATACAGGTCAGGTTTAAGTCAGTCTTTATGTTAGGGGATTGCACCGGTGTAACTATATCCATTTAAAATAGTTTAGTTGCACTGGTGTAACTTCTTTAATGCATATCAGTCCTTAGAAAAGGAGCTAGGAGAATAATGGAGAGAAGAAAAATTGAGAGAATGAGGAGTGATACATAAAAGGAGTGGGGGAAAGGGCGGAGATGTTTGGAAGGGACATCAGATACCTCCATCCACTACTGTCAATATTAAAATTGGTTAAAAAAAATTTCCCCTCAAAGTAGCATATCCACAAAAATGGTGCTTAAAAAAGAGCAAAGAGAAGATCATTCAGCTCTTCCTTGACCTGTAAAGCCAGTTTCTTTGTCAACTTAGTACTAATATTTCTTATGGGACCTGGTGAATAAATAAATAATTTTTTTGTTTAGAACTATATATAGAAACATAAATCACCTGCATTTTTCCTATAATTTTGTTTCTGCCTAATGGTGCTATATGAGGAACAATTTATCCAGTCAATAAACAGAATTATGTCTCTCAAAAAAATTAAACATGTTTTATTGTCAATTTTTCTGAGAGGCTTTTATTTCTGCTTCAAAGGCTGGAGATTAAGTGAAATACCTTCTATAGACTAAGACATTAAGCATTTAAAAAATGTTAGGGTTGTAGTCATTAAAAACTTTAGATGACAACCAAATTAACTTGAAGCAGGTCACATTAGCAGAGTGAAAGGTACATAAAGCTCTAGCCATTACCATTGTAGCATCCATAGCTCCTCAAATTGTTCAATATTTTTGCATTAGGAGATAAAATTACTGAGCACTGGATCTTGTTTCTCAGATACATCAACAGATTATAATATTCGTTCAGAGTGGTTTCAAAGAAACTGGATTTGAGGGCATTCTTGCCAAGTTTAAAGGGAGGGTAATGCACTACTTACTGGGAACCAGAGTTTCAAGTTTGCTGCTTTCTATGCCGAGATGGCATATATTGCGAGCATTACAGATGTGGTGTTTGCAGCTCCTGAAGACAGTTTGCCATGCTGTACATATTGGGATTTGCTTAGTTTCTGGTAGGGATTTTGCTTAATTCCCTGCAATTCAGTACAGAAGACATTAGGGTCTCGCGAGAATGGACTCTAACAACATTCTTACTGGAATCAGAACAGTACTGTGCCAGAAAGGAACACTTTCCAGATAAAACAGTGGTTGGGACTGAGGCAGAGAAAGTCACAACTGGTGGCTTTCTTTGCCCATTTTTTAGATCTCTGACTCCCTGATGGTCTAATGCACTGGTTCTCAAACTTTTGTACTAGTAACCCCTTTCAAACAGCAAGCCTCTGCGTATGACTCCCCTTATAAATTAAAAACACTTTTCTATATATTTAACACCAATATAAATGCTGGAGGCAAAGCGGGGCTTGGGGTGGGGGCTGACAGCTCATGACTCCCCACATAATAATCTTGCGACCTCCTGAGAGGTCCGATCCCAGCTTGAGAACCCCAGGTCTAGTGGGATATCTCTCAGCATCTTTCCATCTGTTGGTATTGCTGTGATGGAACTGTAATTCAGTGCAGGCAACACAGTGGCTGTTGAATTTCAAAAAGTATTTAACTACCTCTTTGCGTCAGTCTCAGGTACTCGGGCAGTTTGCCAACTAGAAGCATTCTCCACACCCACTATGGTCTCTTTTAACATCAAACCAAGAAAAGTAACATTCATGAAAAGTGGTACAAGACCTTCTAGAGAAATAATTTTATCATTGCTATTATTTCTTTGAATTAACGTTTTTGTAGTTTCTCACCTGCTTGGGATTAGTTGTGAAGAATTTCACCTCCTAAATAATATTTTGTAAGAAATAACATGTACAGTGAAAATTTGCAGTTGTTCTTCAAATGATTGCACATGTCTATTCCCAAGTAGGTGTGTGTGTGTGCCCCAAGCACAATCACTGGAAATTTTTCCCTTGGTGGTTTCCATTGGGTTTGCTCTGGCGCTCTCATGCCACGTGCCCACAGTGCTGGCATAAATGATCTGGTCAGCCCCACACCTCCTTAGTTCTTTCTTACCATCCATGAAGGTCACTGAAACTGTTCTCCTTTCCCTTGAAAGTTTTTCAGTGGACTTTATCTCTCTGGTATCCGAGGGGTAGCCGTGTTAGTATGGATCTGTAAAAGCAGCAAAGAGTCCTATGGCACCTTCTAGACTAGCAGATGCATTGGAGCATGAGCTTTCGTGGTGAATTGGCATGCAGCTGACGAAGTGGGTACTCACCCACGAAAGTTCATGCTCCAATATGTCTGTTAGTCTATAAGGTGCCACAGGACTCTTTGCTGCTTTATCTCTCTGTTATTTGTATATTGTTCTCAGTGTAATTGTCAAGTCTTAGCTGTTAGTTTCTCCAGATTTTAGCAGGCACTCATCCACTCCCAGTACGGAGGCATGTCTCGATCGCTGGGCTTCAAGCCTTGTGCCGCTTGTAACAAGGATATGCCCCTAAGCAATCCGTACTTCAGTGCCTTAAGTGCTTGGGTGAGGGTCACGTCGGAGGCCATTGCAAAATTTGAACACTTCAAGCCCCATACCAAGAAGGGCCAGGAGGCTAGGTTGAAGTCCTGGCTGATGGAGGCAGTGCTGAGACCTTCCTCGAAGCCATGCCAGTCAGACTCTGCACCGAGCCCCTCAGTCTTGGTGAGGAATGCTTCTCCCACTTTCCGGGAGGCATGGCACCATTCACCATTCCCGGTCCTGACAAAAAAGCAGAAGAAGCTGCTGACCTAGAGAGGATGTTCCCTGACCCCAAGGATTACCAAGCACGGGCACCAGAGCAGAGTGTGTCCTACGTCAGGTCAGTCCTTGGCTCTGGCAGCTCAGCAGTTAAAGCCATTGTCTCCAGCCCCTGAGCGGGCACCATTGAATCTGGTACTGGATGAGCCATCAGCAGTGGAAGATCTGCATGATGCTGGTGCTATTACAATGTCATTCATGCCATTGTATTTCGCTGCTGCTGGGGACCTGCTCTCACTGTTGGTGCTGGTGTAACTGGCAGTACAGGAGTCGGTGGTGTCAGTGCCAGCGGGCAGAAGGGAGCATGTGGCCATGAGTTACTGTTCCGTACCAAGGCCATCTATCCGAAGGGAATCCGGCCATATTGGCCATGTCCTGACTTCCCCACTCCAGTACCTTTGGGAATCACTCTGCCATGTTTGCCAAGCAGAGACTCTTCATCTTCAGAGTCAGAGGTAAGGTTGTATTCCTCCTGTCCCAGGAGTCAAGCCCAACACTCCTCAAGTCGGTGCTACCTGGTGATGAACCTGAGCCAGGGAATGCCATCAGGTCCTTGGCCTTCTGGTCACTGGCTCGTACCCATGCAGTCGCCTTTTTGGAATCCACTCCTATTCGATGACCTCTGAAAGAACTCTGCCGCCCCTTTGGGCAGAGCCCTCTCTGGGCTCCAATACCGAGGCTGGTGCTGAGTACCAGGAGATGGCGCTACAAGATCCAGTCAGTGCAGAAGGTGAGGAGGAGTGCCCTCAGCCGGAGTGGGCATGTTGCCTTCCCACGACAACTACAAGGTCCACCAGGAGTTGCTGAAAAGAGTGGCTCAAAATTTGGGCATTCAAGTGGAGATAGTAAAGGAGTCCTCCCATAATTTAGTTGACATCCTGATCACAGTGTGGGACCATCGAGAGTAACCTCTGTGAGTTCCTATGTACTTATTCCCTGCACCAGGATCCTTGGTGGTCTCTGCTGTGAATGAACAAAATCGATAGCGTTCTCAGGAGGCGACCCGCCAGCCAAAAGACTTAAAAAAGCTGGACCAGTTTAGTAGAAAGGTCTTCTTGACTAGAAGGTGTTCCTCAGCAGATATGACTTCAACACGTAGGCTCCAGGTTGAAGTTTAAGGACTTGCTTCCACAAGAAGCCAGTCTGGAGTTCTCCTCATTAGTGGGGAAAGAGAAGTCTATAATGAGGGCTTCCCTGCAGGCGGCCCTGGATGCGGCGGATTTGGCAGCTGGGTCAATGGCCTCTGCATATATAGGAGGTCATGGTTCCAGTCCTCAGGTCTCTGCTGCAGAAGGTTCAACAAATCCTCCAGGACCTGCCTTTTGAGGGCACTTCAATCTTTTCAGAGCAGACTGATGTGAAGCTCTATGGCCTGAAAGATTCCAGGACAACCCTTAAGTCTCTGGGTTTGTATACCCCAGCAATGTCAAGAAAGCACTATAGGCCTCATCAGTCCTCCCAATACTTCCCTCTGCCCGTCTGGCAGGACTCATAGAGGAAGAGTAGCAGGGGCTTTGGACGAAGACCACTATCCCCTTGGCATCAATACCTAACCCTCACAGGCATTTTGGGGAGCTCTACATACGCCTTTTAACAGGATGCTTGAGGATGCTGTACCAGTCTCTATTTTTGGATCCTGTTTCCCCTTTGTTTGCAGACCGCCTGTCCCACTTCCTCCAGACCTGGTCCTGTATTACTATGGACTGTTGGGTCCTGAGGTTGGTGGAAGTGGCTGTACCCTTCAGTTCAGTTCTTCCTTCCTCGACCCTCTTCAGGGACCTCTCTCACGAGCAACTTCTGTCCCAGGAGGTTCAATCATTCCTACAAGTGGGAACCATGGAAGAGGTTCCACAGAATCTAAGGTGTTGGGGGGTTCTACTGTTATTTCATAATCCCGAAAGCTATGAGTAGTCTGAGGCCTATTCTAGACCTGCACCAGCTCAACAGCTACCTCAAGAGGCTAAAGCTCCACATCGTCTCATTGGCTTCCATTATTCCCTCCCTAGACCGAGGGGACTTGTATGCCGCCCTCAATTTGAGAGACTCCTACTTTCACATTCTGTCCTTCCAAGGACACAGAAGATGTGACAGAATTCCCAGGGTGAATTCAAATATCAAAACCTGGACTGTGGGACCACTGAACCCTCTGTCCCACTCATGTTGTGATGCTGTTGTCAAGCTACAAACTTCTGGCAGGCACTACACTTACACAGATATCCACAGACGGGGACACACCTAACAGAGTTACATGAATGCTTTGCCAGCCACTCATGAACCAACAATAGGGAGGCTCCAGACAATTCCCACCAGGTCCCCAGCCCTGCACTCCAGAACTGTACCATCTTGACCTGGTCAGAAGTCTGACCAGTGTTAGTTCATTACCCAGCCTGCCCCTTCCTCGATGTGGAAAGGACACACACTCACCTTTGTAAACTGAGCTGGGATTTCCCAAGCACTTCAACCAAAGCACACTGTTTTAGGTAAAATATAAAACAGATTTATTAACTACAGAAAGATAGATTTTAATTGATAATAAGCATAGAGATCAAAGTTGGTTACCTAAGAAATAAAAGTAAATCCACAATCTGAGTTCTATAAACTAAAGAGGATTTGAATTGAGCAGTATCTCACCCTGATAGATTGTACAGAAAGGTCTAAGATCTTCAATTCACAGGCTCAGAGCACGCACACATCTACTTTGAAATGGACTAGTGCAACACATCTCAAAGAACAGGTATGGAAAGGCAAATAACCTTTTCCCCCACATAATACTATTGCCCTGATTTGCTTATGTTGCAAATGAAAATGAGAGACTAGGTCTCAGGCCAGCCAAGACCTGTCTAGTGAATGTAGACGTAACACTCCTTTAGCCCAGTTTGGCAGGATTGTCAATCTGTGTTCAAAAGAGTTCCATGGCAATAACTGAGGTAGAAAATGTGAATGAGATGATTAGGCAGACTGATGTGAAGAAGTTTATAAAGTGTTATCTTTTACTATGCCTGGATCTAGTAATTGATATTAATACTTTATTTTCATGACCCTCACATTTAACTAAGATTTGAGTATGAGGAGATACATGGCTCTCATCCATTCTACATAGTTGACAAGCTAAATACATAGAACTAGTATGCTATCCCACTTCCTAACCTGATGCTAAATTTAGAATCGTATGTTGAGGGAAGGCTTTCAGAGGAGGCCAGATGTAAGTATTAGTTTTGAATTTTTACGAACCTGATCTGATCAGGCAGCTGCCCGTCCCACCTGCCTTGTGAATAAAAAGTTCCAAAAAACTTTATGTGTAGAGAACACTTATGAAAGCTAGACCCTTGTTGGTGTCAGTTAAGTGAAACCACACAGCTTGGGCGGGAGTTGTTTTTTTTGTTGGTGAGACCAAGACAATTATTTGATTTTAAAATGAGTTAAAGAAATATCTAAGCTTACAAATCCTGTTGAAAAAGCATAGATTGAAATAATTTTATAATTAAGCAGTTCATTGTGGTAGAGGGTAGTTGCCTAAGCATCAAAGTAAGAAATGTAAAAATCTACTTGCTAATTTAGTAAAGTGGCTCTTCAATTAATGTATGCCATATTGTAAACAAATCGCGAATATCAGTTAATATTTTTGCAGAATCAGAGAGCTGTAGTTTTGAAGCTTCTTTTTATGTTTCATTGTATTAACATTAAATCTCTGCAAGAATGACAGACTGGAGTAAGTGGATCCCAGGTGGGTCTTGGGATCTGCAGAGCCAGCTGTTCCAAAGCTCAGATAATTCTTCTTTTTAATATCGGAAAGATCCTTTTGCATTTGACAGAACATGCCAAACCTTTGTACTGCCCAATGCTGATGTTTTTTTAAAGGAGAGTAGCTTAATAATTTATTAACTGCTACATTTCCTTTGGGTTTTAGCTGTGTGATGCTGTTGTCACTGAACCCTGTAAATACACAGAAATTAACAGAAGCACATCCTTTAAGAAAGCTATGGTCTTTCTTTGTTGGCAAGGTTTCCTCTGAGAGCTCTTGTTGGTTTACCTGGTTGGGAAGCAGAAGAAAATGTTCTGCTTTGTAAAGTAGGATTGCTACTTTACAAAGCAGTTTTTAGTTTGCTAATATGCTCTAGCCCATGTGGTATGATATTTAGCATACTAATGACATTATACTGTACCTGTTTGAAGTAATTTTAAGCTGTTTATTTATATTTGTTTATAGTAGAATTAGAAAAATAATAATCCTTCATTAGCCAAAATCGCTGTACATACCATGTTTGATTTTTCAGGATGTTAGGAGGTCTTATCCTGTAAAAGCAATATATTGTTTATATTGTATATATAATTGTATTAAATGCTATTAGTTATGTAGTTTAAAATCCAAAAACTTTAATGATGTGCTATATCAAGGAGCTTTCATATTTACATTAGATAATCTTTGTACTAAATCTAGGAGTCTCTTTTTGTGCATTCTACATACTGGGACTCAAATTTGTGCTTTAAAGCTCTACATAGGCACATACATGAAATGCTGTAGCCCACAGCAACAGTGAAATGCAACTTTTGCACCCCCTCCTGGCTCTTTGATATCTCAGAAAGTCAACTTGATTGTACCTTCATGGCTCAAACTGAAGAGGGGAACATTCCCAGTCGGGAGGCTAGGTCTATGCTCTCCCTGATAAAGATACCTTCATTCAACTGGCGTCTCATAGATTACACCTTCATCTGGCAGGAATAACTTGCATGGACAGATATTGTGTGAGGCTGTAACCAGTCTGAATACTGATTATATAATGTTAATATGCAGTGGTTTGCACACTCGGGCTGATCCAGGAGGTGTTAAATATCCCTCCACATTTTATTCCTGTGGAAATTCTATGCTACTGCACATGCACAGAATTCATATCCCCTGCAGATTTTTTTTCTTCACAGAAATACATCCTGCTGGAGACGTGCCACAGTTATGCCTTTCACACAACAGGGGCTGCTGTGGTGCCAGCAGCCGACAGGGAGAAAGCAGAGGCTGCTTTTCTCTCAGCAATGTGCCTGCAGGGCCAGGTGAAGGGGTAATGAGATATGGGGGGAACATACAGAGCGGAGCACATAGGGCTGCTGGAGGGTTACATAGACTCGGGTTCAGAATGGTTAGTGGGGAGGAGATACTGGAGCGGGGGCTGAATGGGAGTGGGGATGCAGGGACACCAGGGGTTTCAGGGCCACATGGGAACACAGGTCAGGGGGGTGGCCTGAGTACTGGAGTACACATGAGAATAGGAGGTGGGAGTGGTGCAGGGACACCAAGGGGCAGGGATGGCTTAGTGGGAGTGGCAGGGACCCATTGGGATGGAAGGAGGAGGGATGGCAGGGACCCATGGGGATGGGGGAGGGGAGTACAGGAACACATGGGGACAGGGGCAGATGCACCTGACTGAATGTGAGAGGCTAGGGGTCATCCAGGGGCATTGCTGGCACATGATGGCATATATCACAATGTCCAGTTTGGCCAATGTACATGGGAGAGGGGCATTGCTGGCACATAACACATATGCCAACAATGCCCCTCTGCCATGTACATTGGCCAAACCAGGCAGTCTCTATGCAAAAGAATAAATGGACACAAATCAGCCGTCAACTATCATAGCACTTCAGTCTCCCTAGATGCTCAATAACAGACGTAAAAGTGGCAACTCTTCAACAAAAAAAACTTCAAAAACAGACTCCAACAAGAAACTGCAGAATTGGAATTCATTTGCAAACTGGCCACCGTCAAATTAGGCCTGAATAAAGACTGGGAGTTGATGTGTCGCTGCAAAAACTAATTTCCCCATACTAATTTTCCCCTACTGTTATTCACACATTCTTGTCAACTGTTTGAAATGGGCCACCCTGATTACATTGGCCTCATTACCACTACAAAAGTGATTTTTCCTCCCTTGGTATTCTACTGTTGAGAATAGCCCACTTCCACTTTAATTGAATTGTCTCGTTAGCACTGACCTCCAACTTGGTAAGGAAACTCCCATCTTTTCATGTACTGTGTATATATACCTGCCTACTGTATTTTGCACTCTATGCATCTGATGAAGTGGGTTTTAGCCCATGAAAGCTTATGCCCAAATACATTTGTTAGTCTCTGAGGTGCCACAAGTACTCCTCGTTGTTTTTGCTGATACAGACTAACACAACTACTACTCTGAAACCTATCTTTGGAATGTAAATCAAGGCGGTAAAGTCTGAAATAACTCATTTAATGTTTATCACATATACAAGGTCTCTCTCTTCAAGTCAAGGAGATGTATTCTTGGTTAGTCACTTGTGGGTTTTTAATGCATAGACAAGGGTTCTTCAAAGCTGTTACACCTTGCTAAGGCTACCTGCTACGGAACTCAAAATAGAGTTAATTAAGAAGAAATGCTAATACTTCTCCAACTTTCTGGTAAGAGAAATCCTAAGTCTGCCTTCTGGCCACTTAATAGAGATGAAAAATATTAAATGTTTACCTTTTCACACTCTTATTCTTCATCTGACCTCCAGCTCCCTAATATGATTAATCCACAGCAGTTCCCCATGTTTATAGGATTTAACTATCTGTAAAAAGGCATTTGTTTCCTACCACATATTTACTAATTAGAAAATATAGGATCTAGGTTACCATTGTGTTACTCAAGTTACACCATTGATTTTTTTCACTGATATTACACAAGCATAAAACTGGAGTGAGACACTAGTGAATCAGGAGCACAAAATTCTAATTCAAACACAATTTAGTGTTAAATGAATAAGTTGTTTTTAAAGCTTTTTATTGGTGGTCATTGCTAACTACATGTTTGTTACTACATTGGGATGGTGGAATAGGTGGTTTTCTCTGCTCTTACTCAATCTAACTGTTTAACATATGTCAGGTTACAGCAATGACAGTAGATATAAGGTAGCTCTTGTAGATAACTTCACATAATTTATATTTTAAATTTTACCTATTTTGGTGCTTAGATGTAATGGCAGTGAGGGGTATCTCTTTTTACTACAACTGACAGTCTTTCTCCTGTGTTATTTAGTGCCCTAATACAGAATTAAAACAATAGCAAGGACAGATAATATCAGAGACTGCAAATTTGTAGAATGGGCTAACACTCTAGAAGGAGACTGGGTGTTGGCAGTCATAATATGAAATAATACATGGTGGTGTCTCAGTTTGCCTGATTAAAGAGAAAAAGATTAAAAGCTGAGAAAGTTACATGGGACCCAATGCTCCTCTCCACTACTTATGGTAGATGAGAGATTGCACATGAAGGACTAGGTTGGTAAGCGTTCAGGAGGCATGGAAAGCAATTCCTTCTGCAAGGTTTCCATACAGTATGGACTCTGCATCTGTAGAAGCAGATCAGGGGAATATATGTCAATATGTAACACAAATAGCAAAATTCTGCAGTATAAATCTGTGGAGGTTGACCCTGGTAGGATAGAATTAATCATCCCACTGAAGCAGTAACTACTTATGGATAGGGTTGCAATGAACCATCATAGTAGGAGTGGAGAAGAAGTCCATGATGTGTGTGAAAGGGCATATGTTCTGTGCCTGTGGATAGGAGGAGTTCATGGATTTCTCATACATCCATGTCCTGAATTACCTTTTCCACTTCTACGAGGTCACCGTTTTTCCATTACCAAAAGGATGAAGCAATGGTCACTTGGCACTAGTATTCTTTATGCTTTTCTTGAGTATTTTCTGTGGGAAGGCTGTGCATCCAATGAAAGCTTTTGATGTCTGTAAGACGGTAGGCAAAATTAACAGGTTCCAGTATACTCATGACTAATTCTATTGGGTAAAGAGTCTAATGTATCTGACTCCAGATAGAGTTAGCAAAGCCTGTGTTGTGTGTCCAGAGAAACCTTCTCTGTGTGCTTACCTTCCAAAAAAGCTTGAGGCTTGCAACTGAGATTTGAATCATAGGTTTACTCTGAAAAGCACCCTTTCTGATTCAGAATCCTAATTAGTGATGGAAAATACTAATTTATTTTCCTGTTGGTTTCGTCAGACAGGGCAGCCGTAAATGTGTTTGTGCTTTTATCACCCAGTTACCTCAGTTGCCCCAGGCTCCTAGGTCTCCCCAGTCTTTCTTGGCCAGAGGGGAGAATGCTTACTCCTTGTTGGCTGCCTTGGTTGGCAGGCTAGTGACCCTTCCTCTCAGGTAGGGAGGCCGTGAGCTCCTGCCTCTTCGACAGTCAACCGTACACTGAACCAGGCTCTCTCCTTTTCTCCCTTCCACAGGCAGGGCTGACCAGAGGATTCAGGGGGCCTGGGGCAAAGGGGGGGAGCTGCGGCGCTTGTACTCACCTGGCGGTGGTCCGGGTCTTTGGCGGCATTTCGGCAGTGGGGGGCCCTTCAGTTGCTCCGCGTCTTCGGCAGCACTGAAGGGCCCCCCACCGCCGAAGACCCGGAGCGACTGAAGGGCCCCCCGCCACTGAAATGCTGCCGAAGACCCAGACCGCTGCTGGGTCAGGGCTCGCAGGGCCTGGGGCAAATTGCCCCACTTGTCCCCCCTCCCCCTCTGGGCAGCCCTGTTTCCAGGCCTGGCATTGGCTACAGGTATAACGGTGCAGGGCTAGCTGGGTCCACAGGCTCTCTTTAACCTCTGTCATACTGGTGGGCAGTTTTTCCATTTTATTGCAGTCTCTCTTTTATAAAGTCACTTTTCAGAGTATAATTCTGTTTTAAGAACTTTGTGAAATGACTTAACATGCCTTCGCTAAGCCAGGATTCCTGTTCATAATTGGGTTTCATCAATTTCCAAAGAGATGACTGACATTACAAATACAACTTCTCAAAACACAAAACTGAAAAAAGACATTATTTATTCTATTCAATTTGAGTATTACAGATTTACCAACATACCTTTTTACCTAGATCAAGTATTCAAGGTTGAGAACAAATTTATTTAAAAAAATAGATCTGTTTGTTGAAACTTTCACTAAAATGAACATAACTACAAAAGATAAACACAGTCTTATTCTCACATAAGTACTTATGTATTACTAGTTCACATCAACAATACCAACTATAAACTGTAACTCTGTGAGGGGCTCATTGATATGTAAATTTAACAGGGAACAGAATTATTTTGAGATGATTCCATATCCCTTAAAAGACCTGTAGAGAGAGAAGTATTTATTCAGCATAATGTATTTAAATAGGTCATTTCAAAGAAAAGTATGGGTATGCACAAGAGTAATGTGAGATGTAGTAGAAACAGACAGCTTTTTTCTAGAACCTCACAATACTAATTCTTGATGGAAAGGAAATGTTGAGTCATTTCCTATTTTTGAGCAAAAAGCATACTGAAGGTACCCTATTTTTGCAGTTGCTGTTTGTGTATTGTATTGCTACTAAATAGTGTAATCTCACTAGAGAAATCTGATAATATTTTGTTGTTGGTGCTAATAAGTTGTCTACACACCTTAGAAGTAAAATGCTAGATTTTGTAAGAACTGTTACCTTCAGAAGGGTAGTATTATTTTGCAGTTAAAGCATGATATTGGGAATTCAGAGAACTGAGCTATGTTTTTTGCTGTGGCCGTATCCACACTCCATTGAAAGGCGTGGCACACTACCATTAACTTCAATAGACTTTGTATAAATATGTAATGCTCATTTGGTGGAAGAATGCTTCCAAAATGTGTGTCAACCTTCTCCAACTACCATCATCACTTCAGATGCATCCTTCTTGGGTGGAGAGTGCATCACGGATTTCAACCTATCCAGGAAAAATAATCCTCAAGAGAGTTTCCTGCATATCAACATTCTAGAGTTGAAGGCAGTCAGAAATGCACACTCAGACTTTCTCCCTCTGACCAAAGCCAAATCAATTGTTCATCATTATCTTACTGTGGCCAGCATGATTTACATCAGTCATAAGAGAGGAATACATCTCGTTCCCCTGCTCTATGTTGAGGTGATGAAGCTCTGGAATTAGTGCATAACCAACCAGATAGCCATCTCAGCCTCTTACATCACAGTGACCACTTCAGTAGGCACTTCTCTCAGACTTACAACTAGGAGTTGGATTCACAAATGCACCTTGGTATATTTCTAACTTGGGGGTGTTCAGACATAGATCTTTTTACCACTGTTGCCAATACAAAGTGCAGGAAGTTTTGCTTGGGGGCGGGGTGTGTGTGTGTGTGTCTGTCTGTCTGTCTGTCTGTCTCAGTCACTTTGAGATGCCTTTCTTATTCTGTGGATTAGGGGTCTTCCTTATACTTACCCACGAATGTCATTGATCTTGAAAATTCTCAGCAAGCTCAAGCAGAAAAGGGTACCCTTAACTGATTCAGTTTGGTTCTTATCTGCTGCTGAGATATCTTCTACATCACCGCTTGTTGTCTCAGGATGTTGGTCAGACACTTGACTCTAATTTGGAAATTATGCAACTAGACATACAAAATGATAGGGTCTAAATTAGCAGTTACCACTCAAGAAAGAGATCTTGGAGTCATCATGGATAGTTCTTTGAAAACTCCATGTGTAGTAGCAGTCAAAAAAGTCAACTGTGTTAGGGACCATTAAAGAAGGGATTGATAATAAAACAGAAAATATCATAATGCCACTATATATATCTATGGTACAACCACACCTTGAATACTGCATGCAGTTCTGGTCTCCCCAAAGATACATCAGAATTGGAAAAAGAATGGAGAAGAGCAACAAAAATGATTAGGGGTATGAAACAGTTTCCATATGAGGTGAGACTAAAAAGACTGGGACCATACAGCTTAGAAAAGAGATGACTACATGGGATAAGATAGAGGACTATAAAATTGTGAATGGTATGGAGAAAGTGAATAGGGATGCAACTCAAACAAGAAAAAGGTTACTCACCTTATGCAGTGTCTGGTGTTCTTTGAGATGTGTGTCCCTCTGGATGTTACACTAGCTGCTCCCCTTCCGTCTACTTAGGACAGGGATAGTCAATAGGTGGCCCATGGGCCAAATCCGGACTGCCAGATGCTTTTGAACAGACCCCAAAATCTATTTTATTTTATTATTATTATTGTTGTTTTATTTTGTTCTCTGGAGTGTAGACCTTGACCTAGAAATTTTGACCTTGACAAAAAATAATTGAATAACACTGGCTTAGGAATTTCCTGGGTGGACTTTGTATTGGAAAAGGAACTGAGAGTGATTCACCCATGGAGCTCTTGTATATGAGGATGTGCAGGATGCATTTGTGGGCCAAATAGGCACTGCTACCTAAAACCTCTGATAAAAAGTGCAGCATTTGCACATGCACCTGAAGTGGAGCCCACATAGAGGGACACCTCTCAAAGAACTCCAGCTGTTCTATTAGGTGAATAACATCTCATCTCCATCTGTAAATCTGGGAAGAAACTGAACTTCAATTGTGGGTGAAAAGATTATATTTTCATCATCTTCAATGAAGTGCAGCCATCTTTGTGTGCTTGCTGTTCAACACACAGCAGCTAAGGACAGGTAATGAAGACAAATATCCTATTCAGCTGAAACCACAGAAAAAATTCAAGGAGGAAGAATATAGTTCTAGAAACATTTACCTTAGGGCACCATTCAGTGAATACCCTTCTCATTGACTGTTTTCAGCTTGGTTAGTGGGTTGGGAAAGTTAGGGGAGAAACAATTATAAGGACAATTTTACTCTAATATTGTTCTAATATTGCAGGAGTGCCCAAATGGCCTAAGAAATTCTTAAGTATTCTTACTGCATTTGGGCCAAAACACTTGTGCTATCAATCCACCTCATCTGAAAAGTGCCATGAGATGTTTAAGTGATTAGCACCTTTGTTTTATGTCCACTGAAAGACATTATTTCCACCACTGCCTCCTAACACCCTGCTAGTGTATTAATAGCACTAACAAATATCCTGACTCAGGAAAGCATCCCTGTTTAGGAGCCAAGTATCAGGGAGTAGCCGCGTTAGTCTGTATCCACAAAAACAACAAGGAGTCCAGTGCCAGCTTAAAGACTAATAGATTTATTGGGCAAAAGCTTTTGTGGGTAAAAAACCCACTTCTTCAGATGGAGGTTTTTTAAACACAGAAGCTTATGCACAAATAAATTTGTTAGTCTTTAAGTTGTCACTGGACTCCTTTCTGTTTAGGAAGAATACTTAAATTTAAGCAGGTCTTAAATCCCATTGAAGTCAATGGGGTATAAGCACTTGCTTGAAGTTAAGCACAAGCTTAAGCACTTTCCTGAATCAGGACCCTAGACGGTACACTACCATCTACTCAATTACAACTGCCACCTACTGTATCTTTTCTTTGATTGCCTTGCAAAAGAGTACTGACTAGACCCAGCTCTACTTATTTTGTGAACTCTTACAAGATTTAATTTGCGGCTGTATGGCTGAAGACCATTAACTGTGTGCCAACCATATTAATAGATCTTCTCCCATACAAGAGCAATAAGGAATAAATTCCATTTCAGAATTAAATTTTAAAAAGAAACCCTCTAGTGATCTTAAAACTGCACCGACCTGAAGCTTTCTTTGTGTTGAATGTAATTTCTATAATATTTGTTGTTTTATTGTTAATTGGTAAACACTTTATTTCTAGTCACCTTGCCAGAGTTTCTTCAGAATGCAGTTGTGAAAATCAAATTGATTTTTCATTAAGGGGTCTTTATTTTAGGCCCAAGCTAAGCCAAATTGACCCAGAATATTCTTCAAGCATATGCAGTGGATTGCTTGAATTCCCAAGCTGTCCTCTCAGGTACTTTGCTAATGTGACATTGATCAATCTACAAATCCCAAACTGAGTGGAAGTGATAGGAATATTGGCTACAGGATGCGCTACAGGCCAGAAAGATAAATTGTTTGGGTTGTCTTTTTGCAAGTTTGAGGTCACAATTCATTCATCTTGTTACTTTGCTGTATCCCTTTAGTGGCTTCAATTGCAGAATTAAATATTGAATGGTGGCAGATCATTCAATATATGGCTTTCATACTTTGGCATTAGAAGGCTTTTCATGCTTAAAATGGAACTGTGTGAACACAGAATGCCAAAGGTAATCGTGCTGATGATCTATTATGTAAGATTAATCCCACAACAACATTATAAGGCAATTCTTAACACATTGATTCATCCCTGATATGACGCTTCTGAAACAAATGGATATACTAAGCATTTTAGGAGTGGAATTGTGAATTTAACCCTTTATAAGAACAAGTACCATCTAAAATTAATGAAGAGGTTCAGAAGAAAGATTTAAATAGTTCGGGTGAAATTCACATTCCTTGTGCAAATCCCAGGATTTAGCAAGGGGAACTAACACAGGCAGTTAGAGGGAGAGAGGCCTAGATACATCAAAGATCTTTAGGCATCTGATTCCCCACTATTGAGGCACTATTGAGATCCTCAAAACTCCTGCTTAGCTGCTGCTTAACCCTGTAGGTTCCTAAAATCTCTTGGCATCCAAATTTTTATTCCAAAGTCTGATTGGCACCTATGTTTCTGCCACTGGGCATGTGCACGTTTCACTGTCTGTGTCAAGGATTCCTGTCTCATGACAAATCCTCAGCAGGCTTTGTGGATTCATGTGATTTTTCTAGGTGCCTAAAAGTGTGAGGGATTTTGATTCACAGCATTTCAGTCCTTAAGTACTAGTGTGGATTCAGGCCAGATTCTTTCCAACATTTAGGATAGGAGGCATCTGAAAAATCAGGTCAGAGTCATCACTAAAACATGGGCTTTGCAGCAAGTGGAATGGTGCAATTTTTGAGACTCACTTTATATACCTCCACCACACCCTGGATCCACTCACGCACCCTTCTCTGCACTGCTGTGGAGAAAAACTGTTGCAGAGCTCTGTTCCTAAGACATACCAGGGGTGACACATAAGACTCTCTGCTTTCCAGTCGTCCCCTTTGTATAGTGGAGCAGCATTGGCTCTGCAGTGTTTTTGGGCTTCTGCAACAGTGGAGGAATCAGGAGGATTTCACCTTTAATTATTATTATTATTAATAGTAGTAATTCTTACAACTTATGCCATATAGCACTTTGCCTTTTTAAAGAACTGTACAAACATCAGTTCACTAATTATTATAAACTGACAGTCACAGCAGGCTGAAGACAACCATTGGTGGGTATTATTTAATGAAAATTAAGATCGAGTCTAACACAAGCTAACAAAAGTTAGGATATGAGTTAACATAATTAAATAGGTTAGTGAATTAAATATCATTTGTACAGAGAGGGATATGTGTGTGAATTTTATTTAAAAGCTTTTAAAACTAAGAATCTACCTTCAAAGGCTTTGGAATGGGAAGATACATGATTACCTTAAGAGAGAGAACTGGCTCCAAAGGTGCATATATATTTCAGCTTTTTTAGTTAAAATATATATTACACTGAGATCAGCTCAGGCTGCATTGTGGCTTGCTACTGTAATGGTAGTAAAGAGTACCACTTGCAACTGAGAGAAGCCTCAGGAAGTGACAGTGCCTCAGGTGGATGAGTTCCTGAGGAGGGTAGAGGGTTTCCCAGTGAAGAAAATGCCAGAATAACAGAATTAAATGAAAGACAGAAAAGTTAAACTGCAGTTTAACAAATGGCAGCCACAAACCAGAGGGAAGACAGTGGGAAACAAATCTGTGTATTTTCTATCATGAGAACAGAGCAATGGCCACACAATCCAACTATGGCACTGGACAGTGAGACCCCCAAGCACAACAAATTACAATTGGAAGAAGATTCCAGAGATTGAGTGCTGGTTGCGATTATAATAGTGCCATACCACATCTTTCAGGAAGTACAGTGCCTGATGTTTACATGCAGGAAAAGAATGACCTGAACCTTTGTAAATAAATCATGAGAATAAAAACATGATATGAGGAATATATATGAAGGGAAGCTCGCCACTGTGACCGAAGAATTGGAAAAATGGAAGATAGATGTATGTAGTATCTCAGAGCTGTGATGGAATGGTAGGAGTTAGTTCATGATGATGAATGGGTATGTGGTGTACTACTCATCATCCAAGAAAGTGAGAGAAAATGGGATTGCCTTTATCTTATCCAAGGAGACATCCAAGTATGTGCTTGGATATAATCCAATTAATGAGAGAATCATTACAGTTCACCTTTGAGCAAAGCCAGTTAATGTCAGTCAAGTTTATGCTCCTAACACTTGAAGATTGAATTCTATGAACAGTTCAAAGGGACACTTGTTAAACACTAAGCAAATAATCACCCTAGAAACTGGAGATCTGAATGTGAAAGTTGGAGCTGTAAGGTCTCATGAAGAACTAATGGGAAACAGTCTGGGTTTACAAAATGAGAGAGGAGAGTGTTAAATTGAATTCCATTGCTCTAATTATGTGGTCATTACAAACACCATTTTCACCCAACATCATAGATGTTTATAAACCTGGAGGCCACCTGATAGTGTCACAAAGAAGCAAATCGACTATGTAATGTTACAGGGGTACTGGAGATGGAGCATCCAATAGACAAAGACTTTTCCAAGTGCTGACTTAAAGTCAAACCATCAACTTTTAGCCTCAAACTTAACATTAGAACTTAATTTTAAGATATTTAAAGATAAGACTTTGGCGGCAGGTCCACTGTGTCTAGACTCGTTGAAAATTAACAAAAGCTGCATGACTTCTGTCCAGAATGGGTTTGAGGGATTGTTATAGGTGAATGAGGGAGAACAACCCAATTACTTTTCATTCTATTCCGAAGTTTTTATGCTTGAAGCTGCTAAAGGATTCATTCTGAAAGTCAGCTGGTGAAAAAAGTGAAGGAGAGTGGCTTGGAGACCTGCCATAGGTGGTGCATGAACTGCTGGTTGCGGGAGGCTAGCAGCCAGCCCCACCCCTTCTGAGGCCCTTCCTCTTCCTCCCAAGGCATACCCCCCCCCACTGTGGCCAATAGTCCCCAGGCCAGGCTAGCTCCCACAGCCCTGGAGCCCCAGGAGGAAGAGCAGCACAGGCCACAGCCTCCCCAGCCCCAAAAAGCCTCGAGGGAGAGTAGGTGATGCAGCCCAAGCCCCTGGAGCTGAGCCATAGCCATAGAGCAGAAGCAGGGGGCCTGGGGACGAAGCATGGGTGGGGCCACATCTGGCTGTTGGAGAGGCACAGCCTCCCACAAACAAACAATGGTACCCACTGCTCATGGAGAATGCAGAGCATAGGAGGAAAATACAAGTGTAACATCATACTACATGGCGGCATCAGCAATGGGGATCAAATCTGGTACCTCTGAAGCTAAATACATGAGCTAGTACTGACACAAGTCTCTTAGCCAAGGCAATAGCAGACTTATGAATCTCCAGGGGCCTAGCCACTGCTAGAGGGTGACAGAGTACCACTCCCAGCAAGCAAGGGTTACACAAAGAATGAGCAGACAGATTCAAAGACAGACTCAAGGAGACAAGTGAATACATCAGGGCAAAATTCAAGGAACTTGAGAATTCTAGAGAGAGTAATAATACAAACGATACATTTGCAAGTGGTCAGACTTCTTACTAAAAAGTTTTCCCTGTGATCAAACATAATAAAGGATCATGATTGCAGAGTTCTTTCTTACTGAAGTGATGATATCAAATCAAGTGGAGAGATTATTGTGCCAATCCCTTTGCCGCATCAGTCTAGCAAGAGGAAGTGTGCATGCTATTAGAATGAAATCTGGGAAAGCACAGAGGGTAGATCGCATACCAACAGAACTGCTAAAACAATTGGTGACTGCAGTGTCAATCTCATGTGAAAAATTTGCAATGATGGGTAGGTGAAGGGAATCTTTCTACTCTTACTAAAAAAGGGAGATATAAAATAACGCAGTAACTATTGTGCCATTTCCCAGGTTTCAAACACAAATAATGTGCTGCTTTGCATAATTCAGGATTGCATGAAGTAAACGCTAGAAGCAGAACTATCATCACAAAAAGCTGGTTTCAGAAAGGGATGATGCACATGTGATCAGATCATGATAATTCATCATCTCATTGAAAAATGCAGTGAGTATAATCACCCATTGATATGTGTTTCAATGACTTCTCCAAATCAATTAATACCATCTGATATGACCATCTCTGGAGGACATTGGCAGACATGGGGATTCCAAAGCATCTCATTGAACTCATGGCAAGTCTCTACTATCACCAGCGGACCACGGTACAAACAGCAGCGAGTGACAGTGAGCAGTTTTTCTGCTGGGCAGGGTGTGAGACAAAGGTGCATTCTGTCTTCAACATTTGTGCAGAACTTTATTATGAGACAAGGCCTAAAAGGTTATGATAAAGTGGAAGGAGCTAGGATTTCCATTGGTGGATGCCTCTTCGCCATCTTCAGATATACTTGTGATATGCTTTTTGCTGCTACTGTTTATCCACTGCAACTAACATTTGAGTCTAAAAACAGTTAGTGAGGAATATGAACTATCGCTAAATGTATATATGCATATACAGTATGTTGACACAATCACAATTGCTCCAAAGAAATTGGAAGAAGACTAGTGATGGCTAGCTCAGCCATGTCTCCTCTACAAAAGTATGGAAAAAAATGTGGTATTTCAAAACTGTTCAAAACTGAACAAAGGTTCAACTGGTGAAAAGCTTAATTATTTCTGTAGCGACTTATCATAGACTTTAAGATCAAAGGGACTATTAGGATCATCTAATCTGACCGCCTGCACAATGCAGGCTGCAGAATTCATCCACCCATCCTGTATCCAACCTGTGTCTGAGCCATTGAAGTCCTCAAATCATGGTTTAAAGACTTCAAGGTGCAGAGAATCTTCCAGCAAGTGACCCGTGCCCCACGCTGCAAGAGGAAGGCGAAAACCCCCCCTCAGGACTTCTGCTAGTCTGCCCTGGAGGAAAATTCCTCCTGACCCCAAATATGGCAATCAGCTAAACCTTGAGCATGTGGGCAAGACTCAGCGTCAGCACCCAGGAACGAATTCTCTGTAGTAACTCAGAACCCACACCATCTAACATCCCATCACAGACCACTGGGCATATTTACTGCTAGTAGTCAAAGATGAATTAATTGCCAAATTATGCTATCCCATTATACCATTCCCTCCATAAACTTATCAAGCTTAGTCTTGAAGGCAGAGATGTCTTTTTTCTCCCACTACTCCCCTTGGAAGTCTGTTCCGGAACTTCACTCCTCTGATGGTTAGAAACCTTCATCTGATTTCAAGTCTAAACTTCCTGATAGCCAGTTTATAATCCATTTGTTCTTGTGTCCACATTGGTACTGGGCTTAAAATAATTCCTCTCCCCTCCCTGGTATTTATTCCTCTGATATATTTATAGAGAGCAATCATATCTCCCCCTCAGCCTTCTTTTGGTTAGGCTAAACAAGCCAAGTTCTTTTCAGTCTCCTTTCATCTGACAGGTTTGCATTCCTCAGATCATCCTAGTAAGCCCTTCTCTGTACCTGTTCCAGTTTGAATTCATCCTCTTAAACATGGGAAACCAGAACTGTGCACAGTATTCCAGATGAGGTCTCACCAGTGCCTTGTATAATGGTACTAACACCTCCTTATCTCTACTGGAATATCTCTCCTGATGCAGCCCAGACGAAGTAGCTTTTTCACAGCCATATCCCATTGGTGGCTTCATAGTCATCTTGTGATCAAGCAGTACTCTGAGGTACTTCTCCTCCTCTGTTACTTCCAACTGATGCCTCCCCAGCTTATTAACAATAGTTCTTGTTATAAACCCTAAATGCATGACCTTGCACTTCTCACTATTAAATTTATCCTATTATTATTACTCCAGTTTACAAGGTCATCCGGATCTTCCTGTATGATATCCCAGTCCTTCTCTCTATTGACGATACCTCCCAGCTTTGTGTTCATCTGCAAAACTTTATTAGCACATTCCCACTTTTTATGCCAGGTTTGTGCCAATGTCAGTAATAAAAGATTAAATAAGATTGGTCCCAAAACCGATCCCTGAGGCACTCCACTAGTAACCTCCCTCCAGCCTAACAATTCACCTTTCAGTACAACCCGTTGTAGTCTCCCCTTTAACCAGTTCCTTGTTCACCTTTCAATTTCCATATTGATCCCCGTCTTTTCCAGTTTAGCTAATAATTCCCCATGTGGAACCATATCAAATGCCTTACTGAAATTGAGGTAAATTTAGATCCACTGCATTTCCTTTGTCTAAAAAATGGATATGAATCCTGGGAAACTACACTGCTGACAAAAAGAAAATTGGAAACCTTGGTGATGTGGTACTGGTGAAGACTGCTACCCATCTCCTGGATGGAAAAGCTGATGAATAGTTATGTTAGAAGTATTATTGGAGAAAAGTGGATCCTGCTCTCAGAAATCAATAGATGCAAATATATGTATGTTGGTCACATCAATGGTAAGATGGAAATAACTCGAGAAACTTACCAAGGAAAACAATGGTGGTGGGTCATCATAATAGGGAATGACCTGCGAGGAGATGTGCAGCAGATAACTGGGAGATCAACTGCTGTGTGTGGCAAAGTTAGCAGTGAATCAAGAAGGCTTCTGGAGATTCTGCTCTGATGTCACCAGTATTCAGACATGAATAAATGGATTTTACTTACTTATATGGTTTAATACAAATTTTTCTAGACAGCTTAATAATGTTTAATATGCTTACAACTGTTCATGTTTAACTTGTTTTCTAAAACCATTTGATGTCACTTAATTAAATGTGGATTAATTATTTAATTCAAATGAGCTACTATGACTTGTCATGTAAAAACAGTTTAGGATTTGATCTGGTAAGCAAGTGCATACATTTCTCATCATTCAAATTAATTGGACTATTCACATGAGTAGAATTACATATGTGATCAAATGTTTTCAAGATCAGACCCTTAATATGCAGATTTTTCACCAATAAACTGCAATATCTTTTAATCATAGGAGCAGGTGCCAGTTCAGCAAACCTGATGCTAGACATCAAGAAAATGTCATTGTAAATAATTAGCATATATGTAAAATAAAGATTTTTTTTCTTTTTTTCCCTATCAAAATACCCCACAGTATAAGTTGATGTGTATGGTCTGATGTTGTGCAAACATATAAACCCATCGGCAAACTTTTTAAAACAAATCTGGTGATTCACCTGTTGAAGAGGTTGGTTTTGGGAGAAAACAGGTTAGTGTGCTCATTTAGATTAACAGAAAATCAAGTGTTTCTGTTGCCTACAATAGTTGTATTCCATCACTTAGTTTTGTTTGTGGTCTTGATTAAGTATGAATAATGTATACAGTGCTGTGCTCTCATATTTTTTTACCATGTTGCAAGTGCAAACATTATATTACATGAGCTGTGGCTGGCTGCCCACCTGCCTGCCAGATTTCCAGAAGTGGTATATGGGTATGGCTATTGTTTATTTTCAGCTATCATTCGTATGCTAGTGTTTATCATATTTGCAGACCTTTAGTATACTGACTAGACTAGTACACGTAGGAATTGCACAGAAGTAAGTGATTCCTTAGACTGAAGTCAAATATCATTAGCTGTGCCATTATAAGTCCAGTTGAGTGAGCAGAGTGAAGCCTATCAGAAATTATTTTCAGTATGTTTTCTTTTCTATTGCCAAAAAAAACCCCCAAACATTTTTGTTGTACATTAGAGACCTTATGTAATGTTTAATGTTTCAATTTGCTGTACACGTTAGAGTTTTTATATTTGTCATCTTGTTCCAATTTAATGAAAGCTTAGTTGGCTATGGTTTTCATTGGAAAGCAGATCACACATACAGTTTTGAACAGCAGTATGTATTTTTCTTTTTTGGATATGAACAGCCTTCTGAATATTTCTAGTGAAATTTTGGCAAAGTATCTCCTTCTGAGTTTGATGAAAAGCTGTTTTTTTAAATTATTTAAACATTTGAAGTGTCTGCTTTCAAGGATCAGTTTCTAGAACCCCAAATGAATAAACTTTATCACAGACAGACAGTATTTTCTTTAAATCATCTTACTAGGAGTTTTTTCATTTGTATTTAGCCAAAGTTCTTTTTTGGTTATACCTAAGAAATGTATTAATGTAATTCATTTTTATCATTTGTTGACATCATAAAACCCAGCAAGTACAACATGAAATATTAGCATACAATTCCTTTTTTGGACCAAAATGCTGCTCTAGCATCCACACTGCAGATTTATTAAGTATTTGAACACCTGTCATCATGTGAAATTCTTTTGGTCTCCAGGGGAGTGATATACTAGGATCAAGTGCAGAATATGCAGTAGTGGAGATTCAAGAGCAAAATTTTGTGTTTGGAAGTTGAAATTCACTCTTTGCCAGGCTCTCTGATTCACTTAGGTCCTATGTGGGGAGATTTTCTCTGAAGCAGCCTTCACATCCCTGTGTATCTCTATCCACAGCTGTGCATCTCTACCCACAGCTGTGCAGAGAGCAGAAATGATGGAGAGCTCTAGGAGGGACTACAGATCAGTGATTATGCAGGTGCAGTTTGGTATGCATGCACATGTCTAGGTGTGGACTCTTCTTCCCGTCCTCCACAAATTTCACCTGGATGAAGCCCAATTACCCAGGCTGTATGCAGGTGAAGTGAATTCAGCCTGAGTTTAAAGATGAAATACCACAGATGAATAGACCAACATACAAGATGATAAAAATCACCAATTAGACTAAAACTATGTTAAATTAGTTTTCTTTAAAAAAAATACCCTTAATGCTGAAATTGATTACGAAAGAGGTTTAGTATATGTGTTTATTTTCTTTCTTTCGATATTTTTCAGATAGTAAAATTACTGGTCTAATTTACTGTTTGTTTGCAGGATTTATTTAGCATTATTCCATATTTTTGTGTGTCAGATTAGATTAAAACTCAAAGTGCACCTTTGGAGGTGAAAAGGAAAGCGTTGCTACCCTAGAGATTTGACTTTTGATAAATATAAATGCAAAGCAACACTCCACTGTTGATAAGTAGTGTATGTGATCCATGACGGGCAGCTGGTTCTTGTGATGGAGAGAAATACTACAGCTGGAACTTTCAGGCTTCTGCTCCACTGGATTCACAATAGATTAGCAGGGTACTCTATCAGCTGGAGTTTTTTGCTCGTGATGGATTAGAGCGAAACTCATATGCGAGTTGTTCCAGGGTTCCTTGGAGACCCTAGCTTTTATGAATTGAAAGGTCATTTGTAAATGTATAGCTATATTTAATTATTTATTTAGGAGAATGAGATTGTCATGTTGTCTGTAAGAGTTTGAAATCATATTTTGTGGCCACAGCGATTTTAATGTCATGCATATTATTTTGTTTTGATTTTTGTAAAACTGAATGCTCTAAGTGAAAAAGTCTTTGTAAAGGCTGAAGGACTAGGACTTAAATTGATCTTCAAACCAGAGTGCAGCCTATAGTGAGGCAAGAAGTCTCCCTGTTCATTCAGTCCTAAATACTTTTGATTCAAGGCCAACATTTGTGCCATATGTGTGGGTATTTTATAATAATCAAAAGATGCAAACCTCCAAACATTTTCCACTGAGACCATTCAACATCTGTCTTATCACAGTGGCTTTCAAATCCAATGTTTTTGCTTCTATATTTAAAAAGTAAGGCAGTACTTGGTAATTAACTTAGTCACCGAATCTCATGGTGAATTCTTATTCCTGTCTCTCTGGTATGTCTAGTCTCTACTATCTCTTTGGGCATGTCTGTTCTGCCAGTCACTGTGGAATCTACTTTGCCACCATCAACTTCAACAAATTAACGATAACTAGACAAATGCCTAGCCTAGGAAAGTGCAACAATAAAAGACACTCTGTCATAAACCGCTCAAAGTCAATCCTGCAGTTGAAGATATTTTGTCATAAATTGTCGTGGTCAGTTTCCAGGTCCTAAAATGATGCAGCATAACCATAAGACCTGATCAAGTGTAATTCAACCTCATGAACCATAATCCTCCAAGCAGCCCTTCCCAGCTTGAGGAACTTGGCTTAGTTAGACAAAAGGAAACTTAAATTGCATTAATGTAACTTATTGGTGAAATATATCCTTATATCTAAAGTTGCACTGAGTACCATGGCCACACATCCTGGCTCTGTGCTAGAGTTTGTACTGAGTTATGAGAACAATCAGTATGCAAAAATTGCAGTGGATATCTATCAACGTCAAAGCTATGTCAAAAAGGGACTTATGAAGAAGTGTTCAAACAGCAGAAGAATGCCAAGCATAACCCATTTTGAGAATGACTTTATGACAGCGTGAACTTACCACAGTATCACACATGCAGTACTTCCTGGATGGTGGGAAGATGAAGCTTTTTTAGGGGAATGTGAAAAATATGCCACAGCACAGGCACTCATCAATGAAGAGAACAGTCTTTCTCCACTTCAGTCAGCAACAGCCCTAACTATGTCAGGCTAGCCATGCACATGAAGCTCTTCAGGTGTCCCTTTAAGGCAGTGGTATCTAATAATCAACTTATCCCCATCAAATGACCTGGACCTTGAAAAATGTGGGGTGGACTGATACACAAAGTCTGAGGAGATATGGATAGAGAGGAAGAGTGGTCCTAGGCAGAAGTAGCGTTTAGAAAGAATCCTGTTAATATATCTTTAAGGGTTCAGAATCTGGACCCTTGCAGAAAAGGTAGGACAAGGCTTCCCCCTCACCCAGCCAATAAAGAATGAGCTGGGAGAAGGGGCCATTCATAAATGCTGCCTTCTCCCTCATAGCAGGGCAGTTGCCTGGAGACACTGCAGGGAGTAAGAAAGTCCCAAGTTAGCAGGGAGAAGACAGCAACAGGGGAAGGTCTGTCTGCTAAACCTTCCCAGACGGAGGATGGAAGGACTGACTGGGAAAAGGGCCAGCTGGAAGAGCAGATGCCTGAGGCTCTACATCTGGCCTAAAGTACAACTCCAGCTCCAAGGAGGAGAGCTAGGAGGCCTCTGTTTTAAGGAGAGAGACCGAGGAATTGCCTCCTGAAACTGACTAGGACCCAGAGTGGTCATGAATTTGAGTGGGCTAAATAGTGAGTTACCCTCTGTAGAATAAGTGAGTAACGCTGACCCAGCAAAGAGGAGTTCAACTAATACTGATTGGTACTGGGTACAAGACAGCCCCTGTCAAAAGAACTCACTGTAAGATCATCACAGAGGCTCACCTGCCACTGCGATCAAGTCACTGTGGAAGGAACAACCTTCCTCAACTCTGGTGTTTCACACTGTATGCAATGTGTGGCACCTCAGTAAACATTGCTGGACATGGATTTTAAGCAGTGGACATGCCATGAAAGCAACTGACCACATCTTCATCAGAAATTGCTCCAAAATGAAATCTGACTGGGTCTTTGGGGGCACAGCAGCACCAGCAAACTCAAACAGAGACTAGCTGTCAATCAGCTCTCACTGTATCTTCCAACTCCTCACAAGCCAGATGTCCACTAACAGTACAATGTCTACCATCTTTCAGAGGATCCTGTTGAAGCCATTAAATATACACAGGTGTCAAAGATCACATATGTAATCTCAATATCCTCTCAGATGACATGGATCATCCGGTGTGGTATATTTAATGCTGTATCACATGTATCTGCAAGAAACCTTGGCTTTCTGAAGAGGCCTTTGATATATTAACAAAGAAGGCAGAAGTATGCAAGCAGGGAGAAATTAAAAAACAAAAAAGAGTTGAAAGGCATTTTCCAGGCCTTGGCATAACAGGACTGTAAGATCTACATCAATTACCTGGTCGATGAAGCAGAGGATGGCCTAAAGCACAATAATCTGTGCCCTTCCTGCAGAGCTATCATGAGTCTGGCTAGCAGCCATAAACAGCCTTCTAACATTCCCTCACAAAACCAGTCAGCTCTTTCTGCTGGACAAGTTCCTGAAATGATGGAAAACATCATGAAAATCTGCTGGACCGTGCACCTGTGGTGATTGTCCACAGCTATGTAACCTGGCAAATCATATGGATGCAGACCCAGGGAGGAACACTGATCTTCTTTCACTCAAGGAAGTATGAAAGACCATCCAAAAGTTATGGAATGGATCTGCTTCTGGATCTGATGGTATTCCACTCAAGCTGCTGAAAGGTGCCTTGGAACTAACGAGCACTGGCTTGCATCAACTGTGGGCAAAGTACTAGTAGAATGTGGTAGTCCCACATGGTGTACCTGTAAAAGAGCAAACAATCTTGCACCAAGTGTAGCAACTGTAGGCCAGTCTCATTGCTATTGGTTCCTGGAAAGGATTTCATTCACCTTGGTAGGATGCAGCTGACATCATCCACAGGAATCTGGTTTCACTGCTAAGAAGTCAAAAATGGATGCAGTCCTTACCCTCTTGCTTCTGTTTGAGCTGCACCAATTTAACCATCTGCTTCACATGGCATGTATGAACATCAATAATACTTTTGATTAGCGCTTTTGCTGACACTGAAATAAGTTGGTGTCCCGGGCGTTCTGCTTAATTTGGTTCAGGACTTCGCTGTGTTCCTACACAATCTCAAGTGTGCAGAAGGGATGTATTCTTGACCAAGCAGTCTTCTGTCAAGCTATTGACTGGATATTAGGACTTGTCACCCTGCATGTTGGAATCAAGGTTGGTCAAGAAGTGTTCACCAACCAAGACTACACCAGCAACACTTCCTTGTTTGTGAAGAAGCCAGAGAATTTCTGTCCTGTCTTTCAACCCAATAGGGCAAGTGGGATCTTGGAAACCTTGAATGTTGCATGGCAGAAGACCAAAATCCAGAACCTCAGAGCTTAGCAGGTTGGGTCAAGTGCTGTGGAGAATGTTGATGAGTTCATCTACCTAGGCTTCAGGTAGTTTCACTGTCTCCTGCATGAATTCCATGATACAACTATGGATTCAGAAGTGTCTCTGTGCTGAGATGAAGTTCAGGATCTATCAAACCTGTACACTGCTCGTACTGCTATATGAGTCAGAAGCCTATACCCTTCTACAGAGAGACTTAGAGCAGCTAGAGTCATTCCATATGTGCTGTCAGCACCAAATCCTGAATATAATGTGGTTCAGCTTTGTGTGAAATGACATAATCTTGCACAGATCTGACTTCCGCCAGTCAGTCACTAAACTTAAAAGTGGTGGTGTGTGCTCTTCCATCATTTTGCCAGGATGGGTCAAAAGAAGCCTTGATCCTATACAACCTGCCATTTCCAGCAGGGCTGCCCCAGAGATTTGTGGATTCTCAGGATTGAGCCAGATCTGGGAACCTCACTCTGATACCTAGTATGATGCCATGAATCGTAGCCACTCTGGCTGGTGCAACAGTCCTCAGAGGACTATGCACATTTGATGATGATTTTGGGCCGCCATTTTGCCCATTTACCAACTTGCATCACTACATTTCTTATCTATGCAACACAGAGTTTATGGTTATTGATTAACAAGGACAAATGATTAGGGCTGGAAATGTGTGAGATGCTACTGTGAAATCTGTTTGATAGAGTAGAACAATATCTGCTTCTTCATTTATTAGCATTCTTACAGCTGGTTCAAACAATGATTTGAGAACTGCCTTGAAGACAGACAGCGTACTTGCTAACAATATATTTAATAGTTAGCTTTAGAAATCATCCAGAAACAGACAGGAGAATCTAGTAGCTCTAATTCTCTAGAACCCCACCTCCTCCCACACACAGTTTCCAAATATAACTGAAAACACTGATTGAAGCCCCTTATGCTTGCTAAATCTGATTCACATGAAGTATTATTTCTGATTATATTTTAGTAGCCCTTATTTACATTTAAATTATACTCTTGGTCTATATCTTGGCCTTTTTGAGTGCCATTTTGAAACTCTGTTAGGGAGAGAGAATAGATCGCAGGTTCTTAAACATGTCGATTCAGCTAAATTATGATAAAGAAAATAGAGGGAATAGGATGGAGAGAGAGAACAACATAAATCTTTCAGAACCTTACTACTGTAAACTTGGATTCACTTTGTTTTTATATCACCGTACTTTACCACATACTTTGCCCTCAGAAAATTCCAAATAATTTCAAGTCCTTTTTTTTCCTAGGACATATGTAATATTATGCATGGGGTAACAAATTCAGTCAAGTGAAATGTATAGCAAGTCTTAAGAATGATCAGTCAAGGGTGGGATTTCCTTGGCAAGTCTTTTACAAAGGTTGTAGGACCACACTTTCATAGTTAAAGCAAAGGGAGCACAAGGGATTATTTAAAAATATAATAATAGTATAGTTGTAACATTAAAGCATTTCTGCCAATGTCTGAAAGCTAAACAGAGACATTGAGAGAAAAATAGGAAGAAATCATTTAGCTTCATTGGACATTTTCTCCAGTAGATCTCTGCCCCCCTTTTATGGTTGGAAAACCCATGACCAAAAGGTGAAGGGGGGGATACTCTAGGGGTATAGTGTTAACAGAGTTGGATCACTGGATGAGTACCTGCAGAATTGTAGTGGGGTTAGGAAGGTGAGAAGTAATGTGGGGGTAAATTTATTGTGGGGCATGTTTGTGATATTTATCAGTGGAGGGAGATAGTGGGAGGTAGAGAGGTGACTCTCAGCTGTCAAACTAAGGAAACTCATCAGCTGAGGTGACTAGATTAAGATATCCCAGACTATGCAGGGGTAAATCCAGTTCCATCTTCCACAAACTGTCGTCATCCAACAATTCATTGAAACATTTTTCTGTGTGGATGCAAGATGGAATTCAATCAACTGAGGGGAAACAATCACTGTTTACCCTGGTAAATTTCTTAAGTGTAAAACCAGAATAAAATAACTTTTGTAAAGGGACAGAGTAGAATAATTGCTAGCATTTTACTGAAAACAGTTGGCATGCATGAAAAGGTCTTATTAAATAAAATATTATACATCTCTTTTAAAAGATCTGACTGCTGTAACCTGTAGTTTGACTCTGGCATCTTGCATTTTAGTAAATCTCTTTTAATTTGTTAATAGTAAGGGCAAGTATACAGTATGCTTGTAATGAATCAAGCATTGCAATTTATAGCTTTCTGTAGTATTTGAGCAGAGCTTTTAATCCTCTACATTGGATCATATTCTCCTCTTGTATGAATGCATGTAATTCTCATTGGAACAAATGGGAGAGGTGATTTTGTTCTTTGAGGACAAAATTTGCTCCTTGTTCCTAGTTACCATTATGATATTCTGTGAGGTGCTGAGTGCCTCCTGGTGGTTTTGAAGTGCCCTCCACTCTCAATTAGACCCTGTGTCTGTAATTCTGAGGTATGATACAGACATTTCAGAACAAGTACTGTCATTTACTAGGTGTTTGGACAACTAATATCCAGGACAACGGAGACCTGGTCCTAGTGGCAGATTCTCTATAAATGCAAGTAAATAGTACTCACATACTGCTGTTTTAAAAAGGATCTTCATTTAGTAACTAGAAACTGAAATTGTTTTAACAGTTTTACAGTCAGATTGATGTGCTCTGGCAGCTTTACCCCATTCTGGTTTTGCAACCCAGTTGTAAACCCAGCTTAACTGGGCACTTAAGATAAGTTTATGATTACTTTGTATTACCAAAATGGTGCAAAGCAGCGGGGGGTTTTAGTGGAATAAGACAAATTTGACCATCTAAGCATTCAATAAGTTTGTCAAGAACATGTGAGGTAATATATACAACACTTTACATATGGAATGTGTGTGACATTAACCAAGCTTGAGAGTGCTTACCTAAACATATGTATTGGCATAATATTATTATGAGCATTAGAGACCTTTCTCAACCTGCTTTACAAAGTGCACATAGTATGGAAAGTCCAACCCAGACCCCCACACTTTCTGGCTTTGGCTTATTGATATTTTGCTTTCAGAAAAAAACAAAAAGAGCAACTCAAGCCTTGTCCCATGGCTTAGCTAGCCCTATGGGGGAGACCTCAAATCTGATTAGTCCATACCCTGGAATCTAGACCATGTCTTCCCAGAGAGTGATTCTCACCTTCCTTATGTCCCAGTGGGTGAGTCAACAGAACACATGTAACCTTTTCCTAGTAGGACATTGTGGCATGTTTCAGATACTCACTGGTAGCCTCTTACAGTTAGACTGTATGTATTATGTATAGTCATGATCTTTGTAGACAATTATATAAAAGTTCTAGCCTTCCCATTGGCTCTTTTGGCCAGGTGCCCACTCACTTCCCTTTACCTATGCATGCAGTCAGACTTTTTAACCCTTTACAGGTAAAGTAAGTAGACAACAGCTACTAACGGGGATTTTATAGCTAACTGACTGGCTGAGTGTCCATAAAAGGTAGCTCCCCCACCCCCCCCTTCATTTATCACATAAGTGTACATCAGATATAAAATAAATATTTATATATTATACATAGAGCGCACTTTCATTTTCTTCCAATTTGAAAACATTTTACTTGTGTGCAAGAGATTCCTTGCATTTAGAATGGAGAATATTGTTGGAACTGGTACTGTCTGTGAAAATGGAGGATTTTTTAAGTGCACGTATAACACAATATTTATTGTAAAAGCAGCAAAGAATCCTGTGGCATCTTATAGACTAACAGACGTTTTGGAGCATGAGCTTTCGTGGGTCACCCACGAAAGCTCATGCTCCAAAACGTCTGTTAGTCTATAAGGTGCCACAGGATTCTTTGCTGCTTTTACAGATCCAGACTAACACGGTTACCCCTCTAATATTTATTGTGTGCATCTTCCTGGAAGAGATTGGCTACATCATAAATAGCCACATCAACTTTGGCATTGTGTCTGCAACATGCCTACAACACATTTTGAGGAATTCTGTTTTACAGCACCACGACTCTTTCCCTAAGCAGAGAAGAAGCTGAGCTAGTTTCAAGTCTCATGAGTTATTACAACAGTGTATACACTGGCATAATCTTGAGGCAGCTTTGGTATCTCTAACACCCTCTGGATGATTCCTCAGTGCGTCAGCACTATTCCTCTAGTCAATGAGATGCAAACATGCTTTCCTTTAAGTGCTTTAGTGGCTCTCTGCAGTATGAGCTATTTGGGGTAACACATACATGCTGCAGAATGTAATATTCCAGCACTGTAAAGAACCATTCACCTTTTTGCCAGAGCATTGGAGCTATAGTAGAGCACAGCTCCAAAATGGTTAATAGCAGCCAGTCCTGTTTGCATTCTTGAGCGCACGCGTTATTTATTGTTCGTTTACCTCTTTTGTTCCTTCTACATTTTTTCAGAGAATTGAGAATGCAATTTTTTGTTCTACAACAGTGTATTTTTTCAAAGCATTCATACTACTTTATCTAAATATTATAGCACAAAGGGTGGCAGTAGTTAGTGACCACATGCATCAGTAATTCTGCCATTTTGGTGTTTGGAATTGGTTTATCCTGATTTCAAAATCCAGATTGTGTTGCTTCACTGATTTCTTAAGATTCCATAGAAAAAGATCCCTGTAGTAGAATAAATGGAAATATCAGATTTTTTTAAGACTTGAAGTGATATTCTGGAAGGCTGGATTGGTAACGGGATATGGTATCTTTCACTGTTGAGGATGTGAGAGAGATTCCCAAACCTGAGCCATTCTTTTTGGGTGACAAATGTGAGGAACTGTCCCAAATTGAGGTATCATTAGAGAAGGCTTTGGAACAAATTGATAAACTAAACAGTAATAAGTCTCCAGGACGTGATGGTATTCTGAAGGAACTCAAGTGTGAAATTGCAGGACTACTAACTGTCATCTGTAACCTACTATTTAAATCGGCTTCTGTACCAAATGACTGGAGGATAGCTAATGTGATGCCAATTTTTAAAAAGGGCTCCAGAGGTGACTCTGGCAACTACAGGCCAGTAAGCCTCACTTCAGTACTGGACAAATTGGTTGAAACTATCATAAAGAACAAAATTGTCAGACACATAGATGAACATAATTTGTTGACAAATAGTCAACATGTTTTTTGTAAAGGGAAATCATGCCTCACCAATCTACTAGAATTCTTTGAGGGGGTCAACAAGCATGAAGACAAAGGAGATCCAGTGGGTATAGTGTATTTAGATTTTCAGAAAGCCTTTGAAAGGCTCCCTCACCAACGGCTCTTAAGCAAAATAAGCAGTCATGGGATAAGAGGGAAGATTCTTTCATGGATTGGTAACTGGTTAAAAAATAGGAAACAAAGGGTAGGAATAAATGGTCAGTTTTCAGAATGGAGAGAGGTAAATAGTGGTATCACACAGGGAGCTGTACTGGTTCCAGTCCTGTTTAACATATTCATAAATGATCTGGAAAAAGGGGTAAACAGTGAGTTGGTAAAATTTGCAGGTGATACAAAACTACTCAAGATAGTTAAGTCCCAGGCAGACTGCAAAGAGCTATAAAACACCCAGTCACCCAGTTTTGTGAGATCAACAAAATGGCAGATGAAATTTAATGTTAATAAATGCAAGTAATGCACATTGGAAAACATAACCTTAACTATACATATACAATGATGGGGTCTAAATTAGCTGTTACCACTCAAGAAAGAGATCTTGGAGTCATTGTGGATAGTTCTCTGAAATCATCCACTCAATATGCAGCAGCAGTCAAAAAAGCGAACAGAATGTTGGGAATCATCAGAAAGGGATAGATACTAAGACAGACAATATCATATTGCCTCTATAAATCCATAGTATGTCCACACCTTGAATAGTGCATGCAGATCTGGCTGCCCCATCTCAAAAAGATATATTGGAATTGGAAAAGGTTCAGAAAAGAGCAACAAAATGATTAGGGGTATAGAATGGCTTCTGTATAAGGAGAGATTAATAAGACTGGGACTTTTCAGCTTGGAAAAGGGGCGACTAAAGTGCAGGTATGATAGTGGTCTATAAAATCATGAGTGGTATGGAGAAAGTAAATAAGGAAGTGTTATTTACTCCTCATAATACAAGAACAAGGGGCCACCAAATTAAATGAATAGGTAGCAGGTTTAAAACAAACACAAGAAAGTATTTTTTCATGCAACGCACTGTCAACCTCTGGAACACCTTGCCAGAGGGTGCTGTGAAGGTCAATACTATAACGGGGTTCAAAAGGGAGCTAGATAGATTCATGGAAGATAGGTCCATCAATGGCTATTAGCCAGGATGAGCAGGAATGTGTCCCTAGCCTCTGCTTGCCAGAAGCTGGGATTGGGTGACAGGGAATGGAGCATTTGATGATAACCTGTCTGTTCATTCCTTTGGGCACCTGCCATTGGCCACTGTCAGAGGACAGGATACTGAGCTAGATGGACCTTTGGTCTGACCCAGTATGGCCGTTTTTATGTTCACATGCATCACTAGTTCAAATTCAGCCTAGGTAAGTGATGATTAATATTGTTACCATCTGATGGCTGCTTAGTGTTATACATGAAATGAGTTGATGGTCTCAGTGTGTTATACCAATTATATTAGACCAGTAAAATCCAACAGGATCTTATTAAAGGGGACAAGACAAAGATGCCACATTTATTATGATAACAATTTGATTTATGACTAATAACTAATATCTTAATTCTTATACACACACATTATACCTAATACCTATTCTCACACACACACACACATCCATCAGATGTTCTGCAGCTGCTGCATAGTTACCAGTCCTGAAGATAGCTTAAGTTCATAGCTTGATTTTGTAGCTTGGGTTCGTAGCTTGTGGCGGCTAACTGTCCAGGAAAGCCAGGCACAAGGACAAGCTGGATCTCTGTTGGGCAGGCATTGATGTCCTTCCATGTTGGCAGCAGAATGTTACCCAGAGTCTCTCATCTCACCCTTCTTTTTTATAGGCTTTTAGTTTGGATTCAAAGTCTATAGGTCTTGCTGTGTCACTCTGCCTCTGGGTTTAGATTGATCACCCATCAATTGCAGGCGTGACTTTCAGCCTTGAACCTGGCTTTGATCTTCCTTCTGTTGTTCTGTTGTCCTTTTCTTTTTAGGGTGGATGCTTCTTACTTTGTTTAGGGCTGTTGTCTAGGTCTTCAGTCCTTGGTATTTGAACTTTATCTCATCAGGACAGGCTGGGGCTGGAGGTTGATTCCGTCATCCACACATACCTCATTCACACATCTAAACTAAACTAATAAGATTACAGCAGGGTTTGCAAAAATGAAGGTTGGAGGAAGCTTTTACAAAGCGGAGGTGAGTGTTTTAAAATGGGGTTTGAATTACAATATGGAACAGAAGTTACAGTGTAGGCAAGTGTAGTGTGGATGGTGAACAGAAGTTACGTTAATAATTAAAACAATTTCATTTATCAGTTCTACAAGTGAAGTTCTTGATGGACAGATATCCATAATACAGAACTCACCACTAATTGATCCTTTTTTGGCTGTGTTCAGGAGAAAGATCAAACATTTAATGGGTACTGAAAACGAACAACCTACTTACAGGTAGTGTTTTAGGTCTGGGTTGAGACTCCTCTTCCTGTGCTGTTTGTTCTGTAGATAAATAGATTACTTCAGTTTTAGGATACTCTATGTCATCCTTCTGGAAAAGGGATATCTGTATTTTTGAAGCCTGTGCAGTCCTTACACCAGGAACTGAATTTTGCCCTGCCAGAACTGGGATGGTGTAGGCATAAATTAGTGATAAAGGAGACAATACTTTATCTTACGTTCTCCTGTTAGTTTTTTCCCCCCTACTTTATCTGTTTCACTTCTTTGGCATGTAGTTTACCCTTAAAAATGATAAACTTTTCAGTTTATAACAGCAATAGTACAGAACACTGTAGAGTACAATAGATTAACAATAGTGTTTTGGTTCCCTACTCTAGTATGCTGTCATACGTTTTTGTAAAAATATATTCATTCTGTTGAAAGCACTAATCTGCCATTTACAGCCACTTTGACACCTGTTTTCTGAACATCTTAAACTGAGTCTTCTCTACCTTGTATGTTGTACAAGGCAACAAAGAATCGGGCCCAATGTGTTGTTTGCACCAGTGGTTCTCAACCAGGGGTACGTCAACTCATCTAGATCAGAGTTTCTCAGCTTAGGGGTCATGAACCACAGGAAGGTCCTGGGGTGGGTTTAGGAAGGTTGCAAGTGCAGGGCCAACATTAAGGGGTAGCAAGCAGGGTAATTGCCTAGGGCTGCACACCACAGAGGGCCATGTGAAACTAACTTACATGCTTCAGCCCTGGGCAGTGAGGCTTGGGCTTGAGCTCCGGGTGGCGGGGCTTGGGCTTCAGGCTCCCGAAAGGGGTACAATAGTCTGGAAAGGTTGAGAACCACTGGTTTACACCATTTATGTCATGGCTGAATTTAACCCAAGGACTTGCATAGGCATTCCACCCATTAAGTACAGGTTGTGGCTGGCTAAATTTGACCCAATATTTGTGTCTAGGAATGGCTCTTTTTTTCCTGTTATGTCATCTTGTGAATAGTTTGGACAATACTAAGAAGACTTTGGAATGGAGATCAGTGGGTCTGTCTCATTAGTATAGGAAAAGAGAAACCTCCAGGTGCACATATTTATACTTCATAGCATAGAGCAGAACCTTTTCAACACACTCAACATAGTCTAGTATAGAGAGAGAGATTTGAGAACAATTTCAAACCATGGTTCAGACACAGCTCCCACCAGCTTTGAACACAGAGATAGACAGGGCTAAAGCGTATTCAGAAAAGTTTTTTTTTTTCCCCCAAGTTGTGCTTGAGATAACTTAGACAAGGCTTCTTTAAGGTGAATTGAAATTTGATTTGATATTTAAAAAAAAAAAACTCAAGTCACTTTTTTAACAGACTTTTTATTCCTGAGCAGTGATGATAGAAAGTTTGGTGCCACATTTTAGAAAAGTGATGTTGTTTTATACAAAGAGCTTAGAATTTTCAGCCATTCATTCAGTCTTACTGGCTGATCATTCACATGCAATTACTAAGATTTGAAATCTAAATTGCTCTTTGACTAATGCATTCCTTAACAGAGAGCTGTGCTCTGCTGTACCTTTTTATCATCTTATTTTACAAGCATATCTATATCCAATTAATCTCTCTCCCTCTGTTGACTCCAACCAGATCCCTGTATCGGAAGTACTCTTACATCTTAAAGTCACAGATTTACCCTGAAAGCCAAAATGCTCCTTCAGTGTTGCCTACTCTTGTGATTATACCACAAGTTTCATTATATTTGGTATGTTTCTTAAAGTGCTAGCACCTGGAATCATGTGACTATTTAAGAATCTCAGCTTTCATTAAAACAAAAAGTAAGTTTCTTGCCTCAAAAGTGCATAAAAAACTTGAAGATGTGACCCAAATTCATCCAGAATATAAAATATATATTTTTCAAAATCTCATGGGTTTAGGAACCTGTATTATTTTTGAATATTTGGTGTTTACAATACTGCCACTTGCTAACTCAAAAAATATATTGTAGTTAAACTATTCCTTTGAGTTTTATTATTGGGTCATTTATTTCTGCTTTATTTCCTGATGTAGCAAACAAAAAACTGTGAGCTTTGTATCAGACTCCAAGTTCCTCTATAAGAGTTCACAATATTTCTTAGGCAGTGAGTCTTGCATAGTGGAAGCACTTCTTATGTAGCTTGCATCCCACCAGACCCGCTATATTTTCTGTGGTCTTCATTTTTTCTGCCAATACATGGAGAGGGAGCGGATTGCCTATTAATAGGAACAAGAGTTGACCTGGTGATATGGAAGTTACATAAATCACACTGGGAGAGGAAGAAGGGACAAGCAGAGAAAAGGGGAAAAAAATAAAAGGGAGGCAGCCGTGCTCTCTTTAACTGGCTGTGTGGCCATGGGGCAGTCACTTAATATCTTTGGGGCTTTGTCTTACTATGTACTGAAGAATGCCTCCTAGCACAATGGGGCCCCAGTCTGGGTTGGGATCTCCAAGAACTACTGTAACATTCATAATAAATAGTCATAATCTGAGGGAGGGAAGTTTGAATAAATTAGGTGAAGAGATTGGGAACATAGAGGTGTAGCTGATAGAGAAGTGGGGCGAGAAATGACATTTAGAAAAATGATGTCCCTATTTCCAGGAGTCTGTGTAGTTTTTAGTAAGTACTTTGTAGTAAGGTTTGTCATCAGAGAAGGCATGGGATTTTTAACAGCATAAACATTTTGCTCAGGTTTCTATACACATCTGGTTTGTGAGGGATATGCTCAGGGGATTAAACATAAGTATTAGCATAGTCATTGCAGTACTAATAACATCACACTTATTACAGTCAGTGTCCTACTGGTTTGAAAGGGAAGGTCTGTGTTCCACATTGCAACACTGGGAGCCTGTCAGTATAGTACTGGTTCTGATGTTAGTAAAGCCTACTAGGCTTTTTAGACAATATTTTGAGAGAGTTGAGTTTTCCAAAAAACAATTGAAAAAATATTTTAATCAGGAAGCTTATTTTCTTCTTCTCCATTTTTAATCTTTTCTGAGAAAAACTTTTTGGAAGAGAAAAGATAGCAAGTGGTTTGTGAGAAGAATGGTACAGTGGTGTAGGAGTCACTGTATTTCAGATGGGAAAATGCTATTTGAGGGGATGCTGTTACTTCAGAGTGAAATTCGCTCCATGCAAAGACCCAAAGCAATGCCAATATACCACATTACCCTGATTTTGAAGGCTTAAGTGGGACTCAGGTGTACATATGGACCTTGGCCTTCTGTGCAGAGGTGAATTTTACCTTAGCACAGTGTGTCTCAGTCTTTCCAGACTACTATACTCCTTTCTAAAGTCTGATTTGTCTTGCATATCCCCAAGTTACACCTCACTTAAAAACTATTTGCTTACAAAATCAGACATAAAAATACAAAAAAGTATCACAGCACACTATTACTGAAAAATTGTTTACTTTCTCATTTTTACCATCTAACTATAAAATAAATCAATTGGAATATAAATATTGTACTTAGTGTATAGTATATAGAGCAGTATAAACAAGCCATTGTCTGTGTGAAATTTTAGTTTGTACTGACTTCACTAGTGCTTTTTATGTAGCCTGTTGTAAAACTAGGCAAATATCCACATGAGTTGATGTACCTCTGGTTGAATACCACTGCTTTTGTGAATAAGGGACTGATCTAAAGCCTATTGAAGGCAATGGAATGATTGCCATTAACTTCTTTGGTCTTTGGATCAGGCCCAGTGGACATGCAAAATTGCCAGATGTGAAGTGTCTTTTATGCTATGAAACAAAAGTGGGGAGAACTTTTTCAAAGATATGCATGTTACTTCTGTGTGCTCCTGTATGCTCCTAGTCAAATATAGGTTTTTATTTAAATGGTTAAAGATTTTTAGATTTTGGCAGCTGCTTACAACCTTTTCCAAATCCTAATAGGAGTTCAGTGAGTTTGTTATGGCCAGTTTTTTGCGGTTAGGTTTTCATAAAAGTTACAATAGACGTGCCTAGGATTTAATGAGAAATGCAAGGAATATACATTTGTCTCCTTTTCATATGTGGTGTAATGTTAAGACCTTATAGTATATATTTAGCTTAGTTTAAAAAAAAAGAGTATAAATAAACTCTTCTTTTTAAAATCATTAATAAATTTGAAAAGAAAGTGTAAAACAGTTTGCAGCCTTTCAGCTGATTTCATTTCTGCCACTTCACTAATTTTAAACATGCTAGTAGTGAATTTCTGCTTTCCAACACTAATTGGTGATACCCAATAAATCAACACCCTGTCCCAAAATAGTCACATGGTCATTAAATCTATTTTTCTGTGAGCCAAAGGATCTCAAATCACTTAAAAAAAAAAAAGAGAGAAAAGAAAGGTCAGCCATTTCTAGCTACCATAACTGAGTTTGTTGACCATAGGGATTTTCAAGCACGACAGCACATTTGAGTGTTTGGTTGTCTTATCATTCTGGCACTGTTGTCTTTGATGACAACAGGAATGTTAAGATTTCAAATGTCTGAAATGTGTTAAATGTATAGATTTTTTGAGGGGAAAGAAAGGAGGCAGAAAATCTCTTCTTTATATTTCTGTTCCAAGCTGTGTTCATTTTTACCTTGCAGTAACTTTGGTTTCATGTTTTAGGCGGGGATGAAGCCTCATTTTTTCATTCAGTTATCAACTCTTTGAATGGGAGCTCAGTTTTACATTACCCTTTTTAACCAGTATTCAGTTTATTTCACTAATACAATCTGGTCAACAAAAATCAGTAAAATTTAACAAAATGGCAAAGGACAGTAGCCAAAGATTGCATATTGGAGACAGTAATGCTCATTTAAAATAAGTCATTATGTATATTTTTTTCAAGCAGGTTTATTAAGAAGACATAGAAATGCTAACAATTAAAACAGTACACCAGTAGTAATTATAATGCTCAACCACACATGAGCTTTTTTAAAACAAATATTGAAAAAGGAAAAAAAAAGTTATTCAAAGAATTGGATTTACATGCATTATTCTTTTTCTTCACCATTTATAACAAGTAATATCTTTCAAACTGTGGCCATACACTTCAAGTATATTATAAGTAGTGGTCTACCAAATTTGCAGCCATGAGAATCACATCACAGACTGTGAAGTCTGGTTTCCCTTGTGAAATCTGGTCTTTTGTGTACTTTTACCCTATACTATAGGATAAATGTATACAAAAGTATACAGTGTTTCTCAAACTGGGGGTCCTGACCCAAAAAGGGGTTGCAAGCCTATTGTAGGAGGGTTGCGGTATTACCACCCTTACTTCTGCGCTGCCTTCAAAGCTGGGCGGCTATAGAACAGCGACTGGTGGCCAGACCCCCAGCTCTGAGGGCAGCATCACGGCCAGCAGCAACACAAAAGTAAGGGTGGAAATAGCATATCTCACATCTCAATATTTGCTATTTATGCCATGACCAACCCATAAAAAATGTGTGATTTCTCCACAGTTTAAGTAGATTCCTAATTATAAGCAAAAGAAAACTGATAGCCACGTTTACAATGTACAGAAATTAAATATACTGTGGCAGAGCTCCGACCTTGTCCCTGTGGGTCCCTCACTTCTATGCTTGCCTCAGTGGCTCACTGTGACTCTCCACGTAGCCCCTCTCTCTTTAGGGCCAGGGTTACAGTCTATTGAGCCCTTTTCATCATAATTCAGCAAGGAGGTTGGTGAGAGAACTCCCACAGTCTCTGTTGTCCCTAGGGCTTATTTCAGAACAGTTTAGCCTCCTGTCCTGACAGGGGCCTGCCTTGCCCTCCCAGGAGGTGTTTTTGTAGTGGCAGGTTGGGTGGGGAACCTGGGCCCGCCCTCTACTCCAGGTTCTGGCCCTGGGACCCTAATGGTAGCAGCTGTTGGCAGCCAACCTTTCACTGCCAGAGTTGCTACATTTCCCTGGGCCACTTCCCCACAGGTCTCCTGCTTCTCCCTTCTTCATCCTTACCTTAGGTTTCCTCTACCAATGGCTTGAGGGTGTCTTCATTAACCAGCCCTTCAGCCACACTTCCTTTCCTTTCCTCTCCTCTGGCTCCTTGGCTCTTCTCAGCCTGACTGGAGTGAGTCCTTTTTATAGTATCCGCGGGGCCTTAATTAGAGTCAGGTGTTCACATTACCTTAATGCACTCCCCTGACTCTTTGCAGGTTAATTGGAATCAGGTGTTCTCATTAGTCTGGAGCAGCCCGTGCTCTGGTCAGTCAGGGAACAGAAAACTGCTAATCCAGGGGCCAGTATATCTGCCTTCTACTACTCTGCTGTACCCAACTGGCCTGGGTCTATCACAATACTTAAAGTTTACACCTATAAATGTGTATAAATAACTACACGCACATCTTTAAATGAAGGAAAGGAAGAAAAAGATATTAAGTAGGAAAAAGGAGAAAGGTAACAATAGAGTGCATTTTTAATACTTTAGGCTTATCGTAATATTGTATCTGGTGCACCACGGAGATTAATGCCCTATAAATATCTAAAATAGATTATCAATAAATGTTTTAAAAGACAAAGTAATTTAAGGTAATAGAAATCAAATTCGCAATTGTGAAGTAGACATCTAGGGTTTGGAGCAAACTGAGGATTAGTACAAAGTGTAGAGTGAAAAAAACTTGGTAATCACATTGTTCAAAAATTCCAGTATGGTGGACTAAATTGGTGTTATTTTTTTACTCTAGAACAGTGTTTCTCTATCTTTTTGACACCGGGACCAGCTTGCTGCCCTCTTAAACTGTGTCAGGGATGTACTAGGGACTGGTGCCAGTCCACAGACCAGTCATTGAGAAATATTGCTCTAGAAGACATGAAATTTATGTAGCAAATAATATATTGCTATATAAAGTGTGTCTTATCTTGCCAAGGTGCATTCCAATAAACTCATCCACCTTTTGCCATTACCCCATTTTAATATAAGGTAAACTAATTTGGTCCCAACCCTGCAAGCCCTTTGCATTTTGAACTTTAGGTCAAATGCAGTTTGACGTGGGGAGTTGTTACAGGACCAGGTTCTGGAAAAGAAAAACTACTTAACTCAATTTTAAAAGCCTGTGTAACAAAAGTACATCTGGCTTCCATGCTACAGAACTCAAAATGTCAGCTGCTACAGCCTTGCTTAAGTTTATGCTTTGTTAAAATGGGGTGCAAGATTAATATAATATTCTTATTATTCTTTTAATAAGAATAAAAGCACCTTCTTTTAGTGCACTAGTAAACTTTTCCATAACGCCTATTTTATTTTGAACAGCTGCTTTTATGTTGCTCAGTTTTAAACGTGGTTAAGATTAGTCATGTAAAGCCTTTTGAGACAGTAGGGAATATGATATTTCTGACCAGCTGCAAAAATGGTAACCTCACAGAAAAAAATGAAGAAAATACAAGGAAAAATAGGCAATTACTGTATTAATCTTTTTTCCTCTATGCTGTCCCCCCACCCCTGTAATAGAGCTCTAACCTTTAAATGTTCTCTGAGTTGAGCAACTTTTCATGATCCAGCTGTCTTAGGATTGTTTTAGTTCAGTTTAATATTTCTTTTGATTCACTGAATTCTTTTCCAAGGTATTTATGGGATTTAATTCCTGAGCCAGGCAGGGGTTAATAAATCATGATTTAAATCATTATAAAATGATTCCAGTTGAATAAATGCATGTTGGCCTAGTTAGAAATACTTTTAAGGTCACATGATGCTTGAAATCTTCAAACAAATAACTGTACAAGACTTAATCCTTTCCATTCACCCTTTAAAAAATGGTTTCAAATGATGTAAAACATCTAGGTGGATTTACACAATTGTAGGTCCACCACTATTTAATTTTCACCATTTTTTCTTATAATAATGAAAATATGCTTCATGTCACATTTCTCCTTGTCAACAAAATTGTAAAGAATTTACTGATCATGTGGCACCTGAACTCACTGTAAACATTTGTAGTGGCCCCTATCCATCTGGTTACCTCCTTTAGCACTAAAGTCCTTACGGGTTTTGATGGACAAGCCTGGGTTCTTCTGGATCCCGCCACCCATATGTGCCGACTCCATGGCTGCTCAAGCACCCACGGAAAAAAATAGGGAATGTTCAGCACCCACCAGCCACAGCTGTTAGGTAGGGCCACCCATCAGCTGTTTGGCGGCTGGCAGGAGACACTTGGAGGGTGGAGAGCAACGAGTGGTGGGCAGGCGGGGGGCCTCTGGAGCAGGACGAGGCAGAGCGAGGGCAGGATCTTGGGGGGAGGAGGCAGATCAGAGGCTAGAAGAGGCGGAGAGAGGAAGGGGTCTTGGGGGAAGATGAAGAGTGAGGGTGGGGCTTTGGGGCAGAGGGGTTGAAGCACCCACTGAGAAAAATAAAAGTTGGTACCTGTGCCACCATCCGTTCTGCAGGGTGTAACTTTTTTCATCCCATATGAATTTATTTGGTGGTGCCTCCCCCCCACCCTTGTTCCTTCCTGGCAAGGTCACCAAGATAGCTTGGGAGGAAAATTCTAATCATAGGGTAACCCCCATTTGCTTGCCAGATAGTTGAGACGTTCAAGAAATAACACAAACACATACAATATATTTAACAAAGTAATTATATTAAACAGGAGATAAATATAACAGAGTAAAACACTTCTCAAGGCTCACTGGTGATAATACCCGGGAATTTCCCCAGTCACATGATTTGATACAGCAAATATCAAATGAGTGTCCTGTTGGTACACGTGCTTTGTAGAGACCCTTGATGACCTGTGACCAGGATATCCTCTGTGCAGAAACGAGCAATGTGGCTGACTGGGTTCAGTACAGTCCAGAGACTCACAAGGGGTAAGGGTTTGGGATTTTTTTACTTGCTGACTATTAAATCTGTGGAGGGATTTACCACCTTATCCCTTGGCTTCAGGACAGTCTCCAAAACAACTTCCCTGACTAGATAACTAGCCTCAGGTTCAGAAATGGCTCTGGACTATGATGACCAGATCACAACACTAAAATATCAGGACCATTGGGGAGCTGTCAGCCCCGCCCACAGTCCACCCCGCCCCCTCCCCATTCAGCCCCCCACCACCATTCCTCATCCTCCAGCCCCTTGCTGGCTTGCTGCGTCCCTCCTCAGTCCCCCACCCACTGCCAGGTGGATGCTCGCCCACCCCTACCTCTTCCCACCCAAGCATCTGCCCTTACTCCACCCCCATTCCACCCCCTTCCCCCAAGTCCCAGCCCCGCCTCTTCTCCACCTCCTCCCCTGAGCACACTGTGTCCCCACTCCTCCCCCCTCCGTCCTGGAAAGTGCTAAGCACTGCCAAACAGCTGTTAGGCGGCAGGAAGCACTGGGAGGGAGGGGGGAGCGGGTACGCAACGCACTAGGGGAAGGAGGGGAGAAGAACCCTGGAGCACCCAAGGAGTTGGCACCTCCTACCAATTGCTTCCTTACCTGAATATTGGGACAAATGGCATCCTGATTGTACATTGATTGGGATGCAGTAGAAAGGGTTAAATATCAGGACAGTCCCAATTTTATTGGGACATCTGGTCACCCTACTCTGAACTCTTCAGTCACTGCAGAGGGCTGATAATCACTGCTAGTAGGAGTCCTCTTCATGCAGGTGTCAGGGTTTTCCCTCACAACCAAGAGGTGCAGAGCTCAAGGTGAAGATTACAAAACTATACTAAAATCCAAACTTTATTCTCCCACCCCAGCATTCAGACACACTCACAGCAGGCAGCAGCCCTGGACTAGCAGCCCAAGCAGAGCTGGCCATGTGGTCACTGATGTAATGTAGGTAGGGTGACCAGATGTCCCAATTTTATAGGGACAGTCCTGATTTTGGGGTCTTTTTCTTATATAGGCTCCTATTACCTCCGACCCCCATCCTGATTTTTCACATTTGCTATCTATCTGGTCACCCTAAATGTAAGAGCTGGAGGGCTAACTCAGCCTGGCTGGGGGGAAGTTTTCCCCACAAAGCTTTACAAACTGAGAGTCACGTTGGAGCAGGAAAGAATCAAGCCGAGGGATCTTGCTGTCAGATCCCCAGAGTCCTGTTCTGAGGGAAAACCCTGAATGCAGGTCTGGGACTCACCAGCTCCCCACACAGCCAGTCCTGCCCTTTCCTTGGCTGGCTCCAGCCTGCTCCCAAATAGCTTCTCTTCTCTTCGGAGCTCCCTGGGAGGGACCTCTCACTCCCTATTGGTTGTTGAGCAGACTCTGAGTCTGCCTTGGCTTCCCCTTCCCTATCAGGGACATTGGGCCTCTCTCTGAGCTACTAGCACCAGAGCCCCAGTTATCTTGATAAGCTCCTTGTGGCTTACAGATTTTTATAAGTGTTTTGATTACTATTACACATCATCTGCTTTGTGCATAAACATGTTTCATCAAATATTGTCACTCACTACACTTCAGATGTACAGTAGCAAATATTTAGCTATGTGGTTTTGTAAGTCGTTTGTGTTTTTTGTTTTTCCAGTTTGTTTGGAAATGGTGCATACTGTGGTTACTTCCAAGTTGCATTTATATTTTATGAATCCTGGAATATTTATTTTTAAATTGCATGTAAAGCTGTGCAGTTTTGTATTTTTATTTAATTGCCATCTGTAAAAAAGGACAAAAAAATTAGAATACAACTCTGTGGAAAGTGTACAAAGATAATTTACATTTGCAGAGTCTCTTGATTATATTGCATTTGTTGAACAGAAGCCTTTGAGCTATAAATATCAATGATAGGTGTGTTATTCTTTAGTCTGTGCTACATATATAAAGTATAACATTTTGTATAATCTGTTAGTGGTGAGGAAAGCCCTGTGGGGGTGGGGAGGAGGGAAGAGAGAGGGAGAGAGTGTGTGTGTGTGAGAGAGAGAGATCACTTTCACTGGTTTCCCTGTGGAGAAGGGAAGAAAAGGGAATAGATACTAGGGTGTGAAGAACAACATATTTGATTCCAAATGAGGGTCATTATTATATCTTGGTACTATTCATAATGAAACCTTAGAGTGGTTTTATGGTACTATGTTATCTTCAAATAACGTTTGCCAGTGATTTTCTGAGATTCCCAAAGTTTGAGAAGATTTAAAGGTTCAATTGAAAAGAAAGCTAAGAAAATGAGTGTATATTATCTGTTCGTGTGTGTGTGTGTGTCTGGGGTGGGCGGTATTTAATTTGACTAGGGGATGGCATGGCATCTGAACCATTATCTGAAGAACATTTTGTTTTGGAAACACAGGTTCTTTTGTTTACTGATTGCAAATGCTGGTGAACAGAATGAGGCCAAAGAAAGAAGAAAAAGGACTGGAGTTCCAAATCAGATTTTAAAGGTGTAAGGATGGCTTGCAACAGGCACACCACAAGTGAGAGACAGATCTGTATTTCTGAATGAAGTGGCAACCCTATTTTCAAATCCTAGTGATATGAGTGTGCAGGTTGTCATTGTCAGATCTTGTTTAGCTACTTTAATATAAGTTCATCTGGATTCTCAAAGCTAATTTGGCTTACGCTATATATCCTCAGCACAAACCATCTTTGTGAAGGCAACTGTGGTTAAATGCAGAGGGAACATCAGTTGATTCCATGGGGATGCAGTCATATTGGGGCATAACTGCAATCACTCCAAAAGTTGCTTATTCTTGTACAAGAAAAGGGTCATCCTACAGTTGTACACACTACATACATACTACTGTAATCCCCACTTCCATAGGAAAACACTAACCATTATAAGGATCAATTATCCCTTCACTTGTTTGTTCCAGCTTCCTGGACTTCAGAAATGGTTTCAGTGAACGCAGCAGATGAAAACTGTGAATATACTTCTTCTTACATCAGGCAGGTGAATACCATTGGACCAAAATAAACAATAGCAATTGTAGGTCTGATAGGAAATTACTCCTCTAGGGCCAGTCTAGAGAAAATGGCACCTTGGGCAAACTTGTATTTTGGCGCCCTTTCTTGGAGTTTCAGTAGAGATACACAGTATGGTCACACACCTTGAGTTTACTGGAGAAGCTTTTAAGTTACGGTAGGGACTGTACAGCCCATATGCTCAATGCTGGATCACTGTTGGACTCAAGCCTCTGGCACCAGCGGTGAGAACGATGGATTGGTGCCCATGCAAAGCACAGGAGAATAGCAGCACTGCAAGGCACAAACTGAAGCTCAGCACCACATGCATCCAGCGCAGGATCTGTTTCCCTGAGTTGCTGGGAACCTGCCTAGGGAGCCCTGCTACCTCTACTCCTCAGCACTGCCCGACTTCAGACACTGCTGTGCACTCCCAGGAGCTCTTGCCACTAGCCCAGATGTGCCCCATCCTCCCCTGCTCCACGGGCATTTGGGGGCAGGTGAGTGGCTACCTTTGTGGGCAGGCTGCGCCGGGCAGCCTGGGGTGAATGCAGGAGACACTGCACCGAAGCAGCTCTCCCCTCTGCGCTCTCCTTGCCCCCCAGCCCAGTGTGGACTGGTGCATGGCGGAGCCCCAGGGATAGGGCCAGTCCTGGCCCCAGCCTGCTTTGCGGGATGCTCCCTGGGCCTGCTGGGGCTCTTGCAGCTCACCCCAGGGTGCACCCTTCCCAGCCATGGTGAGACTAGATAATTTACAAACTGCATAGAGAAAGCCAGGCAATAGAATGAGGTACATAAAAAGAAAATAATTAAAGTGGTCTTTTTGGTTTTTGTAGCCTTATAGGTTAATGCGGTAGAGACATGAAATGTACAACCGCATTACTTTGACCTGTTGTCACAGTCTCACTTCTGCCTCTGTTGTTGAATTCCTGTAAATTTATAACTAAGTCCCCACTGCCCTGAGTATCATGGTAAGGACTTTTTTTCTCATTGAGACTGATCAAGATGCTCCCCATATGTCAGACTGTAAATTATTAAGCCTAAATTAGGGTATCCGTGAAAATAGATTTCCCAAGAAACCAAGTTAAGACCTCCCTATGGATTTATCTAGGACTTTGAAGTAGTCCTTTCTGAAAGCAGACTTATAATTGTATTGCTTTTGTCAGCTAGCTCCTTATGATTCAGCTAGCGATGAATTCTTATCTTGTCTCTACTAAACAGCAAATACAGGAATGAAAAATACATGACTGAGACCTCCTTGTAATGATTCCAAAATTAAAGAGTATCATTTTACATATTTCATTTTCCATCTAAATAGAAAAAATGCGTTAATCTCATTGTGACAAATACATTTATGGTCATTACTTGAAAAATGAGTTGATCATCTACAGATTTTGATCTTCTAGGACCTTGTTCCAGTAGATGCTTCTCCAGTGGAGTTCCAAGAACAGAGAGAGAAGGAGCAAAGAGAGAATGGGAATTGAAAGGGGAAAGAACCCAGGTTCATCTTTGAGTGAATTTCCCCTTTGGAAACTGTTATGCTTATGTTCAATTGTTTTTTGATTCATAGATAGATGGGTATTTGGTGTCTTTATTGTAGCTATTTAGTTAATATGATTTAACAGTAACTGTGTTTGCACTGATACACTTCAGCCTGTGTACTTGTCAAATATTGTAAGATAAGAGGTCTTCTCCAGTTTAGCATTTCTTTTGTGTTTGCAAACCTTATGAGTGGGCCAAGTTAGCCCTGGTTGTATCATGTTCACATACCCATTGTATCAGCTAACAGCTATTATGGCTGTTTCTGTAAACGTCGTTTTTTGTATGGCTTAAGTGTTCTTTTTCCAGTTTACCTTTTCATACATTTGAAATGATTTTTATCTTGGAAGTAAGAACACTGCTGCTCTGCACTGCATGCAAGCTGAGAAACCTTTAAATTGTCAAACTGAATTTAAAAAATGATCTTTTAAATTACTGTGGTTAGTGCACTCCCGTGAATTCAGTGATAAAAGTATTGAGCTCTTAGTTCAGTGTTAATCATTTAACAGAGTGTAATTTCATATAGGCATTAACTTTACTTCCAGGCTACAAACATATTTGGTATTTTACTCATTATCCAGTGGAACCTTAGTAGAACACAAGAAAAAGCCTATTGGTGTATCTGAGATGTACCTTAACTTTATATTTTACTGACAATTATGCAACAATTTTGTTCAGGATTTCATCAGACTAGAATACATTAAACAAGTAACTTAACTGTTAATCAGTCACTTTATCTTGCTATATTCTGTGACCCTAGGAAAACCATAGCAGGATTATTAATGAACTACAAATATGTAATAAATAAATAAAAACATTAAAAATCAGTTTCTGTTTCTGAAAGCATAGGAGTTCTAAAAAAAAACACGGGTAGGAGAAGAAACCATAAACAAGCTAAGAATAGTCATTCCAATATGCTTCACATGTTTCACTGGATCTTTTTTCTTGGTTTTTCTTTGATTACAGGACTATTGAGAATTAGAGTCAAACAAAAGAAATTAATTAAAACACAAACAAGGGGTAGGAGAGAAGGTTAGAAATCATTATTCAGCTGTGAGGTCTTTCCTAGACCATGGTGAAATGAAAATATTTGTAACACATTTTTTATAAGCATTGTCTTGAAATGATTTTGATTTAGTAAGGCTTGATACTAGACTTTAACTAGGCCATTTTATTATTGGCCTTTTAGCCAAATGGAGAAGTGAGTTCGATTGCCGTGCTAGCATATTATGGCTAAATTTATAGTTCAGCTGACATGTCTGAAAGAGAGAGAGACAATATCTTTTATTGTACCTGCTTCTGTTGGTGAGAGAGACAAGCTTTCAAGCCACACAAAGACTTCTTTTTCAAGTCTTCTGAAGAAGAGCTCTTGATGACTCCAAAGCTTGTCTCTCTCACCAACAAAAGTTGGCCCAATAAAAGATATTATTTCACCCACCTTGTCTTTCTAATATCCTAGGACTGACATGGCTACAACTATACAGGATATCTGAAAGAGGCAATGCTCTCATCCATATATACACGAAGCTCCTTGGGCAGCTACAAAAACTTTTTGATTTTGCTTCTCTGTATTTACTATTTTTTTTTAAATACAGGCTATAGAGCATATTTTAAGATTTAAGACTTTTAGAGGTGGACTGAAAGTCACAGGCAGGAACATAATTAGTTGTCTTTTCTCTTAGAAAGTATGGATGAACACATAGTAGGGCAATGAGCTCAACTTGAAATTTTGGGATTTGTATAAACTTTAAAGAAGACCTGTACAAGGATGAGTGCAGTATAAATGCCCATGGTGGATAGGCAGATAGTTCCCTTCTTTGAACAATATCCTAACTTCCCTCCAAAAAGGTGTATATGTGGCCAGGCAGCAGGCTCATTACTTGCCCTTTAAAAGCGTAATAGAGTGAAATGATCTGGCCTCTCCAACATCCAGAAAAGATGGCCCCTAATGGCCATGGCCTATTCGGAACGGGGATTTGTGTGTTAGCAGGTGGATGGTGATAATTGTTTGGATTTGATAAAAATTCTGTTTAGCAGTTTTCATGTTCAGGAGTTATGAATCACACTCAGCAGAAACAACAAGGAGTCCTTGTGGCATCTTAGAGACTAACAAATTTATTTGGGCATAAACTTTCGTGGGCTAAAACCCCCTTCATAAAATGCATGGAGTGAAAAAAACAGTAAGCAGAATATATATTATAGTACATGAAAAGATGGGAATTGCCTACCAAGTGGGCCAATTCAATTTTAGGTAGAAGTGGCCTATTCTCAACAGTTGACAAGAAGCAGTGCATACCAAGGGAGGGGAAATCACTTTTGTAGTGGCCCATTTCCACCAGTTGACAAGAAGGTGTGAGTATCAGCAGAGGGAAAATTGCTTTTTGTAGTGACCCATCCACTCCCAGTCTTTATTCAGGCCTAATTTGATGGTGTCCAGTTTGCAAATTAATTCCACTTCTGCAATTTCTCATTGGAGTCTGTTTTTTTGTTGAAGAATTGCCACTTTTAAGTTTGTTAACATGAAAGCTTATGCCCAAATAAATTTGTTCATCTCTAAGATGCCACAATGACTCCTTATTGTTTTTGCTGACTAACATGGATACTCCTCTGAAACAAATCACACTCAGTAAACCCACAGATTTTGTTTTATTGAAACCACATAAATCTAAATGGATGGGTTTCACATAAATTTAATATATACCTCCAAGTGATTATGAAGTTATAGAACATTATTAGAAGAAGTCTAGTTGTTAGTGCAAGGCTCAGTGAGTTTTATGCAACTTAAGTTAGAGTTACTCATGCTTGTTCTTTCATGTTTTATCTGATGTGCTGCTGGTTTTTTTGTTGTTTGTTTTTACAAAAAAGGAGATAGAAAATTAGTCGATGATTGCTCATTCACGTGTCCCACTTACTTGAATCTGCTTTTGTGCCAACTTGTACTGAATTGTGAATGGTGGATTAATTGCACCCAGGGGCGGCTCCAGGCCCCAGCACGCCAAGCGTGTGCCTGGGGCAGCAAGCCGCGGGGGGCGCTCTGCTGGCACCGCGAGGGTACCGAAGCTGCAGGACCAGCAGACTGTCCGCAGGCAAGCCATGGAAGGCAGCCTGCCTGCCGTGCTTGGGGCGGCAAAATTCCTAGAGCTGCCCCTGATTGCACCACGACCCCCTTTTGACAACAAAACTTACTGCATGATCCCAGGAGGGTGGGACTGAAGTCAGAGCCCACCTGAGCCCTGCTGCCTTGTCTTAAGACAATGACTGACAGCATTTGTATTACTTAGATATCCTAAACTCTGATCTTCCCTGATTCGTATTAACCTCTTCTGCAAGGATCACAAATCTTTGGAGGCTCTCCTATATCTTAGTAATTTACTTTCTGTCAAACATATAAAACAAATCTCAGTAAAACATTCCATTAAAGAAGTGGGAATGGGGTTGAAGTGAATTTTTCCATAGCGGCATGTCCTGCATTTTCTGAATGTCCTGATCAAAGACAGATGTTAGTGTAATTGTTTCACATACCCATTCTGATGCTTAGCCATTATGCAGTATAAATCTCTGATTCTGTCACAGAAATATAGATTCGAAATTTTTAGAGGTACATGACATAAACGAGGAGAATATTTAAGTAACCCAAAAAAATTTCAATATTTTCAATAGTATTGAAAATACTGCAGTAGCTTATATAACAGTTTCTGAAATAATTTTTTTTCACATAATACTGTGTCTTACATACATTCCCTCCCTCATTGCAACTAGTTTCTTAACTGTTGCTCCTGTAGGTTCCTCCTTCTCACTTTGCCATAATCCACCTCACTTACACAGATTACTGAATCATCATTGTTGTTAAATCAATATAACAATAAATTCCTCCCCTATGTTTAATCTCTGCTTAGAAACATTTTTAAAAACTGAGCAAGAAGAGTTAGATATTCCCAGCCTATTTCTTTTATGGGTTTCCTCTTTATATTTCCTATTTTCTGCCAATAAATCGTTGTTTCTCAGTAGCTTTTTGTTCTAATTTCGCATCTGTTTCCAATATTTGTAAAGCATTATATATTTTGATTTTACAAGTTCTTTGCTATCTTGAATGATTCATATGGATTATGTATCTTATCAATATCCTTTATGTGCTTCTGCATATCAGTTTGTCATGGTAGCTTTGTCCATGGGAGAATATGCTTAACTTTTCCACTTTTGTTCCACAATTTAAATCTTTGTTAAGTCTCATATTGCCCAATAGGGCTTGAATCTGACTTCACTTGCACCAATATAAAGAAAAGTAGAAGTGACCCTAAGGCAGTAATCTTTCGGAGGTTTTCTTTTAATAAATATAGATGTCCTGCCTTCTACACTAAAAGAAAAGAAAAAAAAAGTTTTATTTTTGAGTGGGGAGCTCTTCAGCAGCAGTTGTCCCAGGCTTTTTATCCAACAAATAGATCAGACCAAGGTAAATGTCATTTGTTTTTTTCACCCATCCCTTCAGGCTAGGCTATTATCCTCATTACATTTTCTCCACATTAGGTGGGTTTGAATGGGCCACGGTATCAGTAATGGAATAGGATACATAAAATTTCACTCACCAGAAAGATAGGTCAAATCCAGTCCAGGTCCATAGAGACTGAAAATGACTGACAGTGACCTATCTGAAATGAAGTGTTTGTCTCAGTCTTGTTCCTTTTGCATTAACAGCCATATCACTAAAACCACCTCCAGAGATGGTACACTTGGCACTGTAGTTGAGTATTAAAGAACAGAGACTTGAATTACTCTCTCACTTGTAGAAAAATAGTCCAATAGTTCAGGAATGAGGCACAGTTGTGGGGTTTTTAAGGATTGCATTGTTGCTGCTGTGGACAAGCATATTGACTTCAAGAATATTGATCTGGCATCTTTCACAAGAACTAGTTCACTATATATACACACATAAGAACAGGCAAAGTTACATATTATACACACACACACGTCTGTTCATACGTATACCCTATTAACTGTTGATGTATATGCCATCTTTACCTACAGCTCCAGAAAAAAACAGATCTATACCATGGGGTTCTAAAAATGGAACTAGGAAAGAGGCTTCTGGTGAGTGATTAAATTCAAAAGACAGACATTTTAAAGCCATACCATCTACACATGGAGTCAATACTGATGAATTTCATATTGAAAAGTTTTGGCTGAAGTAACTGGGACACGTACATAGTATGGCCCCAGAAAGCTTGCCAAGAAAAGTTGAGTCTAAAATGTAAGGGAACCTGTCCAAGAATAGGCCTCAAACATGTTGCATTCATTACAAGCAGCCGTGTGTATGAGAAGTGACCCTTTATCCTGCCTACCAAAATCAATGTGACATGGCAGTGTCATTTTTATGCCAATTTGCTGACCTGGCTGGAGCCACAAAATATTTGGCACAAAGATTTACTTAAAATGATTGGCAGATGACTATTGAAAGATTTGTCATGATAAAGGAATAAATGCTACAGAATTACACTAAAATATATGTATACTTAAGGTTTGACTTAGCTGACAAAACCCAGCAAGGAAATAAAAACTTCTATTCATAATAGAGTACGTTTGGTATGAGTTATGATCATATGTCTTAAAACCTCTATTAAAAAAAAACCTAAGAAGTGAAGGAAAGTGAAATGACTATACTATAATTTTGAGTTATTGAAATATTCTCTGAGGTACATTCAAATATTCCTCCATTAGGGGGAGTTACACATTCATTGCTAACTGCATCAGAGAGGTTTTCAAAACACCATTGGCATGATAGATTTTTATCTCTTGGATACTGCAGTCTTTTTAAAGGAACTGTATTTCTAGCAGTACCATCCTGTTCCATCACAGTGAATGGGACATTCTTAACCCATTTAATCATCATGCAAACCTTTGCCGTAACAAGCAGGCTCCAGTATTCAATTTTTGAATACTGAGAAAGAGAGATGCTGTAATAAAAAATTCTCTGTCATGAAACGGGAGATTCTGTAGGATGAACTGTAGATAGCGAGATTTAGAGTACCTGAAGGAGCTCCCCGTCGAGGAGCCTCTCCCCTCCCCCATTCCTTGTCCGTCTTTCTTTCCTCAAACTGCATCTGGCTCAAGGTAGTTCAGGAAATCTATCCATGTCTGTTTTGTTTACATTTCTGCAGTAGAGTTCATAATAGCAGCACAGCGTCATTGTTAGATGTTAGCATGCCTGTTGGCAAAAAGGCAAAGAAATGCCAATTGACTTAAGTTAATAGATCCTTGTGATGTGGTTTAGGATATAATTGTTTTATATTAAGTGTTACATGCATATATCTGTGTGTCTGTACTCACATATCTGTTTTATATAAATTTGCCCGTGTGCATGCATACACAGCGTCTACACACACAAAAAATTGGCAGTTGAATTTCTAGAGGTGCAGTGTGTCCACTGCTCTTTTGTGTGTATGTCACTTTTGCCCAACAAGGTGCTATACAGTTATAATTGCACAGTTCTCTGGGAACCTGTCCCAGGTCTTGGCCCAGCTGCCTAAAACAGTGGATTCTGAGAGATTCCAAAGGTCTTCTGAGAGCACAGGGGAAATGAAAAAAGTTCAAACTCACGTAATCCCCCAGGGACATCCCAAAAGTCCTATGGTGCTGGCCATTTCCTCTTCCTTTCTCCAAATGAGACCAGAAAGAACATTCAGCTCTCCCAGAAGGGTTTCTGTTGCAGATTTTGAGAACCAGTCACAAGGCAACAGAGGTAATTGTGCCAAGACCGCAGCAGCTGGTCCTACAGAACAGGGGTGGGCAAACTTTTTGGCCTGAGGGCCACATCGAGGAATAGAAATTGTATGGCTGGCTATGAATGCTCACAAAATTGGGGTTGGGGGTGGGAGGGGGTGAGGGCTCTGGTTGGGGGGAGCAAACTCTAGGGTGGGGCTGGGGCTTGAGGTGCAGGCTCTGGGGTGAGGCTGAGACATTTGAGTGCAGGAGGATACTCTGTGCTGGGATCGAGGGGTTTGGAGAGTGTGAGGAAGATCAGGACTAGGGCATGGGGTTGGGATGTGGAAAGAGGCTCAGGGGTGCAGGCTTTGAGCGGTGATTACCTCAAGCAGCTCCCGGAAGCCGTGGCATGTCCCTTCTCCAACTCTAGGCCACGGCTTCCGGGAGCTGCATGGTGTGGTCCCTGCCCCAGCTGGAGTGCCAGAGCGGGGCCAGCCCACGTGGTACAGCCTCCAAATCCAGCCCGCAGTAGTTTGCCCCCACCCCTGCTGTAGAACCTATTTAGAGTCAAACTGTGGCCAACAGTTCATGATTCAGCAGTGGTGCACGTACACTTCCCTGATTAGATGTGTCTGTTGTGTAAGTGTGAGATGGTCACTGTATGGAGGACCACTTTTGGTCTGGAACATGAATAGAGACTGGTGAGACTGAGTTGTTGTCCAAGTCTGGGATGAGCAACAGTGGCTGCATAATTTCCAGGAGAGAGAGGAGACCTTTGTGTACCTGGTGTAGTGAACTAGCCCTGACATTTCAATGTTAGATGTTCCTTTCACTGAGGGAGAAAAAGAGTTGTGTTTGCTCTCCTTAGAAGTTGGCTATTCAAATAGTAATTTGAGCAATTCATCACCATCTTGGGATTTGGGAAGTCCACAGTAGGTCCTATATAATGTATTGCAAGAGCTCATGATCAAGGTGGCCAACCTGCCAGAAATCATTGAAGGGATTTAAAAAGTTGGGATTCTTGAACTGTGCAGGAACCGTTGTTAGAACATGTGTGCCCATTCTGTGTACCCTTCTATCCCCAGACAAGCCTGGGAGTACATTATCAAAAAGGCTTACTGCTTAATAATGGAACGAGTCTAATTGGATCATCATGAATGTGTATATATAGGGTAGTTAGTCAAAGTGCATACTGTAGAATTTCCAGAACTCTGGTCTTCTCAGAAGTGGAAAAAGAGGAACTACTTTCACCCAACAGCATTGACATTGAGGGTGTTTCTGTCATTTTGGATGGCCTAATTATCCTAATCCGTCTGTTGACCTGCAACAATTGCTAAGTGACTAATGTAGCCATTATCTTAGGTGATTTCTTGCAATAAAATTCTCTTATGTTTAGATTTTTTTAATACTGTTTTTTCTATGTGACTCTGAACAATTTCCCCTTATTTTCTACCATTTTGAGTCCAAACACAAAGCATGGTTCAGTCAGCCACTGTGCCCACTGAGCTGGGCATTTCAGCTCTAATTAGGAACAGCAGCCCATGCAGTCAGAAAGAGGGGAATTTTTCTTTTATTTTGAATGTTTTATTAATTTAATTGACCTTTTTAAGGCATAGGTGACTGTTAGGGAAGCATCTGATATCAGGTGTCAGAATAGTATGAAATTATTTTATGCCATCTTTCCATGGCTCTGAGTGTCAGATAAGCAGATATATTTATACATACATTACTTATAGTTGAACAATTAACTTACAAAACTTCAGGCTAGAAATTTATCTGACATCTACACAAAAGATGACAATTTTTTATGATCTTGACTAAAAATCAACAAAACGAAAAAGATCCAGTGGATTATTTTTATGGAGGATTCTTAACTAGAGGGAGATCATGGGTGCTTGATCTATTAGAGAACTGAAAATTTTTGACCAAAATTATTTAATGACTTTTCAGTCATCTTTTGTGTACTAGACAGACATGAAGGACAGCGGCAACTGAACCTACAATCCCAGCACATAATTTTGGTTATAATCTATAGAACACTTATTATAAGAAATACGTGAAATATTTTCCTTGGGAATCACAAGGATGCAAATTTGCTTTTTACCTGTATTTCTAAGGAGTGTTTATGAAGATGTAATTTTGGAAAAGAACCTTGAAAAATATTTTACAATCAGAATTTCAGTTAAACATTTCTAAAGGTCTGAGATGCCATCTTCATTATTCAGCAGAACAACAGAATGATTTTTCTGAGAATTTTTCTGAGAAGGACTGCTTGGTGGTCCTTATCAATTCACAGTGATTTGCAATAGTAGTTTGTCTAGGAAAGCCAATTCTCTTTGTCAGACCACTATACAAAACTATTTTACTCTAAATATATTGGTTCAGTCTGAAAATACCTTGTTTATTATGTGACTTCTTACATCTTGTGTGTTTACATACCAACTTCACTTTTGTTCATTTTTTTTTTGCATTTTTCATTTACAATAAAGTCATCTTTTCCACAAAAGTGTTAATTAAAAAAATACTGCTAATCCAAAGGGAGTCTGAGCTGTGGACTCACGTGTTAAAAATGTAAGTCTGAAGTTGGTCAGTTGTATTATGAAGATTAGACATTCAGTCTCCAGTTTGGGAGTAGTGCTGGCATCAGTTGTACAGGCAACTGCTTCCCTGCCAGATAAAAGCCAGTGAGTAGCAGCTGCCAGCAGAGAGGAATGTGAGAAAATGTAAAATTGATATGAAAAAGAAAGGGAAATGATGCTATTATAAATGTCAGAGTTTTCAATTTTTCTCACTTTAGATGTCCATAGTGGGATGATGCATTTTGGTGAATCTAATAAGAGAAACAGAATCCAAATTTGCAATCAGTTTGGGTATTTAAAAAAAATAAAAATCCAAACTGCTTTTGTTTTTTTTTCAGTGAAGAATTTAAAATTATCATGTTTCCCTAAGGTAATGCCACTTGTTTCTCGTAAAATAAAGCAACCCTTATTTGAATGGCGCCAAAGCATTATTTTTAATTGTGATAGTTTATTCTTGATAGCAGAACAGCCTTGGTTGTCCTGAAGGAATTAGGATTAGCTGGGTTCTTTTTTGTTTGTTTGTTTTTGTTTTGTTGTTTTGTCTGGGGTGGTTCCTATTTAAGGTAGCCATCCTCATTAGAATAAATGTGAATTTCATGCAAATTTAATGTCAGTTCTGAAATGTTTGTTGATTTGAGTCTAATGCAGCAGCAATCTCATGAATTTGTCTTGTTTCGTACCACTTAATCAGCTGTACTATTTCAGTTTCAAATATGATACCAAAAGTATGTATGCTTCATGTTTTCCAAGAACTGTCTCCTGCATTAACCTGTTGATGGGGCATTATTAAGTGTAGCCTGTTGACTGATTGGGACTATCTTCACTTGAACAAAAAGCCTATGGGAAAATAACTAATTAAAACTGTTTTCAGACAATGAAAACAGTAACTATTCAGGTTTTTATCTTCGATGCATCTAATTTGAGCCTATAACTTAAGCTTAATAATTTTATTTTACACTTGCCCTTTATCTTTTATTTATATGTGGAAATTAGGCGTATGTAGGAAGATTTTAAGTACAGTATTATATCATTATGCAGCAATATTTTGTTGTATTTCTGTTTCTGAAGTCTGTATTCAGCATAATGCCATATTGAGTTAATTGGTAGATTTGTCTGAATAAGTACAGAGGGACAATTACTGCCCACTTCCTGTCCAATGTGAACGCACAAAGCCCAAAAACACAATAGAATGCTGTGTTTTCACTGTGTGTGGGGACAGACAATGAATATACAAACCAGGGGAATTGTCCAGATGCCTACGCATGAGGGTAGTTTATGCCAGTCCTCGTGGGGGAGTCCATCACGTTCAAGAAAATTGATACTAATGTCAATTATTTTGTATAACAGCAGTAATATGTATTTTACTTGAACCCTTGACCAACCTCAAACTTCTTCCCTTTTTGTTTCTTATGTACACTTACATCATCCTCATTGAAATGTAGCTTGTAAGCTCTTTGAGACTGTTAAATTCCTAATATACTCTAGGGGAGCTGTAAATGTTATAAATAATAATTTCAGTCAGATTTAGTTTTAGATAGTGAAAAAGGAAAAAAATAACTACTACTTTTGTATTTGGGCAGCAAATTCTGCACTTCTTACCAGGGCCTTATTCTGTTCCCTTTAGAGTGAGTAGGAGTTTTGCCTGATCAATGGCTGAATCCAATAGTACTTAATCATGCAAGCCAACGTATTGACCACAGTAGCATTATTCATATCAGTAAGAATCACAGGATTTGGACCTACATTATGTAGTTATAGATAGATAGTGTGTGCGTGCTTCCTCACAGATAATTTCTTTGTTAATAATGATAGCATTTGTAGGCATTTATTTCTGTTCTATTGCAAGTTTTGTTTGGACTTTTTCAAATATATTTCAAGCAGGAACTAGAAAGTTCATTTATCAAGTAAAGTTGAATTGAAATTTAACTATAAAACAAAGATAAAATTGTATGTTTGTGCATGCATTATTCCTTTTCTCTTACAAACAGTTGTATAAATATTGTTTTAATGTGATCAGTTAATAATACCTTACTTTCTATGTAATGCTGTTATCTAGAAAAACAGTTTCAAAGTTGTTTTTTAGACTTTGCTTGAGTGTAGCCTATTTATAGGTATTCACTGCATGCTTGTTTGTAATAAAAATGCAGATACCAGTGCTTCTGAAAACTGTGTGCAATTGGCAGTAAAGTGTCATTAACACTAACTAATAGTTTAAGACAAGACGAATGACTTAAGGAATTGAAACTGCACAGTACAATTAGATAGGCACACATGTAATTAGCTGAGTTGGTATCTGACCAGGAAAGTGTTCCTACATTGTAGATAGCAGTTAATGATAATAAATAGTTAAAAATTTGTTTTTGCATCCCATTTCTAAATGAGGAGAAGGATGGTCCAGAGATTAGGGTGGTAGCCTGGGACTCAGGAGGCTAGGTTCAAGTCCCTGCTCTGTCCCATGCTTCCTGTGCAGCACTGGGCAAGTCACCTGGTCTCTCTGTGCTCAGCTGCCTATTGTAAAATGGGAATAATAGTATTTCCCTACCTTGCAGGGATGTTGTACTCTAGGATATGTCTACGCTGAATTTAGACACTTATGGCTGGCTCAGGCTAAGGGGTGGTTTAATTGCAGTCAGAGGTGGTGCTAGCCCAGGAATATTTCCCCCCAATATATGTTAATAAACTTATTAAACAGCTAAAAAGGAATAGGGGGGCCTAATTGAGCTGCTTGGGGCCCTAAGCAATTACTTAGTTTTCTTATGCCTAGCGCCAGCTCTGATTGCAATGTAGATGTTTGTGCTTGGAGTTTTCGGACCCTTCCACCTCGCAGGATCCCCGAGCCTGGGCTCCATCTGTAGCCTGGACATCTACACCACAGTCAAACAGATCGTTAGCCCAAGAGCCAGTAGCCCGAGTCAGCTAGCACAGGCCAGCCACGGGTTTTTAATTGCAGTGTACACATACCTTTAAAAACTGTGTGATGCTCAAGTGGCATGGTAGTGTGAACCATATAAGTATCTAAAATAGATAGATTTGAAACTAGGGTTGCCAGGCATCCGGTTTTCGACTAGAATTCCCGTAGGTTGCCTACCCCTGTATTACACCATCCTGCCACTGTGCCTCAACCTGAACCTAAAGAGACCGCTCTAACTAGTGCAAGCAGGTTAACCTCCCTTCCCATTTAATGCAACTTCCAGCAAGGAGGCTGACACTAACATCAACTGCAATGAGAACACCTGTCTACTAGGACTTGGACTGAGACAACCCAACTCATTTCATATAGGTCACTGATCTGTAATTAGATAACAAATACACCTCTACCCCTATATAACGCTGTCCTCAGGAGCCAAAAAATCTTACCACGTTATATCAAACTTGCTTTGATCCACCAGAGTGCACAGCCCCCATCCCCCAGGAGCACTGCTTTACCGCGTTATATCCAAATTTGTATTATATCTGGTCACGTTATATCGGGGTAGAGGTGTATTGTTCCCTCTGACTTGGGCTGGATTCAAATATAATGGTTAAAGACTCCACATACCTTTATCAATTCACAAAACAGCCATTTGGCCAAATAGTTACAAAAATCAGTTTTGTCTGAATATTTCCCTGTGAATCAAGCACACATGCTGTCCTCCTCCAAACTCATTTCTTTCAATTAGCTTTTCATCACTAAATCTCTGATGCCAGTTAGTCCTTGTCCTGCATCAGTCATATACCCACTATGTTCTGTTGTCTACAGTTAGTATGTCAAATTCTTCTGCATTTATGGGTGTGTTGCTCGTTCTGTGTGGGTACTCTCTATATAAACAGGGTATGCTGGGGTTTAGGCCGGGATAAGTCCACTTAACTCAAAGGAGTTAGGCTGGTGTCAACAGTGTAGTTGTGTGGAGAGTCAAGCCCAGTATGTACTTTGCAAAATATTCTGCTCTTTTAACATGGAAGATAACTAGGCACATGGTGATATAGATGCATGATTTTGCTTCCTGGGTATTTGCCATGTGCAGTATTTCATATATATTTACAAGGGAAATGTACTTTTCAGTTTAATTGGCACTATAGCTAGTGAATTTTCATAAATAACTTGCATTAGTGTTGATGGAATTTAGCAGTCACATCATCTATACTGAACAGTACAAATAGGATCAAAGCAAAGGAAATTCCATTACAGATAGTCCCAAAAATGTCAGAGAGCAAGCAGTTGAGTGCAGTGGCATACTCCCCGGTACAAAAACAATGTGTGGTTAAAAAGTGTGCAGGGAGGTTTGGGTGAGTGAGGGGAGCGGTGGTTTCCAAGAATAAACTTAATCAGAGTCCTGTTATGTGATAGTTCATCCTCCTCAGAGTGGTATGCATATGTGTGTATAAATTGTATTTATAGAAATTATGAATAGGGTATAGATGAGACATCAAAATCAGCTTTCTTCTAAAGTGAAAGTGGAGCACAAGAAGTAGCACCCCACCCCTTCACATAATAACATCTTCACCTCTGACTCTTGGAACACCTGTATTGCTGGAGAGCTCAATGTCCATATGGGTTCCTACACGAGCATATAAGCACATTGTGGGGTTATCATCTCTAGAACAATTCCCCTTCAGGAAAATAGTATTATCAAGGTATAAATTGACAAACTTATAATCTATTTGTAAATAAGTGTTACAGGTCTCTCTCTCTCTACCAATTCACAGAGGCATGAGTCTTTCACAGCCAGCATGAGAGTGTTCCCTCTTTATCTCAAGCTATATCATCTTACACTTTTATTTCTGGCAGTCTCTGATTCAAACTCCAGGTGTTAGCCAACACGGTGATTGTCACAAAAGTGGCGGTTTGTCTGGGATTTGAACTGCTGTGGGTCTCAGATGATCAGGACAAGCTTTCTGTGATCAGAGGAAATATGTAACCTACTGGTGAGTGTGTGTTACAGGTTCTCCCCTGTGCCCAATCCACAGAGAATAATAGTCTGTTGTAGCTCTGGCTAGAGACTTATATGTCAAGAAGCAGTAGCTCATGCCTTTAGCTCTGGAGGTCTCCGATTCAGCTGCCCCATGTGTTGACCAAGATGGCAGCCGTCACACTTAAGCTTCATAGGTTCTTATTCTTCCAACTAACTGAATACATACTGGCTTTATTTCCAATGGGAGTTAAAAAAACTAAGTGATCAATGAGATTTTTATATATAAAAATAATTTATTTTCAGCGGTGTGTGTGTGTATAAATTCATATCTATTTAGAAATATGTTTAAATATGAATCTGAAATTTCTAATGCTTTAATGTTTATGCACGATGTATGTAAAATATGTATTTGTAATACATATTTATACCAAAAAGTGCTAATTGAAGTTGAGATAATTTAAGGCTGTCTTGTTTTGTCTAGAAGTATTTATACAATCATTAACAGTTTTATTGATCACTTATTTGGCTTCTAGTCAGCTTCCATGCTCACTATGACTGTGTTGGATTTCATAAAAAGATAAGTAGAGTTGAAAAGATTTCCACAGAAAAGCTCAGTTGCTGCAGGAAATATTTGTATGCAGTGGTGTTGTGGCCATTTTGGTCCCAGGATATCAGAGAGACAAGGTGGGTGAGGTAATATCTTTTGCTGGAAAAACTTCTGTTGGAGAAAGAGACAAGCTTTTGAGCTACACAGAGCTCTTTGTTAGGTCTGTGAAAGGTACTTAGAGTGTCAGAGCTAAGTTACCTAAGTTACATCAATGTATAGCCGCTGCAGTGATTAAATTGCTTTTGTATGTGTCCACACTATGCTCCTTATGTTGGCAGTGCGCATCTTCACTATCAGCGCTTGCATTGATGCAGAGATCAGTACACAATGGGTAGCTATCCCACTGTGCAACTTGCCACCATATAATGCAGGGTGTTTTGGGTAGGGTTTTCATTGCCTCATGGGGGCAAACGAGTCATGTAGGGGTGACTGGGAACACAGTTTAAACTTCCCATGAGGCAGTTTCTTCATCCCATAATTTTATCTGCAACCCATAATGTTCCACGCCTCTTTTCAAAAGTCCCGCAAACCCTCACGTCCACCATCTCTGAGAGAAGCATGGACCCTGCACAGCTCTGCATTATCGTGATGAGTGTTGAGAACACAACATGCCTGTTCCGGCAGTATTTGTAGAGCTGCCAGAGGAGCCGCGGGGAACATGACGATTGCTTGGAGGCTAGCTTGCTTTAGGACATACAAAGAAACAATTCAAGGTTGTTGTTGGCAGCTGTGGATGGTTCTGGGCCTGAGAAATGAGCACTGATTAGTGGGATCACGTTATGCAAGTATGGGATGATGAGCAGTGGCTGCAGAACTTTTGGATGTGCAAGGCCACATTCCTGGATGCATATCCCTGTTTTGGCACCAGACCACCTTGCCACAGAGTACAACAACAGAAAGGGATACTTTTCTATGGTATTGCAAGTGCTGGTAAATCACCATTGACGTTTTACTGATATCAACGCAGGATGGACAAGAAGGTGCATGATACATACATCTTTAAGAACACAGGCCTCTTCAGAATGCAGCACGTAGGATTTTCTTTCCAGACCAGAGGATTACCACTGGGGATGTTGAAATGCCAATAGTGATCCTGAGAGACCCAACCTACCCCTTAGTCCTATGACTCATAAAGCCGTACACAGGCCACCTCGATAGAGACATCCTAATATACATGACTGTTCCAGTGGTTTCGGCAAAGTGTGGTTGTTCAATGTAAAATTGTTATGAGTGAGAATGAAATGGATTAGTTTGGCAATGTTTGGGGTGGATATCTTAGGGTAGTCCATTGTGTTGTAAATATTTGAGACAGGCAGCAATGCCATCTCTATGAGGGATGATTGTATACAGAGAGGTGATATCTTGAATGAACTCATACAGAAGAATGATGAAAGACAAAAACACCATCACCACCTCTGGGTGAACAGTTTTTAAAAAAAAAAAATCACTCTATATCTGACCTTTGGGTACTCTTCCTCAGAGGAAACCTTCACAATCCTTTCAAAAGATGAGCCTGGGAGCTTAAATTAATACATTGCTAGATACTAAAAATCATGGACTGAATAAAGACAGTGCATTTATGGCTTATTACAACTTAACTCCAAACCCCCAGTTTTTCCCCCTCATTTCCCCCCTATGACTGAAGAGGTGGTAGTGGGCCACTTCACCTTGAAATATGCGTTAACTACTTACGCTAAACAATTGTATTTAGCTGTAACACTCTGAGTACATTTCCCAGACCTGCAGAGGAGCTCTGCTTAAGCTCGAAAGCTTGTCTCTCTCACCAGCAGAAGTTGGTCCAATAAAAGATATTACCTCAGCCACCTTGTCTCTCTCATATCCTGGGATGATCACAGTTTAACAACATTGCACACATGATTCAGTAGGTGGCAGTCTGCTCTTTAAGTCAATACGGAACCAAACTCCTTCAGGATGGAGGGGATATAAACTATTTACCTCACTGCTAATAATAAAACATTTCATGGTGTTTTTCTCAAGAGGTAGGGGCGGTAGTCTAAGTAAACTGGCCAAATTATAATTGGATTATTCTATTTACCTCCATAAATGTCCTTATAATTCTGGTTGGCTAACACATTCTCCACATTCTGTCCTGAACTTGTGTATTGTATTTCTGCAATTAATGATGGGTCAAGTGATTCATGTAGCTGTAGTTTTTCACTTTGTCAAATTCTCTGTTGTCTTCAGTTGAAAGTTGTTACATGTGTGTCTGATCCTGCATCCAATGAAGTCATGGCAAACCCCCCATTTGATTAAATAGCAATGGACAGTATTGTGGGTATTTTTGTTTTTGTTTTGTTTTTTAAATTTCTCTTTAATGTGGAAGATTTGTAAAATCCTATTATATTCTTATCTGAATGTACAAAATGAAGAATGAGTACGTTGTAAACTTGATATTGTCACAGTCTGCTGACCCTTTATTTCAATTAAAACACAGATCTGAGAAATGATATTATCTGGGAATTATATTATTATATAGACAGTGGGTTCTAGTGTGTGCATATAAGAACTGCTAGCTCCACTCTGTTTTATAACCTGTGCTACAGTTTAGAGGGGCTCTCCTCTTTCCAGTATATGCACACATTACTGTCATTAATGTTAATGGCAATTATGAATGTACATCCAAAGGACTTTAGCTTGCTATTGCATTTCTTCCATATGTAAAACTCTTGTAGACTTCACTGGCAGTTTATGGTTGTGGAAGTGCTGCAGTATCAGGTGAATGCATGAGACTTGTTTGTATCAGTACGTTAAACCACTTTGTAAGCTGTCCATCTTCCTCTCATAAATGGAAAGCTGTCTAAGGGCTTGTCTACATCAGAAAGTTGCAGCGCTGGTGAGGGAGTTACAGCGCTGCAACTTTGAAGGTGTACACATCTGCAGGGCACCACCAGCGCTGCAACTCCCTGTTTGCAGCGCTGGCCGTACTCTCGTTTTGTCTCGGGTGTAGAGGATCCAGCGCTGGTGATCCAGCGCTGGTAATCCAATGTAGACACTTACCAGCGCTTTTCTTGACCTCCGTGGAAGGAGGAAGCCTCTGGTAATCAAGCTGGTCTCCTTTCCTGGTTTGCTCTCTCGTTCGCGGAACCCCGAGCAAGCAGGTCTCCTTCCCTGCGGTTTGCTGGGTGGCTCCGGGAACGCGAGAGCAAACCGCGGCGAAGCTGGTCTCCTTTCCCGGTTTGCTCTCTCGTTCGCGGAACCCCGAGCAAGCAGGTCTCCTTCCCTGCGGTTTGCTGGGTGGCTCCGGGAACGCGAGAGCAAACCGCGGCGAAGCTGGTCTCCTTTCCCGGTTTGCTCTCTCGTTCGCGGAACCCCGAGCAAGCAGGTCTCCTTCCCTGCGGTTTGCTGGGTGGCTCCGGGAACGCGAGAGCAAACCGCGGCGAAGCTGGTCTCCTTTCCAGGTTTGCTCTCGCGTTCCCGGAACCCCCCTTGAAGCCGCCCAACAGCGCTGCAGTGTGGCCACATCTAACACCACTTGCAGCGCTGGTTGCTGTAAGTGTGGCCACTCTGCAGCGCTGGCCCTATACAGCTGTACTAATACAGCTGTAACAACCAGCGCTGCAAAATTTTAGATGTAGACATGGCCTAAGACACACCCAGTTTTGTTTAACTGAGATTTGTGACAAATTTCATAGCTCACATGTAAATTATATTAGATATATGATGTATACATGTTGGCAATACAGTGTTCTTATATTTTATTTGGTCAGGAAAAGATCCTTTTGTGACAATCCAAGGAGTAGAGCTTCCTGATTAAATCTCTTTATCTAGAAAGGTTAGAAATATTTTAATTATCAAAAATATTTTTGTGGCATGTCTTTTATTTTAGTGTAAATAAAATGTCATGCTGCAAATCTTTAAGCATTAGGTTATTTGAAAATCTGTGGTTTTGACATGGTAAATTAACATCACAGAAGAGTATTCCTATATTTAAAAGCAACTGCTGTAGGATATTTGGAAACCAGAGATGACTTTAGAAGACTATCGGGAATGAACTGGATTTTTTTCAGATTATATGACTGAAGAATGATAACTATGGAAGGCACTTTTGCAGTTTAGAAAGGGTTAAGGAATGCCAAGCCCAGCCCCCCTCGCTTCCCTGGGTGTAAACAGAGGAGCCTCAGCCTATCATGTCTGATTGCTGTTATGTGCTTGAGGAGAAAGCCAGACTCTGTAACATGATACATTATAGACTGATTCAACTTGGAAACGCCGTGGTCTGCGCTTCACATCCAGACAGAAGGAGGAATCACCACCGAAAGGTGGGTGACTGAAAACCAATCCTTTTGACCTTACGGCTGAGCCAGGATAAAGTGTGATTTCTCAGATTGAGTTAAATCAGCCAAATATATTTAGATGAGCCATTTATACAGAATAGATATGTATGGAGTCTTATTTGTATGCTTTTGTATGGTGTGGTATTGAAATGGGAGGAGGCTCTGTTTCTCTTTGAATCCGTGCAAAGGCAATATTAGCATTTTAAATGAGGTGGCTTTTTAACCCCTGAGGCACCAAATTAAGGATTTAGATAAGGCAAAGGCTTAACTTTACAGATCATTCTAAATACCAGATACTTCTGCAAGTGGCTGCTATGTAACAGAGGATTTTGTTCTTGGTGTGTGTGTGTTTGTGTATTTAAATTAAAAGGCAATATGTGCATTCTGAAGACACTGTGAACTTTTATTTCTCTACATTTTATGAATGCATTTGTGTATTTAATTTTATTAGAAATAGTTTTTGCATAATTTATAGTTGAGATAGTTAAGATTCTATATATAGTTCTGCTTTGTAAGCCTTTCTGTTTCATTGGTTTAACTCTACTGCTACTCTGAAATCTACTATACTGATTACTTTAAGGAAAAACGTATAAAATACTTAGAAATATAAAATCACCTTTCCCTGAGAATACAGTACCTAGTGTATAATTTTTGTCAGCAGATTGTTTCTAGAACAAAGTCTGTGAAGAATAATGTAACTTAATAACAGAGCAAATAATGAACGTTAAACTGTGGAAAAGCAGTCTGGGTTGATTTAGAAAGAACTGTAATATTTTTACTTTAAAATGTAAGTGAGAGTTGAGATTTTTGTAAGTACCTTAAAATAAATAAAGCAGAGCTCCCTTATGGAAATATACTACTGCTGTAAACAGCCACAATTTTTGCTGCCTTTCAGTTATAGTATTAGCTGTTTCTCTTCTGTGTACCTAATGAATGATATATACAGAATACTTGGCTATGTCACAAAGTGATTTTGTATTTCTAAAGCTTAATATAATCAAATTCATTGCCTAAAGATGGTATAGTTGAAGATTTGATCCCTTTCCACTGAAGTGGAAATACTTTCAGTAATTGAAAGCAGATTCATGTCTGGAGTTGTACAAGCCAGGGTTTTCATTTTTAAAATAAACCTTTTGTTCTCCAACTTTAAATGTTTGAAGGAGCTATCCAGAAATCTGTTTGCTGTTTTTTAGAGCAGTCTTTAAGAAGAGATCAAAAAATTCTAAGAAAGGTATGTCATAAATCCAGTTTACTTAGAATTATTTTGTCTATTTCAATATATGGACATAATATTTTAGCCTTTGTATCCCTTATATTTTAGTTATCCTGTTAAATCCCGTGAGACTGAATTTGAACTGTATCTGTATACCGAACATTGATTTTTAAAGCCCTCTTAATTAGCATTCATAATTTTAATAGATTCACTGAACTTCAGAATTTTTTGGCTTATCCCATTTGCTGCTTCTGATAAGACAGTTTGATTATTAAACAAAACCCCCTAAACTTTGAAGGTTTGAAGGGATACTGATCTACTTCAGCAAACAAACCTGACACTTTGCAGTGATAGCTGCTCTTTGCTAACTTTGTTTCTGTTTTCTGGGCATGACTGTAAAAAGCTTTAGGAATCCTTGCAGACATTTCAGCATTAGAGAGATAAATTTAGGATATGAACTGTCAAGCCCTTCAGACAAAGACTGATTTGCTCTCAGTCTGTTAGCAGCTTTGAAGATAGAGAACAATAGAGTGAAAGAAGGGAATCAATCATCTTCCCTCATCAGGCCTTGTAATCTAAAGAATAAATTGACTAAAATTAAGTGGAAAAAAGTTACCAAAGATGGCAAGATCCCTCTATCCAACAGTAAGTGTATAAACTGCATAAGAGATTTGAGAAATTGGTTTTCTGATGTGTGAGTTTTGTATTGTGATTTTCATGGGCTATCATTAAGATGTGAATGAGTAAATTTGCATATTTGTACTAATGTGCTAATTTTATTTTTTCTTAAAAGTATTTGATGGACCATATCATTTAGTTATTGCATGGTTTTCTTCTCTCTCCTTGATAGTCAAATAATTTAATCTCTCTCAAATAAGTACAAATAAAGGGAATAACATTCGAATACAAATTGGATAAAAGTGTGAACATTAACAGAAAAATTAGCTTAACCTTCTTCTGTGGAATTAATGTTAAAAATATCAGGCAAAGCTTTAACTTCTGGTTGAAATGTTACTAAATTTTTGATAAATTTGGTCCATGTTTCCGTGTAATTAGTAGCCTAAGGTGTGGCACAGCACAATCATCTCTTACAAGGACTGACAGAAAAGCTACATTGCAATTTATTGCAAAAACGTCGCTAAAGATTTAAACATGTTTTTGAGTTCTTGATTTACTGTTAAAGAGTTTTTACGTCCTTACCTTTTTTTTTACAGAGCACTGAGGGCACGTGATCTGAAGTAATACATTCCATTTTGTATGGAATGCATTTCTTTCAGAAGGAAGAAAAGTAGCACAGTAGTAGCTGTCTAGATACAGTGATTTTGATTATTAATGCTATGAGGCAGATTAAAATGCTGTATTCCAGGTATTCATTCCTTTTAAAGGTCCGCAAGAAAAACATTGCTAAGCACTCATCATCACTATTGCAAGTCACAAAAAATGACCCAGGTTTAAAAACCTGTTCTAAACTGTATTCTTTCATTTGTTAAAGTGTATTTAAAAAGATCATGCAATACAAAGTATATTTAACAAGAATCATGCAATTAGTGAAAAAAGTCTATTTTAATTTCTGATCAGCAATTAAAGGATCAGGCTTCTGAATTTCACATCTTTGTTTTGATAACTTGTTTTGCTTCACAGTTTGAACTAGACAAGGGTGAATAAAGATTTTAACAAGTAACTTTACTGAAAATTAGGTATTAATGCTAAATACACAAAAAATGATACCTGGCTTTAATTTATTCTGAACTACAGTTTTTGTCCTAACTTCCCCCCATCTGTGCAGATTTAATTGCAGAGTATTCCATTATAAATACTATTATAAACTTTACTTCCTATGTGATTGTAAGACTTTTCTTAGGAATAATTATATAAATTAAATTACGATAGCACTGTGGATATTATGCATTTAGAGACATGTTAGAGGCCTGATCCTGTGAACATTAAAGCTCCCTCAACTGCCACTGACTTCATTGAGAGTTGGTGGTGCTCAAACCTTTCAAGATTGGGCCCTAGAAGTTCTTTGCACAAAAATAAATTGTTAGAGTGAAACAAAGTAATGGGATATTATGAATATTTACACACTTTTAAAAACTAAATTATTTAACTTTGTTTCTGTTCTTCACTCATTCAGTATAAACAGATGTACTAAAATACGCTATTCTCTTTTAGAAAACTTTCTGTGTAATGATGGAATAGGTTGCAGAGACATTTTATAAATGATACACAAACACGGGGATGGATTGTTTTTTTAATAAATTCTGTCCAGAATTGTAAATGCAATACTACAGCATAGATTTAATGTTCATTAGAAGCAACATTAAACTCTCTAGTCCTCTTCAGGGACTAGCTGAAGCGACTGTTTAGCTAAACTTGTAACTATTGTTTTTATGTTCATGTTTAAACCATTATCGAGGGGATGCCTGATGACCCAGTTCTTTCAAAATGTTTTTGATAGCAGCCACCGCCTACTCCAAATAGTCATAGACACAGGCTGTACAATATCCCAGGGGGTGTATATTGAAATAGGGGGTTATAACTTTCAATCCAGTTTATGGAAATAAGGTTAGTTATGGCCTGTTGATGTGTGCAGCAGATCAAAAGCCTTTAAGTAGAGAAATCAGATTAATCATTACAAGATTTAAGTATTTTACTATATGCAAGTTATAGCAGTAATATATAAATGATTTTTGTTTATAATTTGTAAAATGTCTTCATGCTCTAATTACACTTCTAAAAAGTACAAATAACACATTTTCCCTTCATCCCAAAATTTAAGGTTAGTGAAGATTTAAAGTAGAACATGTTCAGAGTTAAAGTAATTGGACTGAATAACAAAGAGTGTTTGACAAGAAATTTCACAGGATAACTGAACTTTTACAAAACAATTTATTGTTTGATCATTCAAATAACAAATGTCAGCCAAAATAAGCAAAAGTAATGATGATTGTAATTTGTAAAGATCTGAACATGGATTACATTTAAATATATTTAATATGCAGTTTCATTGTTTTAAGTTTAATCTATTTTCAGAAGCTAAAGGACAGCTATCTTGGTAATGGCAATTTAATTGTACTAGCTTTACCTTTCTGATAAGTAACTTTTCTGCCTGTTTCCAGCTAATGCAGAAGATGCAAGCTTAATAATGGAAAGAATGTTTTGATGCCTAGGAGGCCCCGGGTTACCTAATAAAAAGGGCTTATGTGTTCCACGCTAGTTGGAAATAACATTTCTGATTTGGCATGTTCCTGCATTCTTAATGACCAGTTTCAGTGGTCTTCAGTTATAGTCTGATTACTGTGCTTGTTCATAGTAAAGAGCAGCAATATCTTATAGACTGCTTTAAGACGCTAGAGTTTATGAATGAAAATTAAAGAAAACACAAGCATTATTGTACATAAAAAGTATTTGGGTATTTCTTAATATCATACAAACGTATTTTTTTTAAGATTTAGTTTAAGTTCAAAAGTCATTCTACTGCTTATTTTTATTTTTATTAAAGTAGTTCAATTTGCATCTCAAGTATAGTATTTACTGACAATGCAAATAGAAATAGATTTTTTCTTAATACTAAAATGAATTCTTAATGTTCAACCACAATTACTAACTTTAAAAAATAATTTAAACTGCTTATGAAATGTTCAAATCTGCAGAAATTTCAGTCAGAGTTGCTAAATGTTAATTTTTGCAGAAGATATTTTCCTCTAAATCATAAATTATGTCTAAGGAAAAACTGTCTAGGGAGCTGTCAAAAGTAGTCTGGAACACTTTTTATGCCTTTTCTTTTAAATAAAACAAAATTGCCTTATATAGCATTGTTACCCTTTTATAATTATTTAACTATTATTTCATTTTAACCTCTGCTTAAATGTTGTAGGTTAGTGCAATAGACACCTGGCTGTGCTCTTAAAAGTTTATTTGTCTTTCAATTCCTGTGATAGTAGGGGGCAGTACATCTCCTTAATTATCTTTGTTCAGGGAAATGCTGAAAGGATAGGGTAGTTAAACAAGGCCATTTGGATTTGTGATAAGGTCGAAGTCAGATGCAAGGAAAGTGGTTAAATGCATTACCATCTTATTGAGTACATCATCAGTAAAGTGACCTTGATGGAGGTGGAAAAAGCCATTTGGCTATTTTATGACAGCCGCCTCTCTGCCTGCTTTATCACTGCCAGAGAATACTTCATATAGCTTTATCATACTCTCCTTTTTTGTTTTGAAACCTGATTTCTCTTGATTGTAGATAATCAGTGAACATTGAAATGGACCTTACTGATGATGGTAGATTTTAGTACTTAAGGGTTTATCCCATAACTTGAAATGTTCCTTCATTAAATGTTAAGGTAACCTGGCTCGCTGACCATTCTATATTTGCTTTTAAGGATCATTTAATGATGATGATTAGTTTCTGTGAGAGGGAACTGCTATTCTGCTACTTTTCAAATTGTTTTAAAGCTATTAGGAGGAAAGGGTTGCCAACTTCAGTTTGAGCAGCAGGGATAGTGTTTGTTTTAACAAGTGCGTAAGTATGGTTATTCAAGTCAAACTGGTTCTATGGCTGTTCTAGCTTCAGTGAACCCTTTAAGGGGGAGAAACAAAAACTTTAGTGAAACAAAACCTAACACTATATTCTTAAACTATAGTATTTTCTGCTTTGGGGGCTGCTCCTGCAAGTTGCTGAATGCCTGCTGTAAGCACGCGCAGCTCCCAGTAGTTACAGAGGGAATTTTATGGTGCACTTCACCTTGCAGGACTGGACACGTTGACTGTTTGGACAGTTATTCTAAAATTTAATCAGACAGATCACAGGAACCAATCTTCTTTGAAACTGCCATTATTTCACTCAGATGTGTCATCCTGCTTTTGCTAGGCATCGTGGCACTCTATGATGGATTGTGGGGGGAAAAATAATTTATTTTGATATACTGGCTTTGAAAAGACTCCTGTGCTAGTAGTAACTTTTGCAGGGACCTTTTGCAAAGATGTCAGAATAGTGATCAAGGAGACTTTAAAATAGTTGCAAAAATTACAGGAGGCAGACCACACTAAGAAAACTGCATCCAGTTTACAGGACCTCAAGGTATAGATTAATTGGATGCAATTGATAGAAGACAATAAAAAATTATTAAGAGGCTGGAGGGAATAATGTATAAGAAAAGATTAAAAGAATATGTATAGCTTGGCTAAATGACAACTAAGCAAGAATAAGACAGTCTACAATTTTAAAGAATATGTAGAGTAAAATGGTATAATTAGCAATAATATAATGAAATTGAGGAAAGAAAACTATAGGCTTAATAGCAGGAGTCATTTTGTAACAGTAACAGCCTTGAAGCTATGGAAAAGTCTTTCAATGGAATTGATAGAAGTCCCATTGCTTGAGACATTTAAAATTACTGCCTGTACTGGCCAGAGAACGGAGCATGATCAGCTCAAAGTTTTACATCTCTAACTTCTACTATTCCATGGAATGTAGGCTTTTTTGAAGATCACTTCCATGGTCTGACTGACAGTGGTACAGACAAAAGGTGAGCTCCCTCTCAGGAGAGCAGTTTCAAGGAGGAGGACTACCGGATGGAGATAGGTTTTGTTCTCTCTTCTTACCCAACAAACTCCCTTCTCCTGCATTCTTCCATCAGGCTTCATAGATTCCAAGTTCAGAAGGGACTATTATGGTAATCTAGTCTGACCTTCTGTATAATACAGGTCATAGAACTTCTCAAAAGTAATTTCTGTTAGAACGAGAGCATATCTTTTAAAAACCTTCTGCCCTTCCCCCATCATTCACGTCCCCTCAGAAGAGAGGCTTTTCTTCTCCCCATCTAAAGAATTCATAATGAGTCTTCTCTCTATTTACTTTCTCTTGCTCAGTCCTATCCTGGAACTTCTCTGCTGCCATATATGGCAGGAGGATCTATATGTCTCTCCACATTTCCCTTTGGACAAGTAGAGACTGATTGTGAAACTGTGGTTCTGCCGTCTTCCTCTTCCAAACTCACTACTTCACAAGAGAATCCCAAGAGGATCTTCTCAGACAAATGGGCCTGTCTGGTGACTTTTATCACATTGATGCTCAAAAACTCCCCCACTGTGCTAAGGATACCTGACAAGGTGACGGTCCTTATGATGGAGGGGCTTTAACTGTTCATCAACAAGTGGGACAGGATCACCTTCAACATCTGAGTCCTCTACGTAGTCAAGGAGGAATGCTTCATAAAATTCGTCTTTCTTCCCCGTCTTCATCTGTGTTTATCCATTATTCCTCACCCTCTCTCCCCTTAATTTGTGCTCTGTTATCTAATAGACATCACCCTTGTTCCAGCAGATGAATTGTAGTTAAAATATTTTACAGTTATAAACACATGTGGTCTGTGAAGTATCCTGGACCTGAAATGGCTGCATTACTATGCAAAATGGGAGAAATTCAAAGTGGATTCCCTTTGGTCAACAATAGTGCTATTGCCTTGGGACTTCATGGTCCAATTGTGTAGTCCCACAAAGTTCCTCAGGTTCACAATCAACCATCTATATTTTCAGTATCGGGCCCATCTGTTTGGTCAAGCATCTCTATCAATGACTGTTACAATGATTATGATTGTAATTTCAGCAGCCCTTTGTCAGGACAGGACATGTGTGATTGCTTACCTAGACTACATCCAGAAAAATTATCAAGCCACAGCAACTCTTCCATATTCTGGGAATTACTGAGAATGGAGTCAAGGGTTCTCTGATGCTCTCATAACAGATGCCTATTCGAATCAGTGTCCCAAATTGGCCAAAAAAGCCCTATAGTTTACAGACCTGCTCTGGTAGTCCCAAGACCTTAATCTTTCATTTCTGAAAGAAACTGATCTTCTCCAACAGGGTCTTGTCCTGCAACCTTCACCTCCTCCTCAGCTCAAAGGCTTGATTCATAACTAAAGAAACTGGCCTTTTAAGACAAAGTCCTAACCATTCTCCCTCATTTGTGTGCAATTTGTTTGGTCCTTTTTCTCCACTTAATGCATATCTGTCTGTTTACCAAAAAGTATCCCTCCCAGTCATCTTTCATTTCCTCCAGGCCTGTTTTGTTAAGAGTCTAGCAATTGAATACCTCTGGGTTCAGACTTTCCGTCTTTAATTCCCTTCAGGGTCAAGGAAATAGATTTTGTCAACAAGTTTCATGTCTCAATGCTTAGATTTTGCAAAGTTGTAGGTTACCCAAGACTTCTTGCTAGGTCTCTTGGCTCTCTTTGGAGTTTCAGTTTTGTGTTTAAAAATGTTTTATGTTTAAATCCCTGTGAACTCCTGAAAATTGTGCCTCTTTTTATTCTCTCCTGGAAGATCGCCTTTTCTGGTGGTTGTAAGCTCTGTTCACAGAGTGGGGGAGGTAGCTGTACTTGCTTGTGACCCATCTTACATACTTTTTCAGAAAGAAAAGGTGATCCTACATACCATTTCCTTCCAAAAATTAATGTCAGACTTGCACCTAAGTAAAGAGATTTCTGTGTGTAATTTCTGTCCCTATCCCAAGGTAAGAGAAGGATTCTAAGGCAGTCCTTATACATCTATAGAGATAATGAAATTGATCTTCTACTCCAAGGAATTTAAGAAATCCTATTCCCTTTTCATCTTACTTGAAGTCCCCAAGAGCCTCAGTATTTCAGCACTCTAACCCTAACCTTTTCCTCCAGACAGAGTCTCATGGCCTTGCAGGCCTATTGTATTAGGGCAGTTGGTACATCATGGTTACCAAAGGAGGAAGTCTTAGTGAGTGAGTTGTGTTGGGTTGCCACTTACCATTCTGTGGACACCTTCAAGCGCTCCTACCTGGATTTGGTCTCATTGGCTGATGTAGCATTTGGATGATACTTCCGGCTGTGTTTCCTCAGCAACCCTGGATTGCTGCTCTCAGAAAAAAGAATCTATTACTTATTCACTATTTTTTGTTTTTTGCCTTTCACTGGCTTACATTCCCTCCTCAGCCCAGCTCTGAGCTTTTCTTATGTAGCTTTGGGCTACCACAGATTAGTTCCATTCATCTGCACCTGTAGCAGTCACACCATGTGAAAAAAATATCAAACCTATCAACTGTTTTTCATGTGGTGAGCATTGTTTAAGATACCCACTCACACCCTTTATCAGGCTTGGCCTAGGTGACTGTAGTTAGGAAGTTAGGTCAGACTAAGCTGTTACCTCATTAGAAGTCCTCAGCTCTGCCTGCCCTAATCTTACAAGTGAGTGGACTGTGAGGGGACATGTCCCCCTCCCACTGACAGAAAGGCTAAGAGTATTCCAGCTCTGAGGCAGTACCAGTTAGACTCACTTGCAGAACATGCTTGGAGAAGGGGAGCTTAAAAAGGGGTAGCTGGCTACTGCAAAAAGGGGGAACTTTGCCCAGGAAGAGAGGCTGCTAGGGATCACCTCTGAGCTCCAGTAGCAAGGGGATCCCAGCCCAGAGTAGTGGTTGGCATTTCCTTCCTCTCCTGCCTTGTTTGGGAGCATACTAACACTGCAAGACAGATATGGGTGTGGGGCCCTGGAAGGCTGCTCTCAGTCAACAACTGGTGGTGAGACCTGGGGAATGCTTTAGCAAAGCTGTTGATACGGTCTCCCACAGTATTCTTGCTGGCAAGTTAAAGTATGGGCTGGATGAATGGACTATAAGGTGGATAGAAAGCAGGCTACATAGTCGGGCTCAATGTGTAGTGATCAATGGCTTCATGTCTAGCTGGCAGCCGGTATCAAGCGGAGTGCCCCAAGAGTTGGTCGTGGGACCAGTTTTGTTCAATATCTTCATTAATGATCTGGAGGATGGCGTGGACTGCACCCTCAGCAAGTTTGCAGATGACACTAAACTGAGAGGAGTGGTAGATATGCTGGAAGGTAGGGATAGGATACGAGGGACCTAGACAAATTAGAAGATTGGGCCAAAAGAAATATGATGAGGTTCAACAAGGACAAGTGCAGAGTTCTGCACTTAGGACAGAAGAATCTCATGCACTGCTTCAGACTAGGGACCGAATGGCTAGGCCGCAGTTCTGCAGAAAAGGACCTAGGGGTTACAGAGGATGAGAAGCTGGATATTAATTAACATTGTGCCCTTATTGCCAAGAAGGCAAATGGCATTTTGGACTGTATAAGTAGGGACATTGCCAGCAGATTGAGGGATGTGATCATTCCCTTTTATTCGGTATTGATGAGGCCTCATCTGGCGTACTGTGTCCAGTTTTGGGCCGCATGGTACAAGAAGGATGTGGAAAAATTGGAAAGAATCCAGCGGAGGGCAACGCAAATGATGAGGGGACTGGAGCACATGACTTATGAGGAGAGGCTGAGGGAACTGGGATTGTTTAGTCTGCAGAAGAGAAGAATGAGGGGGAAATTGATAGCTGCTTTCAACCACCTGAAAGGGGGTTCCAAAGAGGATGGATCTAGACTGTTCTCAGTGGTACCAGATGACAGGACAAGGAGTAATGGTCTCAAGCTGCAGTGGGGGAGGTCTAGGTTGGATATTAGGAAGCACTATTTCACTAGGAGGGTGGTAAAGCACTGGAATGAGTTACCTAGGGAGGTGATGGAATCTCCTTCCTTAGAGGTTTTTTAAGGTCAGGCTTGACAAAGCCCTGGCTGGGATGATTTAGTTGGGGATTGGTCCTGCTTTGATCAGGGGGTTGGACTAGATGACCTTCTGAGGTCCCTTCCAACCCTGATATTCTAGGATTCTAATGCCGCCAGGAGCTAGAAGTTACTGGACTCAAAAGGGATCCCTGGGAGTGAATTGAACTTTCTGGGAGCAGTGAGATTACCCAGGGGCAAGGTACTGAAAGAAACTATAGCTAAGTCTGGGCTGTGGGTCAGCTGACTACATGGAGTTGGACTCTTCCTGCCCTGATTAACAAAGGATGGGAGCATGAAGCCCTACACCTGATACAATGCTTTGAGACAGAAACAGATTTTTGTGAGGGGGCTTCCACTGAGATGGGCTCTGAGAACTGGTGTAAGTGGCAACTACAGCAGACCAACGAGCAACAGCAATTCCAGAAGCAAATGTTAGACAGCCGTGGATGGCCCAGCAGTTGGCTCAAACAGTGCAGCCGCAGCAACTGCTGAAGGAGATTGTCTCCTGGTAGCAATAACTCCAGTGAAACTTTCTGCAGCAGTTGAGACCCCCAGCCACTGCACATTCGCAGGTTGAGCTCTGCCACCTGTGTCAGTGATGTTAACTAAGATGGGCCTGGATGACAATCTGGAGGGATTCCTCATCACCTTCAGGAGGGTGGTGCCGGCCTCTGAATGGTCTCCATGGCATTGGGCTTTAGTTTTTGCTCCAGACCTGGTCTGCCATAACCTTAATCCGAAGCAAGCTTGAGACTACAATTGGATGAAGGTTGCTATTTTAGATTACCTGCTTATAAGTGAAGATAGAAATTGGCAGCACTTTAGAGCAGGGACATAACCCAAGGAGGTATGAGCCTAGGTAGTAGCGCAACAATTGAAAGAGCAGCGCTGCCAGTGGCTCCCCCTGCAAAGTTTTGATGGTCCCACTATGGGTCCAACAGAAGGAGGTACTGAGACGTGTTGACTGGAGGTGTACCCAGACAGTGACACAAGCTGCCTTGGAGAGTGAGATGATCAGCCCCGAGGGGACAATTTGCTTGCAGCATATACATGGAGACGTAAAGCCTTACCCAGTAAGTCACTGGAACTGAGGATGGGGACCCACACTGATTCAATTACCGTACTGCTAGCTAGTAAATAAACCTACTCTGTGATTAATTCACCAAGATCGGCCCTCCTCCTGGCAGATTGTTAACATAATGACCAGTCCTCAAGCTGAGCTCAGTGACAAGGCCTGGCTGGTTGACACGTGAACCTAAGACCTTGAGAAAGGAATGTCCTGGGGACCAGGACTGACCAGGGAGATGCTTGAGTGGATGGCACTTGCAGGGGATCTCCAGCCCCTAATGCAAGGGGGAAGCATCATCCAAGAACAGTGTGACAGATGTTCCTATGAACAAGCAGTGTCTGTGAACAGGGAGGCAGCGGACCTCCAGCACCTGAGACAGTAGCCCCACTTTGTGCTGAACGGCTGAATAGAGTGGAATGGAACCTGCAGTGAGGGGTAACAAGAATTTGTTTATTGGTACTCCATGATTACCAGCAAGTTGTATTGCAGCTGACACATGAAATTCACTGTGCAGGGCATCTAGGGTGGGAGAAAACTCTTGACCACTTACTGACTTGCTTTTTCTGGCCAGTGTTGCATCCTGAGGCAACTGGTTAGGGAGAATCTTACCAAAGTGTAAGCTGGCCATGATAAAACTGACTCTCTTGGGATATCAGGTAGTGGATGCCTTGTGAAAACTGTTAGGCAAGGTCTGTGCTTTAAACCCATGCCTCAGGCCCTAAAGAAGGAGGCAGATCCACTGCCTCCTGAGCCTGGAGGAATAATATTACCAGTTCATCCCCAACTTCGCATCAATCACAGCTCTTTTGACCTATGAGCTAAAAGGAGAAGACAATGAGGAGGTCCAGTGGGATGACTGGTGTGATGAAGCATTTAATACCCTGACTGAGCCAGGTGCCAGTCCTCGCCAACCCAGACTTCACCTAGAAGTTTATTATTCATACAGATGCTTCTGACATCGCCCTGGGAGCAGTGCTTTCCCAGGACTTCAGGAGAGAAGGGCACCCAAACTTATATTTAAGTAGGAAGTTGTTCTCTAGGGAGAGATAGTATTCAATTATTGAGAGGGAAGCACTGGCTATCAAGAGGGCTGTGGACTCCTTCAGATATTACCTGCTGGGTAGTCTCTTTTCCCAAATCACAGATCACATGCCCCTGTGGTGACTACACTCTATGAAGAACTTAAACCTCTGTGCTGGTATCTAGCAGTCCAACTCTATTGCTTCCAGATGCAGCACTGAGCAGGGACAGACTATGCAAATGCAGATTTTTTTTTCTCCTGGTAGATTGGAACTAGGGAGATGCTTGAGCAGGAAGTCTTTCTGGTCTCGAGTGGGTGGGAGTATGTGACAGTACATGCACCCATCACACTAATAGAGAGGCTAATGAGCATTCCTGCACTCAGGTGGTTTTAATTAAGTACACAATCAGAATGTGCACCATCTGGAGAAAGGGACCTTAAAGTGAAGCTGGCTTCTGAAAGCTGTGGGAAGTTTGCCCAGGAGGAGAGGCTGCTAGGAGACCGCCAATGAGCTCCAGTAGTGAGGGGAGCCCAGCCTGAGGTAATGGCTGGTATTTCATCCAATCTCCACCCATAGTGGGGACAGACCGACACTGCAAGAATGATATGGGCAAGGGGCCTTGGATGGCTGCTCTCAGTCAACAACTGGTGGCAAGAGCTGGGGAATGCTGCCACGGACTAAAGGAAATTGGACTCAGAAAGGACCACTGAGAGTAAATTGAACTCTTGCCCAAAACAGTGAGATTTCCCATGGCCAAGAGAGTGAAAGAGACTATGGCCAAGCCCAGGCTGAGGGTCAGCTGACTACATGGAGTTTGGCTCCCTGTGCTGGGAACGTGCCCCTTTATAACTGAGTATGCAAATGATTAACAGGTAAGAAATGAGTTTTTGAAATGTTTATTATATCTCTACAGTATGATCTGGTTAGCACAACTCATACCAGATTCTGCTCTTTGATTTTCATGTCTCCTTGTGTGCAGATTTAGCTGCTGGTGGAGTTTCTAGCCGTGTGCTTGTGCCAAACATGGTCACTATGCTCAATTTGATGACATATCTCTATTTGTTTAGATGTAATGCGATAACTTTTGGACATCAGATCCAGTCACTTCCAAAATTTCAGGGAAGATATGTATAGGCAGAACATTCTTGATTTGGGTGAAAATCAAAGAACTGGAAAAATCACACACTTAAAAAGTTGCTGCTTGCTGAGAGCCAAATAACAGCTGCAGGGTAGAAGCACAGCCAGTGGGGGAGGCAAAGGGAGAGGAGAAAGAAGGAAGCTTCTTCCTTCCTGCCTCCCCAAAGCCAGCTCCATGATCAGGGTTAGGGTGCCCAGACAGCAAGTGTGAAAAATCAGGATGGGGGTGGGAGGTAATAGGAGCCTATATAAGAAAAAGCCCCCAAAATCGGGACTGTCTCTATAAAATTGGGACATCTGGTTACCCTAGTCGGGGCAGAGGAAGAGAGAGAGGGCACCAGCCTTGCCCCCATTACTTCCAATCCTTGGGAAAGAAAGGAGAGAGAAGAAAGGGGCAAGATACTGAGCTCCTGGCATGGTGAGAATAGGGGGACATACAGAGTCCCTGGCATGGGGTGGGCAGAAGGGAATAGAGGGCACACAGAGCCCATGCCATGGGGAAGAGATTGGGGCACCCTAGCATGGCGGGCTGCGGGGGGGGAGACTCAGCCTGGTATAGAGAGAATGGAGGTACAAATACTTCCTGGCATGGGGGTACTATGGGGTAATGCTGATATGGGCAGAGTGGGAAATGGGGGGCACACTCATCCACTTGAACCAGGTCTGTGATTGATGGTAGCCATTGACACTTTCAGCCCTAACAACACAAGCCTAATTATTTACATAGTGTTTTCAATCAGGAGTTTTTTCACATGCCAACCCAGTCAGTTTTACTCCCATCCAAATGTCCTTGGAGCTTTCCTCTCATTGCCTGATTTCTTTTTAGCCAACCAGTAGAGGCCACTTTTACTGGGCTTTGGAGACAGACCTATTGTTTCGGAGGAATCTGATACTTGACGCATACATTGCCCATTCCATTCTGATGGGGACTTCATTACTGCCATAGTTCTTCCAGCCTCAGCTTCTACAGCTACATTCTCAGCTTCAGGTGTCAGCAAAGCTAGGATTTCAGCTCCTGCTTCCTTCTCAGATGGGTTCTTAAACCTGAAAAGCCAATTTCAATTAAAAAATGGATAACACATAGTGCTTGACCTACATGAGCAACAAAATGTACAATTCTCTCTTATCTACTGATTATTACCAATTCACATATCCAAATAATGACTCTTCTAATTGAAATGGAAATATAGCCCATGAAACAGTTAAAATAAATTATTACAACCTGTATTAAAGTAATTTGTATTAAGATAAACTTGAGTTATTAAATTAAGGTTTTTACTAAATATTGAAATTAATATCAGTACTTTTTTGTCACACGTGGATGTGTGTTCACATGTGGAATGTGTGTAATCCATTTATTAGTTTATAGAACCAAAGTTCTTCAGGAAATAAGTGCTAGATTTTGCATTTGGATATCTGATTTAGCTGAAAGATGTGTAAATGTTCCCATTTGGCTACAACTCTGCGGAGGCTGAGATCACAAATAATTCCTTTCAAAAGTCAGTTATAACTGATGCTTACTAAATTGGCTCAAGATCTGCCTGTGTCAGCCAAGTGGCCCAGGGAGTATTTTGTTTTTGAGCAAACGACATACCTTTTTGGAGATCTACTTTCACAGCGTTTAAAGAGAATGAAGTATATATGAATGTGGAGGTCCACATTTTGCAGAAAGACAGAGTATTAACAGATTCTGGCTTGGGGGTGGGGCCTTGAGGGCTGAAGAGCTGCAGCCAGGCCATGGTAAGATCCTCTCAGGCAGCTGTGTGGAGCTGCGGATCCTCCATGTGCCCTGGTCAGGGGGGCCAGAAGGATGGGGAAGTGGGATGGGGGCTGCTCTTGGGGCCCCCCATCCTGGGCAGTTGAGGGTCTGCAGTTCCCCACAACTCCCCTGGGCTCCAGCTTCCTGCCTGGTCAGGGGCAGGGTCTCGGGGAAGAGGAGGTGCAGGGAGCCAGGGCTGTGAGCCAGGAGCCAGGGCTGTGGTTAGGCCCATCCACTTTCAAAAGTGGGAGGGCCATGGTACCTTGCCCCCTGCTCTCTTTCCGGTGCCTGTGATTGACACAATACTGCTATTTTGGAAACGGTGTCTTTTTTGTGTGGGGAAAAAATAGTGCAGTTAACCCAGTGCTTCTGTCCATATAGGGTGGGAATTTAAAATGTGGTTGTCATGTTAAAACTTTCTTTGACATCAGTGAGAGGAGCATTAGGCCAGTGCTGAACACTTATGAAAATCATACGTTAAGTTCTTGGAATAACATAATTTTTTCTCTGAAAATACCCACTGAGAATAATTGAATTTTGTATAGTATCCGTGGTACGGTTAATAAAAGAAAAAAAGAAAAGTAGCTACACTACTCCACATGCTGTACTTGAGAACATTTACGTTCTTTACTAATACACTGTGTATATACTATTAATTGATTTATAGATTCTTGGATTATAAGGCCAGAAGAGACAATTTTGATCTAGTTTTACCTCCTCCATAACACAGGCTATAGGCTTCCCTGAATTAATTCTTGTTTGAACAAGAGCACGTGTTTTAGAAAAACATCCAATCTCGATTTTAAAATGTCCAATGATGGAGAATCCACCACAACCATTGGTCTGTTGTTCCAATGGCTAATTACCTTCATTGTTAAGACTTTGCAACTTATTTCTAGTCTGAATTTGTCTAGCTTCAACTCGTAGCCATTGAATCCTTTTACAACTTTGTCCTGCTGCATTGAAAAGCCCTCTACTAGCAAACTTCCGTTTCCCATGCACGTATTTACAGACTGATATCAAGTCACCCCTTTGACTGATATGATAAATAGATTGAGCGCCTTCAATCTATCCTATAAGGCACATTTTTCAATCCTTTAGTTGTTCTGAAGACTCTGCTCTGAACCCTCTCCAGTTTATCTACAACCTTCTTGAATTGTGGATAACAGAACTGGACACAGTATTCAAGTAGCAGTTGCACCAGTGCCAAATACACAAGTAATATAACCTCCCTACTCCAACTTGATATTTTCCTCTTTATACATCCAGACATACCATTAGCCTATTTGGTGACAGAATTGCACTCGGAGCTCATGTTCAGCTGATTATCCTTCATAATCCTGAAGTCCTTCTTAGAGTTGCTGCTTTTCTGTCTTGTAAATAGGGCCAACATTTTTTGTTCCTAGATGTATGGCTTTACATTTGGCCTTATTAAACCACATATTGCTTGTGCACCAGCTGACAGAGTGATCCGAATCACTTACTATCAGTGACCTGTCCTCTTTATTATTAATCACTCCTCCCAGTTTTAGTGTCATCTGCAAACTTGATCTGTAATGATTTTATGTTTTCTTCCAGGTCACTGATAAAAATGTTGAGTAGCAAAGGGCCAGCAACTGATCCCTGAAGGATCCTGCAAGACACAGGATGAAATCCTAAACCTATTAAAGTCAAAGATGGAGTTTTTTATTTCAGTGGGGTCAGGATTTCAGCTGTAGTATTTTGCTTACATTAAAACATACACATTTTATTATGTTACATAGACAGACATATTTATGTGTGTGTGTGTATGTCTTAAATAATTATAATAAAAAGTATATGTTGCAATTTAAACAAAGTATTCTATTGGCAAATCCAAATCATAGTATTCCGTGTATTATGTAAATTAGATCTATCTATATATTTTCAGAGATGATATTCTTGCCACTTTTTCTGCAACTGTATATACCTGAAAACCTACTATATACCTACTGTAAACTAGTCTTTGTATGCCAGATGGAATATTTGAAAGTAATTTTATATACAAAATTTTGCAAGGTAGGGGTACTTTCCTCCTTCACTCTGCATCTTTGATTCAAGTGAGTTTCATGGCCTCTGTTTGGTGTACACAGATTAGTACACATTAATACAAGGTGCTATATGTTCATCTAAAGTTCTAAAAAAATTGTATATAATGAATTATTTGAGAAACAATATGTGATTATGTAATTAAAGAATGTATCATAATGTTTGTGTGGTTGCGGACAGAGTTCAAGTTTCTTATGCAACCTTAACTTTTGCATTTCCCCAATTTTAATTACTTAAAACATACCACCTGAATATCCTTTTAATTTAGTGAGTTTGGGTTTCATTTTATTTTGTTCTTGATGGATTGATTATTCCTATTTACAGATAAGAGTAAATCGGAGAAGTTAAGAAATCTGTTGAAGGTCACAGAGGTGATTGAGCCATGATTAGATATTTAAACCTCTAACTGTTACTCCAGTGCCTAGGGCATTAGAACAAAAGACTGAGTACCCAAACAAATCTATGATTAGAATAGTTAACAATCAAAAGAATATTTGAGGCTACAAAAAGACCCTCTAATTTTCACCTTTTTAAGAGGAAAATTTGCATACAAGCTGTGTCTAGAATATCAAGTTTCAGCCAGATGTGAATTAAAACTACTAATTTATGAATGCTTGAAAAAACGAGTTTATAATAGAAATGACAATTCCAGTGTAGTACTGCCAGGAGCTGTTATAATAACTTAACACTGAAAATGTTATAAAAATCAGAGACTAAGCACATTTAGGTTTTCATGCTACAGAAGGAGATTATGCCAATGGGGCACATGTTTGTTTTTATAGACAAATTCTACGCAATAAGTCACAACTCTACAGCAGTAGCAGGTTTTTACATGCCTATTATAGTAATTTATTTTTAAAGCAATATCGCATCTAAAAACAAGTCTCTTTCTTCTGAAACAGAATTAAAGAATTTCAAAAACCTTTATGTAGCTTTATCAGTGACAACTACAAGCCTAAGTACCATCTACTGAAGTACTGGAGTAGGACTCTATGATACAGTTACACAATCTTATGTTTGTACTTAATACGTTTTCTACTGCTACATTTGCGCTTCCTCCTTCACAGTTCAATAACTCTTGAAAACAAAATGAAACAGATTTTTTTATGCATTATGGTGATGCATTAATTACATGTAGCATGTAATTGTATGGTCAGCTTTAAGAATAGTTTTCCTATTTATTCTGTCAAAGCTTTTGGAATGAGAGAAAAAAACCATTGTAAGAGCTCTATCTGTTGAACAACGGCTTCCTCTACGGTCTTTTGTCCACAGTAATTGATTGCAAGCATTCAAACACAACCTTTTTCTCTCAGAAAACACGTTAGTTAAAAAAGGATTTTGAACATTATTTGTTAGAAACAAGATGAGAAAATATTTTGAATCTTTCTATTCATATTAGTGAAAGTGGTATTTTAAAATCATTCTTTTATCATAATATGTGAACATTAAAACATTGTCAAGGCCATTAGGCAGTAAACTGGACAGGAAAAAGCACAGACAATAATTTTAGTGGAGGACAGTAGGCCGTCACTGGATTAACACAACAAATCACAAAGAGGTATGCATTACAGAATGAAGGCATTAAAGCAAGAGTTCTTGCTGTCCCTAATAAAATCTTGACTAATTTAGCTATAAGGGTCCTTACAGTCCAAATGCACAAATATACTTGATCAGGAGGAGGACACAGTACAGCTATAACCTCATTCCTTGTCCTCTTTCCCATGAAGAAAACATGAACTATCATTGAGGTTCAACACTTGTCTGTGTCTGATGATGAAGTTTACATCTTTGCCCACTAAGAGAAAATACCCATTGCTAATATGAGTCAGAAAGGGGTAATAGTTTCCTTTATTCCTATCCTTGCTGTTGTGCAGTTGGCAGAGTAATTAACATAACTGAAATCTGTAGATCTCTCAGACCTGGTGAATGTTCTCCTTCCACTAAATATTGGAAATTATAGCCTGGATAACACCAAACTTTCTGGAAGGACTGGTATAAAAATGTGATTAGCCAGAAGGTTTTATTGAGTTTAACTGAAACGGAAAATTCAATGCACATTTTTTTCTCCATGTTGTAATCTTGTAAAATGAACTGTAGGATCCAGACCCTTGAATAAAACATAATTATAGTCCTAAAACTATTGACAAATGTATGAATTAAAGGTTTCTGGTATAAGTGTAGGTTAGTATAATGGTGCATTTGTCAAAATGCAAAATGATTGTTTGCATTTTTCATGCTATCCTAACTAAATATTTGTAAATTTGACACTTTATGTAAAATACAAGCAACATGTTTGTTTATAACTTAAAATGCAGATCCTAAATAGCTAGAATGACCAGCTTTCCAAAATGAAAACTTAGGACAACTGTTCTAAGAGGTTAACATCTCATATGGTTTTCATGTGAATGATAGGAATGAATGAAAGAGAAGGGTGCATGCTCTCTTTCTTCAGCTAGGCAAACCCACTGTTGCCTGTCCTACACACTCTTTTTTCTCTCTCTCCACATGCCATCATTCTGACACCCTGTAAATATCATCTGATCTCTCCACAATGTTCCATCTTCTTTAAAAGAATAGCATTATATTGCTCTGTTGTTTCTTTTAAGTCTTGTCCATATCTTAAAAAGGAAAAGGGGGAGGATGAGAAGAAAAAAGTGGAAAGACTCAAGGAATCATAACTATTATAGATGTCAAAGACCTATTAGGTTATGTGTTCCTTTTCCGTGCCAGTACAGGATTATTCCCTATGACACATTCATTAATGTTTTTTCTAGTGTAGGTCTAAACCTCTGACACTGTGGGGCTTTCACCACTTCCTTTGGGAGACCATTCCACAGACTAATATCTTCCTATTAGGAAGTTTTTTCCTGATATTCATCTTAAACTTTTCGTTTCTTAGTTTCATCTTATTTCTGCACTTATATCTCTTGGTACTATGCTGCATTCCTCTTCCTCCTTGGTGATTAAATATTTGAAAAGTTATAGACTGTTATCATGTCTCATTGCCTCTCTACTTCACCATGCTTAGTCGTCTCTTAGACAAGCTATACATATTTATCTCATTTAATCTTGCCTTGTAAGTTTCAATTTGTTGCTATCTTTCCAGTAATAAAGTGCCCAAAATTCAATGTAATAATCTATATGCGGTCATGCCAGAGTCATTTGGAAAGGAACTGCTACCTGCCTAGTCTGTGACATACTATCTTGGTATTTTCAGCTGAAAATTTCATTGACCTTTTTTGCAACTCACATTTGCAAACTCAAGTCCAATTTGCTTTCTACTATTACCCCTAGTTGTCTCTTAACATTACTCAGTTTGACTCCAAACTTGTCACTGGGTGTTTTTATTGGCATGCAATTCAAGTACACTTGAGTTAGGTTTAAGCTTAGGGGGTGGGCATGGGGCATACCACACATCCAAAGTTGCACATAAGCCTCCTTCCTTCATATGCATTTACATATGGCATTACATTCACTATGCTTTGTATTACATGTTTTGGGATTGATTGATTTATTCTGCAGGAACCAATCCCTGTACAGCATGCTCTGTCCTTGCACTGTCCGTGTTTGACTTTACTCCATCTTTATGCTTCTGACTTCTCTTGTCCATTGTTACCTTGTCCATTATAAATGGTTCCCTGGGTGTTTCCTCGTTAATTTAGCTAATACAGACATTGTTTCCAGCCTGCCAATCCATTGACATCTCTAATCCTATCATGAGGCCTCACCCATGACCAATTACTCATCTCAAACCAGGTCTGCATAGTTACTTCCTCTTTTAGATTATTAATGAGCATGTTAAGCAAGACTTCTGCTAACACAAATTCCTCCAGTACCTCATTAAATGCCTCTTTCCAATTTAATACTTTTTCATTTATTTAAGACAGTTTGTTTAAGACAGCAATACTCTGAAACCTTTCGTTTAAGCCAGTTTGCAAACTGCTTGAATTACATTTCAAGTAAGATTTTGTTCGACAAAGTATCCAGTACTTTTTAAAAAGCCCTAGGTACTATATCTTTTGCATGCCCATTGGCAAGCACACAAGCCAAGATTTGCACAGCTAATCCACACAATTTGGACCTCATTGTCCAATATGAGTCCCACCTATGGTCACCCACTGCTCAAGGTACTCCATCCAATCTCCAAGTTTAATTAATTTTCACCATAGGCGTATCTACTTTTCAGACATTTGGCAGTTGCCAGCTGGACAATGTCTTTATCAGTCAAGGATTTAAGGGGACATAGTAGCTTGAATTTTTGGAAACTAATTATTAAAAGTTCCAGTTTCTAATAGAAGCCCTTTAAATAGCTGATTCTACTCTTTTAATTTTAAAATTTCCATAAAATATTTATAAGTGGTTTTCTATTCCTCCGTTAATCTTTATAGGGGCTTTTCATCAGGGAGACATTGATTAATTTATACATGGGAAACAGTGAAACTGAGTACAAAGTGTTGTCAACTGCACAGAGGAAACAAACTGAAAAAATAGATTAAAATATTGTTTCCCACTAACTTGTTTCAGCTACATTCATTTTAGATGTAACTTGTAACAACAGTGCCAGTAGGTAAGCATATGCAGACAGAAATTTGATTTTCAAATTGTCAGTAGACCTTTAAATGAGGAGTCACCAACAGGACTAGCTATACTGGTGGTGATGGGTTGCCATTTTCGGGTTTATGTGGTTATTTTTAACACTACTGGTGCATATATTTCTTCCCTTTTCTGACATGATATAATTTTCATACAATAAAAATATTTTAAATGGGGGGGGGGATAGCAGTATTTCCACAGATTAAAACCTTTCAAATTCATCTAGTTCACATTCAATTTGTTAATGTTATGCATATTCATTAATTTAATACACTATTGTCATCTGTGTAAAATGATCAAATAAAATAACTCTTGGTTTTTCTAACATGTAGCAAAATAGCTGCCAAACATACATCAGACGGAGGAAATTCCTTAGTCCTTTCTCCCTTTCCAAGATCAGTGAACTTCTGGCACCTGGAGCATGATCTTCCTTTGCTCTCTCTCTGTTTGGAAATGTTCAGTGAGAAAAATATGTCTGCATTTGCAGCTAAGAGGCAATTAAGGGGTTATTTGTGAGGTAGCATTTAGTTCTTCTGATTTTAATCCAGTACCATCATTGTTCATAGTCAGTCAGACACAAAACAAGGCCCCTGCTGCCTGAATTATCCTCTTGGGCTGTGGTCAAAACTTTCTTGTGCTGGAGGAAACATGGATTTGCAACTGGATATTCCTCTCCACTGCCAAGTCCCTTTGCCCTGGCACAGTTGCTTTCATTTTTCTCTCTCTTCTCTCTCTTTCTCTCTTCTCTCTCCTCTCCTTCCCCCAGTCTCTACTTGTTTTTGGTGTTTTGGTATGTGGTTGGCGACACTGAAGGGCCACCATGGGAGAGGATAGGTAACATGATTGCTTTGATAGGAGTGTATGCCATTTTACTTTCGGCATCATCAGCGGAAGATTTTCAGTGGCTGGTGATTGTTAGATCTGGCTTCTTGTAGCTTTCCTCACCCTCACTGCTCTTCTTCTCAATTCTCTGCCTCTCCACTCCCATGATACAGCTGATCCAAACACCCAGTTTGGGAAATGCTGACCCTAATGCATGCTTATAAAGATTTAAGAGTGGTTCATTTGCTGTCTTGGTGATTGGAGGGTCTCAAATTTAGCTCTGGAATTTGTCCTTGTGTGTAAAGTTTCCAGTCTAAGAAAGCAGAAAATATAAGAGTTGAATATTTTTTCAAATATCAGATGCATATTAAATAGTTGATTCTAAAATGAAATTTGCATTTTTAAAGGAAAGCTATAAGCTATGAAATATTTTCCAATTAATAGTTTTCTGCTTGAAGGTGCCTTCATATTACGAGTATCTTTAAAGAGATACTATGCTGTTTTTAGTTAATTATGAGAACCACACCATTCGCATCATAATCAGCTAACTTTTGCCTTCCCGTTTCATCCTTCACAAAATCAGTATCTGTGGATCAGATAGCAGGAACCTGATAGAAATTTAGGCCATGTCTACATCTAAAATTTTGCAGCGCTGGTTGTTACAGCTGTATTAGTACAGCTGTATAGGGCCAGCGCTGCAGAGTGGCCACACTTACAGCAACCAGCGCTGCAAGTGGTGTTAGATGTGGCCACACTGCAGCGCTGTTGGGCGGCTTCAAGGGGGGTTCCGGGAACGCGAGAGCAAACCTGGAAAGGAGACCAGCTTCGCCGCGGTTTGCTCTCGCGTTCCCCGAACCACCCTGCAGACCGCAGGGAAGGAGACCTGCTTGCTCGGGGTTCCGGGAACGAGAGAGCAAACCGGGAAAGGAGACCAGCTTCGCTGCGGTTTGCTCTCGCGTTCCCCGAACCACCCTGCAAACCGCAGGGAAGGAGACCTGCTTGCTCGGGATTCGGGGAACGAGAGAGCAAACCGGGAAAGGAGACCAGCTTCGCTGCGGTTTGCTCTCGCGTTCCCCGAACCACCCTGCAAACCGCAGGGAAGGAGACCTGCTTGCTCGGGGTTCCGGGAACGAGAGAGCAAACCGGGAAAGGAGACCAGCTTCGCCGCGGTTTGCTCTCGCGTTCCCCGAACCACCCTGCAAACCGCAGGGAAGGAGACCTGCTTGCTCGGGGTTCCGGGAACGAGAGAGCAAACCGGGAAAGGAGACCAGCTTCGCCGCGGTTTGCTCTCGCGTTCCCCGAACCACCCTGCAGACCGCAGGGAAGGAGACCTGCTTGCTCGGGGTTCCGGGAACGAGAGAGCAAACCGGGAAAGGAGACCAGCTTCGCCGCGGTTTGCTCTCACGTTCCCCGAACCACCCTGCAAACCGCAGGGAAGGAGACCTGCTTGCTCGGGGTTCCGGGAACGAGAGAGCAAACCGGGAAAGGAGACCAGCTTGATTACCAGAGGCTTCCTCCTTCCACGGAGGTCAAGAAAAGCGCTGGTAAGTGTCTACATTGGATTACCAGCGCTGGATCACCAGCGCTGGATCCTCTACACCCGAGACAAAACGGGAGTACGGCCAGCGCTGCAAACAGGGAGTTGCAGCGCTGGTGATGCCCTGCAGATGTGTACACCTTCAAAGTTGCAGCGCTGTAACTCCCTCACCAGCGCTGCAACTTTCTGATGTAGACAAGCCCTTAGTTATCAAGAGATAATCCTGTATTATTGGAGCATATCTGAGCAGCAATGCTTACAGTGTCACAGCTGTAGAATGATTTTATTATAATTAGCTTTTTTGTTTCAGTTCTTTAACAGGAGTGAGAATAACTGAATCAAATGAAATGTTCTTTTCATTTGCATGGAAAGATATGTGGGGACATTGCGGGGGAGGGGAGATGCCACAAACCTTTTGCCTGTCTCCTAAATCAAGCAGGTACCTTCTTAAGTTTGAAGAAAGACCTTCCTTCTGTCCTTCACTTTTTGCTGCAGCAGAGATTCAGATGATAAACTCAGGTACTGTAGCAGAAGTGGATTAATCTAGGACCAGATTCTCAAATTCTCAGTGCTCACAAGTGGAGCCAGGTGTTCAAAAAGGTTCAGTTCCCATTGTAGGTACAGATCCTTTCCTTAAATCCTGGCCCTAATGCATATCCAATGACAGAGAAGTCTGTAGTTGTGACTGCTGGAAGTTTGGGACTGATGTCTACTGCAGTCCATACCACTCATTCTGTGGGGAAGTTTTCTCTCACTTTGAGTGCCTATAGTGCACCATAATAATGATAAATGTGCTCATCATGGTTTCAATATCAGAGAGAGGCAATGACTCAGTAGTGACTCGTACTGTATGTGCCATTAATTTATTTTGGGGACTTCAGAGCTAACCTGCCCTGCTCTAAATTGAGCTTCAGTGTGCTTACTGTGCACATTTGTGTAACTGCTGCAAAGAAAAAATCAGTACAGTACTCTTAAACCTGAGCAGCTTTAGGGGCTTTCACCACAGAAAAATAAAAGGTGTCTGTTTCTGTTGCACTGTGAGTTTGTACTTGGTGGTTTGCTGTTTCTGTTCCGTGGTGGCACACGAGCACAGCCCTGCCTGAGGAACACACTGCTGTGCAATCTGTACTTTAGTGCTTCCTCTCCCTCAAACCCTGTGGCTCAATCTTTTCATTTATTTTCTCCTTAAAACAACTGTCACAAGTTAGAATCAGGACTCACAATTTGTCAGACCACCCTGTTTATTAGTGCAGCACTCTGCCAATAACATTCAGAATATGTGAGTGGCCATGCAAGGCCCAAACAGTCTTATTTATACAGATAAAAGAGCGGGAATTAGACTAAGGGACAAAGAAATCAAAACAGTAAAATTCACCTGGGGCACAGCATGGGTATCCTATTTCCTTACTAACTGTTAGCAATCTAAGGCTAATGCTTCACCAATTGCCCTTAAACGGTGCAATTGTTCTATGTTAATGTCTGTATTCCTGACACCTGGTTGCAACATTCCAACAATTTTGCTTAAAGGTACAGACAACATTTCTTTAATCCTTTCTATTCTTACTATATAATTCATTCTACTTTCACACAACCTCCTGAGAAACTGCTCAAGGGCACTATTCAGGCAGGCCCTATTGGACTACCTAGTAAAGCAGGACAATGGTCACAGTGTATCGACAGGAGGAAGTACTTTCTTTGAAAAAATCGAGGTTGAGAGGTCCAAAACTTAATGCCACTAAAAATAAAATGTTCTACTTTAAAATGTCTAATAGTTTTGTAGCCATTTGCTCTTCAAAATGAGAGCCTCAATAGCCTTAAAATCTATAGGTACAGTTGGGCAACAAGCCCAAATTCAGTGCGAGGCTTTTGGTGTCATGGACAAGTGAGTTTACGTTGGGCCATTTCTTCTCACCTACTAGCTCAGTTCTTCTTAGTCTGCCAGGGATGGTGAAATTGACACATTTTCTTGTGAGCAGAGTCATTGTCCATTTCAATAATCTATCAAGGATAAGGGAATTAACAGGTGGAATGCAAACACTTATGACCTGTTCATTTACAGTGTTGTGATTTTTATGTATGTATTTATTTATTTATTTGCCAAGCAGATGGGAGATTAAGACTGTTATAGCCCTTGTGTCATTATAGCCGTGGTACAGATGCTTCTGACATTGATAGAAGGGTGTTTTCCATTGATAGAGGTAATCTGTCTCCCTGAGCGGCAGTAGCTATGTCGACAGAAGAATCTGTAGAAATTTGCACAGGCCGAAGAAAGTTGGGGAGGGAGATCCAAGACATAGGGTGTGTGAAGTATGGGAGATAAAACTACATTTGCATGAGCTCTCCTCTAAATACTCTGCTGTAAAAATTGTCTCTCGGTCATACATGTCTTCCTTAGCAAATCCATTTTATTTTACCTTCAGAGCTCAGTCTACTGTATAGCTGGCATCTGCAGCATCCTGAATGTGATGTGGCCTTGGAAGGCTCTGGATATATTCCCAGTATTGGGGCCATTGTAATTCAGACATCGTTATGAGTTACTTTACATCCGTCACACATCTCCATGCACACTCTTCTGTCTTATTTAAAATACCATAGGGTTGAAAACATATTCTTAGTGCTGCTGTAAGTTAAAATAAAGTTCAGAAATGCAAACTCAGAATTACATAGACATTCTTCTGTATAGACTTGTAAGATTTATTTTGGCTAAAAGGCCTGGCTCAAATATTCTGAAATTCCTCTGTGTTTTAATCATGATAAATGATATCACTAGTTGAATTGTATAAATTGGGAGGGAGATAAATGTTTGAAGTGTTCTGTCATGAAATAAGCCCACTGAGAGAGAATGAGCGTTAATTGAAATTATGCTTCATTTCTATAGAATGTCAATGTTATCTTGCTTTTATCCAGTTAAGACTTTTTTGGCTATCTTGTATTGAGAGTGGAATGATACATTTGTACTAAGACAAAGTAAATTGATTAATTTGTTGAAGGACACAGTTGCTGATTTAAGTGATTCTACTCATGCCATATTTAGCTATAAAAAACCCAATCCTTTCTGCTTATTTACATGGGATTTTTGGGTGCAGTGACAAGACAGTTGTGGTTGGAAGTTGATCGCATTTAAGAAAGATTGATTCTTACTGTATTATTTTACTTTTTGTTACTGTTGTCCCAGAACAACTACAGTTCTATTTTCATTCAACAGTTAACTTATCTTTAAAGATCAAATCAATCAAACAACTAAAAATGATTGTTTCATATTCTGTTGCTATGGATATACAATGCTCTGAACGTATAATGTAAACAATATACCAAAACCCGTCTACACTGCTACCTCGATATAATGCCACCTGATATAACATGAATTTGGATATAATGGGGTAAAGCAGTGCTGGGGGGGGGGGCAGGGCTGCGCACTCCGGTGGGGCAAAGCAAGTTCAATATAACACAGTTTCACCTATAACGCGGTAAGATTGTTTGGCTCCCAAGGACAGTGTTATATCGAGGTAGAGGTGTATTTTTAAAACTTTTATTGCAGTAGATAGCTCTGTTCACATACAATTTTCTTTCATTTTTCTAATTGGTACATTAAGGCATATTAAGAGATTTGGGTTAGTGGGCCCTTTTTTTTTTGTACAGTTTTGTACAGTTTGTGTTGTGTTAAATTATCTGTGTTCAATAAGCGCTTTACCTCTGTACAATTATGACACTAGAGTGGAGCAAATAGGAAACTCCATTGACTGCTACACTGGTGAATGGAAAGTCAATATATATAATTTTTTATATTCCCCTATGGCAATCAGTCTTTGAGATCAACAAGGTGCATTTGAATAACATCTACTATCCATCTGTAAAAAAGAAAACAGAAAATCCAAGTGAGATAGTGAAAGTTAAATGTTGATTTGGAGATTTTTTTTAAAAAGTTACATTTTGCATATTAGTGCAAAGGTAAATATACTGGTGGGGGGACCACATTTTCACAGGGGCATTAAACTTGACTATATCTGTTTGGTCTGTCTTTATAGTTGCACACATGCAAATGGGCTGGCCAAATCACAGTATGGGTTAAATTATTGAAAAATTTCCTGAATTTGCTACTTGTGTAGGAGTGAGGAACACAGAGGGTTTCTTTTAATACCCATTGAACGTAGTAGGTTGAAGTTACCTCAGCAGCACAGAGTTGCTGCTTTGGCTGTAAATGTGAAATGGATTTTTTAGCTGCCCTGTGTTTCTTAATTTCAGATACAACTTGATTGCGTAAATATGATAACATGGATAAATGAAAAAAATCTCGTCTGTTGATACTAAAAGTGATTATGATAGTTGCAGAGGTAATACACAAAGGGAACAAGCTTTAGCCTCTATCAGTCTGGGCTTTTTTGATATTTTAAACTGTCTTTAATATTTGTCATTCTTTTTTTTTCATACTTCAAAAGCAACTTCATTAAATTTCAGAGTTATAAATGTATTTATCACATTCACCCATACCCGGAAAGTGTGTCTCACTTCTGGAATATGAATAGATAATTACAGAATTTCAAAGAGTTTGTGTCTTGTTCGGAAAGCAAAGCTTTCGATATCAAATGTGCAATTTTGAAGAAATGAGGAATACCATTTGTTTTTATTAAGCTGGGGTTTGAATGTTTGAAGAAAGCATTGAGGGAGGCATTTCTTTTGAAATTCAGGTAATATTCCTTACATGCAAGTGTTGAAAATATCATTTTTAGAGCATTTTCATTTTTATAAACAAACATAGGAGCCTATGCCTGAAATAAATATGTTTACTTTGTGTCTACTGATAAACCGATTTGGTTGTTTTCAGTTCTATGGAGGTTTTTTGGTAAGTGCATAATTAGAATGAATGTTCTGCTCTCTAAATGAGAGATCATTTGCCCGTGATAGACATGCCAATGTATTTATTTAAGAATGTTAATGGATTGAAAATGTTTTGAGGTTCTAATAAAATAAATCTACTGAAAATGTAAAGAAAATCAGTGGGTCAGATCTACAGACAAAAGAGTTTGTTAGATGAAGTTAGGGTTGACCAGATTCACAATTACTGTTTTCATAGAGTGGTTCAAAACAACTTTGCAGTTTCCAAAATCTCTGGATTTATTTTTTTTTAAGCCTGGAAGCCAAACCTATGATTTCACTTAACAAAAACAAAAGCACACAACCACTGAAAAATCTAGAAATATACAGTTAAGATTAACCTGACGTTTACTCTTCTGCTGGACTGTTCACAACCTACCATCGTCTATGTGTTGGTCTATTTGCCTATTTTTTAATTTGTCATTTTTTATTAAGGAATTTTCCCTGACAAAGTACAGAAATACACTTGAATTTCCCTAAGAGGCTGCATACCATGATCATCTTAAATTTGGAATAATCAGCGTATTTGTACAAGTTATATGTGAAGTTAAAAAATATGGATTACAATGCATTAGTTTATACAAACATATCTCCAGTGCTAACTGTGATTCTTTATCACCAGACAAATCTTTACTTTTGTCCCGCAAGTTCCACAATTTAACTATCTGAGCCAAGGAGGTTTGTATCTATATGCTAACTATGTTTCTTAATGACACTTCAGAAATTGGTGATGTTTGGGGATCCTTTTGTGGACAATAGGAAATAATTTAAATGGAAGATAGTTTTAAATTCAAAATGCGGCAGTCTTTTTTTTTTTTTTTTTTTAGTAGATGTTAGAAAGCCATAGAGAATCCTGTAATTTACTGATATAAACATAGGATTTTCCACAGAATACTATAGAGGCCCATCACTATAAATACTAAGAATTAGATTGTCATAAACAGACAGTCCAGGGTAAATTCCTCTTTTACCTGTAAAGGGTTAAGAAGTTCACCTAGCCTAGCTGACACCTGACCAGAGAAACCAATGAGGGGGGACAAGATATTGTCAAAGAGGGAGGAGGGAAATCAGTCTTTTGTCTGTTCAGAAAAGTTTGTGCTGGAATGAAGGATCCAGAATCAGCCATCTAACATTTCTTAGAAGTAGTAAGTGTTTAGAGAAGGAATGTATTAGATTATGTTTATTATCTTTTGTGATTTCGTTTTTACATAAAGGGAGAATCAAATTGGGTGTCTGTGTAACTAAGGTTTTTGCCCGGAAGGACATCCTCTGTGTTTTGAATCTGTTGTCTGTGAGAGTAGCCTGCATGCTAATCTCACAGAGGTATTCCTTTCACCCTTTTTCTTTAATTAAAAGTCTTATTTTAAGAACCTGATTGATTTTTTTCCTTGTTTTAAGATCCAAGGGTTTTTTGGATCTGGGCTCACCAGGAATTGGTGGGAGGTGAATCAGTCTCAATCCTGCCAGGAAAAGGGGGATAAAGATTGGAGAAATATTTGAGGGGAAGACAGAGTTTCCAAATGACTCTCCCATAAACATTTGTTTAAACTATTTGGTGGTGGCCTTTTGATGGGCCAAAAGCAGCAGAAATAATGGTACTCCCTTGCTGCTACATCTGAGTGGAATTCAGGGTGAGCCCTCTCTGTGTGGCTTACTAGGATTTGCTGGTTTGGGTGCCCATAAACCCTGACTGTTGTCTTTCTGAATTGTCTCTCCCCTGACAAGATGGTACCTCTGATAGCTCCACAGAGACATTTGCTGCTGCTGCTATTAATATTAAAAATTAATATTTCAGTAGTACCCAGAGTTTCTAGTCTTCATCAGTGCCTCTTTCTACTAGGCACTTAGCAAACAGATACAAGGACACAGTCCCTGTCCTGAACAGCTTGCACTCTAAAATAAAGAACATATGGAAGATTGAATGTATAACTTCTATATATGTCTAACTTTTAAATAATTATTATCAATAAAGTGTCAGCTGTTCCCATCTTCCTTGAACTCAGCCGTCATTAATCAGCTAATCTCAGACAGGTAACATGATAGATGTGAGTATTTGGGAGGTTTTGCATTTATTTGCTCCCTTGTGATTTAGTGCAAGAGAGTAGCTTATTAGCCAAATAATCTCCTTCCAATCTCCTCAATAGTAATCAAAGAAAATGGTCCTCATCAAATCGAAGAGAACACAGTTTATAAGCCAGCCATTTTGGAATTACCATGAGCTGAAAAGAAGATGATCACCAAAAAAAGAAAAAGGTCACCAAAGTGAAACCCAGTTTAGTTTTTGAAACCACAGATCCTTGGCTGTGTTGAGGATTGCCCAGCGGAATGGCCTTTGCACTCACCTACTCTGAGACTGACAGTATGTGGACTTGGACATTGTAATTTAGAGCAACCTAGACTCTGCCAAAGGCCGCAAGGGGGATTAATACAGTGGCTGGGGTTTGTCAGGGTGTGAGAATGCCCCCCGCCATAGCACTGGCAGCAAGGGGACATAGAGCCTTTGAACCTTTGGAAGATATCCCTGTGCTGGGATCCTTATATAGTCAGCTCTGCTGACTTTAAAGCTGCTTTGCATTGGTGGTGCAATGAAAAATTATTCAAGTTCTGGGAGCCAGATTTTTTGTTGCATTTGATTTAGGACTAAGGCTGGTTTCAGGGTAACATATTTAATAACTCAAAATAAAATACACACAATACTGCTTGTGCTATTCTAGCATCTGGCTTACCTGCACTGACTCTCTCTATAACTGTGTTTAGTTCTACGTCTGTGGGAAACTCATCTAGAAGTGTGCATAGTATCCTGCAAGGGTGTAAGGCAACATTAATCTTCTGTTTTGAGCTTCATTCTTTATAGCACAACTTTGTTCTTTTCAAATTCCATGACTGAATTAAACTCCCTGCTACATTAATCTAACAAATTCTAACCAATACAGTGATTGAACTTCTCTATGTTGAAATGTGTGTTTTAGCAGTGCTCCTCTCCTTCAATTCAGGTCCATTTTCTTTTATTACAGTCCTTGAAAGTTCATGACATGCAAACATTGATTTAATATGTCCAATCACTGATGAAGCTTGTGGTATTTTCGAGAGTGACTGCTTCTGGGAAGTTGCTAGAATAGTCCATTATGATCACCAGATCATGTCTTACCAAGGAAAAACAAGGAGATGCTAACTGTCTTATGAAGCTGTGGGTTATTTCTGCTGTGATGAATACATCTTGTATTACTGCTTATAGTGCTTCATCCTTGGCTGTTCACTTTCTGTCTCAATGCATACTTCTGACGATAGAACACAGGATGATTTTATCATGTTCACATGTATTGTTTCTGGCTTGTGCCCCATCTTCCTATTCTGACTCTTTAAGAGGAGTTTATGCTCTTGACATTGCATCAGCCATTTCTACTGTGGGTGATACCTAACTGGAGCATTTTTTTCTCTCTGAAAAGTAATCTCTTCAATGACGCTCATTCAGGTCCTTTAAGTGTAGTGCAATCACGGACTATGGCCAATTTTGGCTTTAAAACCCATTAAAAAATCATGACATTTTCTACAGCTTTGTGTAAGACCCGAGTATTTCATTATCACTTTTGCATACACTTTTTTCCACAGCTGTCATAATTCCTAGTGCATACAAATAAGGACATGTTCCATCCATATCACAGTATATATACTCCTCCTTTTTGAAATATCAGTGGAAAGCTTGATCTCTTTCAGTGGGTCAGAAAATTGCAACACTGATGCCATTGTTACTAAGAGTTTGAAGTCCTTGTGCATTCTGTATTCTTGCAGAGATGTGTTCTTACGTTAGTTGTTCAAAATGTATCCTTACTTACATCACTGATCATTCTTTTTAGCTTCTGAATTTTTATTTTTATCTTTTGGTCTCTGCATGTTCAGTATTGCTTGAATTTTCAGGCATTTTCCTGGTTGTGATCAATGTCTCTCCTGAGTAGGTGATTTCAATTTTTGGCAATTGGCATTTGGCCTTATTAATTTTAATGTTGTTACTACTTGCACTTTAGAGTACTCTCCACAGAGCCGGCGCTTCCATTTATGTGGCCTAGGCAATCATCTTGGGTGCTGGGATTATTGGGGCGTGGCATTTTGCCGGGGGGGGGCGGCAGGCGGCTCCAGTGGACCTGCCGCAAGCATGCCTGCGGAGGGTCCCCTGGTTCCGCGGCTTCAGTGGACCTGCCGCAGGCATTCCTGCGGACCGTCCACTGCTCCCACGACTCCGGTGGACCTTCCGCAGGCATGCCTGCGGCAGCTCTACTGCAGCCACTGACCAGCGGACCTTCTGCAGGAATGCCTGCAGCAGATCCACCGGAGCCGCAGGACCAGCGCGCGGGGCGGCGAAATGGTCGTGCGCCTAGGGCGCTAAAAACACTAGCGCCGGTCCTGACTCTCCACAATTGTTCCTGATGCCCAGTGGCATGGTGGCCCAGTCTATTATGGCATCAATGTCTACTTTCACTCCTGCAATTACTTCTAGTATCTGGGTCACTGTTCAATGAAATATCACTAGGACTGAACATATCCCAGAAGAGACACTCGTAAGAAGCACTGTCTGTCAAGTGATGAATTGAAAGTACAGATCTTGGAGTTTTGGCAAACAGAGGGAACTTGTACTATCCTGCCACAGCATCTACATTTGCGGAAGAATTTAAGTCAGCAAATATTTCACTATGTGTGGGTAAGCTAAACGTTACTTTTTTATATTCGTGCTCAGCTCCTCAATGCAAAGTGCAAGACTAGACCCTATACAGTTTCCTATACAGTTAAAAGACTGTTGGCTCATCCGTCCGTCAAATGATCCCATCTGTTTCTATATTTCACATCTTTTTGTTAAGTTTGTAGAACATTTCAGGTGGGATGTATGACAAGTATGGCATAAAGCCATATCTTCATGTGATGCAGGTAACATATTTCTATCTTGTTTAGGTTTGTTATCTTGGTTATTGTTATGGTTTTCTGTTGCTTACACCCTTTCTTGATTTTAGATCATAGGCATCATAGCCTAGGACTGGTTGCTTACCTGTTTGTCCTACCTCAAACTCTTGTTTACAGCTTTTCCTTTGTACCTGAGTGACATTTCACCCTCTCCCAGGACAGGAATTTGTTCACTGCTTCAGGCTTTCCCTAGTCACTTTTGACTTTTCCTATAGTATATTTTCTTTGAACTACTCTATTTCAGTGTCTGGTATTACATTCACTTATGCTCCTGAGTCTGTCTTGTATGTTACAAGCAGGCAATTTATTCATATTTTTATCAGCCATTCTTTTGAGTTTACAGCTTCTGTCATAATTGTGCTTATGTGCAGCTCTGAAATCACTCTACTCTGTACTTAACTCATGTATTTTCCTGCTTTGTCATAGTGGCTGGACTTATATTTTGTGCATGTTTGCCCATATCCTGGATGTTTCTGTACTCACGCCATTGTCACATTGCTGACACTATGGCAGAGTGACATTACTGCTATAGTTAAGGTTAAGAAGACTAGCTTTCTGGTTAAAGCTCAACTATTCTAAGTGCCGTAAAATCCATATGATTAATCAGATTCCTTGGAACATAAAGGTGTGCGGTTCTTTTAGTGATCCAGCTTTGGGGCCATTTGACTAAGGAAATCCCAAGATACAAAAACAGCTTTTCTTAAAAATTAGCAGAATTGGATTCTGGAAACCTTTTTCTTTGCTCGCAGATAGAGGTCAAACCAAGGCTCAGATCATCACACCAGGCTCTCCAAGACTTGAGGGTTACTCCAACAGAGTGCATGGAACCTACCATCCCTTTGGGGGAAATCAAATGAAAACATTATTTGAAAGAATTTGTTTCTCTAGTTAGGCCCATCAAGAATTACACTAGGCATATGCAGAGAGAGGGCCAGCTCGGAAAAGTGCTTTTGCATCACAGGCCCCCGATGGTTCTGACGATATATTACAGTCATTGACTATGAGCTCTACCCTAGGCACTATGAGTTCAAATTCTACCCAGAACAGGAAAACTGAAATAAAAAAACAGGTATATTATACCAACCAGCTTTTATCAAAGGGCCTTTTAATTTTGGGAGAATATAATCTGAGTACTTCAGAATATTCTGAGGTGCTGAAACTCTCCCCCACCCCCGAAAATAAACTGCACAAGCAAATGCTTGCTGGTAGAGAGGAGTTTGATTAGTAGTGGAAATAGGTGGAGAAGGGTTGGGGGATTAGGTGTTGGGGGGGATGGGTAGTGGGGGAGAGAGTGTGGGGCACTGGAATGGGGAAATCAGGATGAATGTCAGCGGGTTGGGGAAGAATAGGCGGAGCCCCACATTGCACTCAGGCATGTGTGCCACAATCTGGGAGTCTCCAGCCCATCTATACAGAAATGTGACCCCCCCTTCCTTCCAGTGTCACCCCTGTGAACTGGGAGGAGAGGTTAAGCCCTTCTCCTTACCCCTTATGAGCTGGGATCTGCGTTCCTACTGTCTTCTGTCCTCTGTTCGTGTGCCAGGCACTAAGGTTATTTGAGCAGGGGAGTCCCAAGTCCCTAGGAAAAAAAACAGCATTTCATTAAGTTTGGAGATTCTAGCAGCTTGGAAGTTTGAAACCCACCCTGTACAGCAATCTGAAAATGAAATGTAAACATTAACATTTGAGGAGAATCTGCCTGTCAAGTTCTTGGTGTGTGTGTGTGTGTGCGTGCGTGCGCGCGCACGCTGTGACAGCGTCAGGCCAGATGGCTACAAGAGAGTGGTCGAAGGTAGATGGTTCATCGAGCAGCTGGTATGGGAACCCACAAGGGGAGAGGCAACTCTAGATTTAATCCTGAATGGAGCACAGGAGCTGGTCCAAGAGGTAACTACAGCAGGACCGCTTGGAAATAGTGACCATAATACAATAGCATTCAACATCCCTGCGGTGGGAAGAACATCTCAACAGCCGAGCACTGTGACATTTAATTTCAAAAGGGGGAACTATGCAAAAATGAGAGGGTTAGTTAAACAGAAGTTAAAAGGTACAGTGACTAAAGTGAAATCCCTGCAAGCTGCATGGACGCTTTTTAAAGACACCATAATAGAGGCCCAACTTCATTGTATACCCCATATTAAGAAACACAGTAAAGGAACTAAAAAAGAGCCATCGTGGCTTAACAACCATGTAAAAGAAGCAGTGAAAGATAAAAAGACTTCCTTTAAAGAGTGGAAGTCAAATCCTAGTGAGGCAAATAGAAAGGAGCATAAACACTGCCAAATTAAGTGCAAGAGTATAATAAGAAAAGCCAAATAGGAGTTTGAAGGACGGCTAGCCAAAAACTCCAAAGGTAATAACAAAATGTTTTTTAAGTACATCAGAAGCAGGCAGTCTGAACTGGCTTTTGTAGATGACAAATCTGAGGAACTGTCACAGATTAAAGTGTCACTAGAGGAGGTTTTGGAATTAATTGATAAATTTAAGAGTAACAAGTCACCAGGAGCAGATGGCATTCACCCAAGAGTTCTGAAAGAACTCAAATGTGAAGTTGCGGAACTATTAACTAAGATTTGTAACCTGTCCTTTAAATCAGCTTCGGTACCCAATGACTGGAAGTTAACTAATGTAACTCCAATATTTAAAAAGGGCTCTAGAGGTGATCCCGGCAATTACAGACCGGTAAGTCTAACGTCAGTACTGGGCAAATTAGTCGAAACAATAGTTAAGAATAAAATTGTCAGACACATAGAAAAACATAAACTGTTGAGCAATAGTCAACATGGTTTCTGTAAAGGGAAATCGTGTCTTACTACTCTATTAGAGTTCTTTGAAAGGGTCAACAAACATGTGGACAAGGGGGATCCAGTGGACATAGTGTACTTAGATTTCCAGAAAGCCTTTGACAAGGTCCCTCACCAAAGGCTCTTATGTAAATTAAGCTGTCATGGGATAAAAGGGAAGGTCCTTTCATGGATTGAGAACTGGTTAAAAGACAGGGAACAAAGGATAGGAATTAATGGTAAATTCTCAGAATGGAGAGGGGTAACTAGTGGTGTTCCCCAAGGGTCAGTCCTAGGACCAATCCTATTCAATGTATTCATAAATGATCTGGAAAAAGGGGTGAACAGTGAGGTGGCAAAGTTTGCAGATGATACTAAACTCAAGATAGTTAAGACCAAAGCAGATTGTGAAGAACTTGAAAAAGATCTCACAAAACTAAGTGATTGGGCAACAAAATGGCAAATGAAATTTAATGTGGATAAATGTAAAGTAATGCACATTGGAAAAAATAACCCCAACTATACATACAATATGATGGGGGCTAATTTAGCTACAGCGAGTCAGGAAAAAGAACTTGGAGTCATCGTGGATAGTTCTCTGAAGATGTCCACGCAGTGCGCAAAGGCGGTCAAAATCAAACAGGATGTTAGGAATCATTAAAAAGGGGATAGAGAATAATACAGAGAATATCTTATTGCCCTTATATAAATCCATGCTATGCCCACATCTCGAATACTGTGTACATATGTGGTCTCCTCACCTCAAAAAAGATATACTGGCACTAGAAAAGGTTCAGAAAAGAGCAACAAAAAGATTAGGGGGTTGGAGAGGGTCTCATATGAGGAAAGATTAAAGAAGCTAGGACTCTTCAGCTTGGAGAAGAGGAGACTAAGGGGGGAATATGATAGAGGTATATAAAATCATGAGTGATGTGGTGAAAGTGGATAAGGAAAAGTTATTTATTTATTCCCATAATACAAGAACTAGGGGTCACCAAATGAAATTAATGAGCAGCAGGTTTAAAACAAATAAAAGGAAGTTCTTCATGCAGCGTACATTCAACTTGTGGAACTCCTTACCTGAGGAGGTTGTGAAGGCTAGGACTATAACAGTGTTTAAAAGAGAACTGGATAAATTCATGGTGGTTAAGTCCATAAATAGCTATTAGCCAGGTTGGGTAAGGAATGGTGTCCATAGCCCCTGTTTGTCAGAGGATGGAGATGGATGGCAGGAGAGAGATCACTTGATCATTGCCTGTTAGGTTCACTCCCTCTGGGGCACCTGGCATTGGCCACTGTCAGTAGACAGATACTGGGCTAGATGGACTTTTGGTCTGACCCAGTACGGCTGTTCTTATGTAGATACATTAGCTCCAGGTTAAGCAGGTCTCTTTTTCCTGGGTAAGATAACAGAGACTATTCCAGAACACTCAGGAACTTTCTAGAACTAATTAAGGCAGGAAGGCTAATTAGGACACCTGTAGCCAATTGGGAAGTTACTAGAATGAATTAAGGCTAATCAGGACACCTGGTTTAAAAAGTCTCTCACTCCAGTTAGTGGTGTGTGCGTAAGGAGCTGGGAGTGAGAGGATATGCTGCTGGAGGACTGAGGAGTACAAATGTTAACAGACATCAGGAGGAAGGTCTTGTGGTGAGGACAAAGAAAGTGTTGGGAGGAGACCATGGGGAAGTAGCCCAGGGAATTTTAGCTGTCGTGTAGCTGTGATAGAAGGCACTCTAGACAGCTGCAGTCCACAGGGCCCTGGGCTGGAACCTGGGGTAGAGGACGGGCCCGGGTTCCCCCCAAAACCTCCCAACTCCTGATCCAACACAGTAAGATCTCTGAGGTTAGCAAAATCCGCCAATAAGCGCAGGACCCACCAAAGTAGAGGAGGAACTTTATCACAGTGAGTTTTGAGAAATATAATCTGAGTACAGTAAAATATTCAGAAGGTACTGAAACTGTTTTTGAAAAGAAGATAAATTACATATGTGAACTCTCATTGGGGAGAGAGGTGATTAGGGGTGCAAAAGTAGATGAGAGTAGTGGGGAGAAAGATTTGGGTCTGCAGCTAGGGATGGAGGTATTATGGGGAGTGGGTAAATAGTAATGGTAATAGGGGAGGGAAGAGGGGCCAAGTTGCTCAGATAAGGGGGAAAGAGACAGATAGAGAAGAGAAGGCAAGGATGGGTTAGAGAATATGAGGGGTAGCAGAGGAAGTTGGGGGTTTAGAGATGAGGAGCAGCCTGTCAGCCCTGAATTCTCCCCCTCCATGGGTGGACTGGGATCTGGCGGAGTCATATTCCTCTGCAGGAGTTCATGTCCCTTTCTTAGGCTGCTGGGGCACCCTACTCCTCTTAGGGTGGCTGAGCTCCTCTCTCTGCTACATGTTAATAGCTTCTGCAGTGACAATGGCTTAATGAGATTGGGAGGAGGAGCTGGAAATGTTGGGGCAGTGAGTAAATGTTGCAGGGAAAGTTGGGGCAGGGGGTGGAAAAAGAGAGACATACCAGTCTTCTCTCATGTGCTTAGTTACTGTAACAACCATGTAATAAAATTGTCAAGGTTTTGGGATATGGAGATTTCTCTCACTGGCCCGGTTAGCAACTAAACATTGCAAACATTTCAAAGGGCTACCATTATTCTCATTCCCCTATAACAAAATGTACAGGTGAGGAGCACTCGGGTATCATATAGCAGCCACATGGCCTAGTGGAAAAACTACTGGATTGGGACTATTTGTAGCTCTGCCACTGGCCTGCTTGGTCACATTAGGCAAGTCATTTCACCTCTGTCTTTTCACTGTTTGGACTGGCACTGCCTGCCTCTGCCCTATCCTCAAACACTGAGCCTGACAGAATACCTCAGTTGTAAAATTTAACATTCCCTTTTACAGCCCTTTCACACATGCTTACAGGAGACCACCTAAATCTATACTTTCCTTTATCTTTAAATCCACAGGCTGCTTTGATATGCCACCTCACTACTGACAACACCTATGGCAAGAAGACCCCAGGGTCCTGTTACTGACACAGCCTATGCAATTCTATATCTATTGCAATGATATAAACTGGAACCTCTAGCTACATATGCATCTCTTTTTTTTTTTTATGACAGACATTGGGGAACTCAGACCCAGATCTCCTCATATCACAATGACAGTTGCTCCAACTTATTCCTCCACCATTCAGTATAGTTACACCTAACACAGTGAATGCAGTTGGAGGGAATGCGGGTAATTCCCAGTGGTTAGGAATTGTAGAAAATTGAGAAGAAAAAATTTATATACAGTAGAGTTATGGACAATATGAAGGAGTTTTAAAAATTATATTGGAACAAAAATATCCTGACAGTAGTATTGGTCCATTACTAGGAGGACATGGTAGAACTATAATTAATAATGCAAAAAGACAGAAGTGTTCAATAAATATCTGTTCCTTATTTGGGGAAAAACAGATGATAGAGTCTTACTGATAACTGATACTGATTACTGATAACACTCATTCCATTCCACTAATATCTCTGGAGGATGTTTAAACAGGAGCTAAAGTTAGATATTTTAAAATCAGGTCCAGATAATTTGCATCCAAGAGTTTTAAAAGAGCTGACTGAGGAGTTCGCTGGACCATTAACGTTAATTTTCAATAAATATTAGAGCACTGGAGAAATTTAAGAAGACTGGAAGAAAGCTACTGTTCTGCCAATTTTTTAAAAGGGTAAACAGGATGACCTGGTAATTATATACCTGTCAGTCTTACATCGAGCCCAGACAACATAATGGAGTGGCTGATATGGGACTTGATTAACAAAAGAACTAAAGGAGTGTAATCCAATTTATGCAGATCAGCATGGTTTATGGAAAATGGATCCTGTCTATTTGACATCTTTTTTTTTTTTAATGAGATTGTAGTTTGGCTGATAAAGGTAATAGTAATGATATAATTCTGTAAGGCATTTCACTTGGAGCCACATAACTTTTGGTTAAAAAAATTAGAATGATATAAAATTAACATGGCACACTTTAAATGAATTAAAAACTGGCTAACTGATAGGTCTCAAAATCTAACTGAAAATGAGAAATCATCATTGAGCAGATGTGTTTATTGTGGTGTTAGGCAGGGATTGTTTTTTGGCCATATGCTCTGACATTTTTATCAATGTCTTGGAAGAAAACATAAAATCATCACTGATAAAGATTGCAGATTACACAAAAATTGGGGTTGTGGTAAGTAGTCAAGAGGGCAGGTCATTGATTCAGAGCAATCTGGAGTGCTTGGTTAAGCAAACAATAGGTGTTTTAATATGGCTAAATGTAAACATCAATGAAAAATGTGTAGGTCATACTTACAGGATGGGCAACTCTGTCCTAGGAAGCAGTCTCTGAAAAAGATTTGGGGGTCCTGGTGGATAATCAGCTGAACATGAGTTCCCAATGTGATTATGTGGCCAAAGGAGCTAATGTGATCCTGGGATGCATAAATGGGATAATCTCAAGTAAGAGTAGAGAGGTTATTTTATCTCTGTATTTGACAGTTGTGTGATGTGATTGCTGCTGGAATAGTATGTCCAGTTCAAGAAGGTTGATAACTAGCAGAGGGTTCAGAGAAGAGCCACGAGAATTATTAAAGGATTAGAAAACATGCCTTATAGTAAATACTCAAGGAGCTCAATCTATTTATCTTAACAATGAGAAGGTTAAGGGGTGACTTTATTACAGTTTATAGCTACATGAGGAACAAATATTTAATAATGGGCTCTTCAGTCTAAGAAAGATATAACACAATCCAAAGACTAGAAGTTGAGTTTAGGCAAATTCACACTGGAAATAACACTTACATTTTTAACTGGGAGAATAGTTAACTGTTGGGACAGTTTACTAAGGTCATGGTGGATTCTCCATTACTGACATTTTAAAAATCAAAATTGGATGTTTTTCTAAAATATATGATCTTGGGATTAATTTGGGGAAGTTCTATGGTCTGTGCTAAACAGGAGATTAGACTAGGTGATCACAGTGGTTCCTTTTGGCCTTGGAATCTATGAAGATTTCTTGGGCATTTACCCTAACTTCTGTACTTTCTGGTTTTCAGAAGCTTGAATTTTGCTGAACTCATAGTTTTGGAATGGCACAAGTTATAACCTGGCAACCTTGACTCTGTGTTAACTGTTTTTTGTCATTTAATTGATGCTTGTCTGGCATGTTTTTTTCTGTAAAATTGTGTTCTGTTCTTTTGAGGACAATTCTGTGTTGTTTAAAATAACATGGATCAGTTCAGTTTGGGCAAAATTACGAGGGAATGGTAGCAAGTCAAAATCAGTCATATGGGAAGCTGCTTTTAGTGACAACGTCTACCTGACTAACATCTCTATGTAACTTTGAAAGATTGACTTCAGCTTTCGTCTGTTTATTTTGAAGAAGGATATCCAAGAAATGGTGAAGAAAGGCAATAACATGATGACAATTTAAAAAGCAGTAGCTATGGTAAACTGAATTATTTTCATTTGACAAGAATTTTTCATGGACCATAAAAATTGATAATAAATATAATGCAGTAATTATGTGTTTTTATAAACTTTTGCAAAGCTTGTTCTAATTTTTAAAATGTATCTCATATTTCAAAAGTTATTCTTTCTCTGTTTTACTATTCAAGTCATTGAAGCTTAATGGCCCTGATTTAGCCAATCACTTAAGCACGTACTTTCTTTTGAAATTAATGGGACTTAAACGTATGCTTACAATTAAGCATATGCTTAAATGCTTTGCTGAATTGGGATGTAAGTTCTGTGAACAACATACTTTCATGATTCTTGTGAGAATGCCGTAGCTTTTAGGAAGAACACTGAACAAGCCACAAACTGGGTACTGTTTGTACTAGGAAGCAAAACCTGACTTTTGAGAATAGATTTTGTGGAGAGACAAGGGGAGTGAGGCAATGTCTTTTACTGGACCAACTACTGGTGGTGAAAGAGACAAGCTTTTGAGCTTACACAGAGCTCTTCTTTATAGATTGTGTAGACAGTGGATTAGATGTAAAACATTAAAGATACAGTGCTTTAAATATTTCTGTAGGTATACTTATGCAGGTAAGCAAAATAAATGCTTTGTAATCTTTGGCTTCGTTTACACTAGAACATTTTTATTAAAACTTCCTACCGCTGCTGCCACCAATTCAGTTCTGCTGGTGGTAGCAACAGCAAGAGTACCATTATAGACCAGACCACAGCGAACACTAGAATTTTAACTACCTTATCACCTAGATCTGCTCTGATCAGTGTTAGAGAGCAAATTCTTAAAATGCTGGCAGCTGTTCCTCTCCTAGCACTGCTACTGCTGGTGGGAAATGTTAGCAAAATATCCTAGCATAGAAGAAACAGTATTTAAGGCTCTGGCTAGCTGCAGGCAGTGCTAATTATTTGCTAAAATCTCATGGTAGCACAGCGGGTGGTATCCCACAGTGATGTAGTTCAAATTCACAATTTGCTTCCTGCTCAAATGTGAGAAAAGTGTTAGTGCAAAAGAGTTGTAAAACTCATTTGGAGGTGTTGAGAGGAGCTGCTATCAAGAGGAAGCTGCAGTTTATTTTGTAATGTTGTTTCTGTTTAAAAGCACATTTTAACAACAATCTCTACATTAGTGCCACGTAATATTTAAAGTTATAACTTTATCTTCTATGGGAAACTACTATGAAGTCATCTCAAGATATTTAATGAACCTGCGTGGTTCCCCCCACCCCGCACTTTTCCTTTTCTATTCTTTTCATTTTCCAAATTGTGTTTTCTGCGAATTAAATAATAATGAGAGTGTTTTGACAAAGCTCCCTAGATACCAAAACTTTAGAGTCCAAAGAGAGTGGGAGTTTTCTAGCGATACAGTGAATTTCTGCTCTGATTATTCTTAACAACAAAAGCATGATTTTAGTAGCTCAAATCCCAGCTGCCATATTTTCAGATAATTACTTGAAAAAATATTGCATAGAGAATAGTGATTCGATATATACAGTTGTAATTTTTGGTTTGCAACTGCAAGCAGGGAATGTCTGTTCTAATACAGAAAAACTATTGCCATGCTTGATGATTAGCCAGGTTATTATTTAGTAGCCTTCAAAAATGATCTTGTCTCTCCTTTCAGCAAGTGATAAAAATTTGCAGCTTATATTTTGTCATAATGAATAATTTTACAGATATAACCTTTAACTATTTAATATTTGTTGTTGTCAGTTAAGTATGGTCATTATGAAAACAGTATTTTTAAAACGTGTTCTACCTTTTCTAGATCAAGATGTGCATAATCCTGCAGTTATTATAACAATGAGAGGGTAACAAAGAATTGTTAGGGTAGTAAGTGCATAAAATAATAAAAAAAATCAATATTAACAATGTCTTTCTGGTTTTAATAGATTTTGGATATAATTTTACTTTGATTTTAAAATCTTATATCTTGTATTTAACAAATAAGATGCTATTGAAAAAATGCTTCATGCAGAATTATGATTGTAATGTTTTAAATTTTCTGTTAACTTTGCTACATTTATAGTTTAAAGATATATAATAGTTTGTGGTTTTACTTTCATTTTCTGTTTCTAATGAGAATTAGTTTCATAGTTATCTTTGCATTTCTGGCTAATAAAGAAGGGAGGATTATTTCTGAGTAAAGCACTGGACTGGACTCACAACATCTGAATTAATTTCCCAACTCAGTCACAGACTACGGTGTTTCTTTAGGCAACTTACTCAGGCCCTTATCCTGCTTAAGCATATGCTTAGCTTTAAGTAGTTCTGTTGACTTCAGCGCAGTCGTTTCAAGATCAGGGTCTTAAACTCTCTGTCCCTCAGTTGCGTACATCTAAATTGCGGTAATGACACTTCGCTACCTCACAGGGGTGTTCCAAGGATCAACCCATAAATATTTGGGAGACATTCAGATACCATGGTGATGAGCAGGGCCATCCTTACCCTTACGCAAAGTACGCAGCTGTGTAGGGCACCAGGAAATTTGGGTCACCACATTTCCTGGTGCCTTGTGCAGCTGCGTGCTGCTCCAGCTTCAGTCCCACCTCTTCCCACCCCTTCCCCAAAGCCCCCAGCCCTGCCCTGCCTCTTCCTGCCCCTGCTCTGCCTCAGCCCCACCTCTTCCTGTCCCTGTCTGCCCCCACTCCCCTGAGGACTCCAGAAGCAATCTGAGCTGCCCTCACCAGTAAGTAGAGTGACCCAGTCCCAACCTGCTCCGCTCCCCTGGCTCCCTGCTGTGCCACTGGTGAGTGCTGGGGGGAAGTTCCCTCTTTGCCCCAAGCCTGGGAGCCAGGGGAGCAGAGCAGGCTGGGGCCAGGTCACTCCACTTCCCGCAGGAAGTTGCCAGTGCCCCCCACCCCCAGCGGAGGCCTGGGGTCCCACACAGCCCCCTCACGGGGGGGCTGCATAGGGCACCAAAGTAGCTTGGGACGGCTCTGGTGATGAGGGCCATTTAAATACCTAGAAATACAGAAACATCAAATGAATTGAAAAAGTGTATTGCAGAATAAGTAATTGCTAACCAAATAATTGTTTCTCCATTCATGAAGAAACTAGAATGTTAGATAGGTGTGATAGTTCATGTGAGCCGAATCATAGTTCTTGAATATGATAGATGGGTTTTTGTTCCATTGCTGACTTGCTGAGAGGGAGAAATCCAAAACTAATGAGAAATTTATCATGTTAGTTGAGCAATAAAATACTGAATTGATGAATGTTGTACAGTACATGGAAATCTGAATATCAAAGGGGGGATTTTTAAACCTGCATCATCAGTGTGGAGAAACAACTGTGAATACCTCAGTGATAATGGAACCCAGAAAAAGCAGATGTTAAATTATGTATTTAAAATTTGTATAGCACCTTTTTTGGCTATTTCTTATCTCAAAAATAATTTGTCCTTTAAACGTTAAATAAAGTTTATTTAGAAAATATTGTTCAGTTTTAGAGCATAGGATGAATTTCGGAATAAGGAAAGCTAAGTCTGGGTATTAGTTCATGGGTAAATTAGCAAAATCAGAATGGTTCATCTGGATGCAAGGGACTTTTACAAGACTAGTGAAGACTTAGGCTTGCTCTATTTATAAGAGGCTCAATGTATCCTACCTGCCTCTCAGTCACAAATGGTATATAATTAAAAAAAAAAACTACCTTAAAATTCCCAAACAAATATAGATCATTATTATTAAGTGGTTTTAAGATTGAGGGTTCAAATTGCCAATCTAAGAATAATTTAGCTAACATAAAAATATAATCCTGGGCCTACATATTAGGAATTCTGTACAAATATTTTAAAATTCTGCATATTTTATTTGTCAAAACAACATTATATAATCATTCCATTTTCAATTATATTGGCAATTTATTTCAGAATTCCTGTCAGCAAGTTTCAACAATACAGACAACTCCAAAAAATATTTCACCAGGAGTAGAGAGTTAAAGAAACCCCTAGAATAACCCAGTTCCAGTTGAGGTGTGTTGGAGGGGGCTGCATGGGCCCCCCAGATCCCAGACACATGCAAGCCCACTCCCCTTCTCCCCAAGCCCAGCAACAAGCCCCCCCACCCCCAGGCAAGACACCTGCAACCTCTTCCTCAGAACTATTTAAAGTTAAGCACGTGCTTAAGCTGCTGGGAACACCAGAACCCAGACACCTGCACCCTCCTCCCCTCAGAGCCCTTACTCCCCCTAGTTTCTTTACTGTCCTGCTGGTGGCTGTGGTGTGGTGTGGCCCTTCCCTTCCTCACCCTTTTCCAGAGCTGGGTCTCCCAGGCCCTCTCCCACCACAAGGAATGAAGCTGGGCATTCAAAGCATGCAGAGCTTCAGTCCCCACTGGGCTGGGTGCTCTGCTCACTGCAAGCTGGAGAGCTGGGCTCTGCAGAGTCCAGTGGCCCCTAATGGCTTCCAGCAGCTCTGCAGCCTGTTTTTTGCTGGGGAAACATTAATTCTGCACAAATTCTGTATAGCTCAGTGGCACAAAATTCCCCAGGGAGTAAAAATAGAAACCCGGGATATTGAGGGTAGAAAGTAAAATAAACCCAACATTTCAAAGCATGGAAATGCACAAGTAAGGCATCTTCGTAACTTTAATATACTGCCCAATAGTAATGCCCTCAGAAAAAACAAACTCTTCATCCATCCACATAATTTCTCTCCATGTAAGCTAGAATAAACTTCTCTTAATTAGAGCTAGTCAGATAAATAATGAAAAATATCAACATTTGTTTAATAGTTAATTCAAAAGATATTTTTCAGCTACCTTTTCTCTTGGTCATAGAGTCATTCATTATGGCCATACACACTCCACAGAAAACAAGGAACTTAAAAATCCTGTTTAGACACACAACATTATATAGGCACTAAGGGACAGATCTGCAAAGGAACTTTGGTGTCTAAACCCTGGACTTAGATACCTAAGTCCCAGTTTTAGGTAGCACTGTGATCCACAAAACCATCGCTCGGCTGCCACAGTAGCCAGTAGGTGCCTAAACTCACACAGCACCTGCATTTTTGCTGTAAAGTCCCCAGGTTGCCTAAGTTGTTGCCTGTGGGCATGTGCACTGTTGCCTCACTCTAGACATCTGAATGCCTAAACCCAAGCTGTGATCCTCAAACTACGGGGAGATAGGTGTTCTTCCACCTATTTCACTGGCAACACAGCTTTGGATAATTAATTCAAAAGTCATTGGAGCAGGGTGACTCTCTTTCTGTCTCCTTCTTTCTCCACCTCCATTCAATGACTACTTAAATATTTCTACAAAGTGGGACAGCTTGAACAAGAGAGATTAAGGGAGCTCCACATCAGATTATCCTATAGTCCAATGTTAGGGCACTTTTCTGAAAGACGTGAGACCTCTGTTCAAAACCTTCCTACTGCTTGGTCAGAGGGGGGGAATTGAAGCATTTATCTCCCATATCCCACCTGAGAACCTGAACCACTGAGCTAAAAGTCTTAAGAGATGTGGCAGCCCACCACCTGTGATATTTCTTGCAAGAAACATCTTAGGCCATGGCTACACTTACAGTTCTGCAGCGCTGGTAGTTACAGCTGTGTTCGTACAGCTGTGTAGGGCCAGCACTGCAGTGTGGCCACACTGACAGCTACCAGCGCTGCAGTGTGGCCACATTTGCAGCACTTGCAGCGCTGTTGGGAGTGGTGCATTGTGGGCAGCTATTCCACAGACCACCTCGTCCCATTTTGGCGCTGTGGCTTGTGGGAAGGGTGCGGGTCTTTCCGCTTCCTGTTCCAACGCCCCATGGTGCTTTGCTACACATTCCGAGCAGTTTGGCGGCATTGTGAGTCTGCAGCGCGATTTCTGTTACAAATGGAGCCCGAGCTGCTGAGGACCTTGCTGATGAATGTTGCCAGCACATCACGCATGGCAGTGGAGCTATTCCTTCAGCTGCAAAGTGACAGTGAGGGGTTAGATGATAATATTGATTCGCCTGACGCTCAAGACAGTAAATTGCTTGTGGCAGTAACAGACATGCTCAGCACTGTGGAACGGCGCCTTTGGGCTCGGGAAACGAGCACTGAGTGGTGGGATCACATCGTCCTGCAAGCCTGGGATGACGAGCAGTGGCTGCAGAACTTTCGGATGAGAAAAGCCACTTTCATGGGACTGTGTGCTGAGCTCGCCCCTACCCTGCGGTGCAGGGACACGAGATTGAGAGCTGCCCTGCCAGTGGAGAAGCGGGTGGCTATTGCAATCTGGAAGCTGGCAACTCCAGACAGCTACCGATCGGTGGCGAACCAGTTTGGAGTGGGAAAGTCCACCGTTGGAATAGTGCTGATGCAAGTTTGCACAGCCCTTAATCGCACCCTGCTAAGAAGAACTGTGACTCTGGGGAACGTGCAGGACATTGTGGATGGCTTTCCCTAACTGTGGACTGGCAATAGATGGGACGCATATTCCTATTCTGGCACCACCCCACCTGGCATCAGAGTACATTAATCGCAAGGGGTATTTCTCCGTGGTTCTCCAAGCGCTTGTGGATCACCGTGGGCGTTTCACTGACATTTACTCAGGATGGCCTGGAAAGGTGCACGATGCACGCATCTTTCGGAACAGTGCCCTGTTCAGGAAGCTGATGGCAGGGACTTTTTTCCCAGACCGCAAGATCACAGTAGGGGATGTCGAAGTGCCCACTGTGATCCTTGGAGACCCCGCTTACCCCTTAATGCCATGGCTCATGAAACCATATACAGAGAAGCTTGACAGGAGCAAGGACCGGTTCAACTACAGGCTGAGCCGGTGCAGAATGACTGTGGAGTGTGCTTTTGGTCGTTTGAAAGCCTGCTGGCGTTGTCTTTATGGGAAGCTAGATTTGGGGGAGAGCAGCATCTCCTCTGTTATATCTGCGTGCTGTACCCTCCATAATATTTGTAAAGGGAAGGGTGAAAGATTCAGTGAGGAATGGACCTCCGAGGTTCAATGCCTAGAGGCTGAATTTTCACAGCCAGAGAGCAGGGCTACTAGAGAGGCCCAGCAAAGGGCTTCAAGGATTAGGGATGCCTTAAGGGAGCAATTTGATGCTGAGAGCCAACAGTAATGTTTGGTGCCTTTGCTGTGCTCGTTTTTCCCTTGGGGTACAGTATTTACCCTTTCTGCAACAATAAAAACTATTGTAAAAGCCATGAAATCCTTTATTCAAAATACAGTACATAAAAGGGCAAGGGGGTAGGGTGGTGGACTGTACATTCAGAGGTTTGAATATGTCCTGTTTGGATTGCTGTTCAATGTCTGCTGCACTTCAGGATTAATATGCTGCAGCGTCATGGGGGTGGAGTGCACAGGGTAAGGATTGTAGTTATCAGGGCTGGTAGGTGATCGTACAGGTGTTGGGGGCAGTTGGGGGTAGTAAGAAACAGGCTGCTGGAGAAGGGTGTTTTGTGCAAATTCTGGGGAACAAGAAAGAGAGCTTTGGGAGGGGTGTGGGTTACCACATTACAGATCTGCCTGCATGGCTACGAGAGACTGGAAAGAGTCAGTTTGGCGAGTCAGGAGGCTTATCAACTGCTTCGAGGTTTTTCTGGTAGCCAATTCCTTTCTCCTGCTTTCTGTTTGCCTCCACTCATGCATTTTCTCTCTCCATTCCTGGGTCTTCCTATTTTCTCTGGCGTACTGATTCATAACTGCTTTGATCAATTCTTCTTTTGATTTTCGCGGATTTTTCCTCAAGTTCTGCAAGCGACGGGCAGGCGGTGATCCGGCTGCATTATTCAAGGTCACTTAAAAAAACATAGATAGAAACATGTAATACACAGAGGCTACATTGTTTATCATCACACAGTGAAGGAGTTTGTAGACTTTTTGTAGCATCATTCCCACATACCTAACATAGCACAGAGAGGCCACGGAAGCAAAGGCATGGCGAGCAATGGGGTGAGTGTTTCTGCCCCGACTTCACCTGGGAAGGGGAACTGCGTGATGGCTCACTGGGGTTTCTCTGCACTGGGTAGAGGAGGGAGCTGGGGGCCTGCACAGGGGACAGGAGGGAACAGGAAGCTGGCGACCTGCCAGGGGGGAGGGGGACCGCGAAGCTGCCAACCTGCAAGGGGGGGGGCCGGGAAGCTGCCGACCTGCAAGGGGGGGGCGGGCCGCGAAGCTGCCGACCTGCAAGGGGGGGGGTGGGAAGTTGCCGACCTGCAAGGGGAGGGGGGAGGGACCGTGAACCTGGCGCCCTGCACTGAGCAGTATCCCTACATTCTCAACAGGGTTTCCTACTGCCAGATATATCACTGCTGCGTGTTACCTGGGAAGAGAGGGAGGGTCTTCTACAGCAATGTGGTTTCCGCCCTGGTCCCTATGCAGCTTGCCTGTGTGCAGCAATGGTCCCCCCTCCCCTCGCAGCACAGTGGCGCGGAAGAGTTAGCCTGACCGGGACAAGGACCACGGTGGCTCTCCCTATAAACTTGCGCATGCACATTGCCCACGCTCTGGCTGCAAGTTTTCAAGAGATTACCGAGGCCAATTACAGAGACGTGATAGAGCAAATCAATGGGCTATTCCACATTTAGGCATGCATGCAGGCAGCCATAACCCCAACCGTCCTCTCCCAAAACATAAAATCTGCTTACCCGGAACACGCTCCTCTGCTTCTTCTTCACCAACAACTTCCAGCTGCTGCGACTGGCTAGCCTCCTCCTGGCTTGAGAAGAGCTCCTGGCTGCATTCCTCCTGGGACTCTGGGGTGTCTCCCTCCACCCCAGTAGCCTCACTCTCCGCTTCCTCTACACCCTCCCCCACTTCTCCCTGCTCTGAACTCTCCATCGTGCTCCTCGGATTGGCAGTGGGGTCACACCCAAGTATGGCATCCAGCTCCTTGTAAAAACGGCAGGTTGTGGGGGCAGCTCCTGAGCGGCGATTTCCCTCACGGGCTTTGCAATAGGCACTGCGCAGCTCCTTTATTTTTACCCTGCACTGCAACGCGTCCCGTTCATGGCCCCTTAGCAGCAAGGACTTTGATATCTGCCAATAGGTATCATAATTTCTGCGGCTGGAGTGCAGCTGTGATTGCACAGCTTCCTCACCCCAAACACTGATGAGGTCCTGCAGCTCGGAACTGTTCCATGCTGGGGCTCGTTTGGGGCATGGAGGCATGGTCGCTAATTGATTGATTGATTGATTGCACTCCACACCTGACTGAGCAAACAGGAAGGGGATTTTTAAAATTCCCGGGGCATTTAAAGGGGGGGTCAGCTGAGCCCAGGGCAGTGGAGTGTGAAACGATTACCAGAGTGGCTGAAAAGGTATGGTGGGATACCTCCTTATACCCCAGAGGCCAATAAAAGCGATGTTGGTGTCCACACCTGATGACCAGCGCTGCATCACCAGCGCTGGAATCGCTACACCCGAGGCAGACCAGGTGTACAGCCAGCGTTGCAACCAGGGAGTTGCGGCGCTGAGTTACAGCGCTGTAACCCCCTCACCAGCGCTGCAACTCTCCAGTGTAGCCAAGCCCTTAGGTACCTAAACTGCCTGACTCAAGGGTCTCTGGCTGTGGATTGCAAGCAGAGATAGGCACTGAACTCCCTGAGTGGGGTGGTGCTTAGGAAACACCCCCTCATCAGCATCTTCCATTGGCTACCATACACAGTTCCCTCCCTAGCATACTGGCTTTTATAGATTCCATTCATAGGCATCCGTTTCAGCCCATACACTGTATAGGGAGCCTAGACATCTAACTTGGGGTTTGTGGATCCCAGAGATTTTTAAGGTGTCTAAAAGTCAGATGTTGCAACACCTAAGTCCCTTTCTAAATCAGCGTCTAAGGCCCCAAATCAACAAAGCACTTTAGCATATGCTTTAGTCCATCTCTGTTCAGTACAGTATTTAGGCACATGCCTAACTTTAAGCATGTGACTAAGTCTCTTTGCTTTCAATGAAATTTAGGGTAAGCCTGCATGGGCAAGGAAGCATGGGCAAACAGACTCATGCTGGCTTGACATGGTTTCAGAGGGGTGGCCGTGTTGTCTGTATCAGCAAAACCAATGAGGAGCCGAGCTGGTTTAGTAAAGCTATGTCTTCACTGTGAGCTAGGTGGTATGATTCTCAGCTTGTGCATCCATACTTGCACAAGCTGGAGGAGAGCTAGTGTGAGTATAAGTAGTAGTGTAGCCTTGGTATCCTGGGCAGCGACACAGCTAAGCTGTTCTGAGTACATACCTGCATGGTTCAGGCAGGTTTGTACTTGGCATAGTTAAGCTGTGCTGCTGCTACCTGTGCTTCCGTGGCTACAGAACTGTCTATACTTGCACAAGCTCTCATTGAGCCAGCATGAATTTGTGCTAGCAAGTTGGGAAACACCCCTAGCTTATAGTGTAGATGTAGCCTAAAAATAGCAGTGTAACACCAGTGCTACCCTGGCCAGTCACCTGAGGTCAAGTCTACCCAAACCCCTGGTTCCAAGCTCAGGCAGCCACTACCCATGCCGCCACATCCACACTGATGTTTATTTTTAGTGCACTAGATTGAAGCTAGCACAAGTTTGTCTGCTCATACTGGGAATCACGTCTCCCAGCTGCAGTGTAGATATTCCCCTAGGCATGTGCTTAAATTAAGGCATGTGCATATGTGCTGTGTTGAATAGGATGGATTGCTGAATCGGGGCCTAATTCTCCATTTTTTCATTACAACTCCAAGTACTACCAATTATACAGCAGTATTAGAGTTAGCACGTCTATATATGCAAGCTACAGATATATCCTGGGCTCAGACCATGAAGTTATTGGATAAAGTATTTACATGAAGAACAAAATTTAGTTTGGTATCAAAGCAAAGTATGCTTTATATTGAAGGCATGCATATATATGAAACCAGTTTTAAAGTAATTATTTTGTAATTCTCAATTTTGAAAGTTTCCCCATAAGCGGTACAATTACTGTCTTCTCAAAGTTAAGGTGCCCATAGTTATAGCATGCAACTTATTAAAGTTTTTATGAAAAAAGATGCCAAAGATAAGAAGGGTGACAGTGGTACGGTCACTCTCTCAGTACAGTGGCATTTCAATATTTATGATGTTCACAACTACAGATTTACAAGGGAGCTATAACTTCAGTCTGTGTAGAATTTGGTGCATACACAAAACTTGCATTTATTTGACATGGAAAAACCGCTCTATATGCGAACCCATGTTATATCAGGTCACGTTATTGTGGGGTAAAGGTGTATTACACTTTCCTGAGGCGGTAGCAGCGGGGCTCTGTCGGTGATTTAAAGGGCCTGGGACTCCCTGTGGCCGGAGTTCCGGGCTCTTTCAATCACCGTGGCAGCCCTGCCACCATTACCCTAATATAACAGCGTTTCACCTATAACGCGGTAGGGATTTTTGGCTCCTCATGACTCTGTTATATAGGGGTAGAGGTGTAAGTAACTCTGTGTTTAGAAGAAGTCATGCTAAACTGAATTGAAAGGGCTCAAGCAAAATTTTAACTGACTTTTGTTTTGCAGGCATATTATAAAGAGATTTGATGCTTTGTTTGGGAATTATAAATTTCTTAATTCTATGTTATCTTTTGTGCTTCTAATGGTCAAAGTCTATATGTCTGCAAACCAGCATTGTGCATGCTTTCAAATACTGCTAACAACAGGAACATTTTTAGAGCTTCTGTTTTATTTGATGGGGAGAGAGAAGGTATTTATTTCCACTTGAGATGGTCTCCCTTCTGAAAAGAGTGCATCACAACAATTTCATATTCAAGCTTTTAGCAGAGCCTGTCAATGTTTGTTATGAACTACTGATAGTGCACAATTGTTGACTTGCTTTATCTAGTGCTGGCATTGTCTGACAGAGTTATAGCATGACTGTGGGTCATTGGATTGTTGTGGCTTGAAGGAATAGTTCCATTGTAGCAGCATCAGCTTGAACTGCCAGGCATTTGAGCTGTAGAGCACTAAATACATGATGTGATAGACTAATTTATGGACAAAATTGCTTTTGAACTGTATCTTTTTCATTTGCAAAATAACTATCTGACACTGAAAATGTTAAGATACAAATACATAAGATATTGCACATTTTAATACTCTAGGGTAATATAACTTTTTCCTTTTGTCATTATAAGAAGAGCAGGTAATGCTGCTAAAGTTAAGGTGGCCTGACACTTGGTATAAGAAGACCTTATTTTCAATTCCTTATAACTAAGCCAAACTTTAAACAATCATGCTGGAATTTTCCATGTGGGATATTTGCCTCAAATTGTTTATTTTTGTAAAATATCAAGAATTATCCAGCCATTCCTGAAAATGAAATTGGAAAAAAGTATTTTTGTTTTGTCCATTAAAAAAAAATGTTATTACAACTGTTTATTTAAGAACCTATAGCACTTTCATGCTCTTGGCCAGAGACTTGAAATTTGGCAGGGGGTAGCTCTGATATTTTTTTCATGGGAAATAAACACCCAGATTTGGCCAGGCCTTTGAAAAATGTCAATTCATACATGCTCGGTAGAGACTTGTTAGAGATTAGCAGCTGAACTCTGAAGATTCCATCTGCACTGAACATTCTCCACCCTGGGGCTGTGGGGGTTGAGCAGGACTTTCTTGCAGTTGCTGCTCCTGGCTGCCAGGATGCTGGTGTGGTGCTAGGAACTGAAAGCAGGGATACTCTCTCTTCTTCATTTCCAGTGCCAAGGCAGCGTGGAGGGGAAGAAGAAAGCCACCACAAATGCGGAGGGATGAGGAATCAAGTGGTGGGGGGAGAGGATTAAGAAATGCCAGGGGCAGTGGGATAGAAGCCTGGTGTCGGACAGGGGAAAGCGCACAGAGGAACAAAATACAGGGGTGGGGATAGGAACAAGGTGGGGGAAGAGAGGGACAGGAAGGAGGTGTGGATGAGGGAGGATAGGATTGGGGGGAAACATGAGCAGGAGCCAGGAAGGTGAGGAGACAGGGTAAGGTTAGGAGCAAGGATATGAGGAGAAGGGCAGGAGCCATGGGAGGGATAGCAGCAGTGGAGGTGACAGGACAAGAGTTGGGTAGGGGGAGAGAGGAGCAGAAGGGTCTGTAATCACTAGAGAACACTGTCTTCTAGAGCATGGAAATTAAATCTCTATTCCTGAGTCTAAACATTCCTTGGCTTTTCAGCAAATAGCTGTGAAACCTACTGGTAAAGTGTGTCTCCATCCCCCTCTAGAAGCAGGTCCACATAAGGGTGATAGATAACTGGTAGCACTAAGAAGCTGTTAGCTCAAGTGATACGACTGTGCTGTAGATCAAAGATTCTAACTTTGCTGATGATTCATTTTTAAATTTAGGTAATTACATACAGCTCCTCCCCTTTCTCCTTCCCCTCCCTACCACCCTGCATGAAAAGAATGTTAGCATTGCAAAGAATTTGGGCCTCTTGTGTGTAGGCATTATTGCACAGTGTTTAGATATATGATTACATACTACTGTTTCCACGAGGATCCTTGCCTCAATTGGTGGCAGGATTGATCTGCTCTCGGAATGAATCAGGGTTGTGTAGTGATACAGACTGTTACAGAATTTGGAAGGTTTGTGATGATGGAGGCAGGTAACAGCAGGAAGAGAAAGGGCGGTCTTGTGGTTAAGGGAATTGAATATCACTCTGGAGTATTAAGTTGTGTGTCTGCCCTGGAGTTCCTGTATGATGCTGGTCAAATGACAAACCAACATTTTCATAGGTGGCCACTGTGTGTTCCTCATTTTCTGGCTACACAGGCAGAGACGTCTGGGGTCTGATTTACAGAAGTTCTGAGTGCTCACAAGTGCAACTGAAGTCAGTGGGAACTCTGCTCTAAACATATAAAATTCTGTAAAATGCTAAATACTTTAAAAAACCAGGCTGTAGGCTTCTTAGATTGGTTCACACTTGCCAAAATTAGTTGACACTTTTGACAATTTTGGCTTTAATTTCTCTGCCTTAATTCTCCATGTGTGAAGTGTGGATAATAATACCACCTCACCTCACAGGGGTGTTGTGAAGATAAATCTATTAACATTTGAAAAGAACTAAGATACTCTGATGAGAACACCATAGAAAAATCCACCAGGAAACTAATAATTCTGTATTCAGTACAGCATTTGGGGTGTGCAAAAATAATGTATGTGTACATATATTGAATGAGCAGGATAAAAAAGAAATATTGATGAGCTATCCATTCAGTGAGCCTGTCCATCCTATACACTGAATAAGTTAGGCGTCCTGTGGAAAAAGTAGTACATGATCATGAAATTAAAGAGTGTATCATAATGCATATGCTCAAGGTGGCACAGGCAACCTTAATCCTGGCTTTCTTAATTATTGCATTTGGTGAAGCTGAATGTATTTTGAATATATCTCCTGGGCGGAAAAAAACCCTGGAAGCAAACAGACTGCATAGGTCTGTGGCCTATTCATAGACCTCTCAAATTGAATGGAGGTCATTGTGTAAAGAGTTACTGTATTGTGAATTGGTTCTAGGATTTTAATGTTAGCTAAATATTTATTGTGAATCAGCATTTTCTGCCTTAAATTTAAAGTCCGTTGTATGAAGAAATTGGATTTGTCAGTATTTTAGGATGTCTTTATTTTCCAGATAAGTAATGCAGAGTCGGACTGTGAAAGGATCAGCTTGTGTTCCATTTTGATCCAATTAAAACAGTATTTTGGCAGAAGCAACTCCAATAATATAGTGTAGGGTATACGTCCATGGCTAGAAATTGGGAGTAAGTAACATTTGTAAAATATAGAATCCTCCTATATCAACTGAGATGGGCACTGATCAGTTCCCTCACCCTCCAAAATGGTTGCTAATTCTAACAACACAAGGGCCTCCAGTAAATGGTTGAAGATTTAAGTGGAAGGTTCACTCTGAGGGATGTTAATCTGCTGTCTGTGAAACAGGAAAATCATTTTAAGAAGGAGACACTTTTCTTCGAGTACGTGACTGAGTTTATGTGATTGTTCTCTAGGATTTTAATGCCAACTTTTTCCTAGATCTGTGTCTTTTCAATTTATTTTGTGCACTTTGAGTTGGAATTTTGATTTCATTAGGTCATTTTAGATGGCTGTAGGATGCTTGGTCAGTCTCACGACCAAGAAAAGTTGATGTCAGCTTTTCCAAATTAATAGACCCGAACTCTTTAAGTATTTTGAGTATTTTCCAAGCAGGACAGGGAGGATCTTTGATTACATAAGATGACCTAACCAAATCCTATTGAGTGATGCCAGTGATCTCGGAAGGGGAGAGGCCTGTTCTGATTCACAAATGAACTGCTGAGCCGGAGTTTTAAGGGGGAGGAACAGCCACACTTCATAAATAGCCTTACAGAAAGGAAGAAACAATTGCATGCTTTTGGTTTTGGCTTCTGGCCTTTGGCCATGTGATACCACCGTGCTTGACAAAGAGGCTGTGCTTCCTCCCTCCTCCCCCCGGCCACCAAGAGGTAGAATTCCAGCAACATGCAACATCTAAGATTTGACACCTACACATGAGAAATCATTAGTTCCCATATTCATACGCATGCTACACATAGTGTGTAATATTGGCAGCAGTCAGGAGGAGCCGTGCAGGCAGCATCATGCCGCTGGCCCTTCATCATGACAGAGGCGGGACCAAAATTGTGTGAGTGGCATTGCGACCTGGTGCACTACTCACTCGATGCAATATCACTCACTCAGTTTTTCCCACCCACCCCCAGTGCTCACCATAATGACAGAGGAACTTGGGGGCTAGACTTGAGTGGCCATGCAAGTGCCAAGCACCATGTTGCAATACTACTCACTGTTTTGGCAAGGGGCTGGAGGGCACTGAGCAGGCAGCGTGGTGACCTGCGCTGCTGCTCCTCACTGTCATGGGGTTGGCTTCTGCACCATGGCTTCCATACCCAGGGGCCTACCCCACTTCTTCCCACTTCCAGCAGCCTGTGTCCCTGAGCCGGGCTGGAAGACAAGAACTGAGTGTGGCGCGAAGTTGACAGGCGAACTGATGGGGCCAGTGGCTGCAACAGGAATGGCTCCAAAAGGACTGATGATGCAAACCATGTCAAACATTTCTGGCGGTCTCCCTGTGATTAACCACTAGTAGGCCAGCAAATCCATTGACAGATAACTGAGCCGAGAAAATCACTGGCTAATTTTTTTCAAACCAGGGTAGATTGATTTAAATAATCAATTTTTAATCATGTTTGGCATTTGTATATTTTACCTCGTTTCCTAAAGAAAGGTTGATTCTCATTGGTTGGTAACCATCAAAACACATTGATTTGCAACTAAATATAGCATTTGCACTAGATTTGGTGCTTCTTTTTGCTAGCCAGGATAATCCACTATACGTATAAATATTTAAGCAATTATATAGCTTAATTTATGTTTATTGAAATTCTTAATTTTTACACTTTTTAGTATGTTAGAAAATTGTGACTGATATATATCTTATTTACTAGATGATAATTAATTTTTTCTTGTGATTTGTGCCAAGTACTATTTACTTGGAAATTCTAATTCAATTAAAATTTCAGAAAAAAACCCATTTTTATTAAATAAAATGTGTGCTTGCAACATAAGAAAAGAAACAGTTTATCGAAACTTTTAAAAACATTGATTTTTTTACCATTCTGTTTGAAACTTGTATTATCTTCCAAAAACTGAATGAAATCACAAGAGTTGAGACAACTATCCTACATAAGAATCAATCTTTTTGTTTTCTTTTTCCAGTTTTAATTGGTAGAGGGACACATCTACCTTAGCATTCTTGCGCTTGACTTTTTAAACTGGAGTTGGTGACTGGCAGTGTGTGTGTGTGTGTGTGTGTAGAACCCACAGAATTTATCTGAGAATGGAGCCTATGTAATAGTTTTTCAAACTCTAAAACAGCCCTAGGTAATTTTAAATATAATAAGCTGTGTTGTTCTGAACAGCATTGAAATGTCTCATGTTAACCCTATGGCAGCATGATGGAGATTGTTTGTTTATTATATAATCACGTATAATTTGAGCAGGCTGTCATTATTGGTGTAAGAACCTTAGTTTGAATATTCATTTTAACCTAGGAGTAGTTTGATCCTTCCCTATCCACCATTTAGCTGGAATAGAAATATCAGTTGGCACTGAGATTTATAATGGCCTGCTATTTTAGGGCAGGTACCCAAACAATGTCCAGCATTCCACTTTTATTAGGTAAAGCTTAGAAGGAATTGCTGGTTTATCTGATGTAGTTTAATCAACACAGTAATTAGATTAATTTGAGTTGCTTTTTAAACCACTTTATCTTAATTTGATTTGCTTCTGTATGGTGTTTGTTATGCTTTTTGTTTAGTTATTTAGTTTAGATAATAAATTATATAATAGTGGCACTTATTGATGTTTCTTCCCCAGATGTCAGATACTGGAATTGCTCACACTTTTAGAACGGATAACAGAAATAATGCAATAAGCCAAGTGGTGATGGGCCATTGCGGAAGCACACAAATAATTGTGTAAGGTTTACTTTGAAAATCTGGTCCAGTGGAATTTTTTTTTTCTCAGCAGCCTAAACCAGTGCTTAATTTGTGCCATGGCTTGCCAGGGCTGAGCCCCGGCACCTTTAGGCTTGGTAGTTTGGAGCCCCAGCACTGCTGGGCTTGCTGTATCAGTTACGAACGTAAAATGTAAACGGCACCTAATTGGTTGAGCCCTGGCATCTCTTTCATTACAGATTAAGCACTAGCCATAACTGTGTAGTCCCTAATCATGTCAAAATACTGTCTTCCAGTGTTACCACATGATAGGTGAAGGTGTTATACACCTGATTTTTAATTTTTTAAAATTAGGCAACTTCATTAATGCATGCAGCAAAGTTCAAAACTGAAACAATTATCTAGCAAGCTAAACTAGTCCCTGTGGCTGCTCCTCAAAGTAACCTTTTTCAGTAATTTTTATTCTGCAGGCCAAATGTATCAAACAAGCCTGTTACCTGTTGGGAGAAATATTAACCAATAGGTAGCTGTATTTCAAATCCATTCCTATTAATAAAGCTCCATACTCATTCATTCATTCATTCCTATTCATTCATTATTTTTTTAACAAGCATCATCAGCATGGAAGCATGTCCTCTGGAATTGTGGCCGAAACATGAAGGGGCATATGAATGTTTAACACATCTGGCATGTAAACACCTTGCAACGCTAGCTGCAAAAGTGCCATGTGAATGCCTATTTTCACTTTCAGGTGACATTGTAAATAAGAGGCAGGCAGCAGTATCTCCCCTCAATGTAAACAGACTTGTTTGTCTTAGCGATTGGCAAAATAAGAAGTAGGATTGAGTGGACTTGTAGGCTTTAAAATTTTACACAGTGTTGTTATTACTGACAATGAATGAATAACAACACTGTGCCTTGGTTTTGCCAATCATCCATCATCCACTGCTATAGGTTCTTGGGTACCAACGTTGAAATAATATCCATCATCCTTCCCAATCAAAATGATCCCAACCAGAGTAACAACACACAAAGAATGGCATTCAAGCAAGACATACTCACAACCATCTCAACAGCATGAATGCTCCCCAGTGCATCAGTGAGCAATAGGGCCACGTCCAGACTAGGTATTAAAATCGATTTTAGATACGCAACTTCAGCTACGAGAATAACGTAGCTGAAGTCAAATTTCTAAAATCGAGGTACTCACCAGTCTGGACGGCGCTGCATCGATGTCCGCGGCTCTCCGTGTCGATTCCGGAACTCCGTTCGGATTGATGGAGTTCCGGAATCGATGTAAGCGCGCTCGGGGATCGATACATCGCGTCCAGACTAGACGCGATATATCGATCCCCGAGCTATCGATTTTAACCCGCCGATGCCGCGGGTTAGTCTGGACGAGGGCTAGGAGAAGGTTCCTGTTGGGTTCCAGGTCCATCAGTCAGTACAAATCTAAATTCTTGGGGGGAGGGTGGGGGCTCTAATCAACCCTTAATCCAAAAACTTCATAAATATTACCAAATTTCCCTGCAATTCTGTCTGGTGTTCTCAGTTCCTTTTATGATGGATATAAATTAATGATTTTTTAAAATTCTGATTTTTAAATTTTAAATTAGATTATTTTGATTTAAATTAAATACTTTTTAAAAGTAAAACTATTCAAAATTAAATTTTAAGTTAGGACAGCCTGTTATGAGGCCTATGCTTACTATGTTAAAAAAAAATGAAAAAAAATATTCAAGCAGTACATGTTTGCCACCAAAGTTTTACAGAAAGTCAAACCACTGAGCTTCTGGAAGTCACTGGCTAAACATCTGGAACCAGAGTTTGTTGAAGTGCTAAACCAGCTTTTGACTGCAGTTGCCTCTCTTGAAGATATGCAGAGAATATTTTCTTTGTTTTAGTTTATTCAACTTGACACAAATTACAAGTAAAAATTGATCATATAGAAAATAAGAAAAACATTATTCACCATATTCCAACTTAAAAAATTAAAATTAAAAACATGAATAAATGTATGTTCAGCTATATAATTGCTCAAGTAATTGCTGGTTAGGAAAAAGAAGAACCAAATTTAGTGTAGAGGCTATATTTAGTTACAAATCAACATGTTTTGACCATTATTTTCTAGTTAATTTTAAGTAGGCTGCTGAAAATGCATGCATTTCTTTGAGATTGGTCTGGCGTCTTCGTAGTGTTTTGGTTGGTTGGTTTTAGAGATCTCTGTTTGCAGGGGAAAATATATTGTAATATAGATCTTGTGAAAACAAATCTACTGGCTTTGTGTCTTTTGATCCAAAGGGCATGTTTACACAAACACTTCTGCATAGCAAACTGGGGTGTAAGCTGCTGCACTCCAGCATGGTGTGCACTGTCCGTGTGGATCCTGCTGATGCACACTAAAAGTTCCCTCCTGTGTTGTGATGTGCTACTGTCAGGTTCAATAACCATATAGTTTAATAGCTGCTTTGTAAACTTTACATTTAATATTTAGTTCATTGTTTTTAAATAAAATATTTTTTGTTTAATGGAGCTAAGAATTACAGTGGGATTACAAATTATTTTTTTCCGATGCAGAACCCCTGAATATGTCTATTGTATCATGTTTTCCCTTGGACATTTTTAGTGTAAAAAGAGGTTTTAAAACTCACAGCAATACTTGCATTTAAGTTTTCTGTTTTTCATAGGTGTCTATAAATAACTAAAAAAAAAGACACATCGGAAAGCACACTATGCACTGCTTATTTTAGAGTGACTAAAGGTATAACCCTCCCACTCATAACAAAATTGTGATGTGTAAAAACTATTTTTCCCTGTAGAGGTTTTGCAAATAACTCTATTGCATAAATATCAGCATGAATATACTGAGAAGCAAAATAACTGTTACACTATCTTTAATAATGAATGTCTTGTCAAAATATCTTTACTGGGAGTTGTCTTGTCAGATTTCCCTTTTGTGAGTGTTCATTAGCACACTGAAGGGTATATCCAGATAATTAAATATTCAGTGTAATCACTTGGGTATTCTGTTCATGTAATCACTGAGTGCAATCACCTGGGTATTTTAAAAGAGGATGCATTTATTCTGAGAGGATCTTTATTTTAAAGTGATTTCCCTAATTCTTTTGATCAACTCCATAATTGTGTAATGGCTTAAAAAAAAAAGCGGGGATACATAAGAATGCTTCTGTGCTTTCTTGCCACAGCAGAAACATTTGAATATACTACACTGTCATTTAGAAAAGTGCAATGCCTTTAGAGAAATCCACATTTGTATCAGAAATGTAAAGGTGACTGCTGGGACCTGAAAAGGTCTTTATTCCACCTGTGGAAAAATAGAGATGGATATTTTAGTTTTGTGAAGCTTAAATAAATAATACAATTCTAGTTCCCTGTTTTACTATTTTTAAAAAAATGAATGAGCTCAACATGAGTTTGTGACCCTCCACAGCATCCTTAGTGATACACAAAATTTTTTATAAATGTAAAAGTCTCAGGTAACACTAAGAAGATCCTCCAGGATTCAGATCTTCTCTAGTTTGAAAAATTTGCCAGTTTTCTAAAAGTGCAGGGGCATTCAATGCAGGTGTGTGGCCAAGATGGCACACGGGAATTGATTGTGAGGTGGCCCCAATCACGTCCGCCTTCCTGGCATGCCAGGAAAAGAGGGAAGCCCTGGATCCATGGGAGATGGTGAGGCCATGACAGCAATTCCTTAATGCACATTCTAAGATGATGCCTCCCTGAGGCATGCAGAGCTGGCTGGCAGGTGCTGGGCATCATTCCATATGCCGTCTCTTGTGACCTGCCTTGCTGAAGGTGGGAAGGGATGGCGGGGGAGATGCCCCAAAGGGATGAGAACTATTTTCCTCATCTAGCCCATTTACCTGTTGCTCTCCATGAACCAGATAGCCTGGGGAAGGCACTCGGTTCAAAGGCTTGCAAATAAAAATATTAGGACTGTCAAGTGATTAAAAAAATTAGTTGTGCTTAATTGTGCTGTTAAACAATAGAATACCATTTATTTTAAAATTTTTTGGATGTTTGCTACATTTTCAAATATATTAGTTTCAATTACAACACATAATACAAGGTGTACAGTGCTCACTTTATATTTATTTTTAATAACAAATATTTGCACTGAAAAAAAACAAAAACAATATTTTTCAATTCACCTCATACAAGTACTGTAGTGCAATCTCTTTATTATGAAAGCTGAATTTACAAATATCAAATTATGGACCAAAAAACTGCATTCAAAAATAAAACAATGTAAAACTTTAGAGCCTACAAGTCCACTCAGTCCTACTTCTTGTTCAGCCAATCGCTCAGACAAACAAGGTTGGCTACAATTTGCAGGTGATAATGCTGCCCACTTCTTGTTTACAATGTCACGTGAAAGTGAGAACAAGTGTTCACATGGCACTGTTGTAGCTGGCGTTGCAAGATATTTACCTGCCAGATGTGCTAAAGATTCTTATGTCCCTTCATGCTTCAGCCACCATTTCACAGGACATGTTTCCATGCTGTTGATGGGTTCTGCTTTATAATGATCCAAAGCAGTGCGGACTGACACATGTTCATTTTCATGTGAGATGCCACCAGCAGGAAGTTGATTTTCTTTCTTGGTGGTTTGGGTTCTGAAGTTTCTGCAGCAGAGTGTTGCTCTTCTAAGACTTCTAAAAGCATGTTCCATACTTCATCCCCCTCAAATTTTGAATGGCACCTCTGATTCTTAAACCTTGGGTCGAGTGCTGTAGCTATTTTTAGAAATTTCACATTGGTACCTTCTTTGCATATTATCAAATCTACTGTGGAAGTGTTCTTAACATCAGCATGTGCTGGGTCATCATCTGAGACTGCTATAACATGAAATATATGTAGAATGCGGGTAAAACGGAGCAGGCGACATACAGTTCTCCCCCCAAAGAGTACAGTCACAAATTTAATTGATGCATTATTTTTTTAACAAGCATCATCAGCATGGAAGCATGTCCTCTGGAATTGTGGCCGAAACATGAAGGGGCATATGAATGTTTAACACATCTGGCATGTAAACACCTTGCAACGCTGGCTGCAAAAGTGCCATGTGAATGCCTATTTTCACTTTCAGGTGACATTGTAAATAAGAGGCAGGCAGCAGTATCTCCCCTCAATGTAAACAGACTTGTTTGTCTTAGCGATTGGCAAAATAAGAAGTAGGATTGAGTGGACTTGTAGGCTTTAAAATTTTACACTGTTCTGTTTTTTAATGTAGTTATGTAACCAAAAAAAAAATCTGCATTTGTAAGTTACATTTTCACGATAAAGAGATTGCACTTCAGTATTTGTATGAGATGAATTGAAAAATATCATTTCTTTTGTTAATCGTTTTTACAGTGCATATATTTGTAATAAAAAATTACTGTGCACTTTGTATTCTGTTTTGTAATTGAAATCAATATTGAAAATGATCCACAAATATTTAATAAGTTTCAATTGGTATTCTATTATTATAAGTGCGATTAATCACAATTAATTTTTTTAATCATGATTAATTTTTTGAGTTAATTGTGTGAGTTAACTGTGAATAATTGATAGAGCTAAAATATATATCATAAAACAATGTGTGTTTAAAATAATTTTGACTCTTGAAAGTTCCTAATTATTTTTTTGTTAGTTTGGGGTTAGAATACCTCTTTGATTTTCACTATTCAAAACTTTAAAATTACCTTGGTTAATGAAGGCTCCCATCTTAAAAAAGACTTCCACGTCTGATTGGCTTTGCACATATGAACAGTCCCATTGATTTACATGATTGCATAAAATATTTATACTTTAATAGAAACTAAATCTTTATTGAGTTAAGTTGCGAATGTAGGCACTATGCTGCAGAAATGATTAATGGTTCTCTTTCCCAGTGTAACAGACTAACAGGATTTTACAAAATCTGCTCACACATTTATACATTACTAGAAAATTTCCTTGACGTAAAAGAGAATATAGCAAAATCTTATAATGGTAAATGATACTGACTTTAAGGAAAAAATAGCTGTTTTCCTAAATTTTGCCACATATATACATATAAAATAGATGTTTCTTTGTGTAAATATGTTTTTAGACTGTAATTGCATATAAAACAATTCAAAAACAGATTTTTCTTTGTTGCATAACTCTTCTCCCTTGCAAAATCTTTGTCAAGGACAACAATGGGAATAAGATTAATTTGAAACTGTGTTACATTCTATCTTTCTAATTATTCCCCTGTCGAGATAATCTGTTAATATCCCAAGAAGTAGTCATGGGGTAGTGTTGGGTAGGAATTTTCCAGCACAACAGGGTTTTGTCAGTAAAAGGATGATTCATCAAACCTACCATGTTTTTTAGAAACATTACAGGTCTGACACACATTAGTTGAACCACAGGCAGATTTCAAACTGCCTGGTTTCCTGCCAGCTCACCTGGTGGGTTACTGGGGAGCCTGCAATTCCAGGGTCTATGGCTCTGGGACAGCTCTGCCATGAGGATACCTCAGGGCTGGGGACCCAAGCCCTCCAGGGTCTGTGGCTCAGGGGTAACTTCACCATGCAGACTTTCATAAGGCCACAGATGTTGGGTTTCCAGGGTCCACAGCTCTGTAACAGCCCACCAGGGATCCCAGGCCTTCCAGGTTCCTTGCCCCAGAGCTTTAAGCCTGGGAGCCTTGGGTCTAACTGTGACTCAGATCCCAGCTCAGTGGCAGGGAGCCCCAAAGTGCTGAGAACCCCACTAAAGATGATCTCAAAGTTCCCTGCTGCAAAAGATCTCTTAAGGGGTCCTTGCTGTGAATTCAGAAGCTGGGAAGTCTGCTACTGATATTCACCACTGCTATTCAGTGGTGGGAACCAGTGAAATAGAGAAGAATCATGTCTGTTTTAGTCAAGAGCTGCTGATCTCAGGAAGCATATTTCATTTTGGAACCACCATGTAGCAGTGTTTCCAAAATGAAAACTGTTCAGAATTTATGGAGTATGGGAAATTTCAAAATGTTGATTTTTTTCCATGAACTGTAACCATGTTTTAGCCAGATCTAGTCACAGACAATTTTCACCTTTTATTATAAATCAAGAAAACCTAGACAGTGTTGCCTTTTACGGTAGGTGCTAGTACAGCTATAAAACACTATTTGTTGTGATACACACGTAGTTCAATATATTGACAGAAAGAACTTCAAAATTGAGACAACTACTCGTGGCTAGTAGAGGATCATTCACTGCAGGAGAAGTATATCATACTATGTACTGTAAACAGTGTAGCTGAGGTCTAGGATCTATTTTTCTTGGGAAGGATCTTCGTATTTCATTGATCACAGATCCTGCCTTAACTGGTATGTTTGTGTTTTACCCTGAGAAAGTTCTGTATAAAGAAACCATTATTGAATGTCATATACCGTCTTTCTGTATAGCTACAAGTGAGCAAGCGTGAAACATGTTTGGTAACCTCCAGTTTTTCTTTTGGCTTGTTTTACCCCCTCCTTATCCTCAGGCTTCTTTGTCTTCGCTACCGGGATTATTAATGATCAGAGTATTCCCATATCACCCCAACAATTGAATGCTACTGCTCTGTTCCTTGATTGTCTTTGATTGGTCTCTCCATGTAGCAAAATAACACAAGATGGATTGTATGGCGTTCTCTGCTGGGATAGATCAACATGTAGATCAGGCTCTGTGCCAAAATGTTCCTAATTAAACTGCTGCTACGGACAGGATTATTGTTGGTGAATGCAGATGTTTGCTTTATTTTTGTGAATTGGTGCATGGATTGTGTTTTACTTGTTTCCTAAATTGCATCAGTTTTCAAGTTACATCTTGTATTCTTTAAAGAAATATTTATATTTAGAATTAGTCATAAGAAATTATAGAAGGTGGGAAATAAATTCCATAGTTCCATCTACTTGACTGATGCCCTGTGCTCTACATCCACTGCTGTGCTGAAGAAAGTACCAAATATGGTAGTCAGCATTTGCCATGTTACCACACTATAGTGATCTAAGTGCCTACTATACAATACCACAGTGTGGTAACCATTTGGCAGATATTGATAAACTGAATATCCAAAGATTCCATCAATATAAGTGGAATTTAATGGAATGCAGCAGCACAGCAGGTGCACTGGGAGATCAGCAACAAAGGTGTTAATCTTTTTTACAGATTCATTTTAGCAAGGTTCTGGGCTAGACTGAGAGCTTGACTACATGGGGACATCCAAGAAAGTTAATCTGAATTAATTTAAACTGTGAAATAGACATGGATATGAGAAACTGTATTAAACCCCTGTGTGAACACACTCATTCAAAATTAAATTTGTCTTAAGTTTACTTTAATTCAGTTCCAAAGTCAATTAAACAAAACTGAATAATGGCCATTTTAGCTGTGTCTGAACAGGGATCTAATGAGGTTTAATTAATCCACTTCATATTCACATTAATATTCCTGGATGTTCTCATGTAAATAAGTCTTAAGGATTGTATGGGATGGAATATAGTACATCTCTGAAAAAGACTTTATTGCTGATATAAGGTTGTTATACTTTACCTTATTTACCATATTATTTATTATGCTCCGTTAGTGACCTTTAGTAAGTAATTCCTTTTTGTAACACTCAAAGTGGTTAGTGCTATAGGTAAATAATGTGCAGTGTCTATAAACAAAAGTTGTCACCGAGATCAGTTAAAAATACAGTAGACTGAGGTAACAAATGATATTGAGTATAATTATGATCACTGTAATGAGATATACACAAAATTGTCATAAAGTAGTTTTTCAGTTGACAAAACAATCCATAATATATAGATTGACTTAAAAATTGAAGTACAAAGTCAATTACAGGCAATTATGGTGCTATATTTACTGGAGAAATTATCATATCTTTTGAGAGTGTTAAGGTAATATTCAAGTCCGTCAGAGAAAACCTTCATCTTTGCTTTCTTGTTTTGCCTCCACGGAATTCTTACAGCTGATTTAGGTGAGAATTGTAGATCATCTGAAATGTTGGAAAACCACTATTTAAAAAGGAATCATGGTTGTTCTGGTCCCTCTTTTCTTCACATTGAATATAAAAAGTATACTTAAAACAAAAAGATCAGAAACAGAGCAAGCAGCTCAAGCAGTCAGTCCATTAGTTCCCTCAGTTAAGGTTTGATTTAATCAAACTAATCGAAAAAAATCTTGAATGCGCTCTGATTTTACTCTTAAATGAAAGATATTTTATGTATTGTCTGAAATATTCATTTTCTAATGCAAAATTCTTCATAACACACCAAGCATCACCAGTAGATGTTATAACAGGTTTTATCATATTTAGTATAATACCTTAGAAGCAAACAGTGATGATACAGCATGTAATAGTTTACTCTTTCCTGCAGCTTTATAAGAAATATAGCCATGAAATGGGATGCTTTTGGAGTAGAAAAGTGACCTTTTGGAGATGATAAAATACCCAAGTTCTTAAGCACTGGCAGTAAGTTTAGTGACCCAGAGAGGGTAATATTCAGTTAATGGCATATAACTTTTTTGTTCATGTGTGATAACACTTTTCATTTTTTAAAAATTCTGAAACACTTTTTTAGCATATTGTGCGTAACGTGTGTCATATTCTGGAATTGGCTGTAATGTGCATTTTGAGCTACTGGCCTTTTCTAGAAAAACCTGCTGCCAGTAATATTAAAGATATAGATATATTCAAAGAAGGAAGCCTACAGTAAACACAAGTTACTTGAGTAATATTACAAAGTGTTATTTTTTTTAGATATTTAGGATTTCATTTTGCTAGAAAGCTTTCACCGGGTGACCTAGTACATATATCAATGACAAAAGCTACTTGTAATAATTCAAATCATGCTTTCTGCTTTATGAAATGGGCTTGTAAAAATCCACTCAAAAATGACAGCCAAAATAGCATTAAAACACAATTTCCCTTTGATAAGGTTTTAAGGCATTCATATGAAAAGTGACACCTCTTTGAGTGGTTCTGTGTCAGCATTATGCAATGTTGTGTTGCTTATAAGTGACATTAATCCATTAAGGGTGTGAGAGTCGTTTTTTTTCTCATGAAGTCATTAAATACTATTATCGATTTCTGTTCAATCAGTCAATGTTTGCCAGCACTGAGTGATCTTTAAACTTGTTAATAGTGTTGCTTTTAATACTGTGTATGTAGTTCAAACAACAAATATTATCATATTAAATGCAAAATAAAATAATTGTAATGGTCATTTGAAATATAAAGTAGATTACGGAATATATTCAGTAATGTGGTGATGATCACTAGTTATCTGAGTAACTGAATTTAAGTGACACTGATATTTTAAAAAACAATAAGTAGCTATCTTCAACACATTTGTTTCTTTTGGCTAAACGGACAATATAAAAACAATCAGTAGTTTTTGGACTGTTTTCTCTTCTACTACTTCATGATAAACATGTTTTAAAAACTTAAGTGGATGTGAACAAAACATTATATGAAGATTATTTAGTACAAAATGTATTTAACTTTTAAATATATATAGTGATTATCATATTAAATCTGTATTACCACCATTCATTTTTATTATGTGCTGTTACTTGCATTTCACATATATTACTGTATTTGAGGACTTAATGATTTCATCTGTCTCATTTAGAACCATATAAGTTGTTAGACATATGGAGCTGCATCCTGCCTTTTATGTCACATATGCAATCCTATTGACTTCAGTTTGGCAGTATTAGGCTGAAAATGTGTTCTTGTGTAATGTATGTCCTCAGTTAAAAGTTTGACTATCTACTATTAATTTAATGAGGAAATTATTATTTTTACAAGTAATGCATTAAAAGAGAACTGTACAGTTGCAATCAGCCTATTAGTTTTCATAACATTACAATATTGTAATTACAGCTTTCTCCTTACCTTTTTTAGATTCTTTTTTCCCCCTCTGGACATAAATGATTTATCAAGGTGAATTGTCAACTTTGCCCTAGACTTAGCAAAAGCATTGCAGTATATTTATCTCCACCACTAAAATGTTCAGTTTTCACTACCAAACAGTGAATTACATCCTACTGAGGAATAGCTGTCTGTTTCTGTGCGTATCTTTTCTGGGACCCCGTAGGGCCTCTGACAGACCTTGTAGGACACGGTTGTCCATCCTGGTCTCAAATGGTAAATGATGCCAAGTAGCAGCATGTTTATTGCAGAGTCTCTGGAGAAGCTGTTGTGTGCTCAGCATTTTTTCATAGGTCGCTTGCCTGATTCATTGAAGGAAACCTGAACAAAACTGTGTTATTAATGAATTATGACAAGCTTTTTGCCTATCAGGCAGAGAGGTTCCAGCTATCCCTTTGTAAGACAAAAACTTAATGGAAGATGCTTAGATGGGCAGGCTCTCTGATGATATTCTTTAAGTGCTCATCCCATTCTGATGCGAATATTCAGAGAGCCGTGAAGCTGCAAGTGGCAGCGTTTAATATCGTCTCTCTCATAATGCCTGAATAATTTTCCAGAGAATGATCGCTGCAGCTGCTGTGAACATGATTATTTGTTTATTTTTCACCTTGGTCCTGATGGAATGCTGACCTAGCTAATCTGCAGAGCACATAGGGAAAATGTTTTCATATTCATAGCTCTCCTGTGTTCTTTTGACTAGAAAAGAAGAAGCCAAAGCTTGTGAGTAGCCACTTAAACCATACAGAGTTAAAGGGGTTGATTCTTGTACTATCTTTTTGAGAGGAAAACTGAACCATATTATTGAAGAATTTGGAGAAAGAGATTTGAAGAAACCGTTGTCTTATGGTTTTTTTTTTAATGGATGATTATGAGAGGCAAGGAGATGGCATGGGCTGTCGGGGTGAGTTATAGAATGCATTTTGTGATCTCCCTCTGGTAGTGCTGCTCATTATGTTAAACAGTGTAGCTTTTAAACCACTGTAGTTTTCATTTTATGTGCATTGGCCTTCATTTGCTGAAATGCTTCAAGTTCACCATGCTAAAGTCATTTTGAAAACAGGATGTAATTACAAAGGTTTCATATGCTTACCAACAGCTTTTTTGGAACAGTGTAATTATCATTACTTGTGGATACTGTAAATTGAATATCCCTTCCCTAATTACATTAAACTCAAGGGTTAGCTGCTTAAGCATCCAAATAAGAAAAGTTCACCCTTCGCTATAAATAGTAGAATTGTTCTCTTAGTTGGGCTGACCTTTAAAGCTAAGCGTTTTACATGATATTGTCAGGTGTACATTATAAAGATAGCTTGTAATTAGATCTGTAATGAGGAACCAAATTATAATGGCTTTTTGAGAGAGTTCATTTATTCAGCGTTTTCTTTCTGCATGATAGAATTAAAGTTTCAGTCTGTGTATGTCAGGCCCTTTTTGAAGGGGCCAGTCACACTGTTCTTAGTTTACCTGTGTCCTGCCAATAGTTTGATGTGGTTTAATATTACACCATAGCTTAATGGAAGCTACTATAAACGTAATGAATTAGTCCTGCCCTTTTAAACAAGGCTTATTTATCTAGGGGCCATGGGTTTTCTTTGATTTATTCTCCCCCCACCTCCTTTTCTTTTCAATACATAAAAAGCAACATTCTTTGTAGTTTAGCAACATAAATGTAGTTAGTTTTTCTTGGTCAGATAAAAATGAACGCCTACAGATACTAAAAAAGAACACTTTTGGTGTGTGTAGACGAAAAGCAGACTTTAATTAGTTGATGTGTCTGCCTTGGTTTAGTATTTGTTGCCCATTCAGCTCTAATGATTCTGTGCACTGTTGTAAGAAAACAGAGATTGTTCCAGTGAGAAATTTGATTGATTTCTGCTTTCTACAGTCATTGTAAATTTTAGTGCTTGCATAGCTACCCACTGATGTTTACTTTGTTTTTTTTCATTCTACTTTCATTAAAATCACCCCATTTATTCCCTTGGAAGCCTTTTTGTTAGGTGTGACTACCCATTTTCCCAGAACACCTCCTGCTGAGTATCCTTTATGACCTATCATAAAAGCCTACTTGGATGGGACAAATTGAGAAGCATGCATTAGAATGGGAGAGAAATTCCTACTGTAGATAAATGGTGGAGAATTGTGATTATGTAAAAATAACACCAAAACAATAATTACATAATACAGCTGTGTAAAACCTGAATTAAAACAAGTCTTAAATAATTTAGGCTCTTTTTGATTAGGTATATTATAAATAGGGCTTTGTTTTTCAGGGTTTATTAATTTCATTTTGGGGAATTATTTTTGGTAATATTTAAGTTTACTATAGATGTTCAAAAATTGGGGATTTTCAAGGTTTTCCCTTTGTATATATGGTAATGAGTATGCATATTATATACTATATTGTAATGTATATACACTATATACTACTTTAATTAATAATCAGCAATCTCTTTGTGATGTTTCCTAGCGTGCTTTAATGTAGTACTGTTTCAAAAAACACTATGTTAAAGTGCACCGGAGAACCTTTAGTGCGCACTAGCAGGGTCCACACAGACCAATTAATGTACAAATTAGTGCACTTTAGAATTCACATCCCCATAACGTGCATTACTGGTCTGTGTAGACCAGCCCTTAGATACAGTTTTTAATCATTTCCAGCATTTTTTTCAGTGTTTGTTGGATAAGCACGTATTTCTTTGTTTTCTTTTTTCTTAATTAGTGTGTTTTGTCAGTGTTTATCAACTCAAAATCAGAAGCCCTAATTATGAGACACTGTTGAAGAGAAAAGCCATTTTGGAGTCTCTATATCAGTTTAAAAATTCATTCATATATTATGAGTCTGTTGTATTTCCTGTAGCTACTCCTTAGAGCTATAGTTAACATTTTAAGCTAATGAAGTATCTTGCGCAATCTTACATTTTTCTTTTAGTTTGAAAATGAATTTTTCTCATGTTCATATCCATGAATGTAGACATCAAGAACAATAATTCATTGGAATTCTGTTCTATTATCCTCTGCATATTTTTCTGCCTTTATCACTAATTATACCAGATAAAATACATGGCTATTGTATAAACTACTTGGCCTATACAGGAGTGTGAAGAAGAAACTGTACAAGGGAGTGTCGGTTTACATATCCAGTTCATCACTTATACAAATCTGGGATTATGTTTCTGATATCATAAATCTAACATTAAACAACTCAAATGGAAAAAACAGGTCACAGTTTTATAATCATGAGGCAATTAGACACAGACACTATTAGTAGGCAAGCTTTATTCTTCATAAAACCAATAAGAGGCAGGCATTTTAGCAGAGATGTGTATAGATTAGCTAGAAATCTGAAGGAGTGTTCTGAAATTAACTATTTTCCCTAAGAAAATCTGGTTGAGTAAAGTGTTCTCATGGCATTAGGTAGTAAAGAAATCTCATTGCAATGGTACATTGAACAAGTTGACTCACTGGATTGATTATGAAATACTTAGCCTTTCACAAGTAGATTACTGGCTCAAATCCAGCTAGATCAGTAGTCCAGTCTAGTAGTATTCACTTATTGTCTGTCATATTTTACTTAGATTGTAAGGACTTTATGGCAGAGACCATCTTTTTTATATGTATGTTTATAGTGCCTAGCACAGTGGGATCCCCAATCACAGACTGGGACCTCTAGACACAACATGATTAATAATGAATTTAAATCAAGTCATTTTTTAAAAAGGAGTTTCTAGTAATTTTAGGTATTATCATAGAATCACAGAAGATTAGGGTTGGAAAAGACCTTAGGAGGTCATCTAGTCCAACCCCTGCTCAAAGCAGGAGGTCCCTTCCAATTTTTGTGGTTTTATTATTGTATTTTCCTATTTTGTTTTGTTTTATAATAATATTGTGTGAAAGGCTCATACAAGCAGCAGGGAAAATGGAATAACTTACTATACAGAGGAAACAGTAAAAAAGAAAACTGGGAAAAAATAGAAAAATAATCTGTCAGTTGTAGGAATCTTAGATATTACTTGAAATAATAGTAGGTAAAAATGTTCGAACAGGAGTGTGATTGTTAAGTTGACAGTTTCCTTGTAATGAAAGACACATGTGACCTTCACCAATAATTATCAACCTCAAATTACTTTAACCAAGTTCCTCGTTAGTGAATAATATATGAGAGTCAGAATCATGCCTGGTTGGTGGGTGAAGTTCTGTGAGACTTTTGTGTCCCAGGAATAAGAATGCTATAATAAGGAGGATCGGAATAAACTTTTGAGCCTGATCAAGATAGAGGTTCATTACTGTACTGAGCTCTCAGCTAGTGGAAAGTCCGGAAAAGTTTATGGGCACTCACAGCATTACAGTGGTTAAAGGTAATTGAGTGTTTGCATTATAAATTCAGATTTTGATTAATTGATTTTAATTCATACTGGAATAAAACTTGGCATCCACCTCCTTTTCCTCTCCTCTTTTTCCAAAGACTACTGCTGTTTTCATTAGAAAGACAAAGATCTGATGCTGTCAGAACCCCAATCCTTTTTCCTTAGGCAAGTCTCTGCCCCTATCAAGCACTTGGGATCAAAAACTCCTGGGCCCCTCAGAATTTTTGTGCAATCCTGGAAGCAATCTTTCCCCAGGTTTTTGGGAAATCTTAGCTATGGTTTGTACCAGGGATTTCTGTTGAAGGAAGCTCCATTTACTGAATCATGTGGGCATGGTATAGGATCATCTACTCTTCCCTTGTCTGCCCTCTGGGGAAATGGGGTTTATCTCTCTCTTTGTCATTCCAGAGTATGGGGATGTAGAAACTAACAGGTTCCATGTACCATGTCAATTCTTCTCAGTATTCCTGTTCAATCGCGAGGGGCAGAGATGATTGGCTCTCTACTTTATCTGTTCTAGTCATACAGTGGCTCTAAATACTATTCCCACAGACATGCCACTCAACATGATTCGCCCCAGAACTGACAAGGCAGCAGCTGTATCATTGCTAATCAGAGCTTTCTCACACTGCAAACGTGAACAATGAGAACTATTATTATTTATATTATAGTGTTGTCCAAAATGTGTTAGGTGCTGCATAGACAGATAGGAAGACACAGTCTCTACTCCAAAGAGTTTGTAATAAATAAAGACAAAGGAAGCAAAGGATAAGGGAAAGGGGATATAGTAATGAGGCAAAGCCATGGGTCCTGAAAGGTACACATCTTGTTAACCTCCACCCTGTTCAATAAAATTCAAAACCTCATGGAGCTAACTGTAAATGTACTGATGGTTTTAGATGTTGGTGCTGATATGGATTTCTTGGAGTGATTTGAATATGGTGAGGGTGGAGGCTTAACAAGTAGATTTTGGAAGTTCATTCCAAGCATGGACTAAGAAGATGAAAGAGGTACTGGGGCTGGCAGCACTGATGCTGATAGAAGAGGAAGCATGACATGAAAGGTAACCAAGTGGTCATGTGATGTCTGAGGTACAATCCTGAAGGAGGGGAAAATAAGTTTGAATATGATTCTCTGTGCAATGAGGACCTAGCAAAGTAACTCAAAAAAGGGGATGACATGACTAAAATGCTGGCTGAAAAAAATGGTTTTGGAGGCAATACTATAAACTGATTGGAAGATGAGGGAGGTAAGAATTTAACAATGAACTGGCAGGAAGGGCTTGAAGTAGCCAAGATGGTAGATAGGATGTGGATGATGATATGGCCATTAGGAGAGAAAGAAGGAACAGGTTTTTGCATGATTTGGTTGTGATGTGCATGTGTGGGAATAAGAAAAGGGGAGGAGATTAATTTACAGATTAGGTTGGTGGGGAGGTTGGTGGTGTTGATCGATACAGAGAACAAAGAAATACGGAGGAGATTCTTTAATTCATGTTATTGTACCTAATAGTAAATCATGAGCATTGCCAAGCATTATATCACAAGCTTGAAATGACTGGTATTGCAAAGGTACTCTGAGTCTCTCCAAAGCTAGAGTGTAGACTTTGTTGGTCAATGCACGCTTCTTTTTATTAGACGTGTTAACCTCTTTCCATACAGTAGCACTTGTACCTCCTTATTAATTATAATTGCTATGGAATAACCTCTTGCTTAGAAGTACTACTGCAATAAGAAGTACTAAAGGTAAAGGGACATTTCCTTGTCATCTGAAGGCTGTCTTGGGGAAGAGGTGGTACATACTGCTATGGATAAACTGGAAATGAGCATAAAAACAATAGTCCATAGCATTATCTGAATACTGAGCAATATATCAGGTATAGCTGGAATAGTTGCTGCTTTACTGTAGCTCATGTGACTTAACTGTTTCACAATTTAAGGTGCATCATCTTCACTGAGGATCTAGAGACGGTTTGATACCGGGCTTTTTGAGGAGAGCACTAGTATAGTGACCAATGTAGTGCAATCTGCCCCTGCAAAAAAACCAACAAAAACACTTTTAAAATGAAACAGAATATGTAGAAAACAGACAATAATAATAATAATAATGTTGAGTAACTCAATCACATCATGTATTATTGTATTGTTCTTTATGATGAATAATTAGCTACTGTCTCTGCTAATCACAGTTTCTTTTTTTTTTCTAAATGAATTGGTTATTTCATTTACAAATGTGTTACCTGCATTTATTTATTTGTCTTTCTAATTGAATTCTATACTAAGTATTATGTATATACTTGAAACATAGTTGATTTCATAAGACTTTGAATATTATAATTTATATCACAACCTTTGAAATGATATCTGATACAAAGGAGCAGTTGCAGTGTTTAACTTTTCCTGAGTTTGAACGGTAACTGATTAATCATTTTCATTCAGAAGAATTTTGTATTTTGTTGTTGTTACTCTGTTCCTGCTCATCTCAATACACAGTTTCAGCAGCAGTCAAAGATTTTAATATTAAAACTGCATTGACATCCTATTCCGTTTGCAAGGATTTGACATAAAAGTTATTCAGTGAGTTGTTTCTAATGCAGTATACAAAATTCTGAGTACAAATTGACATATCTGGTGATAGCCACTTGAAATGGTATGTTTGAATGGATTTTATTTTAAGTTTGTAACAATTATTTAGACAACCATTCCATCAAAATTATAAATACACAAGCTAAGGAAAAGAATGAGTCTTGTATAACCAAACAGAAACAAGGAAATATAGAGTTAAAACTGCTACTTCATCTCTCCTTTTTTATATTACAGATCTTATAATACACACAATTAGATCAATTACTCATGACTGTGAGAGGAACTGTATGTGAACCAGCAAAGAGTCCTGTGGCACCTTATAGGCTAACAGACGTTTTGGAGCATGAGCTTTCGTGGGTGAATACCCACTTCATCAGATGGATACCATATGATGTTTTTAAACCCATGAAATACCAGGGCACAAAAGGATGAATTAAAGATAGTAATTTTCAGCTCTGCATTTCCTTACTTCTGTTATTTGGTATCATACGTTTTATATGATCTGCTTCTATGAGAAAGAATCTGTTTTGGCCTTCCCCTAAGTATTCCTGCTCGATCTTACACCGTAGCATAGCGCAAAGAAACTGAGTGTATCTCATAAAATTGGTTCTTTTGTGACTGTATCCATGTAGGCAGGCAGAATCAGGCCTTTAGCTAACTTTAAGGGTCACTCTCTCATAATCTATGGTTGCATTAGATCTTTGTGTAAATCATATGGGTATTAGTGTAATGTAATCTTGTCTAAGAAGCTGTTAAAACTGAAAGTATATTTTAAAGAGGAAGAGGGGAACAGAATAAGACATTTACTTCTTGTTTCTTATCAGTGTGCACTCATGGTAGACTCTTTGGCCATGGAGATTTATGAAGGATGATTTGGGGAAGGGAAGAATCTTGGAGATCATGTGTAATAAAGTATATGAGCAATTTTTACTTTTATAGTATATTGGGTGCAGACCTTTTTGTGTAGTAATTATTATCTGGTAGGTTTTAACAGGTATTGAGAGCTGCATCTTGAAAGTATAATGCTAATAATAATAATAAATATTTTTTTCAGGAACCCACAGGCTCATAAAGGATGGCTTCAACAATTTAGATTGAGTGGTTGCCTTTGAATTTGTAGAGTAGTCAAATGGGATTATGCTTTCATGGTTTTTCAAACATATGGAAAACCTGTTTCTTGATAGATTTGGATGGCTAGTTGGCATTTCTCTCATCTTTGAACATAAGTTCAGTATTTTGGAAGTTGTAGTATAAGAGGGTTTGTTACCCTTGTTTTCAGAAATGCATGAATGATAATTTTCTCTTTTGGGGAATTGATTATTTGTTTTTGCATGCAGAGAGGCTAAAATTTGTCCTGGACCCACTCTCTTGTGTACCTTCCTTTTTAGATTAGACCTTTTAAGAGTAATTGGTGTGGCATTTTTTTTAATTACTCTAAAGTGGTCAGGTTGGCAAAGAATTAAAGATGACTGTTTTATTGTTACAGGAGTTTGTAGTTAGCAGTGCAAGGAACTTTAATTATGACTCTCTTTGTTCACTAGATCATAACTTTCTGAAAAATTCTTTTGGACTGAAATTTTTCTTGTGAAGTCTAGGGCCAAAGAGATGTTTTTGAAATTCCATTTAGCCTTTTTTGAATTGGGTAAAAAAGTGGGGGACTTTGTTCCATTTTTAAAAGAAATATTAAGTCTGCATTCTTATTCTTTTTTCATGTAAATGGATAACTCAAAACCATCCAAACTTTAAAACTTCAAATTTCACATGCTGTTAGGTCATAGTGAGGTACTCTGAAGTCTGAGTTTAAATAAAAAACAATTTATAAAATTAAAAGCAATCATAGGTTTCATACTCAGTCAAAATGTTTTCCGTTGTAAGTTGCATAATTACCTACAGTGGAATGGAGTTTTTTTTCCCCCTTTTTTTTTTATGCATAACTGCATAGTGCACTAGCGGTACAGTAGGAATTTCCTCATAACTGAAAATAGTCTGACCATAATCTTAGTGTTCAGAAGAAAACCAAAAAGTCAGATTTTAAGAGTTTAACTCCTAAACAAAGAGGCCAGATTGTCAAAGATGCTCGGCACTCACTAGCTTCTATTGCTCTGAGTTAGCTTAATGATACCTAAAGAGAACTGTGTTTTGGGTTTTTTTGTTTTTTTGTTAAATCTGACCCTAAAAGATCACCTCCAATCTGCTTAAATGTTGCTGCTTTCTCTGCTGATTCAGTGGTAAGCCTGCCTTGGTGATCATGTTGTGGACTTACATTTACACATTCCAGCGTCGGGCCTGAAGTGCTGTATTTTGTTTCATATATAGGAACACTTTCTCTACATGGGTAAAGCTGATAAAGCTGTGTTCCAGCAGAGAAATAAATTACATGCTAGATATAACGAGACATCAATGTCTAGTAAGTGTTCTGTTGCTCATAAGGATGCTGCTATGTGAGACAACAGTTAATAATTTTCTGTTAATTCTCTAATTCCCCCTCAAACAACTTTCTTAATATACAGTTGTATGGAAATACCATTAAAGAAAAGAGAGCTCATAAGAGCACTTGTTGGTTTGTTGTTTTTTTAGGGCGTGGGAGTACCGAAGAGGGGAGGGGAAGGGGTAGGGAAGGGCCTTTGAAAGTCAAGAGGGCCTTTGAAAATCAAGAGATTAAGAGCTACGATTCTAAGGCCATGGCTACACTGGCACTTTACAGCGCTGCAACTTTTGCGCTCAGGGGTGTGAAAAAACACCACTCTGAGCACTGTAAGACACAGCGCTGTAAAGCCTCAGTGTAATCAGTCCCAGCGCTGCAAGCTACACCCATAAGGGATATGGTTTACATGCAGCGCTGGGAGAGCTCTCTCCCAGCGCCGACTACACTGACTCTCCCAGCGCTGACGCTCTGACTACACTCATACTTCAAAGCGCTGCCGCGGCAGCGCTTTGAAATTTCAAGTGTAGCCATACCCTCAAAATAAAGTTGACTCTGAAATATATCCCACCCATATGTACCAGAAACACTAACCATTTCCTTCATGAAGTTTGTCTGCATTTTTCAGAATTACACCAGCTTAGGGTTTCATTAGTGACAGTGCTTTTTTTCTTCATGATTAATTGTGGGTGTGATTTCCTGAGGGCTATAATGTCCATTAAATTGTAACTATTGGAGGCTTTTATTTATTATTTGGGGGGTATTGTACAGGGAAGTCTTTGACCAAGCCAGCTCTCTGGATCATAGCATAAGAAAGAGATGTGGGAGGGTCCATCTGTGAACAGTATATGGTAGCTATAAAAGGTTAATAAACTCTTTGTGGTCATTAAAGATCCCATGGCATTTTTGGTAAGAGTAGTGGAGTTCTCTTTAGGATTCTTGCCAGAATTTAACTTGGGTAACTACAGTTTGCCTACCTTAATTCCGCCTAAAATTTCAGTGTTTATGACAGCAGTTGTAAATCCCTTGGGGGCAGAGACCATGCTTGTAAAGAGCCAAATGTAATGTCAGTGCTTATGAAGCAAACAAGTAATGATAAATATTGGAAATTATATTCTTCACTACCTCTAGTAAACTGGTTGTATACTTTTTCTGCGTATTGTTACAGTTGCTGCAACCTAAAGGTACAAGTTTGTCATAATCAGAAAATGACCCTAGGGGAAAGGGTAAGATCCTCATCCATGCTCTGGTCCCTTTGCGCTGACTAAATGGCTCTAAATCCCTAACCATCTAGTGAAAAAGTCCTCTGGTTCAGGTATTGTAGAGAAAAGCCAGAAGGCAGTCTCCCAGTGACTCTAGGGGTAGGGAGCTTGCTTGACAGTGAGACATCCCCATCTGAAGTAGGACGACAGCAATATTGCAACCAGTAAAGCCATAATTTAGGCTGTCTACACTACCATTTATGTCCCTCAAGGGTGTGAATAAGCCAGGCTCCTGAGTGACATAAGTTACACTGACCTAAGTGCCGGTGTGAACAGTGCTATGTCGTCGGGAGAGCTTCCGCTACTCATTGGAGGTAGATTAATTAAATCAATGGGAGAGCTCTCTCCTGTCAGCTTAGAATGACTACGGCCCTTACAGCAGCGCAGCTGCATCTGTGCAGTTGCATTGCAGTAAGCGCTCTAGGGTAGCCAGAGCTTTAAATATCCCAGATGCCTATCTAAGTTTTTACACAGGGGTCTGCTGTAGCCCCTGGAGTAGCAGAGACTGGTGATGGTGCAAAGGTGGTTTAAAAGCTCCTTATTTGTCTTCCCCCTGGGCTGCGTTTCACACATCATCCCTGCAAACAGGGAAAGGGCCAAAAACAGATAGCCATAAAAACTCGAAATCAGTTTTTCTTTGTGGAATCCATGCTTGGAAACTGAGAAATAAGACCATATCCTGGTATAGAATTCTTGCAGCATGTTTTCAATAGTTATAGCTGGGTCAGAATATTTGGTGGCTTCTTTAGAACACTTTTACATTGTTTTGTCCCTTTGCAAGAAAACAAGCACAGTTCCTGCAGATTTAACTTAGTGTTCGTAGCCTGCAAGTTTAGCCAGTCTGACATCATATAGAGGTTTCTAAGGAGCTGTGCTGCATGCCATTATTCTCTTTTAGATAAAAGACTTGAAGATTGCCATCACAATGGTATAAAAATCAAAGAATAAAGCAGCATTCCTACTGTGAGTGTTGGTACATCTCCTCCTTTAGAGTTAAGTAGGAAAAGAAAAAATAAATTTAAGACGTATATTGTTAGCATTTTTTACTGGCTCCTCCTCAGATTTCTTCTCCTGGGAGGAGTGAAATTATCTGATTCTGGAAATGGAGAGTCTTGTGAGTCATTCCCAACTGGTTTTGTTTTTTTTAAGCAGAGGCAAAAAGTGGGGGTCTCTAGGTACTGGAGGTGAAAAGTAGATTTTAAAAATACTTGGAAAAGATTTTCCTGTCAGCTTCCAAACCAGACCTAACTTAGCTCTAGGTATCTTAGAAATCCTCGGGTACATAGGCTAATATAGGGTTATGCCTGAAAATTGATGAACCGGATATGGCACAGGAGCACTCCATCCTAAATTTGTGCTAATAAAAATATCACTTTTCATGGATCTAGAGATTAAAGAAGCATTTCCTCTCAAATCACTTTTTGGGACATTAGCCAATATGAATTATCCTGAAAAAAAAAATGGCAGAGCCCAAGTAGTTTACAAACCTCAGGACTACTACAGGTCAAGATTGAAGGTGGTAACACTTATCTGTCACATCACAGAGGGAATGTCTCAAATCTGTTTAGAGAATCAATATATAAATATCCTTGTAAAACCTAGCCACAGTTTATGCTACCATCTCCAGTATACTTGTCAGTTACATTTCCAGGACATGATTTTTTTTTCTTTACTCTATAAACAGTATCAAGGGTATTTAGCAAGAGCTGGATTATAATCCTAGAGTCCAGCCTGAGTGAAATAGCTGTGCAGCTCTAGGAGAAAATCAGGGTTCAGATTATCATTCAAAGTTAAGATAAATCAACTAAAGCTGCAAGGTCAATGCTATGCTGTGAAGTTATAACTGCACCTGCATGCCCCCTGCTGTAGACACAGCATTCACTTACAGAAGGAATTTTCTGTCAGTATGGGAGTACTACCTCCCCAAATGGTCTTAGCTACATCAAGATAAGCCCTTTTCAGTTGACATAGCTACATCTACACTGGGGGTTTTGTGGTCATAGCTGTGTCGATCAAGGGTATGTTTTTTTCACAACCCTGACCCAGGTAGCCATGCCACCATAACTTTTAAGAGTAGACTGGGCCTAAACTACAGCAAATTAAGGCCACTTTCCTTCTGATTAAGATCGTCCACACAAGGTTTTAATGTGATTTAAATTATGCTCATTAATTCACTTCACTTTAGTTGATACATCTTAACTTTCTTAAAGTTCCCCATGTAGACAAGCTGTTAGAGAATCTGCTTCCATTTACTCCTCCTGCTCCCGTGTGTGGGCTGGTGCACTAGGAGTATGCAAAGGCTCTGCCTGCTGCCCACTCACCTGCACTCATCCTGTGCAGGATCCAGTGATGCAAGTAGCTTGCTCAGGAGAGTAAGGGGGCTCCTTACACACCTTCCTTCCTGCACAGGTGTGCAGGTGGGCTCATGATTGAGTCTTAAGCTGTTAGTGGCTTTCAGTGCATTTCACATGCCTCAGATATGCACTTATATATGCGCCTAGATATTCAATAGAATTCTAATTTTAGTACAATTACTGCCCATGTTCTGTGGACCAGAAGTGTATTGTGAATGGTGTTTGGGTTCGATGGAGCTGGAAGCGTGTGATTAAAGGGACAGGTCCTTTGGTGCCCATGAAAGGCTGTCTACAGATATGATTCACCCCACTCCAGTTGTACAGTACTCCTAGGAGCAACCTCTGACAAGCCAGATGGTGATGTTGGGGCTTAAATCCCAGCAGGGGCTCTGAATAGGCTTTTCTCAAATAAGCACCTCCTTGAGGATAACTGGGAGAAGCTCCTGTTCCTTCTGTCTGCCTGGGGTTAATGAAGAGCAGCTGAGCATAATTAGGCTTGGAGCCTTAAAAAGGAGCTGGGCTTCCTTTCAACAAAGAAACAGTTGGGGGCTACTTGTTTGGAAGAATCCAGGACAGGGAGTTCCAAAGACACAAGAGCTGCCCTATTAATATTGTTCTGGTTCTTAAAGATAATTCAGCTGCATAAAGGGATGTGGCTAGAGATTTTGCTAGTCTGTTTTCTTTTGGTTGCACCAGAAATAAAATCTGTCTATAAATCTCAAACACCAGAGATATTTTTCTTTGTTTAACTTCGGATTCATGCTGAGTTTCTGTCCAGCTGTGCAGGCCTTGATTGCCATAGAGTGCTATGTCACACATACTAGCTTTTTTCATACTGACAGAAAATTGCGAGTGGTGCATTAAATTGCTCTGACTAACTGTATCAGTTAAGGCTCAGATCCTGCAAACTCTTTTCAGGCAAAACTCCTATTTAAGGCAGGGAAAAGGGTTGTCTGAATAAAGACTGCAGGATTGGGCCCTTAGCAGTCTGCTGAGCAACAGCTGTTAACGTTTTTAAAACCACCAAAAATACCCCCAAACACAGAGCCCTTATTTCAGAAATGAGTGCGACTTTGTGTGCATAATAAGTTTTTCTTTATACATTTCCAATTTTTTCACAAGTCAATATTGGTTGTAGAATTTGTGATTATTATAAAAAAACATTAGGTCAGCATTTCTATCCCTTTCTGGGGAACTAGTTGTTCTTTGTTTTCAAATGAATCCACTCCATTATAATTTTTACAAAGTTTCAGCTTCCATCTTCCACAGAAGAAACTACAACTTTGTAAGTTCAAATACATGTCAAAGTAACGCACCTCTTCCATTTAGAAATAATAGCCTTGCATAGAAGCTTGTTAAAGTTGGATGTCATATTTATTTCAGATTTGCGTCTGAGTTGTAGTGACAGTTCATTAACACCAAGAAGGATCTGAAACTTGGAAAATTCACTTCCCAATTCAAGGATCATCATAACTTATGTTTAAAAAGAAAACAAAAAACCTGTGGTTCTCGTCATAGACAGTCTTACATATCTGAGAGTATTTGTTCTTAAAGGGACGTGTGGCATACCGTTATTTTCAGCGAGATGAGATGACTATAGGAAAATCTATACTATTTTATCTTTCTTTTATAAATATAAGGGATTGGTTATGCCTATTTTTTCTTGGGGAGCAGCTTCCCACTAACTACAATGGTTACCTCCAGTATTAAAGCCATAGATAAAAAAGGAATGAATAATCATTCTTTGTATGTACTTTTCAGTAGTGCTATTTTCATGTAGAGTTTTAATTAAGAGATAATTGTCACCACAGGATGACTGCAGAAGGCTGAAGTATCCAGCAGAGATATAAATGCCAACACCAAATCATACAGGCTGGATAGTATACATGGGGTCTATAATATAAAATGGATTTATAATTAAAAGTCACTTATTACAAACGTAGCATTTTATATGAAGTAATGAAAACATCTAAAATCTGGTAATTTTGTGTGATAACATATTACATACCCATTTTCATTAAGCTGAGCTGCATGCAATATATCTGCAATCGGAAATTAGAATTTTGGGAGTGTAGTCAGTAAACTTTTTAAGTACAATATAGATGCTTTATTAGCTGAAGTGTACTTACAGCTTCAGCATGCTGGGATGTCATGGAACAGATTGCGTTCTGTAAGGCTGAAACTCTCTTCTGCGTAAGTGAAAGTGTTTTTGTTTCTGATTAATTTATCTAAAAGAAACATTAATTCTTACTCTCGCAAACCACTGGCTGTCTGATCCTGGCTTTGTAAGATCCTATTCCCTTTTTAAAAAAATCCTATCTGGCCTCTCTATTGTGATGAGGTTACTCCATTTGACCAGAGTAACAGTAAACTAGTATATGTCTGCATATATGTGTGTGTATACATGTGTGTTAATAGAAATGTATTTGTTATATACATACATACATACTAGAGAGAGAGAGAGAGTGTGTCATAGGTATGCATTGCATATTAATACCATTAAAAATAAGGGTGAAATCCTGGCCACATTGAAGCCAATAGCAAAATTCCCATTGACTTCAGTGGAGACACAGGATTTCTCTGTCTCCGCTTACATACGTTATAGTTCAGTGGCCCGGTCCTACTGTCCTTGAAGTCAAAAGGTACTTTTCTGTTGACTTCAACATGAATAAGATTAACCTCTAAGGGTATGTGTGATGGGATCCCTGGGGTGAAACCTGGGACTGTTGTGCCCCCTTATCTCTCCAGCCTAGGATGTCTCTCACAAAGCTTTGCTAGTGACAAGCAGCAAACTCCTCCAGGCACTGTTATCACTCAGCACAACCGCATGTGGAGCCCCACACACAGCTAGATTGCATGCATGCTTCCAGAGCCGCTCATGAATCACACAGAGAAAAGCACCAGCCAAACTCCCAGCCTTGTACCTCAGGAATATACTGTCTTGCGTGGCTCAAAACAAGCAGTGCAAATTTATTAATTGGTTCACCACTTCATCAGTGGGAAGTGGATATACACTAGCCTTTGTAAACCTGAACAGATTTACCACATACTTCAGGCAAACTCACTGATAAAGATAAACAGTTAAACACATGTATTGATTACAAATGATAGATTTTAAGTTATTATAAGTGATAGGCAAAAAGTCAGAGTGGTTACCAAAATAAAATAAAATATAAGCATGCAGTCTAAACTCTCAACTCTATTAGACTGGGCAACAACTAGATCAGAGGTGGGAAAACTGCAGGACCCTCCTGCCCAGCCCCTGAGCTCCTGGCCCGGGAGGCTAGCTCCTAATTCCTCCTCTGCTGTTCCCCCCTCCCCCGCAACCTCAGTTCACTGCGCCGCTGGCGCAATGCTCTGGGTGGCGGGGCTGTGAGCTCTTGTCGGGCAGCGCAGCTTTAGAGCCACAGCCTGACCTTGTGCTCTGTGCTGCGTGGTGGCATAGCTGGCTCCAGCTGGGCGGCACGGCTGCCTGTTCTGGTGCTCTAGGCGGCGCAGTTTTAACGCCGCCAGCCACTGGTGCTCCAAGCAGCGCGGTAAGGGGGCAGGGCGCAGGGGAGATTGGATAGAGGGCACGGGAGTTTGGGGTGATGGTCAGGGGCGGGGGTATGAATGGGATCAGAGTGGTCAGAGGGTGGGGAACAGGGGGGTTGAATGGGGACAGAGGTCCAGGGTGGGGAGTCAGGAATGAAAGGAGGGGTTGGATAGGGCAGTGGGGCGTCCGGGGGCAGTCAGGGGACAGAGAGCGGGGGTGGTGGATAGGCAGGAGTCCTGGGGGGGGCCGTCAGGGGGCAAGAGGGAGAGTCAGATAAGGGGCCGGGGCCGGGCCATGCCTGGCTGTCAGGAGGCACAGTTTCCCCTAACCCGCCCTCCATATAATTTCAGGAACCCAATGTGTCCCTCAGGTCAAAAAGTTTGCCCGCCCCTGTCTAGATTAAGCAGTTTTTCTCACCCCACTGGATATTGCAGTTCATTGTACAAAGGTTTCACTCTTGAAACCTGGGCCACTCTCCTCTGTTGGACTCTTCAGTCTTCTGAGTGTCTTTCTTGCTTGCAGCGTAGGTGGGGAAAAGAAAAAGGCTCAGTATTAGGCCTCTGTGTTCTGTTTTATACCCTTAGTCCACATACTTGGAGAACACAGGTCTAGGCATGTCTAGTTGGCATTGCTGAGTCCCCAGGCAACATTGAGCAATTCCCCTGGTGTGGCCTTATGCAAGTGAGTCGTTGAATTGTAACCGCCTTGCTGTACAATGCCTATTGATGGTTGTTTGATGCCCGCCCAGGAGTTGGTTACTTTCTTTGCTGTTGTCTCTGTGGCGCTAATATCTAGCCAATTCCCCAACTTACAGCGTGTTTTCCTGACAACCACAGAACACAATCGCATGATTTCATATGCACTAACAATATACATATTTAGATAGGACAGAGATTTTTGGTGGATCATAACCTTTTTCCTGATACCTCAGATATGCAATATCACAATTATATATAAATAAAGAATATAGATATAAATAAGGTTACAGGGTACTCCACCAACGTATAGAATTTCAGAGTATGTCTATACAGCAAAACAAACAAACAACCCACATCTCCCCAAAAAACCCAACAACCTCATGGCAGCAAGTTTCAGCACCTGGGTCAACATACTGGGACTCACAGGGCTTGTGCTGAGGGGCTAAAAGTAGCTGTGTAGATGTTCAGGCTTAAGCTGGAGTCTGGGTTCTGAGATCCTTCCCCCACATATATTGCTCTTAGTACTAGCAGTTGTATGTGTGTATTATATATGAGATTTATGCATGATAGGTGAGATCAGAATAATGGACATTCATTTTTATAACCAGTGAAAAAATTAGCAAAATAGTAATGGGTCTGAGTGCATAATTAAGAACTACATTTCACTTCATGTCAATTACTAATAGTTTTTGTTCCAAAAGTTTTATTCAGCCCATTTATTGCATATAGAACAAATGATCTTTTTATGATGAATCTCTGTCAACAAGAATTTAATAAATTTAGGAAGATTCTGTGATGTTTAGTCTCTGTATTGCATGAACCTGAAAAGTTTCCTGCCTCTCCTCCTCAAAAAGAAAAGAAAAAAGAAAAATCTGTAAATAAAATTTGAAGTAAAACAGGAGTTTTATGTACTTTTGTAATGTCACTTTTTTAGCACAATATGCTGTCTAAAGGTCATTTATGATACAAAAAGTTCACAAGATGCATAGATTTTAGGGCTAGATAAGGAACTTCTAATCGAACCCTTCATACACACTGTCAAGGTTCCTTCCCCACTCTGAACTTTAGGGTACAGATGTGGGGACCTGCATGGACACTTCTAAGCTTAATTACCAGCTTAGATCTGGTATTGCTGCCACCACCCCCAAGCACTACTTTTCTTCCCTGGGTAGTCTTGAGAGACTTCACCAATTTCCTGGTGAACACAGATCCAAAACCCCTTGGATCTTAAAACAAGGAGAAATTAACCATCCCCCCTCCTTTCTCCCACCAACTCCTGGTGGATCCAGATCCAAACCCCTTGGATCTTAAAACAAGGAAAAAATCAATCAGGTATTAAGAAAAAGGCTTTTAATTAAATAAAAGAAAGGTAAAAGAAAACCCTCTGGGAGAGATAGCATACCAGCTACTCTCACAGACAACAGATTCAAAACACAGAGGATGTTCCCCTGGGCAAAAATCTTAATACACACAAGAATACCCAAATTTGATAATTCCTTTAATGGTACCAAGACAAGTTACAAAGAAAATAAACATAAGCCTATTTATCCCTTTCTAAAACTTACTACTCTGATAAGAGGCTGGTTCCTTGATCTTTTTCACTCTGGCTGAAGCTGAAACTCAAAACAAAGGAAAACTTCCCTCCTTCCTTTTGAAACATTTTGTTCCCCCATTGGTTCCTCTGGTCAAGTGTCAGCTAGGCTAGGTGCACTTCTTAACCCTTTACAGGTAAAAGAGGCATTAACCCTTAACTGTCTGTTTATGACACACACAACAGCAGGGGGTTCCTCTCCCTTACTTTTCTTCAATCTTATTTTCTCTTAAACATAGTGTTTCTAACACGTTCAATACTGTTTTTTTCTGAAATACATCTGGTAATCATACAGTTGTAATTCATGTACGCACTGTTCCAACTTGAAGCAAAGTGCTTTGCTAGCATGTGACTGATAACAGATCGAAGATGAAAGCTGAGTAATTCCTTGGAGTCAGTGTTTTTCTTTGTTATAATACATTTCTTTTATCAATAAACTTTTAACAGCCTCATTGATTCTTTGTGTTGGGTTAGCCCATGGAGTTCTTTACTGTCACCTGGTGATTTGGTTCAAGATGGAGCATTGTAGACCTGGATATGGAGTCTTCAAGTTAAATATGAGAGTAACTCAATTCTGATCCATTTTATGTGAGTTAGTTTTGAACCTAGGCTCCTTGCAAGGTGCTAGTGCTGCATGTCTAGGGGCCTGGTTTGGGCACACCTGTCCTAGGTGGTTGGTCTATTGTGTGAGTGATAAGTTCAGGATTTTGCCCCAGTACCATATGCAGCTTGTATTTAATTTAAGTTGTGGGGCAAAATTTTGAAAAGCTAATGACTTAGGAGCCCGAGTCCCATTTTCAAAAGTGATGTAGGCCTTTGGAGCCTATGGCTCATTGAAAGCCAATGGGATCCTTATAGCCTAAATCACTTTTGAAAATGGACTTGGGCTGCTAAATTACGTAGCTGCTTTTCAAAGTGTTACCCACAGTCACTACTTTTGCACTATGACTAGTACTTCCTTATCCTTTCCATTACTGTATGTCAAATGATTATAGACAATTACACTGTCTTCCCTTTGCCACCTGTTTGATAAGTTTTTCTTACCCTGTTAATTCCTTTCAGCTTTTCCATCTGGGACATGGCCTCTACTGCCACTTTGATAACTTATCATTAATTAGGACTGCAGATTTTTGCAGACCTTTTCAGTCTCTTCAGTTTACCAAAGTCCCTTCTCTATTGTGGGGCCCAAAACTGAACACAGCACTATTTTTTTGCAATAGAAGTACATTCTGCGTGTGTTTAATTTATCCATTATCACCTCCAGGTATATTTCTGCATTAATTCTCTTCATCTAGTCAGCTTTCTTCTGGGTTTTATTTCTTTCTTGGTTGGAAGTTGGAAGTGGGAAGGGGCAAGTATTATTTCCATTCCAAGTTTATTTTCTTTCTGCTATATTGAATCAGTCCCCACTGGACTTAACTCAATTTTCCAAACACTGCAGATTTTTCTGTAGTTTTGCTTAGGGTAAAATGTTCAGAAGTATCTACGTTATTTAGAAGCCTTTGAAAATTATACCTCCAAATATGATGATGTTAACAAATTATGTAATTAATCTTCCAGGTTATTCATTAATATTAAAGAATATTAGTCCCTATATAGAGGTCTGTGCAAAAATTGCTTAATACTTATCCTAGTTTGATTATGTGAATGTTTGATCCCTGTTTAGTAGGAAAGTTCAAATACCAAATAGTAGTTTTATTAGCTGCTGGGAAATCTTCTATAGGAATGTCATCAGAATTTCCAGAGGCCAGTCAATAACCCATTGAAAGATCAGATGGACAGTCTAAAGCTGAGGTGTGACTGGGTGAGGGAAGATGGGAGAAAGATACTATTTTCTTATTAGCACAAAAGTTTTGATTAATTTGCTGGCAGCACTAGGACAAAAATAATTGTCTGGGGGATTGTGGGAGGGATTTTTGCTGCTGTTTGTTTCAATTTATCTTTCTTCTTTGTTGTCTGAATAAGGCCTTATGGGTGCTGTAGCTATGCCCCTACAGCGCCGTAGTGTAGACACTTCCTACAGCACTCAAAGGGGTTTTTCCATTACAACAGATAATTCACATCCCCAAGTGGCAATAGCTAGGTTGACAGAAACATTCTTCCATTGACCTAGCCTTGTGAACATTGGGGGTTAGTTTAGCATAGCCACAGTACTATTGAATACATTTGAATAACCAAGGAAATTTCCAGTGTAATTGATGGACAACATATTTTTTCAGATAATAGTGTTTTGGATAATTAAAGTTTACATAATCAAGTCCACTCTCAAAAAATAAGCAGCAGCTCAGGTTACCAGAAAGTCAGCCGTAAATGCATTGTGAGAAAATCTGATGACACTGCTGGCTTAACAGCTCTTCAGCTCGTGTCCACGCTTTATTGCCTACTCCTCCTGTGATTCCCTCTGAGAGCCCTGAAAATTTCCATTCTTCCCCCACATTACTTCTACAGCTAATAACACTGTGTTTGGCTGACCATTCTGAGCTGGACATGGAGTTACTAGATCAATAGAAGATGTTCATTGTCCCTTGGGCCAAGTTCTAATCTCACAATTCAGTTCCTTACATAGTAATGTATTGTGCTTCCCACTGGAGAGTTAAGCCAGAAAGAGAAATATGACGTGTGGAAAAGCTAAGCAAACAGTTCTGTGGGTAGAATAGAGCAGTTTTACTTCCATGGAAACCGCCCAATTAGATCTTAGAGTCTGGTTAAAACTAAATTTAAGAAATCTGATATATCGTGGGACCTGCTATATTCAGTCTCGAAGCAAAAACAAAGGAGTGAAAAAAGCAATACAATGGTAGGAACATGTAAAATGGAAACAGAAAGAGGAGGTAATTCAAGATATTGACAATATATTACTAATCGAAAATGTAACATGAGGAGCTAGTACATTTACCCAGTGTAATTTTACTGCTGAGTGCCATTAGATTAAATAATTTGAGGATGAAAAAAATTCCTCGTATTTTTCCCTGTTATTTTAATACTGTGTTTTCATCTTGTATATGATAACAGTGCAGGTGAAGTTAATTTTTTAATTTAAATAATACATGTGATGCAGCTACTTGGTTTCCAGACAGAGTGCTCCATCTACAGGCAGGATAACATTTTATTGAAAAACTTTTCAGTATCTCATTTTATGTAGAATATTAGCAGTATGCTTCTTTTCTAGAACACAGTAGAGTTTGCAAAATTGATTCTATTTGTTCTTCGACTGTATGTCAGTATAAATCCCACTGTAGATAGGCATGCATCTTACGGGCATGAAATCAGATTTTTTTTTGAATAGCAGTGTATATTGGGACTATGCATGCACCTTGTGCCTCCTTGTGCTGCCTAAAGGGGGAAGTGGCTGTGACCCTCCAAGTTCAGTCTTTCTGACTATGGCAGTGCTATTTTTTCTAGTTTAAAATTTACCTTTTCAGTGAAGAATCTTCTTCTTTTCTCCTCAAATGTGGTCACTTGCCCTCCACCTTCACTACTGCACCTCACCATAAAAAAAGGAAGAAGAAGAGAGACATGCACTCCTGTACACCTTCTGACATAGCAGGGTAAAGTGCTGTGCACTAACCAACATGAAAAGCTTCAACATTCTGGATTTAAACCGTGCTCGATCTGCAGCAGACTTATTGGTCTGGTCGATGGGCATAGTCAAAGCCTATTCTTTCTGAGGGACAGCCATGTCCCAGATAGATGTTTGACATGTAAATCCTTCTGCTCAAGAAGTGATAATTCTAGGAATGTGTGACTGAAACTGTATCTATTAGAGCAGAGGTTCTCAACCTTTCTCTTTGTGACACCCCACCCCTAACATGCTATAAAAGCTCTGCAGCCCACCTGTGCCACAATAACTGGTTTTCTGCATATAAAAGCCAGGGCTGGTGTTAGGGAGTAGCAATCAGGGAAATTGCCTGGGGCTCCATGCCACAGGGATCCCCACAAAGCTACATTGCTCAGACTCCAGCTTCAGCCCCAGGTGGCAGGGCTCAAGGATCTGGGCTTCAGCCTCATGCGGTGGGGCTTCAGCTCTCTGCCCTGGGCCCCAGAGAGTATAATGCTGGCCCTGCTTGGAGGCCCCTTTGAAACCTACTCAAGGCCCCCCTACGGGGGCTCTAGACTCCTGGTTGAGAACCACTGTACTAGAGCAATCTATGTATACCACTTCAGACCCAGAGGAAGTTAATACTTCCAAAGAACAGTCAAAAGGGTCTTCATCCATGAGCACCCTCTCAACCACATTGCACAACCAGCAAAAGGAAGGCAGAAAAGAAGACACTATCAGAATTGTCACAAGCTACATTGTGAGCAACTGCCTCTGCCTTTAGCACCAGACATCTCTACACCAGTAATGATACCAACAGCTCCAACATTGGCACTGAGCTCAGTGCCATTGCTCCCAGTGCCCACAATGTCATCGTTATGAGCTGCACTGGCACCCTGACATAAGAGTGGGACTAAAGGACAGCCAAGTGGAGCCCAAGTTTAGCTTCAGACATCAGGAGATATGGCTCTGTAAGGAGGAGAAGAAGCTTCATTCCTCCAAGGCCAAGGCATCCAAGTCTGCCACTCAGTCAGAAATGATGCATAGTAAACTGGCACTGACAGAGATGAAGACACTAGTATGACAACCACACTGATTACAGGCTCAAGATATGCCCTCATAGAATCATCGAGTTCCTCTCCAGGGACATTGTTGGTATTGGAGCAGCGTCTGGCACCAGGACTTGAGCAGAGGCATTGCTTCATGGCATCGCTGTTTGAAAAATCTTACCCTTCTTCTTCACCATCACCATATTATGCTTTCCCTCTAGCAATGAGTAGGGATGGCTGTCCTCTTCTGCCTTGTAATACCTTAGGGCTGTCACATGGCACCAGCATCAAGGGAACCTGACGTGCTTTTGATCAATACCCATATGGCATGCTACCTTGGCCATACTGGGGACTGTCATTGTGAGTATCTTGCAGTGGATTGCCCTTAAGTATGTCCAGGAAGAGGAGGAGATCAGGCTGCCTGTGAACACTCAGGAGCTGGGGGTAGCAGATGGACAACAATATCCCCAGTGTACACTGAAAGAATTGTCATTTTTGCCTGATGAGGCAGTTACACTAGCCCCTGTCCCCACAAGTGATGATTTTAAGACCTTTCAGATTTTCCTATCTTGTATCACAGACCTCGATATCAAATGAGTAGTAATACAAGAGAAATCCCAGAAACTCTTTGACATTTAGACTGCATCAGTCCCAGCCGGGGTTGCTCTCCCCATTAATGAGGGCATACTTGAGCCAGCCAAGGGGCATTTCTACCTGTCCTTCAGAACTCACAGATAATACATCAGCCATGCACTACATAAACAAAAGGGCTCCTACTCTTCGCCCCCCTGCCTGGAGGCCATCAAATTCTGGGCTTGGAATGTAGTGACTCCAATGGTCCTTCATCCTTTGGGAGCGGCAGCCTAGCAAACTTCCTTTGCAGGTAATCTGTGACCCTTCATGAAAGGTCCTTACACAGGTTTGGCATAGGACTGGTATTCTGTCACTGGAGATCCCCCATATTAGACTTCTTTGATGTCAAGAACAACACCAAGTGTCAGAATTAGGGCTCTAGAGGAGGCCTTAGTTTAGAATCATTGTCAAATGCCTTCTTTCTGCAATGGAACAGAGGCTGCTCTGCGCCTTTCCACTGATTACCCTGATCTCCAGGGTAATTGCCAAGATTAAAAGGGCAAAACCAATCATTTTAATAGCTTCCTATTGACCAAGACCGTTTTGGATGACAGACTTCCTGCAGATGTCCATTCAGCCCTCAAACCAGCTTCCAGACCATCTGTATCTGATCTCAGTTTCAGGGCCAGATACTCCATCCAGACTAGACAGAGACTACTCATTACAGGTTCAGGAAATACTTCACAAAGCAGGAAAACATCTACCAGAAGGTTGTACCTAGTGAAAGAAGTTCTCAATATGCAGCCTCACCAGAATTTCATTCCTAAGCTTATCTCAAGATACGTATCAAAACACAGTCGACTGCCTGTCTTTATCCTGAAGCCACACTCTGCACCAAAAGAAAAGAAGTTACACACATTGGATGTACCCAGGAGTTTGCTTTATTATATTGACAGGATCACACTGTCGCACTTCAATTATTAGTTGTATTGTGCATTGTAAAGGTCAAGCCATCTCTTCATCAAGAATATTGACATTGATCATATACGTTACCAGTTATCTAGTGTACTTCTCCTTCCCAACATCAAGGCTCGCTCCATCCAAGCACAGGCTACATGGTGCAGCTACTTCAGAAATGTGCCACTATCAGAAATCAGCAATGTGGGGTAATCTATTGACCTTTGCCAAACACTATGCCTTGAACTTAGTTGCTAGATCAGATGCCAAGTTTGGGAGAGAAATCCATGTTCGTATGATACAGCTGAAACTCCTTATTCCCACCATCTTGAGGGGGTACTGCTTTCCAGTGGGATCCGTCTCAATATATATTTGAAGAAGAAAGAATGGTTACTTAATCTATAACAATAATGGTCTATGAGATGTTGTCAGTGTGGATCCCTCCCTCATAGAATCATAGAATATCAGGGATGGAAGGGACCTCAGGAGGTCATCAGATCCAACACCTGCTCAAAGCAGGACCAATCCCCAACTAAATCATCCCAGCCAGGGCTTTGTCAAGCCTGACTTTAAAAACCTCTAAGGAAGGAGATTCCGCCACCTCCCTAGGTAACCCATCCCAGTGCTTCACCACCGTCCCAGTGAAAATGTTTTTCCTAATATCCAACCTAAACCTCCCCCACTGCAACTTGAGGCCATTACTCTTTGTTCTGTCTTCTTCCTGCTCTTCAGAGTTCTCAGGTACCTCAGGCTTTGAACTGAGAGAGAACTTGGGGGAGAAGGGCTGCTCCTTCCTTTATGCCCTCACATGGGAGCACAGAGGCACAGAGTGCATGTGCAACCCCAACAGACATTGAGGTTTAAAAAACTCCATGCATAAGTCACATATATAGCTACACTGGCATCCACCTGACTACTTCATCTCAAAGACCCACAGTTATTGTGGGGTAAGTAACCATTCTTTATCAGCTGTGGATTTTTAGGTGCCGAATACATCAATATCATTCTCTAGTCTTTATCTGGATGTATTTGGTTTATGCTTTTAAAATTGGAAATATTTTTCATCATGTATGCAACAGCTGTGGAATAAGTGTATATATATTCTTTAATAGGATTAGTGGTCTAACAGAAAAGGGGACAAAGCAGTAGATGTGATTTATCTTGATTTTAGTAAGGCTTTTGGTACAGTCCCACATGACATTCTCATAATCAAACTAGGCTAATGTGGTTTAGATGAAATTTCTATAAGATGAGTGCACAACTGGTTCTCAAAGAGTAGTTATCAATGGTTCGCCATGAAACTTGGAGGGTGTAACTAGTAGGGACCCGTGGGGCTCAGTTCTGGGTCAAGTATTAGTCAATATTTTGCTAACTGAATAGGAGTCATCAATGTCATGCATTAATGACTTTGATAATGGAGTTCAAAATATGCTTATAAAATTTGCAGATGATACTAAACTGGAAGGTATTGCAAGCATTTTGGATGACAGGATAAGAATTCAGAACAATCTTCACAAATTGGAGAACTGGTCTGAATTTAGCAAGATGACATTAAATAAAGATAAGTGCAAAATACAACACTTAGAAAGGAAAAATCAACTACAAAATGGGGAATAACTGGCTAGGTGGCAGCACTTCTGAAAAGGATATGGGGCTATAATGGATCGCAAATTGAGTAGGGGTCATCAGTATGATGCAGTTGCAAAAGAGGCTAGTATGTATTCACAAGAGCATTGTATATAAGCTGTGGGAAGTAATTGTCCTTCTATAGTCTGCTCTGGTAAGGCCTCAGATGGAGTGCAGAGTCCAATTCTGGGTGCCACATCTTAGGAAAGATGTGGATAAATTGGAGAGAATCCAGAAGAGAGCAATAAAAATGATAAAAGGTTTAGAAAACCTCATGTAAGAGGAAAGGTTAAAAAAAACTGGGCATATTCGGTCTTGAGAAAAGTAGACTGAGCGGGCGACATAACAGTCTTCAAATATGTTAAGGGGTGTTATAAAGAGGACAATGATCAATTGTTCTACATTTTCACTGAAGGTAGAACAAGAAGAAATTGACTTAATCTAAATCTCCCTTTCTACAGATTAAGTATTAGGGAAAACAATTCTAACATACTTAAACTCTGAGATATGCTTCCCAGGGAGGTTGTGGAATCCCCATTATTGGAGATTTTTAAGAACAGGCTGGACAAACTGTCAGGGATGGTCTAGATCCTGCCTCAGCGCAGGGGACTTGACTTGATAACCTCTCGAGGTCCCTTCCAGCCCTACATTTCTGTGATTCTATGTTTTAAAGTAATTTAATGTTAATCTCTTGTTTAGATGGATCTGAAGTTTGATAGGCCCAACATTTTACTGATTTTAAAAGTTAATGTTTGCTTTCCTTTTAATTGGCATTTGTGTTTTGAAATAAGCTTTAATTCCTCCCCCTTACATTGTTAAAAATCCTTGCTAAAATCCTAGCTTCTCATCAGTGGCAATTCATGTATTACAAACCCATAGTACTGGATTTCTGCATATCTGTGATCTCAAGCATAACATTTCATGCTGTCTCTGCACTCATGCCTGTCTTTTCCATTAAAGTGAGGCAGGGCTTTTCGGATACAGGAATCTTGCTCTGAAATGTACAAGAATCCTGATTTCTGAATGCTTTCATTCTGCCTGCCCACCTACAAAAGCAGAGCAGAACGGAGGGATTGCGCAATATGTGTGTGCTTGCATGACATAAATATTCATTTCCTCAACCCTAGGCAGAACTATTAGTTTTACTTTTTAGGCCCTCTGGCTGTTACAGTGCCCTTGTAAAAGAAAAGTCGGATTAAAAGAGTAGAAAATAATTTCTTTTGCAAATGCTGGAAAACCAGACCTTTTTATACATAATTAGTTACTTGGGACCTGAGCCTCCTCTCATCTACTACTCAGCATATTCAAGGGGATTCCTTGTGTTACTACTCCCTGCAGTAGTGGGTGACCACAACATCAGAACTTTACATCGTGACATTTTAAGCTTTAAAACCATTTGTGTTGCATGCTTCAGTAATATCTTTTTTTGCCTACCCTGTTTTCATTGTTTTAATAAATGACTTTCCTTTCAATGATGTAGAAAGGATTTTATTTATCTCTCATGTGATATCCTGACCCATATTTTAAAATATTTTATTTTTATTTTTCCATAGGTCCTCCCATGCCATCCTCTTCATCTAGTCCATCCGTCATTGAACATTTACATTCCCTTCCTCCATCACCCAATCTCCATGACAACCAGAGGTGGTTGCTAAGTACTAATGCCATCCAGCCAGTTCAGGACTCTGATACAGATGAGGACTATACTGCCAGCACTTATCTAGTACAGACCGGTACTGTTTCAGTTTGTCCCCCAGATCATGGTAAGAAGAGGACAACTTGTCCATAGTTTGAATGCACTTTTTTATTTTCCATCCTGTTACAAAGCAATCTGATACAAGTGAAGGAAATTAAAATCACTCAATATTTTAAATTTATTTCCTTTAATTTTCACAAGTGAATGTGTACTTTCAAGAATGTAGAATAAGCAAGAGTAGAAATTGACCCTATGTGATATATAAGATGAAAGAAGTTTATCTAAGTTATTTTAGAAGTAGTAATCACAAGCAGCAGTAACCACTAATTATATATTGTGTATTATAACTCACAGTGGAGGTCTGACTACCCTACGTTTACGGTTCTTTTCAAATGATAAGCTGAAGTTTGTTAAACTGACATGGTATTTAGCTTCAACATTTTGGGGGTATGTCCTGCTGACTAACTTCTCCAAATGCAGAGGTCCCAGACACGTTGGGGCTGATATGGTTTTATTGCCCAGAAAGGCAGGATTTGTGGAACTCATGCAGCCTTGGAACACCCTCTGTTAAGGTGAATGAGGCTTTTTTTTAAACAACTAACAAAATCATCCAAATCACAGGACTTGTAGTGATGGGGGACTTCAGCTACCCAGACATCTGTTGGGAAAATAATACAGCAGGGCACAGATTATCCAACAAGTTCCTGGAATGTATTGGAGACCATTTTTTATTTCAGAAAGTGGAGAAAGCTACTCGGGGAGAGGCTGTCCTAGATTTAATTTGACAAATAGGGAGGAACTGGTGGAGAATTTGAAAGTGGAAGGCAACTTGGATGAAAGTGATCATGAAATGGTAGAGTTCATGATTCTAAGCAATGGTAGGAGGAAGAACAGCACAATAAAGACAGGAAGGCAGATTTTAGCAAACTCCGGGAATTGGTAGGTAAAATCCCATGGGAAGCAAGTCTAAGGGGAAAAATGATTAAAGACAGTTGGCAGTTTTTCAGAGATATTAGTAAGGGCACAAGAGCAAATTATCCCACTCCATAGGAAAGTTAGGAAGTATGGCAAAAAACCACCCTTAACCTGGCTTAACCAGGAGATCTTCAGTGAACTAAAACTCAAAAAAAAGTCCTACAGAAAGTGGAAACTCGGTCAAATTACAAAGGATGTATATAAGCAAGTAACATAAGTATGTAGGGACAAAATTACAATAGCCTAGGCACAAAACGAGATCAAACTAGCTAGGCACATAAAAAGAAACAAGAAAACATTCTACAAATACATTAGAAACAAGAGGAAGACCAAAGACAGAGTAGGCCCATTATTCAATGGGGGAGAAGGCAATAATAGAAAATGTGGAAATGGCAGAAGTGCTTAATGACTTCTTTGTTTTGGTTTTCACCCAGAAGATTGGTGGCAACTGAACATCTACCATAGTGAATGCCAGTGAAAATCAGGTAGGATCAGAGTCTAAATAAGGAAAGAACAAGTGAAAAATAACTTAGACAAGTTAGATGTCTTCCGATCACCAGGGCCTGATGAAATGTATCCTAGAATACTCAAGGAGCTGACTGAGGAACTATCTGAGCCATTAGCAATTATTCTTGAAAAGTCATGGAAGACGGGAGACATTCAGGAAGGCTGGAAAGGGGAAAATATACTGTCCATCTATAAAAAGGGAAATAAGGAAAACCTGGGGAATTACAGACCAGTCAGCTTGACTTCTGTACCTAGAAAGATAAAGGAGCAAACAGTTTGCAAACACCTAGAAGATAATAAGGTAATAACAGTCAGCATGGATTTGTCAAGAAGAGATTGTGTCAAACCAACCTGCTAGCTTTCTTTGACAGAGTAACAAGCCTTGTAGATGGTGGGGGAAGCTGTAAATGTGGTATACCTTGGCTTTAGAAAGGCTTTTGATACTGTCTTGCATGACCTCATTATAAACAAACTTGTGAAATAGAACCTAGATGGAGCTACTACAAGGTGGGTGCATAACTGGTTGGAAAATCATTCCCAGAGAGTAATCATCAGTGGTTCACAGTCATGCTGGAAGGACATAACAAGTGGAGTCCCGCAGGGATCGGTTCTGGGTCTGGTTCTATTCAATATCTTTATCAGTGATTTAAATAATGGCATAGAGAGTACATTTATAAAGTTGGCGGACGATACCAAGCTGGGAGGAGTTGCAAGTGCTTTGGAAGATAGGATTAAAATTCAAAATGATCTGGACAAACTGGAGAAATTGTCTGAAGTAAATGGGAAGAAATTCAATAAAGACAATTGCAAAGTACTCCACTTAAGACAGAACAATAAGTTGTATACATACAAAATGGGAACTGACTGCCTAGGTAGGAGTAACGCAGAAAGGGAATTCTGGGGGTCATACTGGATCACAAGCTAAATATGAGTCAACAGTTTAATGCTGTTGCAAAAAAAGCAAACATAATTCTGGGATATATTAGCAGGAGTATTGTAAGCAAGACACGAGAAGTAATTCTTCCACTCTACTCCATGCTGATTAGACTTCAGTTAGAGTATTGTGTCCACTTCTGGGTGCCACATTTCGGGAAAGATGTGGACAAACTGGAGAAAGTCCAGAGAAGAGCAACAAAAATTATTAAAGGTCTAGAAAACATGACTTATAAGGGAAGATTGAAAGAAATTGGGTTTGTTTAGTTTGGAGAAGAGAAGACTGAGACAGTTTTCAAGTGCATAAAAGGTTGTTACAAGGAGGAGGGAGAAGAAATGTTGTTCTTAACCTCTGAGGCTAGGACAAGAAGCAATGGGCTTAACTTGGCAGTCTTTCTTTAAGGACCCAAAGAGGGAGTTGATGGGTGAGATAGCTCATCTCCTCATTGTGTTGTCTACCAATTAGGCCTAACATCCAACACATCAATTTTGGTTCATTAATTTCCAGTTCTACATCTTGTTTTTACCATGCATGATTTCAGCATAGTCCTGGAACTATATCAGTAAGCCTTTTCGTTTAGATTAATTTAGTCTTTCTGTCTCCTTTTTGTACCTTTTCGCATCAACGTTTGTTACTATAGTTATTGTGACACCTTATGAACTTTTACATACTTTTTACAGTTGAGCTTACCATTAAGGTAAATTTGTCTGCCCAATCATCACAACATAATTCAAAATAATTAGTCACTTCTGAAATACTTTGCCCTGAGTTCAGTTGTCGGCTGTAACTGAAATGACCTGTGCAACCTCTTAGTGAACTTATTTGTAATATGGGGGAACGATGTTTGGCTTCTGTCCAGAGTAAGTTACAAAAACTTACTCAGTGTTAAGGGCTCTGAAGTACACAAAAATGTAAAAGGATCATAATGTCCTGGGTTTTTTTTCCCCTCACTCTCTCACTCTTTCATGTCTGCAAAACATTGCATGACTTGGCAATGCAGCAAAACAGGCATTCTGATTCAGCTGAAATACAGATCATCTTGGAAAAACCAGAACACAGTGAGTAGGGCTGCAGGTTTCCCACAGTGCAGAAAAAGCTATGGATATTCAGTTTGTCTGTGACTTCTCTGTATATCCATGACTTACAGCAGGAAGGATCTCCATGAGTTACCCCGCTGACCTGATACAGAGAGCAAGTCCTGAAAAGGAGGGTATTGAAGAGCAAGCCCACCCTGTACTCATCCTGCAGCAACAGCTCATATGTCCTATGGGGCTGGGCCCAGAAAACATTGCAACCTGGCAAACAGGGTTGCAGTGCCACTCACTGAAATTCTCTCAATGCCTCATGACAGAGGGGCAGCACAGCCAAACCTGAATAGTGCTGTGCTCCATGTGCCAGGTCACTTGAAGCAGGTAGCTGGGCCCAGTCCAGTGGAACACAGGAGGTGCTGATGCCCATGCCCGAGGTGAATGTGGGGCAGGATTGCTCCGCACCTGTCCCCTCCCCCACTGGCAGGTCCCCTCCTATTTAGGGCTGCAGTGCCAGGACAAAGGGTTTTGCTGCAGGCTCCCTCATTTGTCAAGGCATTTTTTATCAAAAATCATGGAGCAGTCACTCTATGATTTTTTGATTTAAAAAAAAATGCTGTGACAAATCTGCAGCCCTAACAGTGAAATAGCTAAGGAATCCACCATTCCTTCCTCAGCCCACAAAATGAAAGTGCAGTAGCAAGGAGAGGCTGCTCGAATGCTGAGTGGCTCAGTTGTTGCCCTCTAGATTTGTGAGGAAAGATTCCTTTCATTTGGTTTCTTGCAGATCTCCCCAGTGCACAGCCACGTTATTCAGGATGGACACCAGCAGTCAGATTTAGCAAAGACTATTCTTTGTTCTGTAGTAAAGTTGTTGTGGAGTAGCTTAGTGTCTTCAAAGTACTTCTAAAAGGAGAGCTATGGCCGTCAGTCCAAAATTTAAATCTTCCTCCTATGTTTACATATCCCCTGGGGGGAAAAATAGTTACATTTGGGCTTTCAAATATGAAATCTATTGTTGTTTGAGAAAATAAAAAAATAGACACATTTAAAACTTATGTTTGAATTTACGACCAGCTGTGACAAGGGCTGTAATCATTAAACTCTTATAATTAACAAGCATTGGAGAAAAAAATGGACATAGAATCAATATGATTTGTCCTGCATGTAGTGACTATTCAACCATCATGATAGTAGAATCATGGCACATGCACTGCAAAGTACTACAGAGTATTTAAAACATTAATTCCAGTTGTCTTACATATGAGTCACAAAGACTGAAAATTGACTCCAGGAGAAAACAAAGGGAAATCATAAACAGCAATGTATTGAGTTTAGGAAAGGAGTTTAATGGGACACTGTGGGGATTGGTGTAAAGTACAAATCGTATTCCTTGACCATATGCAGCAGAAAGAGGTTAAAGATAAAATTTGCATATGGTACTAAACTGAGAGGAAAGGAGAGAGGAAATTAAATTGTTATGGGCATGTTTAAAGTAAGATAGGCCCCAGTTTAGCAAACCATCCCTGTTCAGCAAAGCACTTTTAGACACGTTTAACTTTAAACATATGTTTAAGTCCCATTGGGTTTAAAGTTAAATGAATGTTTCTCCTCTGAGTGATGGTCCCTGTGTGTATATAACTCTAGATGCTCTATGTGCCTGAGGCTGGAAGATTTTTGCTAGCAGTGTCTGTTTGTCCACACCTGCGCCCTTCTCGTCCTTGTGTTCTGAACTGAGGGCACAAAGGGTGGTGCAGGCCAACTGCCTCTCCAGTTTTTCTATCACCTGTAATCTGAGCTGGAACATCCTTAGTGTCTGCAATTTTAGCTGTTGTTCCTCAAACGTATAATTATCTGTAAATAGGTTTTAGATAAATACTTGTTAGATAGTTAGAGTGTTTTTTAATAGTTTGGGGCTTTGCCAATCACTTTCCCTACTTAGTCGCACCTAGTATGCCAGAATCCTGGGATTCAAGAATTGTGTCCTGCCCTCAGGCCTTTCTGGTCAGCAAAGGTGTGGGTGGCATCTGATGGACCTGAATTGGACTGGGGCCTCATAGCATGATCCATGAGGAATCTTCAAAGCCTACACTCACAGGCTTGGCGGGCTTGCCTTGGTATGGATCAGCAAATGCTGCATTTTGAGAGGATGAACCCAAAGCCTTTGTTTGTCGGAATTGATCTTAACCAGGGAGATGTCCATACCAGTGGTCTAGGGCGTGCATGAGAGAGAACCACTCACCATACCATCTACCAGCCAGGCATAATGAGACTCTGGTACTGATAGCACCACCCAGACTCTTCAAAGCCTCATCCTCTGAGTAGGATGTCAGTAGGAGAGCATCACTACTCCCAGTGTGGCAAGGGGTCAGACCAGACAGAGGATCCAGAGTTTTGTGAGCACTATTCCGCTTGCATAAGGACTATGCTTCTCAGAACAAGTGGCACCCTCCATCAGGAGGACTCCCCAATTTCCATTTGACCCCCCACACAGGCTTTACTGTGTCCCATATAATCCATTAGTGCAACATCCTGAATCCATACATTCCCATCAGGAGTAAAGACAGCCCTCCCCGTACAGAGAAGATCCCAAGCCTCCTCAGGAACTAATAGAGAAAGAGAAGGAACCAGCTCAGGTGGAACCACCCACTCAGAGTTGTCATCTTCATATGCCGATGAGGCAGTTGCATCATCACCTCCTGACGACTATAGGTAATTTCAAGATCTACTGAGGTGGGTGGGAGATCCTCCAGTTCTTCTTTGAGTGCTTGTTCTTGTCAATTCCAATCAGGTGCGTGCATGTGCGCATGATAGCAGGAAGATTTTTCCCATAGCCGCATCTGTCATGTCAGTCTGGGCGCCCCTTGGAGTCATGCTCAATATAGAGCCCTACCGACCCGCCACCCCCTCGGTTTCTTCTTACTGCAAGTGACAGTAGGCTGAAACTTCTCGTAACCCTTGCATTAACAAGTGCATTCAACTCTAGATGTTTGTATATAGTTCGTTTATCTTAGTAGTTAGTGATTAGAGTTGTTGGGGGTCTCTAACCCCCTTCTGAGTCCCTGGAGCCATGGTATGCTGCGATCCCTGGAGTTTAAAAAACTGTGTGGTCTGCGGGAAGCACATGCCAAAGAGCAATCTACCCTCCTCATGTTTACGGTGCCTAGGGAAGGGTCACCAAAAGGATCACTGTAAGATCTGCCATGAGTTCTGCCCTAGAACTCTTAAAGAAAGGGAGCAGTGTCTTAAAATGATCCTCATGGCGCTACACCCCTGTTTGAACCCAGGCTCAGGGACCTAACCTTTCCTTGTCAATGTAGCGTGCCCAAGTGCCATCAGCGATTTCAGTGCCAAGAAAGGACTTGTTCCAGGACTCTCAGCACCCTCATGGCACCTCCCAAGGCCCAGCAAAGAGCAGGCACCGGTCTCACTTGCTAGTGCTTCAGAAGAAAACGAAGCCGGACAGTCTGTCACCTCCAGCTAAATCTAAGGAAGTGAGACCCTGGGTGGACCACAGCTTAGGATCCCTCCGTTAGGGCTGCGTCAACTCCTGCCTAGGCAAGGCAGTTGAGTCTTGGCCCCTCACGTTCACCGGTTACTACAGGCCAGCAGCTGATGCTTGGAATCTGCTTCACCTTATGGCACGGTTCTTGCTCCCTACGAGGGAGGAACCTCTGGCACTGGTGATCCCACCCCACCCCCAGGTGCAGTCAAGAGGCAAGCTGACAGTGATGTCCAGGCATTCCCCCTCTCCACATCTTTTGGCACTAGCCCACTTGGACAGAGAGCCTAAGTTGCTCCTCAAGCTCTTGACAGTCGAGGCACTAAAGCTCAGCTTGTCCGTGGTCTCAGTCTGACTCCTACTGCTCTCAGAGGAATAGGAGCCAATGATAGAGGTCAAGGCGAGAGCCCTAGGCATGACTACTGCAGTATCAGAAGCCACCACAGTGACCATTCTTGACCCCCTGGGCCTTTCACCAAAGCCAGGAAGGGATCCAAAGGCACTGCTCTGCAGCATCTTCGGTTGCCTCAGCCACATTTGTCCTGCCATCAACCACCCAGCTCACCTTGGCACCTACCCACATATCAAAGATATCAGCTGCAGTGCCATCGCCGGCACCGGCAACTCTTTCAACCTCAGTCCCAACAGCAATCTTGGCACCCACTGCTGCACTGGCACTGACAGCATTTTCGGCACTGATGACAGCCTCGGCACCTACAGTGGTACAGACAACAGCCCTTCTACCTTTTTTAGGCTCGGGCAGCTGGTTCGGACACCGGCTCCACTAGTGGTACCATCAGTGTCTCTGGTGCCCATTGACCAGTGTCTCTGGTGTTCAGCATTGACAGCCCTGGTGCCGATGGGCACTCCATCAGCACTGACATACCCTTGAGAGTTGTGGGACCCCTTGGGAGCTGATGGCAGGGAGCATCCACTGCTTATAAGATCCTCCTCCTCCTCGTCTCTGGGCAAGGCATTGACAGGCACAGCCATAGCCCTGGCACTTGAGGACAACAGGGTGCTACAACAGTTGCTGCAAAGGGCTGCTCAAGGTCTCAGCATTAAGGCTGAGGAGGTGGTTGAGGAGGCTGATCTCATGGTAGATAGCCTCACCCCCTCAGGACCTTCTCGTATTGCCCTACCACTTATTAAGACTATTGTGGATACCACCAAGACCCTGTGGCAGACCCCAGCTGCCTTGCCACCCACTGCCAAGTGCAACAAGAGGCATTATTTTGTGCCCTCTAAAGGGTACAAACATTTGTACTTCCATCTACTCCCCAACTCTCTAGTCGTGGATGCTGCTAATCAGTATGAGCAGCAGGGTTTCCTGGGACCGTCCCATAAAAACAGGGAGGCTAAATGACTCGACCTTGTTGGGAGAAAGATCTACTCTACAGGACGTCTTCAGCTCCGTATTTCAAACCAGCAGGCCATCATCATCAGGTACTCTTATAACACCTGTGCGGCGATGGCCACGTTTTTGGTGCTCCTCCCTTCAGACGATGTCTCAGCTGTGGTGGAGGAGGGAAAGGTAGTCTCCTGGTCTTCCGTCCAGCCTCCATTGGATGGTGCTGATGCCACCACTAAGGTCATGGCTACTGGGTTGGCCATGAGAAGGGGCTCCTGGCTCCAAGTCTTGGGGTTCCCTTATGAGGTCTAACAGACCAGGACCTCCCATTTGAGGGTGTGACTCTTTTCTCTGAAAAAACAGACAAGAGGCTGCATAGCCTGAAAGACACATGAGCCACACTCGAGTCTTTGGGCCTGCACACTCCTGCCACACAGTGGAAACACTTTAGGCTGCAACCTCCTCTGAGGTTCTGTCAGCAGAACTGCCAGGAGGAGGAACAGAAGTGGCAGGAAAAGACAGCACCTGTCCTCAGGCCAGAGCTCTGGCCAACCCAAACCACCTTCCAACCCCAAACCGGCCTTTTGAAGGTGAGGTTGAGGATGATGCACCAGAACAAAAACTGGATCTATCCTGCCTTACCTTTTCCTCCGGATTGTCCTCTTTCTACTGTGCATGGTTCCATATCAGTTAGGACCACTGGGTGCTCTGTACAGTAGGGAGGGGATACTCCATACAATTCTGTGCCCTCATGCCCTTCCATCCTCCTTCCTCTTCAGGGATCCTTCTCATGAGCAGCTCCTTATCCAGGAGATGCAGTTGCTCCTATCTCTAGGGGCAGTGGAGGAGGTTCCTCAGGAGCACAGGTGCGAGGGCTTTTCTTCCCGGTATTTCCTAATACTGAAAGCCAAAGGTGGCCTCAGACCTATCTTGGACCTGCAAGAACTCAACAAGTTCATGAAAAAACTCAGGTTCTACATGATCTCCTTGGCCTCCATCATCCCCTTACTGCATCCAACAGACTGGTATTACGCCCTGTCAAGGTATTATTCCCACTTTGAACTTTAGTGTCCAGAAAGTGGGGACCTGCATGTACCCCTCTAGACTTAATTCCTAGCTTAGATCTGATAGCGCTGCCACCAACCAAAAATATAGTGTTTTGGTACACTTCCTGTCCCCCAAAAACCTTCCCTGGGGGACCCAAGTCTTAAAACAGAGAGAGAAACCATTCCCCCTCCTTCCCCCCTCCCAGACTTCCCCTCCCTGGGAAATTACTGTGATCCAAATGCTTTGAATCTTAAAACAGAGAGGAGTTAACCTTCCTCCCCCTTCCTTTCCCCCCACCATTCCCTGGTGAGTTCAGACCCAATTACCTTGAGTCCTACACAAGGAAAAAATTAATCAAGTTCTTAAAAAAGAAAGCTTTTAATTAAAGAAAGAAAAAAGTAAAAATTATCTCTGTAAAATCAAGATGGAAACTGTTTACAGGGTCTTCAGCTTATATAGACTAGAGGGACTCCATCCCCCCTAGCCTAAGTTACAAGTTACAGCAAACAGAGGTAAAATATCCTTCCAGCATAATACACATTTGCAAATAAAGAAAACAAACATAAAACTAATCCACCTTTTAACTAGTTAGTACTTACTATTATGAACATGAGAGACTGTGTTAGAAAGAATGGAGACCGATCTGGTTGCACATCTGGCCCCTCTTAGCTCCAAGAGAGAGCAACAAAAAAAACACACAGCACAAACGAAGACTTCCTTCCACCGAGATTTGAAGTATCTTGTCCCTCCATTGGTCCTCTGGTCAGGTGTCATCCAGGTTCACTGAGCTTCTTAACCCTTTACAGGTAAAAGAGACATTAACCCTTAACTATCTGTTTATGACACGCCCTCAACTTGAAGGACGCATATTTTCATATCGCAATCACTCAGCCCCACAGGAAGTACCTCAGGTTTGTGGTCAACAGTACCCACTACTAATTTACTGTCCTTCCATTCGGCCTGTCAGCAGCACCACGAGTCTTCACCAAGTGCATGACGGTCGGCACCGTGTTCTTGCACAGGCACCAGGTACGGGTGTTTGCATTCCTTGACGACTGGCTGATCAGGGGCCGCTCCAGGACCCAAGTGGAAGCTCAGGTCAGATTCATCAGAGCCACCTTCGACAACCTGGGTCTCCTTCTAAACGAAGCAAAATCGACTCTGTCCCCCGTCCAGAAGATAGAGTTTATAGGGGCAGTACTGAACTTGACCAAAGCCAGGGCATACCTGCCAGAAGAAAAGTTTCAGACCCTAACCGATATCATTTGAGGCTTCAGACAGTTTACCACCACCACAGCGAGAAACTGCCTGAAACTGCTCGGACACATGGCTGCCTGTATCTGTGTGGTGCAGCATGCTATACTCAGGCTTCGACCTCTTCAGTTGTGGCTTGCGTCAGTGTATCACCCAGCCCGCAACAGGTTGGACAGGATCATGACCCTGCCTCACCCGGTCCTCGATTTCCTACTGTGGTGGCTCGACCCTCAGGAGGTATGCTCAGGGGTCCCCTTTGCCACTCTGCAGCCGTCTCTGTCGCTAGTGATGAATGCATCTAACTTGGGCTGGGAAGCAAATCTGGGAGACCACAGGACTCAAAGCCTCTGGTCTCAGGCAGACGTGGGTCTCCATATCAACATCAGACAGTTCAGAGCATTGTGCCTAGCATGCCAAACCTTCCAGGCATACTTAATGGAACAATGTATATCAGTCATAATGGACAATACAACAGCAATGTTCTATATCAACAAATGGGGGTGCATGCTCCTCTCCCTTGTGCCAGGAAGCCCTCATGCTGTGGGACTTCTGTGTAGAATATTCAATGCATCTGCAAGCTTTGTAGCTCCCCGGGGTACAGAACGAGCAGGCAGATCACCTCAGCAGGTTGTTTCACAGCCATGAGTGGTCCCTTCACCCAGATGTCATGATTTCAATCTTCCAGAGGTGAGGCTTTTCCCAGATAGACCTATTCAGCACGCAACACAACAATAAGTGCTGGCAGTTCTGCTCCTTCCAAAATCACAGTCTGGTCTCCAGCGCGGACGCGTTCCTCCTCTATTGGGGAGGTTCTCTCCTATACGCCTTTCTGCCCATACCGCTCATTCACAAGGTACTCCTCAAGATCCAGAGAGAACAAGTTCAGGTCATATTGATAGCACCAGCCTGGCCCCGTCAGCACTGGTACACATCTCTCCTAGACCTGTCCATGGAAGCCCCGATCACCCTGCTGCTCTTTCCAGACCTTCTGACATAAGATCACGGTCGTCTTCAACATCTGAACCTCGAGTCACTTCACCTCACGGCATTGAAGCTCTGTGGTTGAACCTGATGAAGCTTTCCTGTTCAGACCAGGTTAGACAGATCTTCCTTGGCAGCAGAAAACCCTCTAAGAGAGCCACATACTGTGCCAAGTGGAAGGGATTTTTCAATCTGGTTGGTGCAGCAACATTCATCCCTGATGCTAGCCTCAGTGCCACTTATTGTGGACTACCTCCTCCATCTGAAGCAGCAGAGACTTTGGTTGTCATCAGTAAGAGTGGACTTAGCCGCCATCTTGGCCTTCCATCTGGGCATGAAGGGCTGCTCTGTGTTTGCTAACTCAACCAGGTCTTAAAAGGGCTTGACAGGCTATACCCTAATGTCCATCAGCCTGTTGCTGCCTGGGACCTCAATCTGGTCTTTTCTAGGCTCATGAGACCCTGCTTTGAACCATTAGTGACAGCTCCCTGCTCTGCCTCTCTTACAAGGTGGCGTTCCTGGTAGCAATAACCTTGGCCAGGAGGGTGTCTGAGCTCAGGGCCTAACATAAACCATGGCGTAGGGAGGCTCTGATAAAGACATGGTTCAGCTCAGGCCTCATCCTGTTTTCCTTTCTTGTGTCGCAGTTTCACATCAACCAGGACATCGTTCTCCCAGTATTCTACCCTAAGCCTCATGTGGCAGGGAGCAGAGACTCCACTCTCTGGATGTCCGCAGGGCTCTAGCCTTTTACATTGAGAGAACGAAACCCTTCAGAAAATCGGTCAAGTAATTCATTGCAAAGGTGGACAGAATGAAAGGTCAGCCTGTGTCATCACAACGCATCTCATCATGGATAGCATCCTGTATTCATGAGTGCTGCAACGTGGCAGGTGTTCCTGTACCTCCAATCACTGTGCGTTCCACCAGGGCACAAGCTTCAGCAACAGTGTTCCTGGCTCGGGTTCCCACTCAGGAGATTTGCAGGGAGGCAATGTGGTCCTCCATCCATACTTTCGCCATGCATCATGTGATTACCCAGCAGGCCAGAGACAATGAGGCCTTCAGATGAGTGGTGCTCTGATCAAGGGAAGACTCTGACCCCACCACCTAAACTTGGGCTTGTGAGTTACCTGATTGGAATCGATATGAACAAGCACTCAAAGAAAAAACAGTTACCTTCCCGTAATGGTTGTTCTTCGAGATGTGGTGGTCATGTCCATCCCAGTACTCGCCCTCCTTCCCCTCAGTTGGAGTAGCTGGCAAGAAGAACTGAAGGGGTGGCAGATCAGCTGGGCTCTATATTGAGCGCCATGAAGGCGCGACTCCAGGGGGCGCCCAGACGAACCTGATGGATGCAGCTGTGTGAAAAATCTTCTGGCTACTGTGCACGTGCGTGCACACACACCTGATTGGAATGGACATAAACAACACATCTCAAAAAACAAAGTTATGAGAAGGTGAGTAACCATTTTATCCCTCTGTGGGAAGGTATTGGACGCCCTTCATAATCTAGTAAGATAGCACTTACAATTAATGAAGCCATCTTGCAGCTGATAAAGACAACGTGGGCTGTAGAAACTTGTGGCCCCCTCTATGAGCCCTAGTAGATTCTCAGCCCATCACCTCCTTGCAAGTCTTAAGAGTACCTGTGATCCTTAAGAGATTTATTGGGGATCTCTGATTACTGTAAACTTCACAAGTATCGGAATGAGTCCCCCACATCTTAAAGAGTTCATAAGGATCCCAGCATTGCTGTGTGTGTTAGCAGGCAAACTACCTTTGCAAGCCTTAGCAATGCCTCCTCAGTTTTTCAAGTCTTAAAGAGATTGCTTTGAAAATCTACAGCCTGCTCAGTCCCAAATAAGCCAAAATAGGCTCAGCTGGCCCCCAACATGCCAAAATAAAGTTGTCTGGCCTCCCAACAGGCCAACATAAAAGATCCTTAGAGGACTAGAGAGCCTAAGGTTTAGAGGCTATGGTGTGTTCTCCGATGAACCTTCAAAGATTTGAGAGGATCTGAGGCTATCTCTGTCAAACCTGCAGCAAACCAGAGAGACCATCCTACCTGCTCAGCTGGTAAATACTCTTCTCTCCCCCTCCATGCCTTCCCATTGCCTCTATCTGCAAACCTCCTTAGATCCACTCCTCCACATAGAAGTCAACTAAAAGTGATTACTGGGTCTAGCAGGGGTTAGGGGCTAGGAGGGAGACCTTTCTGACCCTCACCCATTGAACAGATTAAGCCAATGAACTTAATTTTAATAATCAAGGGCTCCTCATCACATAAGTAATACAAGCAGTAAATAATAATCTGTTTGGTCTCAAGCTAAGAAGTGGCAAAAAAGTGTTAAAAGTGTTAGAACTTTCCAACTGAGAGCATTGCCACTTTTTATATTTCTCTTGATTTGCAAGTAGTTTGTCTGCTTATCTTAAATTTTATCCTTTGGTGGAAATTTTTAGTGGAGGAAAAGTTAATCTATTAGCCAGTATCCACTCTCACAAATCAGTTGAATGATCATGGATCCTACTATTGTCAGAGTACGATACTTTAATCTGCCACCTGTTTGTTGCTTAGAAAAGGAGGAGCTGTTGTGATATCTTTGTTCCGCCATTTCTGATATTTTAAATTATTAGTCCAAATTAAGAAAATATTTTCCCTACATCCACAAAACAAGTGACAGTAGGGACTTACCCTTTCAACCAACTAAATGTTATCGATTCAACAAGTTCTGCCCATTCATTGGTTTATGTTCCTTTACAAGTTTTGCAGACAGTATGCACTGTTTGGAATGGTTAAGATCCTGCCCTGACAGTGATTCTTATTGGCATGATCAGTAAATGCTGATGTCCTAGCATCATCCACTTTTTTAAGCACACATCATCCTGAGCTACTGGACACATTCCAATTTGAATACTACATTCTTCTTAACGAATATACCCCTTCTACTTTCAGCTGGTGAATTTATTCTTCACTGCACTTCCTTTAAACACACGCACATGCTCACAAAAAAGAGAAAAAAACCTGTTGTTTAATGTCGCTGGTGCCAAACAGTTACCACATTCCATGTTTGGGTGAGTTTATCCCTATATGTATACTGTCTGAAAAAGCACTTTGGGAGCATTCGAGATTAAAGGTGCTGAATGAATTAATTGCATTCAGTTATATTAAATTTATATTTACCATTGAATGTAAAATATGTTTATTTTTAGACAATCAAAAATATACCACTGGTTTTAATGTTTTTTGTCCAATTTAATTTTACCAACATAGCAATCCAAAGGATAAAGAACCTGATAAAATATTCAGTAATTTATTAAGCCAAGTTTTGGGACTTGATTAGACTGTTTTATCCACCAATGGGAATTAGCTTTTATTTAGGAAAGTAGCTAAAAAAAGAGATGGGAAAATTACTAAAATATTGTTGATTGAAATAATGTTTTAGCATTGGAGCATCATTTCATCCTGTGTTCACCTGATGTAGAAAAAGTCTCTCTCAACTGTGGAGTTGTTAATAGTTTCAGAACTCCACGTCAGCTAAGATTCTAACACTGCTGCAGACCTATTTTGCAAAGCTTACTTTTTTTCTATAAAAAGGGCATGTTGATAGATGTAAAATTCAGAAGGAAGGAGGCAAATTTTAGGTCCATCAGTCTTGACAGTGTCCCTTAAGTAATTCCTCAGATTTATTCCAACATTTATTGCTCCATTCATCCACAATTCAGCTCACTTCATTGACTCTGATTCACTGTTAAAAAAGCTTCTCTGTGCAGGTCAGACCAACTTTCTGTTCTTTTATGAAAGCAATTCTTTTTTAGAGCATCTTAAAACCCTTCCTTGAAAATAATTATTTTTAGAAAAAATGCAGAACTACTGGTCCATGAGAAACAGAGGAAAAGTTTAAATAAAAGAGAGGATGAACTGGGACCCAGGAAGAAGGAGATTCTTCAACATTATTTTGTGTACTTTGGTTTACATAAAAGACTTGCATCTTGGTTATATCATTTCGGTAGCAAAACAAGGAGAATTAGCTTTCCAGGATTAGTGGCTTGTACCCCAAGTTATTACCAAAATCCATTTTAATGAAAAAGTAGCACTGATAGTCAAGTTAAGCCAAGCTGACAATGAAGACCCATAGTTAAATGCATAATATTATTATTGAAACTCAGAGACAGAGTCTAAATTGGCAATGCATTGTCTAAGATCAGTTTTTGTGGAAATATACATCCTTCTAAAAGTCTGAATTTTTGAGACAGGACCATAAAAATCCATGGTACAGCAAGAGCCTTTTGGACAGCAGTATATGCCCAATGCCTGCATAGTGTATTTATATTTTCATACCATACTGCCATTCTGGAGATACTTTAACAGCTTGTGGCGATGGTTCATCTGATAGCAAGACTTGGAGCAAACGTTAATATAATATAAAGTGTTTTTCAGTCATCCTTGATCAAAGATCTGCAAAGTGACATAAGATAAACAAGATTTCTATCCAGCCTCATGGGAGATCTAGATTGATGGTCTTTTCCATTCAAAAAAACCTCACCTTACCTGCAAATATAGGAAGTGATTAAATGAATTGTGAATTTTAAATTGCTAAAGAGAGAGCAAATAATCTAACAGGACTGAGTGAGAGATTCTAAAGAAAGACCCCTTCTTCTTCGACTAGTGACCCCATGGGTGCTCCCTGTAGGTGTGCTTGTGTCCCCGCACTGCTGATGAGAGAACTTCGGTAGCAGTGTCCATTAGGCCCACACATGTTTGGTGTCTTCTTGTGCTGTGCCACAAAACTATCCAGCACACGCAGGCTAACCTGCCTCAGTTCCTTCTCAACTGCCCCACTAGAAACAGAGCTACTTGCAGTCCATTAGGATTATTGCTCTTTTCACATTTATATAGTTTGGGTATGTCTACACTATGAAATTAGGTCAAATTTATAGAAGTCTTTTTTTAGAAATCATTTTTATACAGTCTATTGTGTGTGTCCTCACACAAAATGCTCTAAGTGCATTAACTTGGCAGACTGCGTCCACAGTACTGAGGCTCGCGTCGACTTCCATAGCTTTGCACTGTGGGTAGCTATCCCACAGTTCCTGCAGTCTCCGCCACCCATTGGAATTCTGGGTTGAGATTCCAATGCCTGATGGGGCAAAAACAGTGTCGTAAAGTGGTCCTGGGTACATGTCATCAGGCCCCCTTCTCCCTCCCTCCGTGAAAGCAATGGCAGACAATGGTTTCACGCCTTTTTTCCTGGGTTACTTGTGCATACGCCGTACCATGGCAGGCATGGAGCCCGCTCAGCTCACCATCACCATACGTCTCCTGTGTGCTGGCAGACATGGGACTGCATTGCTACACAGCAGCAGACGGTGCATTACGACTGGTAGCCGTTGTCGTCATACTCCTGGGTGCTCTTTTAGCCGACCTCAGTGAGGTTGGTCAGGGGCGGCTGGGCAGACATGGGAGTGACTCAGCCAGGTCATTCCGCAGTTGTACTACACTATCTTCTGGCGAGCACCCAGGAGATGATGACTAGCAATTGTAATGTAGCATCTTCTGCTGAGTGCCCAGGAGATGACGATGACTAGCAGTCATACTGCACCATCTGCTGCCAGCCTAAAATGTATAAGATAGATGGAGTGGATCAAAACAAGAAATAGACCAGATTTATTTTGTATTCATTTGTATTCATTTGCTCCCCACTCCGTCCATGACATCAACGGCCTGCTAAACCCAGGGTTTTGAGTTCAATCCTTGAGGGGACCATTCTGTGTGGAGTTGTTTGTTTCTCCTTGATGCAAAGCCACCTCCTTTGTGGATTTTAATTCCCTGTAAGCCATGTCGTCAGTTGCCCCTCCCTCGGTCAGAGCAGCGGCAGACAATGGTTTTGCGCCTTTTTTCTGTGCAGACGCCATAGCACTGGGAACATGGAACCCGCTCAGATCACCGTGGCAGTTATGAGCACTGTAAACACCACGTGCGTTATCCTGCAGTATATGCAGAACCAGAACCTGCAAAAGTGAAACCAGGCAAGGAAGCGACGGCAGCACGGTGACAATAGTGATGAGGACATAGATATGGACATAGACTTCTCACAAAGTACAGACCGTGGCATTGTGCACATCATGGTGTTAATAGGGCAGGTTCATGCCGTGGAACGCCAATTTTGGGCCCAGGAAACAAGCACAGACTTGGTGGGACTGCATTGTGTTGCAGGTCTGGGACGATTCCCAGTGGCTGCGAAACTTTTGCATGTGTAAGGGCACTTTCATGGAACTTTGTGACTTGCTTTCCCCTGCCCTGAAGTGCCAGAATACCAAGATGAGAGCAGTCCTCACAGTTGAGAAGCAAGAGGTGATAGTCCTGTGGAAGCTTGCAACACCAGACAGCTACCGGTCAGCTGGGCATCAATTTGGAGTGGGAAAATCTACTATGGGGGCTGCTGTGATCCAAGTAGCCAACGCAATCAAAGAGCTGCTGATATCAAGGGTAGTGACTCGGGGAAATGTGCAGGTCATAGTGGATGGCTTTGCTGCAATGAGATTCCCTAACTGTGGTGGGGCGGTAGACGGAATCCATATCCCTATCTTGGCACCGGAGCACCAAGCCAGCAAGTACATAAACTGAAAGGGGTACTTTTCAGTGGTGCTGCAAGCACTGGTGGATCACAGTGGATGTTTCACCAACATCAACGTGGGATGGCTGGGAAAGGCACATGACGCTCACATCTTCAGGAACTCCGGTCTGTTTCAAAAACTGCAGGAAGGGACTTTCTTCCAAGTCCAGAAAATAACCGTAGGGGATGTTGAAATGCCTATAGTTATCCTTGGGGACCCAGCCTACCCCTTAATGCCATGGCTCATGAAGCCATACACAGGCAGCCTGGACAGTAGTCAGCTATTCAGTTATAGGCTGAGCAAGTGAAGAATGGTGGTAGAATGTGCATTTGGACGTTTAAAAGCGTGCTGGCACAGTTTACTGAATCGGCTGGACCTCAGCAAAACCAGTATTCCCATTGGTATTACTGCTTGCTGTGTGCTCCACAATATCTGAGAGCGTAACGAGGAGATGTTTATGGCGGGGTGGGAGGTTGAGGCAAATCGCCTGGCTGCTGATTACGCATAGCCAGATACCAGGGCGGTTAGAAGAGTACAGGAGGGTGTGGTGCACATCAGAGAAGCTTTGAAAACTGGCCAGGCTACGGTGTGAAAGTTCTGTTTGTTTCTCCTTGATGAACCCCACCCCCCCTTGGTTCACTCTACTTCCCTGTAAGCTAACCACCCTCCCCTCCCCTCCCCTCTTTGATCACACAATTGCAGAGGCAATAAAGTCAATTCATCACACAAATAGAGGGATAACTGCCAAGGTAGCCCAGGAGGGGTGGGGGAGAAGGGAAGCATCGGGTGGGGTTGGGGAGGAGGGAAGGACAAGGCCACATTGCACTTTAAAACTTTATAACTTAAAAACTTTAAAACTTATTAAATGCCAGCCTTCTGTTGCTTGTGCAATCCTCTGGGGTGGAGAGGCTGGGTGGCTGGAGGCCCCCCCACTGCATTCTTGGGCGTCTGGGTGAGGAGGCTATGGAACTTCGGGTGGAGGGTGGTTGGTTACTCAGGGGCTGTAGTGGCGGTCTGTGCTCCTATTGCCTTTCCCGCACCTCAGCCATACACTGGAGCATGAGTTTGATGATCCAGCAGCCTGAGCATTGACTCCTGCCTTCTGTCAGCAAGCTGACGCCACCTATCATCTTCAGCCCGCCACTTACTCTCTTCAGCCTGACACCTCTCCTCGCGTTCATATTGTGCTTTCCTGCACTCTGACATTGTCTGCCTCCACGCATGACAGCATGAGCTCAGAGAACATTTTATCCCAAGTGCATTTTTTTTCGCCTTCTAATCTTTGCTAGCCTCTGGGAAGGAGAAACATATATGCAGTTGGTGAAGGAAAAGAAAGGGAGAGTGATAGTTAAAAAGACACATTTTACAGAACAATGGGTATACTCTTTCACGGTAAACCTTGCTGTTAACATTAGGTAGCACGTGCTTTCGTTACAAGGTCGCATTTTGATGGCTTCACCCCTCCCCCCACCGTGTGGCTGACAGCGGGGAACATTTCTTTTCAGCCACAGGCAAACAACCCAGCAGGAACGGGCACCTCTGAATGTCCGCTTAATAAAACCACCCTGTTTCAACCAGGTGACCATGAATGATATCACTCTCCTGAGGATAACACAGAGAGATAAAGAACGGATGTTGTTTGAATGCCAGCAAACACCGGGACCATACACAGCAATGCTTTGTTCTGCAATGATTCCCAGCTACGTGCTACTGGCCTGGCTATACCCTGGAGGATGGAATAAGGCTGCCCTCCTCAGAAACCATTTGCAAAGGCTTTGGGAGTACATCCAGGAGAGCTTTATGGAGATCCCCCTGGAGAATTTCTGCTCCATCCCCAGACACGTTAACAAACTTTTCCAGCAGCTGTGCTGGCCATGATTGCCAGGGCATATTAATCATTAAACACGCTTTCTTTTAAACCATGTCTAATATTTACAAAGGTACATTCACCAGAGGTCCTTTCTCCACCTACAGGGTCCAGGAGCCCATCTTGGGTGGGTTCGGGGGTTACTGGCTCCAGGTCCAGGGTGAGAAACAGATCCTGGCTGTTGGGGAAACCAGTTTCTCCACTTCCTTGCTGTGAGCTGTCTTCAACCTCCTACTCATCATCTTCCTTGTCCCCAAAACCCGCTTCCGTGTTGCATCCTACTCCGCTGACAGAGTCAAAGCACAGGGTTGAGGTACTGGTGGCTGCACCCCCTAGAATGGCATGCAGCTCATCATAGAAGCTGCATGTTTGGGGCTGTAACCCAGAGTGGCCGTTTGCCTCTCTGGTTTTTTGGTAGGCTTGCCTGAGCTCCTTAATTTTCATGCTGCACTGCCGTGAGTCCCTATTATAGCCTCTGTCTTTGGAGACTTTTTCAAATGTTTTGGCATTTCGTTTACTGGAATGGAGTTCAGCTAGCATGGATTTGTCTCCTCATACTTTCGATCCATGCTGGAGTTCCTTTGCGATTCTGGGACTCCATGGTCACCTCTGCTGATGAGCTCTGCTTGGTCACCTGTGCTGATAAGCTCGCAGTGCTGGCCAAACAGGAAATGAAATTCAAAAGTTCACAGGACTTTTCCTGCCTACCTGGCCAGTGCATCTGAGTTGCGAGCGCTGTCCAGAGTGGTCACAATAGAGCACTTTGGGATAGCTCCCGGAGGCCAATACCGTCAAATTGCATTCACACTACCCCAAATTCAATCCGGAAAGGCCGATTTCAGCGCTAATCCCCTCGTTGGAGGTGGAGTAAAGAAATTGATTTTAAGAGCCCTTTAAGTCGAAAAAAGGGCCTTGTTGTGTGGACGGGTGAAGGGTTAAATCGCAGTAACGCTGCTAAATTCGACCTAAAATCATAGTGTAGACCGTGCCTTAGTCTGTTAGCATAGTATAGTTATAGTTTATCCTTTACCCCTTTTGTTCTTCACCCCAAAAAATAAAAATAATTAAAAAAAACATTTATTTTCCCGCTTTTCTTCCCCTTGGGACCCTTCCCCCTCATGGGGTATTCCCATTTCATTGGGCTTCAAGAAGTGCCAAGAGGGCGATCCTGAACCTGACACAAATTATAATGCAGAGCGTCCATTCCCTTTCTCATCCGAAAGTGACTATTATTGATTATCTATGATTCTATGATTATTGATAATGTGGTAATGCCCAAAGGACAAAATCAGGAACAGAGTCAGCTCTGTTTGTACAAACACATAGAAAGACATGATCTCTTCTGTGGGTAAATAAGGCGCCAGCCCTTTTCCTGGTGAAACTTACTCTCTGTTCCATGTTGGCTCAGCTGCACTGACTTGAGGAATAAGGACAGAGTCAAAGCTCCACTGGCTCGCTCCTTATCCAACTGCCTGGGAAGGCGTGTAGTGGCCCTGCAGTAACAGCTCACTCCTTCTCATTGTCACCTGTGATGCAGGTAGCCCAGCTGTGAACCCAGGGATGTAAGAAACTCCCTTATTCCTTCATTGTATGCATAGTCTAGCTCACAATTGAACCTTAAATATTCAAGACACACACACACAAGCATATAAGCAAAATATCACATATCTTGTTAGAGTTTTCTTCTGTTTCCCCAAACCATCCTCCACCACCTTACATCTTAATTCTCTCTGCCTAATTGTTTCAGCTAAAGTTACCCACAATTAATAACCAAATGTGCAATCCTTCCACTTTGTCCCCTAGCCCCAAAAATAGAATCAAACTCAGTGGCATAGGTATGAAGGGGAGTAGCAGCCAATTAGATGGTGCCTCTGTTACAGGGTGAGTTCATAGTCCCTCCTGTCTCTTCTCACTCCTTCCTGAAAGTTGTGCCTCCTCTCCCCTTCTACTCCAGCGAGGATAGGATGACTATCCATTCTGGGTCAGGAGTAGTGGCCAGCATGGTTTCTCCTGACCTAAAAGAAGTTGGGTAACTCCTGTGATCGTGTAATTTTAGTCCTAGCCAGTGTCTCAGGACTGTTGTCAGCAGTGCCTCTCCTGATTGACTAGAAACCATTCCTTAGTTCCTGTAAATCTCTTCCGAGTTCCAGCTCTATCCCTGCACTCTGCAGGTTTCTTTTAGATGTTCTCCACAGAAAGCTTCCGCTTAAACCAAGAGGTGCTGCGCTAACACTTCAAGTGGGTCGGGCATCCACATTCCATGTGGGCAGAAAAGACAAATACTGGTTATGGGGGACAAAAAGGGAGAATAAAGAGTTGTGAGGGGAAGAGAAGCAGAAATTTGATGAGGGTAGGAAACAGAAGGAGCTAGGGAATAAGAAAGGGGAGAGAGCTTACCAGAGGGCTAGGTTTACATTTTGGTGATTTATAAATTATTTTCTCTCCCTTTTTTCTCTCGCTGTTCTAGGGAAATAATTTACATTTCACCAGAATGCACAGACAACTCTAAGGGTCCCAGCACCCCGTGCTCTTGACCTACTTGTAAAATTATACCTTGACTTTTTAAAAAAAACATTGGCAGCTGCCCTTGATAAATGAGGACATGTCATCCCTCTGACAGAACACAACTTTATTTTGCTTTCATGTCTGATACTGTGTCTCAGAATATCTTACTTGAAATATTAATTCAAATTATCTGGGTCAAAAACATGGTCATGTGGATTGAAAACCTGCTCAGAAACCATAAAGTAAAGGGTAATATATCAAATTGAGAGGCGGTCATCAGAGGGATCATTTATTGAACTGGTTTTATTTAACATCATCATTAATGATGTGGACAAGGGAGTACACAAGAGTACTCCGGAGTGCAAAGCAGAGTACAGAAAAAGTAGTGAACCAAACTACGCTCCAGGACTTTGGTTATGTCTACACTTGGCAGCGGGTAGAGGACAAACACTGCACCCACAGCTAACACAAGTAGAAATAGTAGCGTAGATGGTGAGATACGGCTTAGGTGAGTAGAGTAGGGTGCCCTACATGCTTGATCCTCCAGGATATATACCCTACGCGGCTCTCTGTGTGCCCAAGCAGAGTCATTCAGTGATCCCTCAGCACCCTTCCCTGGCTGCAGTGAGACTTTCCCCACTGCCTCTCTGCTGCTGGAGCTTTTTGCTGTGGCATGTAGCTATATTCTGCAGTGACAGGTATGGATGAAGCCTGCCTTTCACTGCAGTGTGTAGCTACATGTGTCATACCTGGACCCTGCCTTAAATGTAGAGATAGCCTTTGAGTGCACTTCTAACGTGTCCACAAAGAATATTACTGCACAGCAAGTGATCTGCTATAAATTCACACCCTGGCTTGTCGCGTGGTAACTTGCCATGTAGACAAATCCTTATTGGCAAATTGAAGAGTATTCAGAAAAGCATAAGAAAAATGATCAGGAAGCTAGAGGAATTAACTTATGGGGAAAGATTGAAAGAGCTAAATATTTTACTGTATGTGTAGGCTAAGCATGGACTAAGTGGGGACAAATTTTTCAAAGGTGGAAGAGAGATGATTTAGTACCATAACTAGGAATGTAATTAGTTGTAATAGGATGACACTAAGGAAGGAAAAATTTAGGCTGAATAGCAGGAAAAATATCTGACCGTGATTCCATTAGGATGCGTAATAGTCTCCCAAAGAAAGTGGTAGAAGCTCTGCTTCTTGCAACATTTAAAACTAGAACAACAGCAACAACAAAACAGAAATGTACTGTTGGGAACAATGCTGCACAGGCCGAAGAGAGATGGACTAGATAACTTAGTTGGTCTTTCATATTGCTGTGTATAAATTTTCCAAATGAGATATAGCTGGCCAGGTATTTTATCACAGTGACTAGTATTCTAGAGTGTTACAATAGTCTGTTTCACCAGCTGCATGCGCAGTATTGTATATTGCCTATTCAGCATTTCCAACTTCAAGCGTTCAGAAGTTGAATCTGCCCCTCCACCCAAAAAAAAGTATGCAGTTGGCTCAAATATCATGAGATTTTAATAAAATAATAAATGTTGGGTTCTTTATATTTGCCTTTTGATTCTGAGCCTTTAGGATGTGCCCAGATGATATTTTAATCTTTTTTTGTGGTCATGAGGGATATTTTGGAAGAGCGGGAATTCTAAATTATAATTGCAGTATAATTTCAGGTTGGCAGGCTGTCTGTGGGCAAGGACTGGCCTGCTACCCAAGGCCTGTGAAAGTGTGGGATCATTGTCCAGGATGGGTTGTAGATCGCTGATGATGCGCTGGAAGGGTTTTAGCTGGGGACCGTATGTGATGGCCAGTGGAGTCCTATTGGTTTCTTTCTTGGGTTTGTCTTGCAGTAGGAGGCTTCTGGGTACACATCTGGTTCTGTTGAGATCTGTTGAGACCTGAAACATATTCTCACCAGTAACTGCACACCGCACCATAGTAACTCTAGCTCAGGAACCAATCCATGCAACAAACCTCGATGCCAACTCTGCCCACATATCTACACCAGCGACACCATCACAGGACCTAACCAGATCAGCCACACCATCACCGGTTCATTCACCTGCACATCCACCAATGTAATATATGCCATCATATGCCAGCAATGCCCCTCTGCTATGTACATCTGCCAAACTGGACAGTCTCTACGGAAAAGGATAAATGGACACAAATCAGATATGAGGAATGGCAATATACAAAAACCTGTAGGAGAACACTTCAACCTCCCTGGCCACACTATAGCAGACCTTAAGGTGGCCATCATGCCTCAAAGTCAGGACCAGACTTCAAAGAGAAACTGCTGAGCTTCAGTTCATCTGCAAATTTGACACCATCAGCTCAGGATTAAACAAAGACTGTGAATGGCTTGCCAACTACAGAACCAGTTTCTCCTCCCTTGGTTTTCACACCTCAACTGCTAGAACAGGGCCTCATCCTCCCTGATTGAACTAACCTCATTATCTCTAGCTTGCTTGTATATATATACCTGCCCCTGGAAATTTCCATTACGTGCATCTGACGAAGTGGGTATTCACCCATGAAAGCTCATTCTCCAAAACGTCTGTTAGTCTATAAGGTGCCACAGGATTCTTTGCTGCTTTGACAGATCCAGACTAACGCGGCTACCCCTCTGATATCTGATGAAGAAGTTATCTCACCACAGCAAGAGTAGACGTGTCCTTGTTTTAACTTTTGGCAATCTATTTAAAAGGAGGAAAATTATTTTGTTTCCTTAGTGAATTGCTTAAATTATTGCCATAGCTTGCACTTTTTTAAACCTAATATAGACTGATTGTGACCAAGGTCAAGGGCTAAACTACTAAAGCCATTTGGAGAGTCAGAGTTCATCTGCTTTGTGAATGAAATGTATTGAAGCCTATGATTTATATTGCAACCCAACCATCTGAAGCTGGTAACTTCTTCCTAGAATAAACCGTCCCCAATCCAGTCTCCCTTCCTGACTGCCAAACCATTCTACACCCCATGGGGTAGGGCTGCCTTTTCCCAACCAAAACAATACATGCCCAGGCACACCTGGCAATATTTAGAAAGATATCCCGATACATCTGATACTCCTACTCATATACTGTGTACATGTTAATCCAAAAGAGAGAGATGTGACAAGCTTTCAGTAAATGTGGAACAAGTTCACTCTTGACTGGAACATTTTGTAAAAGTGCATGCTCAATTCATCTGGACCCAGAGATTTGTTATGTTTCAGCCACTATGTAGCAATGCTTGCAGCACTTCCTCAGTAGCTATAGAGACATTTAATCTCATCCATACAAAATCAGACAATGCAGTAAGGTCAATATTCTTTAGAGACAGATCAACTATTTTTTCTGTTCCACATGCTTGGGGGGAAATGGAGTGGTTTTTAAAATGTAACAAATGTTTCCTGAATACTAGCCAATTTATTTTTGATCCCTTTTTTATTTGATTCATCCATCTTTTTATTCTTTTTCTTTTGGTTGCTGTGCCAAAATTCTGTTGGCATTATTCTCCTAATGTACAAAAAATTTACATTTGTTCAGTTTAATTAAACATTCAGTCTTTTTGCTAAGAGCAAATTAAATTTCCTCCATCTCACCAAAATCAAATTTTGCAAAGTGGTGGACAATTAGGTCTAATATGTGATTTCTGTAACTCATATTTTCCTTTCAATAATTTTTATAAATCTCAATCTTTGTTGTTTAACAGAGGAGCCAAGACCAATTATTTCTTCTCCGATTGTGGTCTTAACAGCTTTCAAAGAACAGTCTCCCCCACACCTCCTGTGTCACTAACTGCAAAATATCTTGCCAAGGAGAATTTCGACCTATTCATGAATCAAGGGATTTAAAATGACTAATTATCCTTCATATACTAGAATGCTTGCCAGATGGTACGACCTGCCAAATGTGTAACACACTGTGGACATAACCTGATACAGAGACTGCACCCCGCCCCATATCACATTTAAAGAAATCATGCACAGTAAGGGAATCTGAGGATGTAATTGATTCTGCAGTAGAAGTGATGTCTACTCAAATAAATAAATTCTTAACCACAGGATAGAATTGCCTCCAAATGTCAGATAGATTAAGATCAACAAACTTGTTCCTGAGAAGTTTGGCTATGTGAACATTATAAGCCACAAATTCATCCATTTCTCCTTTGCCTATTCCTGCACATGCCTGGCTTGTCTAGGGTCAGCTGTATTACAGAGTTGAAATTCCTCATTACCACGTAAAGGACCTGATGTGATTATTGTTGTTTAATATTCGCCTATAGCAGTGTTCTGAGGCTCCAGTCAGGATTCACGCTTCATTGTGCTAGGAGTAGTAGAAACTCACAGTAACAGAAAATGCCTGCTCCGACAAGTTTATAGCTGAGGAAGGCATGTGACATACAGAGGTTGAGAGGCGAGGAAAATTATCAAATATGTACATTAGGGTTGCATTTTTTATCATAAGTTCATAAAGCTAGAGCCAGTTGTCCCAACTGCTACTTAATCTGTCCATCATCAGTTATCTGATTCCTGATCTCACATTGGTATACATAAAGAGTAAATGCATTGCAGTAAATAGTTACAGCTGAGTATAACCTGTGTGAGATCAGAAGACTCAAGACCTCCACATAATAATAGCTAAACTTTTATCATTTTCTTTCAGAAATGGTGTCCATATTTTATCTGTGTACTCCAATCCATGTAAATGCTTTCATAACTTTTCCCAACTATTTTATTTAATAAGAGAATATTGAGGCTTTAAGTTTAACTCACACTGCCTTTTGTCATTTAATAATATAGTTATGACTTGCAACAACCAAAAGTCATAATTGTACAAACAGTAACTATCTGGAATAATACTTATTCAGTATTTCCAACTTCAAGCATTCAGAAATTGAGTCTGCCCTCCTCCTTCAATCATGCTGTTGATTCAAATATGATGAGATTTTAATAAAAGAATAAATGATGGGTTCGTTATATTTGCCTTTTGTTTCTGAGTCTTCAAAATATGCTCAGATCATGTTTTTCTGCAGTCACGAGGGCTAGAAACTTGCTTTTTTAAAATGAAAACTGAGAGTCTCATCTAATCATGTGACTGTAGGAGCCTGGGGCTTTAAGAAGAACACCAAATATCTTAAGATTCATGGTAAAAGCACAATATCTGGCAATACTTCTTAGTGCCATGACTGGTCAATCCCATTCACCGTGTAAGTGTCTTCAGGACTGGACCCGTAGGGCTAAATTCAACCCTTGGATGCCTTTGAAGACAACCAGAGTTGTGTGCTTTCATCACAGAACAGAATTTGGCTCTTGGTGCAGTTTAACTTTTATGCTACTTAGGGCCCAGTGCTGCATTCTTGTAAATCCCAAACTACCATTAATTTCAATGGAAGTTGTTTTATGAGTACATCAGGTATACAGCATTAGATCATTAGACTATAACTGCAGCTACACTTCTTACAATGATGGAAAAGGCAATTCTGCAAAAAGCAGAAGTTAGTGCATTTGGAAAAAGCAATGTCTTTTAAAAATATATGTTTATTTTACTGCATATCTGTAGTAAATATTTCAGCCTACAAGTGTTTGAGGAAAAAGATTGGACTGAATTTCCTGGTGGTGATAACTGATGCAGTGCATGTGAAGTAAATGGAGCTCTGCCAATTTATACTTGCAAGAAAATGGGACTAATTCTCTGCAGGAGCAATAAATATAAGTGGAGATTTGTGTTAATATTTTAGCATATAAAAGACTTGGGTCAGTTTAAGTAAAAAGAAAAAATGCTGCAGATTTTGATGCAGTCTTAACAAGAAAGTATATTTTGAAGTTGCTTTGACAGCTTGTTATATCTAAAAATTTTAAAGCAATTAGTCCAATATCCTTCACCTTTTATATATTCTCTTTGTATATAAAAGCTGCAGGGCTACACTGAAAGAATAATTTCTCTGTTGTTCCCCACCTCATACAAAAAAAACCTGTTTAGTATCTTTCTCTGTATTGATGCACCATTGACATGAATTGCATTGTTGCTAACCCATTAAGACTACACTGAAATAGTAACCCTATTTCTTAAGGAATTCAGAGATTTGACTAGAAGGCAAATGAGCCTCCCTCCCTCATACTAGACCAAGGATTCCTATTGTCAGATGCAGTGGGCATGAAAGCAGCAATTTTACAGCACAAAAACTCCAATAACATTTACTGCGGTTGGCTGAGATTGAAATGCACACAGGCACTGCTCAGTCCTGGTTGCTTAAGCACCAGCTTCCCTTGGATTCTATCCAATTTGTGCATTTCAAAGAGACAAGTCCTTTAAGGGGAAAGAGTTTTCCTTGTAACTTGCTGTGGGGTAAACAGACCATTCAGGCATAGTTTATTGCATTACATACTTGACTATGCATAGTAGAATGCAACAAAGTAATTGGTAGAATTATTCTGATCATTAGAATTCATAAGTATGAAATATCTTGTCTAAGCCAGAAAAAATATGCTACTAAACTGCTGATAATTTATTATAGAGGATTGAAAGCTATTCTTTTAGTGAGAATATTCTACATTTATTTTTTGTTTGAGACAAACTAGTATATCCCTGGTTCTAATTCAGAAAATTGAAGTAGCGTTTTTCTTTTCTCCATTCTTCACTTGAATACAAATTTTTCAGCACTTGTCAGCACATGGCTATTACTTTGTTTTATAGAACAATTCTCTGTATGTAAAAGGTCATTTTGTTAGAATATGAGATCTTCGTGTGAGTAGTCACAACATTACAAATGCAGAGGTAATTATAATTGAAAGGAAGGTTAGTTATTATAAATCCTTCTGTTATCATTTTAACTAATTTTCATATGATATAAAGTCTGTCTTGCCCTAAGAATAGTAATTAAGAGTAACTTTGTTCCATTATATCCACAACTTGGACCCCACATATGAAATATTCCTTCATATCTTAGTTTGCGTGTGCTTCTTAAACCATTAATTTAACAGAGTAAAAATTATTCAAATAATGCATAACTGAATTTATTGCTAAAAAGACAAATGTTGTGATGTCTGAATATCAAGTAGGATAACTTGGTTATTATTGAACTAGAATACCAGCAACTATTGTTTGAATCTTTTAATTGTTTCACAAAGCTGCCAAAGTGATTTCTTATAAATGGTGTAGGTAGGCTTTTTTATTAGCTCATACTACATTCAAAAGACTTAAGGTTGTTTTTTTTCTTAAGTGTTCAGGGACGGTTTAAAATAATATCTGGTAATCTTGGGTTTCTGGGTTGCTTTCCAGTAGTTTGCCCTTTGTTGAAAGCGGAAAAGGCAAGAATAGGAATTCATCCACCCCTCAGTGAGTGTATGCCTGTAGCAAAAATGCTTCAGAAAGCAAGTGAAGCACTTCTAATGAATTGTGCTTTTGATTATTTGAATCTGCACAGCATCTCTATCAGGTTTTTATAGCTGGACTTTTGCTGTAATTGCTACTGGGATGAGATGCGCAATATGGGGTATTGGAACTAAGTAGTCATATTGTTTTACTATCCAAAAATATATGGCATAATAGGAGCAACAGACGTCATGAAATTCACACTTGAATATATGTTCTTCACCCATTTCTGACATGCTGCTAATTTGCCAGCAGGCACTCTAGATGGAGGTGATAAAAATGGCAAAGCTGAAAGACAACATTTCTTAAAGCTATTCTACACCAGTAGAGTAAGAAGTTGATATGGATTGTAAATGTGTAACAAGTCTTCAAAGTGGTGTTTGTTAATTAATTAGGTGTGTAATTTGATCAGTGCTAGGAAGATTTAAAAGTATCAACAATTTCCAGTTTTAGTCTTTTTAAAACATAGCATAAAATGGCAGACAGAAAGTGTTTCCATTGATATAAACACCAACTGGCCTGTCTTTCTCCCAAACTCTTGTTTGTCCTGGTATTCAGTTAGATATAAACCATTTTTAACACTTTTACCAGGGTGAATTTCAGGATTAATATTTCTTTGTTGAGCCATTATAATGTATTTTTCAAGAGAGAAAATTATAAAGTTGATACTTTTACTCTATGAAGTATTATGTCCAAAATTCAATACCAATAGCTTATTCCAAATGGCCTTTCTGATCCGTAGCTTTTAGTCTGTTAATCAATAGATTTGTAATATGGAATATTTTTTAGCTTTGCTTTACGGTTTTTGAGTAATACTAATTAATTGGCATCAGAATGCTTAAAAACGGCGACCATGACTTTTTTAAGTTCATAGTCTTGTTCGCTTATTTCTGGTTTTAATTGCACCTCTTACTGAAAAAACCCTTATATGCTCTGTATTTTGAGATAAATTCAGACTGTCATGTGCACACAGGCACAAGTCAGAAAACCCAAAAGCACAGAGACTCAGACAGATATGTTTGTAACTTCCAGCTTCCTGCAAAATATTTAGAATAAGTTGCTTTGCAAACCATCTGAAGCAAGAAGTCTTGATGGGCATTTCTGGGCATGGCCTGAGGATCAAGTTGTACATATATACTATTTTAAAATTATGCCTACACCCACATACAGATTATTTGTGCCATTAGCATGGGAATGTAGATGCATCATAATCTAGATACTACACGACTTGGTGCTGTAGAGAGATTGGTGAATAATATCTTGGCTAAAATAGAAATCAAAGCAATCTGAGATTTGTCTTGTGTTAAATAATTAATATTGCTCATATATGTAGAACATTCCTTTTTGGGGGGGAGTGTGGGAGGGCGCAATTTTATAGAGGCACTGCTGGTTAGCAGGTTAGCATTTATCCTGGAGTGTGGCATGAGAATAGTTATTAAGGAGGTTGAACTTCCAGAGGAAATCTCTGGTTACTTCATGCATGTTTTAACAATGTCTGTTTTCTTTTGTGATGTCCCATGCCATATTTAATCTGTGCTATCATATCTTTAAAGAGATAACAGTCAATGACTCTGTGGTTAGAACTTGCATAATATTTAAATTTAAAGCAGGAAATATTTAAATGACATACATTTTAAGCAAATGAAATGTAGGTGTTTAAATTGTAATACTGTCCACATCAGAAGTTCAAATAATCAGAAGGCAGACAAAAATTGAGTGGTTAAAATATGCAATTTGTTTTCAAGCTGAAATTTACGCACAAGCTTCTCTAATAAATGCTAGCAATACATGATAAACAAGTAATAGCTTTCCATAGACACTTTGAAAAGTGTCAGTAATTATATGGCCTGTTTTAACCCTTAGTGGTCTTATTTAGAGTTCTGAAATAAAAGACAGATGATCAGAAACCTTGGTGCTTGTCTTACTTTCCCTCTTCCTGAGTCTAATATCATGTACAGTGGACACACAAGTAAACACACAAATGGTCCCATATGGTAGAGAAATGTTGATCACCTTTTAACAGAGGCCTGTGACATATACATTGCATTAGTTAGAGGAAAATTTAAGATGTTGAGGTGCTGACCATGTGGATTTGGAATTTTTGTGTCACAAATATTTTGTATTGGAGATGCATCCATTATTGATGTCCACAAATGACTAGGTGTCATATGCAGCTTCCATGCCAGTAAATGATTCTGTGATATATCTGTTTTACATACTTTGAGCCATGATTAAAGTTCTGATTTCAGTATGTTATGACTCAGACGTCATTCCTTGGAAGTCAAAGACCTCCAAGTAATTTGAATTTATAGCAGTTAGTGATAGAACCTATGTCTGGGGCAAAAATTATCCCTTGGTTAAAATAACGTCTGATGCTGTCCAATGTGCTTTTTGGTTAATTATGATCCCATTAACAGAACATTTCTACTCGATGGAGGAATGTTTTAGAGGTAAGTTTGTATCCAGCTCTTGGTTTTTGTCTTATACTTAGATGGTAAGCTCTTTGAGCCAGGGACCATCTTCTTGTGTGTTTGTACAGTCCTAGTCCTTGATAAGGCTCCTGAGTGCTGTGGTAATACACAAATAATAAATGTATGTTCATTTATACCTGTGCTACCATTCTGATTTGATAGCATTCTCTCACTTTGCACAGGTGTGAATGACTACACAAGTCAGGGCTGAATTAAGTTTTAGGTACTTATAACCCTGTCCTTTGGGTTCTAGCTCCTGGAGTCACATGATTATATCAGAATCTCATCAGCTTTGATTTTTTTTTTAAGGTAAGAAAAGTAAAGTTTCTGGTTATGAAGAGGTTCGAAAATTTGCAGGAATGAGAAAGAGAACTCATATTTCTGTTCCTGAGGGAGATGGGAGCCCTACTACCACTCCCAGGAAATTAAGGGGTGCTTCATGCTCCTGCCCCAGTCTCTGTGGGAAGAAAATGGGTCGCCTCTTGCCATCACCTCTCCAAGTGTGTGGGAGTAGGGCCATAATGGACCTGTGTTGTGTGCCTACAGCCCTGGATTGACCCTGCACAAGGTAACAGGCAGTAGAGAATCAGACCCCAGTGTCTTGGTATTATTTGTGGTTCACTGTAGGATGAATTGTCTTCCATAAATCTGCATTAAAATTATAGGATGCAGCAGCCATCTTTAGTTTGTTTTATTTGTGGAAAAACAGTCTGTTGTTGACCTGAAGTGATATATTTTTTTGTAGGGCTGCCATGTCCACATCTCCTGTGACATGCCCACATCCGTGCTAGAGTGTCATGTGTCCAACAGAGCTGCAGACAGGCAGCAGGGTTTTCTCTGCGATTGCTGCTTATGCTAGGTAGATAGCTAGGTGTCTGGTCTCCCTACTCCTCCTGATGGCTTGCAGCCACCATGGAGCAGTAAACCAGGAAGTAGAGTAGTGAGGAGGCAGCAGAAGAGAGAAGACTCTATTCAGCTGCCCCTGCATGCATCTCAGATACTACCTCCAGCTGAGAAATAACATACACTCAGACGTGGTATGTAATGTATGAAAATGGACATTTCACTTACTGAAATGTTGGGTATCATGTGCGGATTGTTTTCTTTGTCCTCTTTGTTCCATTCTTTGTTTCATTCTCTTTGCTTTTATCTTTATCATTCTCTTAGTCTATTGCTTTCATTTAATCCTTTCCCTCTTTTTTCCCCCTCTTTTCTTTTGAGGCCCATTTTTTCCTCATTCCCTGGATAATAAATCTTTTACAGGACCATTCAATCCTTCCTTCCTGCTTTTTCCCCTTTTCCGATTGTCTTCCTCATCTTCTTGTTTGAGCTTTTTGTCACTTCCTCCTCAATCCCTTTGTTGTTCTCTCAGTGGGACAGGTACATCTCATGAACAGATCCTTTGCTAAAAAAGTGTTGGCCTTAGAACTGCTATTTAGTGACGGGGGTAGGGGAGGAGGGAATTCAGCTTTCCAGCCTATACTTCCCATCCCTCACATGTGCTACACAATGAAAGCCAGTTAGATTTTTATATAATTAAAATTGCCGTGCATTTTCTTTCTTCTTTTAGTATTAGTGTCTCCATATTAAAGAAATAAAATAGCGTGCAGCATAGCTTGTGCTTGTACATATTTTTCAAAACCAAAAAAATTTAGAAATCCGATCCAACTTGCAGTTCTCATTAACCAGACATTTTTAAACCCTTCTATTCAACTGCTGAGTGAGTACCCACCATCTGTGCTATGGCCAACATAACACAAAGCCAATACAAATAAAAATCAGCTTCTTTTATAATTGGGGGATAGGGAGTGCAAAGTCCTGCCTAGCTCTGATTGCCTGTTCACCTCTCTAACAGAAAAATGCATGGGAGGAATGAAAATTGGTCTGAAAAACTGACAAACTTCTCTCTTGGTGGGAAGTGGGAAGGTGAAATTTGCATCTACCTAAACGGAGCAGTAAGACGTGTCCCTGAAACCTCTTGGTATCTGAGGATTTTGGCAGGGAAATAAAACTCCTGACCCCATGGATGCTGGACTTTTTTGCTGTCCCAGGGAGCAATCCTGCCCTGGACTCCGTTACCATGCCTGTAAGAGGAATAACAGCTGAAGAGAGCTGCTGCTGCAGGGAATAGCACTAACTTTTAGGTGGATTTCCTGAAATTTGATAGTCTTTGCTGCATAGCACAGCTGCTCCATAAATTCTCCAGAGGACTCAGTCCCACATGATCCAATAATCTATAGAGTTTCAACTGTGCATATGAAGGGGCTTATTCCTACTCACCATTCAGGGGAGTTATGCTACATATCCATTGCCTTTATCCTTAGATTGTTTTCCAGCTTTTTTATACCCATTTGCTTCCCTGCATACAAGCCAACAAAGGTGAACACATGGTCACATATTTATTGACTTCTTTCTTTTTCTACCCCTCATAAATCTCCTTCCCAAAACTGCTATTGATCCAAAATAATCTGAGAAAAGCAGAGAGAGACTTTGTTAGGACAGAGCTATGAAAAATAATAACTATGATGATCATTACTTCTGAAGACCCTAAATTATTTATCACAATTCTTTTCCTTAAGATGATTGATAAATACATTTTAAAAGTCAGATTTTTTTTATCAGTCAAGACTGAAGTTCAGAATTTGAGATTTCTTCTACAAGAATTGATAGCATTAGACATATTTAAAGCATTTTAAGGAACTGAATTCCCTACACTATTTCAATTAGTCCCACTATACAAGTTCCGTTTGTTCCAAGACATGACAGGCAGGCATCAAAAGTGACTTCATTGTATATCAAAAGACGGTTCTTTACATAAGTGGAATGATTCCAGTCTTGTAGCATCTTGATATGCCGAATGTGTAGCATGTATGTGTCTGATATTTGAAATAAATGATTAATAGACTCGAGGTTCACATAGCAGAGTTTATACATCTTCTCAGGGAGGACAGCTGGTACTTGTCTGGTAGGTTGAAGCTATTGCAGAAGTTTCTGTGTACTGGGATAGGAGTTCCTCTTGAGGGCCAGGGGAAATGAGTAGACTGGCCTTTACCATTTTTCTTACTTTTTCTCCTTTTCTCCTCACATCTCACCATTTTTCTTTGTTCTCACTGGTGATGCATGTCTTGGAATTGTCTTGTATGTTAGTAGACACATTTTCAGCCTGTCTGAGTTTCCGTAATTCCATGTCTAGACATTAGCTGCTTATACTAACTGCTGTTTTTGCCCCCTCCAGTGGTTTGAATTTTAAAGAGATTTAAGGGCTTGTAAAACAGGAAAGCAAAACTTAATCTGAGTTAAAATTAAAAAAGCAAAAAGAATATAATTTTCAACTCATATTAGAAAAGTTTGTTTTTGTTGCTTTTTCTATATAATGTTTTGGAAGAAACTCAAGTATTTTCATCTGATTATGTTTTTGGTTTAATTTATTATCCTGGGAATTCCTCAACTATATATTCAGTAAATCATATTACATGCATTTTTTCAATAGTCACTATGAAACAGAACCATGTGGAATATCTAGGTTTAGTAAAACTTTTATAAACAAGCAGAAAAAGAAAAACCTGAAAAGAAAAACCTCTAGAATAGCTGCACCCTGGCACCATAGTCTCCTACATCTCTACAGAGGGTGCAAAAAGAACTGATAGTCTTTGAATCACAGGTAATTGCCTTTTTGTTGTTGTTGTTTTACTTGTCATTATCTAGCAAGGAAGTGCGTAAATTCTGCTACATTTTAAAAGAAATCTTTAATTTCTAAGAAAATAATATTAATCCGTTAATAAAATGATCCCAACTTCTTAAGGCTATATATTAACGAGAAAAATAATTTGGTATTTTGGAAATAATCATAGAATCATATTAATGTGATTTGGAAGGGACCTCAAGAGATCATCAAGTCCAGCCCGCTTTGCTGAGCTAGGCTCAAGTAAACCTAGACTGTCCCTGGCAGGTGTTTGTCCAGCCTGTTCTGAAAACCCCCCAGTAATAAGGATTCCACAGCCTACCTTTGGAAGCCTATTTCAGATTTTAAAGGCCTTTACAATTAGAAAGTTTTTCCTACTATCTAATCTAAATCTCTCTTGGTGCTCATTAACCCCATTACTGCTTCTCCTACATTTAGTGGGCATGAAGAGCAATTGATCACCATTCTCTTTATAATAGTTCTTAACATATTTGAATATTATCAGGTCCCTCCTCAGTTGTCTTTTCTCGAGACTAAGCATGCCCAGTTTTTTTTTTACCTTTCCTTATCAGTCAGATTTTCTAACTTTGTATCATTTTTGTTGCTCCCTTTTGGACTCTTTGCAGTTTATCCAAATGTCTCCTAAAATGTGGCACCCAGAATTGGACACAGTACTTCAGCTGAGGCCTGAATGATGCCAAGGAGAATGAGACAGTTACTTTTTGTTGAATTTCATTGTATTATTTCAGACTAATACTCTTAATTTGTTAAGGTCATTTTGAATTCTAATCATGTCCTTCAAAGTACTTGCAACCCTCCCAACTTGGTGTCATCCTCAAATTTTATAAGCATATTCTCCCTGCCATTATCTAAGGCCTGGTCTACATGGGAGGGTGGGGGTGAGCTAAGTGTCTTCACTATGGTAGATCGACTGCTGATGTTCCCCCGTTTACTCTACCTATGTTTCGCGCTCCGATGGAGTACCGGAATCGATGGGTGAGTGCTCAGTGGTCGATTTATTGCATCTTCACTAAACACAATAAATCGATCCCCACTGGATCGATCGCTCTGGAGGTAAGTGTAAATATCTCCTAAGTCATTAATGAAAATATTGAATAGTACCAGGCCCTGGACTGACCCCTGCAGGGATCCCACTATGACAGCGAATTATTAACTACTCATTGATGGTTTTAATATATGTGTTTCAGAACTACTTTTTTGATGTTTATTTTCTGTTTAATTACATTACTTTTTAGAATTGCAGAAAATACTTATAACCATTGTGGACCTGTGATAACAAAGATAATACTACACCTTTATTGGGCCAAGAATAAAGATTTTAATATCTAAGCTTTGTGTCAAATTCTTAAAAAATAATTTTAGTCCACCAAAAGGTATACATCCTTGTCTGATTCAGTATTTTCTAGAGGGCCAAAATGTGAAGAAATATTGAGCTAAACCTTTCTCATCTTATTCAGATGAGTATGTTATTGACTTTAATTAGAGCTACTTGCCTGAGTAGATTCATAGATTATAAGACAGAAGGGACCATTGTGATCTAATGTAACACAGACCATAGGACTTCCTTGAATTTATTCCTGTTTGAACTAGCAAAAATAGATCTTCAACTAGGGCTCTTGATCTCAAAAGGGCAAACTTGAAAAATTAACGGAACTACCTAGGGAAGTGGGTGAGACTGAAGAAGTCAGGGACCTGAATGTGAAGGAGGCTTGGAATTACTTTAAGTCAAAGTTGCAGAAGCTATCTGAAGCCTGCCTCTCAAGCAAAGGGTGAAAATTGGTAGGGAAGGGTTGCAGACCAAACTGGCTGAGTGGTCAGAAAGTGTAGGGATAAAGTGAGAACTGCCGAAAGCCAAGCAGAGTTGTACGTTGCAAAGGGAATTAAAACCAATAGTAAAAGTTTCTATAGCCATATAAATAAAAAGAAAACAAGGAAAGAAGTGGGATCACTAAACACTGAGGATGAGGTGGAGACTAAAGGTAATCTATGCATGGCCCAATAGCTCAACAAATACGTTTCCGCAGTTTTTAATAAGGCTAATGAGAAGCTTGTGGTTAGTGGCACAGTAATGGGAATGAGGATATGGAGGCAGAAATTACCACTTTTGAGGTGGAAGTAAAACTTAAACACCTTTAATGAAGCTAAATTGGAGGCTCCAGATAATCTGCATCCAAGAATACTAAACAAACTGAGACATGAAATTTCTACCCCAATAGCATGGATTTTTAGTGAATCTGTGAATTTGGGCTCGTACCCTGTGACTGGTGAATTGCTAATATAGTTCCTATTTTTAAGAAAGAAGAGAGGAGGACTGAGCCAGGAAATTACAGGCCTGTTAATTTGACCTCAATTTTATGCAAGGTTTTTAACAAATTTTGAAAGAGAAAGTAGTTAAGGACATAGAGGTGACCGATAAAATACAGCATGGGTTTACAAAAGGTAGATTGCGCAAGACCAACCAGATCTCCTTCCTTGAGAGGGTAACTGATTTTTTAAGCAAAGGAAATGCAGTAGATCTGTTCTATCTGGATTTCAATAATACAGTTCCACATGGGAAATTATTAGTTAAATTGGAGAAGGTGGGATTTAATATGAGAATTGAAAGGTGGATAAGGAACTAAAGAGGAGACTACAATGGGTCATATTGAAAGGTGAACTGTCAGGTTGGAGGGAGGTTACTAGTGGAGTTCCTCAGGGACTGGTCTAGAGGCCAATCTTATTTACCATTTTTATTAGTGACTTTGGCACAAAAAGTGGGAGTTTTCTAATAAAATTTGCAGATGACACAAAGTTGGGAGGTATTGTCAATATAGAGGAGGACCAGAATATCATACAAGAAGATCTGGATGACCTTGAAAGCTGCAATAATAGAAATGGGATGAAATTTAATAATGCAAAGTCATGCATTTAGGGACTAACAACAAGAATTTTTGCTATAAGCTGGAGATTTATCAGTTGGAAATAGCAGTGGAGGAGAAAGACCTGGGCATATTGTTTGATCACAGGATGACTGAGTCGCCAATGTAATGCAGCTGTGAAAAAGGCTAATGCATCAGGTGAGGTATTTCCACTAGAGATAGGGAAGTGTTAATACAAGTATGCAAGGCACTGGTGAGACCTCATCTGGAATACTGTGTGCAATACTGTGTCTCACGTGTTTAAGAAAGATGAATTCAAACTGGAATAGGTGAAGGGCCACTTGGATGATAGGAGGTATGGCAAACCTACTTTATGAGAATAGACTCAGAGCTTGGCTTTTTGAGCCTAACCAAACAAAGGCTAAAAGAGAGAGATGATTGCTCTCTGTAAATACATCAAAGGGATAAATAGCAGGGAGGGAGGGGATTTATTTAAGTTTAGCAGCCATATGGACACACTAACAAATGGATATAAACTGGCAGCCAGTGAGTTTAGGCTTGAAATTAGACAATCGTTTCTAGAGGAGTGAAGTTCTGCAACAGCTTCCCAAGGGGAGTAGTGGGGCAAAAAACCTAATTTGTTTCAAGACTGAGCTTTATAAGTTTATGGAGGGGATGGTAAGACGAGACAGCCTACGGTGGCATGTATCCAATCTGTGACAGCTAGCAGCCAATATTCCCAATGGGTGGTGATAGGACACTGGATGAAGAGGGCTCTGAGTTACTAGAGCAGATGTTTTTCCCAGGTGTCTGACTGATGGTTTTGCCCACATGCTTAGGGTATAACTGATAGCCATGTATGAAGTTAGAAAGTAATTTTCCCCTGGGTCAGATTGGCAGAGACCCTGGGGTTTTTTGTCTTCCTTTGCAGCAGATTGAAACTAGTGTAAATGATGGATTCTCTGAAACTTGACATCTTTAAATCATGATTTGAAGACTTCAGTAACTGGGATGGAGGTATAGGTCTATTACAGGGGTTGGGTGGATAATGTTGTGTGGCCTGCAGCATGCAGAAGGTCAGGTTAGATTATCAGGATGGTCCCTTCTGGCCTTCAAGTCTGAGTCTATATCTTTGAGAAAAAAAATCCAATCTCAATTTTAAATTTTCCAGTGATGGAGAATTCACTGCAGCCCTTGGTAAGTTGTTCCAGTGGTTTTCTTCTAGTCTGAATTTGTCTGGCTTTAACTTCCAGCCTTTGAATTGTGTTATACCTTTCTCTGATAGAATGATGAGCCCTTTGTTATCAAAGTTCTGTTCCCCATGTAGGAACTAGTAGTTTGTGATCAAGTGGCCCCTTAACCTTCTCTGTTAAACTAAAGGGATTGAGTTTTTTCAGTCTTTTACTATAAGGCATGTTTTCCAATCCATTGATCATTCTTGTGGCTCTTCCTTGGATCCTCTTCAATTTATCAACATCATTCTTGAATTGTGGACACCAGAAATGGACACAATATTCCAGTAGTGGTCACACCAGTGCCAAATATAGCCTCCGTACACATATTCAATATTCCCCTGGTAATACATCCAAGGTTCACATTAGCCCTTGTTAGCACAGCATCGCACAGGGAGTCATGTTCAACTGATTATCCACCATGACCCCTGAATCCTTTTTGGAGTCATTGCTTTCCAGGATAGAGCCCCAGAATAGACTACATTCTTTGGTCATAAATGTCTGACTTTTACATTTGACCATATTAAAATGCATATTGTGTACTTGCCTCCAGCTTACCAAGCCATCAAGATCACTTTATATCAGTCCTCTTCATTATTTCTACTCTCCCAGTCTTTGTGTCATCTGAAGAGTTCATCAATAAAGCTGTTATGTTTTCTTCCAAACTTCTAGGTGATCTTAAATATCGTAGGGCAAAGAACCAGGTCCTGCAGGGCCCCTGCTTGATGATAATTCCCTGTTTACAGTTACATTTTTTAGTCCTGTTTGTTAGCCATTTTAAAATCAATTTAATATGTGCCATGTAGATTTTATGTTTTCAAAATCAGAACGTTTTGTGGTACCAAATCAAATGCCTTACAGAAATCTGTTACATTAACATTATTATCTTTATCCCCCAAACTTGTATTTTCATAAAAAAATCATGTTAGTTTGACAAGATCTATTTTCCATATACCCATGTTGATTGGCATTAATTATATTACCCTCCTTTAATTCTTTATTAATCAAGCTTCTATCAGCCATTTGATTATTTTGCCTGGGATCCATGTCAGGCTGACAGCTTGTAATTACTCAGGTCATCTCACTTACCCTTTTTAAATATCAAAGTAAAGCAAGGATAATTTGAGGTGTATTCTGCAGTTCAAAAAAGTAGCAGCATTAAATTGAGAAAAGTTAAATAATATGTATACAGTTCAAGGGCCTAATCCAGCTTCTGTCGAAGTCAGTTAGGAAGACTTCAGTGGAAGTTGACTCAGAGTCTCTTTGCAGTCTCACGGTATTGTTATAATATACAAAGGTTTCTGACCAAAATTCTTTTGACCTCAAAGTTTTTGTGTTTGTCCTTGTAAAACATTGGAGAAAGGGTAGATCAGATGGACAGAATAAAAAATACCACATCATCTGCATTGTTAACTCTTTACAATTGCAAGGTCTGAACATCATCATTCCTATAATTGATATTAAAAACCCTGCTACAAGCTATGGAAAAAGAGCTGTAATGTCATTGGACAGAAGCTGTATTTGACTTGTGCTGATATAGAACCTCTTAAATAACATCAGGAAAGCTGTTAAATGTAAACTGACTCGAGCCCTGATCCTGCAGACACGTATGCACACATTTAGTTGGACTCTCATGGGCTTAAAGTTAAGTATGTGTGTTTCCAGAATCAAAATGTAAGAAAAGCAAAATAATTCATAATGCCATGGATTTCTTTTTCTCACTTCATCAACATAAATAAAAATATAAATAAGAGATGCAAAGAAATATAATTTAAAAACCAGAGGAATGGCTATTTCTCCACCTAACAGTTAGACAATTAGGGCACTGTATTCAAAACTGAACTCCTAAACTGTGAGTGCCAAACCTGCAACTGCATGCACAAAACTGGTGGTAGTTGGCAAAACTGCAAATTAAACAACGCAAAATTACATGTGCAACCTCATATATTTTTTCTGCAACATAAGCACAATTTCCCATTTTTTAGTTTACAGTTGTATATATAATTAACTTATTTGTGCATGCCTCTGCAGGTTTTGCATTCACAGTTTAGGCGTACACTTTACAATGTTAAGTCATTTTCCTAAATCCATTTGAGAGTCTGGGAAAAGCTCTCATTTAACACTTTTGTGGGCTTGAGAATCATGATGTGACTATACCTATAACCATTCTGAAATCTTTAAAAGTTTGTTTGAATTATAATGAGTAATACTTATTTGAGTAGAAGAAAAAAAAATTCTTCAGCAAAAGCATGATTTTTAGAGTTTGGAAAATTTGCCATTGACAGCCATTGTTGTCTCCTTGCTGCCCCTATCCTGCTGGAAGGGAAAGAGAAAAATATCTTTTTGCTTTGATCTTTTGGTAGTAGGCACTGTATAATCTTAAGGTAGATAAATAGAGTCCAGAGTAGAAGGAAGTCCCCATTTGTAATCTTGTACTTCATTTTTGCCAGAACCCAATGATTTTAAAACACCACTCTGGGAAATTTCTCCTCCCTTGGACTATAAACATGCCACAGACTTACAACACAAAGAGTGAAGCAGTGCTATAATTGGTATGTTTCGGTGCCAAGAACTGTATTTTATTTTTTTAACCAAGGACCTGGTGGCCACTTGCTTTAAGGAAGCTTAACACCCTTGTCTCCCAAGAGAGGTGTTAATTATCTGTCCCAATAACTTCCTGTTTGAGTTTTAGTAGTGGTCAAGGACATGGGTCTGACACACAGGGTGTATTAATCAGACAGTATTAAAATTTACTATTTTCCAACTCACTGAAAATTTTATACTAATAGCTCAGTCTATAAATATCTAGACAGGTTAATTATATCTGCTGTGAATATAATTGAATGCATTAGTTTCCAATGTTTTTTGCTTCTTAACGTATAGTAACGTGCTCCTCTGAAAACTCCTCGGATTTGTCATCAAAGCTTTAATATTGCAGATAAGAGTTTACAATGCTTGTCACGTGTTACACTAGGATCTACTGAGTACAGTCAAATTGTAATTCTTTTAAAGGTTTAAAGCACTTTCTCATTGGGATCTATAAAATTCTTTGCAAGCAAAGCTCCAAAACCTCGTGACAGCTGTGTATACAGTAATGCCATCTATTTTCATTACTGTCATAGACATTCCTGAAACAGTTTTTATCCAAAAGTGTATTAAAATAACACTGTTGACTCTTCGATCTGCAGGCATTTGAAAAGTCTTTGATAGCCTGTACCTACATAGCATAGTTTAAAAGTATCCCTGGATTTCATTTATCTTTACTCCAAAAGATAATAGATTGATTTAAGTTCATTCATTGAATTGTAACAAATGTGTAAACATATACCTAGCAGATAAAAAAAACAGGGGAATCCCAACACTTTTGTGAATTAAAAATATTTATTCTTGCATATAGATGTCTTACACTGTTTGTTACAAATTTAGAAATAGGTTGCATAATTCATCTGTTCTTCTGCCTTGGTGTACTGTGTACATCTTGTCATAAATAACTTAAACTTGTTATGGAGTTGTTGACAGTTATTTAAACAGTCAGATTTCAGACACATTACTAATTGGCCTCTAACAGAATTTACTGTCAGGAGGTAACTTTCACCTAATGTGCTTTAAAGTTTTCGCTATTTATTTGTGTTTATTCTTTTAAAAATCTATACATCTCTAGCCCACTATAACGCGATCTGATATAACATGGGTTCGCATATAGCGTGGTAGCAGTGGGGCTCCAGTAGCACTTTAAAAGGTCCAGGGTTCCGGCTGCTGCCCCAAGCCCAGGGCCCTTTAAATCACCGCTTGATCAGGGCTCAGGCAGCGCTTTAAAGGATATGGAGCTCCCTGCAGTGACCAGAGCCTGGAGCTCTTTAAATCACTGCCAGAGCCCTGCCGCTGCAGCCCCGGGGAGCTGTTATCCCAGGGCTGCAGTAGCAGGGCTCCACCGGCAATTTAAAGGGCCTGGGGCTCCCCGCAGCTGGAGTCCCAGGCTCTTTAAATCACCGCTGCAGCCCTGCCACCGCTATCCCAATATAATGGCATATCACCTATAATGCGATTGGGATTTTTGGCTCCCCACGACCGCGTTCTATCGGGGTAGAGGTGTATTTCCAAACTCTGATTCTCCTAACAGATTTAATTTGCCCAAGAATATACGGTGATGCAGTAAGTTTACTGCAAATTTTTGCTGGAAAAGTCACCTTATTTGTGATCTTTGTCTATCCTGGGGATAGATATGATAGCCTGATGTAAAAGTAGATATCCTGTGAGGCATTTTGAGGGTGAAATTTGCTCATATACACCTGCACAAAGCCAAAGGAGTTAGACTCTATGTGTGAGTTCCACATGGATTCAAGGGAAAGGTGGAGTGGATTACACACACATCCCAACCCCCAGGCACCCTCTGCATGTGTGGCCATGGGATCCACATAAGAATGAATCTAGTAGCCTGAGTATCCTAATGGTCCCCTTCATAGAAGCCCATTTGGCACAACTGGGGAGCCATCTTTCCACAGCATGCATAGGGTGCAGAGTCCCCCAGGATACCTGATCACTCAGTGCATTCCTCCTGTCCCCCCATGGAGAGGCAATGCAGGGTTTAAGTAATGCAGAAGACATTTATACAGACCTTCAATACCTGTGTGAATTTTGCCCATAGTAGGTCTTTTATCTGGGGAATGTTAATAGCTTTTTAACATTTAATTGATTCCCACAACACCCTGCGAGTTAGAAAAGTGTATTTTTAACCTATTTTGTAGATAGGGACAATAAAACACAGAAAAGTTATGACTTGCAAGTCTCTGGCAGAGCTTGGAATAAAAACCAGATCTCCTGATTTCCTCTCCAGTCAGGACTTAAATTCAGCTGGAGCTGTCCCAAGTGGACCTCCGGTAAATATTTTTAAACCCGCAGGAGCCCTGGCACTCGCCACGGGCTGAAGCCCTGAGCCCTGGTGTGCCTCTGCACTGTGGAGCTAAAACCCTGAGACCTCCCCACCCTGCTGCTGAAGCCTAGAGCCCCAAATGGGTAATGGGGGTGCTTCAGAAAATAATCTCTGAGAATTTAAGCCTGGTCTCCAATAGTGCCTCCTAAGACAATTCTCTCTATCTAAAATTTTATTTTTAGTAATCGGTAGTGGTTACAAAAGCATGTTAAATACCAGACTTTTCAGTCTGAGACCATCTGTTTCCTTCTTAACAACATCCCTCCCACATGATGGTTGCTTGTCATCACCATTAGGGTTAGAGTAGCAGACAAAAGAAAAGAAAATTTCCTTTATGGCCTGTTGGCTAGGACTTGCAGCGTGGAAGTGATGTGTTGGGACACTGAGCAGGGACTATGTTTGATGGGTGATTCCCATGCAGTTGACTCCCCTGTGATTGCAGAGGGTGGGCTTTGCTCGACCTCAGCTCTTATTTTCTGTTTCTATGTTTGTGCGTATGGTCTTGTCACCTTTGGCTGTGGTTAGTATTGCTCCTCTTGTAAATGAACATCAGCAGCATAACTGCTGTGCAGTGAACAGCCTCATCTTGTATTGTGCTGTATATTTACTAATCAAGGAAGCTGCTGCCCAAATTTGTCAATAGAATGACAGATCTAATGTTAAGGGGAATTCTCACACTTTGTGCATATTGAAATGACTTGAGAACTCAGATTCTGTTTATTTAGAAAGCACATTTACATGAAATATAAATTACTTTTAGGATGCTCTCAGAATTAATATTATTTTTTTGTAAAATACTGTGTGGAATTTGTCATTCAACCTTGGAGCATGGAATGATGGTAAATCAATTTATTTAGCTTTTACTTATCTTAGAAAAAAATGCAGACCCTCCTTTGTCTGGAAGTCAGGAATGCCATGGAATCCAGCCTGCAGTCCTTGCAATTCTAGTGACATTGCAAATGAGGCTTAGTCCCTTCACATTGTACCATGGAGAGGATTTACATTGTGCCTATTTAGATTTTTTTTTAAAGAGCTATTCTGACTTCCATACAGTTGGGGTTTTACTCATGTCTCATCCAGCTGGATGCTTAAATCAAAGAGTTTAGTCATGAATTATGATCTCTCTATCTTTTATGTCTTTTGTCAGCCTCTGCCCTAGAAAAGGAGGAGTTTCAGTAAAGGGAGTCTTAATATTACGTGGTTCAGCCACACTTGCTTATAGTTCAGCTCAACCTCAAACTAACCTTAAAATTTCACTTGCTGGAGACAGGTTGAGATCAATAATACAACTAAAACCTGGTCAAACTACTAAAAATGTAAGAAGAAAAAGGCAAAAAAAAAGCCACTCATTTATTAAAAAGACTGGTGCTTTAAATATAAGTAATAGAAGATTTTTTTTATTGCACACTTGTGTGCATCCCAAACTTTTTTAAGGAAATGGTTTGTGAGATTCCCTCCCCCAGTAATTATTTATGCTTTGTATATAATAGATGTATTTATTACCTTTTTACTGTAGTACATTCAAGATAAAATATTCCCCATATCATTGTCCATCCTCTCTCTCCCAGAACATGGAATGAGAACATACAAACCTCAACTGAAATCAATTCTATTGATTTTCAGATGCTAAACTTCACACTGATTGCCTTTGGAGTTGCCATTGGTTTAGATAAATTGCTAGGTGATGGTAATTTTACTGTTAAATGTGCTAAATTACACAAGTTGAAACGAAGCCAAAATGGAAAATGGGATTTGTTTTAATTGGTTAGCAATTTAAAATTTGTATCTGATTTGAAAATTACTGCCTGTATCATGTGGTAAAACGGGAGGGCAGATTTTTAGGAAACTCAGATTACATCTTTTGAGAAATTGAAAAAAAACTTGTTCTTTGGATTGATATCTGACTACTCTTGATTGTTGTTAGAACAGAGAAAATTTGACTAAGACCAAGATTGCTTTTTTTCTTATGTTTAAAGAGAGGTTCACCTATAAATCTGGGAAGTTTACTTAAAGTCATTAGAGAACAATAGCTCTTCAGAGTGCTCTTGTGGGGCCTCCCCCTCCTTTCCTCTTCTCCTGACACTTTTAGGAGATTAAAAAAAATACTTAAGGCTCAGTGCCTTCTTTGTCTCTCCCTCTCTCATGTTTTTTCTGTCTCATGTTTTTATTAAGACACTTGAAAGTCCTGTATTATCGACATATATCTGTTCTCTCACTAGTTTATTTAGGTGCCATTATCTCTGATTTTGGATCCAATCCTACTCCCACTGAAGTAAATGGGAGTTCTGTCTTTAATTTCAGTGGACTAGAGTGAGGCTTTGCGTTAGGAAGAAGAGTCATAACAAGTGGGGCTAGTATCCCCACACTCCCCAAAAAAGGTTGGTTGGGGAGGGTCCTCTACATACAATATACACATCCTCATTTTTACTGGATTTTTTCTTTCAACCAGTCAGTTCTTTTTCACATTTTCTCTGAATGTTTTTTCCTCTGTGCCACTTTTACCCTGTTTTTTCGTGTTTTTCATCTTTCATGCTTCTTTTTCATTCTGTCTGAAACAGAACATGAATGCCAGATATTTGAGTGAGTTCAAATGAAATAAAATGAGTTCACCCATCTCTGCTTGAAAGTTCTATGTTGTATTACATTTCCCTTCTCCTTTCTCATCTTCCTCTTCTCTTTCACTGATTTTATTAGTCTGGCTTTGTCTTCCTCTAGATGCACACACAAAAACCTGTTCCTGAACTTGCTCGCAGCACAGTGAACTAATTCCAAAGTCTTTCAGTAGCTCCACTGGATCTGTACACTTACAAAATGTTATGGGTGAACTCCTGGCCCCATCGAAGGCAGTGACAAAACTGCTATTGACTTCAATAGGTTAGAATTTCACCCTATATTTCTCATGAACTTGGAGGCCTACATGTCAATTTATCTTCTGTTCCTCCTTTATGAACAGCTGGCCTCTATGAGTGAAAGGCAGGTACAGTAGTTCAAGATCTTTCAGAAACCAATTTGCCATTGCTCATGGCAAGAGGAGCAATTTGCTGTAGCCCTGGTTGTATCAGCTGTGATTATTGATTAGTTATTGATTATGTGTGTTGCACATTTGTGTTTAAGGAGGATTTCAGTGCTCATTATTTTTGTGTGTGTATTCAGTAGTAAGTGCCTTTCCAGGGAAAAATCTTGTTCACCTTGTCAAACCTGAGTACATGAGCATGTGCTTTTTTTGGGAGAAGTGGAGGTGAGGAATCCTTCTGCCACAGAGACTCTGTCATTGCTATTCAGTATCTTCTGTGTGTCATGGGCTCTCTAAAGAGAGGATAATCGTCAATAGGGTTTTTGTAATTAGGATCCACTGACCTCTATCCCAAATTCCTTGGAGTACTAGGGTGCAGTGACCTCCCATATGGGATCCAAGCATCTTTACCATTCTGTACAGTGATCCAGCATCAACATTTCAACACAAATATCTTCTCTTTTTCCAAAGAACCATGTCTCCACTTGTCTATTTTTTTCTTGATTTTTGTGGGCTGTTTGGATAAAATCAAATTGTTTTGGTGTGTTAATTGTAATCTGTGTTTATAAAAGATTATACTGTTAATATTCATTTCACTGGTGACACTCAAAAAATCACAGCTCATTTTTCATTAGTGTTACGCAGGAAGAAACAAAAATACCTAACATTTGAAAAAGATAGACCATCTGTTAGGTAATCACTTGTCAGACCTCACAGTTAGTAGTAAATCCTTACTCTGGCAACACTCCCATTAAGTGCTATGAAATAAGTACATATATGCGTATGTGTACATTTTGCCTGAGTTGGGACTGCAGTAAATGGTCTTACATTATGAATTAAAGCAAGGTATTTTCTTATTTTAATGAATACATAGATCCCAAAAGTTGCAGTCAAAACTACATAACATCTTCATTGAAAATATAGATAAGGTGATGGACAGTCAGAGCAGGCAACGTGATCATCAAAGTTGTTGAACCTGGGTTTTACATGCAGTTTCTAATTATGCTCACAAATATTTGTGAGGTAAATTCAGGATGGACTTAGGCCAGCTATCAGCAGTTTGGCAAGGCAGTTACCTTTTACTGGAGTTTGTCACTTTGTGCTCCAGAATCTAAGCTTCTATTTGTAAATCACACAATGTCTCCTGTTCTGTGGTTCTGAAGCTAGTCTTCAAAATGTGAATTCAAGTGTAACTAATGCAATGAGGTCTGCCAACTACTGAAACAATGGCTCTGAGAAGTATAAGCTGTCCCTGTCGATCTCAGCACTGAAGCCTAAAAATAACTTTCTTACTGCTGATGTAAGCATTTAAGAAAGGAGAGAGATGGCCCAATTATGAAGATTTGCCATCTACTATTAATGGCAACCAACCCTGGGTTCTGGCTCCCATTAGGGTGAGCAGACTTCCTGTTTCCCTGCTGATGGGGAACCAAGCCCAAGGAACCCACTAGGGAATATGAAATCTCACCGAGAGGAAGCTGGATCTGGAGTCTTGCAAGACATCTGAGTCTCACCATTAGGGAGCCAGGTTAGAGGAGATCAGCAGAGCATGCATCATTATATTTTGAACACCTGCACAATGTGAGTTGCATCTCATTTTGATAACTCAAGCAGGGCTTTGGAAAGTATCATTATATATGTTATTTTTTCCCAGTTTGGCCCTGGGGTAATTTACTGTGATAATCAGAACTAAACAGATTATTTTAACATGTGTTAGTATTTGATCTGATGGATACAAAGTCCTAAAATAACTCTTAAAATAATATTGTATACTGATGCTAACTATTGTGTGGGTTAGTGAGTAACAATATGTGTAGTATGACAGCAAGAATGTAATTTGGATCCACACATTTAATCTCTATTAAGGTTCTCTGTGAAAAGTTGTTATATGATTGTGATTTACCTGCATAAACCAAAGGGTCACTATTACACATAGTGCATCAGTGGGGTTTGTTTGTTTTTTGTTTTAGCAGAATCCCTATTTGCTACCACAACAAATTAAATTTCCATTTATTTTGGTTGCTATTTCTGTATTTTTCTTGTTTTATCCTTCCACTTAAATTCTTCATGGCCTGCAGAGATCACTTATAGGAAGGCTGTCTGCTGAATTGGTGTCACCACAGCTCATAGTCAGATCAATCCTAAATCTGGAAGATATGTTTATTTTTCCACTTCACATGTCTGCCCCATGAATGGGAAGGGCGTTGTCTGTTTTTCTTTGGGTCAGGTGAGTTTGTACTGGCCTTAGCTCTATCACCCCTTCCATGCTTTATGGATGATTTATCTTCAGCCAGTAAAGTAGCTCTTGTATGGTCCTGTGGACAAGAGCGCATATATCATCCCGCTACACTGAAATAAACAGAGTTGCATTTAACTGACATTACCCTCAGTGCATACTGCATTTGGATACGGGGGTTAAAGGAGCTGTTGCTGGCTAGGTGTGGATGTGTTGGAATGCTTCAGGAATTGATTCTGGCTAATGGAAAAAATGTTTTAAAAGTGCGCTGGTTCGGTTTCCACAGTGAACAACATGAAGTGGAAACAACGTTGAGTGAACCCTTAAGAAGTAAATCCTTCTCTTTTTGCATTCCCCACTATTTGTAAGAGAAATACTTGCCCTTGTTACAGTGAGCAGTATTTCTCCCTGCAATGTATTTGCCTCATGGCTTGTAGTTTTAAGAAATGTTCTGTGAGCCCAGGGACAAGAACTTATTTGAGGAACCTGTTCAGTATATGTTGTCCCCTGAAGTTTAATGTTTAATAGCCTTATATGGCCTCAGTTAAGCAGCAAGAGTTACCCAGAAATGGCCAATTTGAAGACCCCATTTGTAGCTTGTCCTATTGGTGCCTAATTTGCATTAACAGTGGCAATTTCAGCCATCTTCATCTTGTTTTACAGAGATTGGGTCACAGACTACAGATTCCATCACACTAGGATCAAGATGAAATATTGTTTGCTGAGACTTGTCTCTGTGTGCATCACCTCCACATTATAATGTGGCTTGTGATTGCCATATTTTTTAATGTTTGGTGAGCAACTGCTGTTTCGCGGTGAATATAGTGTGTAATAATTTTGTACCAAGAGTCCAGGTTTTCTTTTCTTTAAAGATGTAGTTTGGATACACTATTTCAGGGTTTAACATAATTTATTTTGATGTATAATATGATATATTAAGATTAGATTAAACAGTCAAATTAAGGAGCTGCTTATTTTATTAATAAGCACAGTTGAATCTAAGTTTCATTGTAGATTTGAGAATTAGCATGATTTTAAACCATAGGGCATATTTATTATGAAGCCTGAACTGTCTTTCCGAAACTTGAAAAAGATTTGTGAAAACAGCCTGTAATAAAAATCATACATGCTTCATAAAACACTACTTGATAGATATCACTTGCACCATTAAGAACTAAACGACAAAGGATGTAATTTCAGTTCTGGCATGTAATATTAATCGAAAGCCTTTAAAACATCTTGGTGATGGGAACTATAACAACGTGACATTGAAAAATTATGAACTAAAGTCATTTATCTTAATCAGATGTTCAAAGAAATGCCATAAAATATAAAGTTATTTCATTCATCTTTACACATTCACATGTTTTGGGTGGTATATAGCTTTCTTGTTTGTTTCTTTTAAAAATGCTATTGATAAAAATTCTGCATTAAAATCATCTTTTTAAAATCCAGTTTGCTATTGAGAAGGCAACTCCTGCGTTTGATCAGACAATGATGCCAACTTGTTACATTTTCAAAAAAGCATTGTACTTTTTCCCTTGCTGACCCTTCTGCTTGGGAGAAACTCCCTGAAAAAAATCCACAAAACAAACTGAGAATCATCTTCCAAAACTTTCCTCCAAACTCTCCTTTGCCATGATGCCTACAAAATACTTTCAATGGTTAGACTGCTGGTATGCTGAGACCATAGCCTGTCATGCTGACCAGTACTGTCTATTTGTTTTCTTGTACTCCCCTGTATATCTGTGTCTGTTGCCTCTTGTCTTATACTTAGATAGTAAACTCTTTGGGGGCAGGGGCCAACTTTCTGTTCCTTGTTTGCACAGCATCTAGCACAATGCGGTCCTTGTTCATAACTAGTGCTTCTAGGTGGTATGTTAATACAAATAATAAATAATAATGAACTCTATTAAACTTGAGTGTAAAAATATTGGAAAAACATTTCCGAAGATAATTAGGTTTATAGTTGCCTTTGTACATTGTAAAATGCAATTGTAAGGCAGTTAGGCCCTTTGTGGTGACTGGATTATTATATTTACCTACACACATGCAGATACAATCACCATATGTATTTTGGCAAAAAAAAAACCCCAAACTATTGAATAAATGGACAAAATCCTGGAAATTCAAAAGTTAAAGGAGAACCTCAACTTAAAAATAGCACTTCAGAATTTTATCTTATACTATTGTCATATATATCAAATTAGTTTAGCTAAAAAACGTTTCACTGTTTCTTCGTATAAGTAGTTGGTGAATCGGTTTCTTCTTCGAGTGATTACTCATGTGCATTCCCCAGTAGGTATGTGTGCTCGCCATGTGTGCCAGTCCCAGAAGTTTTTCCCATAGGGGAGCACCCCTAGTGATTCCTGGAGTGGTGCCGCCGTGGCATGGTATAAGGGGCGCTGCGCGCTCCCCCCACCCTCAGTTCCTTCTTGCCGCTAGTGAAGGTGCTTCAGAACTGCTCTGCTCCAGCTCTGCTGCAGCTTTCCCTCTTCGGACTTCGTTTAGTTCATAGTTAGTTAGTACCTGTAGTTAAAAAAAAAAAAAAGTTTAGTTAGAAAAATTAAGTGTACCCGGGTCGGGGCATGCCCCACGCCCTGGACTTTAAGTCATGTGACACTTGCAAACAGCCTATGCTGGTGAGTGATCTGGACTGTTTACGCTGTTTTGGGGAAACCCACCTCAGTGATCCCTACAAAATTTGCAGATCCTTCACTCCCCGGACCAAGATGGAGTTGGACATATGGCTCTGAGCCATTTTGATGGAGTTGGCCCTGACGCTGACACCGCTGCACTGATCCAAGTCAGCACCAAGCACCGTAACATCGTGCGTGGCGACCCAACAGTGTTCTTCACCAGTCAGCACCACTCCCCATCCACGGGACATTCTAAAAAGGCGAAGAAGAGCTCTTCTCCACCAAGGCATCAGAGCAAGGCTGGGGGAGAGACTAGCCCTATGTTGGGCAGCTCTCAGTCCCCATCGTCCTCGCGGCCTCCGGTTCAAGTTGAGCAGAGTAGCCCGGCCCACTCCAAGCCGGCCTCCCTGAACACCAGTGTCGACATTCAGGTGCCCTTCACACCAGAGGCCTTGCAGGCAGCTTAAGACATTATGTCTTTACCGGTACTGGCCACACCAACATCAGCGGCTCCCCAATCCAGAGGCAAGCCACACTTGGACCCCAACAGTTGCCGCCCGGACGGTACCGCTCACAGTCAAGGGCAGGTTCCCAACGCCGTTCTCCGCACAGTGATCATCTTGCACATAGCCTACACCAGTCCCTGTCAACCCCCACCAGGTTGTCTAGTTTCCTAGGCACTGCTCCACCTCAAAGGAAGGCAGACCTCGCAATGAGAGCGTACCCCGCCGGGACAAGTGACACTGGAGGCCATTATCTCCGAGAAGCTATTATAGCCCCTCGCGGTACTGACATTGATACCGCTCCCTCTCTTCGTCCCTTTCTAGGTCCCCACCACAGCAGCGCTCCTGCAGCCCCAGGCATTGATTGCTGGCATCCTGCTGTCATAGGTCCGCCATCAGAGCCGTTCATGGAGTAGCCGCTACAGACAGTAATCCCGCTTCTCCACACCGGGATCACAGTCTTCTGCCCGCACCACTCACGACACCATCGCTCATCCCCTTCCAGGGATAGCGGTAGATCGTATACCAGCCCGGCCTCCCTTCAAAGTTGAAAGTGAGTGGGCCAGGCGAGTCAAGCGGGGCAGTCCACTCGAATGGTACCACAGCAGGTACAATGGCATAGGGCTCCCTGGCCGGTTTCAGTGGGCCCCGATGCAGCCTCCAATGGCGGCTCACTTGGAGGTGGGAGCCTCAGAAAGACTGTCAACCTCCCTCTCCCAGCCTCCCAGAAAAGGGTTAGCGGAATGCTCATCCCCAGTCCCATGCTTAGAAGAGGACCAAGGGGTGGGACCTGCAGCACCAGTTGGGATGCAGAGCACCGCATCCCCATCCTCATCCTCCCCCGATGAGGCAGTCATGGCTCCTCCTCCTCCCGTCCCACAGGAGGACACAAAAGCCCACCAGGAACTTTTGAAAAGGGTGTCATCCAGCCTCAACCTACAAGCTGAGGAGGTGGAGGAACTCTCGGACTCCCTCTTCAATGTCCTCTCAACTGCAGCACCGGCCAGCGTGGCTCTCCCACTCCATGAAGGGGTGGCAAAGATCTCAAATGCCCTGTGGCAAACCCGGCTTCCTTGCCCCCATCTCTAAGAGGGCAGAACGGAAGTAGTTAGTTTGTGCCTGCCAAAGGGCATGAGTATCTGTATACCCACCCCGCCCCCAACTCTCTAGTTGTTGAAGTGGTCAACCATAAGGAGCACCAAGCTCAACCTGCTCCTACCCCTAAGAACAAGGACTCAAGGAGACTAGATTAGTTCAGTAGGAAAATGTATTCATCCTTGAGCTTCCAACTGAGGGTCGCAAACTACCAAGCTCTGCTGGGCAGATATGACTTCAACTTGTGGGGCTCTATGCCCAAATTTGCGGACTCCCTCCAGAGCGCGATGAAAAGGAGTTTAAGGCTCTGGTTGAGGAGGGCACAGCTGCCACCAGGGCAGCCCTTCAGGCAGCCTCAGATGCTGTGGATGTGGCTGCATGATCTATGGCCTCCGCGGTGTCCATGAGGAGAACGTTGTGACTCCTATTTTCTGGGTTGTCCAGCAAGGCACAGAATTCCTTGCAGGACCTCCCATTCAACGGCAAGGCCCTGTTCATGGAGCAAACAGACGTGAAGTTACATGGTCTTAAGGTCTCCTGCATGACATTAAAGACCTTCAGTCTCTGTGTCTCAGCCCCGGCCAGGACCAAATTCAAATCACAGCAGGCTCCCAGTCAGGCCACCCATTCCAGATACAAGCCCCCTTATAAAAAATCAAGGGACTATAAAAAGCACCCACAATGGCAATCTCAGCCTGGGCCCTCTAAGTGCCAGTTTTGATGGGATGCCCAGGGACGACTTACCAGTTTGTACCAGGGACCTACCTGACCTTCCCTTCTCCAACTGCCTATGTACTTTCCTCCCGGAGTGGTCAGGGCTGACCTCACACCAATAGGTACTCAACACTGTCTGCCGGGGTTAGACCCTCCAGTTTCTTTCTACCCCACGCACCCTCCCTCCCTGACCCTCTTCAGGGACCCCATTCATGAGAGGTGAGGCGACTCCTTTGCTTAGGAGCGGTGGAGGTGGTACCGGCAGAGTTCAGATACAAGGGGTACTATTCCCACTATTTCCTTATCCTAAAGGCCAAAAGGGGACTCAGGCCCATCCTGGACCTGCGAGACCTGAACCAGTACATGGTAAAGCTCAAGTTTCGCATGGTCTGTCTGGCCTCCATCATCCCCTTCCTGGATCCCGGAGACTGATACACTGCTCTCAGTCTACAGGACGCGTACTTCCACATTCATATATTCGAGGGCCGCAGGTGTTTCCTCTGCATCATGGTAGGACAGGAACACTACCAGTTCACTGTCCTCCTGTTTGGCCTATCATAGAATATCAGGATTGGAAGGGATCTTAGGAGATCATCTAGTCCAACCCCCTGCTCAAAGCAGGACAAATCCCCCCTTTTTTATTTTAAAATATACCTGTGTTCTCTAAATAGTCTCCTCAAGGTTTGAACTCACAACTCTGGGTTTAGCAGACCAATCCCCAAACCATTGAGCTATCCCTCCCCTCCTATTGACTGCTCCCAGAGTCTTCACAAAGTATATGTCTGTGGTAGCAGCCTACCTATGCATTGGGGGGTCCAGATGTTTCCCTACCTCGATGACTGGCTGGTCAAGGGCAGCTCCAGGTCACAGGTAACACTTCTCCTGCCGACGTGCACCACACTAGGGCTGCTGGTAAGCAACACCAAATCCACACTGGTACTGATGCAATGCATAGAGTTCAGTGGCGCAATCCTGGACGCAACATCGGCCAGAGCCTCCCTCCCACCAGACAGAATCGAAACCCTAAGGAGTTGGTTTCCGATGCATTGGACTTTAGGTGGGGAGCCCATATGGGAAACCTCCAGACCCAAGGTCTGTGCAGGACCTAGCCCTACACATAAATGTCAAGGAGCTCAGGGCCATCTGTCCAGCATGCCTGACCTTTCGCTCGTGCCTAGCAGGTAGAGTGGTCAGGGTTCTCATGGACAACATGGCCTCGATGTTCTACATCAACAGGAAAGGTAGAGCCCACTCCTCAGCCCTCTGCCAGGAAGCCCTCAGGCTGTGGGACTTCTGTATAGCCCACAATATCTACTTGGAAGCCCACAACTTACCAGGCATCCGAAACTCTTGGGCAGATCGGCTGAGCTGTGACTTCTCTCACCGTGAATGGTCGCTGCACCCGGAGATGGTGCACAGGATTTTCCGAACTTGGGGCACTTGCCAAGTGGACCTCTTCACGACCTGGCAGAACTACCAGTGTCCCCGTTTCTGCTCCAGGGGAGGGCTGGGAATGGGCGTGATCTCCGACACTTTCCTTCTGTCCTGGTCGGATCAGCTTTTCTATGCCTTTCCCCTGATTCCACCGTTTGGCAAGGTCTAGGAAAAGATAAAGATGGACAGAGCCCATGTCCTTCTGATCGCCCTGGCATGGCCCAGGCAACATTGGTATGGGACTCTCCCAAGCTTGGGAGTTGCCCCACCATGGTTGTTGCCAACCCGCCCGGACCTGCTCTTCCAGGACCAAGGTCACCTCCTCCACCCCAACCTGGCAGCCCTCATGGCATGGCTGCTCAAGGCCAGGAGGAAAGGACTTCCTCATAAGGAGTCCAGTGCATCCTCCTGGAAAGCAGGAGGCCCTCTACACGTCAGACCTATCTGGCAAAATGGTCTCAGTTTTCCAGGTGGGCTGCTGATTGGGGTGTCTCACCAGTGGCTGCCCTGATACAGCTTAGACTAGAATACCTCCTTCATCTTAAAGCCCAGTGCCTACCGCACTCATCCATCAAGGTGCACCTGGCAGCCATATCGGCCTTCCATCCACCAGGGCAGGCCCACATGATATTTTCTGGTGTCATGACCAGTCGATTCCTTAAGGGTTTGGATCACCTCTTTCCGTATGTTAGACCCCCTAGTCCATCAGTGGGACCTAAACTTGGTGCTGGCCAGGCTAACTGGACCTCCATTTGAACCGCTTGCTACATGCTCCTTGTCATAACATTTTTCCCAGATCTGGACCTTAGCGTCCAAAACATGGGTGTTTAGCATGAAAATCTCCAAGCTTAGTTACCAGCTTGGACCTGATAACGCTGCCACCAGCCAGGGATTCATACAGTGCCTAGCTCACTGTGGTCTCCCCAAAACCTTCCCTGGGGGACTCCAAGACTCAGATTCCAAAGGGGAATAAACCATTTCCCTTCCCCCTCCTCCCCTCCAGGTGTTCCCTCCCTGGGTTCCTGGAGAGATATACAGAAGCAAGCTCCGTGAATCTAAACAGAGGGACTCCACCCTTCCTGTTTCCAGTCCTGAAAAACACAAGTACCGAGAGAGCTAATCTCTCTTCCCCCCCCTCACCCAGAGGGTATGCAAAGTCAGGCTAGTAAATCTAACACGAAGAGATTTTCCCCCTGAGTTCTTCCTCCCACCAATTCCCTGGTGAGCTGCAGACTCAATTCCCTGGAGTCCCCACTAAAGAAAACTCCAACAGGTCTTAAAAAGAAAGCTTTATATAAAAAGAAAGAAAAGGACATAAAAATGGTCTCTCTGTATTAAGGTGACAAATACAGGGTCATTTGCTTAAAAGAAAAAAATGAATAAACAGCCTTATCCAAAAAGAATACAATTTAACACATTCCAGCAACTACACACATGTAAATACAAAAGAAAACAATATAAACCTATAGTCTTACTATTTTTGTACTTACAACTTGGAAACAGAAGGTTAGAAAGCTGGAGATAGAAAAATCACTCTCATAGCCGAGAGGGCACAGACACAAGACAAAGAACTCACACCCAAAACTTCCCTCCACCCAGATTTGAAAAAGTCTTGTTTCCTGATTGGTCCTCTGGTCAGGTGTTTCAGGTTACTCCTTTCCAGGTGAAAGAGACATTAACCCTTAGCTATCTGTTTATGACACTCCTGGTCACACTTCTCATGGAAAGTAGTCTTTCTTGTGGCAATCACGTCTGCTAGAAGGGTCTCCGAGCTCCGACCCTGACCTCCGAAACCCCGTACATGGTATTCCATAAGGATAAGGTCCAACTCCGCTCACACCCTTCGTTTCTCCCTAAGATGGTCTCCGCCTATCATATGGGCCAGGATATTTTCCTGCCGGAGCTCTGTCCCAAGCCACACGTGTCCAGTGAGGAGTGCCACCTCCACATGCTGGATATGAGTTTGGCTCTGGCCTTTTACCTAGAACATACAAAACCATTCAGGAAGTCTTCACAACTGTTCATCACCACGGCTGAACGCATGAAAAGTCGGCCGATCTCCACTCAGCGGCTCTCCAACTGGATCACTTTGTGTATCCATACTTGTTATGACGTGCGGGAGTTTCCCCACCGCCGATTGTGAGGGTACACTCGACTAGGGTGCAAGCCTTGTTGGCTATCTTTCTGGCTCACGTCCCTATTCAGGACATTTGTAGGGCTACCACGTGATCACTGGTCCACAAGTTCACCTCACATTATATGATCGTCTCCCAGACTAGGGAGGATGTTGGGTTCGGCAGGGCAGTGCTCTGTCCCGACTGTCTGTGAACTCCTACCCACCTCCAACGGATATAGCTTGGAATCACCTATTGTGGAATGCACATGAGCAATCACTCGAAGAAGAAAAGACAGTTACCTTTCCATAACTGGTGTTCTTAGAGATGTGTTGCTCATGTCCATTCCACATCCTGCCCTCCTTCCCCTCTGTTGGAGTTGTCTGGCAAGAATGAACCGAAGGTGGAGGGAGCACGCAGTGCCCCTTATACCGCGCCATGGAGGTGCCACTCCAGGGGTTGCTAGGGGTGCTCCCCTATAGATGTTGCTAAGGGAAAAACTTCTGGCACCGGTATATGTAGCAAGCACGCCCATCTGTTGTGGACATGAGCAACACATCTCGAAGAACACCAGTTACAGAAAGGTAGCTGTCTTCTCTGTTGTTTTTGTGGGTCATTCACACAAGCTACAGAGGAAAGAAAGACATTTTATATAGGACCGTCGATTAGTCACAGTTAACCGACACGATTAACTCAAAAAAATTAACTGTGATTAAAAAAATTAATCGCAATTAATTGCACTGTTAAACAAAAGAACATCAATTGAAATTTATTAAATATTTTGAATGTTTTTCTAGATTTTCAAATATAATGATTTCTGTTACAACACGGAATATAAAGTGTACAGTGCTCTCTTTGTATTTATTTTTAATGACAAGTATTTGCACTGTAAAAACAAAAGAAATAGTATATTTCAGTTCACCTAATACAAGTACTGTAGTGCAATCTCTTTATCATGACAGTTGAACTTACAAATGTAGGTTTTTTGGTTATATAACTGCATTCAAAAACAAAACCATGTAAAACTTTAGATCCTACAAGTCCACTCAGTCCTACTTCTTGTTCAGCCAATTGCTAAGACAAACAGGTTTGTTGTTTGTGAGAGATACTGCTGCCTGCTTCTTATTTACATCAGCTGAAAGCGAGAATAGGCGTTCACGTGGCACTTCTGTAGCTGGCGTTGCAAGATATTTTTGTGCCAGATATGCTAAACATTTGTATGCCCCTTCGTGCTTCAGCCACCATTCCAGAGGACATGCTTCTATTCTGATGTTCGTTAAAATAATAGTGCATTAATTACATTTGTGACTTAACTCTTTGGGGAAGAATTGTATGTCCCCTGCTCTGTTTTACCCGCATTCTGCCCTGTATTTCATGTTATAGCAGTCTCGGGTTATGACCCAGCACATGTTGTTTAATTTATGAACACTGTCACTGCAGATTTGACAAAACACAAAGTAAGTACCACTGTAGCTTTTCTGAAGATAGCTACGGCACTCGACCCAAGGTTTAAGAATCTGAAGTGCCATCCAAAATCTGAGAGGGACGAGCTGTGGAGCATGCTTTCAGAAGTCTTAACAGAGCAACACTTCGATGCAGAAACTACAGAACCCGAACAACCAAAAAAAATCAACCTTCTGCTGGTGGCATCTGACTCAGATGAAAATGAACATGCATCGGTCTGCTCTGCATTGGATCAGTATTGAGCAGAACCATTCATCAGCATGGATGCATATCCTCTGGAATAGTGTTTGAAGCATGAAGGGACATATGAATCTTTAGCATTATCTAGCACATAAATATCTTGAGATGCTGGTTACAGCAGTGCCATACAAAAGCCTGCTGACGCCACTTTCTGGTGACATTGTAAACAAAAAGTGGGCACCATTATCTCCTGCAGATGAACCAAACTTGTCTCTCTGAGTGACTGTCTGAAGTAGGACTGAGTGGACTTGTGGGCTCTAAAGTTTTACATTTTTTTTTGTTTTTTTTAATTGTTATTTTTTGTACATAATTTGACATTTGTAAGTTCAATTTTGATGATAAACAGATGGCACTGCAGTACTTGTGTTAGGTGAATTGAAAAATACTATTTCTTTTGTTTTTTACAGCGCAAATATTTGTATTAAAAATAAATGAAGTGAGCACTCTGTATTCTTGTTGTATTTGAAATCAATGTATTTGAAAATGTAGAAAACATCCAAAATAATTAAATGAATGGTATTCTATTATTAACAGTGCAATTAATTGCACTATTAATTTTTTAATTGCGCAATTAATCGCAATTAATTTTTTTAATCGCTTGACAACCCTAATGTTATAGGAATATGTAATTGTAACCACAGAAGTTAATAGAATTCAATGCAGGTGGCTCATTTGAAACTACTTTTTACTTTTTTTTTTTTTTGGTTAATTAACTAGATTTAATAGATTTCAAGCCAGAAGGGACCATTAGATCACCTAGTCTGATCTCTTGTATTTCATAGGACCGTTAATTTCACCAAAATACCCCTGTGTTGTGCCCAATGCAGTTGTTTAGTCTATTTAAAAGTCATCCCTCAGGAGTCTAAACTATTGTGTGCCACAGGCAGAGAACATGAGAGACTGAAGTGGCACCTGTGCCTGAGGTTCTTCAGTGGCAGGGATTTCATTAGGTGGAATATGCCCAGATGATCTTGGTAGGGGATCCACACCCCTTGGTACAGAGAAAGACAAACTCCCAAGGTTCCTGCTAATCTGATCTGGAGGAAAATCTGATCTGGATCCAAACCCTAAATCTGGCAATCAGTTTGACCCTGAGCATGTCAGCAAGACCCGCCTACTGGACATCTAAGAAGGAGGATTCTCTGTCCCAGCTTGGAGCACTAGTTCATTTTATGTGGTGCCCTGTCTCCAGCTGTGGCCAATCTCTTATGTAATAGAGCTTGTCTTCACTGTAAAAGTTATCTTCAGTTATTAGTCTTGAGTTGCTACACTTGAGCTGTCTGCAAAATAAGACTAGAGTTACACAGTGACTTGATTGGCAGCACAGAATGTTTGGATTAGCTGCTGAAGAGTTGTAATTTGAGCTGTTGCATTGTCACTGCATTATTAGCTGCAGCAGCAGCATGGCTCAAGTTTCAGACAGGACAGCTAGCTCTAGCTTAAAGCACCACTTTAACATAAATCAGAGATTTCTGTGTGCAGACAGGAGTGGGGTTAAGAGTAACATTTGCGTTATAGTATCAGAGTGATAGCCATGTTAGTCTGGATCTGTAAAAAAGTGACAAAGAGTCCTCTGGCACCTTATAGACTAACAGATGTATTGGAGCATGAGCTTTCGTGGGTGAATACATCTGACAAAGTGGATATTCACCCACAAAAGCTTATGCTGCAATACGTCTGTTAGTCTATAAAGTGCCACAGGACTCTTTGTTACTTTATTCGAGTTATAATTCAAGGTAACTGCTGTGAAGACATTCTCTCAGAGGAAGGTGAAAAAAATTAAGAATACATGTGGCCACTTGTGCTTCGGGGAGGAGAGGGAATTCCTTGATGACCCCCATAGGCAATTGTTTGAGACCTGTTACACGAAATTTGATTGCAATAATTATTTTAATGTGTAGATGCAATCATTATGAGCACATGGAGGGTATCAGATTATCATATTATTCCCATAACACATGAAAGAAGGGGATGAACAGCCCGAGACCAATCCTGTACACAAAGGCTTATAGTTTCTCCAGGAACCTGGATTAAAGCATATATTTTGGAAACAGCTAATCTCATTTTAAAGACTACAAGCTACACTGAGTTCACTGGCTCCTCTGATAAACGGTTCCAATGTTTAATTACACTCACATCTAGGAAATTGTGTCGTATTTCAATGCTGAATTTATTTAACTTCAACTTGCAGCTATTGGATCATGTTATGCCCTTGTTAGTAAAGTTGAGAAAGTTCCCACTGTCTATTTGCTTCATCTGTAAGTACCTATACACAGTGCTCAAGTGAACTCTGAGCTTTCTCTTTGATAACATGAATAAGTTGAGCTCCTTAAATATCACAATATCCTAGGTACCCAGTGCCAGTAGAGAGAGGACCATTTGCCTGTTTCTACCTGATATTTCCCTTTTTAGTATTATTGTTTATTATTAATTGTATTATCATAGCGCATCAGAGCTTCATTCAAGGTCAGGGACCATTGTGCTAGATGTTATACACAGAGCAAAATTACACTTCCTGCCCAAAGAGCTTACAAGCTAAATATACAACATGCAACAACAAATGGATACAGACTGTCTGATGGGGCATACAAAATATGATAGGCATTTTGCTGAATTAAGACCAATTAATCAGACTGTTCACGTCATATTGTAAAGTAATCTGTCTTCATTATTTACTACCCCCACCTGTTTTTGTATCATCTGTAAATGTTACCAACATCAATTTTTATATCGTTGTCTTGGTCATTGTAAAAATGTTAAATAGCCAAGAACCATTCCCTGGGGCAGTCTGATAGAGATGGCTCCTCCTCATTAACAACTACATGTTGAGATCTACCCATGAATCAGGTTTTTTGTCCATCTAACATATGTCCTATTAGTTCTATTTAAACTTTAAACATAAAAAATTTAAACTTCTGCACAATGCAAGTTTATTAATCAAAATGTCCACAGGATCATATGGAATAGATGTATCCTCCTGATTTGTTCCAAGTACAGAACAAAAATATCTATTGAATGTTTCTGTCTTTTCTGCCTCCAGTTACAATTTTAGCATCTATATCTAGCTATGGGACTATATCTGACAGAGAGCTTTTTAAATTCTTAATATATTTAAAAATGCTTTATTATTGTTTTTAATTCTATTGGGTATTGAGATTTCATTAATTACTTTAGCTTCTTTTATCAGTTGCCTTCTGCTTCCCCCCTTATTTATATATGTCTCCTCTTAACAGTAATGGCTTCTTGCCAATCATAAGTTTTGTCATGTTTTTTGGAATTATGGATCCAATAGGTGATCCTTGAAAAAATCCTAGTTTTTGCTAATGCTTCCCACTTTATATTTGTGTTCTCAGTCAGTTGTGCGAACGGTTACTTTAAGCTTTGGAAAATGAGGGAAGTGGTCATGCTCACCTTCTGACAGTCTGCCCTCAGATCTTTTAACGTTCCAAATATAAATATTACTGGTAGGTCTGTTTTCACTAGATAAGTGTATACTTTCTGCAGCACGTCTGTGATTCTTTTGTTTGGCAGGTGTCAGTAAATCTTGAGTTATCATGCATTATAGCTTCAAATTCTCATCTGAATACCATCATTATCTCCAGCTGCATCTTTAATCCTTGGATCTTCCCTTCCATGAGCTCTATCAGGTGACATTTCTTATATAAGTAGCTTCCATGAGATATCCACTAAAGAATGCTGTGCATCACAGGGCTTCTGCATCCAACCATCATCTTTGTCTCCTCTCCTCCTTGGGTTACTTCTAGTACTGCCTCAGTAGTTATTGTCCTCTTCTCTTCCTAGTGGTCCTACTGCTAGAGGGGAAAAAGGACAAAAATCCCTCCCAAACTCCCCCACTCAAAACTCCATTATTAGTAGTTCACTCAGCTAAATGCAGCAGGAACTAGCAACCAGAGACATACTCAGAGTCCCCAGTGGGCTTGTATTGGAGCAGCTAGCCCATACAGAAGCCCATTCTGCCATGTCTTTTCTGCTAATGTTACCTGCACAAAGTAGATTAAAGGTATAGTTGGTATGCCTACCTGCACTACAACCATACCTTTATTTGCTCTATAGACACAAACAGAGCCACACCACTAATGTGAAACAAGACTTCCCACAAAGGACATCTTTCCCCAGACAGCAAATTCTCAACACACACAAAGAGCTGCCCCTTATATATTGAGGCACCTGGGGTCACACTTTTGAGACTGCTGTCATCCTATTAGCTTGCCCTCACGTTTGTTCTCTTTCTGCCATTCCTCCACTCCCCAGCCCATATACGCACTCATACACATTCTTGGGCCTGTCTGGGTTTTTCTGCAGTTGTACAGTGTATAGTCTGCAGATAAATTCACTGGTTATTCCTCACTCCCAAGTGGTTTGATGACATGTCCACTTGTAGTCAGTGTGCTGATGAGGAGGCAAATATTGGCACACTTTGATCAAGATACGTCTATGATTTTTTCCCTTTTTATATTACTATTACAGAGAAAGAGAGAGAGAGAGATGTACTGTGATCAAAGTGACTTGTCTGCTTCCCCATCAGGACACAGCTAACACAAAAGCAAGTCCCTCAAGAAGAGTGCAGCAGCCAGTGGGTTAATTCAGTAACAGTCTGTATGCCTAGCAGTGGTTAAGATAATAGATTGTTTTATATCCACCATTTGGTCAAGTGCATTTATCAGGAAAGTTGAAATGTGATTGGGCCCTTTTTAGATAGTGCAGATAACCAGAAAGGGGTTGTGCAGACTGACACATGTGTCAGTGTGTATTTTAGGAGAATGTACTTAAAAGTAGAAGGTATGGCAAAGACAACTTAAAAATTAACAAAAATAATCTAATAAACATCTTCACAATCGCAAGTTTAACATATTATAAAATATCTTGTGTTGCTGCTATTGCTAGTAAAGAAATAAAAACCAGGGGGATCTCAACAAAACCCCACCGTAATAGTTCACAAACTCAGCAGTTAATTTAAAGAATAGGTCTTGTTATTGATATGAAAGAACATTTAAATAGATTTTTTTCCGATAAAGAGCATTCAAAAATCAAATCATTGATTTTATTTCTTTTTGTTTTAATTAATTAAATGCATTTAGTACTTGTGAAAGATGCTGCCAGATCAATAGCTCTGTAGACTGAATTTTTACTTATCTGCAGACCAGATATGGTATAGGCAGTAGTAGTGCCAACAGCCTGTCTCAGCCCTCTCCTGGAGGACTAGAATACCTCTTAAATTCCATGAGTAGTTGAATCTATTGGCTCATTCAGTCATGTTTGCCGAGACTGCCAACCTGGCTGCCAGTTACAGGTATAGTGGTTTGGGTGATATGGCCACTAGTCAACTAAGTAATGTTTTGAATCCATCAACTTATTTTATGTGGGCAATCAATCAAGTTCACATGGCAATTACTTCTGATCACTAGCAAACTGGGACAGGATTCCAACCGGTGACCTGGAAATTAAGGATTCTGTTGCACATTACCAGTTCTCTTTGGCATATAGTCCACCCTAGTTATTTACTTCTAATGGTTACTGATATTCATCGTACAATGTCACCACATCAGGATTCCCTGGGAAAACTTCCTCCTGGTGGAGAATCCTTGACAGTCTACTCCTAAGTTGAGAGAAAAGGTGATATGAGGCAATATCTTTTGTTGGACCAACTTCTGTTGATGAGACAGACACAAGTTGGTGCAATGAAAGATATTACCTCCCCTTGTCTCTCTAATATCCTTGGATCAACATGGTTACAACCACATTGCCTACTCCTAAATTGTTAATTCTGACAGAAATATTTCTTTGTTTAAAAAACTGTATGCACCTAACACCTTTCATATTCACAACACTTGTGTTTGTGTTTTCATGCTCATCATGATAGCTTTATTTTCTTTAACATTAATTAAAATGACCAAATAAGCCTATTATTTATCAAATGAAACTTCAATTTTTTCCTTAGATGAGTGGCTAGTGGTTGAGTCTCAGTAGTTTAACTGTTATTAAATGGATATCATATGAAATGCATAACAAATTACTTTCTTTTGTAGTATCAGAGGGTAGCCGTGTTAGTCTGGATCTGTAAAAGCAGCAAAGAATCCTGTGGCACCTTATAGACTAACAGACGTTTTGGAGCATGAGCTTTCGTGGGTGCATCTGAGGAAGTGGGTATTCACCCACGAAAGCTCATGCTCCAAAACGTCTGTTAGTCTATAAGGTGCCACAGGATTCTTTGTTTCTTTTGTAGATATTTCATGTACTTTTCTCATTCTTTCTGAATTAAAACTCAAAATTGCAAAGCAGTAAATAATTATGATACATGTTATATAATAAACTAATTTATATTTTTGTCTCTCTGCTGATCTCTTCCTTTTTTTCACTTTCACATATGCATGTGAAAGCCCTCAGTAACAATTAAATGACAAAATTAATTAAACGTAGATTAGTTTTTGAAAAAGAAAAGAGAGAGGTTTTGTGGTTGGCTACAGAATATGTATAATTTACTTCCAGGATTAAAGTGAATCGTTTATTTCACTGCTAGTGTCTCAGGTTAACAACTATTGAAATAGGTTTTGAAAACTGAGTAAAACTATGTTTAGACTGTTTTCTATCCCATTTCAAATGAATTCATCAGTTTCGTACATAGGCTGATGTGCATTTATCTGACAGTGATTTATGCAGTCAATGCTACACGAAGGTTAAAATGTCTGTTGTACTTGGGTAACGCTACTTCAATGGGTTATTGTTGGGCCAATTTGCGTTAGCTGCATAGAATATCTCCACAAGATGACTACTTCAGTGGGGTTGCTCTGGTGTAACTAAGCCCTAGTCTACACAAGAAAGTTGAACAGTTTGTGATTTTTAAATAGATTTAGTTAAACCTGTGAAACCCTCCGTCCAGACAATCTGTTTTGTGTAAACCAGGCTTATTGTGGTTTAGTTTATTAGAAATCTGTTTAAACTAAACCAAAATAAACCATTCTTAAATCAGAATGTGTGTGTTCAGACAAAAGTTTGCACAGGTTTAACTAATCAGTTTAAAATCCACTTTAAGTTAGATTGTTGCAACTTTCCAGTGTCAGTAAGACCCAGGACCATAATGGAGCCCTTTACCTGCTCCTTCCAATACAATCATTGTACCTATTATAGCCTTCATGTTGGATCATCCCATTCTCTTCTTCCTGGCTTACCATCAGAATGGAGCTATCAGTCATGGAGCCTATATGTTTAGCTTAGGCCATGTCAGAATTGCTCCTAAATTCACTGATTTTTCACAAATGAGGGAAGAACGCTTCCCTCCATTAGGATGCCTGTTTCCCAAGATGCTGATTGCCATAGAGGAAGAGCCAACTTTGAAGGAAGGAGCTGCAGAATGCCTATTCTGACATTTGTGCTGGTGCAGAGAAAGTATTTTCTTTACATTTTCCAGAACCAGAAGTAATCAAGGCTGCAGAGCTCAAGAAGTCCATATCCGTGTCATGGTCCAATAATCACTGCTCTACAGCCAAAATGCTTCTGAAATAAATGTAGTCCAATTTTACTAATTCTGGGTCACTGAGAACGAAAATGATGCTTAAAATTGTTGATTGGCTCTACTTTTCAAGATATGCTATTGGGTCAGTATATACGACCCTTGATGTGGGAATGGCGGAGGATAAGTGAGTTATAAAGGGAAGGGATCTCAATTTAAACCAGAAATGACTAAAAGACATCTTTGACTGGATCTATGACTAAATCTATGACTGGGTTTGGACAGTACTTGCTTTTTAGGCAAAACAATGAATGATGCAATCTGAAGCTGGTATTGCATCATGCATGATATGAATTGCATCATGTTATTCCTAGAAGTCATGGATGATGCAATCATAACGAAGCTTACATCACTCTGCTGAACAAATTGCCCTGTATCAGCTCTAGAAATCATACAGTGTCGTGCTCTCTTATTTGTCAGTGTTTGATTTTGCAAAGGGACACATTTCTGTTTAGCCAAAGTGAGCAGAGATGCCTCGTACTTGTGTGAACAGTGCAGATAACTTCTGCTATGTTTGTGGTGAAGTGACTTTTGCATCACAAAAGCGCAGTATAACCACTATGGTTAAGAAAGCCTATCACCTTTCTTTTGGCTGCAAAATTGGAGATCAGGACAAGAGGTTGGCCCCACACATATGCTGCAACACTTGTGCAACAAATCTTCGCCAGTGGTTGAACAGGAAAAGGAAATCTATGCCTTTTGCAGTGCCAATGATTTGGAGACAGCCAAGAGATCATCCCAGCAATTGTTACTTCTGCATGGAGCCACCAGTTGGGAAAGGTGTGTCAAAGAAGAAAAAGGGTACTGTGCATTATCCAAACATTCCATCAGCTATACGCCCAGTACCGCACAGAGAAGGACTGCCGGTTCCTGATGCACCAGAATCATTCTCACTTGAGTCAGACGAGGAAGAGGAAGAGGATGAAACTTCTGGTCCTGAACCATCAATGTCACAGGACCCACATTTTCTCCCATCCTCCTCCTCTGAACCACACCTCATAACACAAGGTGAACTGAATGACCTTGTCAGGGATTTGGAACTACTCAAGAGTAAGGCAGAGCTGTTGGGCTCCAGACTACAGCAGTGGAATCTCCTGGCAGGCTCTCAGGGCAAATGGAGCCCATCAATGCTTGCAGACTATTGCTGGACAGTGACAAGAGATGCTCCATTTAATGAATACAAGAGACAAGCCAAGAAGCGCCGAGTAGACACTGAATAGGACTAAACTATGTACATAGTAGTTTTTTGCCTTTCGTTTCATAATAAATTTTATTTATATAACCCTTTTGCTGATTTTTAAAGTGTTACATAAACAGGACAAGTGAAATATTATAATGTAAAGCAACCATAAACACATGAAAAGACCTAGGTTTACAATTTATGATTAAAACTCTACTATCTACACAATATACGTAGACATAAAATGTAAAAACTTAAATATCTTAGAAACGGTAGCCAATCAGTTGTTTTAATTGTCATCTTTGAATTCAGCATATCAAAATACATAATAAATATCACATTTGATCTCAGAAGCAGACGACTTCTAAAAAATTGTAGACCAGTGTAATCACAGATGCTCCATGTGCCTGTCTCAGGCCCTTAAATATAGAAAGGTGAAGAAGGCTGGTATTGTGGGTCTGACAGCCATGAATTCTAGTTTCTTCTTCTGGCTGTGACACAAATTTCCCATGTAACACTCAGCCAGTTACCTAACCTCTCTCTGCTTCAGGTTCCCCATGTATATAATCAGAATGGCAATATGTCACTATTTCACAGTGATGTTGGGAAGCTTAGTTGTTTGTAAAGTACTTTGATATTGTGTGAAAGATGCTATAAAAAGCAAACTATTGTTTAGTTATTTATTCATGAAAATTGGGGTTTAAATAGGGGTATGATGCAACCCTAACTATGGCACCATAATTACCACTTTTATAATGTTGACATGTTCCTTATAAATCTATGAAATAAGATTGAAATGTTTGCTACAGATTTTATGCAGTTAGTTACAAGAGTTGTGGGTTCAAGGAATTGGCATGCTAAACCTAGGAGAAAAAAAGATCAATCAATAATGACATTCATAATTTAAAAACTTCACTTTGGCAGGTAGGAATGAATGAACCTTTTGCAAAGCTTTTGATACAGTCTCCCACATTATCCTTGCCAGGTGGTTAGAAAAGTATGGACTGGATGAACTGACTATAAGGTGGATAGAAAGCTGGCTAGATCGTCGGACTTAACGAGTAGTGATCAACAGCTTGATATCAAGCAGAGTGTACCATAGGGTTACTGACTTTCTAGTTGCACAAAACCAAACACCCTAGCCCAACCCCTTCCCCGAAGCCCCGCCCCCGCTCACTACATTTCCTCCTCCCTTGGTGGCTTGCTTTCCCCCCACCCTGGATCACTTTCACTGGACTGGGGCAGGGGATTGGGATGTGGAAGGGGGTAAGGGCTCTAACTGGGGGTGTGAGCTCTGGGTTGGGGCCGAAATGAGGGGTTCAGAGTGCAGGAGAGGGCTTGGGGTAGGGAGTTGTGGTGCGGGAGGGTGAGGGCTCCATCTGGGGGTGCGGGCTCTGGGTTGGGGCTGGGAATGAGGGGTTTGCGGTGCAGGAGGGGGCTCTAGGCTGGGGAATGGGACTGAGATATTCGGAGTGCGTGAGGTGCAGGGAGTTGAGGTACAGGAGGGTGCTGGCATGGGGGTGAGGATGAGGGATTCAGGGTGTGGGAGGGGGCTCGGCTGGGGTTGTGGTGCAGGGTGGGTGAGGGCTCTGTGATGGGGACAGGGATGAGGAGTTGGGGTGAAGGAGAGTGCTCCAGGTTTGGGGCAGGGCTCAGGGCTGGGGTAGGGGCTTGGGGTTGAGGTACAGGCTTACCTCAGCCGGCTCCCAGTCAGTGGCACAATGGGACTAAGGCAGGTTGGCTGCCTGTCCTGGCACCATGCTGCATGCGCTCCAGAAGCAGCCAGCAGGTCCAGGTCCTAGCCCGGGGGGCCAGGAAGCTCCCCGCACCGCTCTCGCTCGCAGGCACTGCCCCCCGCCAGCTCCCACTGGTGCTCGGAGTGGGAGCAGCGCGCAGAGCCCGTCGCCCCCCACATAGGAGCCAAACCTCCTGACCGCTTCTGGGATACAACGTGATGCTAGGACAGGCAGGGACTAGCCTGCCTTAGCGCTGCAGCACCTCCAACTGGACTTTTAACGACTGGGTCGGTGGTGCTGAATGGAGCCGCCAGGGTCCCTTTTTGACCAGGTGTTCCGGTCGAAAACCAGACACCTGGTCACTGTAGTGCCCAGGGGTCAGTCCTGAGGCCAGTTTTGTTCAACATCTTCATTAACGATCTGGATGGATTGCACTCTCAGCAAGTTTGCAGATAACACTAAGCTAGGGGGGAGAGAGAGATATGCTAGAGGGTAGGGAGAGGGTCCAGACTAACCTAGACAAATAGGAGGGTTGGACCAAAAGAAATCTGATGAGGTTCAACAAGGACAAGTGCAGAGTCCTGCACTTAGGACAGAAGAATCCCATGCACTGCTACAGGCTGGGGATCAACTGGCTAAGCAACAGTTCTGCAAAAAAGAACATGGAGATTACAGTGGATGAGAAGCTGGATATGAGTCAACAGTGGGCCCTTGTTTCCAAGAAGGCCAATGGCATATTGGGCTGCATTAGTAGGAGCATTGCCAGCAGATCGAGGGAAGTGATTGTTCCCCTCTATTTGGCACTGGTGAGGCCACATCTGGAGTAATGCATCCAGTTTTGGGGCCCCCACTACAGAAAGGATGTGGACAAATTGGAGCGAGTCCAATGGAGGGCAACAAAAATGATTAGTGGCCTGGGGCACATGACTTACAAGGAGCGGCTGAGGGAACTAGGCTTATTTAGTCTGCAGAAGAGTTGGGGTGGGGATGGAAGGGGAAAGAGTATGGAGCTAGGCTGTTCTCAGTGGTGGAAGATGACAGAACAAGATGCAATGGTCTCAAGTTGCAGTGGGGAAGGTCTAGGTTGGATATTAGGAAAAACTATTTCACTAGGAGGGTGGTGAAGCACTGGAATGGGTTATCTAGGGAGGTGGTGGAATCTCCATCCTTAGAGGTTTTTAAGGCCCAGCTTGATAAAGCCCTGTCTGGGGTGGTTTAGTTGGAGTTGGTCCTGCTTTGAGTAGGGGGTTGAACTAGATGACCTCCTAAAGTCTCTTCAAACCCTAATCTTCTATGATTCTATGTATCTTAAGACAAGCAATTTGTAGGTATAACTAATTTTCAGTAGTTCTAATATTGCAAAAATCTATGGAACCCACCCACTTGTCATGTTATATTTACCTATCATACTTACATAATTTGTAAGAAGTTTTTGTCGTCTCTTAAATTTTTTCACAATTTTTTGAGTCTACCTTAAGACTGTGGGGTACTGATTCTCCACCAGATTCAAACCATAATTGGACACAGTGGAGAGTAACAGCTTCAGCACCCTGATTCAGAGACTTAAAAGTGGAGTGCAGAATCCAACCCTATCTATCTTACAACATTGTCTAATCTTTGACATTCTAGTTCTTTTTCATGCCATACATTTTAATTATAGTCTTTAAGGGGGAAATATCATCTAATTGTTATACTATCATATGACATTATTTTGAGTGTCTACATGTGGTGTCTTGAAGGCTCTGTAGAATTACTATAAGTAATATGTCTATGAACAAATCTGGACCACAGACGCTGGCTGGAAGTAGCTGGGCTGTGAGCTGGGCAGATAGGCAGAAATAGCCCCAAGCCCCTACTCCACAGAGGTGCTGTATATCTGCAGTAGTGTTGGAATAATTTTTATAGTAGGGTGCTGAAGGCAGAAACCATGTATTTGAGTTTTTATGATTACTTCAACCCAGCGAGTGTGGTAACACTCCTAGTTTTAGCGTCGATGTATATCTGTGTAGCTATCTTCAGAATGGATCTGTGCTATGGCAGATCTTACATCCTACAGGCTTTGTATCTTCCTTACACCCAACCCTCTCTTGTACAGCAGCTCTACATCACTTGTATTACAAATGGGCTCTCTGTTTTCGTGAAGGAGGGAGCTGGATCTGCTTTCTGTGGTATGAAAATAAAATGCCAGACAGAAAGAAAATGACTTTCAATTGAAATTTTAAATGAGAAGACAAATTGAAGAGGCGGAGAAGTTCCAGAATAATGTTTCAGTTGATAGGAACTGCAGAGGAAAAGGCTCTTGCATCAATCATAGGAAGTTTGTACAAGAGGAGGGAAATAATGCTAGACAAGTATAGCAATTGAACGGAGGAAGGAAGGAAAGAAAGAAAGAAAGATGTGATTTATGAGACAAACATTACTTTAGATTATCCAGTAAAGGAAAAGGATTTATTTTCATATGCTTGTGGTATGGCTCCCTGTTGTGTTAGTAATCATATATATATGCACCATAGTTAATTCTGTGACAGTTGATAATTGGTCCCTAATCTAAATCAGATAAAATTTTAAATAGACTTGAAAACAAAATCTTTCCCAGCTTTAGCCTGTTAAATTATCCTGTAGTTAGCTTGTTAAAATGTGCCTTAAAGCCCTCCATAGTGATTTTTTATCATATGTGATGACACCTATTGGTGTTGGAAAAGACTAAACTGATTAATTGTATGCTGCCTGATTGGTAATTTTTCTTGTTAATTTAGTAGAGGTTTTTGTTTTGTTTTTTAAACTCAACAAAATTGTATGGAATATTTTAACCCTGCCACTCTCTAAAAGGCATATTTCAACCTTACTATAATTTAGACACTTAGTTTCACACGGCAGCAAAGTAATTAACCAAACCCCTTCACTGGAAGTGGGAATGGTCTTCCAAGAAAAGAATATGCAAAAGCTCTATCCCTAATGCTCATGAGGGCAAAAAATCATTGGTTGCTAAATTACTATGATATGGATTATTAGAGACTATCAGAAACATGCAGCAATAATTGGTTTTTAGTCTCAGTAGACTGCTTGCATTCACAGTGTAAGGAAATGTAACCCTAGTCTGTTGTTCTGTTTAATACATGCATTTATATTAATAACATGTGAATACGTTACTTAAAAAATGTTGAACTACATTCAGTCAAAGATTGACAATATGTATGTGTTGAAGCCAAATCCATTCAGCATCTAGTTAGATCCTACCTAAGTCTGACAACTTTTTATGTAAATATTGTCAAGCACATCCTTAGCCCCAGATCGTTAAAAATAAAACAGCTTGCTTTCTGACCTCTGACTTATTAGCTATGGCTATTATGTTTTATTATGGCTTTTACTGTAGGAACAAAACATTTCCACCACTGTCTTGGTGGCACGACTTTGATCACCTGTGACTTACTCCAAAATGTAGTTGTACCACATAGTGTGAAATTGGAAAATCTGTTCTGTGTGTGTTCTAATGGATGTAACGGTCATTAAGTATATGAGTCTTCTGACGTTGTAATCAGATGTGATTCAGTCTGTTAAATATCCATGAAGCAACATCTGCTTCACAGAGTGACCTTCTGCTAAAGAATACTTAGCATCTATTAGCAGATCATAGTGCAGAGCTGCCTTATTTGAAATGCACTAAACTAGAGTAGTCTACTGCTGTTTAGAAACTAGCTTGTAATAATTTATTGCAGTTAAATAAAGCTTAAAAAAATCCATTAAATAATTATAGGAATTATATGCATTTCAAAAACCTTTGTGTTCTACTGAAATTACCCATTTAATTTCAGGGTTGGTTTGTTAAAAAAAGCTGAAATCTAAAGGCACATTAGGGGATCTGTCAGATGCTGTTTTCTGTAGGTGTTAATAAAATCAGATAAAAAAACTGAAACAGATTAAAACCAAACGCAATTTTCCCATCTGTTGTATATTAATTAGAACTTTGTGTATCAAGGGTAAATTTGCTCTTAGAGAATGTCACTGAATGCCTTCTAATAGAATAATATGCAAATATATTTTAGATGATGGGATTATATTCAGTTTCTCGTTCTGTGTTGATTGTAGCAAAAGCCAGGGTGATGTATAACAAATCTCAATTTTCTTTCTTCCCAGAGCAACCGCCAAATAACCAAGGCCAGTCGACCCTGCAACCTTTGCCACCTTCTCACAAGCAGCATTCAGCACAGCATCATCCATCTATCACCTCCCTTAACAGAAACTCATTGACCAATAGGAGGAATCAGAGTCCGGCCCCGCCGGCTGCTTTGCCCGCCGAGCTGCAAACCACACCCGAGTCAGTCCAGCTGCAGGACAGCTGGGTCCTTGGCAGTAATGTGCCACTGGAAAGCAGGTAACCATTTAGGGACCTATAAGAGTGTAGAATTTATAATGAGAACACTTAACTAAAAGAGTCATAACCAGCTAGTTGTATTTCCTCTTATTCAATCAGCAAAATTAAAAGTTGTGAAATGTAAAAATAAATGTAGCTATTTTTGTTACTGCCCCTCTCTCCAAAACCCACATTGTGAGTGACTTTTCACAAGACTGTTTTCTTTTGCCATGTTTATCACCTCATGACTGGACTTTGGGGATGTCTTAATTTTGTGGACAATCATTTCCTCCTGTGTTTATAATCCTTATTGGTTATGATTATTGTGAACTTGTTGCTCACCCTTGTTTGCCAGACATATATGAGTCAAACCAATGCTGCTGTACAGATCAGCTCATGAGGGAAGGGGCTTTCATAGTGTTTTTTCAGCACTCTAGTCCTTGCCCCTTTGACAGGACCCTAAGCAGTTAGGGTGATTCCAAGTTTTATGGTTCGGTGGGCCAAGAGCACTCACTTTCTCATTACATGCTACGTAGTTTGTCTCTCTTATTTATCATTGTTTATCATTTTGCAAGAGCAAATACAATGGGCAGATAATTCTGTTTTAGTTAAAGATTTATATGTAAAATTTTTTTGTAAGATTTATTAGCATTAAGTCCTTCAGTTTTAACACTCACTGAACAGTCAATCAGCACTAATTCACTATTGTCAGTTAGAAATTTTTTTATTAAAGAGAAAAGAAATTTTCCAACGGAGTCATCAAACTGAATATGCATAATTGGCAATAATTGTTTTGACAAATATTTCTGAAATGTATGTCAAGTTCATTCTTTGAAGCCTTTTCCATTATATATGTATAGCAGACTGAACAATACCCAAATCGGATTTTGACTCATTTAAAACGTATGATCTACAGCTAGACACTACAGTAGGGAGCTTTGTCATTCCCGGGGTTTCAGATAATAGGTTCAAATCTCCCTTTCCAATCATTTTTTGGGAATAAAACAAGATTCGGCTACTCCATTTCTTATCTTTCTTGAAAACTACTGTGTATTTTTTTATGATACGCAGTCACTGTGGGATTGGATTACACTGTTCGCATTATTTATTAACCATATTAAGAAACAATCCACTTACAGAATAAGTGAATGGGTTCTGGGGAAGAGCTCACTGCTAAGATATTAAGCCTTTTCAGGGACAGCCTGTGAATCTGCAGTATATTCCTGTTATTCTTGATGCCTGCTTTTATTGCCCAGGGTTGGCACAGGAGAAAAACAGACATCTATTTTTCATTGTGTGTGTAAAAAGAAGGATCTACATTTTAAACTAGGATGCCCTTCCCAAACTGGATGGAATATTTTTGCAAAGTACTCTTGTCACATCTTTTAAATGTTGCTAATCTTAACATCTGACAGTGTTTGAACATCCAGTCCCTGAACCCTTAAATATGAGCTGAAATGTGAAAATCTCACATTGTAACCAACACAATCCTACTGTAGTTTCTCTAATAGTCTCACTTGGTTGGAACTCTTGAGGTGAAGAACAAGTCTTATTTGTCATTGATTTTTCCTTTTTTAGTTAAGATCCCCTATAGAGTGTGATTCTCAGGCTCAATTTCAACTATATTAAAAACTTTATCTGGGTTAGGTCTCTGCCTTTATCTGTTTCTCTAAATAGTGATTTGTTTTATCTCTAGCAATTATTTTAGCTTATGCCCATACTCAGCTTTTTTTTACCTAACTTAGATGTCCTGCAATTTTTCCACAACTGTCATTTAAAGACAGAAAATGTGAAAGTCAGTTGTATGTAGATAACCATTCTTCTGTCTCTCTAGGCACAGGCTGGTGATGACTGATCAGTGAATGATGTATGACTCACTCCTGGGAATAGCTCAGTAGTGTGTAGGCTGCTTTTGTGTATATGTGCATCAGAAAGCAAAGTATGCGGAAAGGGGTTTTAGCATCCATCCTTTTGGAGACATTCTCATTTTGATTTTGGAGGTGGATTTCTAGATATATATTGTAGAAAGTTGGATGCAGTTTTATATTTAATAGAGTCTTTGTTGTTTTGCTATTTCTATCTTCTGTCAATATTTGTAGTTTAAAACGCTGCTGTTAGTAAATATTTAAACTGTGAGGTAACCGGTCAATAACATGCAGCAGGGATTCCTGGCCTTTTTATATAAAGGATTATCTTTCCTTAAAGTTTTATGAAACCTTCCATTACATGAGTACATCCTTTCATCTCTCTATATCCCCTTTATATGATAGTGAGGTTACTGAGAGTAAGCAACAAATAACTTTCTTCTGATGGGAGTAAATAAAATCTCTTTTTTTCTTCTAACCTCTGATTTCCTGCCCCCTGCATGAATTCTTTTTGGGTCATTTGATAGCCTAGACTATTTGCCTCTTCCCCATCTCCTCCTGTGAGTATGGTCAGCTGTAGGAGCAATATACCTGCTGGGAAAATCAAAATGAGATCAATCTAACAACAACTTTTGAAAGAATGTAGTAGCCAAGCTGTACAAAGTAACTCTCCCTTTTTGTCCTTTGAACCCCTGTTTGGGAAGCTTAAAACTAAAGAAATTGTGCAGATAATTAACTGCATGCCTCTCATTATAAATATGGGTTAAATAGCTTAGTAGTTACTTATTAGGTGTTAATAAAATGGTTCATTTGTAGTCATTTAATAAAATATTTATTAACATCCTACTCAGTGTGAATATCTTCTTGAGTATTGATATCTCATTAGTTATATTTCCATAGCTTTTACCTTATAGCTTGGTAAATGCTTTGCAAATTATTAATGTATGAAATTGCATATTGAATTACTTCTTCCTTAATACTTATTGTCTTATCTAAACGTACTAAACCTCTTTAAAGCAAGGTCACTTGATTATGTGTCTTAGGGTATGTCTATACTACCTGCCAGATTGGTAGGCAACAGTCAATCCAGTGAGGGGTCGATTTATCGCATCTAGTCTAGAAGTGATAAATCAACCGCCGAGCACTCTCCCATTGACTCCTGTACTCCACCGCCACAAGAGGCACAGGCAGAGTCGATGAAGGAGTGGCAGCAGTCGACTCACCGCAGTGAAGATACCACGGTGAGTAGATCTAAGTATGTTGACTTCAGCTATGTTATTCACATAGCTGAAGTTGCATAACTTAGATTGATTCTCCCACCCCCGCCCCCAGTGCAGACCAGGCCTTAGAGAAATATACAAGGCAGAACAAGGTAAATTTAAATTTACATCTCTCACGAAAGCAAAATTAACTCTTGTCTCAGTAAATTTTCCCAGCACTATTCTGGAATTTTAAACAGTAACCTGAATCCAGTAACCTGAATCCATGTTCATGGAAAAATTCCCAGGCTACACTTTTGAAATGTAGCTCTTAGAATATTATAATTTTATCTAACATCTATATTAAGGTATGTGTGAGTCAAAAAAAGAACATCTTTGACTCATGATTAGTTGAATTTGCTATATGAGGCGTTTAATTAGTCAGAGAAGGTGGAATTATATTTTGTATAATGGACTGTAAACTATGTTGTCAGCATTCAGGCAGGCCAAAAAACGAAACATGATCTTTATAGTTGTATGTTAATACTATATTGTCTTTTCTCAGGCTTCAACTATAATTAAAAATAAAATAGGTGGGAACATTACACTGTTTTAAATTAATTATCTGCTAATTTTATTGTGGAGAAGAAAAAGAAAATTGTCAAAGAAATAATTGACTGGCAAATATTTCAACACCTTTGAAGCATTTAATTAAAGCACTAACAGTCTAAAAGGCGGCACTGCAAAAATTGCATAGATTTGTCATTTCCAAATCAGTCAGCAAACTAGGCCAAGATCTCTTTTAAGAATATGAAGGTTTTAGGAACTGTTCTAAATGTTCATCTGAATGATGAAGCATTTCTACTACTAGACCAGAATGTGTTTTTATTGGGATGATTTCCAGTTAAACTAGTGTCTTTTATATTGATTAAGACACTGAGAAACAGTATATTAATCATTTGTAGGGAAGCCTTAAGTTAATTTGTATAAAAGCTTCCAAAAGTGCTTCAGAGAAAAGGAGTTAAGTCTCTAAAAGCAGATAGTTTATGGACTTGTCCAATAATACAACGTCCACTTCAGTCAAATTCAAGATCTCTTCAGTCAGCTTCCTAGTTCTTCTCATGTGAACTTGATCAAACTGGATAAGCTGTATTCATGATTTACCTCTATTTACATAATTTTAATAAGTAAAGTTGCTAGCATTGTATTTAGTGATCTTTAAAAGTACAGTCTCCTCAATTTGAAAACTTTCAATCTAATTTACTGTTTTTGTATCTTATCTCTGTATGTAGAAAATTAGGAAATCAAGCAGTTCTTGCAAATGGTCATGACAGCCTTATAGAGATGGATGTGTTTACTCCAACATGCCACGATAACAGTTATGGGGATGGGTAGGTGACTCTAAGTGTTTATATGATGCTAGCTGCTGACACAGAATGAAAGATGTGACTTCAAAATCTGATTAAATTGTCCAAATAACATTTGGGATGATCTCTCCTATCTTCTGGTTGAGTTTTTAAAATTACATTTGAATCTATTGTAGTTTTTATTACTGTAAAAATAGAAGTACATCAAACATTGAATGCCATATTTTGTGAACTTACATTTAAGAAAACAAGTATCTGATGGAAACTGAGTACACAGCTTCCAGAATCAGGCCATTAATCTATAAGCAGAGGCGGCTCTATGTATTTTGCCACCCCAAGCATGGCAGTCAGGTGGCTTTCGGCGGCATTCCTGCAGGAGGTCCGCCGCTTCCACACCTTTGGCATACCTGCCGCTGACTTGCCACCAAAGCCGCGGGACCGGCGGACCTCCCGCAGGCATGCCGCCGAAGGCAGCCTGACCGCCGCCCTCACTGCGACTGGCAGGCTGCCCCCCGCAGCTTGCCGCCCCTGGCATGCCCTTGGTGCGCTGGTGCCTGGAGCTGCCCCTGTCTATAAGATATTCACGATTCAGCTGCTTTTCATTAAATAAATATTATGAAATGTTATTGCAATAAAACCACAGATCAAAGAGAAAGAAACTTCAATATTAAAAATTACATTTTTAATTTTTGCATTAACTTTTTGAGGCATCCATTGTAAAATCTGAGCAGCTAATAAATATGTCTGGTAATAGAGAATTCCACAGAGGTAAAAATTTTAAAGTAAATATTTCAATAAATTTCTAAATATTTTTTCTCTATACAATTTTTCCATATGTATTTAAGTTTTTATATTAATATATTATATTACATATCTTCTATTTGGACTACATTTCTGCAGTCCTGGCAGTTTATTGCCACATAATGCAGTGTATTTAGATTCAAACCCCACAAAGGAAATAACTGAGAAAGGAACACAGCTTCTAAGAATACAGTGCGACTTGATACAAAATGGTGAATTACAGAAGTAAACTATTCATCATAAATCTGTTCTGTTGTCCTTTTATTAATGATATGGTTAAAACAAAAGCTAATATATCCTAATTTTGACATCCTCACTCATGTTGCTTATCTTACTCTAAGAACTGTACCATTGAAATCAGTGATGCTACAAAACATAAGACCCGAATAAGAGAATCAGTATCTAATCCTCAATAACTAGTTGATATAAAAATATTCCACTATAAGTGAATCTACTTCAACTTTCAACAGCCCTTTTAATTTCCAATTAGTCAAAGATTAAAATCAATATGATAGTTTTGTATTAAATGTATCTAATTAATTTTAATCAAAATTGAAGAGATTACAAAAAGCCACGGTAAATTCTTAAGGTTTTTCTGATTTTTTAAACTAAACACGTAAGTATACTTTAATAAATAAAAAGGAATAAATGCTGTTTCCTCTAGGGGTCATGGACCACACAATGCTCATTCAGATAAGTATCTGCTAACTAGCAGACTTCGTAGAAACATACAGATTCATATTACATACATTTGTAATGTACAGCCCAAAATGTATATATTTTGGCAAATGGTGCTACATTATGTGAAATTACTGTTAGCTGATACTAATTCAGGTAACATAGCAATAAAATGTATCTTGTTTGTAAGCTTTTCATTTTTTAAATTACTACAGCAGGGATCACCTCCTGGTGTGAAAGTTGTCCAAAGATGATAACACATCAGTTCAAAAGCATAATAGATTTGAGAATACAGTATGCTATCAGCATGTAGATGCAGTTTATCAACCACACTAACACACTGTGTCAGAGCTAGAATCATTTTATATTTGTTCTTTTGTTTTCATGTTGTGTGTATTATTTACATTATAATATGCTGTTTCTTAAGGATTGTTTAATATTGCTATTTTTATTTGCCCAGTGAAGAGCATATTAATATACTGAATTTGAAATAATAAAAAAGACATTCTAAAGTAAGCTATAAGGATGCATATGCCTAGTCCTTAGCAATATTCTGACTTACAGAATGTGCACAGTTGATTAATTATTGTAAGACAGTTTGAAATTTCTAAGTGCATCTTATTGTTTTGTTTTGTTCAGTTTATTTTACCTCAGCGCACTATTCTAATCTCAGATATGTGAATATATACCACTAAATATTTTGTAAAATAAATTGATTTTGTGTGAAAGGCCTGTTCTCTCTCTTTAGCCTAATCAAATCTGATACCGTCACTATGAGTTATCGAAATCCCAAAATTTGAGTACCTGGAGAAGATTCAACGTTAGTAAAATTAAATTGAGATTTCATAACAGTTTCCATTTTAACCTCTTATTTATATAGTGTCTCATAATTTTCTGAAACCTTCAGCTTTTGGGTCAAAATGTCCCCGTTCTACCAAAAGTTGATTTTGTTTCTTTATTTTTGTGTATGAAAGGAATAAGCTGGGAATTTTGCATTGTTATAGATTGGGATGGTTGCACTGCCTGTTATTGAGGTTGCCTGAAGTTTCCTATTATAAGACCCTGTTCTGAGCTGATTGTAATTTTGCCAAAGTCTAATGGTTTGAGTTGAAACCTGACATGCTGGTTGTATACCTCAGGCCGATTTTGGCGGGGGGAGGGGTAATTTCAACCAAAATGATTCAGCCATTTCCAAGAATGAGACTAGGGGAAAATATTTTGTTTTGCCCTTGTTAAAAAATTCTGGCAACCTTTTCTTTGAGATGCCATAGCAGTCCCATACTTTGGAGTAGGACTTGAAATTTCATTTTGGGGGGGAGGAGGGTAGTCTTTTGTCATCCGTGTCAAAATCCACACAAATATGGGCATCTTATAAACTTCTGAAAAATCTCAGTTTTTACACGCTCAGTAAGGACTTGCTAGAGCTTTTTAGCTTAATTCTCTGAAGTTTCAACCTGCATTGTGCGTGGTCTACTCTGGGACTGAGCAGGACTTTCCATGCAATTCCCAGCTGTTCCATGCTGTGCTGAGTCCGGATCTGGGCACTAGAACTAGGCACCTGTCTCTACTATGTTCCCAATGCCACCTACTGCTGGCATTCAGACAGCATGGAAAAGGAAGTCATAAATTGAATGTGTAAGAGAAAAGAACTGGACCAAAACAAGGAGATAAGGCTGGTAGCAGAGAAAGAAGGAAACTGGGATTGAAAGTTGCAAGAGAAGACTGGGACTATCTTGGGAAGGAGACTGGTAGCCAGCAGATTGGAAAGGGTTGGGCAATGAACCTGCGACATGGTAGGTGGGTGGAGACAAAGATTAAATGAAAAACCAGAAGGAGAGTCATGTACTGTTTCGGCAAGGAGAATGGGACCTTGTGGGCAGAGGAAGGAGGTGAGGGAGATCAGACAGGGAGTCATGGTGAGGAATGAGAACTAGAACTGTCCTGGCAAAGAGACTGAGAAAAGTAGTACGGTGTGGGGAGGGGTTGAGACACTGAGATTGGACAAAGCATAGCTGAGGGAGACTGGGAAAGATGAAGCACATACACATAGTAATACAGTTTTTGAGTGTCTTGGATTTCTGATAAACACAGATACAGTATAGAATCTCTTGCTAATATGTGGCCATATATTAATAATAAAACAAATGGTGGCCATTTAAAAATGTAATGAGTAAGGGAATCATTAAGAAGACACAAATTTCCATTGTATAGAAGTAGTAGGCATTCAGATATTTAGTAAGCATTAGATAATGATCACCTAAATATGGAAATTATAGCTATTAGTAGTATCCATTCCCTTTTCAGTCTTTCTTTTTATGACAAGGTGAAACAAAATCAGTATAATCTAACAAAAAAAGAAAAATTAATATTGTAAAACTTGAAGTATAACATAAAAGCTCATGAGTAATTTTAGTAAATAAATACTCTTATCCAAAACAAATTAATGTCAGGATTTGCTTTATTTGTTTTGGTTGGTTGATTTGAAGGGAATCCCTGATGAATTACTAAAACTATGCTTCTGCAGCTGATAATGTTATAGTATTTTACTTTACCAACTTTTATTGCTATAATATAAAGAGCCACAGTATACAGACCCACAGTATACAGACCCACAATGTTACAGGTATGCGCTGTATGAAATAATATTGTGTTAAATACATTGAACATCTTTCCCTTGTAGGGAAAGAAGAAATTATTTCTGTTAACAGAGGGCAGGTTATCATACACAGTGAAACCCTTTACCGAGTTTTGGATAGTATTAAATAATCTTGCTGCTGCTATCTGATCCCAGAATGTATACTATTTCCCATCAAAAGTGGCTTTGAGTTTTGCCTGATAGGAAGCAGAAGCTTTAGTTGCTTTGCTCACAAAATTCTTTCTTTGTTATTATTTTATTTTTTAGAATAGTCCCTTGTCCTAGCTGATGTAGCTGGCCCAAGATCTTGGAAAAATAGCAGTTTGGCCTTTTAAATTCTCTTTTTTTCATAGTACATACAGCAAGCAGAATTCTGCTTCAGTCCTTCAAAACAGATAGCATTAAATTTAGGGCTGTCAAGTGATTAATTGCGCTGTTAAATAATAATAGAATACCATTTATTTAAATATTTTTGATATCTTTTACATTTTCAAGTATACTGATTTCAATTACAACACAATACAAAGTGTACAGTGCTCACTGTATATTTATTACAACTATTTGCACTGTAAAAATAAAAAATAGTATTTTTCAATTAACATAATACAAGTACTGTAGTGCAGTCTTTTATCATGAAAGTTGAACTTAAAATGTAGAATTATGTACAAAAAATAGCTGCATTCAAAAATAAAACAATGTAAAACTTTAGAGCCTACAAGTCCACTCAGTCCTACTTCTTGTTCAGCCAATCGCTCAGGCAAACAAGTTTGGTTACAATTTGCAGGAGATAATGCTACCCACTTCTTGTTTACAATGTCGCCTGAAAGTGAGAACAGGCATTCACATGGCACTGTTGTAGCCAGTATCACAAGATATTTACCTGCCAGATGCACTAAAGATTCTTATGTCCCTTCATGATTCAACCACCATTCCAGAGGACATGCGTCCATGCTGATGATGGGTCCTGCTCGATAATGATCCAAAGAAGAGTGGACTGACACACGTTCATTTTCATCATCTGAGTCAGATGCCAAATCTTATATTGATAACCTTCTTTGTGTTTTGTCAAATCAGCTGTGAAAAGAACGAGGAGTACTTGTGGCACCTTAGAGACTAACAAATTTATTTGGGCATAAGCTTTTGTGGGCTAAAACCCACTTCATCAGATGCATACAGTGGCAAATACAGTAGTAAGAGAGAGAGAGATATACAGAGAACATGAAAACATTGGGGTTGCCATACCAATTCTAATGAGATTAATCAATTAAGGTGGGCTATTATCATCAAGAGTAAAAAAAAACTTTTGTAGTGATAATCAGGAAGTCCCATTTCAAACAGTTGACAAGAAGGTGGGAGTAACAGTAGGGGGAAAATTAGCATGGGGAAATAGGGGAAATAGTTTTTAGTTTGATAATGACCCATCCACTCCCAGTTTTACTCAAGCCTCATTTAATAGTGTCCAGTTTCCAAATTAATTCCAGTTCTGCAGTTTCTTGTTGGAGTTTGTTTTTGAAGTTGTTTGTTTTGTTTTGTTTTGTTTTGTTTTGTTTTGAAGAATTGTGACTTTTAGGTCTGTAATTGAGCGTCCAGGGAGGTTGAAGTGTTGTCCGACTGGTTTTTGAATGTTATAAATCCTGACATCTGATTTGTGTCCATTTATTCTTTTGCGTAGAGACTGTCTGGTTTGGCCAATATACATGGCAGAGAAGCATTGCTGGCACATGATGACATATATCACGTCGGTAGATGTGCAGGTGAATGAACCCCTGATGGTATGGCTGATGTGATTAGGTCTTATGGTAGTGTCCCTTGAATAGATATGTGAACAGAGTTGGCAATGGGCTTTGTTGCAAAGATAGGTTCCTGGGTTAGTATTTTTGTTATGTGGTGTGTGGTTGCTGGTAAGTATTTGCTTCAGGCTGAAGGGCTGTCTGTAAGCGAACACTGGCCTGTCTCCCAAGATCTATGAGGGTGAGGGATGCTCCTTCAGGATAGGTTGTAAATCCTTGATGATGTGCTGGAGAGGTCTTAATTGGGGGCTGAAGGTGATGCCTAATGGTGTTCTGTTACTTTCTTTGTTGAGCCTGTCTTGTAGTAGGTGACTTCTGGGTACTCTTCTGGCTCTGCCAATTTGTTTCTTCACTTATTCTTAAAATGAACATGTGCTAGAGCATCATCCAAGACTGCTGTAACATGAAATATATGGCAAAATGTGGGTAAAACAGAACAGAAGATATACAATTCTCCCCTAAGGAGTTCAGTGACAAATTTAATGATTGCATTATTTTTTTAATGAGAATCATCAGTATGGAAGCATATTCTCTGGAATGGTGGCCAGAGCATGAGAGGACATACAAATGTTTAACATATCTGGCACGTAAATACCTTGCAACACCAGCTACAAAAGTGCCATATGAACACCTGTTCTCACTTTCAGATGACATTGTAAATAAAAAGCAGGCAGTAGTATCTCCCATAAATGTAAACAAACTTGTTTCTCTTAGCGATTGGCTGAAGAAGGACTAGGACTTAGTGGACTTGTAGATGCTAAAGTTTTACATTGTTTTGTTTTTGAGTGCAGTTATTTTTTGTACATAACTCTACACATGTAAGTTCAAATTTCATGATAAAGAGATTGCACTACAGTACTTGTTTTAGGTGAACTGAAAAATGCTATTTCTTTTGTTTATCATCTTTACAGTGCAAATATTTGTAATAAAAATATAAAATGAGCACAGTACACTTTGTATTCAGTGTTGCAATAGAAATCAATATATTTGAAAATGTAGAAAAAATCTGATATTTATTAAATTTCAATTGATATTCTATTGTTTAACAATGTGATTTATCATGATTAATTGTTTTAATCGTGATTAATTTTTTTGAGTTAATCACATGAGTTAACTGCGATTAATTGACAGCCCAAATTAAAATGTTTCTTCCTAATATTGTAATACAGACATGAGTAATAATGCAGTAGGGTTTTATGTAGTGGATAGGATTTTCTTCAGTATCTAGGTTGAGTTTTTGGTACAAGATTTTCGTAAAAAGAAAGCAGTTCTGAATTATTTTCCCTTTGATGAACGCCTACCACTTATTTTTCTGGATCTTACTTGGCTTGTTAAGTATTCCTGTTGATGGTCTGCACCATAACGTCCTTGAATGGTTTTGTAATCTGTTCCCGTAGTTCAGAAGATGTAATTTTCAGTTAATTTGATCTTGCTGTCCAACTCCTGCACTTTTATCACATTTTTTTTTTCCATCCTGGCTTCCAAATTAGTAAATTTAGCTGAAGTTCCCTCAGTTTTGTTTTCCACAGAGTAAATGGCAGCACAGAGAATATCTTGGGATATTTTGGGGAGTGAAACCACTCCAGTATTGTTTGGACAAAAAACTGTCTAGAAATGTCAGCAGGTGCAGCCAATCACGTGGTGCTGAGAGATGCGATAGGTTCAATTTTTGTTTATTTTACTTTTCATATGTTCATATCTCCAGATTCAGTATCTCTGAAGATTTCGATGACATATTTATTTTTTCTTTCAGTCATTCAGCGAAGAAACTTTAAAAACTGGCTGCGACTGATAAAATAATCAGGAACACCCACCTACTTCTCAGCTGCCAACTCAGTCTTTGCCCCCAAGAGTTTGTTTTCATAAAATAATAAACTATTTAAAATACAGTAGAGCCGTGACAAATCTGTATTTTGGAATTGCTGGATACTAAAAACTTGAGCCCCTAAAATGATCAAATGTCAGCTAAACTTTTGAATAAAAATATATTTTACATCATGATAAAAATGGAGTTTTTACTTTAAAAAGTGAATTGATTCATTTAATTAAACACTGGATGGCATTACTTTGAGACATGCCAATGTTTTTTATTAAAATTCTGCAGTCTACAAGTTTTTAATAAAATATTAAAATTGTCACTTGCATGCAAATCAAGTAAATGCCTGTAAGATAATCAATTTTTAAATGAAGATCTGCAATTATAGATAATATAAGCTTTCTGTGAGGTGAGACAGACTATAATTTGCCATTTAAGTCAATGCCTGGTGAAGTACCACATACGCAGTTTAGTCTTTAGAAATTAATTGCTCAGATACCTTTCTGATGAACATGCTATAAAAGCGTAGGCATGTGGGTAAAATCAGTTGTGAGCAAATGATATTCTGAGAGCACAAGACTTTCCACACTATCTGGAAACCGCCTGGATTTGTTGTCAGACATAGCATCCTTCTGAACATCTCATAGGAAACGCTAGTTAGCAATGGGTCAGAGGAATGAAACAGGTGTACAAGACATGGAAATCTGAAAGTGTTATACTTTCAATATTTAACGTTTTGAGTTAATACCCCTGGAGAGGCTGCAATGACATTTGCCTAGTAACTCCACTCATTAGAACTAGAGAGTTCTAAACAAATTTCCTTCACCAAGAGTTGTTTGTTTCTTCTTTATTTCACCTCTTTTGGTATTTTTTGCCTGACATTCTTCAGCCAGCCTGTGTGTGTGGCCACTCTGGTATTGTATTGATGTGATTTGGAGCAGAAGGGGAAAGAGCTTAAAGTGAGAAGCCACACTGTGTGCTACCTCAAACTCCACAGTGCTGAAGTATCAAATACAAAAGACAGAATTTTCTTTTATTTCCTTGATGCCTGAGGTAGACTAACAGAGCCTTGACAGCTGGCACCCTCACAGATACCCAGGCGTCTCCCAAATTTATCACTGAGATTAACTCTTCAAAGGGCTTAAGTATTTGGATCAGAGTCTCTGCTAGGCTCTGCTGTACCAGCACCTCAGCTTTCACTTTTTCTGAGAAGAAAGTGATCAGAGCCGGATTTTTCTCTACCAAGCTTTTGTAGGATAGAATATATGGAGTCCAATTTGAAAGCTTGTTAAGACCCATTTCCATCTGCAGTCTTTGGAGCCTAGAAACAGCACCAGAAGAATGCTTAAAATGGCAGATCAGTCCAGCCAAACCAACTGCATGTTTTGCATGGAAGTTTGTTTTAAAAACAGCTTTATTAGTATAATGCTATTACATGTGCTTTGGCCACCGAAAGCGGCCTATATTAACATAAAAAAAATCTTTCTCCATGTTTGTCATTCAGCACAAAAAACGGCCATACTGGGTCAGACCAATGGTCCATCTAGCCCAGTATCCTGTCTTCTGACAATGACCAATGCCAGGGGCCCCAGAGGGAATGAACAGCACAGAGCAATTGTCAAGTGATCCATCTCCTGTCGTCCACTCCCAGGTTCTGGCAAACAGACGCTAAGGACGCTCACATCATGGTGTTGCATCCCTGACCATCCTGATGAATAGCCATTGATGGACCTATCCTCCATGAACTTATCTAGTTCTTTTTTGAACCCTGTTATAGTTTTGGCCTTCACAACATCACCTGTCAATGAGTTCCACAGGTTGATTGTGCGTTGTGTGCAGAAATATTTCCTTTAGTTTGTTTTAAACCTACTGCCTATTAATTTTATTGGGTGACCTCTAGTTCTTATGTGAAGGAGTAAATCACACTTATTTATTTACTTTCTCCACACCAGTCATGATTTTATAGACCTCAATCATATCTCCCCTTAGCCATCTCTTTTCCAAGCTGAAAAGTCCAAGTCTTTTTAATCTCTCCTCTTATGGAAGTTGTTCCATATCCCTAATCATTTTTGTTGCTCTTCTCCATACCTTTCCCAATTCTAATATATCTTTATTAAGATTGGGTGACCAGATCTGCACACAATATTTAAGATGGGGGTATAGCTAGAGGCATTATGATTTTCTGTCTTATTATCTATCCCTTCCCTAATAATTCTGTTAGCTTTTTCAATGCCATTGCATATTGAGCAGATGTTTTCAGAGAACTATCCACAGTTACTTCAAGATCTCTTTCCTGAGTGGTCATTTTGTATGTATTACTGGGATTATGTTTCCAATGTGCATTACTTTGCATTTGTCAACACTGAATTTCATCTGCCATTTTGTTGCCAGTAACTCAGTTTTGTGAGATCCCTTTGTAACTCTTTACAGTCTGCTTTGGACTTAACTATCCTAAGTAATTTTGTATCATCTGCAAATTTTGCCACCTCACTGTTTACCCTTTTTTCCAGATCATTTATGAATATGTTGAACAGCAATGGTCCCAGTACATACCCCTGGAGGACACCACTATTTACCTCTCTCCATTCTGAAAACTCTACCATATATTCCTACCATTTGTTTCCTATCTTTTAACCAGTTACTGCTTAGTTTGCTCAAGATCCTTTGGTCAGGAACCTTGTCAAAGATTTTCGGAAAGTCTGTGTATACAGTATCCACTGGGTCACCATTGTCCACATTCGTTGACCACTTCAAAGAATGTTAATAGATTGATGTGGCATGATGTCCTTTTACAAAAACCATGTTGATTCTTCTCCAACAAACTGTGTTCATCTATGTGTCTGATCATTCTGTTCTTTACTGTAATTTCAGCAAGTTTGCTTGATACTGAAGTTAGGCTTACCAACCCGTCACTGCCAAGGTCGACCCTGGAGCCTTTTTTAAAAATAGCTATCCTCCAGTCATCTGGTACAGAAGCTGATTTAAATTATGGGATAAATACCACAGTTAATAGTTCTGCAATTTCATATTTGAATTCCTTCAGAATTCTTGGGTAAATAGCATCTAGTCCTGGTGACTTCTTACTGTTTAATTTATCCATGTGTTCCAAAACTTTCTGTAATGACACCTCAATCGAGACAGTTCCTTAGACTTGTCACCTAAAAAGAATGGCTCAGGTGTGAAGAATGATGCAAAGAATTCATTTAGTTTCTCTGGAATGGGTTTATCTTCTTTGAGTGCTCCTTTAGCACCTCGATCAACCAATGGTCCACTGAATGTTTAGGAGGCTTCCTGCTTCTGATGTACTAAAAAAAAAATTTGCTGTTAGTTTTTGAGTCTTTGGCTAGTTGCTCTTCAAATTCTCTTTTGCCCTGCCTAATTATACTTTTACACTTGACTTGCCAGAATTTATGCTTCTTTCTATTTTCCTCAGTAGGATTTAACTTCCAATTTTTAAAGGATGCCCTTTTGCTTCTAACCACTTCTTTTGCCTTGTTGTTTAATCATGGTGACACTTTTTTGGTCCTCTTACTATGTTTTTTTAATTTGGAATATACAGTTAATTTGAGGCTTTATTCTGGTGTTTTTAAAAAGTTTCCATGTAGTTTGCAGGCATTTCACTTTTGGGACTGTACCTTTTCATTTCTGTTTAACTAGCTTACTCATTTTTGTGTAGTTCCCCTTTCTGAAGTTAAATGCTATGAAGTGGCCGCCTTTGGTGTTCCCAGATCTGCCGTCATTAGCAATAGCCTTAATACTGTTTACAAATGAAGTTTCTTATGCCGTATATTCTCGGGGGGAATATTTCAAAGAAGGGCAGCTGATGCCAAGGTTCTAATGGCCTACTGGTTTCCCACTGCACAAATCCTTCTCAAAGCACAAATTTTCCTGGTTATCAGGTGTCATTATTTCTCCCAGGGAGTAAAAGAGCAGATTCATTCCTGATATAACTCCAATGTATCTTACTAAATTATAATTATATTATAACATTATTATTATAAATAAGTGTATGGTTTGGCCACCCTTTGTTTCCTCCTCTGGTATGCACACTCCTGTATACTTCTGTCTTGCTGTTGGTGTTTCTGGCAATAACAAAATTCTACACCGTGCTCCTTCTTAACTCAGTTGGTGAGGTTTTACAAGTGCCTTGAAGCCTCATTTGAACATGTTGCCTCAGAGTTCATGTAGAGTGGTATTCTCCCCAGAAATTTTAGTTAAAAAATGTAGTCAGCGTTAGCATGCTGATTGACTCATTGAGAGAGTCCTAAACATTGCTTTATTTTTTTCCTCTAATTCTGCCTACAACCTTTTTGGGCAGGCTTGCAAAACAGTTTTGTACCTACCCGATCCTCAAAATGAAACCAGCTGCTGTTTCCATGATCACACCTTAGTAGGGTGATATCCACAAACATAAACTGAGGATTATGACATGATTCTTGGGGCTTCATCAAAAACGAAACTGCCTACATTTGCCAAAACTTGCCATGCAGTTATATGCTGTTTTCCCTGTATCACAGTTTCAAGGTAATTGAACCATTATGCCCCTTGTCCCTAGTCTGCTCCTCGGGTGCCCAGTCAGGTCTTAGGTTTCCAGCTGTTATGGGTCTCTGGGCAAAGACTCTTGTCCCACTCCTGTCTGACTAGGGTTTTTGGAAGGGCACAGCTCCCTGTCTTACACTGTTGTAAAGACCAGCGCCTGTGCATTGCATTTTCTCCAAGGGCTACGAACAGTATATTGCCAGCAATTCCAAGTTATTACACAGCTCTTTCTACACAAGCACATTTGTTCTTAAGGTAAAAGCATTATAGAGAAAACATAATAAATATACCAGGAGTCATTCATCAGTTTTATGGAACTCTCTTAGGCCAAAGCGTTCCCATCCTTTTGAAAGGATTTGGGAGCCCCATTGGACAGAAGATACTGTTCATTTCCTGGGTCAGAAAGAAGGCCCTGAGTCTGTTCAAGCTCATCCTTTTATACCAAAAGCCCTTTCTTTGTCTCCTACTCTCTGGACTAATATATTTCACGACCCCAGGTGGTGCTTTTCTGGAGTTACTGACAGTCCCCAAGGTAATCATCCCCACTGTTTTTAGTTCCTGGAGGAACTCTGGTAATTCTCACTGATGGAGCAGAACACAGTCATACATGAAACCATACATAATTTTAACACAGGAGTATCCAAAGATACTGCATGGAGTTTCAATATCTGTCACACCCTGTATTTAGACTAAGAAACAATTGTGATAGAGGTGTGGTATCTAGAAAACATTGACTTTTTAATCCTGATCACTGTAGTATGTGACATAGTTTTATAACATAGGATTCAGATGAAAGAATGCCTGTCCACACTTGTCAGAGAATTTGGTAAGAACTATGCTAACTACGCTGCCTACATTATTGTAGTTAGTAAGGTTTTGGTCCCTCTGTTGTCAGAGTGTATATCACAAATATTTTCACTTGTACTTTAAAAATATGCTGTTTTTTCTGTGTAAGTGTTGTGCAATGTATTGGTTTCAAGAATTTATGTAGGTTGAAAAAAAAGTAAGATATTAAGAAAAAAAGGCAAACAGCTTTAAAGAGAACCAAAAATGTCTCTGCCTGTTCCATTTGTTTGTTTATTATTGTGTTTTAATATACTGTCTTTCTTCCACAGGCATTTTTTATTCAAAACAGGAACAGGGACAACACCACTGTTCAGTACTGCAACACCAGGTTACACAATGGCATCTGGGTCAGTTTATTCCCCCCCTACTCGGCCACTACCTAGAAATACACTATCAAGAAGTGCTTTTAAATTCAAGAAGTCTTCAAAGTACTGTAGCTGGAAATGTACTGCACTCTGTGCTGTAGGAGTCTCAGTGCTACTGGCCATACTGCTATCCTACTTCATAGGTAAGTTCTAGTTTATATGATTATCATCACCATAAATCTGGATGTCTGTTTTGTTGGTTATATATGGACTATCCCCAACTGTACAACAGAAAGCTTTATTTTTATCAGTGGTTTCTGGTAACAGTTTAAACCTTCAGAGCAATTTAATTGAAACTCTCATTCTTTAGATAGGATCTAAAAAAATTAAGTATTTTGCAAGTATTTTTCAGCAGAATGGAAGTTGAAATACCTTTAAAAAAAGTCTATAAATCAGAAATGTCAAGTTTTTAAGGTATATAAAATATAAGCTGTAAAAGCCTGTAGTTCACACATAATTTCCAACATGTGTATTGTATATTCTCTGTTTTCCTCCCCATCAAGCATAACTTACCTTATTTAGCATTTAAAATTTTTGTTGTTGGTTATTATGATATCATGTATTTGTATTTTTATAGTGATCAAAGGATTACTAAACACTTCAAGCAGAAACAGGTATTTATTATCTGTCTAACCAGATGACATAAAGACAAAGAAGTGGGAAAAATAATGTTTTTCCTCTGTCTGTCCTATTTTTAATGAATTTAACACACAATGAGGCAAAATATAAAATATCATTTAAGTTGTTTCTTCCTCTTCTTTTTTGCCACTTCCCTATTCGAGGTCGGTGAGTTTTGTAGCCTTCTTCCAAGACTCATGCTCATGTCATGTAAATTGGTCTCTCTAATGTCCGCTGATATCTGGTCCATGTACCAAGCCTTTGGCCTCTCCTTTGGTCATTTTCCATCCATGATCATTGCAAGAGCCATACTACCAATATACCTCTCATATTTCCACTGAACATGTCTGTACTATTGTAGTCTAGCCTCCCTCAACTTGTGTTCAGTTGAGGCATTCTGCATTAGGTACCTCACATCCTTTTTTCATTTCCTGTCAGAGTGTTGAACCATTTGATCATCTCAGCATCTTCATTTATGTAGTGGAGAGCATACTGATTTCTTTTCTTGTGGCGAGATGACTCTCTATTCCATACTTTAGGATGGGTTAAATTACAGTTCTATATACTGTACCTTTTAACTTTATTAACATCTTTTTATCGCAGACAACTGGGGTCAGCTCAAGCCACTTGCACCAAGCAATTTGGTATGATGCCAGGCATCACTCAGAAAGGCACCATTATCAGCAACTATTGATCCTAGGTATTTACATTATTTCAGTCTTCTAAGCTCTCTGCCCGTAATATCCTTTATGATGAGTACTCCTCCCTCAAGATATCAAAGCCGTAGTCTTACTGATGCTCACTTACTGATGCTCGCTGGCCCAAAACTTTGTTGCCCACTTTTCAAAGTTGGTTTGCAAAGTCTCACAATCTTCAGCGCTTATTTCTTAAGGGTACATCTGCACTGCAAAAAACCCCTGCACAGCAGCAGCTCAGAGTCTGGGTCAGCTGACTCAGGCTCCCAGGGGCTACAAATAGCAGGGTAGATGTTCCCACTCAAGCTGGAGAAAGGGCTCTGAGGCCCTTCTGCCTTGTTGAGTTTGAGTGTGGGCTGCAACCCACTGTTGTTTTAAGCCCCGTAGTGCAATTTCAGTGGGCCAGAGTCAGGTGACCCAGGCTCTGAGACTTGCTGCAGGTGACCCAGGCTCTGAGACTTGCTGAGACACATTTTTTTTCAGTGTGGACATACTCTAAGTCTTCAGCAAATCACACATTCCAAGGTGGCTCCCTTCGTATATTCTCACTTAACACACCCAGAACAACTGCAAACAAAATAGAATTCCGGGCTGAGCCCTGATAAAGGCCAATGTTTCCTGGAAATTCTTTGCTGTGAGCCCCATTTGAGTTTGACTATAGTAATCACTCCATCATCCATATCCTGGATAAGACAGCCATATCCCTCTGGCACACCTCTCCTTCACAATCTTCAACAAAATAATTTCTTGGTACATAATTGTACGACTTCTCCAAATCCACAAGGACCATACCCAGTTACCTTCTCTTTTCTCTGAACATTTCCATGAGGATTCTAAGAACAAATATGACATCAATTGAACTCCGTCCCAGCATAAATCAATGCTGACCCTTCCAAATTTCCACTGTTCCACACAGATGTTTTTCAATAATCTTCTCCTGTGCTTTCATAGGATCTGATGTCATCTTAATTGGGCAATAATTACCACACACTGCAGTATCTCCTTTATGTTTAAAAATGTGGACCACAGAGGTTTTATGCCATTCATGCGACATTTTTTCTTTTTTAAGTATATCATTGAACAGACTTGTAAAATACTTGATGCTTTCGTTTCCCAATAACTTTAATATCCTCCAATACTTCATCCAGCCTAGGTGCTTTCTTCTTTTTCATTTTCCTAAGTGCCTCTACAATCTCTTCCTCTTTTATATAACCTATTAAGGTCCTGTTCATTTAAGTTGTTTAATTTCACAGATATCGAATATTAAGCATTATATAAATTTAGAATTACCTAATTATGGGAGAGTGCTGCTTCTACTGATGTCGTTAAGAAAACTCATTGACTTCAATGAGAGTTGGATCAGGACTTTAATGTATTTTCTGCTACTTCTGTGTCTATGACCAGTTTATGAATATTGGTACATCTGAGTCCATGAATGGCTTTTTGAGCTCTTTCAGGATCTATGATAAAAACTAACTTATCAAGTTAATACAAAAATAGGCTTTTTATCTGCAATATGAAGATCAGTAGAACTGAAATTAGTGTCTTGTTGGTTAATAAGAAGTTTAAACCACTGTGATTATGGAATAATAAATGTACAAATCTAACTTTTGAAAGCCATATTTGTTGCTCTCTGATCCATATGCCCAGACAAGGGAAGAAAATATCAAGGGGGAAGTTATTCTTTTTTATCAATGTAAATTAATAATCCCAGAGGGGTTTATGATCCGTAAATCTTCATTGCCTTTGTTGAAACAGGCTTGTTAAATTTCAGTCCAAGCCACAGCTCAAGCTGAATAAAGCTTTTGAAGTAGCTCTTACTTGGACTGAAGCCACTGGGAACAATGCAAGAAATTTGACTGCTGAGTAATAGGAGAAATTCCTTTCCCCTGTGGCAGAGTACAGCTCCCAAAGCAGCATTTCCAGTCTCCCTGTCAGCCTGGAGACCTGCATAGGAATCCAGCTCAAGTCTCATGCATGGCAGACCAATCTGTTTCCTAGCTGAATTTTGTTTTTTCTTCGTTGGTCATATACACTGGTCTATTTATATAAATAAGTGATTCAGAGGTAGGCTTCTGACATAGAAGTTTTTAAATAATAATCACATTTTAAAAACTTCAAGTTTAAAAGTTCTCAGTTCACAGACTTTGGGTCAGCATTTCTGTTACTACTATCAAACATATCTTTTATATATCAATGTCTGTTTGGGATTTGGGGAAAAATTGGTACAATAATTTGAAGATAATGGATGTAATTGCAATATTAACATTGGCTAAAATTTTGAAGTGGCAGTATTAGATTTTAGGCAGTATTAAATGTGAGACATCTCTGTGAGGAGAGACTGTAGAAGAGTGGTAAACAAAAGTAAAATACCAAGGGCTTGTAAGCCCCAAAGAGCTAAAACACTTATGAGTCTGAATGTCACAAAAAGATAACTTTACTGGACTATTTGTACCTGTAGATGAGCGCTTCGTTGCTCGCGGTACAAATTCGCTGGAGACCACTCTTTCACACACCAGTGCCCTTTTATTTCCCAGTATTTTCCCACTCCCACATATATACAGCTATATACAATTCAATACCAGTCAGGTAGACCCTTAGGGATCAGCTTGCTCTTCCAGCAGCTGGGAGCAACAGGCTCTCTCACTCCTCACTTTCCTGTTCCCCCCTCCTACTTCCTTCCTGCTAGCTTTATAGGCCTTCCTCTCAGCAGGCTCACAGGTGATTGCTGTCAGGCTCCTTTAATGAGCAGGTTCTGAGCTAACAGGGGCTGGTTCAGTGCCTCTTAAACCAGCACCCTGTTACAGTGCCAAAGACACATTCAGAAATATAGGCATGTCTAATTTTAAAGAAGAATGTAACTTTCCAAAGATAGAGAGTTTTCAGCCCTACACATTATTCACATACTATTATTGAAAACAAGTGAAACTGTTCTACATTTCATGGGCATGAGTTAGTTCATATGCTTGCTGAAATAAACAATGCACAGGAGCCTCCTTCTATACATAGTCGATAGGGATCTCTTTGCCTACTGGTATATTCTACACATTTCAGCTAACTCAGCAAACTGAATGTAAAATGCAGGGACACTTGCTAGATAATTTTGGCTCCATAAAGCTATGAATGGATTACACTTATTCATAGATGTGGTTTTCCCTTCTCTGCAGATGTAATATCAAAAATACCCTACTTTTAATAAACCATCCATGTATAATTCCTTGTAAGTAATATAAGATGGACATACTCTTCATTTTATTTACTGTTTCTTAACACCAAGTGTGAGAGAAAAGATGGAAAGGAAAATTGCGTATAAAAAGTTAGATTGGACTGCAGCATTGTGTGACATGTTTCTCAGCAAATGTAGGGGAACACATCATGCTCTGATTTATCCACTGAGGTAGCATGTGACATCTGTAAAGCCAGTTTGTGACATGCTTTTTTAATTTCACAGAGAGGCATTGCTACAAGCTATGAAATGCTTCTGCCAGTACTGCAAAAATATGCCAGTACATATTGATAAGGTCTGTAATATTGCAGACACAAGTAATCTAATTTGTGATTGTGGCAGTCACAAATGGACATGAGCAAGGGAGGAAGTAATAGATCCCACCTCTGGCAATAGTGATGTAACCACTCAATCAGCTCCTTCTCAGAAAAGGAGAGAGAGAAACAGGCCACGTCCATGCTTACTTTTAGTCACTGAAGATCTGGGGTCAAGAAAGTTGCTTTGGATTCCACTGCCCCAGCACAAACAACACAATGCAGAAGAGACAGTTTGCTAGACCTCATCTCTGCCCCTGCTTAACTGTTCAGTCATTTCGGCTAGCCCATGGAGGGGTGCTATATTAAAAGCCTCAGCTGTCTTGCTGTGACCATGAGGAGGGTCATAAAAATTATCAGGAGATCACAATTGTATTACAGTCTCAAGCAAAGAAAATATCACCCCCTTACTGTATAAGGTCAAGTATCCTTTGATAAGCTCTTAAACACACAAATAAATGATATATGTTTGTTAGCACTGATCCATTTTTAGCCTTACTTTTATAATAAATGAAGGGTGTCATCAGCATTTTTTATTTTGGATACAGGTTTGACACCCTGAAAAGGATGAGAAAAACTGAGATAGATGAAGATATGGTGTAGAAAATTCAAGAGGGGAACATGGGGCAACAAAGAGAGGATAGAAAGAGGCCACATACAAGGGGTTAGAAGATTGGATTGGAGCCAAAATATATTTCCAGGAGTAGATCCAACGAACACCTCCTTGGAAGCGAGATAGTGGGGAGAGGGGAGGGGGATATTAAAGAATATAAATAAATACAAATTGCTTTGGTTTTGAGTAGAGAATGAACTTGAATTTCTTTTAGCAACTGGTGTAGTTAACTATCGTCAGCAATTGGATCTGTAGCCAAGAAAGAACTCAGAGGAAAACATACTCCAATCCTCAAAAAAATATATAGATTCTTCAGGTGATGGTCCCTAGGTGTATTCCACTTTAGACAGGCATATGCTTGAGGCTGGAAGGTTTTTGCTAGCAGCATCTGTTTGTCCACACTTATACCCTTCTCCTCCTCATGCTCTGAACAGAGGGCATAAGGGACAGTATAGACTAACTGCCTCTCCAGTTCCTTTCTACCACCTGTAGTCTGAGATGGAACCTCTTCAGCATCTGCAGCATTAGTAATCATTCTTCAAACTTGTAATTATGTATGAATAGTTTTTTGCTAAATACATTTTAGACAGTTTTATACTTAGTGTAGTTTTAGTGGTTCAAAACTTCAGAGTCTTCCCCTTAGCCAACATCTCCCCCATCCCTTAGAGGCATCTGCTATGCCCAAGGATCCTGGAGTTCAGTTGGTCTGCCTTTGGGCCTTTCTGATCAGTGATGACCACTATAAATGCCTCTGCTGTTGTCTCTAGAAAACCCACATCCCTTGAAGTGGAGCATTTGCGGATCCATTCCAAGCAGAATCTGCCAAGCCTGTGAGTATAGGCTATGGTCAGCTATGGGCTGATCTATTCAAATTATTTGAGGGAGTCAATAAACATGTGGACAAGGGTGATTCAGTGGATATAGTGTACTTGAACTTTCAGAAAGACTTTGACAAAGTCCCTGAAGAAAGACTCTTAAGCAAAATAGGCAAGTCATGGATCAGTAACTGGTTAAAAGATAGAAAACAGAGGGTAGGAACAGTCAGTTTTCAGAATGGAAAGAAGTAAATATTGGTGTCTCCCAAGACTGGAACCAGTGCTATTCAACATATTCATAACTGATCTGGAAAAAGGGGTAAACAGTGAGGTGGCAAAGCTTGCAGATGATACAAAATTATTCAAGATAGTTAAGTCCAAAGCAGACTCTGAAGAGTTACAAAGTGATGTCACAAAACTGTGTGATTGGGCAACAAAATGGAAGATGAAATTCAGTGTGGTAAATGCAAACTAATACATTTGGAAAACATAATCTCCATTATACATACAAAATTATCTAAATTAGCTGTTTCCACTCAGGAAAGAGATATTGAAGTAAAAAAAACCTAACAGAATGTTAGGAACCATTAGGAGTGGGATAGATAACAAGCACAAAATATCATAATACCTGTATGTAAACCTGTGTACACCCACCATCTTGAATACTGCATGCAGCTATAGTCATCCCATCTCAAAAAAGATACATTAGAACTGGAAAAGGTATGGGTATGGAACAGCTTCCATATGAGGAGAGATTAATAAGACTGGGACTATTCACAAAAGAACCACAGGTCACCCAATTGAATTAATAGGCAGTGGGTTTAAAACAAAAGGAAGTATTTCTTCATACAACGCACAGTCAACCTGTGGAACTCATTGCTGGGGGATGTTGCAAAGGGCAAAACTGTAAATGGATTTAAAAAAGAATTTGAAAAGTTCATAAAAGATAGCTCCATCAATGGCTGCTAGCCAAGATAGTCAGGGATGCACAAAACCTTGCCCGGGGACCCCCAAGACCCAGACCCTCTGGATCTTAATACAAGGAAAGTAAACCCTTTCCCTTACCATTGCCTCTCCCAGGCTTCCCCTCCCTGGGTTACCCTGGAAGATCACTGTGTGATTCAAACTCCTTGAATCACAGAACAGAGAGGACAATTCACCTTCCTCCCTCCTTTTCTCTTCCCCTCCCAGATTTTCCCTGAGAGAGACAGTAATTCTAACACAGAGAGAAATTAGCCTCTCTCTCCTCCTTCCCTCCTTTCTCCCCACCAATTCCCTGGTGAATCCAGACCCCGTCCCCTGGGGTCTCACCAGAATAAAAAAAACAATTAGGTTCTTAAACAAGAAAAGCTTTTAATTAAAGAAAGAAAAAACAATAAAAATTATCTTTGTAAATTTAAGATGGAATATGTACAAGGTCTTTCAGCTATAGACACTGAGAATACCCTCCCAGTCTAAGTATTCAAGTACAAATTAAAATCCTTTCAACAAAATATAAATTTGAACTTCTTCCAGCCAAATGCACATTTGAACTCCTCCCAGCCAAATACACATTTGCAAATAAAGAAAACAACCATAAGCCTAACTCGCTTTATCTACGTAGTACTCACTATTCTGGATCTATAAGAACCGTATCAGGGAGATTGGAGAGAAACCTGGTTGCATGTCTGGTCCCTCTGAGCCCCCAGAGTGAACAACAACCAAAACTAACAGCACAGCACAAAAACTTCCCTCCCTCAAGATTTGAAAGTATCCTGTCTCCTGATTGGTCCTCTGGTCAGGTGACAGCCAGACTCACTGAACTTGTTAACCCTTTCCAGGCAAAAGAGACATGAAGCACTTCTGTGCTATTAACTCTTACTTATCTGTTTATGACAGCTTGGCTCTCCAACACTCCTTCCTCTTAAGGATTCCCTATACATCCGGCCTACCACTTATGTAGAGCTTTTCTGCAACCTTGTGGCTTGGGACCTACTGTTTGGGAAACTCTGCCTTAGGAGGCTTGTTGGTGCCTTAGGAGGTCTGAAAGAGGGAGTCCAGTTCCTTCAGGCCTGCGTGTGTATATGTATGAATGTGTCTATTGGGTGCCCTGGAGTAAAGTAAATGAGCCATTGGTGAAGTTTATCAACACCTGAGGATTGTAGAGTCTGGTATGCCATCATAATGTTCCTATTTCAACACTTTCAATAACCTTTTTAAATGTAGCTGTCTAAGTCCGTAATTTGGTCTTGTGCCATAACTCAACTAGATCAATCAACTCAATTTTAATCATCTCAGAGATGCTATTCTTAAATCTTGAGTTTCCCCCGTGCATGAGGCTATCCACACCACTTAAACCCTTATTGTGAAGCTTAACAGCTGTGGATGGCACTATGTGGACCTTCCACACAGGGTGATTATCAGACAATGGAGAAAATCTTCTGAAGCTGATGCAATATATATTTTTTTCAATATGCCATAATGGCAATTTTAATTTATATTTTAAAATGAACTATTAAATTATCTTCATTATGATTTGTTCTGTGCAGTGGGACAGGTGCCTATCCCATTTAGGAAGGGTTAAAGTGCTCCTCTGGGCACAATCAGCTCCATCCAGGCATACCTGTGAAGCTTGGTAAGCCTAGGGGTGGACAGGTCCTCAAAAGGGAGGATCCGTGCTCCCTGGAGGATGGCACTTTGAAGAACCAGGACTACAACTCAGAGCTCCCCAATCTCTGGAAAAGGGGTTGCTGACCAGCAAAATGACTTGAGAGCCTTGGGTGCCCAGATCCTCTCAGAAAGGAGAGAGGTGGATGCTTTTCTCTGCCCCCTTTACCACTCCCCCCATCTTTGGCTTCCTGAAGTCTTAGGACTCAGCTGTTTGTGGGCTGTGAACGTTTATTGACGTTTTCTGTTTGGACTACTATGACTCCCCTCACAAGGGGGCAGACACCTTCAACAGCACAGCTATGCTCTGGACTCCATGACAAAAGCAGCATCCACCCCTCTGCCAAAGACACTAGAGAGGTACAGCCTATTACATTCAACCTGATATAACCATACTTTCCTTGGCATGTGTGTTAGCTATCTAAAAGCTGTGATTGTGTTTACCTCCCTCAGAAGGAAAAATGATGGCTAGTGAAAAGCTATTGAATGGAGCAAAGAATCCTGTGGCACCTTATAGACTAACAGACGTTTTGGAGCATGAGCTTTCGTGGGTGAATACCCACTTCCTCAGATGCATGCAAGGAAGTGGGTATTCACCCACGAAAGCTCATGCTCCAAAACGTCTGTTAGTCTATAAGGTGCCACAGGATTCTTTGCTGCTTTTACGGATCCAGACTAACACGGCTACCCCTCTGCTATTGAATGGTTTCATATTGCATCCCAAAAGCTGGACTATTTGTAAAATAATATCTAAAATTTATAATTAAATAATACTATAGGCTTATTTCAAGGTGAGGACAGGCTGGTAGAGAAGGGAATGATTGTGGCATGTTCGCCACCTTTTAGGGCTCTTGGGAGAGTCCTGAATATATAACATGTTAATAAGCTAACGGCATTTAGGATCTTTCATTTAAATTATGCCAAAATCGAAGAATGTTGGACATTAGTGACTTGAGACATGAATCCTAAATACAATTTTTTCTCTGTTATGGATAACCATTATTGGCAATAATTTTAAGATAATGTTTATTGTGGAAAGATCTTCTGACTATGCTTCATGCAAAATGTAAAGCATAATACAATATTACCATTTTAACACTGCACGGTATTAATATTTGATTTGTGTTGCATCTGTCACATGCTGTCGTTGTCAGTGGCACTGAAAGTAAAATGGTCAGTGCAATATACAGTCCTTCCACAGAAGGATGGAATAAGACATAATTGGCAGTCAGAAGGTTAAAAGAGACTTGAGAAGATTTCAAGGAATTTAAAAATTTAATCTGTCAAGGAACATACCCACTTACAGTTTGAAGAAGGCTTATATTCAAATTAAGATTTAACACAAGTTTGTAGGAGGTGTTTTTTGCAAATAACGCTGCTACCTTTTTGTATTTTTCCAGTGGAGCAAATTGACTTTTCATGGGCCTGGTCATGCTTTCAGGAACAATGAATGTCCTGCAAGCACTGCTTGTGGATAGTGAACTCTCCCCAACAAATCTGTGACAATCCCAGAAATAGTAGCATTTAGATACTGTGGTGACCAACACTCTAGAAATTAAATTAAATTAGATTAGATTACATTAGCTAGATAGGACAGGTAGCAACTCAGGAGTACTTCAGGAATTTAGGTTTCAATTCAGGAAAGCGCTTAAGCATTTGCTTAACTTTAAATCAGAAGGCCTTAAGCATGTTTAAAGTTATGGAAATGCTGGAGTGCTTTGCCGAACAGGGATGAGATTACTCACATGTTAAACTTCCTTGCTGTTTGGGGCCCTAGTTTCCTCTGCCTTTCCTCATAACTCCCATTAATTTGTGACTTGTATCTGTGCTGAAGAAAAGCCTTTAAAGACTTACAGGGCCAGATTTAGGGGCAGGCAACCCAGGCAGCTACCTGGGGTGCCAGGCTTGGGAGGGCGCTGGGATCAAGGTGCTGTTTTTGTTGTTAATGACTAAAGGGAAAATAGACTGTTTGAAGTAAAATGTTTCAGGTATTCCATATGTAGATTCATTTTTCACTAAACCTCCTAGAATGTTGTGGACATTTGTAGTATCTTGTGGAACCTTCCAGGCTTTCTGAGAACTACCTTTTCCTTCAACCTCCTAGAATAGTGTCAGCCATGCCCTTGTGGGTATATAAGAGGTGGGACATTGCCAGTCAGTCAGTGAGATATAAGAATGAAGTGAAGTGAGAGCCCAGCAGTGATACTGTGAACCTTGTTTTACTGTGTAATTATGAAAGTGTACTTGTGCTTTAAGAGGAGAACAGTGTAAGTATCAATTAATAAAGGACATACTTAATGAGAGACCAGAGATATCTATTGAACCCCTATCTGTGCAACAATATAAAAGAAATACTGTTACTTCTTTTGCCATGCTTAACACATAATATTTGATGACTTTCTAAGACTGCAGAACATAGACTTTTGCTATATTATCACTTGAAAATGCCATTGGCCAGTCTTTGGATCTCTCTGATGCTATGTTTCAGTTTCCAAGGGCAAAGATGAAAAAAGCAGCCTTTGAACTAAAGGAAATGGATTAACATTCTAAGGGTGTCACCTGCTGTAACACTATTTAATACTGGTCCAGCCTATATTGGTGCATAGTTCAATTTCTTGATGTTAGTACATTTCAGTTATTCTTAAAATTTTAAAGTGTCTATAAGCTTAGAGGAAAATATTTTTTTATTTGCTTATATATCGCATGAATAAATACCAATTTACAGATCCTAGCATGCAAATTTATCATTTTATATGACAGGGATAAATCATGCATGCACGTCATGCATCAAAATCATGAAATGGGCTAGAAATGCAATAAAAAATAAGGTATTCAAAAGTTTTAGCAAATGGAAGGCAGGACACCAAAGATGCTTCTTGCCTGGGGTGCCACTTGGTCTAAGAAACACTATACATCATGGTGTGTGAATTAAAGGTAACTTTGTATATAAATGATTATGTTTTACTAATATAACTGCTTGTTCAGTATGTGTTCTGAACATTTCTGATGTTAAAAATGTCTCCCTCAAATTAGATATCCATAAACATGCCTGTAAATAGTAAATAAACACAATCAAAATGTATTTATGTATCATGTGCCCAAGGTTGTTGATGCACACTCATAAGCTGAGGTTGCATGTATACACAGCTTCTGTATGTGTGTGCAGATTCCTTCATCAGGATCCCTGCATCAGGAGCTGTATGAATACAGTTTAGGCATTCTCAAAAATGTACAGAAACCTTTAGAAATATGGTCTCATGTTTTCACATAAAGATGCCATTTTCAAAAGACTTTTTATTTGTGAAAAGAAAAAATACAAAAGTCCCTTAGGAATCATCTCTCATAATTTCGTGTTTTGGGAGAAGAAAATTTGTTATGAGTGTACAGATGATGTGAGCATTTGCATTTTCTGTGTTTGCATTTGAAAACCTCATTTTTTTCCAAATATTAAAACCAATCAAGCAAGTAAAATGATTGTGCCTAGATATGATGAAATAGTATCATACAAAACAGTTTGTTATAATAACTGCATAGGAGAGTAGTTTTTGAAGTGTTGTGAAAGAAAGGCAGCCACGTAGAAAGGTAGCTCGTTCACCAATCTTTTAAGAAAAGAGAGAGATCTATAGGGTTCCACTGTCAGGTCTTTCTAATAGAGTATTCTCATGAATTCTCCTATAGTACGTAGATGGCATGATGACTCAAATGTGCCGTATTTCAGCATCCCTGATATAAACTCCAAACCATTCAGCTGGGTTGCACAGGTTATAAATCAGCTCAGTGCCTTTACCCTTCATTTGTAGATGTCACTAACTCATCTGCATTCCATCTACTTTTTAATCTTCAGAAATTACAAATCTCTTGGGTCCAGATCCTCAAAGGTATTTACTTGCCTGACTCCCATTAATTTCAGTGGGGGGGTTAGGTGCCCAAATACCTTGGAGAATCTGGGCCTCAGAAGTTACTAGTCAGCTAACATTACTGGAGAATTCCATAGGCTGCTCCCACCAATCTTTTCAAGCTGCTGGATGACACGTCTCTGGACTGCTACCCTGCAGCTATCCAGGATATAGGTCCCAATCTGCTTCCTCTCTCTTTCTCTCTCTGGCAAGTCAGGGAGCAGATCCCTAAACTGTCATCCCAGAAGGATGGAGGAATTGACAGGCAGACTTCCACAAATTTGGAAAGGAGGGATGGATTTGGGTTTCCTGTTCTGATTCAGTGGGAGCCAAAACAGGGTAATTATTTTAAAGTATTTGCACTGTTTGCTGATCCAACATCCATTCACATTTTAAGATGAATGGCAGTCAGCCTCTCAGTTGATAGCACTTTCCCATCAATTTCAGCTGTGGCTGCTGGCCTAGAACTAATATTGTTTTGTTCTTAACATCTCCTGCAGATTTTTAGAACCCAGTGTTGTGGCTTATTTTTACTTTGGAAACAATATTAAATTAAATATGAAATTCTAAACTATTTTTCCTGTTTGAAGGCCTCTAACAAGGTCTAACTCTTCGCTTATATCACTTCCATCTAATACAGCAGGCAATATTGAATCAGTCCCAATTTCTGTTTCTTTTCTGATGACAAGGCTTTTTAAAAGTAAAGATCAAAGATCAAAGAGTAAAACCAAACAGAGTAGATGCCTGATTTCTTTACTGTCTTTAAGCTTGTTTTAATATCAGAATATACAAGTAAGCGGGGGTTAGGTTTCATTATCATTCTATCCACCCACAAACAGGGTTCATAGCACAATTATTGAGTAACCCATAAACCTGAATGGCGACATGTTTCAGAGGGGTAGCCATGTTTGTCTGTATCAGTAAAAACAATGAGCAATCCTTGTGGCACCTTAGAGACTAACAAATTATTTGAGCATAAGCTTTCGTGGGCTGTAACTCACATCTGATTAAGTGGATTATAGCCCATGAAAGCTTGCATCCAAATAAATTTGTTAGTCTCTAAGGTGCCACAAGGACTCCTTGTTGTTTTTTCTATGAACCTAAAGAGGAAAACCAAACAAAGCCAACAAAGAATTCTGCCTTCCCCTTTCTTCCATGTCCTTACTCGTCCCACTGTAACTCCCCACACAGTCTCCCATCGGCAGAAAATTAGGCATAGGGCCCATGCCCAGAGGGCCCAGCCAGTTGGAGGGCCCCCAGAAAACATCTACCACTGCAGCAGAAGCCCAGAGCCCCAACCGCTGGGCAGGGCAAGCCCCTGTGTCCTGCAGCAGGCAGATCCCCAGTCCAGTGACTGGAGGAGCTCTTGCTCCCCGCTGTGCCCCAGGGCCATGGCACAGGGACAGAGCTTCTCTGGTCTTGTGGCCGCAGTGTGGGGAGGCAGAAAAGGAATTGCAGGGTTGCAGTGGGGGTGGCAGAATGGGGGAGGACTCATGGCAGGGTGGAACATGGCAAGCCCCGGGGAAGGGACAGAAAGGGGTGGGGCTGTGGGAAGGGCCACAATGGAAGGGGTGGGATGGGGCAGGCCAACAGAGGAAGGAGTGGAGTGGGGCCTCCCACTTGCTCTGGCCCCAGGCCCCAGGAAACCTAATCTGCCTCAGCTCTCATCCTATCTTGACTCCCCATGTTGCACCAGGGTAACTGAGCAGGGAATTGAGCTAGGCTGTAGAAGGGCAGAGGAGTGTGTTGGAGGATGGTTGAAGGCAGGGCCAGCGCTTTCATTTAGGCGGCCTAGGCAATTGCCTAGGGTGTCAGGATCATTGGTGGGCGGCGTTTTGCCGGAGGGGGCTGCAGGCGACTCAGGTGGAGCTGCCGCAGTCGTGGCTGTGGACGGTTGGCTGCTCCTGCGGCTGTGGTGGACCTCCCGCAGGCACGACTGCGGCAGCTCCACCAGAGCCGCGGGAGCTGCTGACCATCCGCAGCCACGACTGTGGCAGCTCCACGTGAGCTGCGGGAGCTGCCGACCATCCACAGCCACGACTGCGGCAGCTCCACCAGGGCCGCGGGAGCTGCCAACCATCTGCAGCCACGATGGCGGCAGCTCCATCGGAGCTGCGGGACCAGCGCACGGGGCGGCGAAATTGCCATGCGCCTAGGGCGCTAAAACCCCTATCGCCGGTCCTGGTTGAAGGCAAAGAGATGAAGCTATGTGCTGCTCCTTGGGTTGGCAGTGTCTCTGCCATAGCACTGTATTAACAGAGACAATGTGGGTGAGGTAATATCTTTTATTGACCAACTTCTGTTGGTGAGAGAGACAAGTTTTCAAGCTACTCAGAACTCTTCTTAGAAACGTATCTCTTTCACCAACAGGAGTTATTCCAATAAAAGATATTGCCTCACTCACCTTGTCTCTGTAATATCCTGGGACCAGCATGGCTATAACAACGCTGCAAATAGCATTATATGTGTTATTAAACAAACTGTATGGTTTTGTGTGCAAGTTTGATTCAAGTGTTTGACTTGTTATGTATCGAAGCAAACATGCATTGAGAATAGATAAGTGATAATTATCTAGCATAGGGATAACCGCTTTGAAAATCTTTTCAAAGGGGTCAAAATTCAAAGGTTATTTTGTATGGACCCCAGTGACCTACATTTGATCTACATGTAGATGTTTGTAATAGCATAAAACGTAACAAACAGCAATGGATTAGAAAACCTATATACTGACTTGCACATTCAATCAACTTGCATGTGAACTCAGCAGGAAATTCAAAAACAAACGCTAATTTATGGAAAAATATGTAATTCTAATCACAGTTTAGCCCGGCGGGGATCCAAATAACAAACTACAATCTTTACATGCAGATGCTTTCATCTTACACTCCTGAGCTGGTGACATTCCAAAAATTCTTATCATACCTTATTATCATCCTTTATTAAAGCTTATTACATTTCTCCTTATTGCATGTTTGCTATAAAATTCTGTCACTCTTAATATGGAACATAAAAAGCTTTTGATGTGTTTTATCCATTCATGAGATTGAAATACACAGCACAAGGGTTTCACTATAAACTGTAAAACGCCAGCTCAGAGTGTCATTTGAACATTATATTAATTTGACCTTTATTTGACTGTTCTGTTTGGTTTCTTAAATCTTTTCACAGATTGCACATTTCTCTACCATCAACATGCAAGTAGATTGTCAGCTGATCCTATAGTACCTTTCAATGTACTGAATCATTTCATTATTATTCTTATAGCCTAGATACTTAAATTTGAAGTTTTGCTATTTCTTAAGAATTTTTTGAAGTTTAAACCTTAAAGCTCTTAAACAATAAAAGGCCAAATTTGCACCCTTTTTGTGATGCTCTCACATAAACGAGACATATCCAATAGATGCTCAGACAATATAATGACAGTGTAATTTACTTAGTATTTCTTTTCTAAACAGATTGCTTTTTGTGAGCGCTGCAATGATTGATGTGGCTTTGGAAAAGATTTTTAATAGAGTTGGGGAAAATGGTATAAAAAAAGATAAGAATGAACGTGAGCCTCATCCTTGCCCAAGAAAAGAGTTGTCAGGGGTTCGAGGGAAGGGAGGAAGATCATTCTGGAGGAAGGAGTAAGAAGTTGAGAGAGGAGTGAACAGGGAGAGCTGAAAAATTGTGTAAGTAAGCAACCAACAGTTAACTCAGCCTTGTAAAAACTGTTATGAACATTTGCCAAATATACTAATATACTTATCCCTCCCTTAACACAATGATGAAAACAAAAGACATCGTTTTTCATCTTCTGTAAAATAACAGTAATAATTGTAATTAAAATTAATATAAATAAATAAAGTATTCATTTGAGGGCAAATATAATTTTGCAAGGCTGGATTAACTGAAGTGAAACTCTATACTTTCTAAGGTTCATTCATCACAAGTGTAAATAATCAACGTTCAGCTGAAATTCCAGGGCCTGAACATATCATCTTAAAGAGTATTACTCAATGGAGAATCCTGGGTAATACTGGAGTATTTAGAATAAAGGCACAAATATGAAAACAGAATGAATATCAGATACATTCACTGTAATTGTTTACTGAGTAATGTTCTTTAGGCCTGGTTATTGGAAACCTAGGGTTGCAGTCTAACCTTGATTATAATGCTATTGGCAGTTGATAAGATGATCATTGTTATTGCAGGAAAATAGTTGACCTGTAAAATAAAATGTGACATCAGCCGTATGTGTATTTTTTGAGAAATACACATCGTGCATTCCATTTTTAGTGAACAACAAGAAAAAATACAGAGACTATCATTCACCCATAACAACTGTGGAAATAAATAATGTAGAATGTGTAAAAGTATCGTATAATCATGTCTGGTAAGAGGCCAAAACAAAGAAATCTCATCCATAAAATCTGCCTGACGTATCTTTGTTGCCACATTCTCTCTAAGCAATATCCTTTGTGATGTGTTTTGCACAGATTGTTTTATGAACAAGTTTTACAGAAAATGGAGACTATGGGATCAAGATTAGATTTTTTCACAGATAAAACTGCAAAATTAATGGATGGGTCAAATCCACTCAAAAATAAAAGGATAGAGAGCATAACTTTTCCAACTATTATATGGAGAGATCTCGGTAGACATTGACAAGTTTCCATGTGATCATGTAATGAAATTCCATTTATAAATGTACAGCTTTTAGAAGTAAAGGTTCAGCCACTCTTTTAAAAAAAAAGTATGCATCTTATTGGCTACCTTCAGATGAACCCAAACAACATAAACTGCTCCATCAGGTTGCTTGGATTTTACACATCCAAAACTGGCTTTGTGATGACTTGAGAAAAGACAATAACATATGAAGAACTTGTGCTTTGATAATTTCATTTATTTTTAATTAACTCTTTTTTTAATCTACAATAAAGTATACATCTGAAAAGCATATTTTTTGTGGACAGCAAATGAATGCAAATCAGATTGTAAATGAAGAGGTTTATTTCACCCCTGTCTCTTGCCAAACTGGGAACTATATGCTGAAGATCTAAAGTAATTTTCGAGCCGAACTATGTCTAGCCCACTCTAGGTCCTTAAAAAGGTTCAAATTCTAATTGTAGCTGCAAGAAAAACATATGGTAAATAATTTTTTTAAGCTTCAGTTTTCAAATGTTTCATTTTAAAATATATTGTCAACAGGGAGATTAATGGAAAATAATGCCTCAGCAACACTGAGTAGTAATTGCAGCAAAGAATCCTGTGGCACCTTATAGACTAACAGACGTTTTGGAGCATGAGCTTTCGTGGGTGAATACCCATTTTGTCAGATGCTCCAAAACATCTGTTAGTCTATAAGGTGCCACAGGATTCTTTGCCGCTTTTACAGATCCAGACTAACACAGCTACCCCTCTGATTCTTGAGTAGTAATTGCAATTTTACTTGGTGTGCATTTTAATCTTTTCACATTGATCTGAAAATGTAAACAGTCTTTTTCTTTTACACAGGTGTTTGTGAGTGTGTGTGTGTATATATATTGTGTGTATATATATTGTGTGTCTGTATATATATATATATTTTTTTCTATTTAATTCTAGGAAAGCAATTTATACACCTCAACTTGCAATCACCCGGATATATACAGCAATAGCAGTCAGTGATGATAAAGTTCAATGCTGAAAAGTGGAATTTTATCATACAGCAGATCTGCAGAAGTAAAACTCATGGGAGAGGCAAGCACTACTAGGTTCCTCTGGCCACATTTCACCACTTCATTTAGTCACTTCTCCTTTCAGAACATGCCATAAAATTGTTTCCAGGAAACCACAGAGCCACCATTTCTAGGTTTCCAGTGTTCTCGCACTACCCAGGCAGTATTACTTTTTCCTCCCTGGTCAGCCAAGGGACAGGTTGGGGAAACAGTTTACTCACTGACTCCTTCCCCATGCTGCTCACTTCCCACCCTCTCATCCTCTCTTGAGCCTTGGACCTCTGGACAGCCCTCTCATCTGAAAGACATTACCTCCAACAGCAAAGTGCTTTCTAACCCAATACTGGCGAATTGGTTCATTATCAGTACCATAGTGAAAGTGCCACCCATTGAATTACTGCTGCTACTTTCAGCAGCATTTGGGGTTTTCTTCAGAGATCTCCGCTCCAGACATTGATCAGAGTTCTAGCTGCCTATTTCACTTTTTGTTGTTGCCAGGCCAACATTTTTAAATCTAGCCTTGGTTTATGTACAAGCAACTTTGGAAGTTCAGCACTTTTCACATGCATTTTTGAGCAGTGTCACTTGCATGCACAGTTGATAGACTTTACATACAAAAACCTAGTTTATCCCAGTGGATTTTGCATATATACATTCTGTCACTTGAGTACACAAATTATAGTGCTTCGGAAATAAATAAATAAAAATGTGTGACCGAAGATGCATGCATACACATAGAAAAAGGATTGAGGCCCTTTGGAATTTTTGTCCTGAGGAGTGAATACATTTCTCTGATTTCCTGTCTGTTTACTGCATATGCACAGATCGTTCCTATAAAGAATGAATATATCTTCCCAAAACATACCAATTTCCAACTTTTGGCAACTGTAATGTACCCCTCCCCCCCAGTCACTTGATAGCTTTATCTATTCATTTTACATACACTGGTGTCTCAGTACAAACTTTGTTTTCCTTTTAGTTGCTTGCCAATAAATCCTACTGAGTTTTAAATCTCTGAAGTTCTAGGATTCCAGTGGCTGATAAATTACATTAGTAACCTGCTATCAGTCTCCTGTATCTTTCCTGTTTCCACCCATATGAACCCCGGGACAAACCAATCAAACCCCAAATTTGCTATGTGGAGAGATGGATGACTAGCTTTTTATTACAATCTTGATTTTGCATCCCTTTATGTTCCTCAGAAAAGGTCTGTTTCACTTCAGAACTTAATCACCTCTTTAATTGTTATGGGGAAGGGAGAGAATTCCAGTTGGATGAGGGAAAATGCTAAGATTTTCATTGTGGAGATGCAAGGGGTGCAATCAGCTAAAATTGGAACAGAGTGGTAAGGTGGATCAGAGAAACTGAAGCATCTATGCACTACTTCTTACTCAGGGCAGATTGTAATATTATATCCTAGCCCATACTAAATTATACTCTCTTCTCCAAACAGAAAACAGATTCAGAGAATGACAAGAAGCCAGTAAAGGTGGCAGAGATTGGAGATTATTTAGTCCTATTAACTGGAGCAGTGGAGTAGTCTAGTTGGAGCATTTTGGATCATGAAGTGTTTTAGATCCCCCTTTAAATTATGTTCTGTTTATGCTACTTTAACCCCATTGAAGCCAGTGAAATGAACAAGGAAAATTACAAAAATAATTGGCCCTAGGGATTTAGAAAGACCATATTTAAAAGAGGTGCAAGAATCAAATAGGAACCATATTTAAGATATAATGAAGAATTTCAGCTCTGGGTCAAAATAGGGGCCAATTCTGGCAATTTTCAGGCAAAGATGATAGGCACATTTATAGACAAAAGGGAGATGGAAGAGAAAGAAGAAGTAAGGTTTGAGTGTCAAGGATCACTACGATTTCAGGCCTCAACAGCCAATTTAAGGTCTGAGAAAGGAGAGTTATAGCAGAGTCAGAGACTTGGAACAAAGAGAATATTTTATCTGGAGGGAGGACTTTAATCTTTGGAACATTCAGTAATAAAAGCTTTTTTTTTTTTTTTTTAATTCACAAGGCACTGATGGAGGATGTAATTTTACAGAAGGCCTAATCTTGAGTAAGGACTACATGATCAGGCCCAGAGTCAGTACAGACAGACTGAGGAATCAAAAAGTGAACCAAATGGGATGAAGTTCCGTGCCCTAAGTGCAGAAGTGATAAATGAGATTGACTGTAACAATGACATGAGAGAGAGAGAGAGAGGAAGAAGAGAAGGAATGAGACCTAATGATTTAGCTTTTTAATATTTTTGTATTAATAGTTTTTTTAAAAAATTAAACCTACATTATTACAATGTATTTTACAAAAACACTTTTGTGCACCAGCATCATTGACAATCTCTGCTCTGGGAATAGTGTGTTATAGATAACATCTGCTGCAAAACTATGGGCTACAAAGCTAGTGTACAGTGTTGAAAATAAAATCAGGCTTGGATGGTGTGGAAGATTGGGGAAAAAACAAACCATAAATATTAAGAAGTTTGAGAACATTTCATATGACATTAAAATAATTTTAGTGTAAATCAGTTTTCTGCTTTGAAACTCTATACAATGGGATTAATTAATAATGCCCAATGATACCAGAGATAAATCTGTACTAATTACTCTGTAAATAGTTATTCAGTTTAACTTGATCTTGGAAAAAAGACGACTAAGGGGGGGATATGATAGAGGTCTATAAATCATGACTGGTGTGGAGAAAGTAAATAAGGAACTGTTATTTACTCCTTCTCATAACACAGGAGTTAGAACTCACCGAATGAAATTAATAGGCAGCAGGTTTAAAACAAACAAAAGGAAGTATTTTTTCACACAACACACAGTCAACCTGTGGAACTCCTTGCCAGAGGATGTTATGAAAGCCACGACTGTAACAGGGTTCAAAAAAAAGAACTAGATAAATTTGTGGAAAATTAGGTCCATCAATGACTATTAACCAGAATGGGCAAGGATGGTGTCCCTAGCCTCTGTTTGCCAGAAGGTGGGAATGGGTGACAGGGGATAGATCACTTGATGATTACCTGTTCTGTTCATTTCTTCTGGGGCATCTGGCAGGATACTGGGCTAGATGGACCTTTGGTCTGACCTATTATGGCCATTCTTACGTTCTTGCAATTTTTACAAAAAAAAATGGGGAGGAAGGGAGAATGGAATACCTCCAATGTACTGTCTCAAATACTATATGGCAGGGGTTGGCACTGTCAGAAGTGATGTGCCGAGTCTTCATTTATTCACTCTAATTTAAGGTTTCGCATGCCAGTAATACATTTTAACATTTTTAGAAGGTCTCTTTCTATAAGTCTATAATATATAACTAAACTACTGTTGTATTTAAAGTAAATAAGGTTTCAATATGTTTAAGAAGCTTCATTTAAAATTAAATTAAAATGCAGAGCCTCCCAGACTGGTGGCCAGGACCTGGGCAGTGTGAATGCCACTGAAAATCAGCTTGTGTGCCGCCTTCGGCAGACATGCCATAGGTTATCTACCCCTGCTATATGGCCTTCATTACTATAGTAGCTAAGCACCTCACAATATTTAACCTTATCCCGTTCTGCTGAGATAGGGAAATACTATAGCCCCATTTTATAGATGGAGGTGGGGACAGACTAAGTGACTTGCTCAAGGTTGCACAGGAAGTCTGTGACAGATCAGGGAAGTGAAAACAGATCGCGTGAGTCCCCAAGCTAGTGCCCTTACATCTGGACCATGCTTCCTCTCTGCTGCTTGTTATCTTTGATTCCTCCTGCTTTGTTGGGAACAGAATTATTTATTTTAGGAACTCATTTGGGCAGCCTAATTTTTAAAATGAAGTGATTTCTCTATACTGAAGATTTAGAGATGGAAAGGAAAAGGGGCACAGACTTTTGTCTTTTATCTCTTGACAAAGTAGTGCAAGAATCAGGATGAGAGTGCAAGAGCATAAAGTGTGCAATTAGATTGAGTGTGAGACACAGAGGCACAGTATTGTTCCTTAATGGAGCTTATTGCCAGTTATATTCACTGATACTGCTATATTACTAAACTGCACATACAATAATTGCTTTGTGCTACAGCATAAACTGTAGTTGAATAATTAGACTGTAAATGCTTATTCCTATTGTTGCATATTTTAATACACAACTTGCTATTGTCATAAAAACATGGAAATGTCATTATTAAAGTGAGTTGTTATAAATGTATTTATCACTTGACACTGCAGTTAAAAACTCCTTAAAAAATGTGTTCTTTATCACCAGCAATGCACCTCTTTGGCCTCAACTGGCAGTTACAACAGACTGAAGATGACACATTTGAGAATGGAAAGGTGAATTCTGATACCATGCCAACAAATATTGTATCGTTACCTTCTGGCGAAAATGGTAATTGAGACACTAACTTTATTCCATTTCTTTGGTAACATTTCCTTTCCTTGAAGTTGTATCTACTTACATCACTTCCTCCTTATCTTTTTCCACCATAATCATGTAGATCTAATGAAATTATAAAGCCATTTAAAAAAACACAGTATTAAAAAATATTGTACAGTAGAAGTAAACAATTAAAGTTTTATTCAGATTGTAACGGACCACATCATCTCTCCCACCACATGGATGGAGGTAATGGGATCCAGTGGATTCTGACCTACAGATATAGAAAGGGGCAGTGCCACCCTACTGGCAGTTCTCATAGGCTAAACCTGTGGGCTTGCAGAATTTGGCCTGTGCAGCTAGAGAAGAAAAGGAATTTCAATAGGGTTGGATGTAAGAGATGTGGAGATGTCATTGCATCTCATCAATGCTTTGGATCTCTTTTAGATAAATTGATGTAGTCCTGTCAGTACTAAGTTACCTGCTTTCCCCTTCCAAAGTTTGGAAGCCCTGCTTAGGGGAGCTCTGATTGTAGGTAGATGGGGATTCTCTGGAACCATGGCTGTTGTTAGAGCCACAATGTCAGGGAGCCGGAGATGACTGGAGGAGCTAGTCCAGAAGAATAGGCCTTCCATATACTGGCTCTAGTCTTGATGGTCTCCATTAGATCTGGGTAGTTTCAAGACCAAAACCCCTCTTTGTTCTGCAGGGAAGCAAACTGTACTCCTGAACAAATAGAGACAGAACTCTGTGAAGAGGAACTTGCTGATTTTTGAATCCTCCTCTCTGTGGTAATTTCTGTGTAAGGGACAGCTTGGCAAGAGTGAATGCATTAATGTGTGCGCTGCAAATGGTGTGATGACCTTGCTATCAACAACCTATTTTTTTCCCCTCTATATAGTTCAGGTTTTATTTTTACTTCTGGCTGAAGTTTAGTAAGTCATGTGTGGTACATTCTTCTGTTTCCCCAATGCATCTTGGGTATGTTACTGAGTCTTCCTCAATCAGCTAATATATAATGTAAAACTATTATATTAATTTTGTTGTGGGAGCTTTTAAAATACAAACCACATAAAGAGATTACATTTTATCAGTCTTTTTTCATGTTGCCCTTTAAGAGTCTCTAAACTTTTAAAAGTCGGCACACCTTTTGCTAACAGAGGCTTTAAAATCAATAGTTTTTTTAATTAGGGTTGCCAGTTTTGGTTGGACGTATTCCTGGAGATTTCTTCGCATGACATAATCTTTAATTAAAGATTAATTCCTGGAGACTCCAGGCCAGTCCTGGAAGGTTGGCAGTCCTATTTTGAATGGAAAACTTGATTTCAATGGTGTTTGCTTCATTACCAAAAAAAAAAAAAAACATTTTCCCCTTCACAAAGTGCAGCTGATCTCCTCATCACTGAGGAGGAGGAAGTCTTTGCCGGCATTTGCCATCCTGAAACTTTTCAAGAAATTACAACTCCAAATTATAGAAGTGACATAACTCAGTTCCCTCTTTCTGTCATCCTTTAGAATTGTGAAGCCTGTCTAGTAGGGCTCACTGTGCTTCTTTCTTTTCTCCTTTCTTTTTGCCTAGTGTCTTTGACTTGTATTTGGTATCCATTATCTCTATCCTTATATGGATGGCTTCTTACTTGTTGCAAGGAATAGAAAGAAGCTATTGTATTGTTAATGAATATATATGCTATGGCAGTAGTTTCTACTGCTACATTCTTCAGCCGGGACTAGCCAATGCTCTTTTTTATATAAAACATTTTTCTCATTGTCATTTGCATTTTTGGGCATAATTAAAGACTTTGAGCACAACTTCTTTCCTTTAGAGATAATAGGGAGTTGCATGAGCTATCAAATTATAGTGACTCACATTTTTGTTACTTCTAGAGATCTCCAAATCCTGTAAATTCAGTACAGCTTTGCGTCATCCACTACTGGAATGCTACCACCTGTAGATTGGGAAGGCAATAGTCATTTAACAGCATACATCAACACTACATGAAAGAAAGACAATACAGTGTCCGTTTTAAGGGAATATTAAGTAGGTGGAATATAATTACTGAGTGTGGAATTTAGCCAAGGCACCAGGGCTAACATACTCACTCTTGAAAATTGCCATTATATTTAGTGAACAAATGATCAGTGCCTTAGATTTGCTAATCACCCAAAAAGCTACATATCCCACAGTACAGCATTCCCTAATGCAGCAGTTCTCAACACATGGGCCAATTAGCTCCGCAAGCGGTGGTGTCAGAGGCAGCCACCCTACCCCACATGGTGGGGTCCGGGGCAGCTGGCCGGCCCCATGGGGTCTGGGACAGCCATGTGGCAGGGGTCCAGTGTGGGCAACTGGCCCAGCCCGCCCTACATGGTAGGGGTCCAAGGTAGCTGGCTGCCCCACATGGCTGTTTCCAGGGCACCTGCCCAGCCCCATGAGCTCTGGGGTCTGGGGCAGCTGCCCAGCCCCACGGAGTCTAGGGTAGCCGGTTGGCTCTGGGGTCCCGATCTGGGCAGCCGGCCAACCCTGCATGGCGGGGATTGGGGCAGCTGCCCAACCCTGGAAGCTCTGGGGTCCAGGTTTGGGCCAGCCATCAGTTGAGAACCACTGCCGTAATTACATGCTGAAGCTCTGCTTCAGAGGCAAGAGGGCCTCCTGCTGAATTAGCAGTTCTGTTTCTTACTGCACATGAGTTTTCCTTGGAGGGCTTTTATCTAAACTCTGATCAGTCCTATTCCTGCTTAGGTCAGGAGGACAGCATGGCCCTTAGAGGTGTAACTGCTGACTATTATCTCACCAGTCAAAGGTATAGACGGTGCAAATTAGCAGAACTTAATTTGTAAAATGCCACTTTCTCACCTCCAATGTAAATTTGACTATAGTTCATGTAGAAATCAGATCTAGTTATTAGTCAACAATAAAAACATATTAAATCATCCTTAAATTTTGTCAAACAAAACTAGATTCTATGAACAGTCTTTTCTAAAAGCTTTTTCAGGTGACTTTCCGTATATTACTGATGAGATATAGACAACATACCACTCACTCACCCAGGCACAATGTGGTACTGCATTAGATGGCATAAAAATGAAGATTCCAAATGACACAGGAGTAGGGTTTTTAAATGAACTTGTTTAATTTTATTTAAGAACTTTAAGGTGCATTACAAACAATTCACAATCCTGCACAAAGACACATGTGAGAAAGGTAGATACAGTATTCATTTGACATATAGGTGAAAGAAGGCATGGAGAGGTTACGTAACACAGTAATTGTCAGAGCTGAGAATGCAATATAAGAGTCCTAGCTTTAATTGTTTTGCTCTAAGAATTGGGCACATTCCTTGCCATATGCTGGTGGGCATCATTTTATGTGTGTAATAGAAAACTACACAAAGCAAAAATAACTTGAAATTGTTTCTGCTTTCTTGATTATAAAATGAAGAAAATGTATTTTTTTTAATTTTAACTCATTTCTCTTAATGTACCATTTCCACTCAGAAATCATATTTAAAGTTGTATGCAACAAGATATTAGAAAATTTGAAATCAGCTAAAAAATTATATGTGAATTAAAATACGTTATAGTTACTGTAACTGGCATGCATCTATATTGAGCTTTTATTGGTATTGTTTACAGTACTTCATGTTAATGAAATGTAATAGTTTCTTAATTAGATGCTATATTGATTTTTCTAGAAAGGTACATTTGCAAGGATAGTTTTGATTTCACTTGGGTGTGATGTCTGTGGAGTTTACCAGCAGCGTTAAGTTATGACATGTGGTTATTTGTAGAAGGCTGTACAGTGTCATCTCAGACGTTTCCTAGTAGGTGGTATGAATCCAAGGTTATGTCACGGAACTGGCAGATGTACTATTGATTGGTTATAAATCTAACCTTGCTTCCCAGTATTCTAATTAGTATTGCCTATGAAAGACTTGGAATTATATTATCAGTTACACTCCACAACAGTCACTATTAGTCTCTTAATGTTTTGCTTCATTTTATTCTGCATTGTGGACATATATTTTAAGCAATTCTTTCCTAGATTAGCCAGAGTGTTAGGTATTTGGAAAATATTCTAATAGTATTTTTTGAATTCATGTAAATTTGAAAAGTCGTCTGACAATACATATGATTCATTTTTCTTGTGTAAATACTTAGTAGAGCCTACTAAATATTTATTTAGTTGAGATTTTTGTACAACATAATCTTAAGAATTAGAAATAGAATTTACCAAAATATATATATATATATATATATATATATATATATATATATATATATATATATATATATATATATATATATATATATATATATATATATATATATATATGAGGGAATTCGGGGAGACTGGAAGAGAAGAATTTCCAGGTATTCTCAGGTGTTTACATATTCTGAATTTCTGTCACTCTGAATTATGTAAAAGAACATGATGTATATTTTAAATATTTTGAAATGAGACATTACGGTCTAATCCCCATCTGCAGATGATAACTTCATCTATTTTAAAACGTTACATCAAGAATCTTTCTATGCCTATTAAGAAACAATAGGAAATTCAGAGAACCATATAGAAGCCCCATTCCTGGGGAGGGAAGTGAGTAGAGTCAATAATGATTGAGAGAGGGATTTGATTAGTGTGGAGCGAGAGGGATGTGGCTAGTGGGTGCAATTGATTCCTATTTTTTGGTGGAGTAAATGGGTAGAGTTATCTGCTAGATGGAATTGGATTGCTAAAATGTGGAAACTTCAGAAATGGTGGGCAGGACATCTGATAAAGTGGGTCTGTAAAAAGCTTGCTCGTTCATCTTATATTTCAGTCTTCACAGGAGATTGTTGATATTCTCAAAGTAGTCATTGTGAAAGTTGCTGATCAGTTCTGCAAATAAGTGCTTATTATTTAGTGATTACCAGACATCAGTGTGTGAATTTATAAGACTCAACATGCCTAAAGTTGGAGGAAGTGGTAGGAACCAAGCAGTTAAATGTGTTGGAGTAGGATGTATGTGTTGTCAAAAATTGCTAAGTAGAAGGATAGAGAGGTTCATTCTTGGCCTCATTAGTTTATAAATAGGTATATCTGGATTCTTTCAGATCAGATGTTCCACAGTCTCTTAAAGTTGAAAAACAGAACATCAATTGGTTTGATCATCCTGCAGGTTAAACATTTTCAGTGACATCACCGCCACTGAAACATAGCTATGTAAGTCCTTGTTCTACACCTTTTGGTAGTGCTTCAACATCTCCTTAATTCAGGAGCAATCTCTATTCGTTGTTGACACCCACAAATTCTTGATACAATGGCCAATGAGTTGCCATTTCTGCTTTTGCATCTGTTGTCTAGGGCCTCTTTGGTCTCTGGTGTCTACCATGCTTCTGTACTCAGAGCTCTAGTGTCTAGTGCCGAGATGCTGTTGTGTGCCTCAGTAACATCTCCTTTGAACTTTCTAAAGTCCGGTACTGGCTATTTTGATATCAAGTGCTTTGGCTGAAAGTTTATGCACTTCAGCATCAGATCCCTCTATGCTGTGTCATATCAATGCCAACCAGGTATAGTGGTATTCAGTTCATGGACACTAGCAAGTCAGTCTTTGACTTCTCACACCACTTAGTTCTTTAGCCATAGGTCAAGTTCCTGCAGCATCAGCTCTGTCTCCATCACTCTTTCTGTTGGCTTTGTCAACCTCTACCTTCCTGGTTCCAAGTGGTGGGAATCTTCCCCTGTTTCTCCCTTCATGCCTTACCTGTACTATGCCTTCACATGGTTGGTCTTGTGAGCCAGATCTCATCCTTTCCTCAGAAAAATCCACAGGAGGGAAGCCAGGAGAGAGGAAATGTCTGAGCAAGATTCCCCTTGCAGTTTTCCCCGCATAGATCCATAGAAGAGGCAAGAATTCCTTTTCTCCTCTTAGGGTATGTCTACACTACCCGCCAGATCGGCGTGTAGTGAACGATCTATCGGGGATCGATTTATCGCATGTAGTGTAGACGCGATAAATCGATCCTCGGTCGCTCTCATGTCGACTGCTGAACTCCAGCTCGGCAAGAGGCAGAAGCAAAGTCGACAGGGGAGCCGCAGCAATCAACCTCGTGCCGTGAGGACGGGCGGTAAGTCAAACTAAGATACATCGACTTTAGCTATGTTATTCTCATAGCTGAAGTTGCCTATCTTAGGTTGATCCCCTCCCCTTCGCCCCCCCCCCCCCAGTGTAGACCAGACCTTAGAATAGGCAAGAACCAAAAAGTTCTGGAGGCCAGGACCATATGTGAAGAGGCTTCTTTTTGTCGTTCAGCTGACCATTAGAACCACACTGTAGGGTTTCCCCACAGCTTTCAGCATCCTCTCTGCAGAGCATTCCCATGGTGTGGCGTGCCACACTGGATATTTATGCAACTTTCTTTTCATCTTTCTTGCTCTGATTTTATACTTGTTCAGAAGAATCTGCAGCATTGAGGGAGGGGGATAAGGGTGTCATGATTGTGGCTGACATTTGTCTTTGTCTTTTAAATCCTTTCTTTGTTGAACTAGTAGTAGGAATAGTGATATGCCGAAGGGCCTTAGGGGTTGAGACTGTATTGTGCTAGGCACTGTACAGTCACAGAAAAGAATGCGTTTTTATTTGTGTAATTTGCATTTTTAAAAAATGTTTAAAACTTAAAAGTCATAAAACATTTGTTTTGTGTGTTTACTATCATTTACCTTTCCTCACTTTATTTCTATATATCATGTACATGATTTTGATGTTTGTGAAAAGTACTTTATTAAGTGTGCAGTAAGCAGAGAGCACGTTTGTGCCATAAAGAACACAATAGATATAGAAACAAAAGGCTAGGAACCAGGGACTACTAAATTCTAATCCTAGTTCTAACAGTAGCATTTTCTGTGACTTTGAGTAAGTCATTCAACCTCTCTGCCTCATGTTAAACAGCACTCTATAATTGTCTATTTCTCAAGGTGCTTTGAAAAATTAATTAGTTAATAGGACAACTCCAGTTAACTTCAGTGGGAGTTGAGGGCACTCAGTATCCTACTGGATTTGGTGCATGCTTTGGAAAGTGCCCTAAAGCAGAAAATAGGGTGGGGATGGGGTGGGGTGGACTATTTGAACCAAATTTCCAGGTTAAAGCGTATCCATAGTTTAGTGTAATATTGGTCAAGGCATGAACCTATCTCTGTAAAGGACTGAACAATATCCCTGTTCTTAACTCTGTGGGGAGTTGAATTTGAATTTTTTGACTGTTCCATCCATAATTTAAACAGGGAAAGGGTCTGTTTGTATTCGTTCAACTGAATTGACTTTGTAAAATACTTTAGAGAATGTTAGTGTTGTCGAAATGGAATGCTGTGTTTCATTTAGTGAAAATTGCACTTATCAATTCTGCTGATTGTTTTTGTTGTTTACATGAGCATCGCTTTGAAAAGCTGTATAATCCATTTCCCCTTAATTTACACTTTATAGTGTGACTGTATGTTTATTAGGACTGATAAACACCATAGTTAAACCTCCTTAAGAAGTAACAAGACACATACTTTGCAAAATAATTATGTTCATAATAATCAAGACTGAGGGATGATCCTAAAACAGTTTCTTTAATAGACATACCTCAGGTAAATCATTGCCTTCTGACTTGGAAGGTATTTGTGTGAAATCTTTGTTTTGTTAGATCCACTTGAGTGAATTCCTCAGGATCTTTAATATCCTCAGAAAGATTCTCAAGTAACATTTCATCTGAGAGGAGTTTAAATATTTCACAGCTTATTTAAAAGAAGACTGAGAGCAAAAAGTAGGTATTAATGTTTGATCTCTTAATATTTTTTTTAACCTTTTTAGTAAAATTAGGGGGATTTGCACAAGAAAACAACACTATAGATTCTGGAGAACTCGATATAGGCCGAAGAGCAATACAAGAGGTTCCTCCAGGGATCTTCTGGAGATCACAGCTCTTCATTGATCAGCCACAGTTTCTAAAATTCAATATCTCTCTTCAGAAAGATGCATTGATTGGAGTATATGGCCGAAAAGGCTTACCCCCATCACATACCCAGGTAAGAGCTGCTTTCATGAAAAGCAAGATATAATACTGAAAACTGCCAATTTGCATCTTTTTAAGAGCTGTGTTTCTCAGGATTGCAGCCTTTCCTTTTTCCTACTTTTTATTGTTACTTTCTATTTTATATATTGATCTTTCACTATATGAAAAATATATCGTCATTCTAATGCAAGTGCAGTTTTAAAAGATATTCTGGAATTTAAAATCTGCAGTGTGGGGGAAACTTTTGCTTTATGATCAAATCTGATTGTTTTCAGGGATGATGCCTATCATAAAGAGACATTTAATGCAGTTATCTGTGGTCCATGGACATATTTTTAACTTTTAAATAGACTAGTGTATCATGCTATAGTCATGCATTTATTTGTTTTCCTGGGATTGTCTACCAAAAAGCAAAGCTGGCAAAGTTACAAGCAAGTTGAAAAAAATCCTTTTTGATAGAGGTTCAGTTTGTTCTATTAGTGAATGTCACGCTATTTATGGTTTGCTATTTGATTAAAAAATATATTATATTGAAATATGTGTATATGGGATACAGTGAACTAAGATTGTAAGAATCAATTATTACTAGATTTTTCCGGTCTTAAGACTACTCCAGAGTATCCCAGAATACAGTTCTACTTCATCCCTCAAGAGATTTCTTAAGAGCTATTCCATTGTACATTTGGTTGTGCACTTGTATGCAGTAATAAACATACTACATATTTTCATCTAAAGTTATAGGGAAATGTGCAATTTAAGCATGAGTGTGAATAATTCAATTTAATTAATAGTTTTTATGGATGGAGTAGTATGGGAGTGAAAAGGCAATTCCTCTTCACTATATTCAGAGACAATAATTTGGAGTTAACCTTGCTTAAAATCTTATTTAACACCCCAAATGTGAATTTCTTCTATTTCAACCCAATCTCAGTCCAAGTTCTGCTTTCTCATCCATGGCTAACGAAGGATATGTCCATGAAATGACTATTAGCCAAAATGGTCAGGGAGGCAACCCCATGCTCTGGGTGTCCCTAAGTCTCTGACTGCCAAATCCTGGAACTGGACAACGGGATGGATCACTTGACAGTTGTCCTGTTCTGTTCATCCCCTTTGAAATGTCTGGCATTGGCCACTCTCGGAAGACAGAATACTGGGCTAGATGGACCATTCATCCCACCCAGTATGGCCATTCTTACTTATGTCTTATACACTACCAAAGAGGACCTTTTTTCCAGTTTCTTGAAAATTAGCTGTTACCAAGTTCAGAGAGCACTGCAACTTCTTGCAGTTCTAATGCTGGGTGAGAAATTCTGCATCTGTCATGTCCAGACTTCTGAACAAAGCAGATTAATGGACTTGCATTGAAGATCAGCTATTATGCTTGTATTTGGTTTCAATAAAAAAATTAACTTCAAAATTCCTTTTTTGGTTTTATTTTAAAACATATATTTGACTATTTTTTTGCATATCATTGCATTATTTCAGATTATTGCAGATTTCTTTAACTTTGATTTTTAAAAGAAAGATATCCTTAATTACATTATACTGAACTCTTTACCAGGTATGTGGGGTAGTTGTAGCCATGTCAGTCCCAGGATATTAAAGCAATAGGGTGGGTGAGGTAATATATTTTATTGGACCACCAGACCCGAAGAAGTGCTCTGTGTGGCTCAGAATTTCTCTCTCTCACCAATGGAAGCAGGTCCAAGAAAAGATATTGCCTCATGCACCTTGTCTCTCTATTTACCAGGTACTAGTTCATATTCACCTATTATTGGGTAATATGTTGAAATACCCTGTTGAAATGAAAGGGGAGAAAGTTAAGGTTTCTGGAGGTTGTTCGTTGTGAATTTATTTATTTGTGCAATTAAAGTCACCATCTGAACATTACAGTAACTTTGTTAATTTCCTTGGTTTTAAAAAAGGTGAAAAATTAAAGAGATAGTATTTAATGAAAAATACACGTAAGTTTCAGACAAACTCACTTCTAGACTCAGAGGAAGCATGAGAAATTCCATTATGTCCTCTGAAAGCCTGACTCTCTAGCACAAACATGAAAGAGAGCAAACCACTGTTAGATTCCTTTCCAGGGATATAAGCAGTTTTATACACAATCCTTACCTAGTTTATTAGTGGTTGCAGCAGTTAACAGAAGCTCATATATCAGCATAAATAAACACCTAAAGACAGAGAGCCAAGAAATTAGACTTGTTCAGTCAGAAGAATTATTCAACATAAAACTTCCAAGTGAGAATCACCAATTACCAAGCCCTGTTAGTGAAATATGATTGTATTAAGTGGGATCCCACTACCAAATTTATATATGAGCTTTCACAAGATGTCAGGAAAGAATTTAAATCCATCATCACTGAGGGTCATCTTGTATCATGTATGTCCCTCCAGACAGCCTTTGATACTTCAGGTACAGCCTGCAGATTTGTGGCAACCTCAGTTGCAAAGAGGAGATCTTCCTAGCGCCACTCTTCAGGGATCCCTAAAAAAGTTCAAATAACAGTTGAGGGTCACCCATTCAAAGGATTAAGTTGTTAATGCAAAAACAGATAGGGCTTTACGTTCTCTAAAGGACTCGTGCGACACTGAGATCCATGGGAGGGTCTACCCTCTGATACCTAAGCATAAGCACTTTAAGCTATACTCACAAGAGAGGTACTCCTTTTTACCTGCAGCATAGGCAACCTGAACAATCTAGAAAGAGACAAATATTGCACAGAAGGAAGGCATCTGGTTCCACCTCCATTTCTGCTCATCAGTCTCTATCAACATCAAGGCAGCAGATTTGACTGCTTGGTCAGTAACAGAGTGCAAATCCCTTCAGATCTTCCAGTCATATTGTCTCCATCTGTGAATCATTTATTTCATTTCTGTGGTTCTGGAGCACCATCACAATGGATTGATGGGTCCTGAAGATATAGAGATGGGCTATATCATCCAGTTCTGTATCCACCACCACCTCACTCACCTTATCTGTGCCTATTCAGGGACCTCTCTTACAAAGAAGGCTTCATCAAGAGGTGTGGTCACTTCTTATCAGAGCAGTGGAAGAAGTTCCTCAATAGCACAGGGAACACAGTGGATTTTATTCTCATTACTTTCAGATTCCCAGAAAGAAAGGTGATTGATGGCCTATTCTGCACTTTAATTCACAAGCTCAAGTTCAGGGTTGTGACTCTGGCTACTATAATTCCATCCCTACACTGGAACAATTGGTATGTAGCTCTTGACCTTCAGGACATTTTCTTATTGCGATTCATCCACCCCACAGAAGATAACTGACGTTTCAAGTGGGCAATACCACTACCAGTACAGTATGTTACCACTCAACCTGTTGACAGCACCCAGGATTTTCACAAAATGGCTATCAGTAATAGCAGCTCACCTCAAAAAGCTAGGAATCCAAGTTTTCCTTTACCTAGATGACTGGCTCATTCATGCAAGTGGCAACTAACAGACTGCATTCTGCAAACTCTGCATCTGTTTGCCATTTCAGGCCTGAAAGTAAATGAAGAGAAGTAATACTGACTCCAACAAAAAATAGAATCTATTGGAACCATTCTTGACTCCACAAGAACAATGGCTTATCTACCTCCAGAGAGATTCCAAGCCATACTAAACCTACGAAGTCACCTGCGAACTCAGTCCAAGACATCAATGAGAACTTGTTTCAGATATGTGGCTTCCTGCACCTTCCTAAGTCAGCATGCCAGACTTCACTTTCATTTCATGCAGGAGTGGCTGAAGTCTGCATATCAGCCAAGCAAACATCAACTGAGCATGCTAGTTTATGTTACACCACAAGTTCTGTCCTCGTTCTCTCTTCCACTGTCTACAAAGATGTTGATGACAGATGCCTCCACATTAGGACAGGAGGCCCATTTAGATAACCTCCAAACACAAAACATATGGATTCCTCAGGAAGTAAGACTCAACATAAATGTCCTGGAGCTAAGAGCCATTTGTTCAGCATGCTCAGTTTTTCGGCCATGTTTTATCTTTGGGAATTTTGTATCCATCATGAAATTATTCTGAGGGTGGTTCACTTGATAGGGATGCACAGACCATGCTAGCAGACCACCTCAGCAATTTTCAAGTAACCATGAGCAGTCCATAAATGATAGCATAATTCAAGACATATTACTCAGGGGGAAGGAAGATGGAGGAGTCATCCCACCATCTCTCTTTGCCACCAGAGATAACAGGAAGTGTGAACACTTTTGTTCCAGAGGAAATCCAGAGGATACGTTCCTGATTCCATGGTCCTCAAGCTTGCTGTACGCACACACTCCCCCACCTCCAGTCCATTAATCCCCATCTTCTAAGAAAGTGCTTAGGCAGGGCTCAGCCAGAATGATCATGGTTGCTCCTACCTGACCAAGTCAATTCTAGTACTTAGGCTTTAATAATCTCTTTGATACACTTACCTCTCCAGTGAGACCTGATATTGCAGAGATGCAGTCCAGTGCTTGATCCCAACTCATGCTCCCGGCACCTCAAAGCATAGATGCTGGCTTGTTTCCCGGGGTACTTTCAACCCATAGCTCTTGGTAACTTTTACTCTGTGAGAGGAGGTGTCAGGAAATAAATCGGGGAGACACGGCTGTCCGACCGATAGATGGCAGGCACAAACAGGACAACACGAGTGCTTTCACTTACAGCTAAACTTTACTTAGTCTCAAGCACTTACACATCTCTGCAACAGGTTAGTAAAACACCCTCAACCTTTGATAATTACTGAAGCTGAGTGTGGCTCTTGAGTGGCACAGTGGCAGCCTGTCTGCCGGTGGGGAACACAAGATGCATCCAGAGGGAGAGACCAGTCATGAAGAGTCCCCCCCCATCTCAAGCTTTTTTCCCTTATTCATACATTAGTAATAGAATGACATGTCCTTTAAAGAAACCTTGTTAAGTAAGCAGTTGCAATGATCCAGCAAGAGGTTCCTTCTGATTATTGATTAACCAGGCGTGGGTTTTTCCGGAGTTTGCAGCCTTGGGACCCCAGTAGACATTCCTGGGGCATATCCTACTCTTTAAAAATGCATGTATCAGCAATTTCAACACAATTCTTATGAGGAAGGACGCGGGGTCAGGTTGCCCTTTCAGTGGCACCCAAAATCCCCTCCCCTCCTGCCTTGGTCAAGCTAAGATTGCTGAACGGCCAATTTACAGCTTGCTGACTAGGCCACCTTTAACAATAAGCCATAGTGATTTCAAGCACTTTACTGGTTTGCCAAAGTCTCCCGTACAAGCTGACTGACTTCAGCAGAAGGAACCTGCTCATCAGAAGTACAAAATGTCCTGATCCATGGTTGAAAAGCCTAATGGACACATGCTGCTAAATGGAAGAGATTGCATATCTGTTCACAGCAGTACTTCTCACCATCTCAGTTCCAGATATATGGGCCCATCTCCTGATTTGAAAGAACTTTGGACTATCTGTATGCTCATCGAGGGTTCATCTATCTAGCAGCCATCTCAGCTCTTTGCCCTCCAATACAGAGGGCTTCTACATTCTGATGCCCCACAATGGCCAGATTCTTACAAAGGGTAATGGAACTTCTCCTCTGTGGGATCTAAATATTGTCCTCACGGGATTAATGAATCCAGCTCTAGAACCTTTAGGTAAATGTACCCTGTTTCATCTTTCCATTAAAACAGTCTTGATGGTAGCAATAATATCAACCAGAATAGGTGGGGAGATATAAGTCTTCTTGGCAGGACTCCTGTACACAGTTTTTCATAAGGACAGGGTGTCATTGAGAGCTCACCCAAAATGTCTTTTTGTACAGACAAAATTAAGCTATTTAGAGTATCCCCTATATTATTCATATCCTGTAAAGACAGTGTTAAAGGACAGGCCATTTCAATGCTAGGACTCTTTTGGCCTGTATCAAACTTTGTTATGAATTAGCTAATGTAATCCCACTGTAGCAGGGTGGTTACCCTGCTCCTGTCCTGAAGGGCTTAAAACAGCCCTGGAGGCTGCTAAATTGGGCTGATTGGGGCGTGGCCCAGCTGCAGCCACTTCCCAATCAGGCCACAGCTGGCCTGTGTAAAAAGGCTGTGAGCCAGGAGCCCAAACAGTCTCCCTCTGCCTGTAGAGGGAGAAGGGCCTGGCTGCAGGGAGCTGGAGACAGGGTACCTGAGTGGAGCAGGGCTGGGGAAAGGCAGAGGAACTGGGGAGCTCCAGCCTAGAAAACCCCAGGCTGTGGCCTAGCGTAAGGCCAACAGGTACTGGGGCTTGCTGAGAGCAGCCCAGGGATAGGCCAAGGCAGCAGGTCCAAACCCAACCTTGCTAGTGATGAGTGGCTGATACTGCAGCCTGCCTCAGGGCATGGGGGCTAGACAATGACTGGCAGTAGCTTTATCCTGAGGTAAGGTGGGACTAGTGGGTGGAGGTTCCCCAGGGAGGAGAGACCCTAAGACTGAGGGGATTACTGCTAGGGAATAAGTACAAGGGCACTGGGTTCAGGAGGGACACAGAGGCCAGAGGACAGATGGATCACCAGCCTGCAGAGGACACTCCGGCGCTGAATCGAGCTAATTCCCTGAGAGACCAGCAGGAGGTGCCGCAGGGATGAGTCTGCTCCTCTACACCACCTATAAGAATCGCATTTCATTTGATGAGGGCATAAGCAATCTCTGTTGCTTTCTTGAGAAATGTTCCCATTCTGTACATTTGTAGCGAAGCTATGTGGTCTTCAATACATACGTTTACCTAGCACTACTCTGTCATGCTAATTTTGGCAGGCCTGTCCTACAATAATTGTTTAGCTAGACTCTTAGCACCCATCTAGGTCACTGCTTGTGAGACACTAAAGGTGAAATATATATATGGGCAAGCACTCTAAGAAGAAGAAATGGTTACATACCCTCCAGTGTGATTCTTCAAGCTATGTTGTCCATATATTTATTCTTTAACCCTCACGTTCCCTCCCCCACCCCAATACCTACTACTAACATCAAGATTCTCTATGGCAAAAGAAATTAAGGGTGGTTGTGGTTGTAGCTCCCATTATACCCTTGGTTGGAGGTACGAGAATACTGTTGGCCAAAACAATCCAGACTAAAAAGTGCAATGCACGAACAGTGGAATAAATATCTGGGCAACACCAGTGCTAGAGTCCTAAAAAAAAAAAAAAAAAAAGGAGGGAGGCAGAAATACACTTCTGATACTTTGTACTATCGCTCAGAAGCAATCATCAGTGATAGTACTGTAAGTATCAGAATGCCCATTCTGGCTCCCAAAAAAGTACCAGAACAGCATTCAAGAGCATTCTGGCATGATTCAACACTTGGACAATACACCTCGAAGAACCATAGTTTCTGAGGGTAACTAACTCTTGCTTATGTGACATAGTATCTAACAAATATTTCAATATAACATAATTAGGAACAGTGGTTTTTCAGGCAGTATTTCTGTTTTTTACTTTAGGCACCCAAGTTTCAGAATGATGACCTCAGTGCTTACTAATATGTGTGTGTCATAGAGGAGCACTAGATATATAGTTCTCTGTTTCTGGGGAATTATAAATAAGTCAACCAGAAATAATTGACAGTAGCTGTCCATTCAAATCCAATCAATGCTAGTCTAAAAGTCTTTGTGACACTTTCTAAAAATGTCAGTTTCATTGCAACCAGAGAATCAATATGTTTTTATTTAAGGAGACTTTAAGAATAACAAAGGACTTTGGTGGCTTAAAGCAAAACTGAATGTGGAGGGGTAGATCATCCCATTTATACTCAGTGAAGCTAATTAATTTATCCTCACAGGAGGAAAACAAAATGAAAGTATTTTTAGTACATAAAGGTCATTGTTTTTCCACTCTATGCCCTTTCACAACCCCACTCCTAAATTTATGAAGCAGTCTTTATAGGATTTAACACACATTACTCCTGTTTGCTGGGGATGGAATGAATGGTGACATCCATATGCATGGCTTTTAAAAATTCAACCTCAGAAATACTATCCATATAATAACATAAATCTTTATTATGTTATAGTTCTAAAATGATTAATTATACTATGCCTGTCAGCTATCAGTATACTCTTTGGGGTCAATTAAGTAGTACAATCTCTAAATCCCAGATAAAAAATGTGTTCTTAACTGAGATTCTCCTACAACAAGAAGTGTCCTTCTGAAGCAATTTGAAAAACAATTCATATTGTCCATAAATAACCAGCTAAAACTCAGAATGGAGATCTTTTTCTTTCTTCTTTCAGTGATATTAGGTATTGTGATCAGATAGAAGGGTTTGTGAGGACTTGAGGGGGAAAAGAGACAGTTTTTGTATCTTTCATGAATTAAGATAAATATTTAATTCTCTGACAAATGAGAACATTGAATGGTTTTCATGTGGGATTGCTTGAACATTCAAGGTGACACCGTATCAAGGTACTAGCTTCTGCCCATACTAATCATGTTAATTTCTACTATGGTTGTTGAGACATAGCTGAAAGGAAATTGGCTCAGGTATTGGTAAAGGCATATGATCTATGCATTTCTTTTACATTTTGAATGGTATTGAGATAATTCAGATTTATTGCAGAGCAACATTATTAGAATATCATGTGTTTTTAACAACCAAGGAGAGTTTCAGGAGAAGAGGATTCCAGTGCTTAGATCCTGTCCAGAGATGAAGACTATCCTGTTTTATGCCATACTAGGAGCTGTTTCAAAAGGTCATAAGTCAGTACATAAAACCACCGATTCTCCAGTCCCAGTAACTGACTTTATCACAACTTAGGAAAATAGTGGTTTCATACACTGGCCTTTACCTAGATAGACCTTGAATGAAATACCATTTGAGTGATATCTCAAATATGTGGTAAGATAGAAGGTTTGTATATAGTAGTTCACCTCACACAATAGACACATCAGAGTAAAAATGAAACTGGACTGAATGTGGAAACCACGTTACTCTTGATTGTAGGAAACAGTGATCCTTAAAGTTAATAGGTGGTAACTCTTTGTTATATAATGTAATCTTTACTTGACAAATGCAGCAAAGAAATCTTTAGTGATTTGGTGCCAGATCCTCAGGCAGTATAAACTTTCAGTGTAGGTCAATTGACTAGATGAAGCTATACCAATTTACACCAGCTGAAGATCTGACCCAGGGTTCTCCTCTGAATGTGCAGAGTTGACTAAATACATGGAGTAGAACTGGAAGGGACCCCAATGGGTCATCGAGTCCAGCCTCCTCCCTTCACTAGCAGGACCAAGTACTGATTTTGCCCCAGATCCCTAAGTGGCCCCCTCAAGGATTGAACTCGCAACCCAAACAGCTACCATTAGTGCTAACAGGCATTTTGTGGATAGACTCTTATATGTGGATTTAAGATGATAAACTTCTTTGTCTCCCATGCTTGTGGCAAATCAGATGTTATGTTTTCCCACCCCACTCTCCAAATGTAGTTGTTGCTATTAATAAAACAAATTATAAAATGTTATGATAGCTTTTGAAGAGAGTTTTAATCTGAACTACAGTGTTTTCTGTCACTGCTTTCTGCATTTTTAATCTGTTATACTTTGCATTTGGTATTTGGTTTACTTTGTACAAAAGAAATGTAAGGCCATATTTTCTGCTGTAGTATCTCTATTGAAGTCAGTGGAATTACACCAGCAGAGAACTTACCTTGGATTGTGAAACAAAAGAAGAAACAAAGGGTAATGGATTGGGGTGGAATATTCTTATTAATTAATTTATATGGCAGTCAATATGGAATGAGTGTTTCACCTGCAGATGGCCAGCTCACATCTTCAGATTATGTCTGCAAACTAACCTCGTCTGACTTTTGTTCTGCAAATTAATGTTAAATGAATTGGTGGTCAGGTGTCAATATCAGAAGAAAGCACCACCATGACAATTGGCATTACTTGGCATTCTCCTTAGAAATCTCAGCAAGAGAGGTGAAAGAATGGACAAACACTGAAGGCTTGTCTACATAGCTCTGCAGTTTGGACTATGGTAGGGTGAGACATGTAGCACACACTAGCATGTTGCGCTGTACCTCCCCCATGTGGATGCTGCAGTTGTAAACTAAAAGGTACTTCATTTGCATTAACATGGTCCTTTAGTTCAGGGGTTCTCAAACTGGAAGTCGGGATCCCTCAGGGGTTGCAAGATTATTACATGGTGGGTCCTGAGCTGTCAGCCTCCAGCCCAAACCCTGCTTTGCCTCCAGCATTTGTAATAGTATTAAATATAAAAAATGAGGTTTTAATTTATTGGGGAGAGGGTTCACACTCAGAGGCTTGCTATGTGAAAGGAGTCACCAGAACAAAAGTTTGAGAACCACTGGTTTAGTTCATGCCAGCAAGCATCTACCTGGGGGAGTTACAACGCCACATGCTAGTGCATGTTTCAGTTCACACCCCCATAGTCGAATTATGGAGCCACGTAGACATAGCCTGAGATCTTATCTCCTCTGTTCTAGAAGGGATCTCTCCAGGTCAAGCTGAAAGCATATTACATTATATTGTGGGAAAGCTTGCACTGCCACTCTCTGTACTATTTGTTCTGTGAAGGAATATGGAACTGCAGTCTCTGGGGCTGGCACATTTCATAACTGCTAAATTATAGAAAAAATATGAAAATGGTAACTAAAAAGAAGAATAAGTGAATAATAAACCCTTTGCACATTCCTCCCTTGTAGTATGACTTTGTGGAACTCCTCGATGGTAGCAGGTTGATCGCAAGAGAACAGCGCAACCTACTTGAGTCAGAGAGAGCAGGCCGACAGACAAGGTCTATCAGTCTCCATGAGGCTGGTTTTATCCAGTATTTGGATTCTGGAATCTGGCATCTGGCTTTTTATAATGATGGGAAAAATGCAGAGCAGGTGTCTTTTAATACCATTGTTATAGGTAAGCACAATCTTCAAAGTTTTCACCAAAAGCTGCAATCTAAGCATTCTGTTAAAAATAGAGATGAGTTTTCAGAGTTAAATACTCTGGGTTGTTTTCATGAATGTTGAATTTATTATGTTTTCTTCATTACATAACAAAAGATATAGAAATGTATTTCAATTGTTTAGTAATTGAAGTATGAAAGCCTCCCATAATGTATAGTTCACAAAGGAAGATGCTTTTTTGAAATGGCTGTATTATGAGCATAAAGTAACTATCATTTTACTGTTTAAATCTTGAGCTACTTGTTATAACAGAATGTAATAGGATACCACAAGCATTAATTACAGGAAATTAGCCACTATTTACTTTCATACAATCACTAAACAAAGTGACATACATGCTTCTGCAAGTACCTTAATTTGCTGTCAGTCATTAGTGGTTTAGAATTAGAGGATAGACACCTTCTGTTCTAGTTTAGTACTATGGTGGGAGTCTCTATGAATTTTTTTCCTTATTCTTTTTTTCAGAGTCTGTAGTGGAATGCCCCCGAAATTGCCATGGAAACGGAGAGTGTGTTTCTGGATCATGCCATTGTTTTCCTGGATTTCTGGGCCCTGATTGTTCAAGAGGTATCTGAACCGAATTCTTTTCTTAAGTTAAAATAAACTGCATAAAGACAAGTCATTACTAATCTACCAAGGAAAAGAAACTGGCATGCAACTTGTTACATACATGTTCCTCTTTTTTTCCCAAAGCTTGCTTGAAAAGAGTTTTGTTAATTCTTCTGTCATGTTTTATTTCACAGCAGCCTGCCCAGTATTGTGTAGTGGCAATGGGCAGTATTCCAAAGGGCGCTGTCTCTGTTTCAGCGGTTGGAAGGGTACAGAGTGTGATGTGCCTACCACCCAGTGTATTGATCCTCAATGTGGGGGCCGTGGGATCTGTATCATGGGCTCTTGTGCATGCAACTCTGGGTACAAAGGAGAAGACTGTGAAGAAGGTAAAGAAGTAAATATTTACCCAAGCATCTACAGTAATGTTTCTAAAATGTCCAGTTACAACCTAGTGGGTCAGATTTTTCAGCTGGTATAAGTCAGCATAGCACTATTGATTTCACTGGAGCCATGTCAATTTGCACCAAATGAAAATCTGGCCCAGTAAAGCCATGTGCTGGCAAATTGTTCACCTTATATCAAGCATTCTAAAACATCCTGTTTGCTAGATATTTTGCTTTGAGCAGGTTTTGTCTAATAATTTCAGCATGTTAAAAATAGGTTTATTTTATCTGTCTGACATCAGCTAAGAGAAAACACAAGAAAAGATGATTGTTAGAACACAGAAGGACATAGTGATTTTTTTCACATTGTAGAAGAAATTGTTACTCTATTGCGTATGGTCTTTCCCACCAACATTTTGATAAAGACTTACAGTTGAAAATGCTCATTCAAATGCATCACACTGAAAAATTATGCAATTTTTTTTGGTATTTTAGAGATGCATGTGTATTCATTCTGGTGTGCTGTAAAATGGAGTTCATTTTCTATTTATTTTTTTAGGAGAAAAAAGCACCATTTCCCTTCCTCAATCAAATAGATTTTATTGATCTCTACATACAAAGTAATGCAATTAAGTCTCTGGAATTAAATTTTCAGATCATTGACCCTACAAGTGTAAAGTTTTATTGAGTCAAATTAAATCTCGTCATCTAAAGCACATTAAAGTGAATTAAGAAGGACAGAGAATACCCAACTCATTTATTTCTCAGACAGGTTGAGGGTCCTATAGAGCTGTCAGAACTCAGTAGTAGTGGATTAGGTCAGTTGATACTGCTTGTTATAGAGAATACAAGATTTTGTTACTCTGTGATTAGGAGAACAGAGAGCAAAAGCCTGAAAACTCAAGTGAATCTTGGTGTAATTCAGGAAAATTACAAATCCTTGCAAGAGTCTCAGTTACATCAATGACTTTGAGGTTTATGTCTGTTATCCCCAGGATGTCATTAAACCAGTTACACATGTGTACATGGATCCTTACAATTACTTTTGATCATCTAATGTACTACAAAGAAAATTACCAATATGCTAGCAAAAATGGATTAGAAGTTGCACTCTATTAGTTTATATTGATTTTTTTTTAGTTATTTGATCAGATAGCGCTTGTTATCTTGTGATTAAAGCAAGTGGGCTAGGAGCCACCTTAGGACTCGTGAGTTCTACTCTCTGTTCTTCCACTGATTCGGTACGTAACATTGTGATTTGCCTCATCGCCTCGTATCTCAGTTTACTGATTGTTGTTAAATGAGTGTAGTACTGTTTACCTCACAGGAGTTTTTTTAACTAATTCAGAAAGTGCTTAAAATCATCGGATGATAATAATTGCTATTGTAATTGTTAATAACAACATATTAAAGATTATCTTTTTCTTTTTTCTCCAGCTGATTGCTTAGACCCAGCCTGTTCCAGTCATGGTGTGTGTATCCATGGAGAGTGCCACTGTAATCCAGGATGGGGTGGTAGCAACTGTGAAATACTGAAGACAATGTGTCCAGACCAGTGCTCTGGTCATGGGACGTACCTTCAAGAAAGTGGTACCTGCACTTGTGACCCTAATTGGACAGGTGCAGATTGCTCAAATGGTAAGGATTAAAAACATTCCTTATGTGTAAAGCTCTAATATATTTTAAATTAATACATAATCTTTCATTATTGTGTAAGAACCTGATCCAGCTGCCATTGAAGCTAAGTCTTTCTATAGACTGTAGTGGGAGCAGGATTAGGCCATAAATCATGAGTGAAACATTCAGAACAAATGACCATGTGTAAATATTTGAAAATCAAACACTTTCTTCACTCAAAAAATGAACGCATTTTTTGCTGGCGGTTCAAAGAAAAGAACAAAATGTTATATGTACTTTCTGAATTTAAGATCTATACTGAGATATTCATCTACATATTTAGAACTGTGTTAATGACGCATCCGGAAATATTTCCATTTGAAAAATCTATTTTTAGCTCCTTGGAGGGGCCAATCCTGTAGTTCTTGTTCAGGCAAAACTCCAACTGAAGTTATTGGAAATTTTGCCTGAATAAGGACTGCATGAATGGGCCAACAGTTCTAACAGATAAAGCTTTCTTCAAGGGCAAAACTTAGCACATTTAAGGCCAGTTGCTTATTTTTGGATACATTGGTATAAATTCAGATTAAAATATGGAATTACTATAATTTATATTAGAATCTGAATTTTAGTCTCAGTCTGAGAGCAACCTTTTTGTGCCAAATTTTGGGAAAAATTACCAGTGGTCATTTCTAACTGTCAGATGCGTTTTGCCAAAAAAAAAGCATGATAGTCTAACAAAGTAATTGATGCTCTTCATGACACCTGAACATGTGGCCTGCTTGAGGAGTAGTGGTTTTATATCAAATTATAAATGATATTTAATCAATTCTCTGTAAATAACTGCCATTTTGAAATGCAGTTTGTGTCTGATATCTATGATATTGATCAATAGTCCTTGAAAGTCATTGGTAGCTCAGGAATAGGTAGGCAACAGAGTGAGAAAACTGTAGAAGGGGAGTATTTTCCCATATTTAATGTTCCATATTACTTTCAGTTTTTAGGCATCCTTGAGGGGGCCATTTGGGGAACTGGAGTAAAAATCTGTGGATTGGTCCTGCCTTGAGCAGGGGGTTGGACTAGATGACCTCCTGAGGTCCCTTCCAACCCTATGATTCTATTCTGCTAATTTTGTTTTTGTTTTTGAATGTCTATAGTGCACAGAAAGCTTTCTGAGCTCATCTGGTATGGCACCCATGTACTTAGGTTCTTATAAATATGACTGTTTGTGGAAAGTCTGCTATATGGTTCAAAGAAAATACAGATTGTACACGTCTTCTAATGGCATCCATCTTTACACACTTCATGTTAGTTCTAGTCATTCACTATCTGTGCTCATGTTTCAAAAAGTAGTTGATAATTGAAATGTATAAAAGTATTCTGTTTCATGTATATTCAGATATTTCAGTTACTTCAGACTTATGAAATATTAATTAGTTTTTGCAATAAAACGTAAAGAACCCCTACTGAAGTTGTACAAAATGACCTTCAGATATTTAAAGTCAATAAATAAGTAAATCTTACTCATAAAGAAACATTTTGTTAAGCTGCTAAAGGGAGAAAAATGAGTTATCCATCAGACGGCTTACAGCGTTGAAATCAACAGAGCTTTCCTCTATCTTCATCAGCAGTTTGTCCATTAATTAGCCCTTCAATTCCACTTCAGTTAAATTAACTCTAATTAATAAGTTCATTACAAAGATTGACACACCTTGCTCAAAGCTAGTGTGCTCAAAGCTGATAAACACCTTCACCCTAATGAAAAATTGATTAGATTGAAGAGAAAAGAGGGAACCTCTGAAATAAACCTCTCCCTCTCCTGCAGCTGGGTTGATGTTCTGTGACTCTGAAGTTAATCAGACCATCTCAGATCTTTTAATCAAAAATTTAATTCAAAGTAGATAGAAAATGTTGTGTGGGAAAAACAACCCAGCTCTCTTGCCCAGTAAACATTCTGCACTATTGTTCATAAGAAGTGCCATCACAACTTGATGCTGTGTGGAATGTTTTATAGCACTTTGAGGCAGAGAATTATAATCTATTGGGGGGAAAATACTACTGACTGAAAAACTAGAAACAAAGCCCATATGTATAACCTTTCATCCTCTTTTATGAGCTCTCCTTTTATTGCAGTCAGAAATAATTTCAGTTCTTTCTTATTAGGGTGGTTTGCTGTCTTTTACAAGGAATCCCAAAATAAATATAATAATCTTATGAACCAGCATATGATTGTGACTAACTGTATTCTAAGAGACTAAAAAACATCCCTCAGGCTTTTTTTTTTCTGTAGTCAGCTTCACACAAATGAAGTTTTCCAAAGACTGACTGAATAAAGAAAAAAGATAAATGCAAACTATAACAACCTGAATTATCATCTTGTATTAGTTTTGAGATGTAAGATATATTTTTTGACCTATGAATAACTTAGGCCTTAATGTTCTTTTCAATTATTCTACTAGTTATAAAACCTTGTTAGTGTAGGTGAGTTGAATGCTTTTGTTGATTTATTTTTAATAGTCTTTCTGTTTTTAAACCAGACTGCCTAAAGCTGTCATTGCTATAAATTTACAGAAAGTTTAAAAAAATCTTATATTTAACAGACATGTCAGTATGTCAGCAATGCACTAATGTGTCTCACTGAGGCTGATTCTTTTTAATGAAAAAATATGTCAGAGATGGCACATTTCAAATTTGAAAGAAACCTGGGGGCAAGGAAAAAAGCCCCTTTGCTAAATTGAACTGTTGTTCAATTGTAAATTTTTGCCTATAATGTAAATGACCCATAAGGTACGTGTGGTACATTTAGTCACTAAAACTATGCAGTAAATTCTAATGGGTTTAAATACATATAATCTAAGCTACAAAAGGTAACTCTTAAGAAATATGTGCTCACAAAAAATATAATTGGAAATTACTCAGAGCTAACTGACAGAAGAGCTGTGGACTCTTAGGCATTACTAAGTCTACTGGGTAACTAATTAATCATTAGCAGAGATAAAATTCCATATTCCATATTCTCTTGGGTCCTACCTGAAAATGCTTTTAGCTGTCAATTCCTTTGATTTAATTTTCAAAGATTTTGCTTTTCTCCTTCATACGTTGAATTAAAATGTAACTCTGCTAATTAATGTGTGTTCTCTCATTCTTTCTCTCTTTTTCTCCCATTCATCCTTTTAAATACAGAAATTTGTTCTGTGGACTGTGGCTCTCATGGTGTTTGCATGGGTGGAACATGTCGTTGCGAAGAAGGTTGGACCGGACCAGCCTGCAATCAAAGAGCCTGCCACCCTCGCTGTGCTGAACATGGAACCTGTAAAGATGGGAAGTGTGAATGTAGCCAGGGATGGAATGGAGAGCACTGTACTATTGGTAGGCTAGCTGTGCTTTAATATCTGTCTTCAATACAAAACTCAAAAAGCTAGAATTCTTGGTCTTTTGTGCATCAGAAATTTAACACTTTGAAGCTTGTTTCTTCAAACAGAATATTTGCACTTGTCAGGCTGTGTAAAGGAATTAATGTTTTAAGAAAGGAAATGATTAAATAATGGCTCATCAATCCTTTACAGCTTGTTTGCCACAAATGGGAGGTGCAAGAATTTCACTTTCAGTTGTTTCCTGTAGCTGCCTCCTGTAGAGGAGAAGCTTGCATATTTTTTAAATCTGTAAATAAGTCTTCTGATGTATGCTTTTTTTATTTTTATGTGATAGTAACACATATTTTGGAAAACAATGCCACCTTTTTTCCCCCTTTACTTAGAAGAAAGCCTAAGAAGCTTACCCTAACCTGAGCGCCCCCCCCCCCAAAAAAAAAAACACTTACCAAGGTGGTAAAGAGATCTAACTGCCCCCCATTATCCTTTTTGTTGACATAATGAATTTCTACTTTACAGTTGTACAAGATATTTGCTAAGCAAATAATATTACATTTCAAAGCACTTTGAAATGACAAATTCAAAAGAAGCAGTCTTCATTAATCTCTGTATGTTTCCATGATCAAAAATGTTCTATCCTTTAGAAACCAATCTTATTCAACTTATTCATAAATGATCTGGAGAAAGGGGTAAACAGTGAGATGGCAAAGTTTGCAGATGATACTAAACTGCTCAAGATAGTTAAGACCAAAGCAGACTGTGAAGAACTTCAAAAAGATCTCACAAAACTAAGTGATTGGGCAACAAAATGGCAAATGAAATTTAATGTGGATAAATTTAATGTGGATAATGCACATTGGAAAAAATAACCCCAACTATACATACAATATGATGGGGGCTAATTTAGCTGCAACTAATCGAGAAAGAGATCTTGGAGTCATCGTGGATAGTTTTCTGCAGACGTCCACGCAGCGTGCAGTGGCAGTCTAAAAAGCAATAGGATGTTAAGAATCATTAAAAAGGGGATAGAGAATAAGATGGAAAATATCTTATTGCCCTTATATAAATCCATGGTACGCCCCCGTCCCCTCATCTCAAAAAAGTTCAGAAAAGGGCAACTGCTATAAGGAGGGCTTTGGGATGTACGGCCATTGGGAAGCATTTACGGACAGAAGACTGTTCTCTCGGGATGGACTTCACCTGAGCAAGGAGGGAAATAGACTTCTAGGATGGAGGCTCGCCGACCTGATTAAGAGAGCTTTAAACTAGAAATTTGGGGAGGTGGTTGGGAGATGTCCGGAAGATCTCCACGCTCGAATTTAACCTTGAGAGGGAAGTAAACAAAGTAAGAGGGGATACAGCCGTGGACAGAAGAATTGGCATAAGGAGGAAGGGTAGTGTAGATAACAGACTAACAGGTGATGGTGGTGGTAGAATGTCTGTGCTTCACAGGGTACAGAATGTGAGTGAAGCCAAACGGCAAAAATTAAGATGTCTGTACGCTAATGCGAGGAGCCTAGGGAACAAAATGGAGGAACTAGAGCTACTGTTGCAGGAAGTGAAACCGGATATTACAGGAATAACGGAAACGTGGTGGAATAGTAGTCATGACTGGAGTACAGGTATTGAAGGCTATGTGCTGTTTAGGAAAGATAGAAATAAAGGCAAAGGTAGTGGAGTAGCATTGTACATCAATGAGGAGGTTAACTGTAAAGAAATAAGAAGTGATGGAATGGACAAGACAGAGTTTGTCTGGTCAAAAATCACACTGGGAAAGAAAGCTACTAGAGCCTCCCCTGAGATAGTGCTTGGGTGTGCTACAGACCGCTGGGATCTGATTTGGATATAGATAGAGACCTCTTTAATGTTTTTAAGGATGTAAACACTAATGGGAAATGTGTGATCATGGGAGACTTCAACTTCCCAGATATAGACTGGAGGACAAATGCTAGCAAGAATAGTAAGGCTCAGATTTTTCTGGATGTGATAGCTGATGGATTCCTTCACCAAGTAGTTGAAGAACCGACAAGATGGGATGCCATTTTAGATTTGGTTTTGGTGAGCAGTGAAGACCTCATAGAAGAAATGGTTGTAGGGGACAACCTTGGTTCGAGTGATCATGAGCTAATTCAGTTCAAACTAGATGGAAGGATAAACAAAAATAGATCTGGGACTAGGGTTTTTGATTTCAAAAGGGCTAACTTTAAAGAATTAAGGAAATTAGTTAGGGAAGTGGATTGGACTGAAGAACTTGTGGATCTAAATGCGGAAGAGGCCTGGAATTACTTTAAGTCGCAGCTGCAGAAACTATCGGAAGCCTGCATCCCAAGAAAGGGGAAAAAAAACATAGGCAGGAGTTGTAGACCAAGCTGGATGAACAAGCATCTCAGAGAGGTGATTAAGAAAAAGCAGAAAGCCTACAAGGAGTGGAAGAAGGGTGGGATTAGCAAGGAAAGCTAACTTAGTGAGGTCAGAACATGTAGGGATAAAGTGAGAAAGGCTAAAAGCCATGTAGAGTTGAACCTTGCAAAGGGAATTAAAGCCAATAGTAAAAGGTTCTATAGCCATATAAATAAGAAGAAAACAAAGAAAGAAGTAGTGGGACCGCTACTCACTGAGGATGGAAAGGAGGTTAAGGATAATCTAGGCAAGGCCCAATATCTAAATAAGTACTTTGCCTCAGTCTTTAATAAGGCTAATGGGGAGCTTAGGGGTAATAGAAGGATGACAAACAGGAATGAGGATATGGAGGTGGATATTACCACATCTGGTAATATCCGTACTTGAACAGCTTAATGGGACAAAATCGGAGGGCCCGGACAATCTTCATCTGAGAATATTAAAGGAACTGGCGCATGAAATTGCAAGCCCATTAGCGAGAATTTTTAATGATCAGTAAACTCAGGGGTTGTACCATACGACTGGAGAATTGCTAACGTAGTTCCTATCTTTAAGAAAGGGAGAAAGAGTGATCCGAGTAACTATAGGCCTGTTAGTTTGACATCTGTAGTATGTAAGGTCTTGGAAAAAATTTTGAAGGAGAAAGTAGTTAAGGACATTGAGGTCAATGGTAATTGGGACAAAGTACAACATGGTTTTACTAAAGGTAGATCGTGCCAAACCAACCTGATCTCTTTCTTTGAGAAGGTGACAGACTATTTAGACAAAGGAAATGCAGTAGACCTAATTTACCTCGATTTCAGTAAGGCATTTGACACGGTTCCACATGCGGAATTATTAGTCAAATTGGAGAAGATGGGGATCAATATGAGAATTGAAAGATGGATAAGGAACTGGTTAAAGGGGAGACTACAACGGGTCCTACTGAAGGGTGAATTGTCAGGCTGGAAGGAGATTACTAGTGGTGTTCCTCAAGGATCCGTTCTGGGACCAATCTTATTTAACCTTTTTATTACTGACCTTGGCACAAAAAGCGGGAATGTGCTAATAAAGTTTGCGGATGACACAAAGCTGGGGGGTATTGCTAACACGGAGAAGGACCGGGATATTATACAGGAAGATCTGGATGACCTTGTAAACTGGAGTAATAGTAATAGGATGAAATTTAATAGTGAAAAGTGCAAGGTCATGCGCTTAGGGATTAATAATAAGAACTTTAGATATACATTGGGGACGCATCAATTGGAAGCAACAGAGGAAGAGAAGGACCTTGGGATATTGGTTGATCACAATCCATGACTATGAGCCGCCAATGTGATATGGCCGTTAAAAAAGCTAATGCGGTTTTAGGATGCATCATGCGAGGTATTTCCAGCAAAGATAAGGAGGTGTTATTACCGTTATATAAGGCGCTGGTGAGACCCCACCTGGAATACTGTGTGCAGTTCTGGTCTCCCATGTTTAAGAAGGATGAGTTCAAACTGGAACAGGTTCAGAGACGGGCTACTAGGATGATCCGAGGAATGGAAAACCTGTCATATGAAAGGAGACTCAAAGAGCTTGGCTTGTTTAGTCTAGCCAAAAGAAGGCTGAGGGGGGATATGCTTGCTCTTTATAAATATATCAGAGGGATTAATATTAGGGAGGGAGAGGAATTATTTAAGCTTAGTACCAATGTAGATACTAGAACGAATGGGTATAAACTGGACACTAGGAAGTTTAGACTTGAAATTAGACGAAGGTTTCTAACAATTTGAGGAGTGAAGTTCTGGAACAGCCTTCCAAGGGGAGTAGTGGGGGCAAAAGACATATCTGGCTTTAAGATTAAGGTTGATAAATTTATGGAAGGGATGGTATGATGGGAGAGCCTAATTTTGGCAATTGATCTTTGATTATTGCCAGATAAGTATGCCCAGTGGTTGGTGATGAGATGTTGGATGGGATGGGATCTGAGTTACTGCAGAGAATTCTTTTCTGAGTGCTGGCTGGTGAGTCTTGCCCACATGCTCAGGGTTTAGCTGATCGCCATATATGGGGTCGGGAAGGAATTTTCCTCCGGGGCAGATTGGCAGAGGCCCTGGAGGTTTTTCGCCTTCCCCTGCAGCGTGGGGCATGGGTCTCTTGCTGGTGGATTCTCTGCAGCTTGAGGTCTTCAAACCACAATTTGAAGACTTCAATAACTCAGGCATAGGTTAGGGGTTTGTTATAGTAGTGGATGGGTAGGGTTCTGTGGCCTGCATTGTGCAGGGGGTCAGACTAGATGATCACATTGGTCCCTTCTGACCCTAGAATCTATGAATCTATGAAAACTAAAATGATTAGGGGTTTGGAACAGGTCCCATATGAGGAGAGATTAAAGAGGTTAGGACTTTTCAGCTTGGAAAACAGGAGACGAAGGGGGGGATATGATAGAGGTATATAAAATCATGAGTGGTGTGGAGAAAGTGAATAAGGAAAAGTTATTTACTTGTTCCCATAATATAAGAACTAGGGGCTAGCAAATGAAATTAATGGGCAAAAGGTTTAAAACTAATAAAAGGAAGTTCTTCACACAGCGCACTGTCAACATCTGGAACTCCTTGCCTGAGGAGGTTATGAGGGCTAGGACTATAACAGGGTTTAAAAGAGAACTAGATAAATTCATTAAGTCCATTAATGGCTATTAGCCAGGATGGGTAAGAAATGGTGTCCCTAGCCTCTGTTTGTCAGAGGATGGAGATGGATGGCAGGCTAGAGATCACTTGATGATTACCTGTTAGGTTCACTCCCTCTGGGGCACCTGGCATTGGCCACTGTCAGAAGACAGAATACTGGGCTGGATGGACCTTTGGTCTGATCCAGTATGGCCTTTCTTATGTTGTTAACTCCTGTGCTTTTGTCATTGAATTATTTACGCCCTGTATATTCCATATAACATAGACAAAAAGCAAATTGTGTGACCCTTTCCTTCAAATTATATGAAAGATCATTCTCTTTCCCAGAATTTAATTAATGTGTCTCTCCAGAAACTTACCAAAGGCCACATTTTGCCTTTGGATGTATACTTTTCCATTGCACAGAATTTGACAGGCATCTGTTGGCAGTGAGTAAATGCGGGGATTTGTGCATATATATATCAAAAAGGGCAGAGGAATTAGAAAAAGGGGAAGAAATGTTGTCACAGAAAAGCAAGTGATACTATTATTTACTTGTATTACCATAGCACTTAGGAGCCCTAAGTCATGGACCAGGACCCCATTGTGCTAGGCACTGTACAAACACAGAACAAAACAAGATGGAAGTCTGAGAGATCAGATATGGAGTGATGCTTAGTGAAAAATGTTTGCCCATAAGTGATGCAGTGTTTTTGTCTTTTTATCATTTTTTGGTGTGAGTTCATTTCACCAACGTAATTGTTGGGGCATTTGATGCACTGGTATGGTACGCCACATGTTGTGATAAATGTCTGTAGGACCCATGGATCTTGAAAGGTGTGTTGTGAGGGTATTGAACATTGTAGTAGTGGAGATATGTCTGCAGGCTTTTACATCTGTTGTTATGGCAGGGTCTGGTGCCACTTTGAGTTAGTGTATCCTGGTCTATGGGGAGCTTGATTCTGATGAGCTTGGTGAGGTTGAGGCATTGTTTGAAGGCCAGAAGAGAGGGTTCAGGGAAGATTTCTTTCAGGATATGGTCCCCATCAAATGTGGGTTGTAATTGTTGGATGATACTCCATATGGATTCTAGTGTGGGATGGTAGTGACACCGAAGGGTGTGCAGTCAGTGGGTTTTTTTTCTGTATTGAAGCTGAGGTCTCCTGCAATATTTGGGTAGCCTGCTCCAGTCTACAGTAGTTCTCTGGTAAAGTGTCCTTGTTTAGTGAACGTAGTTTTAAGTGAGTATCCCACACTTCCTCTTCAGAGCATATTCTGTTGTATCCGAGTGCCTGGCTGTAGATAACAGGTTTCTTGGTATGTCTGGTGTGATTGTTGGATCTGTGGAGGGAAGTGTGATGATTCATGGGATTTCTTGAATATACTGTCTATAGGGTTCCATTGTTTAAATTGATCATGGTGTCCAGGAAGTTGATGGTGGTATGGGAGTGTTCTAGAGCGATAAACACCACGACTACAACAACACTGGAAAACATAAGAAACAGAAATTTGATCATAAAGAGCTCTTCAATCTAGCAGACAAAGGTGTAATATGATCCAGTGGCTGGAAGTTGAAGCTGGACAAATTCAGACAAGAATTAAGGTGAGCATTTTTAAGAGTGAAGGTAATTAACCATTGGAACAATTTACCAAGGGTCGTGGTGGATTATCCATCACAGGAAAATGTTAAATCAAGATTGGTTGTTCTTCTAAAATATAAGAGCTATTTAAAGCAGGAATTAATTGGGGGAAGTCCAATTGGGCCTGCGTTATACAGAAGGTCAGATTAGATTATCACAATGGTCCTTACTGGCTTTATAATCTATGAGTCTATTAATATTTTTCAGTTTGATAGGCAATAGTCTAATCCCACCTGTGGGATAACTGTTGTCAAGGTTTTCATAGGCATAATGGCAAAGGAGAGTTTTAAGGAGATTTCGAAAGAGGATGATGAGGTCACTTTGCAGATGTTTATAGGAAGCTTTTCCCAAGCAGGGAGGGTAGCATGGAGCACAAAGGTGCTTGTTTGAAAATTTAATAATTTCCTGATGGAGGCAGACATAATGGACTGAACATAGGTGAGAGTTGGCATCTCGATAATGAATAAGAGAGAGGCTACTGAGGGCCTTGAAAGTGAAGATGAGCAGCTTATGTTTGATGCAACAGAGAAGGGCAATCCAGTGAAGGGCTGCAAGAGGGGTGAGATGGTAAAATTGATGGGCCTGGAAAATGATCTTTGGTAAATAACTCTTAATGGATATAACTGAGGCAAGATTGCATTATTCAAGGCCAGACAAAAGGATGCAAAATATTGCATTAATTGACAGGCAAGATGATGAGAGCTTGGACAAGACTTGTTAGGTTTTGTAGGTGAGAGGAAAGCCATATCTCAGAGCTGTTATACAGAATGAGTCAACAAGATTTAGACATAAGCTAGTAGTGAGGACCTACAACGTGATCCAGGTTGAAGAGGACACACAGGTTATGGGCCTAAGTGACAGGATGGTGGTCTTGTCCACATGATTAAAAAAGACAGGAGGGAGATTTCTGGAGAAGCCTGATTAAGAGCTCTTTTTCATAGACAGGTTCAGTTTTTGTTGACTGCTAGACATCAATGAGGAGATGTCAGAGACACAGGCTGAGATTTTAGTTTGGACAGAAGGAAACAGGTGAAGAATGGGGAGGAAGTCTGGAGTTGTCAGCAGAAAGATAGTAGTTGAATTGGTGTTTGCAGATGAGATTACCCACAAATAAGGTGTAGAGAGAGGCAACAAGGACAGAGTCCTGTGAAACCCTTCCAGCAAGTTGGAGAGGGGATGAGGAGGATCCACCAAAGCACATGCTAAAGAAGTGATTAGAGAGGTAGGAGGAGAGCTGCTTCTCTTTTTAAAAACAATCTTAGGAAAAAATGGGAGTGTAAGATAAAGCCTTTCTTTAGGTGGCTTTAACTTGCCGAACAGAAGTTACTCTGCAGATCACTCTACTGTTGGTCTCACTGACCTGGGCTGCTTTACCTGGGTTATAGTTGTACATAGATGAACTGTTCTTGAACAATATTTCCAACATATTAGGCACAAACAGGTTTTTCTTCAGCACTTCCCTTGGTGGCCGAATACTTAGTCTGCATTGTGTATGTGAAAGTCTTACAAGTTCCCTTATGTATTGAAAAAGTAGGAAATCCCTTTACTCCCGATTTCATATGCTATTGAGCATCCAGATACTAGCATAATATACTGGAACCCAGTTTATCAGATCTAATTGGGACTGGGGCCAGGTCCAATAATTAAAATTTCAGATAATCCAGAGACTGGAAAAATGTGAGGCTTCAGCACCTTCTAGCAGCCACAGGAGAGATCGCAGGCTTCTGGACCTATGCTTAGTGGCTGTGCAGTTAATATGGAGAGCCAGATAAAGGAGGGTCGAATAAATGGGGTTCTACTGTACATACTTTAGAAATCGACATCTATACACAACTAGCCAAATGCCGCCCAAAGTTCACACGCACAAATTCCTATCATTATGTGGACAGATATATCCACTCAATATTTTGCATCTGTCGTGTCAACACTAGATCCAAATGACGAGAGAGACGTGCACATTAATCATAAAGGCATGAATGGAGCCTTAAGTAGGTAAAAGCATTAACTAAGCTGTCCAACTCAATAATCTATCTAACTATCTAAAGAGCTATGGTTTTACAGAAATCATGAGCAGCGTTTGAGACAGTAAAGTGAAGAATATTCCAAGCTTCTACTGAGAACTTCTGTTTGTCTCTAAATGTTTTATTTCTGGTTGCATTCTTCAAGTTGGCACATGTTAAACAGCCAAAAAAACCATCTCTCTGATTTTAAAGAAGTCCTTTGTGGAATTCTCTTCTAATAATATGTTAAACATCAGGTTGTTTATTGAGTTACATTGATTTTCACGTACATTCAGGCAATTCACATGGAAATTTGGCCTGGGGGAATTCCTAATTCTTTTAAGCTACAAAATACAAGCTACTTGTTTTTATTCTCATTCTTTAGTACATTGGGAAGCAAGATCATTAATGATCACAAAGACATGCTTTGTTTGTTCAGACAAAACTTAGGCATGCACTGCTCAGCATACCTCTATTAAACACCAGGGTGGCTCTGGGGTTTAGGATACCAAAGATTGGAACATTGCAAATGAAATACACACAGCTAGGGAGTTAGTTGTTAAACAATATGAAAAAAAAATCAAAAGCATTAGCAGTATGGACAGATATTGGTCTGATGCACTAGATCTTATCATCTTTGCTAAGCAGTAGAGCAAGAGTGGTATTTGTTTGAAATAAATTATGAGCCCAAAGCTATCAGTGCTTTTCTCCAGCACAATTTTTCACACTAATAGTTTTTCACAAATTAATAGATATAAAATATATTTGGGTTTTCTAATGTCTTAAACTGTGCAAAGCATTAGCAAGGTTATCAAGAATTTTAGTAATGCTAGATTGGAAGGATCAGCCAGGAAATCTATCAGGGATTGTATTCTCAATTATGTTGGCATTTTTACCTTGAAATAATTCTTGTTTCCAATTATTTAATTTAAATCTGTTTTTCTTAGATAATTTTAAATGAGCAGGGGGTATTGTGATATGTAAGAACCAATATGTAAAGTAAACAAAACTACTCTTAATACTGACCCTATTCTTTTGGTTACTTCCACTAACAGGAAAATAGATCAAAGATTAATTTATATGCATGATTTCCATTGGCCCTTTGTAGTTGCACACAGTATCTCACTTAATGCCATACTTGCTCTTGATACACTCATTGTGTGGTCTGTATGATGCACGCACAATTCCAAAGATTGATGCACAAGTTGTTCAGCAGGAGTTGCATGCTCAGGTTGGGACTTAATCCTGAAATGTACTAAAGTTGATAAGAGTTGAAGGAGCATGAAATCTCCCACAGATGCTCAGTGCATTGTAGAGTTGAGTCAATAAAGGGCAGTGTATGTTCCAAAGCGCATTAAGTGCTAAGGAAATTAAAGGATTTCTAAATTACTGAGTATATTTTTCCCCTTGGAGTGGTAAGATTTTACCTCTGCTTAAATCCACATGGGCACAGTTTAGATCAAGGATTATTTTACCACAGAGCCCCAGCCCAAGGCCATGGGAAATTACCTGCCCGATACTTTGTTTGGTCTGAGAGTGGCATTCATGAGTCTGAGGTTGGAATGTGGCCCTTTACTATTTTGTGAAGATCTATTTCTGCCTCTTATGGTAGACTTTCATCCTAAACCAATTCTATTTCTATTCAAATAATTGGTCCCATATTAAAAATGTTGGTGATTTTTTTGTTTTTTTTTTAAGTATTAAGCACAGGAGACCTTCCAGTTTCTGTAATTGTAGTTTGCATATTTAAGATTGGAATTTCTGTCCTCAACCTCTCCTTTATCTCTGTGTGTATGCAAGATTGCACATGCACAACTGGACACCAGATAGAATCCTGAGTGAACATTTATTCCTTAATTATGTTTTCTGATTGCAGTTTTGCTAAAATGTTTTTGTTGTTGCTGCTTGATGTTATGTTTTCTTTTTAAACCCTGTTCACAATGAGTTCAATGACCTTCTCCTTTTTGAATAGCTATATTGTGAGGTTGGAAGAGAGAGTGTTTGTTTGAAATGGGGTTATTATTTCTGTGATTTAACTATCATGTACCCTTAATAAATAAGTAACAATCATAGAAATCCCATCGATATGAATACTTTGCCAGCTGCTTTTCCATTAAACTCTGCTAGCTGAATGAAATCAGTAAATAATTATGTTGGTAGGGAATCTGTTATATCCAAGTGCTCTATAATGTCTCCGTTTTACAACACAGCTACATTTTTTCTATACACCAAATTAGTTTTTAGAGTAATCTAAATTGCAAATTGGCCGATTTGCATTAAAACTATGCCGTCTTGTTCTGATTTGTCAACACCTCTTTTTTAAAAAGTCATTAACATTAAGCATGGGTGGGTAAGACCATCTGTTTATGGAGCTTGCCTGCAGCTCCATCACTTAACATATAAGACAGGTTACAGCTGTTTAATTGTTATGGTGTTGAATGATTATGATTCTATCCAAAATTAATATTTATATATGTATGCATAGAAAGCATGTGGTTAAACATAAGTGATCTAAATGTGGATTAATGTCATTAAGCATTAATTAATTAATCCCTCAGGAGGGCTGAAGTTGGAATAGTGGTATTCACACTACTTTTTTAGTAACTGAATGAGGTTACTTTATCTAATAGGCATAATTGAAATTAGCCTCAAATAATAATGGACAGTAAAAAAAAATGTACAGCTTGTAACACATTTGTATCTCTATGGGAATCAGGCCTTCCTTGTTTTATGTTCTAAGAACTTTTGCAAGATTATTTATCCTAAAATTCAGTTGTGAAAAGAAGAAGAAAAAACAGACAAAAGTACTTTTTTTCCTGTTTTCTGTTGCATGAAATCATAAAACAATCTTCAGAAATATAAAACATGGATTTTTTGAGTAAGAGATAACCATAGGTAGGCCACATTAATTAGATAAATGAGATAGTTGAAAGATATAGATTTGCATAATCATTTAAAAGAAATGGAAAATTGCAAGCAGAAAATAATCCACTTTATGTCACAGGACTAGTGAAAATGAATAGGAAGATGATCATGTGCCATGTGGACTTCCACTGGCATCTGTGGGTATTGGATTTGGAGAGCTTTGTGAGTATGTGACCCTAAAGCTAAAGGCACTATTATGCTCTTTTTCTGGTTGACCATGAGTAGCATAAGCTCAAAAGTACTGAGTGTCAAGGCATGCATAGTTATTCAGAATTCTCCTCTGTAGCATTGTAAGACCTGCCCATGCTTAATTTAATTTGTGTTTAGCCCAGAGCTCTTTTTACAACAGATTTAAAATATGACCATAGAGAAAGCACTACTTTTCTTTCTATCAGATCAGAGTTCAAGTCTAAGCCATATTTTGTCCTCTTGCTCAAAGACAAGTTTTGGTGCCTGATTGATCTTCCTTACATATACGGGAACAGATGAGGTTGATCTGAGTTGGGGGGCAGCACAAATAGGAGATATTACCAGCTCCATTGCATCATTTCTTCTTCCACTGATCCTGAGGAAGCTCCTCTACTGGTGCACCATGGCGCTGAGCTTCAAATGGAAAAGTCAGGGAGAGGATTATTCTTCACTGCATTATTCCCTTTAGTAACATAGTTTTGTGCAATATAAAGAGTACTAATCTAGTCAGAATTATTTAATACTGGGTGCTTCTTGCATAATGAAATCTTGCTGAGGGGTGTATTTGGTTCAGTGTTCACTCCAAAGGACAGCAGGACATTATGATTCCTGAGGAAGCCATGCTGCCATATGAACAAGAGAGTGAAACAGCGAGCTCTGCAGAATGCTGTACATCTGAGCCTCTGTGTGGATGCCCTTCTTGAAACATGGGTGACCCCAAACTTGCATAGATTGTAAAACATCCGTGAATTTCAGTGGCACAAGCACACTCACAAGACAGAACAATTAATTAAATACTTCTCCCACCTTCAGAAGTTTCTCTTTCATACGAGACAATCTAGACTTTGGTTTTCTTTTCCTTCCTTTCTTTTTTAGCATTTTCTTCATTTAAGAGATCTGTTCCTTGTATATATCCAGAATCTCATCAGCTGACTATAGAAAGATTGTAGCACTTTTCATTCCCGAAAGCACTACAGAGCAACAGCTATGGAAAGGGAGCTGGATCCTGTTGCGGAGCATTCATCATCAACAGTATTCTTAATAAGTTCCAACTGCATACATTTATGATGCCTAAGAGAGTAAGAACACATTCTGACTTTCTGATCTCAGATAGAGTTTTCAGGGGTAGCAGACAGAAAAACCTTGTTTTTACTTGAAACTGAACAATTTTTTTATTGAGTCATTGAAATACATTAAACCCTATGATGTCATTTTTTCCAGAGGATCACTTTTCAGACTATAACTGCACTTTAAATAGATCATATCTTTCATCTCTCCTGAATTTCTTCTTTAGTCCCTGATGTAGCAGAAAATTTTCTATTATTCTGCTTACATCATTAGCATACCCAATAAACATTTCCCACAAATGGTTTTACCATAAAAAGCAGCAGATCTTTCTGCTGAAGAGCTTCCAACTAATTTTTTTCTCCCCAGAATTTGAACATTTTAGAGTCTATGTATTCTCGCTCTCTCTCTCTCTTTACATATATAGGGCTGTCTGTTAATCGCCGTTAACTCATGTGATTAACTCAAAAAATTAACTGTGATTAAAAATATTAATTGTGATTAATCACACTATTAAACAATAGAATACCAATTGAAATGTATTAAATATTTTTGGATGTTTTTCTACATTTTCAAATGTATTGATTTCTGTTACAACACAGAATAAAAAGTGTACAGTGCCCACTTCATATTATTTTTATTACAAATATTTGCACTGTAAAAATGATAAACAAAAGAAATAGTATTTTTCAATTCACCTCACACAAACACTGTAGTGCAATCTCTTTATCATGACAATTGAACTTACAAATGTAGAATAATGTACAAGAAATAACTGCATTCAAAAGTAAAACAATGTAAAACTTTAGAGTCTACAAGTCCACCCAGTCCTACTTCAGCCAATTGCTCAGACAAACAAGTTTGTTTACATTTGAAGGAGATAACGCTGCCTGCTTCTTGTTTACAATGTCACCTGAAAGTGAGAACAGGCATTCGCATGGCACTGTTGTAACCAGCGTCAAAGATACATGCCAGATGCACTGAAGGTTCATATATCCCTTCATGCTTCAATCACCATTCCAGAGGATACTTATCCATCCTGATGATGAGTTCTACTCAATAATAATCCAAGGCAGAGAGGATTGATGCACGTTCATTTTCATCATCTGAGTCAGATGTCATCATCAGAAGGTTGGATTTTCATTTTTGGTTCAGGTTCTATAGTTTCCGCATCAGAGTGTTGCGCTATTAAGACTTCTGAAAGCGTGCCCATACCTGATCCCTCTCAGATTTTGGAAGGCACTTCAGATTCTTAAACTTTGGGTCAAGTACTGTAGCTATTTTTAGAAATCTCACATTGATACCTTCTTTGTATTTTGTCAAATCTGCTGTGAAAGTGTTCTTAAAATGAACATATGCTGGGTCATCATCTGAGACTGCTATAACATGAAGTATATGGCAGAATACAGGTAAAACACAGAGCAGGAGACATACAATTCTCCCCCAGGGAGTTCAGTCACAAATTTAATTAACACACTATTTTTTTAATGAGCACCATCAGCATGGAAGCACGTCCTCCGGAATGGTGGTTAAAGCATGAAGGGGCATACGAATGTTTAGCATGTCTGGCACTTAAATACCTTGCAACGCCAACTACAAAAGTGCCACGCGAACACCTGTTCTCACTTTCAGGTGATATTGTAAATAAAAAGCAGGCAGCAGTATCTCCCATAAATGTAACCAATCTTGTTTGTCTTAGCAATTGGCTGAACAAGACGTAAGACTGAATGGACTTGTAGGCTCTAAAGTTTTACATTAGTCTGTTTTCGAGTGCAGTTATGTAATAAAAAAATCTACATTTGTAAATTCAACTGTCATGATAAAGACACTAAGCACTACAGTACTTAAGTGAATTGAAATATACTTTTTCTTTTGTTTTTTACAGTGCAAATATTTGTAATAAAAAATATAAAGGGAACACTGTACACTTTGTATTCTGTGTTGTAATTGAAATCAATATATTTGAAAATGTAAAAAACATCTAAAATATTTTTTAAAATGGTATCATATTATTGTTTAACGGTGCAATTAATCGCGATTAATTTTTTTAAGTGCTTGACAGCCCTAACACACACACACACACACACACACACACACACACACACACACACACACACACACACACACACACACACACATTTAAAGTGTTTTAATATTCCTAACTCATACATACTAAGAATTCTTCCTCATACATGCTAAGAAAAGCTTCTTTGGAAAATTTCAGTTATGAGTGAAAGAAAATACACTTTCTTCTCTTAAAATGACATGATTGAATGTCATATTAATATTTGACAAAAATGAAAAATCCCAAAATCTTTTTCATTTAATGTGATTGGTCCAATGACATGAAGAAGCCTGCAAAATATGTACTTTCACTTGAAAATAAGATTATTTTTTAGTAAAAATATGTCCATTGTCATTCTAAAACACTTAGTTTCGTTAAATCTTAAGGACAGATTGGGCTGCGCCTACCCTGGGGGGAGTTCCCTGGAAGAGGCAAAACCTTTCAGCTCCTAGGGGAAGGCAGGCACCGCCTCTACAGCTCCCATTGGCCACAGTTTTTGGCCAATAGGAGCTATGGCGCCAGTACTTGGGGTGGAGGCAGAGTGCAGAGCTGCCTGGCCACACCTCCACCTAGGAGCTGAGGGAGGTGAATGTCGCTGCTTCCAGGGAGGCATGGAGCAAGGTAGGGAGCCTGCCAGCCCTGCTAATTCTCCCAGCCCCAGGACATGTGCCACTGCCCCTCCAAGCACCCGCGGCACCCCCTGGGTTGCCTTCTCTCCACCACCCGCAGCACCCCTGGGCCACCATCCCACCTCACTCCAAGCTTTAGTCAGGGTATATAGTACAAGTCATGAACAGGTCATGGGCTGTGAATTTTTGTTTATTCTCCTTGAACTGTCCATGACTTTTACTAAAAATACACGTGACTAAAATGTAGCCTTAGTGATAAGCACCATCGAAAACTCCTGGGGAAATGAATAATTTTGTCTTTAGAGCAGGGACTGAATGGCAAGCAGTAAATAAACCATTGAATGAGGAGAACAAAATATTGAATAGTTCCTCGCTAAGTGAGTACTATCCATCCTGTGCACTGAATGAAGCAGGGGTTTCAAGGAAAAAAAAAAATCATGTATTAAAGACTAACTCAGAACGCCCACGTACAAGGACGCCAAGCTAAAATTCCACAGGCAACCGTAATTCTGTCATTTCCTAACTTTTGAATGTTTGACCTTGCACCTTAATAATATTCTTTTAGTATAGTTTTGAGTGTATGCCCATGTATGCAATATAAAACAAATTTATATACAAGCATAGTTGTACTTGTAAGGATAAAATATTAAGAATTTCATAACACTTTAAAAAAGTGAAAAGGCATTTATCAACCAACTCTTATAGCGGAGATTATGCCACTAATAAAATGTCCTCCTGATGCTATTCTACTGTTGATGTCCTAAATCACCTACAGTGAAATTTTCTTGTATGGAATTAAGATGGTGTTAGCTTGGTTTATTGATCTGCTTAAAAGCTATTGACTCTAGGGATATATATGTTTAGTGTAAAACTGTTTTTTTCAGTGTGTAGCATCTACTCTCCTCCTTTTAAAAAGATCTATACCTGAGTGCACAGGGGTTCTTCTTCGAGGTGTGTCCCTGTGGGTGCTCCACTTTAGGTGAATCTGCATCCCTGCAACTGCAATCAGAGAATTTCAGTAGCAGTGCCTGCTTGAGTGGCACATGTGCTGTCCCTGTCTCACGCCACCTTTGCAGGTTACATAGCGCTGTGTGACCAGCGCATCCCTCGGTTCATTCTCTATCACCCTGCGCTTGAAATGGAGCAATTGGCAGTGCCTCCGAGTTTACCATTAGATTAAGAATCAGTCTAGATTAGTAGTTTTATAACCCAGTTTATTTAGTTAATAATTTTTATTTATCCTTTCTCTTCCCCATTTTTCCTCAAAAAAAACCTCAAACCTTTTTTCTTAATCATTTAAATGTCATTATACCCAGTAAATTATCATATATTATACGTTTTAGGATAATATAGATACCCTTCTTCATGGGAGAACCCTATTTAAAGGGTCATGCCCAGCTCTCAGTTTTTAAGCACTGCCTCACTTCCTGGTTGTTAATCCTGGTGTCTGACGGACACTCACAATGTGTCCACCATCTCAACAAAACACACGTACCAGAAAAGTGCTCCCACTGCCATAATCCAAAGACCCAAGCCACGAAAGCAAAGGATCTTCAGTTAAAACTCCTCCTCATGGAGACGTCTCTGCATCCGGCTGATCCAGATCACAGACCTCTCCTGGACAATGGTGTCCACCAGCAGCATCTGACATGCATTCTCCACCACCGTCTCAGAGAAAAGAGGACTCCTCCGAAAAGGTGGCCAAGATGTGGTTTATGACCTCCCCTCCAGGGAATCTAACAAAAAGAGGCAATCCCTGGCTCATAAGACACTATCGGTACCAAATGCACTGAGGCCAACTACCTCTGAGGCATCAGGACTTTCCAGTATCGCAGGTACCGTGCAAGCCAACAACCCTAAGCCGGCAGGCTCGGACAGAAGCAACAAAAGGAAACTTACCATCCCTTCCTCGGTACCATCGGAGCTACTCAACATGCAGCACCGAGTAGCTCAGTAGGACTGCAGTCTATGGCACCACCTTATGCTTCCATAGCATGTAGCATACAATCTTTGGCACTGATTAACCATAGTAATTGCATCGGTACTGCTAACAATACCCTTCTCAATACCGATGCTCTTGGCATCACAGAAATTTCTCTGTCACAAAGATGCTCAGTACCATACCAGCTTACACCACCATCCACATCAGTTCCTTCTTTCTCCAGGGAAGAGGAGGATGATGAGGAAAGGGAAATCTACATTTTACATCACTCCGGCCAACTACCAGACCAGGTCCTACAGAATAATCTGAACACCATCCCAGACCCAAAGCTCATGGGTGCTACGGACATCCCTGGATTCATCCACCAATGCCATCCCCACCACAGTGGCCCTACTGGGACCCGTGTATGGCATACCATCAACACTACTCTAAGCCTGCTTGTACACAGAGAGAGAGGTCAAGGCATTCCCCATTACCCTCAATGCCTGAACTCTCTGAATCCCTGGAAGAGCCACCTGAGGGACCTGAAGAGGTTACCCCAACTGCCAATCTTTACTCCTTCTCTCTTTCATGAAGCTTTCATGCCCCCACCACCCACAACAGGTGATGATTTTAACAATTCCAAGAGCCATTTCAATGGATTGCGAACTCTCTAAAGATACCATTGGAAGAAGTAGCAGAGTCACAACATAAGCTGTTGGACCTCCTCCAGACACTGACTTCATCCAAGATTGCCCTCCTGGCAGACCCCAGCAATAATTCCTCCTACTTGTTAAAGAGCAGGAAAAAAAATATTATGTCCCTTCCCAGGGAATGGAATTTTTGTTTCCACACTCTACACCAGACTCAGTGGTGTTAGAGGACATAAATGGGCACAGCAGACAACATCAATCTAGATCCACTGCATACAATAGGGACTTGAAAAGATTAGAATTTTGGGCATAAGGCCTTCTCATCAGCGAATCTACAATTCAGGATCACTACTTGTGAGGCATTAATGGGCAAATACATCCTCTCCAATTATTCAACGATATCTAACTTTATTGTTTATCTTCCTGAGGACAAGAAAGAGCAATTTAAAGCAGTCATCTCTGAGGGCCTAGCTCAAACAGCCTTACAAGCCTCATTGGACTCGGCAGACTTAGCGGCACGTTCCATTGTCATGCCTATAGCATGCGATGAGCTTCATGGCTCCATTTCTCTGGATTTCCCAAAGTAGTACAGTCCACTGTCAAGGATCTCCTGTTTGAGGCCCAAAGCTGTACACAGCTGAGACAGATGAGTTGCTTCAGACACTAAAAGCAGGGGCAGCTCTAGTTTTTTTGCCGCCCAAGCACAACAGGCAGGCTGCCTTTGGCAGCGCGCCTGCAGAAGGTCCCCGGTCCTGCGGCTTCAGCGTACTCGCCACCGAATTGCTGCCGAATCCGCGGGACCAGCGGACCTCCTGCAGGCAAACTGCTGAAGGCTGCCTGACTGCTGCCCTCGCAGAGACCAGCAGGGCACCCCCTGCTGCTTGCCGCCCCAGGCACACACTTGGCGCGCTGGTGCCTGGAACTGCCACTGACTAAAAGACTTCAAGGTGACTCTTTGATCCATAGGCATCTACACATCTACACAAAGAAAAAAAAGGGAAATATTACTCAGCGCAAAGAGCAAGATCGGCACAATACACAAAACTACAGAGGTAATATGACTGCAAAGAGAGAGGCAGAGACCCACAAGATGAAGAACACTCCCATCTCAACATCCCAGCAACCCCCCCTCTAAATAGTAGTTTTTATGGTTTGGTCAAACGCCCAAGAAATCTCCTCTATTTGCAAGTACTGGAATCATCCACAACCATCCATCCTTTCGGAAACCATCTGATTCCATTCTAGCCAGTGTGGCAGATCATCACGGCAGACAAATGAGTAGCAGAAATTATCAAGACTGGCTATTCAATCCAATTTACCTCCATTCCCCCAACCTCCCTCCCTCCCCATCCCTCTTCAGGGACTCTTCTCATCAGCACCTACTATGACAGGAAGTAAATCATCTTCTGCACTTGGGCCAGTACCAACATAACACAGAAGGAAGGGTTTCTACTCCTACTACACCTCTACCTTGATATAACGAGACCCGATATAAAGCGAATTCAGGTATAACGCAGTAAAACAGAGCTCGGGGGGGGGGGTTGGGGGGGACTGCGCACTCTGGCTGATCAAAGCAAGTTCGATATAACGTGGTTTCACCTATAATGCGATTTTTTTGGCTCCCAAGGATGACATTATATTGCGGTAGAGGAGTATTTCTTAACCCAGAAAAAAACTAGAGGATTAAGGCCCATTCTCAACCTAAGAAACTCAACAAATTCATGAAGACCCAAAGGTTCAGGATGGTCACGCTAACAACAATAATTCCAGCACTAGAACAAGGGCACCAGTTCTCAGCCCTCGACCTCCAGGATGCATATTTCCACATAACAATACATCCTTCACACAGGAGATTTCTCAGATTTGTTCTGGAAAAAGATCATTACCAATACAAAGTACTCCCTTTTGGCTTGTCTACAGCTCAGCGGGTATTCTTGAAAGTACACGTGGTGGCAGCAACTCACTTCCTCAGACCAGGAGCCATAATATTCCCCTATCTGGATGATTGCCTACTCAAAGCTTCCACACAAGAAGAAGCCCTAGGAGCTAGCCAAAGGACAGGGTCACTCTTCCCACAACTGGTTCTACAAATAAATGATCAAAAATAAACATTCACGCCTGTGCAGCGACTAGAGTTCATCAGGGCCTTCCTCGATTAACTGGCAACCACAGCTTCTCTGCCCGCCCGCCCTCCCCACAGATTTGTCACTTTAGTCAATCTGATCATTGCAACATAAACCAGCCCACAGACATTGGCAAGGATCTGCCTCCAACTATTAGGCCATGTGTGACCAATGACATTTGCGCACCAAAGAACACATGCATTTCCTTCAAGGCTGGTTCAGGAAAGCATGCATTCCACACAGACACACTGAAAAAATAAGTACCTTACAATGCCAAGCACAGTAAAAAGCTCTCTGCGTTGGTGGACTTGACCACACAATGTTTGCGCAGGAGTTCCCTTTTGCACAGACCCCTCCATCAGTGATACTCACAAAGGATGCTTCTCTGCTAGGGTCGGGAGCACACTTGTACAGCCACGCAATCTAGAGTGGGTGGTCCCCCATGGAATCAACATTGCACATAACCTATTATAACTACTAGCAGTCCGCAACTCATGCTCAGACTTCCTACCCATAATCAGTGGCAAGTTCATAAAGGGGTTGACAGACATCGTTGCTTGTATGTTTTATTTAAACTGACAAGGGGGGGCATAGTCACATTCACTGTGTGATATGATTATGGAACGGGTGCGTCCGCCACAACGTCGATATCTTAGCCTCCTACGTACCAGGATGCCAAAACGTGGACACGTTGAGCAGAAAATTCTCCCAGGACCGCGAATGGGAAATAAACACTGGAGTACTGTAGGGGGTATTTAAATGCTGGGGATTCCCAACCATAGACCTCTTTGCCACAACCCAGAATGCCAAGTGCCCATACTTCTGCTCAAGAGCAGGACTGGAACCCTGATCTCTAAGCAGTGCTTTTCTCTTCAAATGGGGTGCACCTCTATTGTACAGGTTTATCCCTGCACTTCTCCTATCTAGGGTCATACACAAGATAAGGACTGACAAATCCAGAATCATCTTGATACTCTTCCCCTTGTGGTCTAGGCAAATCTGTTGAAGGTGGCTGTGTGTCCACCACTCACTCTTCCCCTTCTTCCACATCTACTGTTTCAGGATGCAGGCCAGGTCCACCACCCAACTTGGCAATGCTTCACCTGAAAGCATGGCTACTCCATGGGTTCAACGCAGCAACATGACCTGTTCAGAGGAAGTAAGAGACTTACCATTAAACAGCAAAAGCTCTACTACATGACCTACCTACCTACACAAATGGGAGAGATTCCACATATGGTGCCAGAATACACAAAGAGTGGCAACTACCTCTCCTTTATCAATGATATTAGATTACATACTGGAACTTAGGAAATCAGGTCTCTCAATGAATTCAATCAGAGTACGCCTTGTGGCAATCACAGCTTTCCACCACAAAGTTGACAAATTTTCAGTCTTTGCCCAGCGGACCACTAAACTATTTCTCAAGGGTATACATAATCTTTATCTTGAAATAGAAGCCATTACTCCACCATGGGACTTTAATCTCGTGCTACAATACCTTACTGTATTCTCATTTGAACCCGTAACGAGGTGTTCACTTCTCCACCTGTCAATAAAGGTGGCTTTTCTCATCACTACCACATTCGCATGATGAGTAGGAAAACTTGGGGCTCTTGTGACATACCGTCCATACACAATATTCTTTAGAAATAAGGTTTCTCTTAAGACACCATCTAAAGTTTTTATCTAAAATAGTTTCCTCATTCCACTTGAACCAGCACATCCATCTCCCATCATTCTTTCCAAAAGCTCATGGGAACAGATGAGAAGCAATGTTCCACAACCTGGACATCAGAAGGGCGCTAGCATTTTACACTGACAGGACTAAAATTTTCAGAAAGTCACCGAAATTATTTCTCTCCATCACAGAGAGATCTAAAGGAATTGTCATATCCAAACAAAGGCTCTCAGAATGGATCTGTGGCTGCATTGACCTTTGCTATTGCCAGCAACACATACAACCTGCACTGGGGGCCTGCACGCACTCCACTAGTTCGCTTTCTACATCAATATCCTTCCTCAACAATATACCCATCATGGACATCTGCATAGCAACAACTTGGGCACCAGTCCACTCGTTCAGAGAACACTACACAATAGAGCAGTACTCATCATCAGACGCTCTGCCTGAACTCACAATCTTATCATCCATCACAACTACAACTCGGAAGCCCATTTCTTCCACTGAGGAGCACTGCTCTACAGTCACCTAAAGCGGAGCACCCGCAGGAACACGCCTCAAAGAAGAGAAAGTTTCTCATCCTGTGCAGTAATTGAGGTTCTTTGAGATGGTTGTCCCTGTAGGTGCTCTACTATCCTCCCTCCTCCCTTCTACTTCAGAGTTTCATGCTAGGGACTCTGCAGCAGAGCAGGGCCTGAGAGGGGGTTCATCGCACAATGTTATGTAACCGCCAGAGCCGATGCAAAATGGGGATAGCACATGTACGACCCAGCCAGGCACTGCTGCTGAAATTCTCCAATGGCAGATTCACCTCAAGTGGAACACCCGCAGAGACAACCATTTTGAAGAACCTCAGTTACATACAAGGTAAGTACGTTTCTCTTTCAAGCCTATGGAAGTGGTGAAGGTATGGAGCAATATTTTTAATGGAGAGGGACTTCTCCCACTGAATTAATTGGTTATGAGGAGAGAGCACAAGAAAAGTAGCAGCCCAGGTAGACCAAAAAGGAACTGCAGGAACCACCAGAAGGTCCAGTGCTTTCACATAAAATTCAGAAACACATATTTTAATATGATAGTGTGGCTGAAAAAGTGGTTCTGCAGGGAGACAGCTGCTCAGACATTACAGGCAGCAACATAAAGCTGTGAAGCTGAGTCAAGGTAGTGCCTGCTGCTTCTTAAGAGAGAGGCTGATCCAGTACAAAGCTAGGTTTTGAGCCCTGAGAGGAAGACATATAGAATGTATCAGCAGTGTTCCAGTGGTTCTCTCCCCTACATTGCTAGCTTTTTCTCTGAAGCAGAATGCTTCTCTTAACCTCTTTCCTCTCCTTCTGTTTTTCTTCATTCTTTCTGATTTCTTCTTTCTTTTTCTGCTCTGACAAGACTGGAGAGGACTAAGGAAAAGAGAGTCAGAGCTAGAGCATGGAAGGAATGGGAGCCTTCTCTAAGATGAAGGAAGCAAAAAAGACGGAGGAGGTTTTCAGCCTCACTCTTTTATGCTGGCCTAGACTGACAAGGTTTTGTTGATTGGTTTATTTCTTTCTTTCTTTCTTTCTTTACTTCTTTGCTTCTTGATGGATGGTGTCAGGGGGCAAAATTCTGTTCCTAGTTATAGTGAAGTAACTCTTGATTACAGCAGAGTTGCCCTGGATTTACACCGCTGTAAATGAGTCCATAATTAAGATTATGGACTATAGGGTTTATATGTAAAGTAGATGAAAAGGAAACATGCTGCAGTTAGTTTTGCACGCTCCTTTTGGGATGATTAGGCTCCACAATGAAATTAAGTGTTAGTACTATACAGCTATATCTGTGCCAAACTGTTTGTTAATGATCCATCCATGTGTCTGCTATTTTTGTGAAGTTCATTTCATACTTCTTCCACACACAGGTATGCTAATTCCACGTCCTTCTCCCCCAGCATTAATCCACGGCATCCGTTAAATCATTTGCCTAAAGCCTGCTATGTGTAGCCAAGGCAACAAATACCCATATTTGGGAGTCATTCAAGGCATTCTTATGTGGTTTTTGTGGAGCCAAACTTAATTTTTTTCCTTTTAGCAAACTTTCCAGAACAGGAAAAATTAAATAGTAAAACCCATAGCTAATATTCCTAAGAACAATGTTTATGTTCCCAGTCTGAAGAAAAAGCTGTTAATACTGGCAAAGTATTTTGGCACAGTATCAGACTAGATAGACTTCCTGACGATTCTATTTACTAAACAGAAATTTGGCATGTTATATTCTAATCTTTGACTAGAAAGATTATGGTAAGTGAAAATCTCTCGTAAATTGTATGAATAAATTAATAAGAATATGAATTTGTTATACAGCATTTAAAATTATGTCACTGTTACAATCCTTTATGACAGGGTAATCAGTAATAAAACAGTGCAGTGAGTACCAATTAAGGAATATCAAATCAATGGGTATGCTGCTCATGCTGATTTAAACAGGAGCTGATTGGAATAAATGGATTTAATATATACTTATTTGCAGACTGTAGCTGTTCTAGCACATCTACTGAAAATAGCATATGAATACGCTAAGGATGTTACCTACTTATATCTCTAATGGAAGACTAATGGGAAACATTAAATTTAAAAAAGTCTGATTTGTGATCTGTGATGAAACACACAGTGGTAAATGTGAATTTTCCAGCCAGCATTAACAATTCTTTGCAGGACAGTTTATAAGGGAAATGTATCTGCCACTTGTTAAGTATGTACCTGTTTATACTGCACAATTTGTGAGTGCAATATGTACTTGGGGGTTGTTGGGTTTTTTGGTATAATAATACTAGAAAATCTTTGGAATTTTACACCTCTGCTTGTATTTTTCCACATTCCATTCAGAACCATGAGAATTCCCTTTACCCCCCTCACAGCATCAGCTTTTTAACATACTTTACACCTAAGCCCTGCATCAATCTGCCACTCCTGGTTGAGGAGGCCTGGACACATCTCCCTCCTGACCCTGTCAACATAGCACCCAGATAGATTTGTTTGTTTTACGGCCTCTTTTCCCTTTCATCATGTGATACTGCAGTTAACCTTTTGGCTCCTGGTTATTGGCATTAGCCAAACTGCTCATGAGAGTGCTTTATCATACCAGAATACCAGAAAGAAACAGGCAAGGGAGTCCTTATAAATATATATGTGCCAGTGGCTGATACTAGATAGATTTTCTCAAATCCCACCGAAGAGCCCCTTGATGGGCAGAGGAAAGTAGTCAGAGATCCTCTGGTCCCTTTACCCTTGCATTTAATCTTTTACTGTATGACTTCTCCTTAGTTTTGGTACCATTCAGGCAGGCAATGCTGCATGGTCAGCTCATTTAATAAAAACATGCTTTTCCCAGTTTTTGGATTTTCTTCCATTTCATTTTTGTTATTTTCCATTCCATAACTGTTTATTATATTATTCCACTTATTAAGCTGTTTGTTCATAAGGTGATTTATCGTCATGTATATAAATACTTTAAATGTATCAGTAGCATAAATATACTGCATATAATCTTCAAACAAATATTAGTGCTCACAGTTTATATGGACAAGACTTGATTCTTCTCTCATGCACATCAGAGAGTAATCACAGAGCAACCCCACTAAACTCAGTGGAATTACACTGGTGATGATGAGGGGAGAATTGGGCCCACATTGAAATGCAGGTATATCTCTTTCCTTTTTAGTAGTGGTTTATATGAAAAGACATTTATTTTGTAGTTACTGTATTAAATGTCCTGTTATTACTATTTACGTCTTGTCCTGTCAACTTTTAACCTTCTCATTATCAAGAATAAGTTATGCTTTGAGCATCTTACATTTTCTTCCTCAAAGCCTAGGAAGCTGAAATTTTCTCCCGTCCTCCCCCCAACCCCACTTCCAAATTTCCAGATGATAATTACCAAAAGTTTAAATGGTATAGAATACAACTAACATGTCTCAGTGGCTTCTTCTCTTTCTAGATATCATTACTTATGGCTGGATTCTTGCTATTCTTGGATATTCAATGTTGTTTATTTTTATACATCTAAGATCTTAGTTTAACATCAGCCTTCTTTCGACATGAAATGAATTTGGTAATTTCAATTTCATCACTATTAGACTACTATCTTCCACACAAAATCCCCCTCGCATAATTTAACTCACTGTTTTGCATAATTAGCTGTTTGTGCTCAGGTGAATAACTGGGTTGAACTAAAGCAGAGGCAAATTATTCCTCCCTAAAATGCTGCTAATCCAGATCAGAATTCAGATATAGTGCTGGTTATATTGTCTGAGCAATACATGACCTGAAAACCAAAGACTTGATCTTCCACTCTGGTCAGTGTTTTAAAGTTCATAAACTAAATAACTGATCTAAAATGCATTTAAATCATATTTCTTTGCTAGCTTTCAAATATGTCCCACATAAAAGTCAAAATATGACTAAAGCAGTCAGAAGGAAGAAAAAAAGAAAAACCCAGGCTTTGAAAGGTAGCATCTGTTTATTCTGTAGCTTTGTTTTTAAATGCTGAGTGTTTCATAGAATCATGACTACATTTGCTGAAAAATAATATTTTGCATTTTTAGAAGCTATGAAATACATTTCTGTTGTGTACTATAAGGTCTCTCTCATATCAGCTGCACCTGCTCTATTTGCATGTGAATTCTGAACAATTCTTGTCCTATGTGACACTTCTGAAATGTCTGTCTGTTCTTCTTTTTTTTTTTCCTTTTTAATTCTCAAGCTCACTATTTGGATAAGATAGTTAAAGGTACTGTATATTTGCTCTTCGTTGACCTGCCTATGCCTACATGTTTATCGATATATTTATATTTATATTGACCACTGCACTAGATTTTGCAAAAGCAACTTTTTTCTTATGTGTATTCCATGAATTATAAATTTGGTTGACATTACTTTTAATACATACCTCAGACTTAAAATACTAAACCTTTTGTGTCACACATGAACATTTAACTAATTGTTACATAAATTTCTATATATATAATGTATAAATACATTAATTTTTTCCAAAACCAAAAACTGAAGATAACAGTGCATTTGCTGTTTGCTTTATTAATCCCGCTAGTTGGGCACTTAGTTGTGAAGCATTGAATATTTAAGAAAAGAAGCAAACTGACACTCTTGTCACAGAGTAAGAAACCATCAATTCTAATACATAATTTGATTAAATAGAGAGAGCAACCCACTTAATTTTGTATACATATTCTGTTGCCTCCCTTTCTCTAAATGTTTGAAAATCTATGTGAAATCCTATTTTAAGTTTTGTATGAGAAGCTATTAAAAGCCTTACAATGTTTGCAATGGAATGAATCAGAGATACAAAATTCATGGACAGAATAAGGCCCAGCATAAAACAGCAGAGTTTCTCATATCTTCAGTTATGGTAAAAAATAGGTGAAAAAATACTTCCAAAAAGAAAATCCCTATCCCTCTTTCCCCAAATTACCTTTTTTCTATTCCTTTTTTGTGCTGTTTTCATTAGAATATGGCAATATTCATGACAATATCCAGGCTTTCATACATAAGTCTTGAGTGCACTCAGGTGACTTCTGTAACACTTTGTCAGTAGGGGAATTAAATCTCTGTCTTCTGTAAATAAAGCAGAAGAAATGTATTCAGAAGCAAAATTAGCCTTCTGCACATACAGATAAAAAATACAGTTGGCAACTGCAGCCTGAAAAGAAAAAAGGCAGCAAGACTAATCTCAGCCTGGCATGATGACATGATATCCATAAGTATAACTCTGTCATACCTTGTTATGAGAGGCTGTTACGATTCCCTTCCTTCCGTACCTTCAACATTTTACAAAGCCAGTGCCCCATAGCCTTTTTTTTATTTCACGCTACATAGGTGGAGAAGGGAGTCAGTAAATTAATAATTCCTTAGAAGAAAAACTAATATAATTATCTTGAACAGATTGTTCCAAGAGTGACTAAACATTAACCAAAACCAGGCAGTTTTCTAGTTTACATATAGGTAGATAAAGCAAAACCAATAAAAATTAAAAAGTGCTGTGGCAAGTTTTATTTATTTTTATACTGTGTAAAGTTACAAATAACTGTTGTGTCCAAAAATATCTGATTTGTAGCCGACACTTCTTCTTAGGATATTTAATACCATTTCTGTACTTGCTTCTGTCAATGTCTTATCACTATCATAGATAAGGAACTAGAATCTACATATTTATAAAGTGTCATCATCCTCATAGGATCATGTTGGCTGCATGCCAGATTTCATCAGTAGGAGGTGACAGATATTGTTTTTATGTAATGTTAGACTGAAAACAATTATAGATTTTGGATATATTAAATTATTTTAATTGTTTCCCAAATTTTCCCTCCTTGGCCATAAAAGCAGACAAGATAGGATATAAAGGTAACAGCACAAAGCCTTAGGGAGATTGTCACAAAGAATCACTCTCCGCTATCTGTCTTGAAGCACGTCACTACCGTGTTTTTGTTCAGTCTATCAATGTTTTATTGTGGTCCTTATGGTATTTCATTTTGTCCGTCTTAAGTAATCAAATACGCACAGCTATTACATTTAGTTGGAAATCCTGTCAGTCCTGTCCCATCCGTATGCAGCCTGAATCCTAATGTTTGTTAGACTAGATGCTGAGCTGCTTCACTATTTCCTGGGCTTTGCTTATTCTGTGAAAAGGAATGTACTTTTGGCATAAAGTATAGTCATTAAAACTGGCTTATACTTTGTGTGATTATTTAATGCACTGTAATTTCACATGAATATACGGCAACTCTGAGACCAGATAAAATTAATGTTCTCTTTTACTGTGTGCATAGAATTATACTCACTTTCATACTTCAGAATCTGGAGGGATTTATTTAAAGTAATGAGGAGCTTAACAAAATCTGTACCAGTAAGTGACCAATATTGCACAGGGCAAATATACCACAAGCACAGAAATGGTATCACTATACATGACTGTGTTTTGCGCTGTGTGCTCCTCTCTTGTTGCTTTCTCAAAGAAAATAAAAATTTAATTTTGTCTGGCCTGCAGGTATTTTAGAGGATTGTTGCATATATTTCCTGCCTGCACAGGTAAGTGGTGTCTCAAGTGTCAGGCCAATCAAAGATGCCACTTGGTTAAGAATTAGATTTCCCTAGGTAATGTTGCTGTTCCTCTCCATGTGCAATTACAGTATTTGTGCTATTATAAAGGCCTGTTCCCAGTAAGTGTCCCCTGTTTGTATTTTTTTTTCTGAAAATAATTGCAATATTTAAATCACTTGTGATTTCCTTCTTTGTCTCTTTTGACAGAGGGCTGCCCTGGTCTGTGCAATAGCAATGGAAGATGTACATTGGACCAAAATGGTTGGCATTGTGTTTGCCAGCCAGGATGGAGAGGAGCAGGATGTGATGTAGCCATGGAAACTCTGTGCACTGATAGCAAGGACAATGAAGGAGGTAAGTTATACAGAGTTAAATTTTAACACTGGGGAAAATATATTGAGAAGCAAAGAATTTTACAATCAGGTGAAAAAATGCTGCTATGAGAATCATACATATATTTTACTAAATTGATGAGATGCATGTAAAAATGAGTGGTACCACAACATTGACTGCCTTCATTTGGGTTGCCAGCAAACCCTTAAGAGTTGGTTTCAAAGGTGTATTTAGCAGCAAAGAGTCCTGTGGCACCTTATAGACCAACAGATGTACTGGAGCATGAGCTTTCGTGGGTGAATACCCACTTCGTCTGATGCATGTAGTGGAAACTTGCTTGCACATTTATACCTGCCTCTGGAAATTTCCACTACATGCATCTGACGAAGTGGGTATTCACCCACGAAAGCTCATGCTCCAATACGTCTCTTAGTCTATAAGGTGCCACAGGACTCTTTGTTGCTTTTACAGATCCAGACTAACATGGCTACTCCTCTGAAAGGTGTATTTAGAAATCCATTAGTGACACATTAGATTCCAGATAAAGTTATTTTATGCAAGGACAAACAGTAGGGTCTTAATTCCGTGAGCATTAGAAATATATTGTTCGCAAATACAGAACAGTTCTAAAATCTTTACTAAGACAACATTTTCATTGACTTCATTAGGAATATCATTGAGTGAAAGGATTGTGTAAGGACTTTGCATTTGGGACCATATCATTAGAAACAATTGGATCACAGGATGTGTGCCCAGTGTAAGAATAGCTCATTTATCCATAACCTGTGAAGCCAGGTAATGAACAGGACACTCTCAGCACCATTCTTTTACTTACTATCCTGTGGTCTGTCACTTATCCAACAAATTGAATATTCCTTTATAGATAACAAGGCCCCAATCCACAATGACATGCATGCAGGACCACTGGCTTCAGGGATCTGCTTGCGTACATCTCACTGCGGGGTTGGGGCCTAAAAGAGATATAAAAGGTAGATATTACTTGTCAACTTGTCTTCAGAATCACATCTACCATGTGAAGGAAATAATATAGTAAAATATTAGATTGAACTTCACATTACCCTGTAGCTCCTCTCCCCCAGCATCTCAGAACTCTGCAGGGGAGAGCATCCCCACCCTCCTGCCTCTTTGTGAGTCTGGGGAAATGGAACTGCTGTGAGGGGCAACCCAGAAGCTCAGCCAGAAGGAGCAGAGGCAAGCAGCTTCAATAAGGACCTTTGGACACTGGTTATGTCATCAATGCCTGATTTCAGTTTTTGCTCTGGACATTCCTTCCCTGTTTTGACTGGCTGTTTGCTCCGATTCCCTTCCTCATAGTCTCTTTGCTTCTGTCTAGCACAGGACTTGGCAGCCTTTCAGAAGTGGTGTGCCGAGTCTTCATTTATTCACTCTAATTTAAGATTTTGTGTGCCAGTAATAAATTTTAATATTTTAAGAAGATCTCTTTCTATAAGACTATATTATATAACTAAACTATTGTTGTATGTAAAGTAAATAAGTTTTTTAAAATCTTTAAGAAGCTTCATTTAAAATTAAATTAAAATGCAGAGCCCCCCAGACCAGTGGGCAGGACCCGGGCAGTGTGAGTGCCACTGAAAATCAGCTCACGTACCGCCTTCAGCACGCGTGCCATAGGTTGCCTACCCCTGGTCTAGCATGATGCGGCCCTGATCTCCGTAATACTCATAATAAAGAATAGTAGTAACAACATTTACCGTTCTGATCATACATGAGGAAAACATTATTGTCAAAATATCTTTGCTAAGTTTGTTTTCTATTTTTCAGATTGTATGTTAAGATAAATGTTTATTTCCAACACTTCTGTATCGCTTATTTTATATTTTGAGTTATGTTTCACTGTTTGGGTCCTTAGGTGACCCATTAGGCTCTAGTGACTAGTTGGTTTAGTTGGGCAGTGAGCCAATATTGGCCCAAGCTCTCTGACCTGTGTAAGTTGGCATAGCACCACTGGAATCAATGAAGTAAACTTCAGTGGAGCTGTGACAGTTTATAACAGGAGAGAATGTAGCTTTCATGTACATCTACATTGCAGAAATATATATATATATATATATATATATATATATACCCCCATAGCAGCAAGTCTGAGACTGCTGGTCAACTGACTCTGATTGTGCTACAGTGCTAAAAATAGCAGAGTAGACATTCTCACTTGGGCTGTAGCTCAAGTTCTGAGACCCAACCCTGTCACGATGTTTGAGTCTGGGCTCCAGCCCAAGGAGGAACAGTATATTGCTATTTTTAACCCTTTAGTATGAGTCTGAGTCAGTTTATACAGGTTTCAGACTCACTGCTGTGGGTTTCTTTTTGCAGTGTAGATATACCCTTAGGCTACATCTACAGTTAAAACACTGCAGCACTGTAGCAATGCCTCTGTAGCACTTCAATGTAGCCACTCACTACAAGAACAGGAGGTTGTTCTCTCATCATTGTAGTTTGTCCCTCTGCCCAGGAGGTGGTGGTTAGGTAAATGGAAAATTTTTCACACCCCTGAGCGATGTAGCTGGGTCAACTTAACTTTTTAGTGTAGACCTGGCTTAGACTATGGATGCACACAATGAGCATAGGCTGAATTCTGCTCTTAATGTACTTGTGAGGAGAGAAGGGACTCCATTTGAATTCAGTGGGAACAAAGCATATGCAGCCAAAGACAGAGAATGCTTATACTTCCTCACTTAGAAAAATTGCTCCTGTATTACACTGTATAAAAAAGACCCATATTTTATCATTATCATGTATGTAGAATTTCCATTTAAGTCAATTGTGGTTTCATATAAAAATCATCAGCTAGTTATGGCTCAGAGTAAAGTAAAATTTACATGTAAGGATCTCACTTATCTTCTGAAATTAAAGTAAAGTCTTTTTTCTCAGTTGCAATCAGTTTATCATGAAACACAACTCCATATGTACAGTATAAGGAGCAATGAGGGACTGAAATATCTATTAAGAGTCTGTAGATCTTGGGAATCTCCTCAAAAGAAAAAGTTGCTTGGGCAAGGAGCCTACGGAGTTTATTTCTGCAGGAGAAAATATGCAGGCTTTATCAGCTCTACAGGTTCTCCAAGCCATTTAAAAACTCAGCAGGCACTCAGTCTCAGCAGCAACCTTCTGTGGAGTTTTATAGTGCTGATTTATACAGTAACAGCCTGGTTTGCTTCTCATTAAAGTCAATTGGAAAACTCACTGATTAAATAGGAGATTTGGATTGGGTCCTATTCTGAGCTATATGTGACCTTAAAATAGTCAGAAAGAGCTGGAACTTCCATTAATCACGAAAGTCAACTTATAGTGAAATAAATCTATGCAAAAGATGCCTTTCCTACACCCTGACTCCATAGTATATAGAATTTCAAAAGGAATGTCAGTTACGAGGGTTAAGTGATGTTGCCATCCTTCCTTGGCCAGCTTTGCAGAATATAATTCTAAAATGCACCTTTGAGAAATATTCCCCATCAACCTCCCACATAACTGGTGTTTCTTTTAAAAATGGGGCTTATGATTTGCCAATTTGTAGGTCTCTTATCTATGTTCTGTTTTGAATTAACTTCCCAAACATGCCAGGGGGCTTTCCAGGGGGTGAGGCTGGGACAATGGGACAAAACACTCCCTGGGGGAGTTCTGACCCCTCCCTTCCATGCCTTTTTATTCATATCTAGTGATAGCAGTTCTTAAAACAAGACCATGTCCTGCCGCAGTTCTATGCATGTTTCAGCTAAGGAAAAAGTACAGCTAACCAAGATTTTTATTACAAGATTTTAAACTTTCTGAATGGCTGAAGATTTTCTCTACACAAATATATACATACCTGCTGTACATGAAAGAACAACTTATATCTAGAATCAAAAATACAAAATAGTCTTCTTGAGTTGGTAATGATTATTGAATGAACTGGAAGATCTTTGATTTTCTTTGTATTTTTTTCCTTTAACTCTCAGAAATATAGCAGCTAAGTCAGGTCTAATAATTTTAGGCTAAACCAAAATACATCAGTGATTTTGTTGAGCTATTCCACTTTTTGAAACAGAGGGCAATAGACAGACAACTTAGTATCACTGGACAGCACTAGCTATATAAGTATAGAGAGAGAATGAAAAATGTTCTCTTACGTTATAGAGAGCCAGATTCATAACCATCCGTCACTCGCTTGGGCAAGTTGCTGATAAACTCCACCGAAAAATAACAAACAGTGTGTACCTATATCTTGGCTGGTGAAAATGAGATTCTTTCTCTGATTGATGTTAGCAGAGAGGCTTGTAAAAATGCATTTCCTGCTGATTAGTTCAGAAGATGTCAATCTCATGCAGTTTTATGACCTGCAGACTACACAACAGATGTACATTTGCTTTTATAAACTAACAAAGATGAATGACTAAATTTGTGCATTTCTCTTTGGCAACTGTACCAAATATTGCCTGAGGGAGGACATAGAAGTGTAAAAATCAAAACAAAGTCTTTAGCCATAACTGTACTGGGTTTTAATACTGACCCATGTTAGTCCAGCCAAAACCAATATGGTATCAGAATATTTTGGTTATGAAAGCTTTCATATTTTTGTGGAATCAGTCTTAAGAAAATCCTCCCAGATCAGTAATACTTCTTCTTAATTCAATGTATGGTCTGAGTCGTCACTTCTTTACCATTCCTGAAGTGCCCACTGATGTTGGTTGACTGAAGTGGGAGTTTTATGTGAGCAAGATATATATCATCAGATCCTTAAAACTATGCCAGCACATTAAAATGCAGCATAAGCTACATTTGGAAGAAAACTTTTCTTATATCATTTTAGCACATAATGCATTAATATAACCATGGTTGATTTGCCTGTGTGGTTTTAGTTTTAATAATAAAGCTGGCTGTTTTTTGTAAATGGAACTATCATAGGTTTCCTCAAGCTGCTGTATCAGTATATTTTCTATTCTTTTGTAAAATACAGTCCTTCCTCTTTCCTTATCTAAATTGAATGATAATATGCTTGAGCTATCTCAGCCTTACTCCTCTTTGGGGGAAAACAATTATCAGCTCTATGATACTGTATTAAATTACCTAGAAAACTTTCTGTAGCTAACATTTCCAGACTTGTTTTACTTGCAGCTAATTAAACAGTAATCAATTTGAGTTTGATTTTAATCCCCCACCATATTAGATTTCTAGAGATGACAGGTTTAATCTGTATCATATGTGAATATGCTGTACCTATACATAAAAACAATCCACATGTGTACATAAAGCATGTTTGTGTTAGCAAACATGCAGAGTCAGCTGCTCATGAATTAAAATATAAAATGTTTAACATAGATTTTGCTCTCATACATTTTTATGCAAAAGACTTCTGGAGATTACTTTTGCCAGTAGCCGCAAACCCTTTCTTCTAAAGTTAAAAAAAAAATCTAGCTTGATAAATGTTCTTTAATATTTAAAGCTACTTGCAGCACAGATACATTATATAGGTTCAAGAAAGCAGTAGAGTGGGAGTTACCTGTTTCTCTTCCTTGCATACCAAATAACCTTGCATAAAAGCTACTTAACCCCCATAAAAAGTATTTAATATTTATAAGTCAGCTGTGTCTGGAGAGTCTAAAGGCTTTCTTTTGTTTTATATAAGCAAAAAATGTAATAAATATTTTTTAATATGAGGACTAAACCTGCAAGATGCTGAGTGGCGTCAATTCCCATTGATTTCCATGGGAGTTTGGGAGCTCAGTACAAGATTGGGCCTTTCATTTTTTGAAAGTGAATAATTAAAAATCTAAACTACTAATAATTTTTAAATCCCTCTGAATTAAAAGTGTGTCTAATTGCTCGTTCAGATATAAAGAACAGAAAAAAGCATTATTCATATGTCTGAATTTCTGCCCACAGATGGATTAATTGACTGCATGGATCCCGACTGCTGCTTGCAGAGTTCGTGCCAAAATCAGCCCTATTGTCGTGGACTGCCTGATCCCCAAGATATCATTAGCCAAACCCAACAATCACCATCTCAGCAAGCTGCCAAATCTTTTTATGACCGGATCAGTTTTCTTACAGGGCCAGACAGCACCCATGTGATACCTGGAGAAAGTCCTTTCAATAAGAGGTGAATATGAATGGATCATTCCTTCCTGAGCATAAAATGAAATTTTAAAGTATATATGTGATTCACATTGTTAGGATGTCCACTGCAATTGTGACATTTAATGGAGTGGGTTTTCAACAAATGCATCATTAATTTTTTTTAAATATTAATATGACTATTTTATCTGATTTCTTACAAAAATTCAAATGGCTAGCTCTTGTGAGTTACACACACTCTGCTGTGCCATGTTAATACCTGGGTTCTAAGAGGCTATTTCGTTCAGGATTAAATAAATCTTCATTTAACCAGTTCATTTAACCAGGGTTAGCTCAGTTGGCAATATATCCAACCAATGAAAACACCTCAGAAGGAAAGGCAGAGGTGCACTTTTTAAGCTGAGTTCAGTAAATAATATTAATTATGTATTAATGTAATGGGATTGGTAAGTGCATGACAGTACGGTTGCAATACACAGTTTGACTGGTGCTTTACAGAGTAGTAATGCCCTAAAAATAAACCAATAACTGAGAGCAGGTGTCTTACATCTCACTGAATGAAAGATGATGATTTACACTAGCATTCCTGAATCTGCAGTTTGATGCATTTCAGCACAGCAATTGATTAAAGTTGGAGAACTAATGTTCCTTATTGCCCCCTTTACATTTTATACTTCTTGTCCCTCCAGAGTTACAGATTGCCTTGGAATTAATTGGAAAGTACATTTTTCTTTATGAAAGTGCCAGAGATATGACTTAGAGGAGGAAAGTCTAGAATTTATAAGTTTTAAAAATTCATTACTAAATTACTGGTCTTGGTAACTCTCTCAAGATAATCTGCTCCAAATTAAAACACAGGGTAAATATAGAAGCAGTTAGAGAATGTAAATTAGAGCTTATAAAAGGGCAATGGCTTGTCAGAGTTTCAGCATGGATTACATAGATGTCATGTAATGGTGTGTTTGTTTTTTTAAGGTATATTACTGATAATCATGCTAGCAATATCTGAGCAAATAAATGCATAATCTAATTCTGCACCTTTTCCCACAGCCTTGCATCTGTCATCAGGGGCCAAGTATTAACTGCCGATGGAACGCCACTCATTGGAGTTAATGTCTCTTTTTTACATTATCCAGAATATGGTTACACAATCACTCGCCAAGATGGAATGTAAGTTTGTTGCCAGCCACTTCTTTCATTAGAATATGGAGATTGCACCTTTACTTAATTAGAGAGACTTGTTACACCAGGAGTTGTAGACACTATCCCTGCAAACTGTTCCTTTGTAAATACCGCAAAAACAGTTATCAGACATTTTCCTACTTGTTGATTATTTTTTTTAATTATTATTTTGAGAAAGGAAAAAGTTCTTGGTTATTTAAACACAGAGGCCATATTCTCCACTCTCTTACCCCAGTTTTACACCAGTGTAATTTAATTAACTTCTCCATTGCTTCCAGTTACGTTACATTGGCATAAAACTGGAGCAACAGGATGAAGAATCAGATCCATAAAATGCAAATTTTAAATGGCTTTGCACAGTATATGACTTCTTTTTACTTTGCTGAATAACTTTATGATTTCTCCTAGGTTTGATTTGGTGGCAAATGGTGGTGCATCTCTAACTCTGGTGTTTGAACGATCACCATTCCTCACACAGTATCACACAGTGTGGATTCCATGGAATGTCTTTTATGTCATGGATACCCTGGTCATGAAGAAGGAAGAGAATGACATTCCCAGCTGTGATCTGAGTGGATTTGTGAGGCCAAACCCTGTCATTGTGTCATCACCTTTATCCACCTTCTTTAGGATTTCTCCTGAAGACAGTCCCATTATCCCTGAGACACAGGTACAATGCGCTTCAAACTAAATAACATTTTCTGTCAGGTGTATTTTAGATTATCATAAAGAAGATGTATGCTGCTGGTTTATAATAATAAAGAATGATGAATAATTCGTGAAAAAGTGCTATATGTGAATAAGTTAACACCAATATTGTTTATTTTCAAAATCCGGTGCACGAAAGTATCACGCGTGCAAATACTTGACATGTATACATGCTTGCCATAATTATAATATACTGCGTGTCATGAACTGACAGATGTTCAGCTGTGCATTGCCTTGCAGGATCATCATATCCTATATGTTCAAAATGGGCATAGATTTGTGTATTTGACTTTGACTATCAGTCCTTAATGTTCAAAATTATTATTTTTTGAGAACACATCTACAAAATTGTAAGTGAGAGATGAGGTTTTTTTATTGTAGTGCGAAGTCCTTACAGGACTATAGTTTGATTAATGTTATCAATTCATTGTTAATAAATATTATGTACACTTGTATTTTTTCAGTGGTAAGTGAGAAATTTCATATTTGTGATATTTAAGGACATGATCTTGCAGGGCACTGAGCACTCTCAGTACCTTTTGAGGCCTTTACACTTCTGCACTTTGTAGGAGCAAGACCTAAAGTTGGATTAAAGTTATCAAAAAGTTGTTTTGAACTAAAAGTATATGCTCTGAAGATTTTGTGTTTCTAATATAGATTACATTACATTCCCTAATCTCAAATAGCTAATCACTAATAGAATTTTCCTCTGCTCCCAAATAGAATTGCATTTTAAGAAATGACAATCATCTTGTGATTTATTTTTGGCAAGGATTTTCCTGCTAAAATAGCTATTTTGTTTGTTTGCTTGCTTGCTTCATTATAACTGTGTAGAACTTGTTTTCATAACTCTTCAGGAAGAAATATCCTTCCTTCCTTCCTGAGGGGGAGCATAGCAGGTCCAATTAAAATTCGTTGCATTTAGAGCTTTTAAAGAAAGGACAGAACAATTAAATAATTCATGGTAGGAACTGGTAAAGTATAAACAAATTGCAATTAAATATATTTAAGCCTAAACTAGACTATCCAATACATGGTTTTTATCCTACATTACTGTTTCTCTACATTTGATAGCTGCAACTTAGGTCAAAAATTATTTGCATAATTCAGTCCATTTCAAAATAGCTCCAATTTTCATGTTGTGGCAGCATATGATAGATTTGATCCCAAAAATTGATGGAAAGTGGCAAATATATTATTATAAAACAATGAAAAGTAATAATGTACAATGCTAGTTGTAAAGAGCCTTAAAAGCTCTTTGTTATATATACATATACAAAAAATAAAAACAACCCCCACCCCGACCCCAAAAGCCATCTTCACACCAGGCTTATTGTTTGACCTGTGCTAATGTGAGCACGTTTTGATTAAATTAAAACTAATTATTCATGCAAAAAGCTAATCATTACACTATGCAAAAATACAAAATAAGGATTGTTTTCTCCACTCAGTGAATACACATAACTCCTATTTCTGCTAATGGAAGTTACACAAATATATCAAGAATAATATACTCCATAACAGTCAGAGTCTAATCTCAGACGCATGTGCATAATGCTACATCTCCCAGTACAAATGCAGATTTGCAGCTTATTCTATTAAAAAATTATCCATTAAGTTTCTGAGGAATGCCTAACAGTTGTTTTTCTGAAAAGAGCCAGAGCCAGATTTACTGTAGGGGAGATTGGAGTTGGCACAGAAAACACAGAGGAGCAATTCCCCAGTTCCCTGGTAATCAACCATCCTTCTAATGTGGATTGGCAACACTCAGCACCACATGCAGGGGAGATTAGTGTGCTGCATTAACTCTAGAGGTAACACTTCATCATCCCTTAAAGGTACTGTGACCCTAAGAATGTTCTTCTGGAAACAGTACCTTTAGGGGATGATGAAGCATTACCTCTAGAGTTAATGCAGCACACAAAACAATTTAGGCACCTAACTGCCACTGTAGGTGCCTAAATCCCAGAATCAGGCCCCATTGGGATTCACAAAATACCTACTCAACTTCCTTTGAGCCCTTAGGCAACTAAACTTGCTTAGCAGTAAAAGTTCCCCAAGTGCATTGTGTCCACCTGAGCATATGTGCGCTGAAGTCCCATGCCAGACATCCAGACACCTAAGCCTGCAAGCATTCCATAGACCGGAGAAAGAGTGTCTTTCCTCTGCCTAATGTGCCTGCGGGGCCTGATCTGATAAGCATGCAGCTCACTTAGTGGAATGGCCCTATAGATGAGTTCACTCAAAGCCCTATAGATGAGTTCACTCAAAGCAGCCACTGCCAATACCGCTCCATCCTCATAACTTTTAGCCCAGTGGTAAAGGTACTCACCTGAGATGTGGGAGATCCTGGGTTCAAGTCCCTCCCCTCTGCCTCAGAGGAGAAGGGATTTGAACAGGGAGCTGTTCTCTCTCTGCGGAGTGACCTAACAACTGAGCTATGGGATATTCTGATGTAGAGTTCCTTCAATCTCTCCTATTGAAGCTGTTCCACTGTGAATAAGAGTCATTGGAGCAGAAGGACTAGATCTTGGTATGACACGTCTCAGAGTGCCCCGGACTGTGGATCACATTGTTTCCCCCTGGCCTCAGTAAGAGAGTGAGTTAGTGGTGCTAACCGGGTGTCAATCTGTTGCCCACCAAACCAATCTCCTCAGGCCTCTGCCATCCCCTACTTTGCCTTGCAGGTTAACAGTAGGTGTATCCTAGCCCCTGAATCCCTCTAAATGCATCCCTCACTGGACACTCACAGAAATTACCAGATATACTCTCTCCAGAGGAATCCTATACACACAGCTTGATTGGTGCAAGTCAAGATCAGACCCTGAATAACATCACAGCACTAAAATATATTTATTTTGAAACAATCATAACTTTATTATCAAAGATTGAGATTTAAGAGTTAGTGAGCAGAGATAACAAGTAGAAAGAGAAATGGTTACATATTAAACAAGTATAATGTGCCTCTTAGAGTCTTAAACTTAACGTTCTTCTTCGAGTGCTGGTCCCTATGTGTATTCCTCCATGGCTACACATGCGCCCACGTCGGAGAATTCTTGACAGCAGTATCTGTTGATCTGCACATGTGCCCTCGCTCTCCTCATGCCTCCAACTTGGGAAATAAAAAGCAGAGTGGACTGACTGCCTCTCCAGTTTCTTTTTACCACTGCATGACTTGGGTTGACACCTCCAATGTCTGGAGCTTCATCTTCCTTTATTCTTTGAGCTGCAAATACATATATATTTTAAAATATTTTAGAGCTTTATCTGATAGTTTTTAGCTAAATTTGGTAGTTTAATAGTTAGATTCTCAATCAAGAAGAATTCCCCTCCACCCCAGACTATGTCCAGGATACTGAGATTCAAATCTGTGCTTCCAGCCCATGCTGCTTCTCTGGCAATGATAACCATCAATGCTGCCTTTCTGCCTTGGGATTGCACAGCTCTCAGCAAGGTGTAGATTCTGCCACTTGTTCCCTGGTCATACCTTTGAGGGGTGGGAACTTTGCCTTAAGAAGCACTTTTTGGAGAAGGCCATGAGGCCGCAGTCAGACCCGGGGCAAGTCTTCTTGTTCAGCCCATGAGGACTTGGGATGTTCTAACTCACAGGGTCATGACAAGAAAGTCCACAAATCCAGGGCTCTTTCAGTACCAGACTGCACTCCAGCAGCAATGGTGCCTCTAGTACTAATTGCTCCAGCTCTGTTGATTCATATGGACAGGATCCCTCGCACTCTAGAGAGAGCAGTCTTATGCTTCACCTGATGACACTTTTGATCTCTGAGATCCCCAGCCTCCATCACCACCAGGTCTTTCCCTCACAAAGAAGGTTCTAACTCCACCAGGAGTTGCAACTTGTGTGAAGAGTCTGTCTCCAATTCCATCATCTAGTCATGGTTTCAGAACCATTGGTACCGCAGATGGGTGCAGAATCAGCATTTTCTTTCTCAGGAAACTCTGAGCCACCCAATGAACCAATGTTGCCTCCTCTGAGGCATGCCTTCATAGACAAGTGACCTGGATTGGTCTGGAACCAACCTCCAAATCTACAACTGCCTTAAAACGGTTGGTACCCCATGCCATGGGGACCTCCACAATCACTGTTTGACCCATCTTATTGGCCATACTGAGGAGGGTGGGCCTGTATCATCCAGCATAGTCAACACAATCTAGGGAGTCAGTCCAGTCTTCCCTATCAAGAGGACAGCCAGAGATTCCTCCTGACCCTATCGAAGAGAAGGATTATGAGCTGGATCCAGAAATTCTGCCAGTACCGACAAGACTGCCCTTATCATCTCTCGATGAAGTGATTGCTCCAATGTCTCCATCCTTCCTAATGACCATAAGCCATTTCAAGAAATGTTATGTTGGGTTGCAGAGGAGCTGCAAATCTCCCTTAAGGAAGATTCAGGATCCTAAGCATAAATTCATAGAGAACCTCCAGTTGTCTTGATCCAGCCAAATATAACTTCCTGTTAACAAAGCCATTCTAGAACCAGCTAGTACAGTGTGGAATACCCCAGCCACTTGTGCCCTTACCCCCAAGAGGGCAGAAAAAAATTATTTTGTCTTAGCCAAAAGGGCGGAATTTTTTTCTCATCCTGTTCCTAACTCTTTAGTTGTCCAGGCTGCCATGGACAACGTAGACAGCCTAGGTCTACTTCAGTCGATAAAGAGGGTAAATTACTTGTTTTATTGGGAGGAATATTCTTCACTTCTACTGGACTTCAGTTCAGGATAGCCAGTTACCAAGCACTGATAGCTAAATATCATTACCTGAATTATTGTAGATAATACTTGGGTGCAGGGGACTGGACTAGAAGACCTGTCGAGATCCCTTCCACTCCTATGATTCCAAATGCATGGACTTCATCAACAAGGAGAGAGCTCGATTTCAGGCTCTCACTGAGGAAGGCCAATTGGTTACCAGGACCACTCTTCAGTTACAAGTAGATGCAGCAGATACATCGAGGACAGTGGCTACAGTATATTAGAATAATTGCAATCATCTACAAGCTGTTTTCTCTAACATCCCAGTTTAAAGACATTATGTCTCACTGTTGCTTTCTGGGTGAACATGTCAGCAATCTTACTTGCATCTAGTTCCCTGGTATTGTCTTGATGCACGTTAAGGACAGTTATATTATTCAATTGTGTCTGTCCCATTGATGATTGGAGATGATTTTTAAGTCTTCTGAAGCTGGAGAATGAGTTCAGGATGATACAGGCACAGTGAGAAGGACTCTTATAAATTGCAGTACTCTGGAAACATAGTGCTTCCAGAGTACTGCAAATGACTCCAAGATCAGACAGCTGCAACGGCACAGGAGCCAGCAAATAGAGCTCTAAACAGGGGAGTTTCAGTGGGAGTTCTGTTGGAGGAGCAGGTTTTTGTAGTTTGTGGATTGTATTGTGTAGTGTGTGTGTGTGTGTGTGTGTGTGTGTGTGTGTGTGTGTGTGTGTGTGTGTGTGGAGGCTGCTGGGGCAGTGTGCTGGGAGAGCAGCGGAGCCCTGATTAGGGGGCGGGGCTTACCTGATTAGGGGTCCTATATAAGTAGCCAGCCAGTAAGGCAGCAGCACAGACAGCTGCAGCGGCACAGGAGCCGGCAAACAGAGCTGTAAACGGGGGCGTTTCAGTGGGAGTTTCCAGGGGGAGGTTGCAGGGGAGACTAAGACAGAGGAAGTGACAAGTTAGTTAAGGGATAAGGTGTTGGTCTGGTGCCTGCTGGCGGTGTGTGTTGTGTTGGCTACCAGGCGTCAGGTGGGAAGGCCATGACTGATACAGAGGCAGCAGTGAAAGACACAATGAGGATGACTGGATGTGGAAGCTGCGGCATGTACATGATCCTGGAGGGGGCGCCTGAAAAGAGTTTTGTGTGCATAAAGTGCCTCCTGATAGAGCTGATGGAAGAAAAGATCCGAGGACTGGAGATGCAGGTGCAAACTCTGGTTGAGTTTAGGAAGGGGTTTGAGCAGATGATGGCACACAGACACGAGGGGGCTGAAGGGATAAGCTCAGACGTGCAGATGGAAGCAGGACCAAAGAATTCAGAGGAGAGACTGCTGGGGGAGGAAAGTGGACGGTGGAAGCATGTGACTAAGAGAACCAGGCAGAGGCAAAGACGGGCCAGTGAAGGAGAAATGGAACTCAGGAACAGGTTTGCAGAGTTGGAAAATGAAGAAGGGGCACAGCAGGTGGTCGCTGAAGGAGAGAGGGCAAGGAAAAAGAGAAGAGCTGATAGTCCTACAAGAGGAGGGGAGGAATCAATGGAGGCAACACCAAATATGAACCCCAGGAGGATTTCAAGGGGAAATAAGAATCGAGAGGACTTGCAGCCAGTGGGTGCGGGGGATAGACCAGAGAATCACACTGTCACCAGGAAAAGGCAGGTCTACGTGATTGGAGACTCCTTACTGAGAAGAATAGACAGGCCTGTAACTAGAGCTGATCGGGAGAACAGAAGGGTGTGCTGTCTGCCGCGTGCTAAGATATAGGATGTGGACCTGAGGCTGAAAAGGATCCTAGCGGGAGCGGGGAAGAATCCGTTGATTGTCCTTCATGTGGGAACGAATGATACGGCTAGATACTCTCTGGAATGTATCAAGGAAGACTATGCCAGACTGGGGAAGACGCTTAAGGAAATCGAGGCTAAGGTGATCTTCAGTGGGATTCTGCCGATTCCTAGAGAAGGGCAACAAAGGTGTAACAAGATTATGGCGATCAACAGATGGCTAAGGCAGTGGTGCTATAAGGAGGGCTTTGGGATGTACGGCCATTGGGAAGCATTTACGGACAGAAGACTGTTCTCTCGGGATGGACTTCACCTGAGTAAGGAGGGAAATAGACTTCTAGGATGGAGGCTCGCCGACCTGATTAAGAGAGCTTTAAACTAGAAATTTGGAGGAGATGGTTGAGAGATGTCCGGGAGATTTCCACGCCGGAATTTAACCTTGATAGGGAAGTAAACAAAGTAAGAGGGGATACAGCCGTGGACAGAAGAATTGGCATAAGGAGGAAGGGTAGTGTAGATAACAGACTAACAGGTGATGGTGGTGGTAGAATGTCTGTGCCTAACAGGGTACAGAATGTGAGTGAAGCCAAACGGCAAAAATTAAGATGTCTGTACACTAATGCGAGGAGCCTAGGGAACAAAATGGAGGAACTAAAGCTACTGTTGCAGGAAGTGAAACCGGATATTATAGAGATAACAGAAACATGGTGGAATAGTAGTCATGACTGGAGTATGGGTATTGAAAGCTATGTACTGTTTAGGAAAGACAGAAATAAAGGCAAAGGTGGTGGAGTAGCCTTGTACATCAACGAGGACGTTAACTGTAAAGAAATAAGAAGTGATGGAATGGACAAGACAGAGTCTATCTGGGCAAAAATCACACTGGGAAAGAAAGCTACTAGAGCCTCCCCTGAGATAGTGCTTGGGGTGTGCTACAGACCGCCGGGATCTGATTTGGATATGGATAGAGACCTCTTTAATGAAGTAAACACTAATGGGAAATGTGTGATCATGGGAGACTTCAACTTCCCAGATATAGACTGGAGGACAAGTGCTAGCAAGAATAATAGGGCTCAGATTTTTCAGGATGTGATAGCTGATGGATTCCTTCACCAAGTAGTTGAAGAACCAACAAGAGGGGATGCCATTTTAGATTTGGTTTTGGTGAGTAGTGAGGACCTCATAGAAGAAATGGTTGTAGGGGACAACCTTGGTTCAAGTGATCATGAGCTAATTCAGTTCAAACTAGATGGAAGGATAAACAAAAATAGATCTGGGACTAGGGTTTTTGACTTCTCAAGGGCTAACTTTAAAGAATTAAGGAAATTAGTTAGGGAAGTGGATTGGACTGAAGAACTTGTGGATCTAAATGCGGAGGAGGCCTGGAATTACTTTAAGTCGCAGCTGCAGAAACTATCGGAAGCCTGCATCCCAAGAAAGGGGGAAAAAACCATAGGCAAGAGTTGTAGACCAAGCTGGATGAGCAAGCATCTCAGAGAGGTGATTAAGAAAAAGCAGAAAGCCTACAAGGAGTGGAAGAAGGGTGGGATTAGCAAGGAAAGCTACCTTAATGAGGTCAGAACATGTAGGGATAAAGTGAGAAAGGCTAAAAGCCAAGTAGAGTTGAACCTTGCAAAGGGAATTAAAGCCAATTGTAAAAGTTTCTATAGCCATATAAATAAGCAGAAAACAAAGAAAAAAGAAGTGGGACCGCTACACACTGAGGATGGAAAGGAGGTTAAGGATAACCTAGACATGGCCCAATATCTAAATAAGTACTTTGCCTCAGTCTTTAATAAAGCTAATGAGGAGCTTAGGGGTAATGGAAGGATGACAAACAGGAATGAGGATATGGAGGTGGATATTGCCACATCTGAGGTAGAAGCCATACTTGAACAGCTTAATGGGACAAAATCGGAGGGCCTAGACAATCTTCATCCGAGAATATTAAAGGAACTGGCGCATGAAATTGTAAGCCCGTTAGCGAGAATTTTTAATGAATCGGTAAACTCGGGTTGTACCGTACGACTGGAGAATTGCTAACATAATTCCTATCTTTAAGAAAGGGAGAAAGAGTGATACGAGTAACTATAGGCCTGTTAGTTTGACATCTGTAGTATGTAAGGTCTTGGAAAAAATTTTGAAGGAGAAAGTAGTTAAGGACATTGAGGTCAATGGTAATTGGGACAAATTACAACATGGTTTTACTAAAGGTAGATCATGCCAAACCAACCTGATCTCCTTCTTTGAGAAGGTGACGGATTATTTAGACAAGGGAAATGCAGTAGACCTAATTTACCTCGATTTCAGTAAGGCATTTGACATAGTTCCACATGCGGAATTATTAGTCAAATTGGAAAAGATGGGGATCAATATGAAAATTGAAAGGTGGATAAGGAACTAGTTAAAGGGGAGACTCCAACGGGTCGTACTGAAGGGTGAACTGTCAGGCTGGAAGGAGGTTACTAGTGGAGTTCCTCAAGGATTGGTTTTGGGACCAATCTTATTTAACCATTTTATTACTGACCTTGGCACAAAAAGTGGGAATGTGCTAATAAAGTTCGAGGATGACACAAAGCTGGGGGGTATGGCTAACACGGAGAAGGACCGGGATATCATACAGGAAGATCTGGATGACCTTGTAAACTGGAGTAATAGTAATAGGATGAAATTTAATAGTGAAAAGTGCAAGGTCATGCATTTAGGGATTAATAATAAGAACTTTAGATATACATTGGGGACGCATAAATTGGAAGCAACAGAGGAGGAGAAGGACCTTGGGGTATTGGTTGATCACAGGATGACTATGAGCCGCCAATGTGATGTGGCCATTAAAAAAGCTAATGCAGTTTTAGGATGCATCAGGCGAGGTATTTCCAGCAAAGATAAGGAGGTGTTAGTACTGTTATTTAAGGCGCTGGTGAGACCCCACCTGGAATACTGTGTGCAGTTCTGGTCTCCCATGTTTAAGAAGGATGAATTCAGACTGGAACAGGTTCAGAGACGGGCTACTAGGATGATCTGGGGAATGGAAAACCTGTCATATGAAAAGAGACTCAAAGAGCTTGGCTTGTTTAATCTAGCCAAAAGAAGGCTGAGGGGGGATATGCTTGCTCTTTATAAATATATCAGAGGGATTAATGTTAGGGAGGGAGAGGAATTATTTAAGCTTAGTACCAATGTAGATACAAGAACAAATGGGTATAAACTGGGCACTAGGAAGTTTAGACTTGAAATTAGACGAAGGTTTCTAACCATTAGAGGAGTGAAGTTCTGAAACAGCCTTCCAAGGGGAGTAGTGGGGGCAAAAGACATATCTGGCTTTAAGATTAAGCTTGATAAGTTTATGGAAGGGATGGTATGATGGGATAGCCTAATTTTGGCAATTGATCTTTGATTATCAGCAGATAAGTATGCCCAGTGGTCGGTGATGGGATGTTGGATGGGATGGGATCTGCAGAGAATTCTTTTCTGAGTGCTGGCTGGTGAGTCTTGCCCACATGCTCAGGGTTTAGCTGATCGCCATATTTGGGGTCAGGAAGGAATTTTCCTCCGGGGCAGATTGGCAGAGGCCCTGGAAGTTTTTCGCCTTCCCCTGCAGCGTGGGGCATGGGTCACTTGCTGGTGGATTCTCTGCAGCTTGAGGTCTTCAAACCACAATTTGAAGACTTCAATAACTCAGACATAGGTTAGGGGTTTGTTACAGTAGTGGATGGGTAGGGTTCTGTGGCCTGCTTTGTGCAGGGGGTCGGACTAGATGATCACATTGGTCCCTTCTGACCCTAGAATCTATGAATCTCTGAATCTATCTCTTTCGTGATAGGTAAAAACTAATTTGGCACTATCATTTTGTATGTAAAATTGAGATTATATTTTGTCATGTGCATTACTTTGCATTTAACATTGAATTTCTTCTGCCATTTTGTTGCCAAGTCACCCAGTTTTATGAGATCCCTTTATAACTCTTTGCAGTCTGCTTTGGACTTAACTCTCTTGAGTAGTTTTGCATCATCTGCAAATGTTGCCACTTCACTGTTTACCCCTTATTCCAGATCTTTTGTGAATATGTTGAACAGCACTGGTCCCAGTACAGACCACTGGGGGACAGCACTATTCACCTCTCTCCATTCTGAAAACTGGCCACTATTTTTTTTCCATGGGTGCTTGAGCCCCAGAGCACCCACAGAGTTGGTGCCTATGGCCACGAGGTTCAGAAGTTCCATTTCCCTGCATCTTCCATGGCAACATCATCATCCCAATCTCAGCGCCCATCTAAATGATAATTTTGAAGGACGTTCAAGAGCTGCAAACCAATGATGCTACCACCTGCCAGTTCCCACACACCATTTAGTACTCTTTTTCCACATCTGGAGTGGAATACAATGCTGAAGTGGGTACATCATCCATTCCAACTATGTAATCAAATTTACCTCCCTTCCCCCTCCAAAACCTCCATTCTCCACCCCTTGTCAGGGGCCATTCTTACGAGGAGATTCTCAAACAACACAACAGCAAGGAGCTCTTTTCCCACTATAAACCTTGTCCAGGTATGTCTAACATTCCATATTGCTGGTGGGATGAATCTTTCTGTGGCATGGATGCTCAAAGTGATTAGATTGGCTTGGGGTTTCTGCAGGTCTTGGCTCAGTTTGGTGCCCAGAGTGTATTCTCCTGCCCCACATCCTCCTAATGAAAGCATAGGAACTACAAAGATTTTTTCTTCTACTCCCTTCACTTATCATTGGTTTCATTAGTGGTGAGACAAGCAGGCAGCTTTAGCTACCTCCAGGTCAGGAACATGCATTTAGGGGTTTGGAATATACGTTTAGGAGACCTGTCAGCAGGTGTCTTCTTTGTTCAGTTCTAATGTTTTGTTGAAGATTCAGTCCTATGGATGAGCGCTATCATTCATTTGGTCTTAACTGGAACTCTAACTGTTGATTTGCTCCTCACAAGGTCCCTTACAATAATTTGAGAGGAAACCTTGACAGAGCTTGTTAACGCTTCCCTTAAAGTTTGTAGAACTGTTTCTAGTTCTGGGTATACACCCTTTCATCAGATATCTTCAAGGTTTATCCTCTCCAGCTTGGGTCCAGCAGTTTTTATTTTGTATATTCCAGAAACCTCTGGAGTCTGTAAATATCCTGATTTATTCTTTGTCTGTGCTTCAATCTGCTTAAAGCTTTTCTACAGCCTCCATCATTGTTGTATCTATAATGCAAGGAATGGCTTTGCCCCTGACTCCGTGAGAGGGTTCTGGCTGTGGATATCAAGCAGAGCAAGAGGCACCTGCCTCTAGCCCGGACTTAGAGGTGTGGGGCTTAGGATCCACCCTCTCCTCAGCATCTTCTAGTCACTAGCTTAGGCAGCACCCTTCCTAGCATGCTGGCTTTTGTGGATCCTAAGCTTCTCGTGGGCACCTCTTTCTTCCCGCGCATTGCATGAAGAGCCAAAGCATCCAGTTCAGGGTTTCTGAATTCCATTGCGTGGCTAGGCGTCTAAAAGTTAGGCACTGCAACGCTCAACATTGGCAATGTGCAAGTCCCTTTGTAGATTTGGGCCTTCGAGCATTCATGGCAGTTGCTCAGTGCAGCCAAACTCAGCAGAGGGAATGAGTTCTTTACCTCACTCTGACTGTATCTTCTCCAGTCCTGCAACTATCAGTGCATATCAACCCAGTCGGTTTCACCATACTCACTACGGCCCCATACTGCTTTAATTCAACCCTGAGATGTGATTTACGATAGTCAGTACTGCAGTGCTAAGGCATTTTGCAACATGGGTAAATTGACTCTCTTTGCCACGTATGGCTGAATGGGCCAACTTGAGTTCTCAGGAGGACAAATTTTCTCTGTTTCTGTGAAAACTGAGATGACCTTTATCTGAGTACTGTAGGTTTAGTGTTCCACAGTTGTCCTGCTAAGAGGCTTGATCGTGCATAAATGCAATGTGCCTCCTTTGGGATTTAGTAGTTCAGTACAGTATTTTGTTACTTGGAATATTACTTAGTACCCTTGTCGAATTAGCATTCTTCAAGACACTCTGATTCTCTATTGGGAAAAGTTACTATATGAGCAGAGTGGCTGAGCTGATAGATTCTGATTTTTGTACTTGAAGACCTTCTAATTCTAGTTCTTTGTTGAATTGATTCACCATCCGGATACCAGTGAGAAACTGTCTTTGCCTGCTGATTTAACTCTTTAGTAATAAGGTTAGGGAATTAATGGTTCAGGAGAGAGCTGGAATGCATGTTCCTTACTCACCCCTAGATTACCAAAGTTCTCAGGGAGTTCTGTTAAGACAGGGCACATCTAGTAGAACAATGTGATCTGTAAGGACTTGTTACATTTCCAGGATTAGGAGCTAGATCCACAAAGCGATTTGGGTGCCATTTTAGGCACCTAAGTCCAAAATTTAGATCTTCAAAACACCCACTCAGCTGCCACCCAACCCTGGGTCTCTAGGCCTAAAGTCCCTAGTCTCCTAAAAGTCACTTAGGTGCCTAAAAATCTGCCACTGCGCATATGCACAGCTGCATCAGAACTGACACCCAGGCCCCCAGCTCATACCTAAAATCTAGAAGGATCGTCAAGTAAGCATTTCCCATTTGTGTCCCCTGTGAGACCCAATCCAGTAGGCATTCTCAGAGACCACCTAAAAGATTAGTCCTCACACAAAATACAGGAGCAGGAGAGGTGATGGTGGTGCCTGGGCCTTCTAGCAAAAAATTATGGTAGTTGTGGTGTCCCAACCTCTATGCCTTTTAGCCCAGAGGTTAGAGGACTCACCAAGGATGTTGGGGCCCCAGGTTCATGTCCCCCATGCCTAATGTGGAGCAAAGACTTGAACTTGGGTTTTCCACATTAGAAGTGAGTACCCTGACCACTGAGCTGTAGGGTATTCTTTGGTAGGGTCTCCCTCGGTTTCTGTTGCTGAAGCTGTTCAACTTTGTATAAATAATTAAATAATCATTGGAACTGGGACTTGAACTGTGGTCTTCCACCAAGTGCCAGAACCATAGGGATGTAAAGGCATTCTCTTGCCCTGGTCCACTAAATGTTTAAGTATTTATACGAAGTGGAACAGCTTCAACAGAAAAGATTGAGAGAGACCCCCCATGACAATATCCCATAGGCCAGAAGTTAGGTGCTGTCCTGAAAGGTTACAAATGTGGGTTCAGACCCCTTCTCCTAATCACACAAAGTGGGGCATTTGACCCAGCATCCCCCACATCCAGGGTGAGCGCTCTAACCCCTGGGCTCAAGATTATAAGGGGGAGTATGTGGCAGATTCTCTTACTTGTGTTTGCAAGAAAGGGCTTAGGCACTTCAATCCAGGAGTGAGCTCATGACTGTAAATCCCAAGCAGAGATGGACACCTCCCTCTGACCCAGATTTAGGCACCTAAATTCCTTTGAGGGGCAATGCTTAAACCACACCCTTCTCCTTGGCATTTTCTGTGGCACATAAGGAACACTTCACTCACCTTGCTGGCTGTGGATTCCATAGTTAGATACCTAGCTCTCCCCATGCATTTTATAGAGAGCCAGGGTGCCTACCTCTGGGCTGTGGATTCTGCAAAGCAGCAGAGGAGAGTTAGAAGTTGCAGGGCTGAGCCCCCTTTGTGAATCTTATCATAGCAATAGTCAGTTTTTTATCTCAGTAAGACCTGAATTTGCCTCCTGGTTCGTAATGAGACATCCATCCAAACCCACTGTAGAGCTTTGTGAAAATGCCCACCAGAGTGGCCTGTTTACTTTCTGTTCTCTCAGCTAAGCGAGTGGATGGATGCTTTAGGACTTAGCACTACTCATCTATACTTTTTGGTTGCAAGAGAAGATCTGAGTAAACTTTGGGTCTAACAGGAACCATCATGCTGTGTTCATTTATGGATGTGTTATTTTCCTTTAAAAAACAGAAGTACTTGTGGCACCTTAGAGCACTTTATTTATTTCAGCACTTACGCTGAAATAAATTTGTTAGTCTCTAAGGTGCCACAAGTATTCTTGTTCTTTTTGTGGATACAGACTAACACGACTGCTACTCTGAAACCTTATTTTCCTTAGTTTCCCTAGTCAAGATAATTTCTCTCCCCTCCCCACCCCCCGAAAGAGAACAGCATCTGTTAGTTCACTTTTTAAGTGCAGCATGGGAGTCCTTCAAACATCTTAGAGTTGTTTTGCCTTCAAGGTCTTAGTAAAAGAACAGATCCTCAATTGCTTATATCTCTGGATGGGTTTTTACATTTTTAGCCTGCAGAGACTTGTTTGCTCTCCAGTTCAGAGGAGCATCCACTATACTCTCTGCATCTTGAGCTGAGGCATTGCACAAATAATTTTAGAGGCAACACAAATATCACCAATTTTAAGCACTTTCTTAATGACAGTAGTGTGTGTCACCTGCTCTCAGTGTTGACTGGTGAAGTGGGAAGAGCAGATATTTGGCAATTAAGAATTACTTATCAGTAATTGGGCTTGTCCTAGTAACCTGTTCCCCATCCTAGTTCTCCTTTCCTTTCTGCTGTAATATGAAATTGTACAGTGTGTGGGAGTTTCTGACTGGAGGAGAAGAGAGATGCTTGCCTATATATACCTTACTTGAATGACAGCTTTGTTGCATCCTAAGCCTCCTCTTAGATGAGCCAAGCTGCTGTCAGTGATAATTGGTCATAGAATGAGGAAAGAGAAAAATATAGTTAATGTAATGTAAATCTTTCTTAATATACCTGCAGTAGTTTCCATCCGTTATCGGATATTATGACATGACATCTAAGGCCTCTTAAACTCTATATGCCAGGTCATTGGACCCTCTTAAAGAAGCAACCTCTTAAAGGGTCTGTTAACAGTTTTAAAACTGCATCTGAGGATTTCCCTAGCATAGAGCTCCCATAGCCAGTCCTCTGCCAGCCTGTATTGATCCTTGCCTCAACGTAGAAGGCATTCTGGGGTGTGGAGAAGCTGAGTAGAGCACAGTGCTTCCCTGAAGACTGTATCCACCAGTATAAGTTAGTACATTGGCCTTGGTTGTCCCCAGGACCAAGGGATGGAAAAGTAGAGTAAAGCTACCTAAATTTGTTTCCCAGGAGCACTACGTGCTGCTATGGCCCCATACAGCTTTAATTCAGCCCTCAGATGTGATTTACAACAGTGTTTATAGAAACCTTTTCATTTTAATGGGGATGCTTGGTGGCTCTGCCTTCAGTATTTAAGGATTCTTATCCAGTTAAAGTCCTGAGTGAAATAAAAGTGATGGACTATCTTGATCCATAGAAGGCACAAATCCTTCATGTCCAACTACCACATACAAACTCTAATTCTCAGGGGAGGGGGAAAAACTTATAAAAACTGGATTGAACCTTTCTGATATGAGAAAGCAATGAGCTGATGTCTGAGTAGTGAAAATATGGGGACGCTTTCCTTAAGGCATCCTGCTTCTGTGTCTTTGCAATAAATGGAAGAAAGCTCTAGTTTAAAATATTTACAGTACAGAAATAAAACAGATATTTTATGAAACACGACTGTTATTATTTAACATTTGTACTACAGTAACAATTAGAGGCGCTAATCAAAATCTGGATCCCCATTGTGCGAGAGGCCGTACATACACATTCTGAGCAATAACTCCCTGCCCAGTAAAACTTATTATCTAAATAGGCAATATAGACAAGGAATGGGAGAAAGGAATTATTTTTGTATGCTAACAAGTATCTTCATAACTACATTCTTAATTATAGTAAAATTGACTTGTCACAATATATGGTGTCTTGGGTTTGTTGGTGTTGCTCAGAGAACCATTCTTACCTCTGAGTGTATTAAGTGTGTGTCCCGGAAGAGAACTGTCAGCTTCATGCAGGGATATGTAGCAGTGATTGCTGGATCTCAGATGCCCAGTGCTCACTTATCTTCAATTGGGGGAGTGCTAGCTGTATCACAGTTACTCTATGTGATATACAGCATGGATGGTGGCTGCAGAAGAAGTTATTTGCCCAGAAAGAGGATGCTTTACTGACAAATCTCTTGTGCAAAAAGAGACTGGAACTGTTCTTCAGGAAAAAAACAAAAAAAAGAGATGTCTATAAGTCTTTGAAAGCTTGCAGCAGAAAATAATAATTGAGCGACTGCGTCACAAAAAGACTTTGAGATGTCTTTCAGAAAAAGCACAGTATTGTGATTTCTTTTGTTAAAATGTTTGTTTTTTTAAAATGCAGTTCAGATAAAGGCTCTAATTCATTATGGATTTTAATATACTGTTGATTGAGATATGATTTTAAAATACTGCTATATTCAGTTTAATCTGAAAATAACTTACATTATTGTAATGTTTCTTTATCAACAATTAGGTACTTCATGAAGAGACTACAATCCCAGGAACTGATTTGAAATTATCATACTTAAGCTCCAGAGCTGCAGGATATAAATCAGTTCTTAAGATCACGATGACCCAGTCTGTTATACCATTTAACTTAATGAAGGTTCATCTTATGGTGGCAGTGGTGGGAAGACTCTTTCAGAAATGGTTCCCTGCATCCCCAAATCTGGCTTACACTTTCATATGGGATAAAACCGATGCATACAACCAGAAGGTCTATGGCTTATCTGAAGCTGTTGGTATGTACAGTGTTATGCCTTTCTGAATTTATTACCGTCTTGGAATCATAGTGTTAAACTGAAACTGATCATATCAGATAATCAGAAAATATTTAGCACAACAGCACTGTACTAAAGGTAGACTTTTTATAATAAAAATGTATTTCAAAATAAAAAGCGATCACAAATTGATAGTTTTTCATTTGTATTAAATAAGTTGGAGGATAGGCCCAATGTGGATAGTTTTTGTGAATCTCATTTTAAGCACAGTGGCAAATTAATGTGGAAAAAACCCACTCTGTACTGCACCCTTGTCTTAGGACAGACTTAGTCAGTCTACTGCTCTTTTTAAAAACAGGATTATTTTAATCATCTGAAATTCCATTTTTTAAATTGTGAAATGTTTGAACAATCTCTATATGATAAAGGATATACAGGTTTTAATTTAGTTTGTGAGGGCAAAAAAATCACAAGTTTAGTATAGAAATGTTATTTTTCTGAACAAAATTCCATTTTTCAACAATGGTGGGGAATATGAAATGTGATTTATTATGATTCCAGTGTCTGTAGGTTATGAATACGAGTCTTGTTTGGATCTAACTCTCTGGGAAAAGCGGACTGCCATTTTGCAGGGATATGAATTGGATGCCTCTAACATGGGTGGTTGGACATTGGATAAACATCATGTGTTAGATGTTCAGAATGGTAAGGACGTATTCTTGTCATTGTTCATTTTAATATTTCACTCTCGTGCCTTTGCTTGAAACATATCGTTAAAATTAATCAAACATTTTCTTCCATGTAAAAAAGTACCATACCTGCGCAAAGTATGAAATAATTGAGTATTTTATGTGTTTCCATGTTTTACAGTTTATACCATATTTCTCTCTCCGAACATTACATAAGCCTTTGGGATTTACTTAACAAAGGTGTCACAATGAAAAGCATATTATTGCATTTTTTTAGCTTACAAAATTTTATTTTACATGATATTTGCTGTCTTATTATCTACGGCGAATATGCTTTTTTAATGATTCTCAACATTCTGTTAGCTTTTTTGACTGCAGCTGCACATTGAGTGGATGTTTTCAGAGAACTATCCATAATGACTCCAAGATCTCTCTCTTGAGAGGTAACAGCTAATTTAGACCCCATCATTTTATATGTTTAATTGGGATAATGTTTGCCAATGTGCATTACTTTGCATTTATCCACAGTGAGTTTCATCTGCCATTTTGTTGCCCCATCACCCAGTTTTGTGAGATCCCTTTGTAGCTCTTTGCAGTCTGCTTTGGACTTAACTGTCTTGAGAAGTTTTGCATCATCTGCAAATGTTGCCACTTCACTGTTAACCCTTTATTCCAGATCTTTTATGAATATGTTGAATAGCACTGGTCCCAGTACAGACCACTGGGGGACAGCACTATTTACCTCTCTCCATTCTGAAAACTGACCATTTATTCCTACCCTTTGTTTCCTATCTTTTAACCAGTTACCAACCCATGAGAGAACCTTCCCTCTTATCCCATGACCATTTAATGAGGCCCATGTTTATCAGTTAGAAGTCAGCTTGACAACACAGTGCACAGTCAACCTGTGGAACTGCTTGCCTGAGGAGGTTGTCAAAAAAGCTAACAGAATGTTGAGAATCATTAAGAAAGCATATTTGCTGTAGCTAATAAGACAGCAAATATCATGTTGCCTCTATATAAATCCATGGTATGCCCACATCTTGAATAGTGCATGCAGATGTGGTCACCCCATCTCAAAAAAGATATATTAGAATTGGAAAATGTACAGAGAAGGGCAACTAAAATGATTAGGGACATGGAACAGCTTGGAAAAGAAACAACTAAGGGTATATATGATTGAGATCTATAAAGTCATGACTGGTGTGGAGAAAGTAAATAAGGAAGTGTTATTTACTCCTCATAACACAAGAACTAAGGATCAACAAATGAAATTAATAGGCAGCAGGTTTAAAGCAAACAAAAGGAAGTATTTTTTCACACAACGCACAATCAACCTGTGGAACTTTTGCCACAGGATACTATAATGGCCAAGACTATAACAGGTTCAAAAAAAGAACTAGATACATCCAGGGAGGATAGGTCTATCAATGGCTATTAGCCAGGATGGGCAGGGATGTTTTCGCTAGCCAGTTTGCCAGAAGCTGGGAATGGGTGACAGGAGATGGATCACGTGATGATGTTCTATTCGTTCCCTCTGGGGTACCTGGCATTGGCCACTGTCGGAAGACAGGATATTGGGCTAGATGGACCTTTGATCTGACCCAGTATGACTATTCTTATGTTCTCACTAACTTCAGCTAATGGGGGACTAATTGTGAATTAGTAAGATTTGAGTTTTCATGGGTGCCAAGAGCAGTGTCAATGTGTCTAACATGCTTCTCGTTGGCCTCTTATAGACTGTTATGTCATGCCCCCGCCCCAACCCCACACAGTACATTTCCATGGAGCAAGACTATTTACAATTCATGTTGCTAATGCTTCTCCTTGTGGCCCAACTCCCTGTCGGGATGTCTCATGAATGACTCTGCAGCACTTTGGGAACACTGACATAAAGAAGAAGCCAATGATGCAGAGGGGCTCTCTTCTCTTAGAATAGGCACTGCTAACTCCTGTACATTTTCATGTGTCACTTCATTGCAGCTAGATTGAACCAGCCCCCCAACAATCAGTTCCACCCTGCCTACCGCTCCTCACTTGATGGAGAAGGGGAGTGGTGGAGATTGCTAGGGACTGCCCAGACAACATAGCAGCAGCCACAATTATAATATAGTAATTATAATTTACATAGTGGCTTTGGTACTAAAGGATCCAAAACCAAAATTCATATGAGGATCGCTCCACTCCCCAGTGAAATATAGCCTACTTTGGAGTAAAATGAAGCAGCTGTTTAACAGTGTTCAGCAGCATGGCATAAGAGTTTAGCAAAGGAAATGAAGAATACTGTATTCAGTTGGATCTGTAAGGGAAGTTAGATAAGCAGAATGAAATGATGCAAGTTGGAATTTGGTCAGGATGCACTATACTCTTACAGAAAGTATGATTGGGTCTCCCTCTAACACTGTGTTGGGGCATCAGTTCTGTACTGACCTAGGGTATGTCTGCACCACAACTGAAGGTGCAATTGTAGTTCAAGTAGACATACTCACTCTGGCCAGGTCCACACTAGAGCGTTAAATCGATTTAAACAGCATTAAATCGATTTAACGCTGTAAACGTCCACACTACAAGGCACTTAAAATCGATTTTAAGGGGTCTTAAAATCGATTTCTGTACTCCAGCTAAACGAAAGGAGTAACCCTAAAATCGATTTTACAAAATCGATTTGGGGCTAGTGTGGACGGAAATCGAAGTTAATGGCCTCCGGGAGGTATCCCACAGTGCACCAGTGGCCGCTCTGGACAGGTAAAGGAACTCTACTGCTGGCCAGGCACACAGGAAAAGCCCCGGGAACTTTTGAATTGCATTTCCTGTTTGGCCAGCGTGGAGCTCCCAGCAGCACAGGTAACAATGCAGTCTCCTGAAAATAGGAAAAGAGCTCCAGCGTGGAACACACAGGAGTTATTGGATCTGATAACTGTATGGGGAGAAGATTCTGTGCTATCAGAACTGCGTTCCAATAGATGAAATGAGAAAACTTTTGAAAAGATTTCTAATGCCATGATGCAGAGAGGCCATAGCAGAGACTCGGTGCAGTGCAGAGTTAAAGTGAAGGAGCTCAGACAAGCGTACCAGAAGACCAAAGCAGCAAATGGCAGATCCGGATCTGGCCCAAAAACATGCCGCTTCTACGCGGAGCTTCACGCAATTTTAGGTAACTGCGCCACGACAAGCCCCCCCTTGTCTGTGGATTCAGAGGTGGGGGTAGTAATCTCTGCCACTGCTGATGATTCTGCGGACAGCGAAGATGTGGAGGAGGAACAGGAGGAGGACGAGATGGCAGAGACCACACAGCACTCCATTCTCCCCAACAGCCAGGAGCTTTTCCTCACCCTGACAGAAGTACCCTCCCAGCCCTCTCAAGCCAGTAGCACAGACAATGAAGCCGTGGAAGCAACCTCTGGTGAGTGTACTTTTTTAAATAAAAACCATAGTTTAAAAGCAACCGTTTTTTAATGATTGATTTGCCATGAGGGCTTGCATGCAGTAGCTGGCATTAAAGTTACTGGAACAGTCTGTTAACATGTCTGGGGATGGAGCGGAAATCCTCCAGGGACATCTCTATGAAGCACTCCTGGAGGTACCCCAATAGCCTTTGCAGAAGGTTTCAGGGCAGGGCAGCCTTATTCCGTCCACCATGGTACGAAACTTTACCACGCCTTGCCTGGAGCACGTAATCAGGTATCATTGCATGACAAAGCCTAGCTGCGTATGGCCCCGGGGATTGCTGGCATTCAAGAAGCATAATTTCTTTTTCTCTTTCTGTTATCCTCAGGAGAGTGATATCGTTCATGGTCACCTGTTAAAAAGTAATGTACTTTATTAAGGGGACAGAGATGACCATTGCTTCATTTCTGCTTTCCTGCTCCATTAATAAAAAACCTTTCCTAGCAGTTAGCCATGTGGGGGATGGTAAAAACCTGCACATTCCTACGGGGAGGTGTCTCTAATGGCGCTGACCTTTTTAGCATTTGGGCAGCAGGAATTATAGCTGCTAATTGCCAAGGCGGAGGGGGGAGGGGGGAGGCGGTAAAGTGACCTGCCATTACAGCAGACATGCAGAGTGGGGGGGGGAAACCATTCACAATTTTCCTCTAGTGCTGAACCTTTGTGATGGCATAAGAAAAGAAGCAAAAGTTTTGATTTTTAGCAGTTTGGCTGCCAAGCATGAATGTTACCTGTTAATAGCCAGGGGTACAGGGTAATAAAAGAGGTTGCACAGTTCACTGCCATCAGACTTACCATATCTGCCAGCAAGCTTTTTTGTAATCCCCTGACCTGCGTCTGTGTTGATCTCTGACACCACAGCCGCAAGCACTAAATACTAAAAGATTCCAAAGGCGACCTTGTAGTGAAGTGACATGTGCTACGTATGGTGAATAGTGTAGTTCACTGTGAAAGAGTATAACCATTGTTCTGTGAAATGTATCTCTTATGATGCTTCTATCACTCTTTTCCCCCACACATGCAGCTGCACATTTTTCTAGCCTCCCTACTCCAGTCCGAAGGATAGGTCAGATAAGGAGGCTGAGGAAGAAGAGGACACGGGAGGAGATGTTCACAGAAATAATGGCAGTAACCTGCAGCGAAAGAGCTCATCTGGGGGAGTGGAAACACGTGGTCGCAAAGTACAGGGACGCTGCCAGAGAACGTGAAGACAGGAGGGACGCTCGAGATGAGATGTGGCGGCAGGAAGATCAGAGGTGTAGGCAGGAAGATCAGCGGTGGCGGGCTGCAACACTGGAGCTGCTTCGCGATCAGACTGACCTCCTCCGAAATCTGGTGGAAGAGCTGCGGGGTCACAGAGTGCCACTCCAGCCCATTTTTAACCACCAATACTCACCATGTCCCATATCTTCCACACCCAGACGTGTAAGAACGCGTGGGGGAAGGCTTTCTGCACCTGCCCACTCCACCCCCATGGACAGTCCAACCAAAAGGCTGTCATTACATTGAAATGCCCTTAATGGCATTTTTCTTCCCTCCTATACTCCTCCCAAACCATTCCCGGGGTACCTTTTCATTTCTTTTACTCTTAGGACATGCTATTCAAAGGCAGTGGGAGGGTGGGTTGGTTACAGATAGTAACTGATAGTAAGCAAGCTGTTATGGAAGGGTGGAGGGAAGCTTGCTTGCAGCAGCAGGAGTCAATACATGGGGGCGGGGTTCATGAATGGGAAAGAAACACAGCAGTCACACCGTACCCTGGCCCATGATGAAACTCGTTTTCAAGGCTTCTCTGATGTGCACCGCTTCCTGGTGTGATCTTCTAATTGCCCTGGTGTCTGGCTGCACATAATCAGCGGCCAGGTGATTTGCCTCAGCCTCCCACCCCGCCATAAAGGTCTCCCCCTTACTCTCACAGAGATTGTGGAGCACACAGCAAGCAGCAATAACAAAGGGGATATTGGTTTGGCTGAGGTCTGAGTGAGTAAGTAAGCTTCTCCAGCTCCCTTTGAGACGGCCAAATGCACATTCTACCACCATTCTGCACTTGCTCAGCCTGTAGTTAAACAACTCCTGACCACTGTCCAGGCTGCCTGTGTATGGCTTCATGAGCCAGGGCATCAAGGGGTAGGCTGGGTCCCCCAGGATAACTACAGGCATTTCAACATCTCCAACTGTAATTTTCTGGTCTGGGAAGTAAGTCCCTTGCTGAAGCCGTTTAAACAGAGTAGTGCTTCTGAAGACACGAGCGTCATGAAACCTTCCTGGCCATCCCACGTGGATGTTGGTGAAACGTCCCTTGTGATCCACCAGTGCTTGCAGCACCATTGAAAAGTACCCCTTGCGGTTTATGTACTGGGTGCCCTGGTGCTCCGGTGCCAAGATAGGTATATGGGTTCCACCTATGCCCCCCCCCCCCAGTTAGGGAATCCCATTGCAGCAAAGCCATCCACTATGACCTGCACGTTTCCCAGAGTCTCAACCTTTCGTAGCAGCAGCTTAATGATTGCTTTGGCTACTTCCAGCACAGCAGCCCCCACAGTAGATTTGCCCACTCCAAATTGATTCCCGACTGACCGGTAGCTGTCTGGCTTTGCAAGCTTCCAGAGGCCTATTGCCACTCGCTTCTCCACTGTGAGGGCTGCTCTCATCCTGGTATTATGGCGTTTCAGGACAGGGGAAAGCAAGTCACAAAGTTCAAAGAAAGTGCTCTTATGCATGCGAAAGTTCCGCAGCCACTGCGAATCGTCCCACACCTGCAAAACTATGCGGTCCCACCAGTCTGTGCTTGTTTCCCGGGCCCAAAATTGGCGAGGAATGGTTAGAACCTCCCCCATTACCATCAGGAGCTCCAAAGCGCGGGGGCCTGCGGTTTCGGATAACTCATTCTCCAAGTCCTCACCAGTCTCGTCGCCGTGCTGCAGCATCCTCTCCTGCATTTTCTGCTCATGGTTCAGCATAGACAGCACGAGAATGCGTGAACTGTTTACAACATCCACGATCAAGGTACTGATCAGACCAGGATCCATGCTTGCTGCAAAATGGCGTTTGCTCACTTCACCCAGTAAAAAACGCGCGAAATGGCTGTCTGCTGCTTTCAGGAAGGGAGGGGGTGAGGCTGTACCCAGAATCACCCACGACAGTGATTTTTGCCCCATCAGGCACTGGGGTAGTAACCCATAATTCCAAGGGTCAGGGAACACTGCAGGAACTGTGGGATAGGTACCCACAGTGCAACACTCCTGAAATCGATGGACGCCAGGGACCATGGACACACACCACCGACGTAAGGTGCCCTAGTGTGGACGCGTAAAATCAATTTTATAAACCCTGTATTATAAAATCGATTTTAATAATATCGATTTTAAGCTGTAGTGTGGACGTGGGCTCTAACTTCACTCTAGCATAGGTAACAATAGCAGTGAAAATACTGTGGCATAGACTTCGGGATGGGCCAGCAATTTGAATATGCACCCAGTGTCATCAGCAGGCTTGTACTGTGGCAGGTAACCTGAAGTGAAGCCTTATGCCACCACATTTTCACTACTATTGTTATCACACTGCAATTACACCTTAATTTGTGGTGTAGCTATATCCTGAGAGGGAAGAATGCTACTTCCAGCAGTATCCAGGTATTTTGTAGAGGTTTCCCATCTATGTATTGGCTCAGTTTGATCCTGCTTAGCTGATGTGATATGTTGGGTCATAGCCTAACTGGTACTGCTGAATAGTAGAAAAATAATACAACCAAATAAGAGGAAATGGAAATTTAAATATAAAATGTCAGAAAAGAGCCATGCAAAATTCTTATGATATTTATAAAAATGCAAAGATGCATGTTTTATTTAGTCTAGTTTTTTTTTAAATTATGAGGTTGTTTCTATTCACAAGGTGAAGTGATTGTGGCTTTAAATTATGTTCAAGAGTAGATTTGACAAGTATGACTTTTCAAAGTGACATGTGTCTAATTGAATAAAGGAAGTAGTTAGTTGTAATGACAAGGTGGATGAGCTGGAGAAATTTATTCAGAGTAGCGTTACGACAGTGACAGCTGTTTGTATGGACACCCTGAACCACTGCAATAAATATTCTAATGTTCATCTTTCCATTCTGTGATAATAGAGGAGAAATATGAAGGACCAATTTTTCAAAGTAATGACAGAATAAATCATGTGCACTAGTTCAGAGTCTTGACTTGTAGGAGTCCTCTTATAAAAATGATAGAACTTAGCTATTTCAGCAAAATTATGGTTCCATGATTGTCACAAATAATGTAATCATAGGAAGGGTGATTTCAGATGCCATTAATGCATTCTTCCTCAGACTATTCATGAAAAACACACTCCCTTTGCTATTATGATGCAGCCTTATTTTGATGACTTTTCTTTAAGTTTTCGTAAGCCAGTTTCATCCTTTCTGATTTCATAATGCACATTTGCTCTAGTATTTACCTCTACCAAATTGTATGGCATTAAAAAAGTAACTGAAGCAACCAAAAACAGTATAAGTGAAAAAGGAAAGATGTTTATTCTGATCTCTTTTCAACTTAAAAAGTGCCTTGGGGAAAAAGTAGAGGGAAGGGGAGGGACACACCTTCTCAAGTTTCCTAAATGGTTTTTCTAAGATTGATTGTTTTATCGGTATCTCGAAAAAGAAGTGTTAGCATCAAAAACTGCTTTTGAAACTTTGTACTCAATAAATAAAACATGTAGCACTATAAAGTACAAAGTGACATGTGGTTTACATGGATTATGCCACATTAAGATTTATTGTGACATACGAGCATAACAATAATAGCTGACTATCCATACAGCAGAACTTGATGGGGTCATTGATCTGTATAAAAATGAGGACACTGGTAAAATTTAACTGAGTCCAAATTCAAACATAATTTTCTAACTATGAATAATTTAACATCAGGTATGTATTTTGCTTCCCACATTTCCTGTGAAGGCCATAAAAATGTACTGCTGGCACATTACTTTGTCTTTATAAAATGACTGTACTTCTCATGCTTCAAAGCAGAATTAGGTTTAAGGAGCAGGTTGGCCTGCCACGATATTTTTTGTTGTATTTGACATTTTTTATAACTGCAGATGTATTCTAGGTGCAGACTTTGTTACCAGGGAGAGATTATTATTGTACAGTGAAAAAAACTCTTTTATAATGTGAAATTGAGTCACAGAACTTTTTTGAAGTAGCCCCTTATTAATGTTTGATGTATGTGGTAGTGGTCCAGTCATATGTAACAGGATATTTTTAATTAGTTACAGTATGACTACAGGAATGAAACTCACAAATATAAACCCATCTTTTACCATAATCAATGTACATGCAATTAGAACTCCAGTCTTCTGAGGGAAATTTTCAAACCAAAGGGATTTAGGAGCATATGTTTCATTAAAAGTAAATGGATTATGTGATTTTTGTGATTTTTTCAAAAAAAATTCCCCCTCAATTATAAATATAAAAATGTTATAAACAGAATGATTGTAAACATGTTCATATTACAGATGTTAGTATTTTTAATATTCTACTATATCCTTTGGACAAGATGGTTGTTTTCAATGTTTTTTAATTTGGTGCTATGGGTTCTCTAAGTATATTTCTGATTTATTTGTAATATTAATGAATTTTATGAAAAAAAAAAAAAAGTCTTGCATAAGATATGTTTGCTGTAAATGATCATCATTTCCTGAATGTGACTTTGATGTGGGAAGCAATTGTATTTTTATTTCTATCAGGTATCCTCTACAAAGGAAATGGTGAAAATCAATTTATTTCTCAGCAACCTCCAGTTGTTAGTAGCATCATGGGCAATGGACGAAGACGCAGCATCTCATGCCCAAGTTGCAACGGCCAAGCTGATGGTAATAAACTACTAGCTCCGGTAGCCTTAGCTTGTGGGATAGATGGCAGCCTGTACGTAGGGGATTTCAACTATGTTCGGCGGATATTCCCATCTGGAAACGTCACTAGTGTTCTTGAACTAAGGTACGCCTTTTCTCAGTCTGGGACTTTTGCAATTAAGGTGGTGTTGAGAATTAAAATATGGGATAGTTTTCTGACATTTTATAAGTTAATATATCAAATTCAGTTGGAGATAAAATGTTGTATTTTTTTTATATAATGCATTGAACCAAAAGAATTGAACCAAATAAAAAATGAAGTAAATTTGATTAACTCTAAAATGTTTAACTATGCATATCTCTATCTAAAAATATTGTAGCAATTCAAACTAGCATAATTATTTCCTGTTTTAGAGTCAAAATAAGTTAACTCTGTTGGATCAAAGTTTGTAATTCATCTTCTTCACTAGAATAATAGTAGTTTAAATTCTGCCTTCTACTCCTCTTGTTTCTTTTCTAACCTTTTTTCTAATACTGCTTTTCTACTCTTCTTTACTTGCTCCCACCAAGAAATAAAGATTTTAGACATAGGTAAGTATGTTTCGTCTAACTGTCCATTTTTACAAATGAATGTATATTGTGGATTAGTCACTTCCAGTATTTTTATTGTATGAGGCATGCTTTTCAAAAATAATGACTTCAGCTGTCAAAGGAGAACATGTTGCCTCTGGTTAGGCCAGTTGTCAAGTTGTAGAATTACTGATATTCAATTTCTGTTCTCAGTCCCATTAAGGACGTTCTTTGTTCCTTGTGCCCCTTCAAATCCTGTCCTCTTTTGCATCCTGCTTTTAGCCGCAGGTTCCCATTTTCTGTACCCAGTTTCTGTCACTTCTGATCCCCAGTCACTGTTCCCATTTATGCTGCCTGCTCCCTTCTCCTGTCTCCCAGTGTTAAACCCTGCTTCTGGCTCCCCTCTTATCTCTTGCTGGCAGCATTATTGCCAACTTCAGTCATTCAGAACCCATTAGGCTGGCCCAAAATATGATGATAAAAGCTTAAAAGTCATGAGATTTGTAAATGTAATATATTTGAGTTCCTTTTATTAGCCTTCAGATTTAGGGCTTTTGGGAATTCATATTTCAAGATTTTCTGTGCAACTACAAGGGCAAGAAACATATAGTAACTCCTTGCTTAACATTGTAGTTATGTTCCTGACAAATGCCGACTTTAAGTGAAACAATGTTAAGTGAATCCAATTTCCCCATAAGAATGAATGTAAATAGAGGGGAAAAAAATTTCTCCAGACAAAAGACTTATACACACACAGTATAAGTTTTAAACAATTTAATACTATACACAGCAATGATGATTGTGAAGCTTGGTTGAGGTGGTGAAATTAGAGGATGGATGAGGGTGGGATATTTCCCAGGGAATGCCTTACTGCTAATTGATGAATTAGCACTTGTCTGAGCCCTCACGGGTTAACATGTTGTTAATGTAGCCTCACTCTCTACAAGGAAGCAGGAATGGATGGAGGAGAGACAGCATGGCAGAGAAAGACAGAGACATACACTGTGTATGAGAGAGAGACGTACATTGCCCCTTTAAGTACGCTGACCACACTCTAAGTACATTGCCTTTTTAAGTAGATCAGCAAGTTGAGATAGAAGCTGCTGCCAGCAAGCTCCCTCTGTCCTGAGCCCTGTCGTGTCCCACCCCTGCCTTCTGGAGATGGTCCGATGGGGTAAAGGAGTGGGGGGAGGAGAATGCAGTGACATTAGCACTCCTCTTCCCCCCACCCCCCCGCATAACAAGCAGAAGGCTCCCGGGAGCAGCTCCAAGGCAGAGGGCAAGAGCAGCACATGGCAATGGGGGGAGGGACAGCTGAACTGCCCGGCAATTGATAACCTGCTGGGCAGCTGCTGCACAGGGAACTTAGGGGAGCGGAGAGCCGATAGGGGGCTGCTGGACTACCCTGGTTCCAAGCCCCCATCAGCTAGTACCAACAGACTGCTCTTTCTGCAAGCAGTGGACAAAGCAGGCGGCTGCCAAACAACGTTATAAGGGAGCATTGCACAACTTTAAACGAGCATGTTCTCTAATTGATCAGCAACATAATAATGAAACAACAGTAACCGGGATGACTTTAAGTGAGGAGTTACTGTGCTTTTAAAAAAAACCTGAAAGCTGAAGTTCTCGCAGAGTAACATGACACCAAAATTCACAAGATCTTGATTCCAAGATGACTAGAGTTGGCAACACTGCCAGGGACTTGGAAGTTGGCTACAGCTACATTCTCCTCCTGGCTGCTCCAGACTAGTTTGGCTACAGCAAGGGGAGCACCCAAAGGAGAGAAAGAGAGGCAGCTTGACTCCCTGCAGTTCCTCTGTCTTACCAGCTCCTGGTAGTAAGGAGGAGAAACTGTGTGGGTATCCGGCTGTCTTATTGGATATGTGACATTAGAGCAAGCCTCTGTGACAGGACTGACAAGTGTGTGTCATGTGACATGCATGAGGCTCAGCAGTCATACCAATTTTCATATTGGCTGTGTTCATGTTTACTGTCAGGTGGTGATTTGACTCACATTTCATTTTTCCACATGCCTGTATTCTCTTACAATTCACTCTTCTTCTGGCCATACTAGCTCATGTGGATTTTCTTTCCTTAATTTTGGAAGGATTTTTTTATTTAAGAAGTAATAGTTCAGATATGTCATTTCCAGTAGCATCAGCAAGAAATCCCATGATTAAATGTAATATTTGGAACTCTTTAAATTATAGTGATCAGAATTGTAAGTTTTCTTTTTGCATATTCTAGATCAGGGGTGGGCAAACTTTTTGGCCCGAGCGCCACATCGGGGAATAGAAATTGTATGGCGGGCCATGAATGCTCCAAAATTGGGGTTGGAGTGCGGGAGGTGGTGCAGGATCTAGGGTGGGGCTGGGGATGAGAGGTTTGGGGTGCAGGAGGGTGCTCTGGGCTGGGACCAAGGAGTTTGGAGAATGGGAGGGGGATCAGGGCTGGGGCAGGGGGTCGAGATGTGGGGAGAGGCTCAGGGGGTGCAGGCTCCAAGTGGCGCTTACCTCAGGAGTCTCCCAGAAGCAGTGGCATGTCCTTTCTCCAGCTCCCATGTGGAGGCGTGGCCAGGGGATTCTGCACACTGCCCCATCCACAGGCACCGCCCCTGCAGCTCCCATTAGAGCATGTAGGAGCTGAAATGGGGCCATGCCACCACTTCCAGGAGCCACATCGCATGGCTCCGACCCTGTGCCCCGGCCAGAGTGGAGCCAAACCACGTGGTGCAGCTCCCAACCCAGTGCCCTGGCAGGGCAGGGCCAAGCCCTCAGTCCAGTGACTCCAGGTGTAACAGTGAGTGGAAGAAACAATAGAATAAATACAGGCTGACAGTATTTCACAGAGTATTGAAGGTGCAGATGATGTAGATAGTAAATGGAAACCTGTAGAGAAATTAAAAGAGAGGTGTAGCCTAATACGAGCAGTGACAAAGAGATTATTTTAGGAACATAATTGTAGGCAGCACAGGTAGCAGCATCTGGAGTTAAGGTTGCCTTACACTTTTCATTATGATCTTATATATACCACAGAAATAGGGAAAGGTGACATAAAGTTAGGCCAGTGAGGAGGCACAAGCCAGGCTTCCCCTCATACACACATTTCCTCTGCTTATTCTGTAATTTTTAGTGCTGTTGATTAATCACAGTTAACTCACCTGATTAACTCAAAAAAATTAATTGTGATTAAAAAAATTAATCATGATTAATTGCGATTTTAATCACACTGTTAAACAATAGACTACCACATGACAGATTTTTACCCCAGTTCCCTAAATGGCCCCCTCAAGGCAGTGGCGGCTCCAGGCCCCAGCACGCCAAGCGCGTGCTTGGGGCGGCATGGCGCGGGGGACGCTCTGCCGGTCGCCGGGAGGGCGGCAGGCAGGGTGCCTTTGGCGGCATGCCTGCGGAGGGTCCGCTGGTCCCGCGACTCCACCGAAGCTGCGGGACCAGCAGACCCTTGGCAGGCATGCCTGAGGGAGGTCCACCGGAGCTGTGAGACCGGCGACCAGCAGAGCTCCCCCCACGGCATGCCGCCATGCTTGGGGCGGTGATATGGCTAGGGTCATCCCTGCCTCAAGGACTGAGCTCACAACAGGGCCGGCGCAACCCATTAGGGGACCTAGGTGGTCATCTAGGGCACTAACATTTGGGGGACAGCAACTGCAGCAGCTGGACCTTCCGCTGCCTCTGTCGGGGGCGGCATTTCAGGAGCGGGACCTTCCACTGCCTAGGGTGGCAAAAAAGCTGGCGGCGCTCCTGGCTCACAACCCTGGGTTTGGCAGGCCAGTGCTCAAACTATTGAGCTCTCCCTCCCCATTGGGGGCATATGAATGGTTAGCATATTTGGCACATAAATACCCTGCAGTGCCAACTACAAAAGTGCCTTGCAGATGTCTGTACCAGAGAGATTACTAATGTGAGATTTTTAAAGATAGCTACAGCACTTGACACAAGATATGAGAATTGAAAGGTGGACAAGGAGCTAGATAAAGGGAAGACTAAAATGGATCATATTGAAAGGTGAGCTGTCAGGCTGGGGGAAGTTTATTAGAGGAGTTCCTCAGGGATTGGTTTTGGAATCAGTCTTATTTAACATTTTTATTACTGTCCTTGGTACAAAAATTTAGAGTATGCTAATAAAATTTGTGGATGACACAAAGTTGGGAGGTATTTCCAATACAGAGGAGGATCAGAATATCATACTAGAAGATCTGTATGACCTTGTAAACTGAAGTAATAGAAATGGGATGAATTTTAACAGTGTAAAATGCAAAATCATGCATTTGGGGATTAACAACAAGAATTTTTGCTATAAAGTGGGGGATTTATCAGTTAGAAGCAACAGAGGGGGAGAAAGACTTAGATGTACTGGTTGATCGCAGGATGACTAAGCCATCAATGTGATGTGTCCATGAAAAAAGCTAATGCAAACTTAGGATGCATAAAGGCACAGCATTTCCAGTAGAGACAGAGAAGTGTTAGTACCATTATGAAGAGTACTGGTGAGACCTCATCTGGAATAATGTGTGCAGTTCTGATCTGCCATGTTTAAGAAAGATGAATTCAAACTGGAACAGGTGCAGAGAAGGGCTACTAGGATGATCTGAGGAATGGAAAACCTATCTTATCAGAGGAGACTTAAAGAGCTTGGCTTGTTTAGCCTAACCAAAAGAAGGCTGAGGGGAGATATGATTGCTCTCTATAAATATGTCAGAGGGATAAATACCAGGGAGAGAGAGGAGTTATTTAAGTTAAGAACATAAGAACGGCCGTACCGGGTCAGACCAAAGGTCCATCTAGCCCAGTATCCTGTCTACCGACAGTGGCCAATGCCAGGTGCCCCAGAGGGAGTGAACCTAACAGGCAATGATCAAGTGATCTCTCTCCTGCCATCCATCTCCATCCTCTGACAAACAGAGGCTATGGACACCATTCCTTACCCATCCTGGTTAATAGCCATTTATGGACTTCATCACCATGAATTTATCCAGTTCTCTTTTAAACACTGTTATAGTCCCAGCCTTCACAACCTCCTCAGGTAAGGAGTTCCACAAGTTGACTGTGCGCTGTGTGAAGAAGAACTTCCTTATATTTGTTTAAAACCTGCTGCCTATTAAAATAATTGGAGATATACCTATCTCCTAGAACTGCAAGGGACCTTGAAAGGTCATTGAGTCCAGCCCCCTGCCTTCACTAGCAGGACCAAGTACTGATTTTTGCCCCAGATCCCTAAGTGGCTCCCTCAAGGATTGAGCTCACAACCCTGGGTTTAGCAGGCCAATGCTCAAACCACTGAGCTATCCCTCCCCCCTAGTTAAGTTAAGTGCCAGTGTGGACACAAAAACAAATAGATATAAACTGACCATAAACAAGTTTAGGCTCGAAATTATGTGAAGGTTTCTAACCATCAGAGAATTGAAGTTCTGGAACATCTTTCCAAGGGAAGCAGTGGGGGCCAAAATCCTAACTGGTTTCAATAAGTTTATGGTGCGGATGGTGTGATGGAACTGCCTACAATGGCATATGGCCCAGCAGCAACTGGCAGTAGCAAAAATTCCCAGTGGCCAGAGAGGGGACACTAGATAGGAAGGCCTCTGAGTTACTACAAAGAATTATTTCCCAGGTGTCTGGGTGGTGGGTCTTGCCCACATGCTCAAGGTCTAACTGATTTCCATATTTGGGATTGGGAAGGAATTTTCCCCAGGATCAGATTGGTAGAGGCCCTAGGGGGATTTCACCTTCCTCTGCAGCATGGGGCAGGGCTCACTTGCAGGTTTAAACTAGTGTAAATGGTGAATTCTCCGTAACTTGAAGCCTTTAAACCATGATTTGAGGTCTTCAATAACTCAGCCAGAGGTTAGGGGTCTGGTACAGGAATGGGTGGGTGAGGTTCTGTGGCCTGCAATGTGCAGGATGTTAGACTAGACCAGGGGTAGGCAACCTATGGCACGCATGCTGATTTTCAGTGGCACTCACACTTCCCAGGTCCTGCCCACCGGTTCAGGGGGGCTCTGCATTTTAATTTAATTTTAAATGAAGCTTAAACATTTTAAAAACCTTATTTACTTTACATACAACAATAGTTTAGTTATATATTATAGACTTACAGAAAGACTTTCTAAAAACGTTAAAATGTATTATTGGCACGCGAAACCTTAAATTTAGGGCCACAAGATGTCCCGATTTTATAAGGACAGTCCCAATTTTTGGGTCTTTTTCTTATATAGAGTCCTATTACCCCCCACTCCCTGTCCCTGCTTAAATTAGAGTGAATAAACGAAGACTCGGCAACCACTTCTGAAAGGTTGCCAACTCCTGGACTAGATGATCACAGTGGTCCCTTCTGAGTCTGCTGCTTTCTCACGGCATGATCTTCGAAGCCCCCTACAATGAGTCAGACAATGTTGGATAACTTAAGAAGTAACTTGGATTTAGATTCTTTTTCTTTGATTTTGCAGACGTGTCAGAATCTTAGTATTTTAAATTGCAATTAAATAAAATGGCCTCAGTAGCCAGTCAATACCACCAGTTATTTTCAGTAATTATATAGTATGCGCATCCCTGTACTGTGGCTACTGATTGTAAACTTAATTCACTAACCATATGTAACAGAAATCCCCAAGTTCTGATTTGCTCTTCAGAATTCAGCATTGATATGCCTATAACAAATAACCTCAACTTTTAAGCTTTCCATTAAAAATAAATTATATATTTATACCAATTATGTCTCAAAAAATATACTGTAATTAGACATTTCCATTTAACAACTTGAAGAGCCTTATATTAACTACATAATAATATCCTGAGTAAACAAACTCCACATCTGATAATTTCCTTAAAAACAGAAAACACTTTCAAATTATCATCTAAATAACTTTGTATTAATGAAAATCCATTACTTACCACTAAGAAAAGTGATCTTAGCTAATAATTATTACTTTTATCTTATAATTAGAACCGTGTATTAAAATTAGAAACCTTATCCTCATTTATTTATGAAATAATTAACCACTGTTTATTAAACAGGAAATATTATACTGTGTATATAAATTATTCACAGTTGTTGATCCGATGATGATGTATTCCAGCACTGAAAATTATACTAAATAGTAATTTCATTTGTATTTTGCATTTTGCAGTACATTTGTATTTAAAATGGACAAGATATATCTTAAAAAACCTAAGTAATCACCTAAATGTAAATAGTTTGTACACCAGTATACTATAAATCATTTGTGTTATAATTAAGAGTTGAAAGTATGTTTCAATAATTAGCTTACCACATTAACAATTTCAGATATACAAATTTAATGTAAACATTCATGTAATTGTGTTCAGCTGTGCTATATAATGTTTAATTCTGTAACACACTCAGTTACAAAAGGTGTTTAAGTACTTAGCATTTGATATAATTTATCTGCTTCGTTGATTTCTTTACTGTGAACCAAGATGTTAAAACAATCTTATGTATGTGGCACGCTTCTATAGTTTTAAAGTAGATAGCTATAAAAAGCTGTCCTTATTTGAAGACATAATTTGTTCACAACTTGTTCACGTTGGTCTCTGTTGCTTTTTGCAAGTGGCACTGTATAAAATGTGTTACATTAGCACTGATTTATATTTACAAAATGTGAGACTACATTTTTGTGAACAGATGTTTGGATATTGTCATGATTGGTAGATATGTTTTAATAGTGCATTTGCGAACATATCAGAAATGGAACTGACTATTCTGGCACTATGGCTCAGTGCATTAGCAGGCCATCAGAAATCACCTTCTGTACTTGAATGACCTTATTTCTGTTCTTAGTGCCATAAATCAGGTCAAGAATCATAACTACAGCAGGTTAAGTTACTGGATCATGATATATCAACTAAGAGGGATACTCTCCGGTGTTGCTTTTTCTCTAGCAGAGGGACAAAAGAGTAATTCTCAACACCGGAGCAGCAAACTGTACGTTTCTGGAAAAATGAATAGCAGTACAGGCTTTCTTTCAGTATAATGAAGGCTATGTTGGCGTAGTTAGTACAGTAACTTGAAATCTGATTCTTTGTGCAAAGGAAAAAAACTGCACTCAGTGCTGTGGTGAAAAAGATGACTTTTCCTAATGTATTAAATCATGCATATCATGCTTTTGAGAGGAACAGATTAAACCAGTACTAAGGAGAATGTCTTATCTCCTGCCCATGAACCAATAATATGAACCCTACCTTATTTGTTTATTAATAATATAAACCATGCATCTCAGCAACCCTATATACGTTGTAATAAAAAGGATACTGAGATAACAGTGATGAAATGAGCGTATGCTAGGCATGAGGCATACTGCAAAGTTTGGATTCAAATCAGGATTTTAAACACTCAGGAGAGATTTCAGAATCAATTGTTTTGATTCAGTCCATTACAGAGAGGGCAGCCATCTCAAATTGCATATGACTACTGTTTTTATTTTTTTATATGAATGCCAGTATGTAGCCAGTTAAATCTGAAACATTTTCTTCCGGTGCTTATGTGCAGTTTATTACTCATTATGTTTAAATCTGTGATCACCTTTTACAGCAGCAACCCAGCTCACAGATACTACCTTGCAACTGACCCAGTCACAGGAGATTTGTATGTTTCTGACACTAATACACGCAGGATCTATCGTCCAAAGTCACTCACTGGTGCAAAAGACCTGACAAAAAATGCTGATGTAGTAGCAGGAACTGGAGAACAGTGCCTTCCATTTGATGAGGCAAGATGCGGTGATGGAGGCAAGGCTGTGGAAGCAACGCTCATGAGTCCCAAAGGTAGAGACATTATCAATTCATGGTCTTAAAAAAAAAAAAAATCAGTCAGTGCCTGAACTGTGCTTTAATCACAAAAGCTCCTCCTCTACTGTCCAGAAAGACGGTATAGAATGGAGCTACAAAAAGACCAAATATTTGACTTTATAGTCCTTTTCAAATTTCACAAAGATTATGTATCCAGCAAATTATATCCAAAGTTTTTAAAATGTCAATGTGTTACTCCTATCTATTCAGTTTTTCAGGTATACTAAAATACCAGGCACCTCTCATAGACTGCATTTTACTTTCTATGGAACAGTATATGCAGTCAATGAGACTAGAATGTGAAGTAAACCTTTGTTCATTATGCTACATATGTTTACAAATTATTGTATTGCATACTTTCTAAGATATGTACTTCCTGTCCTCAAATTCCTCAGACCTAGTCACTAGCACTTTGCCGGTTGTTAGTAACGGATGCTAAATAAATGGCTAGTGTAATAAAACTAATTTTTTTTCTCCTTGACTAAAGGACTGGCAATTGACAAGAATGGATTAATCTACTTTGTTGATGGGACCATGATTAGAAAAGTGGATCAAAATGGAATAATATCAACTTTGCTTGGCTCTAATGATCTAACCTCAGCACGACCTCTAACATGCGACACTAGCATGCACATCAGCCAGGTATTAAAAAACAGCTAATTTGGAGTGGTTTTTTTTATTTTTTGTTTGTATTTGGGGGGGGGAGCAGGAGGAAATAGGCTGAGGGGAAAGCTGGTGCAGCTTGTTTGCTCCCTGATATAGAATCAGGTGGAACATGTTGAACATTTATATATTTAACAGGATAACTGTGTTAAGAAACTTATTCCAAGGACATGATTTTCAGTATATTCTACTAGCAAATATATGCTGCTGTATTCAATTTTTCTGCACATAAAGTTTAGCGTAGTACAGAACAACATAATTGTCAGCAAGAAATGTTAAGTATAGTTATAAAATACCAGCAGAGTAGCAAATCTATTAGACCAGTATTGGCATAATGATATTTTTTAAATGAACAGAACCACTAATGTCCTTAGTCTATTAGTGTGAATGCCAAGATACTTTAAAGAGCTCAGAGGACCTTTTTTTATAGGTCCCAGTGGACTTATATGAAGGGACTTTACTGTTGCTGTGATTGAAAATGGAATACCAATACAATATTTCACAATCTGGAAAGTACTGAATTTCATTTTTGGTATTATCTGATTACTGCTAGGAATGGTACAATATAAGTAGGTAGTTCCTTGATATCCATTCCTTGAACTTCTACTTAGATTTAGACTCTCTGAATTGGCGGGGGCGGGGGGGGGGGAGGAAGAGGTTTGCATGTGCGTATAAGGTCATTCCAGATTATTGGGGGGGCAGAATGCCTGTAGGATAGTTCCAGTGCATCTTTTTGTAAGATCTATAATTTGGATAAAATAGTTTCTTTTACTCCATTTGTGTTCATATGAGACCTTTTGACTAGTCGATTATAACAAATTAGAAATATCCTAAAAGCATTATCTAAAACTATTATCAAAAAGGTTAAATTCAGTTCAGCAAGCTAATTGTACTTAACCCAGATTTACTGACTAGTAAAACCCTTTTCTTTTTTTAGGTACGTCTGGAATGGCCCACAGACTTGGCTATCAATCCAATGGATAACTCCATTTATGTTTTGGATAACAATGTCGTTTTGCAGATCACTGAAAATCGTCAGGTCCGTATTGCTGCTGGGAGACCAATGCACTGCCAAGTGCCTGGCGTGGAGTACTCTGTTGGAAAGCATGCTGTACAGACTACTTTAGAATCAGCAACAGCTATTGCAGTGTCCTACAGTGGGGTACTTTACATTACAGAAACTGATGAAAAAAAGATTAACAGAATAAGGCAGGTTATAACTGATGGAGAGATCTCATTAGTTGCTGGAATACCATCAGAATGTGATTGCAAAAATGATGTTAACTGTGACTGTTACCAAAGCGGTGATGGCTATGCTAAAGATGCCAAACTTAATGCCCCTTCCTCCTTGGCTGTGTCTCCAGATGGTACATTGTACATTGCTGATCTTGGAAATATTCGGATACGAGCTGTGTCAAAGAACAAGCCCTTGCTGAATTCAGTGAACTTTTATGAAGTTGCCTCTCCAACTGATCAAGAGCTCTATATCTTTGATGTTAATGGTACTCACCAATACACTATGAGTCTAGTCACTGGAGACTATCTGTACAATTTTAGCTATAGTAATGATAATGATATCACAGCAGTAACGGATAGCAATGGAAATACACTTCGTATCAGACGGGATCCCAATCGGATGCCAGTGAGAGTGGTGTCTCCTGATAACCAAGTGATTTGGTTGACTATAGGCACCAATGGATGCCTGAAAAGCATGACTGCCCAAGGTCAAGAGCTTGTTTTATTTACTTATCATGGCAACAGTGGGCTTCTGGCAACTAAAAGTGATGAGACTGGATGGACTACATTTTTTGAGTAAGTAAGAAAAAATAAAGTTATATAATTAGTCTCCACAGTTCTGGAGTCCAGTATCATGATTTGAAATACTTTTAGGGCTTTGACAAAATTAAGCTTTAAAAAGATAGTACTTTTTGCTAACTTAAACAGTTCTGTATGTTGTCTGTCTGACATCTTCCAAACTTTAATGTGAATTAATGATGATAGATTGATTATCCAGAATCTGTGTTTTATACTGTAACACAGTTATTATGAGACAGCAGCAAGCTTTGTCCAAAGTGTCATAGCTCAGGCAAACAAGCTTTTGTAGGCTTCTGTTAAAAATCTAGATTTCTCTCTCTCCTTTTGCTCATGATACTCCCATTGGTTCTGTAATAAATACTAAGCCACTGGAAGAAATTTCTTTTGGTGCCTAGTCTCTACTGTTTGGTCTTTCAAGTGAAAGCAGTCTATCAGATGAGTACTCTGAATCATAAAAGCTAGAATGGAAATTGTTTAAGTGTTGGAATGTCAGAAAGTAGAGAATATGCAGGAGGGTTCTGATGGATAAAATGGCAAGCTTTCCCACAGAGGGATCATGGGTGGCCTCTAGAGCATGTGGTTTGATGAAATAAGTGTAGGCCACGGTGAAAGTGTCATTCCCATGGGAAGCAGCTACTGAAGGTGCAGATACACCAGCAATCAGTGAGGTACACAGTAAGTAGCAGAACATGAGTGGTTAGGGCACAAGTCTGACTTGTGATTTTTACCATGCTTTTAAAAGTTTTTTAAAAAAGAACTGTTTTTCCAAATGTTATCATCATATTGTTGTTATCCATTCATAATAAAAGATATGAATTATCAAAAGGATTTACAGGCTCCCAGATAACATTAACTGAAAAGAATCACGACATTTTATGTCACTAGAAGTACCATAGAATTCAAAATTTTTGTTTTTCTGTAGAGAGCTTCATCCCAAAAATAAACAAAGAAATGAATCAATATACCAAGCACAGTTTAATAAATGTGCCATTTAAAAAACACAAGTGATTTATCAAAAAATCTATTTCCCAATTCATTAATGCAATTCGTTTAACAAAAAAGCATTTTATTGATGTATTGAAAATAGATTTTTTTTTAAATCACCTCACTCGGTAAAGAAACAGTGGAGATTGACAAGTTCAGAAAATGGTGCCAAAGGTGATTTGGAAACACACAGAATGTACACATAAAATGATTACTGAGAGACTAGGAGAAGTGGAATCATTCAGGCTGAGAAGAAACAGAGTAGAGGGAACTGCATTAAGGTATTCTGAATTACAAAGGGCATAATGAAAACTGATCAGTCTCTTCTTTTTTAACCTTTCCTATCTTGAGGATGAAACGTAACAGCAACTGCTACCAAGGTCAGGACCTAAAAGAAGCTTTCAAGTCAGTGCACGTTATAAAGAAAATAAAGCGCTGGTGTCAGCGCTGCAGAGCCAGACATCTATGTTCAGAGATAACATCACACTTATGTCAGTGTACATTTGGCTGAGGCAGTAGGAGGGGAGACTGAGCACCTGCATCTACTCTCCAACCTTTACATATGCCATCAGAGACGTGAGAGCAGCAGACACTGCTTCAGTGCACATTGTGTCCTGGAGGGGAGATGCTACTAGAAATGCTGATTTCCAACAAAAGCAGCAGGTGGAACAGAATTGCTTCCAGTTTTAAGATATTGTTATAATAATCTGTAGATTGACAGAGCGCTGATAGTATGTTCCCAAAGCCATTAGTGCACATCTGTAATATTTAATTGCATATTCGTGCATAATTTCTTATCTTTTTAAGCCTTGACAAAAGTGTATAGAAACAAAGCAAGGACACACAGAAGAATGGGAGAATATTCAGCAGTAGGCAGGGAATACATTCTTGTTTTCGTGAGTTAGAAATGTCCTTTTAACTGAGAGAACAATGCTAAGCCTCTAGGTCGATTGTACATAGTTACTCTATTCAATGAGAATAAATGCTGTTTAAACTTCAACACACACACATAAGAATCCTGGTTTCTACCTTGCGGCTTGGACCAATCAGGGGATTAGGGGAATAGTAAGTTTGTTATTGAAACTAATGTGTCTTCTTGGTACAGCTGGCATTTTTAGCACTCTGCATTCATTTTGGATAGTGAAGAACTAGTGTTTTGTTCCTACCTGTAATTTCTCTCCATGTTGTAATTATTTTGTGCCTATTGAGATTTCATTAGGAAGAGAGCTGATGGTTTCTGAATATACTTAATGGCTTCTGCATAGTCTCAAAGATAGATTGTATTCAGTACCAAGTAGTTTACACTTCTACTCTTTGCATTACAGGTAAGATTTAGGGTAATATGTTTCATGAGCTAAATAATTACTTATTTATTGATTCAGTAAACAACCATCTTTCACAACTGACCTTCTTTCATGTAAACTTTCTGGTCTCTGCTAGATATGTCCAGCTAACTAATAGAGTCCCTTTGTGTTTTGACACTATGAAAAGGCCATCTATTCCCTTCAGTCAGTATTAGTTCTCCTTCCATGCTGCTATTTATGTGCATTTATAAACAATAACCTCACAGTATTGACTCATTACAATTCCTAAACTGAAATAATTACAGAGAAAGATAAAGAATTTCACTCATCCAGAATATAGAAATAAATAAAATTGATACTGAAAATGAAGACCTCACTGACTGTGTAGAGCTATGCAAAGTGAGAGCACGTCACTGATTTTGGCAAGAATATAAAGTTCTTTAAAAAATACATGGTGCTTCACAGCTCCTTAAATGTTTGTTCATATAAAATCTCCCTATTTAGGGCCATGTGTTTCCTTTTTGAAAAGGAAATGATAGATATGAACAAGGAAACTTCATTGTAACTTTCCTTTTAATTATTGGTGAATCTGACTGTCTCTTTGCTTTCCAGAGCCACAGCTTCTGTAATCTATGGACAGAAATGTATGTAGTTTATGGCTAGAGCGGGTTGAAATTTTTTTAATGGAACAGTTTTTCATCAGAAAATGCAGTTTTGTCAGAATAAAAAATTTTGTGAAAACATATTGATTTTAATTACATTTTCTTTGGGAAAAAGTCTCAAAACAAATTATTTCAACTTTCTTGTTATGTTTTGATAATGCCAAAATGTTTTGCATTGACTTTATCATTTCAGTTCATTTTTAACTCATATTAAAATATTTTAATATTATGTTATTTATATATTTATTATTATTTATATGTTAATGTCTTCATAGTATTGAAATGTTTTGGCATTATCAAAACATTTCAATGTTTGCTAGCAACAATTTTTTGGAATTTCTGTTCCGCAGTAAATTGCAACATTTTGACTTTTTGTTCTAATTTGGAACAAAAACAAATGCTGGAATTTCCCACAGAATGAAAATTCCATTTTCTAACCAGCTGTATTTGTGGCTTGTTTGTTCCACACTCTGGTTGTCCAACATATCTTGAAAGTTGTGAAAGTTCAGTTAGAAAAGCCACCACCATTGTTATAAGTATGCGGTCAGTTTTTTGGCCCAAATCTGCAAAGACTTATGTGGGCATAAGAATTTATCTGTACAGATCCAGCAGGACTGGGACTTAAATGCAAGGAACTCTCATAGATTTCAGTTGATGTCCAAAGATCTGAGAGGAGATCTAAAAGGAAAATTTTGCCCTGGATGATCTGACTGGTTGCCCTGACAACACTAAGCAGTAGGACTTGATTCTTTTCAGGATTTTCCACGGACTAAATCTCTCTAACATAACATGCAAAAAGGCCGTTTTAAAAAGTGCCCTTTTATGAACAAGTACATAGCTAAAATGCAGGAAATTTGTTTCTATTCTCTCTTTTCCACTTTTCTTAAGCAAAATACAGCCAATTAATCCTGATTAGCATGTGATGTTGCAGGCACACAGATTTAGGTATCCGTTTGTGAACAAACTATGTTTGAATTCCATAGCGCTATATTAGATTGCCTACCAGTTATTTGCTTCATAATTTATGTTTTTATTGTAAAATGGTACTTCTGAATTCCTGTGCTGTTAATTATTATAGCCTAGTGGATAAGGTGTCTGCTTTATGTTTCAAAGGTTGGTAGTTTAACTCTTAAGGTTGTACTTTTTTATTAAAATGTACAGTAACTTCAGTTATGATCCATTATTGTAATTCTTGATTCTTAACAGTTTGCTAAAGCAAAAAAAAATGAGAAAATGATCTTCTGATACAAATCATTTCACATGAAAAAAGAGTAAGAAATCATCCATAGAATAATGTATATATTCACCCATGCAAAGATAACAGCCATGCTAAAGGTCAGCATGGTCCATTTCCCATCGTTATAAACCATCTTGCTTAATCTGAACTTTTTTTAATCATGGCTGTTTCTTTGAATTATTTTTCTAACTTTTTTTGTTTACATGATCATTTTTGGATGAGATTCTCTGTAGCAGATCAGTATGTATTGCATCATTTTTGTACAAACAGTTTCAACTCTACCGTGTTCTCTCACACATGGTAAGCTAGCACAGGTATGTGAAATGAATAATATCTTTATCTGAACTGAAGATTTTGAAATGCTGAAATGAAAAAGATTATCCATATTATATGTTACAATTTTGAAAACCCTGAAATTAATCCATGTAATCCATTTATTGGTGTAAGGAACCAAAAGTCCTCCATGGAATGTCCCAAAGTGCTAGAATTGGCCAGTCAGACCTCCCAAGCTGAAAAAGATTTAGTTTCAAAACTCTCCATTAATTGAATGTTTGAGTCTCAAGAGCATTAATTATTCCAGAAACTCACTGTAATTTGCATTCAAGTAAATTGACCGCATGCTTAAAGCTTCATTCTGTAAAGTGCCCAAGCATTATGGTAACCCTCTGCTATTGCAAATGCAGCTGACTTTTAGATTTAACTAAATTTCTTTGAGGTTGACAGAATCCTGCCATATAAACAATTAAAAGTAGGGCTGCTGTCAGGTCCTCAAAAGCAGAATTTATTTCCAATTTCAAATGTGCACAAGGTTGATATGATGGCGTAACATCATACCATCATCAGTTTTCTAACTGCAGTAAAGTTATTCTCTGAAAATCATTAGACCAGTTCCTTGCTCTTCCCCCTTCAATCAGTCTGCTTTGCGCTCCTCAGGAAACACAAAGTAGCTGTAAAGCTGCCCTAATGGAACTGCTAGGGATTCCTTTGGCATAGGAGAATCCCGGCATGGCGTAAAGCCAAGATAGTTGGCTGTATGCCATCTTCTGGAATAGTGATACACTGCCATGGTTACAGTCTGCTGAGGCACTGATGCCCAATCTCCCTCGAAGTAACAGTAAGGAACCCACTTCTCTGAATGGCCCTGGGCTAAAATATTCCAGACTTGCTGTCTTTCAGAGCATGCTGCAAAGTTAATTTGTTTTACCTGGCCTTCAAGGAGAGTTAGGGGAGATTGAAGTACTGTACAGTGCATTTGGGATGTTGTTTGTATTTAGAGCTGCTATTTGGTAGAAGGGGTGAGGTGGTTGACATTTCATGTTATAAATATGAGTAATTGGAGTGGTACTCAGAGCTTGTGTGTGATTTTTTTTGTTTTGTTTTAAGTCTCAAGAGGGAAAAACAGTAGGTGTGTCAGGGCCAGGACAAGGTGTGGCTGGACCACCTTACACTCCAGTGATGTGTGCTAGTAGTATGGTCCCTAAGGGATAATTTAGAGCAATCCTTAGCCTGGGCTCAGGATCAGGGGAATGGAAAGAGATCTTAGAGCCACATTTTCCCCTCTCCTCTTTGGTCCTGTGCCAAGCAGCTCTATAAGACCCTTTGTCTTAAGTGTAAAAAAAAAAAAAAAAAAAAAAAATCCTGGTAGACATTTTAAAATAAAGAAACATTAGAATTCTGCATATTTTATCTAATCTCTCCATTTAGTATTTACATATCTTAGTGCTATCTGATTGTTGGTGTTAGCTGCTTTAAATCAATTTGTGGTCATTTTTACTCTCCTGGAGGATGTACAAAGGATGTACATTCCCTGTGCTAATCTAAAATTTTAACCTTCTACTTTCTCTTATCTACAGAAAAATTTTGATCATCATCTATGTCATTAACCATGAATTAATTCCAACAATGAATTCTTTGTTAAAACTAGTATCAATTTTCGGGCCTTTTGCCTTCAATCACAGGTTTAATGTGTTTCCTGAAAAATTGTTTCAGCCAGTAGCTAAACATTTTAGTACATTAAACTACAGCCTGACTGATCTCAGGATAGTCTCAGTGAAGAAAATACTCAAACCTGAAGAATTGTTTATGTTATTGTTATTATTCAATAACATCTGAATATTTGGATTTCAAAACACTAGCTCCCTAGAGCTTGAATACCAAGGAAAAGAGATCTTTTTAACCCTGTCTAGTGTTACTTTGCCCATAGAAGAGAGCACTTACTAAGGCTAAGCATGCATATTTCCTGCTTGTATATCTAATTCCTTTCTATGTTCTTTCCTCTTTTCTTTCAGGGATGGGTAGCGTCAAGCAGACACAGATCTGCTCCAGATCCCAGGTGCATCCCCCCTGCAGTCATCTCACTGCTTTTCCTTCTTTTCCCCATCCATTTGGCCCCCAAACCTACTCCTCCTGCAGTATTTTGTCACATTTTTTACCTGCTCTCTGATCCTCCTCCCTCTTTCCAAATTCCGCCATCAGTTCTCAAAGGCACATTTATTTGGTTGCCTGACTTTTCCACTCCCCATGGTACCTTTCTTCCTAATCCCCACTTGTATCTCATGACATCCAGCTTCTCCCTGGGCATTCTATGCCCTGAGCTCATTTGTCTTTTCACCAAGGGATTGGGGATGGAAATCAAGGAGAGTGACATTAAAAGCAAGGATGTTGCTATAAGTTTATTCTGTCCCCCTTGTTAAGTGAACACGTATTCCAGACAGTTTAGAAAAGTTTTTAACATCTTGCAGAATGTGAATTCTGAAGTTAATTTTTATATGGCGTTCCAAGTAAAAAAAAATCCCTTTTACCTGCTTGACTGCTCAGCATCATGCTTTACCTATTGTGGTTGTTATTAAAATTAATAATGTGTTGACTGCTGGCAGTTCTCTCAGTGCTGTATGATTCAAAAGAGGGTACAGGCCCTGAACTGAGTGGTTTAGCTGCCCCACATACCAGCACCAACATTCCAGTGACATGCAGCAACGGTGAAGAGATTACATTTCAGAAGTAAAGAAAATGTTTCCATTTTACTCTCTCTTTTATACACTTCCTGATGAAGGCTGAAGTGGAAATATTGTAAAACAATATTTTGGGCCATATGCTGCTTCCCATATTAGCACAGGTCGTCTCATTATAGACACTGGGATTGCCTGCAGGAGCTGATCATCTGATTAAAAAAAGATTGACAGAACCGTTTTCCGTCAAAAATGCAGTTTTGTTGAGCTATAAACATTTGGCAGGAATGTATTGATTGCAATAAATTTTTTGACCATGATAATGGTAAATCATTTTGTTTCAATCATGTTGGATAATTTAGTTTAGAGAAGGTAAAATCTGACATTATTGAAATGATGTTTCCACCTTATAAAAGAAACATTTCTATGTTATCAGAACAAACAAACAAAAATAGACATCATCCAAACAAAACGTTTCAGTGGTTCCAAGTAGAGGTTTTGCAGAATTTTTCATTTTGTACGAAATTTCAGCTTTTCATTCTGATTTGGAATTTATTTTTTTTTAATGTCAGAATTTCCCACTGAATAGAAATTCTGGTTGCCGACCGGATGTAAAGAATAATCCACGAAGGATTTGAACCGTTGTACTATACTGGTTTTGAATTATTTGTTCTGTTATATCCTTAATAGCTGGGTAGTGGCCATTAAAGGCTACACACACAGAGAATTCTTTGGCTCTGCTGCTCTGAATCAGCCTAGCATTAGAAAATATACTACACATCCACTGCACTGGCAGGAGGGAGGACTACAGATGATCAAATATGTCTTGTCTGTTTCTGCCTCGTATTACTCCATGTTTTTCATTACTTCTAAAACATCTTGCAGTTACATCATCTCAAAGCCTATTCACCCTGTGTTCCTACCACCAACATGCTTGTTCAGGCCCTGAGTATCTCTTGCTACAACTATTCCTGTCTCCTCCCACCCACCCATCTCTTCCCCCATCAATGAGTTCAAAATGTTATGGGCAAAAAACCATTCACCATGCTTACTATATTGACTGTGTTCAATCCCTTTTCAAATTCCTTTCTTGCCTTCTCCTATATCAAATTCTTGTCTATACAACCTGGCTCCTGACTGCTTCTTGGCCTGTCTTTTTCCCCATTAGTGAGCTCGAGCTACACAACTTGTATCTTTGTGTCTGCTTCATTCTTCATCTCTTCCAGCTGTCTTCTCTGACATTGCTTCCATGGTATCTCAGTCACCTGAAACCTTCTCTTTGACTCAGCTCAGAATCCCCTACACGCATTTTTCCTCCAAATCCCTCTAAAAAGTGCAATGTGCAGGCTAATAGTCGTGGTTTCCTGGACCTACTCTACCCAATCATGGCAGTGGGGGCAGCATTAACTTCTGCTCCTGGCAAAAGCTCTTATGCTGGCCAAGGATGGGGTATAGTGGAGTTTCACTCCATTATACCACCTCCTCTCGCTGCCCTTGATGTGCCACCTTGCCCTTATGCCAAGTGGTAAAACTCTAGTGAGGGATGCATCAGCACTGTGTGGCAAAGCTGACATGAGGGAACCACTTCCACCTGCTTCCCACTAGCCAAAGATTTGCCCTATGCAAAGGAAATTCTTCAGCGAAAAACTCTGGCTGATGTGCATTCCCTGTGTGCATGAAGGCAGTAGATCAGAGAATCCAGTCCAAGTTCTTTAGGGCAGAAACTTTCTCTTCATATTGCTAATGCACAGTTGATGCAACAATGTATTATGTAACAATGTTGAATCCAACTTATTATTTTTGAGACTTTCTCAATGATAATTGTGCAGCTTGTTCTAACTGTGTGTTTACATTTCTACTGTAGATAAATTGTAAAAATGCACAGATTCTTAACTTTCTTCCTAAAAGTTTAAAAATTTAAATTCTTTTTGCTCTGAAAACAGGCTGTGACCTTGCAACTCTCCATAATATAAAAATAGCATAACATTACAGTCTCATAAATGTAATAAAACATAATATTAAAAACTACAATTCTGGAACATAATGAACAACAAAATCCTCTTACTATTTCATAATATGCCTGCTTAGAGAACAAAAGTAAACATTCTGAATAGCATCCTATTACCAGTGCTCTAGGCATCAACGTGAAAACTCTGAAGAAAAACTTTATCTCGCTCCCTAGATATTTACAGAGAACCTCATGTTCGTGGTAGCAAGGTACAAACAGTGTATCTTAGTTCATGTACTTTTACCTTTTTTCTTCATTTTTCAGTCCTTGGAAGCTTACTTTATATAATGTTGGTCTTTAAAGGTAAGTTAAGTAATAAAAATAGAAATGAGGTACCATCAAATAGGTAATAATATCACAATGGCAACAATGATCAGCAATATTATAAAGCTTCCATGCAGGGGAAAGTGAGACATGCCATCTCAAGAAAATCAGGAGATGGTGTCTGTAATGTTTAGAAAAGCACTCAGGAGTCAGGTTAGTTGACAAGAAGGCAATAGCACTTTTATTAACTGCATGAATACCCAGCTCTACCTATCTTTCCTCAGGCTTCTGAAAGTATCTCGTTCACTCCCAGCAAGATCAGAGGCTTAGCAATGCCATTAGCTCAGTCACTCCCATATTAAAATGATCTCATCTCCTTTGCATAGTCATTTCCATAATATCTATTCTTACAATGCAGCCAGAAGATGTTTTCATTTTTTGCCTCACATGTAAGTCAATTAAAATCTATTCCAGATCTCACTTTGATATGAAAAAATATACCCTTCTAACAGAGGGTCTGATCCAATACACATTCAAGTCAATTAAAAATTCCCTTTGACTTCAGTGAATCCAGGAGCAGGCCCAGAATAAAAAGTGCACTGTTTTCAACCAGACCAAATTCCAGCTTCATGTCATTACCTTAAAGGCCCTTCATACTATGTATCTCCCAACTTATCCACTTATGTCTCTTGTCATTTCACCTACATTCCCTGAGCTCTGCCCAGGGCCGGCTCCAGCTTTTCTGCCACCCCCAGCGGCAAAAAAAAAATTTTTTAAGCAATCGTCAGCACTTCGGGGGCAGCTCAATCGAGCCGTTCCGTTCTTCGGCAGCAGTTCGGCGACAGGTCCTTCACTCCCTCTCTTCCTCTTTGGTGGTACTTTGGCGGCAGCTCAAAGAGGAAGAGAGGGACGGAGGAACACGCCGCCAAATTCCTGCTGAAGACCCGGACGTGCTGCCCCTTTGTATTGGCCGCCCCAAGCACCTGTTTCCATAGCTGGTGCCTGCAGCCGGCCTGGCTCTGCCACAGATATAAGGCCTATATGCTTTTCCATTTCTCCTATAAATGTGTCTGTGCTTTCCTCCACACTTCCCCTGCATGGAAATCCTTCTCTTAATTGCTAAGGATGCTATCATCTGTTCCTTCAGTGACACCAAGACCCTCTGCTGTGTGTCGTACAAAGGAATCAGCCCATAATTGTAAACTAGATTGTGTGGCAGATGGGAATAACTGCTTTTTTTTTTTAAATCTTTCTGATGATTTTGAACCATCTGAAACCATCAATGTATGTAAACGTTAATCTGTTTAACTGCATGATCTTATCATATCCTTTATCCTCTCTTCCCGCCTTTTGTTTGTCACAATGTGTTTGCTGCTGCTTCTTTCAAGTTAGATTTTAAGATGTTTTGGGCAAGGGCCATGTTTTGGGGAGGGGGCCACTGTCCTTTGGGGGCAATTGTGTGTTATTGAATATTGATTGTTTCCCTTTGTAATGTTTGAGCTCATATTTAGAAAGATATAGTGTCTTTCATCCCAAAGTTTCTGATTATGTTTTACAAATTATTTGTATACGGCATCACTGAAATGCATCCACTTCTGAGGTAGAAATGAGGCCAGTTCAGGGGAGGATAGAATGAGGAAATATAAAAGAATTTTCCTAAAAGTAATAAATATTAGGAAAGCTTTCACTTAAACTGGAAGATGAGATGTAAACAAAGTTATCATCCTTCCTGCTGGTATCTATGGAAGTTATGATGTCACAAAAGCTTATGACTTCATGGAAATAAACAGCAGAAGCAGAGGACCTTCTGCATCAAAGTGACTTTCACTTTAAAAGTTTAGGAATTTTTTTAATTGAGTCATCTAAAAAAAGTAGAGATTGGCAGAACTTCTTTATCCACACTTGGATTCCTCACTTTGTTTGAGTATTTAATACTGACCGAGTAGTAAAATTATTGGAATTTAATTTTTCTTCATTTTGCTAAACTTTCTGTAAACATAGAATTCAATTTTATAAACTTTAATACTGTACTGAAGTTATCAGTCACCCCTTAAACTGTTTTAATAGGGCCCCCATCTTTCAAAATAAAGTGACACTACTTTAGAGTAACCAGAAAGTCTAGCCAGACTACCAAAACTAATTCTCATTTACCGTGGCACCCTTTACACCACTCTGACAGTGTAAATGAGCTTTAATATAAGTAAGAATTAGGCTTACAAGGTATATCCTAAAAGTTCATTCATTTGAATGATTGTACTCCAGGATTTACACTGTCAAAACACACAGATTATTTGTCAGTAATGAAAGGGTTCAAATAGGGCAAGTGTGTAGAAGTGACACTGAAGGTAGATGCATAATAGTAGGAGAGCTAAGAATATGTACAACAAGAAAGGGCTTTACCCTACTACTCCTTTCCATAGCACTTCAACAACACTAACATTAGCCCAACAAAAATTCTGGTTAGCTTAATTATACTGCATTTTCTGGAAAACATTATGTGCGGAAGCACTAGAGGCATGAACTAGATCCTTTGTCTAGAATGGTGTTGTAAATTTGAAAATGTAGAAAAAATCCCAAAATGTTCATAATAATTTAAATCGGTATTCTATTATTGTTTGTTATTGCAATTAAAACTGTGATTAAATTTTTTAATCTCATGATTAATCGTGATTTAATTTAACCATGATTGCTTTGTCTAGTCTCAGTTTATGGTAGTCTTGGACCTGTGACTGGCAGATTGTTTTTACTCCACTCAAGATTTTGGGGGGGACATTTTTTTCTTTGAGGTTAAATATAATTAAAAGAACATTGTTATAAACTGGTATGTCTTAAAGCAGTGGTTCTCAAGCTTTTGTACTGGTGACCCCTTTCACACAGCAAACCTCTGAGTGCGACCCCCCCCTTATAAATTAAAAGCACTTTTAATTATATTTAACACCATTATACATACTGGAGGCAATGTGGGGTTTGAAGTGGAGGCTGGCAGCTCTCAGCCTCCTACGTAGTAACCTCACTATCTCCTGAGGGGTCACAACCCCAGTTTGAGAACCCCTGTCTTACAGGCTCATTTCCCTGTATTTTCTTTTTTGCATTACAGATCCTACTTTCTATCAGTATAAATATGAGCTTAACGGCCTCAACAAGCTGAATGAAACATTTTATTGCCACATTATAACAGATTTTCAATATGTATCAAGATGATGATAGATATACAGAATGACAGTATTTTGTACTTATTAAAGATGAGCTTTGAACCTTTTCTTCATGCTCTCACTTGATGTAGTTTGCCACTAGAAACATGTGCAGAGTACTTTGATATGCAGACCTCTTTATTGACAAAATAGAAGCAATCTGCAAAGGTTTTGTGAATTTTCTGTTCACTCACAATAAGTAGAGAGATGCATTGAAGATATTTCTAATGTATGTTCACTGAATATATTAATAGTACTGTTCATCCTACCACCCAATTTATACAAAGATATAATATGAAAAATGTTCATGCCTCATTTCTCAGATACTCTGTCAAATAATGTTAAAGCAAGGCAACAAATACATAAATGTATTTGAATTGCACATCTTGTTATCTGAGATGTGCCAGAAGCAGTGTCTTTTCACTTTGAAACTGACATGTTTGTAAGTTCCATAATTATTTTTCTTCATCGTTGCAATCATGAGAAGGGAGAAATTCTGCAAGCATGTGTTATATAGAGGCACTTTGAAAAACAATATTGGCCATACCCTGACATCAGGTTTTACAGAAAGCTTTACTATAAAGTTCAGTTCTATGGCTCCATATTTTAAATTGAAATAATTTACTGTATAAAATTGTGACAGTTGCGACCAAGGTAAATCTCCTCTGAACTGAGATATATGCCGTATAAGGCACAGGTGAAAGTTATGTTGTGCAACTAAGCCTGGGACATTTCCTCCTGCAATAAGGTTTTCCTAGAAGTTACTACATTGGAAAATGAAAGAGTGAAGAAAATGTCCTGTATAGGCTAGAATCAAAAATGATATGGGAAGGGATGCAATTAAAACTGAAGAAGATGGACATCAGAAGAGAGCATTCCAGCAGTTAGAGATCACAAGGTCAAGAGTCTGAGAAGATAATAATCATTACCACTGAGAGTCTGTCATTGTGGAAAAGAAACCTAGCTGGCAGCAGCAGATGATCTTAAGTAGGCCAAGGAGTCTGACTCTCCAGGCCAGTTCTACCGATGGTGTTGTTAGTTTAGTCTCAACTCTTGCCTTTTGTGGTCATTGACCATAAAGGGTGATTTTGTTAAGGTGAGTGGAGTAGAGTTGAGAGAATTTGAGAAAGGCACTGTAGACTGGTGAGTGAGTGTAATTTTTTTTTTCCTTGAAAAGTTCACCATGTTTCCCATCCTCAAGGGAAATTTGAGAGATTGGTTGAGTGGCTTTGCTGTAGAACCTGGAGTGCATGAGGAAGATCAGAAAGGCCTGGAGGAGTAGTAGTATGTGTGTTTGTGGTTGGGCATGCAGAAATCAAAGAAGCTCTGAACAGCCAAAGAGAGGGGGATTGCCGTCTAGCCTTAGATCCAATGTCTTCAAGGGTAATTTCAGTGTTAGACCACTGGGCAGATAAAACAAAATTCTTGGACTAAAACTGACAAGTTTGGATGAGAAAAATATCTGAACTCACCAACAAATTGTAAAAATATTGGATATAGTTAAAAAAATGAAAAATAACCTAGGAATGTCCAGGATGATATCTAGAGTGACGTTGCCATGTCTAGTGCCCTGATAAGGAAGTAGTCACATTTCACATTATTTGTGGAAGAGATCATGTTTAATAAAATACTGCTACAGTGTGTACTCATATGCTGTGATACAAAATGAGGGGCTCATATTACAATCCAGCATGAAATTGAATTTATGGCAAAGTACAGAAAGAGCAGAGTCGAAGGCAAATGAAGTATTTGAGAAATCATGAAAATGCAGATTGGACATGGGGAGAAGAGATTTTTGCTGTGTAGTGAATAAATCGCGGAAATAAAAGATGGTAACGGAAGTGAAGAAAGTGGGAATGTTGGGAAGAGTGATTGGAGCTAAATCATCAAGCAGGCTAGGTGTTTTGGAGTGGCATAGGAGTTGGGTATTCAGCCTATGAAAACTAACAGAGCTACTTTCTCATTGAATGAGATCAGAGAGAGCCAGAAAGTAATCACTGTATAGTTTGTTAATATTGAATTGTGAGGGTTGTGCTGTGAGGTTGTTATATTCAGTGACAAAGCAGCCCCCTCAGTATTTCTCACCGACCCCTTTCCCCTGGTTGCTGAAAGGGAGGAGTATCCTCTCTGCGTCTTTGGCTTGCTTTCCTTCTTTCTGAGAATAAAGAGCACCTCCCCTCTATTTTTCCCCCACCCCTACTAACCTTCCAGGTTGTTGAGAAAGAGAAAGTTGCCCCATTGTTGCTGAGAGAGGTAAGAGTTTCCCATCTATCTCCTCACATTCTGGATTTGAAAGACAACGCATCCATAGCTCATTCTTTCCCACCTTGCTTTCTGTTCCTGACTACAAGGGAATGGAAAATCTTTCTTTCTTTTCCCATACTACCTATGAGTTTGCTCAGCATTTCCTAAACCAGCATGTCTGTATCAGGCAGTTGTAGCTTTCAAGTTCCAAGTACCTTTTAAAACGACATGTGTCAAGTATCTGAACACATGAAATGAGTGAGCTTTTTCTGATGCAGCCTGTCTCCCAATCTAAAACTGATATATTAATGATTATTCTTGGCACATAATATAAACACCTTTCATTTATCTGTGAAAGAGGGAAGTATTGTTACCCCTAGTTTATAGTTGGGGGAACTGAGCCACCAAGAAGGAAAGTGACCTGCCCAAGTGTGCGCAAAAAGCGAGTAGGGTGAATTGAGAATATAATCCACATTTCTTGATTCCATGTCCCAGGCATTAGCTACCACATTGTCCTTCCCCTGTTTTTACCTTCATTGCTTTCTCATCTCTCTTCAGGACTGCCCAGAGGCGGGGCAAGTGGGGCAATTTGCCCCAGGCCCCAGGCTCCGCAGGGGCCCCCATGAGTTTTTCAGGGCCCCTGGAGTGGGGTCATTCACTCGCTCCGAGGGCCCCGGGAAACTCTTGCGGGGCCCAGGCCTCCAGAGCTGCTTCTGCTCCTGGTCTTCAGCAGCAATTTGGCAGCGGGGGGTTCTTCTGCCCGAAGATCCGCCACCAAAGACCCCAGGCCCCCTGAATCCTCTAGGCAGCCCTGCCTCTCTCTGTCTCTCTTGAGTTCCAATTTCTGTTTCTCTTTTCCTTTCACAAAGTTGTTTAACCTCAGCCTCTCCAATGGTGGTCTTCTCCACTATCCTCACTGGCCCACACTCCCAACAATCCTTCCCTTCCCTGCATTTTTATGACCTCTCTCGTGCAGTTTGCCTGCCTCCAATTTAGGCAACCCAGAATCTGTCTTTCCTCCAAACATTGTCACTTACCATCAGATCCTGGCACAAGAGAACCATAGGGTACGGTGTTACCTATGTGGGAAGACATGGAAATGGGATGTGCTGCTACAGTACACAGTCAGGAGAGTCAGCAAATATTAGGCCCCAACACAGCTGTTCATGACTGCTTTCTCATTCCCCCTTCCCACTGTGATCCACTGTGCTGCACTAAGAGGCACAGCAGAGGCGATGAAACCAGTGATGGGAGCATTAAGAAAGGAGGAGGAGGAAGGCTTGTGTATCTGTCCAGCAGTCCCAAGAGTCACCACTAGTAGCCAGGAGAGAGAATTGGAGGGGAAACAGTGTTCACTCCCTGCACCCATGGGAATGCAGAAAGGACAGTGTGAGACTCTCTCTGGCTGAGTGAAACTTGGCAGGTTTTAAGGGAGCCTTCTTATTTGCACCTTATTACCTCTCCCTAGATGCTAGAAAAAATGAGAACAGAATGTTCAGACCCATGGACTCCATGTCAGCCATAGGCACAACTTTACAGAGATGAAATGTGAACTATCACTGCTTTACACTTGGAATGTTATACGCAGAGTTATGATCAAGTATTACATATTGTATTGTGATTCTATAGGCACAGAGGTCCCTCTAATGAGTGATCTTAACTATGTTACTGTAGTTACAGTGAGAGTTATTTGAAATGAGCTCTTTTCTTTGGCTACAGCAGTCAAAGAATGTTAATGAATAATTCCCAGCAAGATAATTTCAACAAACACTCCCCTAAAACATTGTGCTATAAAGCAGAACCTAGAAAGAGACGTTAATTGGCGTATTTTCATTCCCATGGGAAACAGAGAGGGAAGATTTGCAGGAAAGAAAATTAAGCATATGGCTCTGAAGGATGAGATTGAAGGTGGGACAAATGTCATTTGAATTGAAGTGAAAGAAATGTTGGTATGTTTGGTTCAATTTTTTGCATAAGTACAATATCGCTCAACTTGCCAAGTCCAAAAGGTAAGACAGAATATGTGAAGAAGACCCAAAATGAGAGAGATATTTATATTGGAAACTTGAAGAAATCTTGTCAAATTGAAATATAGTTAATTGTAAAACATGAGGCCATCTCTTGATTACTTTGGGAATAGCAACCACAGTTTCCTATTTTTAAGAAGTTTTTCTCTCTCCTGTTGTGAAAATCCTACACAAATAGGAGAAATGGACTGCAGTGAAAGGATGAAATTGATATATACAAAGTGCTGTCAAATCCAAAAGCAAGCAAACTGAACAACTAGAGAAGTATTTTTATCCTAATCTCTTTCCATTACAGTAATCTCATGTGGTATTTATGATAGATAAAGGAAATATGCAAGCAAATTGATTTTAAGTTGATGGTTTAAAATGATGTGGAAATCATTCCCTCAAAGTAGAGAGCCTTTTCTGTTACTTCAATCCCATGACTTCTGCCTTTCTGAGAGAACACTTTTGTGTGTGTGTGTGTGTGTGTGTGTGTGTGTGTGTGTGTGTGTGTGTGTGTGTGTGTGTGCACGCATGCACTGTAGGTTCTTTGGGTGTAAAGTGTATGATGTCTCTTGAATTGAGGGATATTTGAGAGAATGGTGGAGAGAGATCTGAGACCAGCATGAGAGAGATAGGACACACTATAGAAACAGAATGTATTTGGTGTTTTCAGTAATATGAGAGGGCCATAAACATCCTCCTGTGGTGTGCTGAAAGCTGTTGCAGTTCTACCACTCTGACTGAAGGGTTGAAATCACTGGGGGAAACCAGTGTTGCCTACCTAATGCTTTGGGAGAGCCACTGTTGTGGCATTGACATATCTTAAAATAATTCAGTAACACAGTATTTATGATCAGTTAGGGGGAAAGTGCAACTTTACACACATCTATAGGAAAACTTAAGTGTAAAACATAAAACCTATATGCAGCTCTAACTTGGTCTTACTCTTGTCATCAAGATGGCATGGAACATTCATTCCATCTCTCTTCCAAGTGATCCTGAACCTTGATGCCTTCATAGAGATTGGCTGCTACTTTTCCATTAAAATCTGCTCTGCCAGCAACTAAGGCAACTACTGAGACCTAGAATTTTTATTAAATACCTATTTCTGATGGGAAAACCATAACTATATATTTTGAGAAAATGCTCTTTTAACTTGCATTATATTTTTGTTTTCTCCATATCATTCCTCTACTGTCTACAGTACCATGCATGTCACACAGTGACATCTAATTAACATAACAATGGGAAAAGGCACATTTCAGAAATCACATGTTTATTTCCATTATAGATGTTTTATATACCTATTTAAAGCTTAATAGATATACAGGTATTATACGGAAATATATGTGCAGCAGGAAAATAGAGTATTATATAAATGATTTAACGGAATACAGCTGTTCTCATTGTAGTCCATGGACCACAAACATCTCATTAGTCTCCTACACTGGCTAGCCTCAGTTCAGCTAAATTTCAGAAAGAGAGCTAAAAATACATTAACTATATTCTAATATTACTTTTCTTAGTAATACAAGAGATCTTAAGCAGTCGGGAACAGGAGGGGGCAGATAAGATTTATAATTGTGGATGGCACGGGAAATGGACCCATGAGACAATCTCTCTTAAGATATGGTCCATGCTATGAAAAATTGTGGGGACTCCTCATGTAAATATAACAGTGAAATAAATCTACTCTGATCATAGAAAGTGAGTGCAGAATGCTAAGGAATTACACTGCTAAGCATGTTTTCTTTGAAACATCAAATTAGATGTGCAACATGATTTTGCTTCCATTTCAAAGAATATGCAGAGCTGGAGATCCATCTGTTGGCTCTTGCTAGTACCATTGAAGCTCCTGTGTGTTAAACAGCCTTGTGCTACTTCAAAGTATGTTTGAATTCTTCGTTGTGCATATAGCACACACACAAAGCAAACACTCCTTACAGTATCAGCAGCTCATATTCCTGTTTATTCTACTTGTAAGTAAAAACAATTTGCTCTTGCTATTTACTGTTTTATTTTGCACTGTGTTTTATTTTAGCTATGACAGTGAGGGTCGTCTCACAAATGTTACGTTTCCAACTGGAGTGGTCACTAACCTTCATGGGGAAATGGAAAGGGCCATTACAGTGGACATTGAATCATCTAGCAGAGAGGAAGATGTCAGCATTACTTCAAACTTATCATCAATTGATTCTTTCTATACCATGGTTCAAGGTACTGTAAACAAAACAAAAACCACAGGTACTTATAATCAGATACTAAATTGCTAAACTGTTTTTTTTTCAGTGCATAATGTATTCAGATCAGCCGCCTAAATGGGTACATTAGCACAGCAGATGTTAGTGAAAATATTACAGTTCAAGGACCTTAGCGGGAGGGAGTAGATACAAGGGTGTAATTAACTCTACTTTATTATCTAACCAACAAGCTCTTGGTTTTGGAAACAAACTTTGGGATCAGGCATAGAGGATACCTAGTCTGCCAATAAGCAAAGATGAAAGACCACAGAGAGGGGGGAAAAGATTGGTTTGGCATTGGATCTGAGATTTAAGGTAGTGTGTGAAGCTACAGCAGCATGTTCTAGCAACAGTCACAGTGCACTTAGTATTTTGCAAATACAGTAAAATATAATGAGACAATAAGGAATATATTTTACGATGAAGAATTACTCTTTGAAAGTGTGATTTTTTCCAAAATGCCTAAGTGACTTTGAGCACAGGTCCCATTGCAAGTCAAATGAATTTGTGCTTCTAAGTCACTTAGGGTTAGATTCAAAGAGACTTGGGCACCTAAGTCCAATATTTAGGCACCTCTGACATTTGCAAAACCACTACTCAGCTGCTAACTAACCCCATAGGTGCCTGAAGTCCCCTAGGCACCTAAGTTTCTGCTGGTTGGGCATGTGCAAAACTGCTTAAGTCCTGTCATTGCTGAGCTGCTCGGTGCACTAACTCACGCCTAATCCTCAGCAGGCTTCTCAAACAGGGCATTCTCCTATCTATCACCTTGCCTGTGGGCCCAATCTGGTAGGTGTGCTCTGAGCATCCTTAACTCCTCACAAAAGCCACTAGCGAGGGAGCGAAAGTGAGAGTGTATCCCAGAATATCCAGTAGCTCAGTGGTTAGGGCACTTCCCAGGATGTGGGAGAGTTACGTTCAAGTCCCTGCTGCAATGAATATTATACCAGAATGGAACAGCTTCAAAAGGAGACACTGAGGAAAACGCCCCCCCAGAATACCTAATAGTGTGGTAATTAGGGCACTTATCTGGAATATGGGAGACCTGGCTTCAAGTCCCAGCTCCAGCTAAGGCGGAGAGAGGAGTTAAACCCACATCTCCCGCATCCCAGGTGAGTGCCCTCACTACTGGGCTATTGGCTATAAGAGTGGGGAGAACATGTCTGTGTGGATTAGGTGTTCTGTGGCGAACTCCAGGAGAGGATTCATGGCTATAAATCCCAATTGGAAGGAAGCACCTCCTCATAGCCTATTAGATGCTTAAGTCTCTTTGTGGATCTAGGCATTAATCCTCTCCCTTTTTCTCTGCATTTCAGTGGAGGCTAGTTTAGCTGGCTCCCTGTTCAGCTTGCTGGCTTCTGTGAATCCCCTTCTTAAGCACCTGACTCTCCATATACAATGCCTGGAGAGTCTGGAGTGTCAATACCACTGGGTGGCAGACGGCCTACGAGCTGAGTGCTGAGCATTGCTGTGCCTAAGTTCCCTGTGTAACTGTAGCCCATAGGTACTTTTAAAAATCTTACCCTGCATGTATTAGTAAAATAAATGTCACTATATAATGTCAAGGCTCTCTGTACTTATGTTCCATATGTGAATGCATGAAAAAGCCAGATTTTTAACTCATGTAAGTAAGTTTTTATACTTTGTTTCATTTTCAGATCAGTTAAGGAACAGCTACCAGATTGGCTATGATGGCTCCCTCAGAATTATCTATGCCAGTGGCATGGATTCACACTACCAAACAGAACCGCATGTTTTAGCTGGCACAGCCAATCCAACAGTAGCGAAAAGAAACATGACTCTTCCAGGAGAGAATGGACAGAACTTAGTAGAATGGAGATTCCGAAAAGAACAAGCCCAGGGAAAAGTCAATGTGTTTGGCCGAAAGCTAAGGGTGAGTAAATGTTCAAGTATGCATGATATCGACAGCATTTGATGTTCATGAGTGGTAACAGAGGCACTATTCAATGGGCATTATTCATTCCTCAGCCACAGAATATGTAGAATATATACTCCCACAGTAGAGGTGAAAGTAGCCCTGGGTAGAGTTTTTCTTTCTTTAATTGCTCTTGTCTTTTCCATGGGCTTTCTTTGTTGAACTTGGTATCTAATATCGTGGAATGAGTCAGCATTTAGTAGTAGTATTTGTAGTATTCCCATACTGCCTAGGAGCCCAAGTCATGGATGAGGACCCCATTGTGCTGGGCACTGCAGACATAGAGAGCAAAAGATGCTCCCCATCCCAAAAAGCTTACAATCTAAGTATAAGAAAAGAAACAACTGATGCATCCAGACAGACTAGGGAAGTACAAGGAAAGAATGAGACAATATTGGTCAGTGGATAGGCTGTCGTCTCAGTTCACAAATAGCCAAACTGTTGACAATTTTTTTGTAGCGATTACAGCACAGGAGACTTTTGAGGAAAGATCTGAAGGTAGATAATGAGGTGGCTATGCAGATGTTTATGGGAGTACCTTCCAAGGGTGACAGGTAGCATAGGAGAAAGCACTGAGATGCTTGTTTGAAAATTTAACAAGGGGCTGTACAGACTGGCATCATGGGTAATGGGAGGTGAGTGTCGCCACCTCAGTAACAAAAGAGAGATGATATATTGCATCGAGATAGGCTGTGAAGGTCTTTGAAAGTGCATAGAACCATCTTAGATTTGATGTGTTAGAGAAGGGGGACTCAATGCAAGGATGCAGAGAGAGAGGTTATATGGTCAAAGTGATGGACAATTATCTTTGCAGCAGCATTCCGAATGAATACGAGTGGGGCAAGAATGCATTTGTCCAAGCCCGAGAGCAGAATGTTGCAGTAATTGAGGCATGAGATGATGAGAGCTCATATGAGAGTTTTGCTGTGTGGATGGATAGAAAAGGCCATATTTTAGAGATGTTATGTAGGAAGAATCAGCAGGATTTAGACATAGCCTGAATGCAAGGACCAAGAGAGAGAGAGAGAAGTGTGAGATGAAGATGACCCCCCAGCTTACAGGCCTGAGTAACAGCAGAATGGTGTTGTCCACAGTAATTGAGAAAGGAGGTAACAAGGAGGACTTGACAGTGGGGAGCAATTGAGAGGTTTGTTTTAGCCATCTTAATCTTGAGTTGATGACTAGATATTCACAAGGAGATGTAAGAGATTTTAGTCTGGACAAAAGGAGACAGATCTGGAGTGGACAGATAGATCTGTGAGTCATCAGCATAGAGATGTCAGTTGAATTTGAATCTTGATAACGTCATGGAATTCCTGTACAGTAACTCCTCGCTTAACGTTGTAGTTATGTTCCTGAAAAATGCAACTTCAAGTGAAACAATGTTAAATGAGTCTAATTGTCCCATAAGATTTAATGTAAATGCAGGGGGTTAGGTTCCAAGGAAATTTTTGGGGGGCAGACAAAAAGCATTATACTGTGATTGGGAAGTGCTCCTGGCTTACCCCACACAGGCACAGCCGGCTGCAGGCAAGGACACTAGGAAGCATCTTTGCAGCGGCAGCTTCCCTGGAGAACAGGCTCAGATTTTGCCAGGAATGCTCCAGGCCCACCTCTTCCTGTCCCCACTCCACTCCAGGCCCACCTCTTCCCACCTCCTCTCCAGAGCATGCCACATCCCTCCCCTCCAAAGCCCTAACCGCCACTAAACAGCGGTTTGGCGGTGCTTAGGACTTTCTGTGCTTCCCTGCTCCTGCCCCTCCCTCCCAGAAAGTCCTGAGTGCCACCAAACAACTGTTTGGCCGTGGGGGAAGCACTGGGTTGGAGGGAGGAGGAGGAGATGGAGAAACAGAACTTGTGCAATGCTCCCTTTTAAAGTCACTGCTCTTCCACAGACTCTTACAAGCAGGCAGCCAAACGACATTATAAGGGAGCATTGCACAACTTTAAACTAATTGAGCAGGGACGTAACATTGAAATAACCTTAAGTGGGACATTGTTAAATGAGGAGTTACTGTATTTGAAGATAACTTTTACTATCTTTTGTAACACTTCCTGCCATAACACTAGTGCAACAATACATATTTCTGGAAGAAAAGTCTTAATTTTGTTTCCCAAAATAATCCTCTAATATGTGCCTTTTACCATCTTGTTAGGTTTTTTCTCCTTATTATACAGTAGGCAAAATGTATTCAGCAGGCAAACTATGATTTACAACAGCCATTTGATAAAGACAACTTAGATTAAGCACTCAGAATTACGTTGCCAGGAAACCACCTCAAAACCACAATAGAAATCTGAATTACTATTGGAATTACACCTAATTCTTTTAAATCGATCCTTGGTAGTTCATCAAATAAAAGTGAATAACTTCAGTCTGCTCCTCTTGACTAGTTATAGGTAATGTGCCATTTAAAAAATTTCATTAGGGACAAAGAAGAAAAGAAAAACACCCTTGCATCTCATATTCCTCCTCAACCCCAAGAAAAATAGATTTTTTTCTGACAAGGAGGAATGATTATTTATAGTGATGATTGCTCAGGGTAAGCAAAACCCTACCTAGTTTTGGCACCTGCTGTTTTTTGCTAAGGGAATGAGAAAGGAAAGCAGCACAACTAAAAGAAAAGGAACTTGGCCTAGACAGAAATCTTGTACTCTCTTTTTAAGTATTACTGTGTTCAGGCTGAGGGTCACTTTTCTTTTCTCCTTAGTGTTGTAACTTTCATCTCCACCACCCCTATAAATGATTTGGCTTCTCTGGTTCATAACCATTTCATTGTGCAACAAGGGAGGTTAGCAGAACCTATTGAAGCACATGTCAAATCTTCTTGGTGGCCAAGGCACCCTAGATGGATGGAGGATAATATTCTATTTATAGCGTTCTCTTACCCAAAGGCCTCTGGGCATCTAAGAAAATCTAACTTAAACCTGGCTTGCTACTAAAAAATGTAATATGGCCAAATAAATGACAGAATCGGCAAAAGAGAAATCCTCATTAATCTATCTGTCAGAAATGAAGTGATACCCTTCAAACTTCCTTGCTCTAGTGCAACAGGAAGGGAGAAGAATCTGTAAGGTGCTACAGCCTTGCAGAGGTTATGGAGAGATGGGGAGAAAGTAGAGGGAGAGGCAAATGGGGGGAGAGATTTGTCAAAATAGGGAAAAAACAGAGTGAGCAATTAGAAATGAGGATAAAATAATAGTAATTAAATTATTTGGGGGGAAAGAGGGCAGGAGGAGAAAAGTAAGAAGATGATGAAAGGAAAATGCCTTGAGAAAGGAGAGGAAAAAAGCCCTAGAGAAAAAAAGCTGAAACCTTTTTTAAAAACTTGTGTGAACACACACTATGAAAGGATACAGTGCAGTCTGCATAAGAATGAAGCAGAAAAGAGAATGGAGAGGAGAGAATGAGAGAAGAAGGAAGAACAAAAAATGGGGCACTCCTAACTTTTCTCCACTAATATGTCAATAACAGTTTGCTGCAAAGAAGACAAATGTACACAAAGACAATGACAAAATGTATTGCTGATATATGTGCTAGTGAATATTACACTTTCACTTTAATATACTTGATATAGGTAACATGATACATTCATCTGAATAATTTTTAAATCTATCCATAATCACAAAATAATTTGCAATCTATGCCACATACAGAACGACTTTGGATCTTCTAGTCATGTTCATAATCGTGGACTATTGATACATTTTTCCCATTTTTATTGAGAATTCCAAAGAAAGAATAGGCAGAAAGGGACAGACAGAAGTGAATGGAGGGGAAAGCTAAGAAATGGAAGACAGAGAGATAAAGAGCACACTCTACAGAAAAACTAATTCAGGCAAATCGCCTGATCTAAAAGATAGGAAAATGGAATAAAACAATCTGCCTGAAAATAATAATAGCAAAAGCCCTCAAACAAGGGAAGTGGAGCAGATGGGAGTATGTCATATTCAGATTTAAACTGGTTTTAGAATCAATCTTGGTCTATACTAAAAATTTAGGACAACCCAGGTTCATTGCTCAAGCGTGTAAGAAAATCCAGACCCCGGAGCGACATAGGTAAACTGAACTCACCACTGGTGTAGGCTGCACTATGTCGACGGTAGGATTCTTCTTTCTTAGGGAGAGGGCTCGCCTATGCCGACTAAAGAACCTCTCCCATCAGAATAGGTAGTGTCTACAGTGAAGGGATACAGAGACAGAGCTGCACCTTACTTGTGAAAGTATATTTTAAGCATGTTAGACGGCTCATTAAGTGTACTAGATAACACTTCTGCAGCTGTTAGATTTTTCTGTTTTTTTTTTATACAACACAGTTTTTACATGAAAACAAGATTTTTGTTCTGAAGGTGAGAACAAAGATCCTGTTTTTATGCCACTGATCCCACAAGAACAAGTCAACAGAGACAAATATGATAAATAAGTAGATCAGATTCTCTGGAAAATGTTTGGGTTTTTTTTTCCAAACTTTTCTGTGATCTAGCAGCAGCTCTTTAATATCTGTTAGCCCAACAATAAATATCTAACTTAGAGGCATCTTCTTGATGCACATCAACTGTTGGGTAAAGTTCAAGACAGTTACATTTTCACTCATGTGCACTCTTGAAAAGTTTATCTGATCAGCATATTCTCTTGCTCCTTTCCAAATGTTACTGGACTAGCACTCTTCACCCCTTATTCATACTCCTCTCTTCTCCCGCATATGTCAGTTTAGAAAGCAGATTTTTAAAAATGTGTTGTACAACTGTCATCTTGTTCTTGCCCCTTCTTCCCATTTATTATCATTTTGCTGTGCTGAAAATCTATCTTGGTTATCCACTATTCATCTTCACACAGAAAACTCCAAAAGGAGAGAGCACATGTGAAGTGGGTTCAGAGATGAGCAGCAAAAATGGCTGTAGGCCTGGATTAAAAAAGAAACTAAAAAACAATAGGACAGGTTACTGTAGAGAGGGGGTAAATAAGACAGGATATGCTAGAGGTCTATAAAGTCTGAATAGTAAACAAAAAGAGAATCAGACATTTCTATTCATCTGCTCTCATAACACAAGAATAAAGGGACAATCAATGAAGCTAAAAGGCAGTATATTTAAAAATGAAAAAAAATGCATATAATGTATAATTAATGTATGGAACTCCCTGTCATCACTGGTTTCAACGAAGAGTTTTTCTGTACATATACTTAGAAAAGTTCCATGGTTAGACTGGAAAGGTTGCTGCTGGTTTGTCTGTTTTTATTAAAAACTGTTACAAACATTAAGCTTCAGGACATTATCCAACCTTTAACTGACCCATGAGTTGGGAATAAACTGCCTCTGAGAGCATGTTATTTCATAATTATCTACTAAGGGTTTCTTGCATCTTCCTTGGAAGCATCTTGCATTAGATACTGTCATAGACAGGATACTGGACTAAATATTGTGTCTCTGATACAGTATGGAAATTCCTATGTGCTTAACTTTTACTAGTTGTTTTAATAGTGCTCACAGTAAAGGGTTAGGGCTCACTTTTGAAGTGTCATTGATTAATGTTAATTAACTGTGCAGTGATTTGTCTTGCTTCACAGAATCATTTGCTAATTCTTTAGTCATTGCCCCACATTTTTGTACTGCTTACTTAAAACAGTGGTACGGGCTCTTCAAGTAGCACCAGTTATTATAAAAGTTTTCAATACATATACTTCAGTATTTTGTTAACTGTAGACTAAACCTTAACGAATTTAATTGAAAAGATTTTGAACAAATGCCAGGCTGTCTCTCTACTTAATGAAACCTTTTAAAACAGCAGTTAATCTAAAGCCTTGCACTTACGGCAAGAAGTTGCTAAATTAATTTACTGACACAAGGAATCAATCATTATAAATGGTGTTTAAACAATAGCTGGTACTCTGAGGAAGTAATAGGTGGCTGCTATTTGAACAACATGATTTATTTTGTCATCTTGTTTGTTTTGTAAAAGGTTAATGGCAGAAACCTCCTTTCAGTCGACTTTGATCGAACCACAAAGACAGAAAAGATCTATGATGACCACCGTAAATTTCTGCTGAGGATTGCCTACGACACATCAGGGCATCCAACTCTCTGGCTGCCAAGCAGCAAGCTGATGGCTGTCAATGTTACCTATTCATCTACAGGTCAAATTGGCAGTATTCAGCGAGGAACCACTAGTGAAAAAGTAGACTATGATGGGCAGGGAAGGATTGTATCTAGAGTATTTGCTGATGGAAAAACTTGGAGTTACACCTATCTGGAAAAGGTAAAGAACACTAAAGTTTTAACAAATGCTTTTTTCTATCAACATTGCTTTGGGCGCATTGAAAGCTACGCAGAACATGTCAGCCATATGCAAAGAAAATACACGGCAGAACCAAATTTTATTTCTGGTTTTAGGTGCCCATATGTGATTCACGTGGGTACTGGGGTGATTAGTGTTTCTGCATTAAACATGCAGTCTAGCCTTAGTTAACTTTTAGTAACTGGTGTATTTGTAAATTATTTAGGCCATATAACAAACAAGTGGCATCTCTATCTACCTGCTTTCTTAATACATAAAATAATATACAGGAATTAATTAGATCTTGGTAACTTAAGTCAATAGTAAATGATTTATGTCTAACTTGTATGTTGTGTTTTGTGGCACAGAAAAGAGTTATTATTTCATTATAGTTAAAGCTGCCAGTTCATACTTTGTTCATATTGTAGCAGAGAATCAAAGCAATAATGGAGAACTCACAAGTCTCTTTCTATATTAATATCGTAGAAGCATGACTCTCTTTCCTCATACTGTCACTGCATATCTCCATTGTGAGATCTCATGCCCTGCCATGTAACAGCAGAACCCTTCTAGTACCCTTAGTTCTAGAGTGCTGTGAGAGAGCAGCAATCATATACTATCTTTCCCACTCCCCCCAGCCTGATTGCTTTGTTATAGATCTAGTAACTCCTGGCTGGGCACACCGTTTCACAGGTAATATAATCAGAGAACAAAAGTTACTTTGATAAGTAACTTCTCTTTTTCTGTGGTTTGCAGTTTTGTGTTAGGTATTTTGCTATATGGAACATATAATTTTAAAAGTGTATTGCTCAATATGAGCAAAAAATGAAGTTGCCATTCAAGGTATGAAGTTCATACTGAGGGATTTTGCTTTATCCATCCTTCAGTAAAATTCACATTGAATAGATATTTTCAGCTTGCAGGAATACACGCTAGTCATGACCATAGTCATATACTATATTTATGGGTAAGAAAAAGGTGGTGTTGACTGCATGATTTCAAAATCATGCATTGTTTAGTGACAAGACATATATAATATTGCCAGTTTCTAAAACTAAAATCAGTAAGGGGGCAGTATTAAAATCATGTTCAAATAAATGCCTTGCCTTCCCTGAACTATTGATAACACCTTCTGTTATTAATATGCAACTATTTTTAAAATCATCTACTTATTATCATTTATATTGCTTGTTTACGTTTTGCATATGGAATAATCTTTTGAAGAGTGGGTGAAAGCTGTCAATAGTGGAGTGAACCTGGCATGACTGGTTCGTTTCATTCTACAGCTACTTCAGAAGGTCCTGCTGGAATTAAGGGTAACTCATGGGTCTGTCCTTATCTCTTCTCCATCAAGTTGACCCCCTTACTCCCCATAGAGTACCCCAAGTAGCAGCATCTATGACTGCTGATGTTCAGATTAAGTCATTTCATTCTGCTGCTGCAAAGCTGAGACCAGTTTGTAACAGTGGAGGGAAGATCTAAATAGGAGAAAACTTTATTTAAAAAAAAAAAGTATGAGGCTGGAAAGCTCCCCACCTCCTCTCCAGTATCCATGAGATATAGGGGAAAACTTCACCTGTAGCCAGGCAGAAGGAGAGGAATGCTCTCATACACAGCAGAATCCATAAAGTGGGGAAAGCCCACATGGGTAAAAAAATCTACTGGCCAAGCTTTTCAGAAAATAAATTCTCTGAGCTGTAATGACAGTACTTTGTGGAAATCCCAGTTCCAAACTGTGGCTGATTGTATGGATTTTCTCACCAGAGCAACTGATACTACTGGTTGGAAGGAAACTGGAACCACAGATGCTCTCAGGATCAACTGTTCCAACTCTGCTCTGGGACAGAGCCTTTCTTTCAGTATTGCTTTGCCTACTAACTTGAGTTCTGTCGAATAAATAATTCTGTGTTGTTATTATGTGGCATCTCTCTAGGTGTAATGCAACTGTTATTATTTAGTGCTATAAATTTACTTGTATTTATACAATGCAAGAAGTCAAGGTTCCTAACTGAGGAGCTAATATTCTAATTATTTTTCCAATGAAGCCATTATTCAGTAAATATTGTTCAATAACAATGTGTACATGATTTAATCAAGGCCAATGATTCACAATATCCAGGTATCAGGAAAATGGAATTGACTGACAGAATAATTCTTGTGTAGCTGCTCTTGATGTAAATAATCAAACAATTGCTATGCCTGTGTCACAAATACATATAGAACAAGAACAAGAACATTCAGGGATCTTGAGGCTAGTAAAATTCTTCTGCATTATCACTAATTATGGGGGAGAAATTGCATCTCCCATATGTTGTTCCCTTCGTGAGTTACTGGCTTGAAGACAGTTTTTCTTCTGCCCGTATTAAATATGCCTTTTCCAAATCCATTGACAATCTGCTGTTTGGCTGCAAGTACTTTATAAAAGAATGACACAGTCATAACAAGTAGCACATTATGAATCTGGAGCCACTAATTACAGAACTCCTTACAATTAAGCACCTAAGTAAATTAGGCAGGGAAACGTTTAACATGTAAGGTCAAGGCTAACTGAATTTAAAAAGATTATAATTTTCTCAAGTGGAATGTCACATTTTTGTTGTCAATAAATTGTGTGTTAATTCACCATTTGTCACATGGTTAAAATCTGTTCTTGCTTTTCAGTCAATGGTCCTCCTGCTTCATAGCCAACGGCAGTACATCTTTGAATATGATCTATTGGATCGGCTTTCTGCCATCACCATGCCCAGCGTTGCTCGTCATACCATGCAAACCATTCGTTCCATTGGCTATTACCGGAACATATACAACCCCCCTGAAAGCAACGCCTCCGTTATCATGGACTACAATGAAGAGGGACAGCTCCTTCAAACAGCTTTCTTGGGTACAAGCCGAAGAGTCTTGTTCAAATACAGAAGGCAGACGAAGCTCTCAGAAATTTTGTATGATAGTACAAGAGTCAGTTTTACTTATGATGAGACAGCAGGTGTTCTGAAAACAGTAAACCTCCAGAGTGATGGTTTTATCTGCACCATTAGATACAGGCAAATCGGCCCACTGATTGACAGGCAGATTTTCCGCTTTAGTGAAGACGGAATGGTAAATGCTCGATTTGACTACAGCTATGACAATAGCTTCAGAGTGACTAGCATGCAAGGTGTCATCAATGAAACCCCATTGCCTATTGATCTCTACCAGTTTGACGATATCTCTGGTAAAGTTGAGCAGTTTGGAAAATTTGGAGTTATATATTATGATATTAACCAGATAATTTCCACAGCTGTAATGACTTATACAAAACACTTTGATGCTCATGGCCGCATCAAGGAAATTCAGTATGAAATCTTTAGGTCACTAATGTACTGGATTACAATTCAGTACGATAACATGGGGCGAGTGACTAAAAGAGAAATTAAAATTGGGCCATTTGCCAATACCACCAAATATGCTTATGAATATGATGTTGATGGTCAGCTCCAGACAGTTTATCTAAATGAAAAAATCATGTGGCGATACAACTATGATTTAAATGGCAACCTCCATTTGCTCAACCCTAGTAACAGTGCCCGTTTGACCCCACTTCGCTATGACCTGAGAGACAGAATCACTCGACTAGGCGATGTTCAGTACCGATTAGATGAAGATGGATTCCTGCGTCAGAGGGGTACTGAGATCTTTGAATACAGCTCAAAGGGCCTTCTCACTAGAGTTTACAGCAAAGGCAGTGGATGGACAGTGATATACCGTTACGATGGGCTAGGACGACGGGTTTCCAGTAAAACTAGCCTCGGACAACACCTCCAGTTTTTTTATGCAGACCTTACTTATCCAACCAGGATAACTCATGTATATAACCATTCAAGCTCTGAGATCACTTCTCTTTACTATGACCTGCAAGGGCATCTTTTTGCCATGGAGATTAGTAGTGGGGATGAGTTTTATATTGCCTCAGACAACACTGGGACACCACTGGCTGTTTTTAGTAGCAACGGTCTGATGCTTAAACAAATTCAGTACACTGCTTATGGTGAGATCTATTTTGACTCCAACCTTGACTTTCAGTTGGTAATAGGATTCCACGGAGGCTTGTATGACCCATTGACTAAACTAGTCCATTTTGGAGAAAGAGATTATGACATATTGGCAGGCCGCTGGACTACACCTGACATTGAAATCTGGAAAAGAATTGGGAAGGATCCAGCTCCTTTTAACCTCTACATGTTTAGAAATAACAATCCAGCCAGTAAAATACATGATGTGAAAGATTATATCACAGGTAAATTGTAATTGTTTAAATTGTAGCAATATTTCCCACCTATTCAAAAATCTAACCTGTTATAATGTACTCACCACCCTGAAATCTGAGCATGTGCGTTATGAACTAAGTATGCTGTCAGCTGAACTGAATATGGGAAAATGTCAGGAAATTTAATTTAATTGTTCAGAACATTTGCTACACAAATAGGTTAGATGATGCATGTTTCAGTTTGTTTCCATTTATGTAAAGCAAAATGACATATCACTGTGCATCAACAGAAGTTCCTGCAAAATACAGAGTTATGTGAATACATGTCATGTGTTTCAATATTAGAACTAAGTAAGATTATCTGTGCCTTTTTTTATTTAGGTTGGGTCAGACTAAATGAGGCTCATTTGCATTTAGTAAGGAGGTGTGAGTGTTCCTCCAAAAAGGAAATAGGGAAACAAGTGGTTTTCCATCATTTGACAAACAGTTGCCCACTGGTTAGTTAATAGATGTTGACAGGCTGTCAGAGATAGGGCTGCCTACAGTCCCTTGAATCTATCATCTCCTAGCAATATGTACTGTAGGGAATGCCGTAGCACCAATTTTCAGTGTGACATTTAGAGAAATGCAGTTGCCACAAAAGTATTACTAGAAAAATGAAAACTAAATTTTAACTAACATCTTTGATCTACAGTAGAACCTCAGAGTTCCGAACGCCCAAGTTACAAAGTGACCCGTCAACCACACACCTCATTTGAAACTGGAAGTATGCAATCAGGCAACAACAGAGACCAAAAAAAAAAGGCAACCACAGAACAAGATTGTGTTAAACATAAACTACTAAAAAAAAAAGTTAACAGCATTTTTCCTCTGCATAGTAAAGTTTCAAAGCTGGATTAAGTCAATGTTGAATTGTAAACTTTTGAAAGAACAACCATAATGTTTTATTCAGAGTTACAAACATTCCAGAGTTACGAACAACCTCCATTCCTGTAACTCTGAGGTTCTACTGTATACAGTAATATGAACCCAACCATACATATAAAGCTGGAGCTTCTATGATTAGTTTAGGTGACTTAATGCCAGATGGCAGCTTTGTATCCATAGCTTGCTGGGGTTTATTATGTACCTGGGAACACTTTAAATAATAATTTTAAAGTAAAGATTTTCAAGACCTTTTCTGACATTCTGAAAGATTCTATTCCCTCCCCCACTTGTGAGGTGTTTTCATTGGAAACTGCTGGATTTTAATACCCACAGCTCTTCCACCTTCTTTTAATGTAGTATGTGCGAAAAGGTGGTGGCCAGACAGAAATCCATAGAACAGATACAGCTCAGGCATGAGCAGAGCAAACTGCCCCTACTCTGCCTAATCAACGTTTCTCCATCCTAACCCGGCTCCTAGCTTTCTACTGAAAAACAACCACAATCCATTGTTAGTGTGCCCAACATATTTTTTTTAAACTAGAAACTAATTTTAGTTACTTTACCAGCAAGGATTCTGAATATATATAGGGGGAGCTGCTGAGTTAAGAAGTTTCCATTTTACAGTGCTGCAGTCAGAGTAGAAGCCACACTTCAAGAGCAACAAATAGACAATTAAGAGTAGCAGTGCTACAAAGATCCTGCAAGCAAAATGTTTTTCCTGTTGTAGTTGCTAATTGCTACTCTGAAATAGGAAGTGTTGCAGAGATTAGATTTCAACAGTACACCTTTACCCCGATATAACACGAATTCGGATACAACGCGGTAAAGCAGTGCTCCGGGAGGGCGTATCTGCCCACTGCGGAGGATCAAAGCTAGTTCAATATAACGCGGTTTCACCTATAACACGGTAAGATTTTTTGGCTCCCGAGGACAGCGTTATATCTAGGTAGAGGTGTATTACTGATGAATGGGAGCAATTTTACTTTTTATTCTCATTCGCCCAACTAAATCTAAGAGAGAGTGAGTAGGATTCTGATCTCTCTTTTACAGCAACAAAATTGCCTACTAAGTTCCTTACATGGAAGGCAATTGAGCACCCAAATAGGAGTGCAAGAGGAGACAATAGGATTGCCTGGACACAACTGAGAACAGAAAGTGACCTGCAGTACTTTTATTACTGATGATTGTTTACGGAGATGGAAAGAACTCAGCTTGATTATTAAATGCCAGTGGAGTTTGCAGGGCAGCAATTAGAAAAACGTCTTTTCCTTGTGCTTCTATATTTATTCTGGAGATCACTGAGATATAAACGTGAGAGACTATAATGCTTTAAAAACAGCCACCTTTAAGATTGGAATAGTACTTTACCTTGGAAGTTATCTAAATATGCCATCTGGATTATACCTGTACATAGGCTAGTTCCAGTAGAGTTGTAGTATAAAATCTTCATGCTGTACAGACTATAGACACCAGTACCACAAGAAGAATGTTAAATAATTCTGAAATGTTATGGAATGCAACTCTTGTGGCTTTGACAAGAATTACTTTTAGATTAAAACAGATAAAAATTACATTTCAAAATACAGAAAATTCTTTTTTTTCCCTTTTATATTTTTCTTCCAGATGTTAACAGCTGGCTGGTGACATTTGGCTTCCATCTGCACAATGCCATACCTGGTTTCCCTGTTCCGAAATTTGATTTAACAGAGCCTTCGTATGAACTTGTGAAGAGTCAGCAATGGGACGATATACCAGTAAGAAAAATAAAAAAACCACCAAAGATAGAGATAGGGTTGAATAGAAGGAACTTTTCTAATTTAGCTATACATTCCTCAGGGTGCTGCTTGCCAGTTTTTTATTTAAACAATGTATTGCAAATCTCCATGCCTGAAATATTTTTCCAAAGGATTTACTTAATTACAGGTGCTAATTCTACACCAGTTTTTGTACTTTGGTAAATTAAGTATGATTTTAAACAAGATCCAGTTTGTTTTCAATAAAATAGATAAGAATGTAGAGAGAAATAATAAATAAATATAGTACTTTGAAACCCTTTTTAGAGTTGTAGGTTTCCCAGTGGAAACTCTAGAGATTGGATTTATACCAACACCCTGCCTGAAGGCAGAAAGTGAATACAGTAATAAAAAAATAGACTGTGAAATAAACGGAAGAATAGGTGATATAAATTATGCATACTGGGCACCAGTACAATTTTACTTCTCTTTAATATTAACCATGTTTTATATGTAAAGATAAAATATTGAAAATGAAATTACCTCAGGTAAAACCCATTACATTACATAGAATCAAAACTCCAGGTGCTTATGAAATTCCATGGGGAAAAAAAGTATCTACTGCAGACCAGAACACCTGTAACAGTTTTAAATGACAAAAGAAATGAAATAGAATGTAAAATTGAAAAGCCAAATCTGCCATTTGGTAAAATGGAATTTATAAATCTAGTCATTCAGAGAACAAAAAGTTACATACAATAAAATCCCAAAATTTGCAATGAGACAGACTAAGAAGAGATCAAAAATGGACAATCCCAGAATAATGATTCCCAAAAAAAAGCATTTCTCATTTACAGGAATGATTATGTAGAATTTTAAGTAGTGGTCAGTAATTTATTATCATGATCACTGTTGTTAATGAATCTGTGTATAGTATCATAATTTTGCACAGTGCTTTACAAGATTGTAAACTCTTTAGGATCATGTCTTTTTTTAATCTAATTTAGACAAACAGAGATTATGAAAGGGGGTAGGAAAAGGATGTACCTCACAATGAGTTACATTGTATGGCAGGGGTAGGCAACCTATGGCACGCTGAAGGCGGCACGCGAGCTGATTTTCAGTGGCACTCACACAGCCCAGGTCCTGGCCACCGGGCCGGGGGGCTCTGCATTTTAATTTAATTTTAAATGAAGCTTCTTAAACATTTTTAAAACCTTATTTACTTTACATACAGCAATAGTTTAGTTATATATTATAGATTTATAGAAAGAGACCTTCTAAAAAGGTTAAAATGTATTACTGGCACGCGAAACCTTAAATTAGAGTGAATAAATGAAGACTTGGCACACCACTTCTAAAAGGTTGCCGACCCATGTTGTATGGGAAGTGATTAATAAATCTGGTATTTTAAAGGAGACTCAGAAACAAAGGAAGCAGCAAGGGAAAAGGATGGTGAGAACGCACACAGCAAGGTGGAGAGTGATGGGGTATCTAGGCTGGGGCAGTTCTTCAGAATCTTTGAAATGAGAACAGAGGGTGGAAGTGAGACTGGAAAGGAGTAAGAGGCAGTTGGAGTGCAGGAAGTGAAGACGCTGGGAATAGCCTACTCAAGGAGCTCGGAGATAACACAGCTGCCTTCTTCCATTTGAGTGAGGATTTCTTCAGAGTAGAGATGATCTGTGCAAAAGGGAAGGTGCCAGAGGGGAGAGGTGAAACAGAGAAGGAATGAGAAAGAGAGCAAGGGAGATTGGGATGCAGGAGGAGGTGGGATCAAGTTGACAAGTTGGAGGAGTTTGAGTTGTGCATTCATTTGGGATGACAGAGGAGAACACAGAGCTAAAAGAGGACAAAATCAAAGGTAAAGAAAGGACAGGGGAGACAGTGGCATAGAGAACACCTATCAATTTGACCTTTGAATAAGTTATTACAGTCTTGGACAGAAAGAGCAGCAGAATAGATGGTGAAGTGCCATCAAGGATTCTTTTATTTAATTTAGTTTTCAAGTAAGAAGGACACCTAGCTAAGGCTCTGGGCACCGTAACATCATTAATAACACACAAAATTCCACAATAAGTAACAATTAAAAAGAAAACAGATTAGAGGCGTGAGAGTGGAGAGCAGATACAGGACAGGGCAGGACCAGCAGAGCTGATGGAAGAGAGAACAAACTTAGGGTGGAAGGAGTCAGCATGTTCACAGGACTTCCTCCAAACAAAGGTGCTCGGTACAGTGAGATAATGAACTGAAATTGATTCGAGGGGGGCGCAGACAAAGGTGAGACGTTCAAAGTGCTCATGTTGGAAGAGAAAGTAGCATGGTTTTCATTATTCAGTAACAAGATAGAACTCATCAGAAGGCATGAACAGACATGAATAGAGCATATATACATGTTGGTTCTGGGTAAGCAGCTCTCACTGCTACTGGTTAACTAACATGAGAGCCGCAGACGGCCTGTGCTTCCCATGTGCTGCCAGTGTGTCACCTTCTTTCTCTCCCAGTAGAGCTGTAGGCCTGAGCTCTGTCTCTGGTCTGCACTGTGCAGATTAGAAACCAGGTGGGGAAGCAATTTATATTTTCACCCATAGTCAAGTGATGGGAAGTTCCTTCACCTGTTCCTCTCCCAGCCCCGACTGGATGTAAAGACCTGGGAATGTGTATGGGTGGGGGATGGAGTTATTCACCCTGGCAACTAGAGATAGCTGAGGGTTGGGGAAACGTGCTTAAAAATAATCTTTGCCCCTAGGGAGATGCTAGAGCACCTAGCTGCTATTTGTGTCGTCATGTAGTCTGACTGGGTAGGGCAGGGATTGGCAACCTTTGGCCCGCAGCCCGCCAGGGTAAGTCCCCTGGCTGGCCGGGCCGGTTTGTTTACCTGCCGAGTCCACAGGTTCACTGCTCCAGGCCAATGCAGGCTGTGGGAAGCGGTGACCAGCACATCCCTCGGCCCGCACTGCTTCCCAAAGTCCCTATTGGCCTGGAGCAGCGAACCACGGCCAGTCGGAGCCGCGGACATGGCAGGTAAACAAACTGGCCCAGCCCGCCAGGGGGCTTATCCTGGCGGGCCATGGGCCAAAGGTTGCTGATCTCTGGGGTAGGGTGTAGCGTGCATTTAGCATGCGCTGATTTAGTTGGGGATTGGTCTTGCTTTGAGTAGGGGGTTGGACTAGATGACCTCCTGAGGTCCCTTCCAACCCTGATATTCCATGATTCTGTGATTTATAAATGAGTCACCTTTGCGACATTTTGAATTGAGCACTGCCAGCTGAAAACCATATTTGTCAGCAGTTTTCCGCTGAGCCTCACCAGTCATTGCCCAGCATAGGCGGGGTTGGATTTTTTTTTTTTAACATGTGAACCCCATGTTGTCACGTCTGAGCAGGCAGGGGCTGTGAAGACAGTAATCATACATTGTGCTTTGGCTTCCCTCTCCCCATTTGTAGAGGTGGGAGAAGGAAGAATCTCATAGACTCATAGGTCAGAAGGGACCAATATGATCATCTAGTCTGACCTCCTGCACAAGGCAGGCCACAGAACCCTACCCATCCACTTTTATAACAACCCCTAACCTCAAAATTGGTTTGAAGACCTCAAGCTGCAGAGAATCCACCGGCAAGCGACCCATGCCCCACGCTGCAGGGGAAGGCAAAAAACCTCCAGGGCCCCTGCCAATCCGCCCTGGAGGAAAATTCCTTCCCGATCCCAAATATGGCGATCAGCTAAACCCTGAGCATGTGGGCAAGACTCACCAGCCAGCACCCAAGAAGGAATTCTCTGCAGTAACTCAGTTCCCATCCCATCCAGCATCTCCCCGCAGACCATTTAGCAGACTTATCTGGTGATAATCCAAGATCAATTGCCCAAATTAAACTATCCTATCATAACATCCCCTCCATATACTTATCAAGCTTAGTCTTAAAGCCAAATAAGTCTTTTGCCCCCACTACTTCCCTCGGAAGGCTGTTCCAGAACTTCACTCCCCTAATGGTTAGAAACCTTCATCTAATTTCAAGTCTAAACTTCCTAATATCCAGTTTGTACCCATACGTCCTCATGCCTACATTAGTACTAAACTTAAATAATTCCTCTCCCTCCCTAACGTTAACCCCCCTGATATATTTATATAGAGCAAGCATATCCCCCCGCAGCCTTCTTTTGCCAGGCTAAACAAGCCAAGCTCTTTGAGTCTCCTTTCATAAGGCAGGTTTTCCATTCCTCGGATCATCCTAGTAGCCCGTCTCTGGACCTGTTCCAGTTTGAATTCATCCTTCTTGAACATGGGACACCAGAACTGCACACAATATTCCAGATGTGGTCTCACCAGCACCTTATATAACGGTACTAACACCTCCTTATCCTTGCTGGAAATACCTCGCCTGATGCATCCTAAAATCGCATTTGCTTTTTTAACAGCCGTATCACATTGGCGGCTTATAGTCATCCTGCTATCAACCAATACCCCAAGGTCCTTCTCCTCCTCTGTCACTTCCAACTGATGCGTCCCCAATGTATATCTAAAATTCTTATTATTAATCCCTAAGTGCATGACCTTGCACTTTTCACTATTGTATTTCATCCTATTACTATTACTCCAGTTTACAAGGTGGTCCAGATCTCCCTGAATAGTATCCCTGTCCTTCTCCGTGTTAGCAATACCCCCCAGCTTTGTGTCATCCGCAAACTTTATTAGCACATTCCCGCTCTTTGTGCCAAGGTCAGTAATAAAAAGGTTAAATAAGATCGGTCCCAAAACCGATCCTTGAGGGACTCCACTAGTAACCTCCTTCCAGCCTGACAGTTCACCCTTCAGTACGACCCGCTGGAGTCTCCCCTTTAACCAGTTCCTTATCCACCTTACAACTTTCATATTCATCCCCATCTTTTCCAATTTAACTAACAGTTCCCCATGTGGAACCATGTCAAACGCCTTACTGAAATCGAGGTAAATTAGATCTACCGCATTTCCTTTATCTAAGTAATCCGTCACCTTCTCAAAGAAGGAGATCAGATTGGTTTGGCACGATCTACCTTTAGTAAATCCATGTTGCAGTTCGTCCCAATTACCATTGACCTCTATGTCCTTAACTACTTTCTCCCTTAAAATTTTTTCCAAGACCTTACATACTACAGACGTCAAGCTAACAGGCCTATAATTACCCGGATCACTTTTATTCCCTTTCTTAAAAATAGGAACTACGTTAGCAATTCTCCAGTCGTACAGCACAACCCCCGAGTTTATCGATTGCTTAAAAATTCTCGCTAACGGGCTCGCAATTTCACACGCCAGTTCCTTTAATATCCTCGGATGGAGATTGTCCGGGCCCTCCGATTTTGTCCCATTAAGCTGTTCAAGTTTGGCCTCTACCTCAGTTGCGGTAATATCCACCTCCATATCCACATTCCCGTTGATCATCCCTCCATCGCTAAACTCCTCACTAGTCTTATTAAAAACTGAGGCAAAGTACTTATTTAGATATTGGGCCATGCCTAAGTTATCCTTAACCTCCATTCCATCCTCAGTGTATAGCGGCCCCACTTCTTCTTCTTTCTTTGTTTTCTTCTTATTTATGTGGCTGTAGAACCTTTTACTATTGGTTTTGATTCCCTTTGCAAGGTCCAGTTCAATGCGGCTTTTAGCCTTCCTCACTTTATCCCTACATGTTCTGACCACTCTCAGAAAAGGTGCCATGGCAGAAGAGTTGGATGTAGCTCACAGATCCCCTCTGGAGTGCTTCAGAGGAGAGATGCTTGAATGCCTGACTGCTGCAGGAGAGATCAGAGCCCACACAATTGAATTGGCTGTGGCTTTCACCAACAGCTAAACTATTTTGGAGAAGGTCTGCCAGTACTGCACCCCTCCACCAGGCACATTTTTGTAGATGGTGGGCCTGCTTCCCTTCTCTCTCTCCTTGTTTCCTCCCTCCTTCCTGATCCTACCATCTCACACCCCACCAGCTGCAGGAAGCTGTGGGATGTCTCCTGGCCATGGAGTAGCATAGTTATAGACCTGTTACTGCCTGAGAGTTCCATCTCAGCTATAGTAGAGGGCAGGTCTTAGTTTTGTTTTGGGAGCGGGCTACTAGAGAGCCCTAAAACTCTTTGTTTAGAATGACAATCCTAGCAGGCAATTATTGCCCGTTGCATTTTACAAAGGGGAGGGGCGTCATCATTACAACGACAGGGGTAAGCCTACTAGCAAATATAAATTGGTGACAGTGTCTCATTATAGGTGCTGTGTTTTTCCCTCTCATCATTTTCACCACTTGGGAAACCTAAAGAGAGATAGATGGCTGGGACAGGAACCCACTGTCTGAAACTAGCAATTCCCCCACCTAATGCCAAAACTAAGGATTTGTATCTGCACAGAATGGGGTGTTCTAGCAGTGTGAGTAATAGGAGCCAAGGTTCATAGATATTAGTCCCAATTCCCTTCGGTGGCACTGAGGCCATTAGCTAAATTTTTGCCTCCATTCCTCGTTGGGAAAAATGGGGATATTACTACATTATAGAGATGTTCTCAGGATTAATTTGTTAAAATATGAAAGGCCTGTCTAAATGCTAAGCATGTACTAACACATGGGCCCTTGCTGTATAACTCACTGAGTAGCCTTTGAAGTTAAAGGATTTTTTGTGTGTATGTTCTCAAGGAGCCAAATGAGAAAAACACTGATTATCAAACAAACTAACCTTTGTGACTTAGCGGAACAACCAGTATGTAGATTCAATTAGCTCCTTGGCACTGTCAGTTGTGGCATATCCCATTGTCAGCCATGGGCAATATGCCAAGAAAGCCTGATTGTTTGGCATGTAAGGGCTACAGATGGTTTTTAAAACTTCTGTCTCTTCTTATTTCCAGCCAATTTCTGGAGTGCAACAACAAGTGGCAAGGCATGCGAAGGCTTTCCTGTCCCTGGGAAAGATGGCAGAAGTGCAAATCAGTAGACCCAAATCCAGTGGAGAGAAGTCATGGCTGTGGTTTGCGACAGTGAAGTCTCTGATTGGAAAAGGGGTTATGCTTGCTGTCAGTCAAGGGAAAGTGCTGACTAATGTGCTCAACATTGCAAATGAGGACTGCATAAAAGTGGCAGCTGTTCTGAACAATGCCTACTACCTGGAGAACTTGCATTTCACCATTGAGGGGAAGGACACTCACTATTTCATCAAGACCACTTCCCCGGAGAGTGATCTCGGCACTTTGAGGCTGACAAGTGGGCGCAAAGCCCTGGAAAATGGCATCAACGTAACCGTTTCCCAGTCCACCACAGTGGTTAATGGCAGGACTCGTAGGTTTGCCGATGTCGAAATGCAGTATGGTGCGTTAGCTCTTCACGTCCGCTACGGCATGACGCTCGATGAGGAGAAGGCACGAATATTGGAGCAGGCTAGGCAAAGAGCTCTATCCAATGCCTGGGCTAGGGAACAACAAAGAGTAAGAGATGGAGAGGAAGGTGCCAGGTTATGGACCGAAGGGGAAAAGAGGCAGCTGCTAAGTGCTGGAAAGGTACAAGGATATGATGGGTACTATGTACTCTCTGTGGAGCAATACCCTGAATTAGCAGACAGTGCTAACAATATACAGTTCCTTAGACAAAGTGAGATAGGAAAGAGGTAACACACTGGCTTAGCTGAGGCTGCCAAAGAGACTGACTGTGTATCAGTGTCTTCTGAAAGGGAGACGAAACTGTTTTGCTGCATTACTACTTGAGCCTAAACTTATACCTTTGCTCAGATTTTGCTGTAGCACAATCTGAATAGACTCTATAAAGAAGAGAGAGCCTTCCAGAAGAATGATACTGCTAAAAACAAAACTTTTTTTCTGAATGACCTTAAAGGTGATCTGCTTTAAAGAATATGTTTACATATGCATATCGCTGCACTCAAGTTGGACTGAAAGTATTAAAAAAAGGCCTAAAAATTTTGCAACAGGCTGTCTGTTCCTTTGAACACTGTACTTAACTACAATACAGATCCATACAGTGTTTCCAAATATTACCGAATTGTTGACCTTTTGCTTACAAGAAGTAATCTCTCTTTCCTTCTCTCTCTCTTTCTCTCTCTCTCTCTCTCTGCATAGGATGTGGTATATAGTTCTGTTCATTTTAAAATGTGGGGCAGAAATTATTGTTTATGGACAACCCAACTGCTTAAAATTGTGCTGCTTTCTGAAAGGACATTGGCACAATGATTTATGCTACCATGTGAATTTAATAATGGATTTTACAATGCTAACATGGTTTGCCTCGGGGGCAAAATGGCAAATAGAATCCTTGTCACAGATAAGCAAAGGAAACCCTGATTTTTTTGGTAAATTATGTGAGACAAGTTGTTTATGGATTTTTATATGAATTACAATTTACTGTACATCAAATATTAGTCTCAGAGGAGTTAATTTATGTAAAGTGTTTAAAAAAGTTTATACTTAAAAATAAAATGATAAAAACATGTGCTGTGTGTGATTTTTTTAAAAAAGAATTGCACCTTTGTTATGTTATAGCTGTACAGTATAAAGGATTATATTGTAGAGATATAACAATGTATGACTAATGTCCAGAAGTGTTAATATTTTTGTATTAGGTTTAAAACTGTGCATCTGTCTATCACTTTGCTGATAGGATGGAGCATTCCCAAGTGGCTAGCTAATCAGACAACTCCCTTTCCTGTCGCCCAAGCCAGTGCAGCTTCATCAGTCACTGCTAAAAGGCACAGTAACCAAATAAGGCTTGTTTATTATGATGGAAGACTTTAATAGGTTCGGTTTTTCTTGCCTTCTCCAGGCCCCAATGTAATAAATGGACATTTCTTCATAAAAAGTGGGGTTTCTGTTGTTTGCTTTTTTTATGTGGGCTTAGAAGCTACGTTACGCAATGGAAAGAATAGTGTCTCAGGTGCTTGGCAAATGTATGTAGAAGATGATACGATGTAGTCTCATCCACTTTATGTCAACTTTGTCTTCTGTATAATACAGCTGTTTTAAATGTAAACTTTTAAGAAAGAGGAACGCTAGCAATGATTAGATGCTACAGAGTTTCTGTTTAGAAGGGTAAGCCATTGAGTGGGTTAGTGCCCTGGCCTTGGGCTTCCAAGTCAAACCCTGTTACTCTGAAAACTGAACAGGAACTGGGGGTGAGATAGGGATGAATATCCTAGTGCCTAGTCATATCAGAAAACCACCACACAATGTGGCATGCTGTGCTCCCAATAAAGGTCCATTGAATTGGTTGCAGGACAGCACTGAGGTGTGCACACAGTTCCAGGTAGGTGGCTTGCACAGCACCTCTGATCTGTGTGTCATTTCTTGGCGCAAGCCATTCTCAGCTCTTTGAGCACCAAATTCAGCCACAAAAAAAGTATTTTTAAGACAAGACAAAATTGTTTTTTTTTTATTTTCATTGAACTATACATGGTATTTCTATCTATGTATGATAATGGCAAAACATAGCAAGTGAACATGTCTTAAATATGAACGGTTCATGTGGCTGTAAGAAAAATAGTTTTCTAATTGATTTGTATACTGAGATTCTATAGTATTACCTACTCTAAATTGCACAGCAGGATTGTTTGATAAACAGATTGGCTGGGAGAGATTCAAACTAGCTACAGAACTAATTATACTTTTAATGAATTCTGCTCTTTTATTAGACTGAAAGCACAGATTAGTTAATATTTTTTATTCTTGAAGTTCTGAGGACCCTAAATTTAGAAACTATGATATGTCAGCCCCCAAAGGAGTGGTCTGGTTTAGCATTTTACAGTTTTAATCTATAATGTAAAGTGTTTGCAGTTCTGTTGGGTGGCTCTGTCACAGCACTCTATCTAGCATGCTGCAAGTGCTCTCTGTTGAAATAGGCTCATATTCTTAATTATATCAAATGTTTCTGTTCTGTTTCAGTATGAAAAGCTTGTATAACATGTCAAAATTGAAATATACCTTCTACCTGACTTATACTAGTTTCTTCTCCTTTGTTTGGGCACTAGTAAATAACAAATTTATAGTATCTGTTGGTGATCATTCTAGATAAAGTCAAATCAAGCCAATTAGTGGCCTTGTTAGTAAGTATAATGAGCCTATTTCTTGCTAAAAAGACTTGTGATCTGGATATGCTCCTGCAGGAAATAGTGACCTTGGGGAATATGTAAACAAAAGATCATTTTTTTAAAGAAAAACTGTATAATTAAAAGAAGTAGCTTACAGCAAAGAAAATGAGATTCAACGTATTTTAGGCAAAGCCAGTCAAAATGCTTTCATGATATTTTGAGATGTAAATTTTGTCTGATTTGTACTGGTCTTTTAATTTGCCTTCTGAACTTTATATGTGTCCTGAATTTTCCACAAATTGATGACTCTAGATTGCATTTAGGCTTTCCAATAAAAGCCAACCCAACGTGTGTGTGCATTGATATTTGTTTTTTAAACATGTGTCAGACATTACAAGTGTGTTATTGCTTTTCAGTTTATACCTGAGGATGCAGTGTGATCCAGTTGTACTGATATTGTTTTATCTGCTACACAGTAATATCTTTGTTCTCCCATCGAATGGCCCAGTCTGCTAGTTCAGCAAAGTAAATTGCTCAGTGGGATCTCACCAGTGGCCTACTTTAAGGAAACATTAAGTACACCTCACAAAGTCAACTGTTATATAGATAATTCACTCTCCATGTTTGCTTAGGAACTGGTCCCTCTCCTGCCTTCCTGAACAGTTAAAATAAGACTTAATTAAAGCATTTGATTACAAATAATCAGTTTGGCAGTTATCTCCTTTCCCCTCCCCCAGAGACGTCTCAGTCTACATTTAGATCCACTCTGTAGAAAGCGTTGATTTCAGTACTTGTGTGTGTGTGTCAAGAGAGTGCTTTGATTTTAGTTGGAACAGGCAGATTTCATCACACTTGCTATGTAGTGACAACCTCAACTTGCTAGCATGTTGATCCAGCACGAATCGGGTCACTGTGCTCGGCTAAGTGTGGCCTATTTTTTATTTATTTACTGGTGCAGTGCTTTTGTATTTTCACACTTGGTAGCTGAGAAAAAGATATTTGCATTGGACAAGAAAAAACATGCCAGTTACAACTGCAGTCCTTCAAACTGCTCTTTCAGTGAGGCCTGAATGTTGTAAAGAGGAAAAAAATACTGCACTAACCTATCTTGCTCCGAGACAGACTCTAGTGTATTCCTAAGGCTTTTAAGAGGACAAAATGTTTGTGTTCAGTCTCTTTAATTGTTGAGTTTAAATCCAGGTTAGTTTAAAAGTTTTTATTTGAAACCTCTGTTGAGTGTCACTCTCCGGATCTTTTGGAGCAATTTTTAGCAAACTGATCATTTTTTAAAATATTCCCTTTATTTACTCTCCCCCACTTCCCCTAGCGCTGCCCAATTGATAGGAGCCTCTACATGACTAGCAAATCATGACTCCACAAATGGCTGGGTTTTGACTCGATGTCTCATTAGGAACTACAAGATGAGACTAATGTGTAATCTTTTAGTAGCGGGTGATGCACAGGGGAGACCCTTCTTAGAAGCTGTTGGAAGGGTTCAGACTAAAACATAACTTTCAAAATAAGGCTAAGCACAAAGATCATTGCATGCTGTAAAACACAGAGTCTAGGCTCATTTATTCAAAGCATTCCCCTCACTGAGTATCTCAGTTGGACAGGATCATGTGGAAGCTAATGATCCAAAGGGCTGCACAGATTGAATCAGGCATTTGCTCACACACAAACTCTTCCTCCACCACCTGTGTGCACAGAGCAGAAGCTCCACCCTCTCACTCTGTAATAAGGAAACTGGGAACAGAGATTTTAGGAGACGGGAAGGGGTTTATTACAGAGTGATACCTGGCAGTGAGACACCTCCAGGCCATTCCACACAGATCTACTGGAGTAGAGCACATACAGTGATAAATAAGCCTGTCACAATAACAGACAAAAACCCTAGGCCACAGTATGCAAGTGCGACTGACTAAATTAAGTGCCTAAAAATAGTAGGTGGGTTTTCAGAGTTGCTGATCATGGCCAGTTCCAAGTTGGTCCTGTAAATATGGCTACCTAAAGTGAGGCAGCAAAAGTTTGAAAATACTAGCCTTCGTTTTTGCAGAATTGCAGGCAGGCAAACTGATCACTGTGTGCTGGAAAACAAGTTCAGCTAGTACAGCCCCTTTCAGAGGGGAAGTGTCACAAAGGATTGTTTCTTGTCTCGTCTGCTGATGAGCAGATATAACACCTTATGGCTGGTCTGCGGTAGTGAGGACAATAGGGACTCTAGATCAGTGGCTCTCAATCTTTCCAGACTACTGTACCCCTTTCAGGAGTCTGATTTTTTTCTTGTGTACCCCCCAAAGTTTCACCTCACTTAAAAACTATTTGCTTACAAAATGAGACACAAAAATACAAAAGTGTCACAGCAACACTATTACTGAACTATTGCTCACATTCTCATCTTTACCATAGAATTACAAAATAAATGGGAATATAAATATCATACTTAAATGTCACTGTATAGTATATAGAGCAGTATAAACAAGTCATTGGCTATATGAAATTGTAGTTTGTACTGACTTTGCTAGTGCTTTTAACGTAGCCTGTTGTAAAACTAGATAAATATCTAGCTGAGTTGATTTACCCCCAGAAGATCTCTGCATACCCCCAGGGTACACATACCACTGATTTCAAGTATCAGAGAGGTAGCCGTGTTAGTCTGGATCTGTAAAAGCAGCAAAGCATCCTGTGGCACCTTATAGACTAACAGATGTTTTGGAGCATGAGCTTTCGTGGGTGAATACCCACTTCATCAGATGCATGTAGTCTACATGCATCTGGCGAAGTGGGTATTCACCCACGAAAGCTCATGCTCCAAAACGTCTGTTAGTCTATAAGGTGCCACAGGATTCTTTGATACCACTAGTTGAGAACCACTGCTCTAGATTATACTGAATCCCAAGACAACTGTAGTCTGTGGTAGCTCCAGTGCTTACTTTAATAGTTCTAAAACACGCCTGAAACTACAACAATATTGCTCAATCCTTGGCATCGGCTTAATCATGGTAGTGCTGGGCCATATGCTTTATGAACTATAGGCCTGATTTTTAAGTCTCACATGCCTGATCAGTTCAAGACAGTGTTAAAGGTGGGAGCACATGCTGTCAAGCATGCATGCAACTGCACATGTAGTTGGGGGTGGAAAAATCAGGCCCTGTGTATCCATTGAATAAAGAAACATTATCAATACTGTTATAGCCAAAACACATTGAAAACCAGGCAAGAGAGCAAGTAACCCTTGTGCACATGAAAGAAAAGTTCAGTTGGTTTGCTGATTTTTGTCTCCTTTCAAATGCCTTTTAGAAGATTATCGTCATTCTGCATTTTTTTATTGCTCTCCTGCTGTTAGTTAAATACTAATAACTTTAAGGTAAATTGAGTAACCCGTTTCATTTACTAACTTACAATTCTGTCATGGAGGAATATAAATTCCAAGTGTCCTGTATAGAAAAATTACTGTAAGCTGATCCAGTACACAGTAACATAATTATGCAGTTTACAGTTAATAGGTTTCACAAAGGAAGCTTAAGAAATTCTTTTGGGATTCAGAGGGGGAAAAAATTCAGAAGCTAAGAATAAGGCTACAAAGGGGAAAAGCTACTTCAGCAGGCTCTAGCTAGTAAATCACAGCTTTGTAAGATGTGCTGTACAAGGGCCCTCTCCAGTATAAACCAGCATTCAGAAGAGATGTACACATAGTAGCATGCTGGAAGCTTGTATCTTAACAGTTGTGAAATTCACCGGGCTTGGACCATGAAAAAGTTCTAGGAGCTGCGATTACAGGACCTAATTAAACTGAGAATTTTTAGAACAGGGAGCTCTCTCTAGAAACCCCTGGGAACATATTTGTGTTTGTTTTTCAGACCTAATGGGGAAAGTCCCCTAGAATTTAAAAGGGATTGAAGCCAATGAGGTTCTACAGACATTACTCTAAAAACTTAAGGGGTTTAATAAAGAATGTGATCTTTTCTGGAAGTTATATTTTAAACCAGCCTGTAGAATTTTATAGCAGGGATCAAATTTAGCAATATATTCTATACCACCAATATGATTTTTCTAGCATGTTCTATCAGGTAGCTTTTTAAAAAAAAAACCCTTCTGGAACCGTTCATTAAATGCTTCAGGATTTTGCAGAAGGGGAGGAGGAGCCACTGCGTTCCTTGGTATCTGCATGATGGTTGCAGCTGCAAGGACTCTGACAAGAGCATCTACCTTCATCTGCTGCACCACCAGCCACTGCACCATGCCCTAAGCACACACTGTCTTCCATTATTGACTGGCCACCTGTGTTTCAAGCTCTGTCAGGCTACGTCGTCACTACCTACCATATCGGCGGGTAGCAATCGATTGATCCGGGATCGATATAATGAGACGCGATATATCGATCCCTAAACGCGCTTATATCGATTCCGGAACTCCACCAACCCCAACAGAGTTGCGGAGTCAACATGGGGAGCCGTGGACATCGATCCCATGCCGTGAGGACGGTGAGTAATTCAATCTTAGATACTTAGACTTCAGCTACATTATTCACGTCACTGAAGTTGCATATCTGAGATCGATTTTCCCCCATAGTGTAGACCAGCCCTCAGATTCACTGAAGGGAGGATTAATGTTCAGTCATTATTTGGTGCAAACTGAAGGGGTGGCCCCCAGAGCATTGCTGAGGCAGGCCATAGTACATGGATCCCCGGCTAGCCTAATTAGTCTGATGTGTTCTTAACATGTGGAGTGAGCCCCTCACTCCTCTGCCCGGTTCTGATTGAAATGAAATGCGAAGTACGAGAGAGGAAAGACACTAAAAGGCATAGCTAGCTCCAGCCTGTGATGTATCATTTTAATAAAATTTCTGGCCCCAGAACAAACACAGGAGCTTATACTTGTGTCTCAGTACATGGGCTGCAAACATTTAAAAACAAAGACATTTCCTCTGGAGTCTTGATAATGCACAGGAGAAATTCATACTGAGAGCTAAAATTCCATCTTCTAGAGAGGAAAAGCACAATTCTTGGTGGAGCTGAGGCTAAGGAGCCTTCCTGAACAGGGCAGCTCCTCTCTGGAATCCCAGAGCCTCAAACCCAACTTGCACTGGTCTTAAGGCACCCAGCTCTTTACACTTGCAACATGCATAGGTGTAAAAAGTCTGGGGAAGCTGCCTCTAGCTCAGTTCTTTGAAACCCAGCCCAGCATTCCTTAGGGTGACCAGCTGTCCTGATTTTATAGGGACAGTCCCAATGTTTGGATCTTTTTCTTATATAGGCTCCAATTACCCCCCATCCGTGTCCCGATTTTTCACACTTGCTGTCTGGTCACCCTTTGCTCGCTATAACAATAGTCAAAAATGGGCAGGGTCAGGCCCGGAAGCTGCACTGCTGCCATAAGCCAAGGGGATGGCAATATTTGACATAAGCCTGTATCTGTCACATAACACAGTGGTTTTCAACCTTTTTAGGCTGTGTGCCCCTTTCCAAATAATGTAGTGTAGCACCTACCCCCATCTGAGATAGGTGGGGGAGGGGATGGGCCCACAGTCCATCCCCCCCCCCCCCCCGCACCATGTCAGCCTTCCATTTAGCAACAGCTTCTAGAGGTTATCAAACTGTCAATCATTCCCTCCCCCAGGAGAAACATTGGTGGGGGTGGGCGAGGGGCAATGCCAGGCAACTCAGGAAGGGCATGCCATGTCCCCTGCCTGACTCACCTCAGCAGGCCACCCAGCCTGCCTGGGTTTGGGGGTGGGGCAACCAAAATTGTAACTCAAGGGAGGATGGGGGGCTCAGATCCCTTTTTGAGCTGAGCCCCCCCCCCCAAATAAAAATTGTTGTTGTGCTCCCCTCCCCACCCCCCACAGGCTGGGTAACCTGCTGAGCTGAGGCAGGGAATGGAGCTGGCACGCCCTCCCCAAGCCCTGCCTGACCTCGCAGCCCCCACCCCACACACACTCCCGCACAATTTGAAAATGTCTACACTAAATACAACGTATTGGCCACTAGTACAGGATTTTTCTCATGTACCCCTACACGTACCTCCATTTGAAAACCACTGACCTAGCACATCACCCACGCTATGCGCATGTAAGGCTACATAATTAATAAAGTCTTTTCTGAAATCCTAACCAGGTTTTTGCACCATAATGCCTGATAGCTCATCTTCAGCACCACTGTGAACTTACACCCACTGTGTATGGCTCCAGCAGCACGAGTGTGACTCTAGCACCCCCTAGTGGTACAGAAACATTGGGAGAGGAACTCAAAAAAGATAGCAAATCAGCCTAGTCTGCATTTCTCTCTCCATTGTTTGAAGAATTCTCATTATCCTCCATTTTAACAGCTTAGCACTGCCCACAGCGTTTCACAAATAAAGGCTATTACTGCTGCTTCATGCTCCAGCTCACTGATGCCTGGCCCTTGCAAAATAAATCACTCCCTTAAGATTTCCCTTCACTTCAAACACAATTTTTTGTCAATGTTCCTCTCGTCTGGCAAATCAGAACGGACCTTGCTGCCAAGAGCTGTTTTCTGGTCAGCTGAGTGCAGCAGCCCCAGCATCACCGCCTCCTAATGCTTTTTGAACTACTGCTGGTTTCTTTTTAACTTGTCAGCCCCGCAGAGAGGCTCAAAGCTAATGCCGACTTTAGCCCCAAAGCCACATTTTTTTTATTTTAAATGCGTACAGAAGAGATGCTGCAGTGTCAGCCCTAAAGCCCAACACCTCCGCAACCAGATTGGGACACTGGTAATTCCCCACACTGCACAGCTAAAATGCTTCGAGCCTGACCTGAAAGGACCATTTCTAAGGGAGGCTAGGTCATTTCCCATACACAGTCGCTCCATGTCATTCTCGGATGAGGGGGGCTGGTTGTACTGTGCACACCTGCCTACCAGCAGCCAAACTGGGAAATTTGACCTCCTATCAGCCACTAACTACTCTGCACCATGTGGGAAGAGGCACTGATAGTCCAATTATTTTGTAAGTTGATCAGGCTTCATGTTACTTCATACAATATTTTTACCCCTCTGGACCTGAGCTTTTGTTCACGTGCAAGCCCTGCAGCCTGCGCTTTATGTGAACTGGTGACCTACACGTCGGCGTTCCTGAATCCGATTACTAATCCCAGCTGTCATTCAGCTGCTGTGGCCCGTATCAGTTTGCGGCTGAAGAAGGGGTTTGGATGACAATTGTCCTGCACAGGCACTAGCCCTCAAGGAAAACCAGTTGTGCTGACAACTTGTGCACTAAGAAGGGGTGCTACTGGCCAGAGCTGTCATCATCCTTAGTGTTTTATCCAGAGTGACTAAAACATGCTAGATCTGCATCAGCTTTCATGCCACAGATTTTATCTCAGCTACCTTTTCTTATTTTAGTTAGAAGGGACTGGCTTTGTGGCCATTAGCCCTAATCCAACCACTGGGTGTCAAGAATGGCTTTGAACATACCTACTGACAGCCATGCCATACCCAACTTTGACAGATTGTTTGATCAGTTAGCTAGTCTCAAACCTGACACTTGGCCACCTCTTCTAAGAGAGACAGCAAGCAGCTGCCCTAGCTGAGCTGCTGCAAATACTGTGGTTTCCTCTGCTGAAAGGCTACTTTGTATCTTCATTCCTCCATGAATCAAGGCAACTGGCCCTGTAAATCCTGATTTCCCCCTAGGTGAGCAAAAGCCCAGCAGCAGCATGAGGAAGAGAATGGGCTCTCTGTCTTTCCAGTGGCAAAAGCAATCCAGCGCCACGCAGTGCTGTGCTAGGTCAAGCCTTCACCCTCTGCTAAGTTAAATGCTGAGTCCTTCAGCAGCTATTAACGGTATTCCGTCCCCCTCGCCGCCCTCCGCCCATATTACAACAGCAACAAGATGCTAAAGGAGCACCACTAATTGGCTGCTGTTGCACTTCTTCAGTGGCTGGAGAAACTTTGACCTCATGCTTTGCAATGCAGCTAATGGCTTCTTATTGCTATGGCATTACAGCACTACATGATTTTACAGTTACTTTGAAAAAGCTGGTTCCGCCACTGCTGAAAAAAATAATATATAGAGACAGAGAAAGAGAGAGAGAGAGAGAGAGAGAGAGATGCTCCAGAAGAACATTGTTAAACTGTCTATATCCAAGTGTCCAAACACTGCACTATGGTTGCTTAACATCAGCGCACTAGTAATTAATATGCCTGACATAACAGTGCACTACAAGACCCATAAAATCTCCAACAGTAGGGGAGTGAAATGACTATAACATTTATTCATCTTTGCAGTAACACCAGTCTACAGTTTGGGCACTGTCATCTTTCCAAAGCACAGAAGAAGCTGCGCTGTATCTGAACAGCTGTTGCTTACTGAAGCAATAATTAGCAATGAGCTAGAGTTAAAATACCGGCTACCTGCACAACAGCTGCAGTACCTGCTCAATAGCCGGAACAAGGGAGGCTGGGGGCTTTGTAGCCAGCGTCAACTGCTGTTTAATAAAAATACACAATGAAAATTAAAAAAAAAAATAAAGCATTTAAATCCCTCCCATTCTGTAATGCCAGCATCTGCAATGCTTCGCCCTGCGGAACAGCACTGCCTCACGCAAGTAGACATGCCTAGGCCAGTCCAACCCAGTGTAAAGCCGGCCTGCAGAATTAGGCTCAGATGGTGTCCGCCCTGAAGCATTTACAAGAGCATCTTTTACTTATCTGTGTACAGCTGGGCTTCTAGGTGCTACTGCAAGACAATCAATTACTAATCAGCCAGTGAGCCGCATGTCTCATCATCACAGAGCCCAACGTACAGGGTTACTTTCTAAGCCTCATCAAGCTGTCCCTTGCTTTAACATTTCAGCCAGAGCTAGCACATTAAACCTGAGAGATTCTGGCTAAGCCATTATCAGCTTGCAGTTTCTAAGCTAAAACCATCAGTGCATCCATGTTTTATTTTTATTGGCATTACATGCCTCATATTCTCCTGTATCACGCTAGCCTTGAAAACCCAAATAGAGTCATGGTGAATGCGAACCAGGAAGTGACGCTGATCAGCGTCCAGTTTTGCTGGCTGAGCTCAGTGAAATGGACAAGCTGGATAAATGGGAAACAACACATTTGATTTATTTTTTTTGAGAGGCTTTCAGTTCCAATCAATTGATGATGAGAACTCAGTATCCTTTCAGTAACCTTTAGCAAGCAGAACTACACCTGTGGAAGTTCAGTTGTTTTTTTTAGCTAAGCACACTGCTATTTACATAAAAGTAAACAAAAACAAGACACCGCAGGCTGTACCTTCCCCTTCTATTAAGGCACACCCCATGCTGTGTGGTGAGGCACAAGACCAAATGACATCAACCACCCAAGAAATGCACTAATACCAGGATGGGCTGTTATTAAAGAGAAGCCTAAAATAGCTTAAAAAATAAGCGATTTCTATTGACATGTGCAAAGCAAAGATCCAGTGAGGAAGCACCATTTGTTTTTTAGAATTTGATTCCCTTTCTCAGTCAAAACAAACTAACTCTCTTTAAACACAATGCTAAGGATGTGACACAAGCTGACAACCGAACGGCAATACAGAGCTGACAACCTATAGTTAAGTCATGCTGGTGTGCTTAGATCTCACAGCTTGCACATTACATCAAATCACGCCAGACCAGTGGAACATACACGAGGCAGGCATAAGGGCTTTTCTACATACAAAAGAGGTACTGCTTTAATGATACCAGTGTGACTGCAGTTATACTGGTATAGCTACACTTGTAGCCCAACCCAGGTCAGTGCATCTAATAGTGTTTCTCAGCCTGGTGTATTCTTTCTAGGGTTGGATGGGCGGTTATGGAGGTGGACAGGGGCTGTTCCAGTGCCTATTCATGTGGGGAGAGGGTGCTGGTGCTTAACCAACTGGTCCTACCCAGGCTCTGGAACTGGCTCCACACCCTGAGCCAGTCCCTGGGTATACTGGCTAGCCTCTAGCTGATGCTCCTGGAGTTTTTCTGGTGGGGGCTGCACCATCTACCTCTGGGGGACAGTGGACAGGGCATGCTCTGCCTTCGCAATCAGGTCCGTACCTTCTGCTGTCAGGACCTGCAGAGACTCCTCCAAGTAGTCCGGCTTGGCGCACACTGGTGCCTGCCTTCCTCCACCACCTTCAAGGGCTCTGATAGGAGCGCCAGCTCTTCTATGTCCACCCAGAAGGTCTCCTCCAAGACCTTGTGCTAGCTGCTGGTCTTTTACCAGGCCGTCCTCAGCATAGGCTTCGTGGCTGGAGCACCCATGGAAAAAAAAATGGGTTTTCAGCTTGTCATAAACAGATAAGTAAAAGTTAATAGACCAGAAGTACTTCATATCTCTTTTGCCTGGAAAGGGTTAACAAAATCAGTGAGCCTGGCTGTCACCTGACCAGAGGACCAATCAGGGGACAGGATACTTTCAAATCTTGAGGGAGGGAAGTTTTTGTGTGTGCTGTTTGTTGTTCTCTCTGGGTTCTGAGAGTGACCAGATGTGCAACCAGGTTTCTCTCCAAGCTCTCTGATACAGTCTCTTATATGTCCAGAATAGTAAGTACTAGGTAGATAAAGAGAGTTAGGCTTATGATTGTTTTCTTTATTTGCAAATGTGTATTTGGCTGGAAGGATTTTAATTTGTACTTGTATACTTAGGCTGGAAGGGTATTCCCAGTGTCTATAGCTGAAAGACCCTGTACCTATTCCATTTTATATTTACAAAGATAATTTTTACTGTTTTTCCCTCTTTTTAATTAAAAGCTTTTCTTGTTTAAGAACCTGATTGTTTTTTTTATTCTGGTGAGACTCCAGGGGACTGGGTCTGGAGCCACCAGGGAATTGGTGGGGAGAAAGGAGGGAAGGGAGAGAGAGAGTTTATTTTCTCTCTGTGTTAGGGTTACTTTCTCAGGGAGAGTCTGGGAGGGGGAGATAGAAGGAAGGGGGAATGTGCATTTTCCTCTTTGTTTTAAGATTCAAGGAGTTTGAATCACAGTGATCTTCCAGGGTAACCCAGGGAGGGGAAGCCTGGGAGCGGCAACGGTGAGGGAAAGGGTTTACTTTCCTTGTGTTAAGATCCAGAGGGTCTGGGTGTTGGGGGTCCCCGGGCAAGGTTTTGAGGGGACCAGAGTGTACCAGGCACTGGAATTCCTGGTTGGTGGCAGCGCTACACGTACTAAGCTGGTAATTGAGCTTAGAGGAATTCATGCTGGTACCCCATCTTTTGGACGCTAAGGTTTAGAGTGGGGAATTATACCATGACACAACTGACACCTGTCAATCAGCTGCTCAGCCAGCCCTGCCAATCAGCTGTTCAGGGGCAGGTAGGAAGGAGGTTCTAGGGGAGGTGACAGAACAGGGGTGGGAACAAGCAGAGCAAGGGTGGCATGCACTCAGGGCAGGGGGCAGAGCTGTGGCGGAGAGTGGTGCGAGGGTGGGGAAGGGGCAGAGAGGTGGGGGCAGGGCCTTGGGCAGAGCAGGGGGTGGAATGGAAAGAAGAAAGTTGACACCTGTGGTCCGTGGTGGACACCGAGGAGGAGGCCTTCCTCACAGCGCCCTTGCTACACATACTTATCTCAGTGTGCAATGGCAGCAGCCTTCTCAGTGCGTTGGAGGCTGGTATCACGAGGCTCAGAGGCCTCCTGCATTACACTCCGGGGAGACTGAGTGGAGCCTCTGGTACACAGGCTCTCCATGCCTCATGTCCAGTCACATGCTCCAGGAGGTGAGGCAGCCCTTCTCCGCACCTCCCATGTTGTCCTTAAGCAGGTCCTGCACCAGGGTACTCCCCGCCCACCCCTTACTCCAGCCCTAACCATCAGGCCCATGCCCTGTGAGCCTCTCCAGCTACCCCCATACACCATCTAAGCTGGCTGCGAAACATGCCTGGCTGAGCCTGCCTGCCCCACACCGATCCATTTCCAAACCACAAACAACTGTACATGCTTATGTTCCAACTCGTCATTTCCTCACCTTTGTGTCCCACCCCAACACCAAGTGATAGGACCTCCTACCACTCAAGGAACCCTGGTGAACCACCATGGCCCCACAACCCACCAGGAATATTAGTTGGTGGCACCTTCCTGGAGCTGTTAAGATGGGGGTGTACCTCGTACCGTTCATGACTTCCCTGGCCCCTGCCCCTTCTGCAGCGAGAGGGAGACCCTGTGCACAATTATATCGTGTGCACCAGGTTGCAACCTCTCTCCGGCTCCTCCAGAACCTCCTCCAGCTCCTGGTGAACTTCTCCCCATACCACCTGATTTATGCAAATCCCAGCTGTGCCCCCACAAAGTCACAAGACCTCCTCGTCAGCCTCTGTCTGGTGCTGGCCAAGGTGGCCATCCACCATACCAGGCGGAATAATTTGGAATAGGGTGTGAGGAGGGGGAGTGGGGAACTGTGTGTGTGTGGGGGGCTATTTCAGATTCTCCCTCAAGTCATGGATCCAGACAGAGGGCCTCTGGGCCACTTCCACTGGCTGTCTAGATGGCTTCGAGGAGCAGTGGATGCTGTCCAGGTTCTCTGCTCAGTATACCTCCCTGGAGCCCTGATTTTATACCCGGGACACTCACGCCCACCACTGTTTTTGCATTTGTTGTCCCCTGTGCTAATTTGTTGCTTGGGTCCAGTTGCGCCTCCACTTAGCCGGGGGGAGAAGGGCTTTCTATGAGGGCAGGTTTATGCCCACCCACTCCAGTGCTTCAATAGGAGCACATAAAATTAACAGACAGATCCTAGAAAGCCACCCATCTTCAGTCCCTATTCACACAGTAGCTTGCCATGGGAATAGTTCATCTGGACAGCACTGCAAGCTTCAGACACTGCCCCTTGGCATTTTATCATGGACTTTGTGCGGGAGCAGGAGCAGTCCTTAGGGAGCAACCCATGGACCCAAGTTTGTCCCTCTCCAGGAGGCATTAGTTATGAATGGTTCTGGCCAAAATATTTCCTTTCCCCTTTAATGGGCAATGTCCTGGACCTTTCAATATTTTTTCTAAGCTCTTGGTGTGTTGGTATTTCAGCCACCTATGAAGTGATGCTTTGGTCACTATTACACCATTGCCTGCATCTATTTTAAAGTCTATTTAATTACTTCTGGGGTATTCTGTGCCAAAAAATTAAAAACTCTGCACACCATATTTGAAAATTCTGCAAGTTTATTTGTCAATAAATAAATGCAGAGGCTCCAGCATGGCAGTGGGGAGCACAGGCCACTGGCTGTACGACAGTGGGAGAGCACCTTACAGCCTCTCCTGCCTCCCCCCCCCCCCCCCACTTCCCCAGGACATGGACTCAGTGGTAAGGCTGCACTCAATCCTGACACAGCACAAGGGGGTCCCTTCCCTTCTGCACCAGATGCACCAGGTGTGGGGCAGGCAGGCTCAACCAGGCAGGATTCAAGTGTGGAGGGCTCAATGTGTGTGGGGGGGTATCCAGGTGTGGTGGGTCAGAGGATTGTGTGTGGGACAAGCTGGGTGCAGTCAGCTCAGTGGTGGTGGGGGGGCTAGGTATGAGGGGAGCTGGTTGCATACAGGCTTGTTTGGGTGGATTCCAGGTGCTGGGGCAATGAGACTCAGCTGTGGCAGATGCGAGAACAAGGAGCAATGGTATCACGTTGCAGTGGGGGAGATCTAGGTTGGATATTTGGAAAAACAATTTCACTAGGAGGGTGGTGAAGCACTGGAATGGTTTAACCTAGGGAGGTGGTGGAATCTCCAGCTTTAGAGATTTTTAACACCTACCTTGACCAAGCCCTGGCAGGGATGATTTCATTGGGGATTGGTCCTGCTTTGAGGATGGGGGGGGCGTTGGACTAGATGACCTCCTGAGGTGTAGTCCAACCCTAATCTTCTATGACTCTGCAGGGGCTTTCAGGTGAAAGTGGTTGGGGCTCAGTGGTGGGCTCTCAGCAGGGTGGATCTGGGAGCTGGGGCTTGGTGGTGTGGGGGGCTCAGGGTGGTGCAGGGGGGTGGGAGCTCATCAGGGTGGGGGTTTGCATGCAGGAAGTTCAGTGGGAGGCATCTGGGTGCAGGGGTAGAGGTCTGGAGGCAGGGGGACTCCAGATGCAGGAGCTGAGGTCCAGTGGAGTAGGGTTCAGGTATGGAGGGCTAGGGGTGAGGCTTGGCACAGGTATCTGGGTAGGGAGGGCCAGATGCACAGGAATTGGGCAGCTAGGAAAGCAGTTCCCTATACAGTGACCCCTCCGCTGGCAGCTGAGGAGCAATGGGGGTCAGGAAGCTTCCTGCAGCTGGGGGAGGTTTATGAGGGGTGAGTCTGACACCACAGCCACTCCTTCCAGGGGAAGCGGAAGTCCCATCCTCTCCTGCCTCCAACCCAGCCAGGACGAGTGGTGTCCCCAGCACTGCCGTGATTTACCTCTCCTTTGACTGCTCCAGGTGCCTGAAACCATGTACCTGTGCAGCTAGGGAGTGATGTATGAATGCTCTTGCAGCTGCCCTGCCAGAAATCTGTGGAGAATATGAGTTATGCACCCCTGTAGTGGTGCAGAATTCCCTCAGACATACTATTTTATACTTTCCTACAGAGATCATCATGATCTATGTCACCACTTATGGCTATAAGGTAAGTAAGTTCAGTAAGCTCAGTAGTTTTTGAGTCATCTTCTTGAAAGACAGCTACTACCATGCCCTCCTGTGGCATCCTGTGCTGGGAATATTTGCTGTGAGGTGATTTGCCCCACTATGGGTGTTCTTTCATGCTCATGTATTCCTTTTCTTTACTCTATGTTACCCTAGTCCTATCTGTGCTTGGCCTGGGGGGGGGGAGGTATTGTTTCAGGGCTTCCTGAGGTATTTTCCTCTCCATATCTATGGCTTCTCAAGTGGACTTCGCTTCAAAGTTATTTCAGAGAAGAACCTATTGCTTCTTTATGTCTTGCCTTTTGAGGCCTATGGTCTTGGCTATCTCCAGTGTAAGGTTAGGGTCATTCTGGAGGCTTTCCAATAGGCAGCTGGCCCTCAGCTTTGCACCCGAGCCTGTGTCTGACAATTTCTTCACTCATATTCCCCATAGCCATGGTGTTGGATTAGATTGTATAGGAAATCAGTGACTGACTCACCCTTCTCTTGCTTGCTTACATCAAATTGTGCCCGCTCTGAAATCACATTGTGGTGTGGCATGAACTATTTATCCAGTTCTTCTTTAACTATATTGAACTGTTTCATCTATGCAGTTGTGAGGCCTTCTGGTAAGGACAATGGCCTCTGCACAGGCCCCCTTGTACAGACCACAGGATGCACTGTTTCCTCCTGATTGCTGATGTAAACCAAGAACCTGATGGAACCTCTGGAACATTCTTACCCTGAGTGGCCATCCCTACGGCTGCTGGAAATCAAATTCTGCTGGCAGTGCGCTATGGAAAAAGGCTGTGTCTAACCCAGCCTTTTTCCACTGTTCTACCAGGCTGTAGATTCCCATGATCACCATCTCCTTGTCTTAGATAGCACCAGGTGGAGTAAGGTGGTGCAGCCCTTTCAGGAAGCAAATTGGTGTTGCTGTAGGCCTAGCCTTAGCACCAGCATCCCTTTCTTTCCCATCCTCACTCCCTGCTTCAGGCTGGACTCACCAGCGCAGTGCTCTGGGGGCTCTCTGTGTCTGCACTGCTGCTAGGTCTGTGCAGCTTTTGGGTCTTCTGGCTGGGCTTAAGAGCTTGCTTGTTGGTTTTCCTTTGCCCCTTTTTGCCAGGGTATTCTGTGATCTCGTGGATGTTTAGTCAATCCCACTATCACATCATGTAGAGATTAGAGACCTATCACATTGTGGATGGGATGAATGGAAGACTATTTCCTGTTTACACAGACTCTTACCTCCTTGCTCAATACCCTCTACTAGCAAAAACATTATTTCTCAAGAGGCCTATGCACAGCTCTACTCGACCACCCAGCAATCACAGCCTTAGGTATACAGTAGAATCTCCGAGTTATGAACACCCCGGGAATGGAGGTTGTTCTTCACTCCGAAATGTTCATAACTGAACAAAACATGATTGTGCTTTCAAAAGTGTACAGCTGAACATTGACTTAATACAGCTTTGAAACTTTAGTATGCAGAAGAAAAATGGGGCTCTCTTTTTTTTAGTAGTTTACTGTACTGTATTTGCTTTTTTTCCCCCTTCCTGCGCTGCTGCCTGACTGCATACTTCCAGTTCCACATGAGGGGTGTGATTCACCAGTCAGTTTGTAACTCTGATGTTCATAACTCTGAGGTTCTACTGTAACTACTTTACAAAGGAAGGTAAATATCATTATTTCCCATAAGGAAGCAGGCACAGAGGTGGGATGGCTTGCACAAATTCACACAGCAAGTCAGATGCAAAGCCAAGAACTGAAGCTAGCTCTCTGGATTCTCAGTGCTCCAAGCGCTGACAAGGCTGCCGTAATGGATGACCCCCCCCCCCCAGCAGGGGTCAAAAAAGCAAGGGTACAGACTGTATGGCCCTGATTCTGATCTCATGCTGGAATAAATCTGCGGTGGTTCCATTCATATCAGTGGACTTACACCAGAATAAGTGAGAAATGAACCAGGCCTCATAATATTTCTTTATATAGAGCTCAAGGAACTGACATTTTACAGCTGCCTTTAGTTTAGAACATTCAAACTAGGGCCAGTTCCCTGGCTTTCAGTTAGAAGACGTCTGTTGTCAGGCATGTCTCATTTCCAGCCATTCAGTAAAAGTCCTTCTGAAGTTTTGCACTTGTGTTGAGCTCCTCCAGAGGAAAAGAAGATCTTCAAAGGGGAAAACAGCATCAACTTATGATTAAAGTGCAGCTTAGCATACTGCTTGAACACTACTGGGTGCATCTTGCATAGTATATTCTGATTAGCAGTGTGCTGAAAGTTCAAAGGAAATATTTTTCTTTTCCTGTTGGTTGATATAAAGACGGATGAAAGTTTAGGATTTTAAATGGCTTTTGATTTAAATACAATTGCAACTGAAATAAGTGCAGGAAATCCAATTAAACACCCTCACTCTGCCCTTTCTGACTTATTTATGGAGCTTCAACAGGGTACTCGGCCCTGTACAGCAGAGCTACAGAGGCTCCCCCCCGCTAAGTGTCTGTATAGAAGTCTCTTTACAACTAGTGAGCTAGGGCCAGATCCCGCTGTGTGGCAGGGCAGCTTTGCACTGCTCTGCTGTCAGCATTAGCCACCCTTGAAGAATTCCCCCCGTCTTCTGCCATAGCCACTCCTATTCCATGCCCTCTCCTTCCCAGTGACATAAGGCAAGTAGTCAGGAGAAGGGAGCATGTGTCCAGGTTCCCTTAGTGCCCTGGTGATCTTTGCCTGCTGGAATGGTTAGGGGCTGTTAGAAGCCAGCACAAATTATAGCAACCTTTGAGACTGAGAGCAGGTTGGGGGAGCACAAAGTAGATTCTCTCTATCTTGGGATTTAATTGCCATAGTATCAAGAGTACAAAGTTGCTTCTGTAAGCCCTCTCCTACTGCGCTTCGCCAGGTGCTGCTACACTGCAGCAAGGGTTTGGGCGCTAATAGTTACTACAGGCTTCCTTGCAGTGACCTATGCCTGATGCCTTAACATATGGAATACAACTCCCTTAGAGACTGCCACTGAGAACATCAATTGGGCTCTCTCTTTCATACAAATACGAAATCATGCTGCAATACCCATGGTCTTCAAATCTGTGTCCTGATAATAGTCTCACTGCTAAGAGCTCAGCCCTGAGGGGAAGCAGAGACGCTTGTTTTAGAAGCACAAACTTTTCTTCCATTCAAATTGGGGATGGGAGGGGAGGAAACTTCTCAAACTTAAAACTTAAGTGAGATACTCTTCCCAGTAGGCTTTGGTTTTAAGAGGGCAGTCACTGGGATAGGGCTTAAAAGGAACAATTAAGCTATTCATGGAATAAGCAACTCTGGAGGGGGGGGAATAGCTCAGTGGTTTGAGCATTGGCTTGTTAACCCAGGGTTGTGAGTTTAATCGCTAAGGGGGCCACTTAGGGATCTGGGGTAAAAAAATCAGTACTTGGTCCTGCTAGTGAAGGCCAGGGGCTGGACTCAATGACCTTCAGGCCCCCTTCCAGTTCTAGGAGATAGGTGCATCTCCAATTACTATCATACAGCAAACTTGTATACACAACCATTCCAGGACTCAGGGCCATCCCTAGGGCAGTGTGGGGGCCAGGACAAATCAACCTCTATGAGCCCCCTTAACATTTTTTCATACAGGTGAAATCTGGTGTGAGGAGGGCACACCAGTGCTGGTGGCAGGGGCAGTTCCAGGCCCCAGAATGCAGGTTCACCGAAGCCACGGGACCAGTGGACCCTCCGCAGGCAAACTGCCGGAGGCAGCCTGCCTGCCATGCTTGGGGCAGCAAAATCCCTAGAGCCGTCCCTGGCTGGGGGATAAGGGTGGCACCTGTACTAGAGGGAAGGCAGCTCCCTGTGCCGGGGGGTGCCAGAGGGGTTTGGAACAGAAGGGCAATAAATGGGGTCAGTCTGGCCCTGGTGTGCTCCAGTGGTACTAGGACAGCAGATGGTGTGCAGCAGACAAGCAAGAAAAAGAAATACAATGTGCGCTTCCTACCAGTGAGTGCAGGCTTGACCCCTATTGCCACCACCAGGTCCCCCTGCCAACCCTCTGGGCCAGCCTAGCACCCCTCAGGCACCCCAAAACTCCAGCCCAGCCTAGCATACCCCGCACGACACACACAGAAGTGCAGGGCCCAGAATGGTTGCCCTGATTCACCATACCCAAGGGATGGCTCTGCCAGAGCCTGACACCTAATAGGGTTGGGGGGGCAACAGAATGTCAAACAAAATTATCCTAGGAATCTCTGCTCTACTTTGAAACTAAAACATTGCCTGTTGTCAATGGCCATTAGCACAGTTTTCTCTGTAGCTATTCATTGCTCCATGATCATCTTGCTTTGTTTTTCTCTTTATTTATCGAGTAAATCAGGCTAATAAAAACCCAACCCATGAGTGCCATGGGAACACTCCAGTGAGGACAGATTAGCCATGTGACTGAGGGGAAAGAAACCCACGCTTCAACTTTATTAAATAATAGACAAAGCAATCAATACAACTTAACACAAACAGTCCTGCCAAGCTCTGTGCTCTCCAGACAGTGAGTTCAGCAGATATCCAAGGAACCTTTTACAATCCTTACCAGAGAGGCTGTCATGGCAAGTGGCTGCCAGGACTCATGTATGAAGACAGATCCTTTCTCCTCCCTCAAAGCTTTGCCTGCTCCTGCCAGGTAAACCACCCCTTCCACTCTCAATATTTGAGCCACTCTTCTAGCCTACAGCTGCTCCAACTATTTATCCCCTTTCTCTGAACCCTGACAGTACATCTATACTACCCCCCTAGATTGGTGGGTAGTGTTCAATGTATCAGGGATTGATTTTTCACGTCTCATCTAGACACGATAAATCAATCCCCAAATTGATGCCCGTACGCCACCTGTGCAGGAGGAGTAAGTAGAGTTGGTGGGGAAGCCGTGGTGGTCAACTCGCCACTGTGAGGATGGCCAGGAAAGTCAAACTAAGATATTTTGACTTCAGCTATGCGAGTAGTGTAGCTGAAGTTGGGTATCTTAGTTCAAACCCTCACGCTAGTGTAGCCCAAGCCTAAGTGTGGATTCTAAAGATCTGGTTGCTCTCTACACCCAGAACATTCATTGATTTAAAAATCTGGTTTCCAATTCTATTTAATTAAACCATTGCAAACCCCTTTCATGCACATACCTAGATCATTGTACAACTGGCTAAGCTAAAATAAATACACACAACTGGTCATTATTTGCCTTTTCAAATGCAAACATACACAAAGGAAGAAAAGACAGAAATATACAAGGACCTCTGAACCTCATACATCAACTGTTCTACCAGTCATCAGTAATTGCACCTTTTTTAAATCATCTGAATTTAAAATGTGTTGGGGTTTTTTTGTTTTTTTTAAATTGATCTTGATTGCTGTTGTTCCTAATCCGTCTGTATCTTTCAATGTTTGATGCTAAGGCTCCATTACACTTTCAAATGCTTCTTGCATTGCAAGTGATGGTGCTAATTTGCTGGATACCCAAAACGTGATGCCACAAAGTAATTTTTAAATCAATAGAAGAAGCCAACCCTGAATTGGAAATGTTTTGTGTTTGCTTATGTCATACCACTTTTAGTGCCATACATAGAAGTAAATAGAAAAGGATTAAATTAATGCAGGATTTTAGAGTGTTACAATTTGTGCTTTCTATAGCAGCTTGTGTTTATAATGTCATTTGGCTCGCATTGCCTCTTCAATGAAGATTTTAAGCAAAGACTTAAGAAAAATATAGTTATTGCTAACAAGATCATGTTTATTCTTCTTTATTGTAATGAGCAAACATGCCTGTACAGATAAATTGAGCATGTCATGATTTACCTTTATCATACTATTAAATTACTTTGACATCTTTATACTCATCTGCTAGAATAATTAATTTTAAATAACAAGTTAATTGTACCCTCTAAAACATATTTATCAGTGGAGACAGTCAAAATTGTCATTTGTTAACAATATTCCAAATATATTCTAAAAGCAGGTTTCTTACCTGTTTGTTATTGCTGGCTGGCCAGCCACAGAAGTTTAGGGCTTTTTTAAAAAAGAAAAATGTCAGATCATGTGACTGTTCAGTGCTTTGATAAATGTTTACTTTTTTATTATGAAATGGAGATATGCCTCTCTCATAGAACTGGAAGGGACCTTGAAAGGTCAAAGAGTTCTTCACAGCAGGACCAAATACTGAGCTGGACAGATTTTTGCCCCAGATCCCTAAATGGTCCCCTCAAGAATTGAAGTCACAACCCTGGGTTTAGCAAGTCAATGCACAAACCACTGAACTATCCCATGCCCACACAAAATGGTGTTTTCTTTGTATTACTCTGAGGGTTGTGTGTGATACCACTTCAGTTGCTAATGGCATCCTTAAAAAAAAAAACAAAAAAAACAAAAAACACATTTTTTTATTAAGCCTTGAGACTGATGTAGTGAAATACTGCCCCAGAAATGACAGGGCCATTATGTAGTGACATACTGAGGCACCCACTGCTGTAAGATACATTTTGAATCTTGGTTTTCTTCATAAATATCACGCATGCCAACTCATCAGGGAGACATTCCCCTCATATTATAGTATTTCATTGTTAGGTGCATTATGGGGTCGCTTTCCATGCTTAAGTATATAGCACTGGTCACTGCCAAAGACAGGATACCAGCTATGACCACTGGCAGTTTCCAAAGTCTCATCAGTTTCCATCAGAGAAGAGTCCAAACCAGAACATGTTGTTAGAACACTGCCAAATTTGGGGAAGTTCTGATCTGGATCCTAACTTTGCAATTGCTTCCACTGTTGGTCACGGAGTGAATGAAAACCCAGGATCAGAAAAATCCTTGAACCCTAAAAAAAGTTCAGCTCTGAGTCTAATCCATACAGCACAGGCCTATCTCCAAAAGAGGGAAACTGAGACACACTAGTGTATGCTGTGTAGGCAAAAAGCAGATGTTTATCGTTCTCTTGCTCCCTTAGCAATTGTTTTAATGGTTTGGTGCTCCTGGGAGACCATTTGACTTTTGCTCAGGTCTATGCTGTTCTCTTGTACTGCTGACTATACAGAAGGCTGAAGCTGTCAGCAATCTGCTTTTGGTATTATGGAAAGGAAAGGAAAGGAAAACCACACTGACCTGTCAAGAGAGTGCCAGGAATTTATTTTTTTAAAATATAAAGCATGCATGGAATCAATATTAGAAACAATGCTGTTCACTCCCATGGAAAATGCAAATCAGTCTGAAGCGTGGGCTCCCCTTCTTCCCTAGTGCAGCAACTATCCATTAAAGCAAATGGTACTTACTCTGCCGGGGGAGCATTGTTGGGAGTGGTTTCTGAAGCAGTATAGTAGTGATTATTGTGCAGTATTGCCCTTTAATAATTCAAGGAATGCACTGAATGTTAGGATCTCTGCTCTACAGCTAGAGAATTACTTCCCAGCAATTGGACCATGGAAAGTATCATTCACTTCAGTGGAAAAGTCTTTGTGTAGAGTGGTATTATTCTTTTTTAAACAGGCTGCACCACTCCTCCACAATAGGTGGCCTTGGCGGCTGCTAGCCAACTCTGGGTATCACTTATGAAAGTCACTTAACTGGCCACGTCACAGTGAAGTCCTTTGTTATCTGCAGCATCATAAGATCTGTGCAGCCACATGGGCATGCACGTTGGGCATTTGACAGCTTTATATTATTCTCCCTCTGCTGTTAATAAACTATGGGGGACAACAAAGAATTGCTCTGTGCAGAAGGAAGGCAGCGAGAGCCATCATCACTGAGATTGAGTTGTTTGGCATTTTTAACATATGCTGGTGAGTATGACAAAGGAACAAGCTGAATGGAGGGTAGTGCTGGTGGGCAGAGGGGAGTAAAGTTAAAAAAGAAGAAAAAATAGCAAGCCTAATTCAGTCTGGATTTCAGTAGGAGTTAGGCGCATTTGAAAATCCTACTAGGCACCTATCTGTACATTTAGGCACCTAAATAGCTTTCCAAATGTGCCTGTGTCATCCAGGTCCACGCTGATTAGGTGGTAATTAGCAACGTATATTTTCTTGGAGAGAGAGATTAGATTAGACAGTCAGCCCCAAAGAAGTTGGCTTCAGCCAAGAGGGCATGAGTAGCAGGCATCATAGGACTGGCACTAACCGTGATGATTAAGGCTGCAAGTTTGTCATGGAGGTCACAGACTTCTGCAGAACCAGTGTGGCTGGCTCCAGGGCCAAACTCCCCACTCTCCCTCTCCCCCACAGAGCAGCAGGAGGAGTTTGGGTGTGAGAGGGGGGGCTAGGGCCTGGGAGGGAGCGAGGGTTCTGAGTGGCACTTACCTTGGGGGGGACTGTCATAAACAGATAATTAAGGGTTAATGTCTCTTTTACCTCTAAAGGGTTAAGAAGCTCAGTGAATCTGGCTGACACCTGACCAGAGGACCAATAGGGGGACAAGATACTTTCAAATCTTGGTGGAGGGAAGTCTTGGTTTGTGCTTTTTGTGTGTTGTTGTTCGCTCTCGGGACTTAGAGGGACGGGACATCAATCCAGGCTCTCCAAATCTTTCTGAATCAGTCTCTCATGTTTCAAACTTGTAAGTAATTAGCCAGGCAAGGCATGTTAGTCTTACGTTTGTTTTCTCAACTTGTAAATGTTTCTTTTTGCTGGAAGGATTTTTACCTCTGTTTGCTGTAACTTTGAACCTAAGGCTAGGGCGGGGTCCCTCTGGTCTATAGGAATCTGATTGCCCTGTAAAGCATTTTCTATCCTGATTTTATAGAGATGATTTTTATCTTTCTTTCTTTAATTAAAAGCTTTCTTTTTTAATAATCTGATTGATTTTTCCTTGTTTTAAGATCCAAGGGGATTGGATCTGTGTTCACCAGGGATTGGTGGGGGAAAGGAGGGGGGATGGTTAAATTCTCCTTGTTTTAAGATCCAAGGAGTTTGGATCTCTGTTCACCAGGGAATTGGTAAAGTCCCTCAAGGCAACCCAGGGAGGGGACAAAGCTTTGGAGGGAGAGTGCCCTAGACACTAGCATTCTGAGTGGTGGCAGTGTATACCAGATCTAAGCTAGTAATTAAGCTGAGAAGTGTCCATGCAGGTCCCCACATTTGTACCCATAAGTTAGAGTGGGGAAAGAAACCTTGACATAGTGAGCATTGGTTTGGGATTTTTTAGGAACCAAAAGTCAGTGGGATTTTTTTTCTTTCCTTTCTAGCTGCTTGGAAAGCAGCCTGAGGGCAGAGGTGTTAAGTTTTTTAACAAGGGTCTTTGTTAAGAGGAGGCTTCAAGCTGTGAGCAAGCAGCCAGCAAAAGGGAATTTACAAGCTGAATTGTTTTCTTTCTTTCTACCTCTCGGGTATAGCTAGTTAGAAAATCTCTGTTAACCAAGCAGCCCTGAACTGAGTGCAACCCAGTTAGGGAGCTGCAGGGGGGTGTGGCCAGCACAAGAAAGCAGGAAAATGAGTACCAATGAAACAGTTAAACTAGAAATGGTTAGGCTGGATGCAGAAGAGAAAGCCAAAGAGGCTGATCACAGGAGAGCTATGGAGATGAGAGAAAGAGAAGAGAAAGCCAAAGAGGCTGACCACAAAAGAGCTATGGAGATGAAACAAAAAGAGATAGAGATAAGAGAAAAAGAGATGGAAGAGAGGGGAAGAGAGAGAAAGCATGAACTGGACTTAGCAAAGGCTAAGCCAGATGTACCAGCCAACCCTAACAACCCTTCTCCAAGTACTGTTTCCCATCCCAGAAAATTTCCCACCTACAAGGCAGGTGATCATACTGAGGCCTTCTTAGAAAACTTTGAAAGGGCCTGCCTTGGGTACAACATCCCTACAGACCAGTACATGATAGAGCTGAGGCCATAACTCAGTGGACCCTTAGCAAAGGTGGCGGCTGAAATGCCTAAGGAACAAATGAACGATTATGATCTTTTTCAAACCAAGGCCAGAATCAGAATGGGGCTAACACCTGAGCATGCCCGTCGGCGGTTCAGAGCCCTAAGGTGAAAACCAGATGTGTCATTTACCCAACATGCCTACCACATTGGAAAGAATTGGGATGCCTGGATATTAGGAGCAAATGCTAAATCTCTGGAAGAGCTGGCCTTCCTAATGCAAATGGAGCAGTTCTTAGAGGGTGTTCCTGAGGAAATAGAAAGGTACATCCTAGATGGAAGCCCAAAACTGTAACCAAGGTGGGGGAGATTGGAGCCAGATGGGTGGAAGTGGCAGAAAAGAAAAACACTACTAGCAAGGGGAACGACTATCAGAAGGGGCAAACCGAAAATAAACCCTACCACCGGGGGCAACCCAAGACCCCACCTACAACCCAAGGAAAGCTCCAGACACCCTATTGTCCCACCTCACCAGTCTCCAGCAACCCACCTCGGCCCAGTGACCAGTCAGCTGGGCGATGTTTTAAATGTAATGAACTGGGACATATAAAGGCCAACTGCCCCAAGAACCCCAACTGAGTACAGTTCATTACACCACCGTCACACCAAAGATCCCCAGGCCCAGATGCCTCTGAAATACCCTCGGAGTGAAGGGAAACCTTGAGAGTGGGTGGAAAGAAGGTTATCGCAAGGAGACACACAGGGGCACAAGTGTCAGCTATCCACCAATCCTTAGTGAACCCCAAATTCATCAACCCAGAGGCCCAAGTGACAATTCACCCATTCATGTCAAAATCTTTAAACTTGCCTACTGCTGAATTGCCTGTCCAGTACAAGGGCTGGTCAGGAATGTGGACTTTTGTAGTCTATGACAATTATCCCATCCCCATGCTATTGGAGGGTGGGAATGGTCACCAGCAGCCAGGCCAAGCAAGCTTCCACACCCATCCCTGTTCCTGAGCCGTCCACCAGGGCTCCGTCTCTGTTACCAGAGACCCAGACAGAGGTGGTGGAACTGGATCCCCTACCAACGACTGCAACAGCCATAGTGCATCCAGTCCCAGAACCAGAACTGGAAAAGCAACCAGCACCAGAACCGTTGCCAATAATGACTCCAGCACTTGCAAACCCATCTACAACTCCAATGCCAGAGGGCACCAGCGGGCCTGAACTGGCAGAAGCAGCAGACAACCCTACCCAAGAGGCTCAGCCAGAGCCTGAAATATCACATAGTGCACCAGTGGAAAGCAGTTCACAATCAATGAAAACAACCCCATCACCTACATCACTTCCAGAGGGACCAAGCCCAAGTCCACAGTCTAAGGAGGAGCTGATGTCTCCAGCCTCAAGGGAACAGTTCCAGGCTGAGCAGGAAGCAGATGACAGCCTTCAGAAAGCTTGGGTGGCGGCACGGAGCACCCCACTGCCTCTCAGCTCTTCTAACTGATCCCAGTTTGTTGTAGAACAAGGACTTTTATACAAGGAGACTCTTTTTGGTGGACACCAGGAAGACTGGCATCCTCAAAAACAGTTGGTAGTTCCAACTAAGTACCAGGTAAAGCTCTTGAATTTAGCTCATGATCATCCCAGTGGCCATTCTGGGGTGAATAAAACCAAGGACCGGTTGGGGAAGTCTTTCCACTGGGAGGGAATGGACAAGGACGTTGCTAATTATGTCCGCTCTTGTGAGGCATGCCAACGAGTGGGGAAGCCCCAAGACCAGGTCAAAACCCCTCTCCAGCCACTTCCCATAATTGAGGTCCCATTTCAGCGAGTAGCTGTGGATATTCTGGGCCCTTTCCCAAAAAAGACACCCAGAGGAAAGCAGTACATACTGACTTTCATGGACTGTGCTACCCGATGGCCGGAAGCAGTAGCTCTAAGCAACACCAGGGCTAAAACTGTGTGCCAGGCCTTAGCAGACATTTTTGCCAGGGTAGGCTGGCCCTCCGACATCCTTACAGATTCGGGAACTAATTTCCTGGCAGCGACCATGAAAAATCTGTGGGAAGCTCATGGGGTGAATCACGTGGTTGCCACCCCTTACCACCATCAAACTAATGGCCTGGTGGAGAGGTTTAATGGAACTTTGGGGGGCCATGATACGTAAATTTGTAAATGAACACTCCAATGATTGAGATCTAGTGTTGCAGCAGTTGCTTTTTGCCTACAGGGCTGTACCACATCCCAGTCCCATTCGAACTTATGTATGGCCACGAGGTTAAGGGGCCATTACAGCTGGTGAAGCAGCAATGGGAGGGGTTTACACCTTCTCTGGGAACTAACATTCTAGACTTTGTAAGCAACCTACAAAGCACCCTCCGACACTCGTTAACCCTCGCTAAAGAAAACCGAAAGGATGCTCAGGAAGAGCAAAAGGCCTGGTATGATAAACATACCAGAGAGCATTCCTTCAAAGTAGGGGACCAAGTTACGGTCTTGAAGGCGCAACAGGCCCATAAGATGGAAGCATCATGGGAAGGGCCATTCACGGTCCAAGAGCGCTTGGGAGCTGTTAACTATCTCATAGCATTCCTCACCTCAACCCTAAAGCGTAAAATGTACCATGTTAATTCTCTAAAGACCTTTTATTCCAGAGAAGTAAAGGTTTTTCAGTTTACAGCCCAGGGAGGAGATGATGCTGAGTGGCCTGAAGGTGTCTACTACAAAGGAAAAAGTGACGGTGGCATGGAAGAGGTGAACCTCTCCACAACCCTCGAATGTCTGCAGCGGCAACAAATCAAGGAGCTGTGCACTAGTTGTTCTCAGCCACCCCAGGACGAACCGAACATACCACTCCATTGACACAGGTAATGCTCACCCAATTAGAAGCCGACTCTACCAGGTGTCTCCTCATGCCCAAGCTGCTATAGAACGGGAGATCCAAAACATGTTACAGATGGGTATAATCCGCCCCTCTAACAGTGCAAGGGCATCTCCCGTGGTTCTAGTTCCCAAAACAGATGGGGAAATACGCTTTTGCGTGGACTACCGTAGCTAAATGCTGTAACTCGTCCCGACAACTATCCAATGCCACGCACCGATGAGCTATTGGAGAAATTGGGAGGTGCCCAGTTCATCTCTACAATAGACTTAAGCAAGGGGTACTGGCAAGTACCGCTAGATGAACCTGCCAAAGAAAGGTCGGCCTTCATCATCCATTCAGGGGTGTATGAATTTAATATGCTTCCTTTTGGGCTGCTAAATGCACCCGCCACCTTTCAAAGACTTGTAGATGGCATCCTAGCAGGATTGGGAGAGTATGCAGTTGCCTACCTCGATGATGTGGCTATTTTTTCTGATTCATGGGCAGAACACCTGGAAAAAGTCTTTGAGCACATCAGGCAGGCAGGACTAACTGCTAAGGCTAAAAAGTGTCAAATAGGCCAAAACAGAGTGACTTACCTTGGACACCAGGTGGGTCAAGGAACGATAACTCCCCTACAGGCCAAGGTGGATGCTATCCAAAAGTGGCCTGTCCCAAAGTCAAAGAAACAGGTCCAATCCTTCTTAGGCTTGGCCGGATATTACAGGAGATTTGTACCACACTACAGCCAAATCGCTGCCCCACTAACAGACCTGACCAGAAAAACACAGCCAAATGCAGTTAAGTGGACTGATGAGTGTCAGAAGGCCTTTACACAGCTTAACACAACACTCATGTCTGACCCTGTGCTAAGGGCCCCAGACTTTAACAAACCATTCCTAGTTATGACAGATGCATCTGAGCATGGTGCAGGAGCAGTTTTAATGCAGGAAGGACCGGATCAAGAATTTCATCCTGTCATGGTTCTCAGCAAAAAACTGTCTGAGAGGGAAAGCCACTGGTCAATCAGTGAAAAAGAATGCTACGCCATTGTATATGCCCTGGAAAAGCTACGCCCATACGTTTGGGGACGGTGTTTCCAGTTACAAATCGACCATGCTGCACTAAAGTGGCTTCATACTGCCAAGGGAAACAACAAAAAACTGCTTCGATGGAGTTTAGCTCTCCAAGATTTTGATTTTGAAATTCAACACATTTCAGGAGCTTCTAACAAAGTAGCTGATGCACTCTCCTGTGAGAGTTTCCCATAATCAACTGGTTAAAAATTGTCCTTGAAATGTGAAAAGTCTTGTAGTTTTACATATTTAGTAGTATATGTAAAGGTGCATGTGTTTTATTAATCTGTTTATTCTAAAGTTCTAGGAAGAATTCACAGCCAGTGTGGTTCCACACTGTCAGCGATTTGGGGGGCGTGTCATAAACAGATAATTAAGGGTTAATGTCTCTTTTACCTGTAAAGGGTTAAGAAGCTCAGTGAACCTGGCTGACACCTGACCAGAGGACCAATAGGGGGACAAGATACTTTCAAATCTTGGTGGAGGGAAGTCTTGGTTTGTGCTTTGTGTGTGTTGTTGTTCGCTCTCAGGTCTGAGAGGGACGGGACATCAATCCAGGCTCTCCAAATCTTTCTGGATCAGTCTCTCATGTTTCAAACTTGTAAGCAATTAGCCAGACAAGGCATTTTAGTCTTACATTTGTTTTCTCAACTTGTAAATGTTTCTTTTTGCTGGAAGGATTTTTACCTCTGTTTCTGTAACTTTGAACCTAAGGCTAGGGGGGGTCCCTCTGGTCTATAGGAATCTGATTACCCTGTAAAGCATTTTCCATCCTGATTTTACAGAGATGATTTTTATGTTTCTTTCTTTCTTAAATTAAAAGCTTTCTTTTTTAAGAATCTGACTGATTTTTTCCTTGTTTTAAGATCCAAGGGGTTTGGATTGTGTTCACCAGGGAATTGGTGAAGCCTCTCAAGGCAACCCAGGGAGGGGAAAGTTTTGGGGGGACAGAAAGTGCTCCAGACACTGAAATTCTGGGTGGTGGCAGTGTTACCAGATCTAAGCTAGTAATTAAGCTTAGAAGGGTCCATGCAGGTCCCCCACATCTGTACTCTAAAGTTTAGAGTGGGGAAAAAAATCTTGACAGGGACTCCCTGGAAGCAACAACACGTCCCTCCCTCAGCTTCTAGCTCTGCATGCTGCCTCCGCCCGCAGGCACCACCCCTGCAGCACCCTGGGAGCTGCGGAGCTGGCAGTGCACAGAGCTAGGAGCTTAGAGAGGGACAAGTTACCGCTTCTGAGAAGGCGGGTAGAGAGACTTCCAGCCCTGTCAGCCCCCCCAACCCAGCACCAGTGGGGGTCCCAGGTTGCTCCCACCCAAGCACTCAGTGTCCCCTGGACTTCCCCCACCCAAGCACCTGCGGCACCCCACTCCCTGGGCCAACCTTCTCTGCTGAGCACCTGGGGCACTCCCAAGATTTTGCCCGGGGTATATAGTACTATCACAGACTGGTCACGGACCGTGAATTTGTTTACCGCCCATGACCTGTCCATGATTTTTACTAAAAATACCTGTGACTAAAATGTAGCCTTTGTGATGATCCCCATTCTTCCTTCCTCAAAAAAAGCAAGGAGATGGATATGGTGTCAGTCATGACAAGAGGAGCAGGGGCTGGGCTCAGCCAGGCAAATGGCCTAAAGAGGCCTTGGCTCAGGGAAGGAGCACTATGGGACAGTGAGTAAGAGAAAGTAACTGAAGCAAGTCAGCAAGGAAGAGCATAGGAAGGATGGGAAGTGAAGGTAGGAAGACTAAGGGAAAGAAAAGGCTTAGGCTTTAGAGACTGAAGAAAGCGTGGCGGGACTGTACACTGTGGTACATGGAGAGGGGAGAAAGAAAAGGGGCATGAGGAAGTCTGAGTGAAGACAAAAGGAAAGAATTAGAGTGGGAGAGAGAAAAAAGGAAAAGAGCTGCACATGCCTGTGTGTTCACAAGTGTGTGGATATTAATGAGTGTCAGGGTCAGGGCCAGGGCCAGGGGTGGGGGAAGGGGGAGAAGAGCCATAAGATACAAATCAGCCTTTATTTTACTTCTCATTCCTACATGCTAGCGTGTGCTTTAGGAGTGGCTGGCATGGATGTGATTTGTACATTTAAAAATACTGTCACTATTGACTTGCAAAAACTATGGATCAAGCCCTAGACCCACTGAAGTCAGTGTTTTCACTGAGGTTTCATGTCATTTTTCAGCCATTGGCTTCAGCGCAGCCAGGATTTCACCCATTGTATTGCCTTAGACGAGCAGTTCTCAAACTGTGGGTCAGGACCCCAAAGTGGGTCACAGCCCCATTTTAGTGGGGTCACTAGGGCTGGCATTAGATTTGTTGGGGCCTGGGGCTGAAGCCTGAGCTCCATTGCCCAGTGCCAAAGTTGAAACCCAAGCCCCACCACCTGGGGCCAAAGCCCAAGGGCTTCAGCCATGGGCAATGGGGTTCAGGTTTCAGCTGCAGGCCCAGGTGGTGGGGCTCAGGTTACAGGCCCCTTACCTGAGGCTGAACCTTTGGGCTTGGCCTCCACCCCCCACCAGGGTGGCAGGGCTCAGGCATGCTCAGGCTTCAGTCCCCCCTCCTGGGGTCACATAGTAACTTTTGTTGTCAGAAGAGGGTTGTGGTGCAATGAAGTTTAAGAACCCCTGCTTTAAACACAAACATGCTTATGGCCCCTTGGAAAAAGAAACATTAAGAATATGCAGAAGCAAAGCCCTTCACATGCAATACCTTAGATTTTCCAAAGAAAAGGGAAAGCAGAACAAGTGCAACTTTCCAAAGCTTCCATAGCCGAAATGAAAGGAAATTGCCTTTTCTACCAATCAAAGGTTTGTTTTTTTTCCTCCAGTGGCAGCCTAAGCATTTCCCAAACACAGCTGCCCAATTCTACATGCACTGCCCCAGGATCACTTGAGGACTTCAGGCAATTCCATTTTAAATCACCGAAAAGTCATTCCATTGACTTAAATTGGGACTGTAAAGGCAAGAGACATTGTTTAATCTGCTAAACTCACACAGGGAAGAGCCTTCTATGGTTTTATGGACATGGTTTCATGGAACCCTAGATAGATAAGATTAGATAGGACACTATCAGAGCCAGACTCACTAATGCATCACTAACAAATGGAGAGAGAAGCTGGCTGTCTATTAAAGTAAAACAAAATTACTAAGCAGGAAATGGATGAGTAGCTTGAATAAATCAATGTCTAATAAGGCTTTAAATCTAATCAGTTTTGTATTTATATCCCAGAGCTGAATAAACTCATCTCTGTCTCCTGAACATTTCCTAGAACTTGGTCCCTCTCCATGATGCTAGCACACACTGGGTCAAACTTAGCCCAGGCGTTAGCAGGCACAACCTTCACTGGCTTCAGTGAAGTTACAAAATACTCATGCCTGGGAGGAATTGGCATTCTGACTCTGCTGTGCCACTGCTATCAGAAAGTGTTCTGTGACAGGTAGGAAATTTGCATTTCCATTAGCGAGGCCTTTGTCAAATGAGATTCCTAAAGGCAACTGAAGAATGGGGGAGACTGGGAGAGAGAAATGCATTGTATTACAAAAAATGGGAATTTATCGTACAGTTCAGTGAAACATAAGAGTGGAGATAAAAACATCAGGAAACAAATTTATGCTCCGGAGAGTTGTACAATGAGGGGATGATTATTTATGCAAGCTCTTGTCACAGGCCAGCCGAGAAAAGAAAAGCCTTGACAATTTTGCTGGCTGGCAATTCATCAAGGGCTCAATTCTGCCACCCTAGTCATGATGAGCACTTGCACAGTCTCAATGAGATCAGCGAGGCTGCTCAGGAACTAAGGGCATCAGAATCAGACCCTGAATTTGGGCTTGATCCATCCTCCTCTCAGAGGGCATTCTGAAGAATCAGACAACTTTATTTAGTTGCCTAAAATACAGATACAAGTTAAAACATACCCATTTCAAAAGGTTTGACCAAAATCATCTACACATTAATGATCTTTAAAATATCCCTTCATTAATCTGGTTCCTGTTGTTTTATAATCTGTCACCCTTACTCACGTTGAGATCAATGAAATATCAAGAATTCCCTCAAGGGGATTACTCACCAAGATAGATATTACTTAGCACGAGTAAGACATAAAAAGCTGGCCCTAAATGCAGTTTGATCAGCCCTTGAAGGCTGAGAAAGTTTATCTGCTGTTTGTGACTGGCCTTGAGTTTCTAGGATGTCAAGTTACTTCTCTGTTTACAGTACTGGATTTTATTATGACCAAGAGTCAAGTCTAATTACTTTTCTATGTGCTATTTCAAGCTGTGCATACACTAGTTCAAATGATGAAAGAGACCGATAAATATGTTAAATAAAATTAACGTGTTTGACATGAAAAGCGCCTTAAGAAATCTGTAAAAAGAAGAATACATACTTTAAAGAACAGTGTAATCCAGGGGTTTAATGTCCTCAAGTCATTCCAGTTGATGGTCTGTTCCCCTACCCCTTCCCACCGCCGGCAGGTACCCTGTTTCTGCAGTGTTACCCACCTTCTCATATTTCTTCCTTTGGGTACTTGTAATAAATCAATGCTTTAATTAGGGCTGCAGGCCAATCCCTATCCTGATTATTTGTTTTAGTTTATATACATGTATTTGTACAACACCAATAGTTTGCCAAGTTCTTTACATTTAGGTACGGAGACAAGGTCCTAGCCCGAAAGAGCTTGCAGTCCAAATGTGCCATCTATGGGCGTGCACTATGAACTATAAAGACACATACAGTTCACCAATGGAGCCAGCACAAATAACTCCCAGCCCTCAGGCTGGTTTCTCAGGAAAAGTCCAAGGGTTGGAATTTTGAGTGCACCTCATGCCTCATCTACACACAAAAGGTGTACTGCTTTAACTACACTGGAATAATTAAAGCAGTACAACCTTCCTAGTGTGGATGCAGTTATACCAATACAGTTTATTCCTATACAGGAATGCGAAGCTATGCCAGTATAAAGCATCTCTAGGCCAGTATAATTGCATCCACACTAGGGGTTGTACTGATCTAATTATTTCAGCTGATATATCTCATACCTCTATCCAAAGTAGTTATACTGGTACAAAAACTGGTGTGTAGACCAGCCCTTAGGAATGCAAGTCCCACTGACTTTGAAGCACAAGACTTTCAGTGAGACTTGTGCTCCTAAGGCATTTATGTGCTTTTGCAAATCCCACCAAGTAAATACAAAAGCTTTGCAACTCATCCTGAAGTGCAGGAAATGCTGACTCTGTCAGACAGAGTAGGAAATGAATTCCAGAAGGGAAGGTTTGAATGGTAAACAATCTGCTCTTGACATGCAAATCCAGGGCCTGTCACCTCAAGCACTGAAAGATTTCAATGGCTGGGGTTAAGGGGATGGCGGGGGAAGGAGGGGAGAAGAGAGAAGAAGTGCTCACTGCGGTAGCCTCTTATTTTATATGCTTTAAAAAAAAAAACCAAACAACACAGTTTCTTACCTTTCATGACACTTCAATAAAGCAGTAGGATTTCTGCAGACTCGCCAAAGTGTTTCCTTTCTGGGTGAGTTTTTTCTTCTTACTTTCTCCTGCCTCACTAACTTTATTGTTGGCAGTTTTGCAGCATTTCGGTTTCTCTTTCCCCCCTTTTCACAGAGTAATAAATATTATTCAGTTCAACAAATGCATACAAATGGTTTCCATCAGAATTCTAATCTACTCTCAAAATGAAAGAAAAGCTTAATATAAATCTTTTTTAAATTACCAGAACATAAATTCAGACAGGGATATCTCCACCTAGGCTGAGCTGAAGAGTTCACAGTCCTGTCCTCACTCATAAATTAATTGAGGTCTCTTGGTGCTGTAAATGAACAGTGCACCCAGGAAAAGATCATATCTGTCAAGATTGCAGATTGGTTCTATCAGAGTTTGCAAAAGTCACAGCTTACAATGCCTTCATTATGTCGATGAGAATGGCTTCCCAACTGGAAGAAATGCGTGTTTTGTTCGGTTGGGCCAAGATTTACAGAAAGCAATTTTCTTCTGAGCTTGAGATATGACAACCCTTCTGAAAAATGTCATTTCACAACTTCTTTCATTCGCTCACCTTTTTACAGACAAATGTATAGTCTTTCAGCTCCATGTGTACGCAGCAACTGTGACATTTAATGGCCAAGTAAGGTTAATCATAGGTGAGTGCATAGCAGCATATACCTTATGGATATTGCAGGCTGCATGGCTTTCACCTCCACGTCCTCAACTTAAAATAAGAGCAGCTTTGGGCAATCTGAGCACGTGCCTAGCAACCCAGGTTCCACTGGGAATTTAGAATTACAAAGAGTTTTCCTAAGGTTTCCAACTCCTGCTGGAGCATTCACAAACTCCTCTCAGAAACTCAAAGCCAAGGAAAATATGTGGCCCTTAAATCCTTTTGTTTCTGCCCCTTTGACTTTGCAACGCTGCTGTTTAGATGCATATGAGGCTAAACGAATGACAACACATCAGGCGTAGCATGTCTTCACTGCAATTAGACACCTGTGGCTGGCCCATGCTGGCTGACTCAGGCTCTGTGTGGTTCGGGCTGCGGGACTGTTTCATTGTAGACCTGCAGCGTAGGGTATCTGGCTGAAGCCCAGGCTCTGGGACCCTGGGTCCTAGACATATACTGTAGTCCAAAGCTATGGGTATTGCCACTAGCCACCCCTAATCATTTGTGAAAGATTCAACTCACAATTGAGTTTGAGCAGCTCCAAAACCATTTTATGAGGCTGGAATTGGGAGCAGCCTAAGATCCATCATGGACTGGTGCCCGAAACACTGAATGGGAAGCTCTGACTGGTAGAATAGGCCAAAAAATGCTGGGGAACTCTGCCAGAAACTGTACCGCCACGTGTAGAGCCATTGTGGTGAGGTGTGTACATACAAGACTAGGGAGGAGTTAGAGAGGCAGATGATGGAAGTGGTACAATGTCATAGCTGTTTTATGTAAATGTGTACAGAGCTTTTAAGAATGTAGATTACCTGCTAAACATTAATGGGCTTGTTAATCCCTCTTTAAGTACCTGTCTTTGGTACATTATCCTAACATTTACCATCCAGGATACAAAGGTTGCTGCCAAGCATGAATGCCAGCATGCTCAAAATCTATATGAAATGTATATTGGAAATTCATTATTTACTTGACATACTCATCAATGCTATTGAAAAGTGATTTGAGTATTTTATAAAACAGTTAAAATGCACCAAAACTCTGATCTCCAAGATGCTCCCTTGAGACATTTTTCATCATCACACCATGATGCTGCATCATGACTCAGCAGCACCATGCCGTGAGACTCGCAAAACTGCATTTTAACACAGGTCAGAGCTTTGCAAGTGTAAACCCTAGCAGCAGTCCTAGAACTATATTTTAGAAAGAGTTGAAAAGGATATTTTAAACATACAGTTGTTCAGTTCTGGGCTCACACTTAAAAGTGCCTAACTGCAGCTAGCAATAAATTTTTAATACAGCAGAATTACAAACCCTTGAAAATAGAGGACTATAGCGGAAACACTGATAACATTAACTCTAGCATTGACAAGGCATCACTGTATGAAACAAGATATTTTATGCAAATACCTCTGCAAACCTAACCAAAATTATACAGTTACTTAGGCAAATATTGTACCCGTCTGTTGGATCTAATGGTACCACTGCTGTCTGTTAGACACAAGGAGAAAAACCTCAAATGTTTGTTAATTTTAAGCATGTTGCACTATGATAAATCAGACTTTAAAGATGGAGAAAACTGACCTACTGATGGTCATCCAGACCATCTCTTTATTAACATGGGGTTGCTGCCTAACACTACATTTAAAAAAAAATCCAGTTTAATTTTAAATAAAAATAATGGAGGTGGCCACCACAGAGACTCTCTCACTCAGGTAGTTTTCTTGATATTCATTCTAATTGTTCCCTACCTAGCTATAACCCTCTGAACCAAATAGTTCCTCTCCTCATCTCTGAATACTTTTTGGCAATTCTGTTAGGGTTGCCAGTCCTCCAGGATTATCCTGGAGTCTCCAGGAATTAAAGATTATTTTTCAAATAAATAGGTCATGTGATGAAACCTATATGCTTGTGGTGATTCTGTTGAATCCAGAATAGGCAACCCTATTCTATGTCTCTGCTTCATCGTTGTTTATACCAGTTACTGTTTTAAATTTTTCCTCATAAGGTCTCTAGCCTCCTAACCATTTTTATGCTTTTTTCTCTAAACGGCCTGTCATAAACAGATAGTTAAGGGTTAATGTCTCTTTTACCTGTAAAGGGTTAACAAACAGGGAACCAAACACCTGACCAGGGGACCAATCAGGAGACAAGATACTTTCAAATCTCGGTGGAGGGAAGCCTTTGTTTGTGTTTTTTGGGTTTGGCTTTGTTCTCTCTGGGATCTAAGAGTGACTGGACGTACTACAGGCTCTAATTTTCTATTCAAGTAGTAAGTGCAAGTAGAAAAGCGGTTTAGTCTTTTTAATTGGTTTTCTTTAGTTGCAAATGTGTATCCGGCTGGTAGAGGTCTAACGTGTATTGGGCTGGAAGTATTTTAAATTGTATTTCTGCTGGAGGAGGCTTTTTCTCCAGTTTCTAGAAGCTAACAGACCCTGTAATATTCCATCTTGAATTTACAGTGATTTTCTTTATTTTTTTTCTTTTATTAAAAGTTTTGCTTTTAAGACCTGTCTGATTTTTTCCTCTTGTTGAGGCTCAAGGGAATTGAGTCTGTACTTAACAGGGAGGGAGAAGGGTGGAATCCCTTTGTTTTAGATTCACGGAGCTTGAATCTGTATCTCTCTCCAGAAGCCCAGGGAGGGAACACCTGGAGGGAAGGAGAAGGGAAGGGAAATGGTTTATTCCCCTGTGTTGTAAGACTCAAGGAATTTGGGTCTTGGGGTGCCCAGGAAAGGTTTTGGGGGGGACCAGAGTTTATCAGGCACTGGAATTCCTGATTGGTGGCAGCTTATCAGATCTAAGCAGGTAATTAGGCTTAGAGGAATTCATGCTAGTACCCCAACTTTTGGACTCTAAGGTTCAGATTGGGGAAAGATACTATGACATGGCCTATAACAATTTCTGTCTCATACGGAAGCAGCCAGAACTGGATTCAACAGAATCACCAGAGGCATATAGGAAGACGACAACTCCAGGATTGCATACTATGACTCTTGGCCTTGTCATTGGAAATGTCTCAAGCTTTCTGTCCTTATTACTGTTTTCGCAATTTTTCAATCCCAAAGGATCTCTGGTACTTTTCCTCAGATGTATTAGTTTGTTCCCCCTCTCAAAATAATCCCACTTTCCTATTTCTTTACCATAACTTTATTCTTTCTAGATCCCTTTGTATTCCCCCCGATGCCTGCAATGGTCACAACTCCCTTCATTTTAGTATCATCGTGAATTTCATTAACTTTCTATTTACTCTCTTTTACAGATAATTAATGGCCATGCTACATAAGACTGAACCTCATACAGATCCTTGAGAAACCCAACTTTGCTTCAAGATGTAAACCAATCACTAGCTGCCTGCAGTTAGGGAAAAACTTTTATGATGTTATTACATAGTTATTCATTACACCTTCACCTGAAGCTGCTCACCACTGGAAACAGGACACTTGACTAGATGGGTCATTAGTATGCTTAGCACACCTGATTAGGTGGGACAATTCTTGTTCCCAGAAAACTCCCCTAAAGTAGACCTGGTCTATGGAGTGGATAAAAGTTCCAACAGTTCCAATAGCTAGTTGCAATTCCCCTTTACTTCAAGCAATGCCTGTGTTTTTGGAGGAGAAAGTCACTGAAGCTTTGTTTACAATTTCGATTTTGTCAGTAACAGATGAGGAAGGAGTAAGTGAGGATGGGGGAGAGCTACATAAGTTTAGCCGACAAAAGTGCTGGTGTGGACAGTGCTATGTCGGCAGGAGAAACTCTCCTGCCAGCAGAGAGTCGCTACATGGGAGACCTTTCAGTGGCACAGCTGTAGCGGTACAGCTGTGTCACTGTAAGGTCCATAGCGTAGACATAGCCTGAGTCTTCTTTTCCATGTTGTGAGCTGGTGGTTGAGCATCCAGTGGGTCTCTCTCTAATCACAGCCATTTTTTTTCTTCCCACCTTCCCATTATTTTTAAAGGTTTTTTTCCAGTTGAGACTGGTTATTAATTTATTCTAATGAGAGAAATATCACTCTCAGTAGGGTCTAGCCATAAATGTAACTGACAGCTTGGATCACATACACATTTTCAGGGGGATTATGCACTACATGGGTAGTTAGAAGGTAGCAGAGGAAAAGGTTCTCCAGCTTTCCAAAACAGTGACAATGAATAAAGTTATAAAAGAAATGTACTGTGCATGGAATAAAATGTGTGCCAGATACTGCCCTTTGTCAAGAGATGGAACTTCTACATATACAGTGGGAATTAGCCATCGGCAAGAGAAGCTGGAGGAAACTATGCTTCCACTCAGGGTTACACAGATAATGTATAAGCCAGAAATATCAGACAGGAAGCCTATTTGGAGCAATGAATCTTCAGTCTTGCCTGAGCAGACATGAAAACTGAAATATCACCTCAGTTCAGTAGAGGGTGATGCTTTAAACACTAAAAATGTGCTAGCAAAAGGTCAAATAGCAAGTATTGTACCTGCCCATATCAATTCAGATTTATTCAGTAACTGGGAAATACATTCACCTCTGATGTGCAGAGGGAGGTGACTTCACTTAGCACAATGATGGCTCAGAAAGTTAATTCTCTATTTAGTTTGATAAACTATTTTGCTGAGCAATCAGTTTCTCCTCTTGCTGGTGGGTAATGAGATTGCATGCATGATCTGTGCTGACATTAGGTCTTGCAACTAGTCCAGAAAGCAGCTTCTACTTTGTAGAAGATGCATACTACTGACATGTTGGGTGTGGGAGGGGTTATAGTACTAGTATAGCCAGTTAATCAGAGCTGTGCCTTTAAATCAACACTGAAGTTAATGGGAATTACTCTGTTGTACGTAACTGACATTTGTCTCAGTTGTGAGTACAATCCCCCTCTCACATTAAGGCCAGAGAGAGAGAGATTTAAGACTGCAGTGTATTTACTGACTTGGTAGGGATGGAAGACTTAGAAACAATATAGCACTAAAAACTACACATATTGCCTACGTCCAATCTTTGACAAACAACTCACCTCTCCCCTACAGTCTAGTGTTCAAAAAGAGAATATTCACTTTATATAAAGTTACCAAACTGTATTCTCACCAATAAATTACATATAGAGAACCTTGAATATTTCATTTGCAGAACAGCATGCACTATTTTAAACGTTACTTTCTTCATCATAGCTTGTGTGTAGGCTCAGTGCAGGATTATAAAACAAACTACTGGTGCCTCAAGCAGCATTTTGAAGTACACTATCAACCAGAAACAGTTCTATTTATCAATCACATTTTTCCCCTCCCCTCTTTCTAACTGAGGAATTTTGCATGAAAACAGGATCTTTATTTCTCAAAAGTTCATCAGCTCCTACCCCTTAGAAACTATTTCTATGGATTCCAAATGTGTGAGATGTTACATACATAATATGACAGGCTGACAATATCCTGAACAATCCTTGTGGAATTTAGATAATTTTTCCTGAATTAAGTTAATTATTAAATTAGGGTTAATACCTTTGGTGGGTACATTATCTTAAAAATGCAAGTGTGTTATTGTGGCATTGTATGCACCTTCTCCACTAGGGAGGGGGATGATAATGCACTTTCTCTTACCAATCCTTTGAAGTCCCCTGGAGAGGTTTGCATATACCAGTTCAAACTGGATTCTCCAGGGACTATCAGATACAGAAAAGGGTTTTTGGATTAATAGCCTGGTTAAACAGGCTTAGGGCCTTTTTCCTGATTGAACAAACTGACAGGCCCCGTGGCCCCAGAGGGCCCCAATCCTTCAGGTAGAGTTTAGGGTGACCAGGCATCTGGTTTTCGACCAGAACACCCAGTCAAAAAGGGACTCTGGAGGCTCTGGTCAGCCCTGCCAACCAGGCCATTAAAGTTCCAGTTGGGAGTGCTGCGGCACTATTCTGGCACCACGCTGCATCCTGGAAGTGGCCAACAGGTCCAGCTCCTAGGCGAGGGAGGCCATGAGGCTCCATGAGCTGCCCCGAGCACCGGCTCTGCTCTCCCATTGGCCAGGAACCAGCTAATGGGAGCTGGGGAGGCAGTGCCTGTGGGTGAGAGAAGCACATAGGCATGGGGCAGGAGAGTCTACTAGCTGTTTCTGGGGTGTGTGTAACTCCATTTCAGGACAGGCAGGCAGTCTACCTTAGCCCTGCTGACTGGGAGCTGTGCGAGGTAAGCCCACGCATGAGCTCCTCCCCCAAACCCAGAGCCCTCACACCCCAACTCCCTGCCCCACCCCAGAGCACCTTCCCACATTCCAAATTCCTCAGCCCCAGCCTGGAGCCCCCACCTGCAACCCAAATCCCTAGCCTCATCCCAGAGCCCGCACCCTCAGCCAGAGCCTTCACCCTCTCCCACACCCCAAGCCCCTGCCCCAACCCAGTGAAAGTGAGTGAGGGTGGAGGAGAGCAAGCCACCGAGGAAGGGGGAAAATGTAGCGAGTGGGGGGCAGGGCCTCAAGGAAGCAGCAGGGCTAGGGTGTTCAGTTTTGTGTGATTAGGAAGTTGGCAACCCTCGTAGGGTTGGAAGGACCAGGCTCACTGAGATCTCATAAGAATGGGGGCCTTTTCTGAGCGAAAGCTGTGATGAACTTGTAACCACATGGAATCCCATTAGGCAGGGTGTAACAGCAGTGCATCATGGCTCACCTAGGGAGTTAGCTCACCACTGTCCATGCACTGTCCTTCAGTCAGCCCAGTTACTCATTCTGCAGCCCTTCTCTCAGTAGTCAGGAGCTTCCGTGCCTCTCCTTCATGACCTAGATCTCCAGCCAAGTCACAATCATACTCCCCTTCAGGAGTCTCAGCAGCAGCTCTTTCTACAAAGTCTCAGGCAGTCTCCATATTCACTGCACTGATTGTGCCACTCCTAGAGTTGCTCTTAGGGGAACCTGAGTCCATTCCCCCAGGTTCCAGTCCAGGTATCCTCAAATCAGCAGTACAGGTCTATACACCCTGTCTTTGCAGCTCCTTCCCTGGACTATTTCCTACACTCCTATTACAAGCTCCTACTCTCCCCCCTTTGTATTAGGGAGCCTAACTCCAAGCTTCCTCTCCCCCTTCTCTATTGCTAGCCCCCTGGCTTTACAGAAGCCCTGCCTGTTTTTACCCAGGTGAGCTTCATCCCCAATTAAGCCTCAGTGCATCCTAGCTCCCCTCCAGGTGTAGTCTTTGGCTAATTGGCCTCTTTTTGGCTACATTAACCCTTCCAGGGCTAGTGTGAGGTGAACTCCCCATCACATGGAGTTTGAAGGACTTCTCTTGCCAAAATACATGTGAGAGTTGGGATGAGCTCTGGGAACTTAATAAAAATCAATAAAAGGATCTGCACACACGTTAATATGTTTTCTCTGTAGAGTGTTTACTTTAAGAATAAAGTAGGCTGCATAGGAAGAACTGAGGTAACTTATAACCATAGCAATTACACCTGTTACCCTTTCTCTTCAGCGATGGGTATGGCTAGACTTGGAGATGTGCAGTGCTGGGAGTTACAGCTGTGTTCGTACAGCTGTGTAGGGAAAGCGCTGCAGTGTGGCCACACTGACAGTTACCAGAGCTGCAGTGTGGCCACATTTGCAGCGCTGTTGGGAGTGGTGCATTGTGGGCAGTTTTCCCAGCGTTCAAGTGGCTGCAACGTGCTTTTCAAAAGAGGGGGGTGGGGTGGAGTGTGACAGGGAGCTTGGGGGAGATAGAGAGAGTGCATTTTTGGAGCTGACACTGTTCTCAGCTCCCTGCCTTGCAAGTTCTAAGGACTGGAAGATACACAGTGCCTACCTTCAATCATTTTAAAAGTTTTGACCTTTCCCCCACCTGTCTCTTATTCACTAAATGCAAATTATGCACTCCTAAATAGTCTTTAGACCATATAAGCAGCTGCTCAACACTACCCCTCCCCTCTCTCCTCAAGCAAACAGCTGTGAACATTCCAAAGCAATTCCCCTGCCTCCGCTCTCTGGAGCAAAGAGCAGCTGTGTTTGTTTTTTAGCTAAGTAGTTACGGGGAGATCGGAGTTCAACCATTTTTCCGGTTTGTTGTGGACAGGAATTCTGGGATACCTCCTAATACCCTGGAGGCCAATAACAGCGCTTTTGGTGGCTACACTTGATGACCAGCGCTGCATCACCAGTGCTGGAATCGCTATACCCCAAGCAAACCAGGTGTACAGCCAGTGCTGCAACCAGGGAGTTGCAGCGCTGGCCGTGCTTTGCAAGTGTGGACACAGAGTGAGTTGCAGCGCTGCAACCCCATCACCAGCGCTGCAACTCTCCAGTGTAGCCATGCCCAAAGCAAGCAGGTGTCCTTGGGCAGCCTGTCTGTGCTGGGAATAACAATGAAGGCAGCCTAGAGATACCCCAGTTAGAAGAGAGAAAAATACATGTCTCCAACCAAGTGAGGTGATGGCAAGGGGAAGGAGGAGCCTGACAGTGAGTTCCCTGGCTGGATGAACTGAAGGGAAATACATGTGTAGTTGTACTGAACTGTTACACACATGACTAGAGGAGGCGGAATAAGGGAGACATCAACTAACTTCTTTATTCTTCAGCTGTGCTTTTGGGCAACTGTGTAAACCAATGGTCACCAACCAATAGATCATAATTGACTGGTCAATTGCCTCTGACAGTTGATCGCGCTCTCAAGCTGCTAAAAGTCTGGTGGCACAGTGAGGTTAAGGCAGACTCCCTGCCTGTCCTGGTGCCACGTCGCTCCCGGAAGTGGCCAGTACGCCCCTGCGGCTCCTGTGGGGGAGGATAGGGGTCTCCATGTGCTACTCCTGCCTGCAAGCACCGCACCTGCAGCTCCCATTCGCTGGGAATGGGGAACTGTGGCCAGTGGGTGGTGCTTGCAGGCCAGGCACTCAGGCAGCGGCACAGTCAGCTGCAGCGGCACAGGAGGCGGCGAACAGAGCGGCTAACAGGGGAGTTTCAGTGGGAGTTTCCAGGGGGAGGTTACAGGGGAGACCCAGGCAGAGGAACCAGGAAGGCAGACCAGAGAAGAGGCAGGGGTCTGCAAGCAGCCCAACCCTTGTTGGTGGCCTGCAGAGTGGTGTGAGGCGTGGATTGCCAGGCACAGAGTTGGAGTGCTACAATGGAGGCGGAGGCAGCAGGTGCAGACACGCTGAGGATGACTGGATGCGGTAGCTGCGGCATGTACATGGTCCTAGAGGGAGCACCTGAAAGGAGTTTCATCTGCATGAAGTGCCGCCTGATAGAGCTGCTGGAGGAAAAGGTCAGAGGACTAGAGATGCAAGTGGAAACTCTGGCTGAGTTTAGAAGGGGATTTGAGCAGATGATGGAACACAGACATGACGAGGAGCAGGGGACAAGCTCAGACAAACAGATAGAAGCAGGACCAAAGGACTCTGAGGAGGGGCTGCTGGGTGAGGAAAGTGGACGATGGAAGCATGTGACTAGGAGAACCAGGCAGAGGAAAAGACGGGCCAGCGATGGAGAAATAGAACTCAGGAACAGGTTTGCTGAGTTAGGAAATCAAGATGGAGCACAGCAGGCTACTGAAGGACAAAGGGCGAGGAAGAAGAGGCGAGCAGCTAGTCCTGCAGAAAGAGGGGAGGAGTCGATGGAGGCAACACCAAGTGTGAGCCCTAGGAGGACTGTAAGGGCGAATACAAATCAAGAGGAAATGCAAGCACCTGCTGTGGGGGATAGACCGCAGAATCGCACTGTCGCCAGGAAAAGGCAAGTTTACGTGATTGGAGACTCTTTACTGAGAAGAGTGGATAGGCCTGTAACTAGACCTGATCGGGAGAACAGAAGGGTGTGCTGTCTGCCAGGGGCTAAGATACAGGATGTGGACCAGAGGCTGAATACGATCTTAGCAGGAGCGGGAAAGAATCCGTTGATTATCCTTCATGTGGGAACGAATGATACGGCTAGTTACTCGCTGGACTGTATCAAGGAGGACTATGCCAGACTGGGGAAGAGGCTCAAAGACATCGAGGCTCAGGTGATCTTCAGTGGGATTCTGCCGGTTCCTAGAGCGGGGCGACGAAGGAGTGACAAGATTATGGCGATCAACAGATGGCTTAGGGAGTGGTGTTATAAGGCGGGCTTTGGGATGTACGGTCACTGGGAAGCGTTTACGGATAGACGACTGTTCGCTCAGGATGGACTTCATCTAAGCAAGGAGGGAAATAGAATTCTAGGATGGAGGCTCGCCGACCTCATCAAGAGAGCTTTAAACTAGGAAGTTGGGGGAGATGGTTGGGAGATGTTCAGGAGATCTCCACGCCGGAATGTAACCTGGAGAGGAAAGTAAACAAAGTGAGAGGGGATACCCTTGTGGTCCCAAGATTTGATCCAAGGAGGAATAGTGGAGAAACCAGAGTAACGGGTGATGCTGGTGGTAAAAGGTCGCTGCACGACGGAGGAAAGAATGTCACTGATGCCAAACGCCGAGAATTAAAAGGTCTGTACACTAATGCGAGGAGTCTAGGTAACAAGATGGAGGAACTGGAGTTACTGGTGCAGGAAGTAAAACCGGATATTATAGGGATAACTGAAACCTGGTGGAATAGCACTCATGACTGGAGCACGGGCATTGAAGGCTATGTGCTGTTTAGGAAAGACAGAAAGAAAGGCAAAGGTGGTGGAGTAGCCTTGTACATCAATGATGACATTAACTGTAGCGAAATAAGAAGCGATGGAATGGATAAGACAGAGTCTGTCTGGGCGAAAATCACATTGGGTAAAAAAGCAACTAGAGCTTCCCCTGAGATAGTGCTTGGCGTGTGCTACAGACCGCCGGGATCTGATTGGGATATGGATAGAGACCTCTTTAATGTCTTTAATGAAGTAAACACAAAGGGGAAATGTGTGATTATGGGGGACTTCAACTTCCCGGATATAGACTGGAGGACGAGTACTTGCAAGAATAATAGGGGTCAGATTTTTCTGGATGTGATAGCGGATGGATTTCTTCATCAAGTAGTTGAAGTACCTACGAGAGGAGATGCCATTTTAGATTTGGTGTTGGTGAGCAGTGAGGACCTCGTAGAAGAAATGGTGGTGGGGGATAACCTTGGTTCGAGTGATCATGAGCTGATTCAGTTCAAACTAGATGGAAGGGTAAACAAATGTAGATCTGGGATTAGGGTTTTTGACTTCTCGAGGGCTAATTTTAAAGAGTTAAGGAAATTAGTTAGGGAAGTGGATTGGACGGAGGAATTAGTGGATTTGGATGCGGAGGAGGCCTGGAATTACTTTAAGTCACAGCTGCGGAGACTGTCGGAAGCCTGCATCCCGAGAAAGGGGAAAAAAAACATGGGCAGGAGTCGTAGGCCAAACTGGATGAGCAAACAACTCAGAGAGGGGATTAGACAAAAGCAGACAGCTTACAGAGAGTGGAAGAAAGGCAGGATCAGTAAGGAAAGCTACCTTGGTGAGGTCAGAACATGTAGGGATAAAGTGAGGAAGGCTAAAAGCCGCATTGAACTGGACCTTGCAAAGGGAATCAAAACCAATAGTAAAAGGTTCTACAGCCACATAAATAAGAAGAAAACAAAGAAAGAAGAAGTGGGGCCGCTATACACAGAGGATGGAATGGAGATTAAGGATAACCTAGGCATGGCCCAACATCTAAACAAGTACTTTGCTTCAGTTTTTAATAAGACTAGTGAACCTTGGGATGATGGAGGGATGATAAACGGGAATGTGGATATGGAAATGGATATTACCGCAACTGAGGTAGAGGCCGTACTTGAACAGCTCGATGGGACGAAGTCGGAGGGCCCGGACAATCTCCATCCGAGGATATTAAAGGAACTGGCGCGTGAAATTGCGAGCCCGTTAGCGGAAATTTTAAGCAATCGGTAAACTCGGGGGTTGTGCCGTATGATTGGAGGATTGCTAATGTAGTTCCTATTTTTAAGAAAGGGAATAAAAGTGATCCGGGTAATTATAGGCCTGTTAGCTTGACGTCTGTAGTATGCAAGGTCTTGGAAAAAATCTTAAGGGAGAAAGTAGTCAAGGACATAGAAGTCAATGGCAATTGGGACGAATTGCAACACGGATTTAGTAAAGGTAGATCGTGCCAAACCAATCTGATCTCCTTCTTTGAGAAGGTGACGGATTACTTAGATAAAGGAAATGCGGTAGATATAATTTACCTAGATTTTAGTAAGGCGTTCGACACGGTTCCGCACGGGGAACTGTTAGTCAAATTGGAAAAGATGGGAATGAATACGAAAGTTGTAAGTTGGATAAGGAACTGGTTAAAGGGGAGACTCCAGAGGGTCGTATTGAAGGGTGAACTGTCAGGCTGGAAGGAGGTCACTAGTGGAGTCCCTCAAGGATCGGTTTTGGGACCGATCTTATTTAACCTTTTTATTACTGACCTTGGCACAAAGAGCGGGAATGTGCTAATTAAGTTTGCGGATGACACGAAGCTGGGAGGTATTGCTAATACGGAGAAGGACAGGGATACTATTCAGGAAGATCTGAACCACCTTATAAACTGGAGTAATAGAAATAGGATGAAATACAATAGTGAAAAGTGCAAGGTTATGCATTTAGGAATTAATAATAAGAATTTTGGATATACGTTGGGGGAGCATCAGTTGGAAGCGACGGAGGAGGAGAAGGACCTTGGGGTGCTGGTTGATAGCAGGATGACTATGAGTCGCCAATGTGATACGGCTGTTAAAAAAGCAAATGCGATTTTGGGATGCATCAGGCGGGGTATTTCCTGCAAGGATAAGGAGGTGTTAGTACCATTATACAAGGCGTTGGTGAGACCCCATCTGGAATACTGTGTGCAGTTCTGGTGTCCCATGTTCAAGAAGGATGAATTCAAACTGGAACAGGTTCAGAGACGGGCTACGAGGATGATCCGAGGAATGGAAAAACTGCCTTATGAAAGGAGACTCAAAGAGCTTGGCTTGTTTAGCCTGGCCAAAAGAAGGCTGCGGGGGGATATGCTTACTCTATATAAATATATCAGGGGGGTTAACGTTAGGGAGGGAGAGGAATTATTTAAGTTTAGTACTAATGTAGGCACGAGGACGAATGGGTATAAACTGGATATTAGGAAGTTTAGACTTGAAATTAGACGAAGGTTTCTAACCATTAGGGGAGTGAAGTTCTGGAACAGCCTTCCGAGGGAAGTAGTGGGGGCAAAAGACTTTCCTGGCTTTAAGACAAAGCTTGATAAGTATATGGAGGGGATGTTATGATAGGATTGTAATTTGGGCAATTGATCTTGGATTACCACCAGATAGGTCTGCTCAATGATCTGCGGGGAGTTGTTGGATGGCATGGGAACTGAGTTACTGCAGAGAATTCCTTCTTGGGTGCTGGCTGGTGAGTCTTGCCCACATGCTCAGGGTTTAGCTGATCGCCATATTTGGGGTCGGGAAGGAATTTTCCTCCAGGGCAAATTGGCAGTGGCCCTGGAGGTTTTTCGCCTTCCCCTGCAGCGTGGGGCACGGGTCACTTGCTGGTGGTTTCTCTGCAGCTTGAGGTCTTCAAACCAATTTTGAAGATTTCAATGACTCTATCCTGGGATAGGGGTTGTTATAAAATTGGATGGGTGGGGTTCTGTGGCCTGCCTTGTGCAGGAGGTCAGACTAGATGATCAGATTGGTCCCTTCTGACCTATGAGTCTATGAGAAGCAGTGTGCAGAGCCTCCTCCCTCCTCCCCAGGGGCATGATGGCTGCTTCCAGGAGTGGCATGGGGCCGGGGCAAGTAGGGAGCCAGCCTTAGCCCCGCTATGCAACAGACCGGGAGCCACCCAAGGTAAGTGCTGCCCAGTGGGAGCATGAACCCCTCCCCCACCTCAACCCCCAACCCTGAGCCCCCTCCCAGAGCCAGCATTCCATACCCCCTCCTGCACCACAACACTCTGCACCAGCCTGGAGCCCCATCTTGCACCCAAACTCCCTCCCAGAACTTGCACCCCAAACCCCTGCACTAGGCTCAGCCCAGAGCCCCCTCCCAAACCTCTGCCCCAGCCTGGTGAAAGTGAGTGAGGGTGGCGGTAGAGAGAGGGGGGATGGAGTGAGCAAGGTGGGGCCTTTGGGAAGAGGCAGGGCAGATCCTGGGTTGCACTTAAATTCAAAAAGTGATTTTGTGCATAAAAAGGTTGGAGACCACTGGTGTAAACAAAGCCTTGGCTGGCCAATTGATCCCTCCCCCACATATTATTTACCCCATCCTCCTCCCCTCACAGCCCCCAGTCATCTAAGATTCAGTGCTTACACTGCCCATGGTCTTTGAAACATCTTCCGCTCCTCAAGAATAGAACTTGGTCTTAAAAGGTTGTTTGTTTTTGCTACTTTCCAAAAAGAGTGTTAATTTGTTGTTTTTAAGCCTATCCTTATAGCTTGTTAATTTAGAGTCTTAAATGGTGACTCTATCATTTAAAATTATATTCAATTTTTTCTCTTTAAGAAAAGCTCTCTTGCTCTCAGGTAAATAGCCTAGCAGTGAAGACAGACAGAATACAACTTCTCCATTGAGGAAGGGGGAAAGAATATGTTTAGGATGACGCTAAAGTTAAAATGTTTGTACTTGGCTCATTAATACTTGAGCGATTTATGCAAGATATGCACATAGCTAGAAGGGGATGGCTATTTCCCTACCTCTTATGGACTTCAGCTCAGCACCAATCTGAATACTTCTACAACCTAGCTCTTCCGAGGAAGAAGCTTAGCCTTGATTCCACTTCTAACAAGCAAACTTTTGTGGGGGTGGGATTTACTTGGTTTCTCAAATGTTAGGTATTTCAAAATATATCCTGCATAAGATCTCTCAGATGCTGCACAAGGCATATATCCCCGTTAGTACTTATTTGGTGTTTTGTGGGTTGCTCAAAACATTCTACCCAGGTTGCTTCCACCTGCCTCTGGATATAACTATTCTGACCTCACTAGTGGAGCAGGCAGGAGGAACCACAGACTCAGAGTATAGAGGAACCTTGATGTTGTTCCTAGATAAGCCTGAATGGATACAGTGGAACTTTGGGTAATCCCACTGACTCATATAACTATGAAACCAACCTACTTCTACAGCCTCTTTCACGACAGGATCTCAAAGGTGGGGACGATCCCTATTTTACAGACAAGAAAGCAGGTGCAGAGGTCAAGAAACTTGACCAGTCAGAAGCAGAGTGGGGAAGAGAACCCCAGTCTTTAGAGTTCTAGGCTGGTAATCTAACAACTAGGCTACGCTGACATCCCAACTGCTAAATGAACACAGTGAAGACATTAAAATGGGGGGCACTATAAACATCTCCTTCACTATGCTCCTTGCAGTCCTCTCAGATGAATTCTCTGAGCTTCTTCCATATTGCTCTGTGTAGTTGAAGAGCTTCCCACTTCTGTCTGCTAATCACCCCCTCCTTCAAATCCCCCACTCTTTCCCTGTGTTTGTGTTCTAGCATATAAGCTCTTCTGGTCTGATCATTTTGCAAAGCATGTGTAGAGCTACAGTGTTAGATAAGTAATACATAATAATGAGCCCATACAAAGTTACACTTTTACAAACATTTTAACATATTTTAAGCATTCAAGAAACAATCTTTCCCTCAATCATTACTCCCAAATCAGGCTTCTGTGACTTAAGATTTAGTTTCAGGATTGTTTTTTTTCACCCATAGGCGGCACTAGCAAATTCTACATTAACTACAATTAAACTTCTGCACGTTACGCTGAAACGTTTCTTCAGTTACACTTGGTAACTGAAGAAACATTTGTCTGCCATCAATAAAAAGGCTCATTAAGCCCAGCATCATTCCCTCTCCCTTGCTTTTACTCCTCCCTCACAGTGCTCCATACCATGGCAAAGGGTAGCCATATCAGAACCTAGCTATAGCTTGCAGGCTCCTGCACTATGATGAGATTCACTAGCTGAGAAGGGTTAGACATTACTCCTAAAACAGCCAGAAGGGAGAGAGACTTAGTTTCCACACCCTCACTCATAGCATGGAAGATTCGGTGTGAATATGATGCTCAGATCCCACAAGTAGGAGCATGTTGTGCTACTGATAGTTTGCAGCTCTGGGCCACAAGAAGGCTAAGGAGTGTGGTGTAATTTTGTAATCTCCTCCTACAAGAATTTGAAAACCCAAATTTAGGTTCTGTGTATAGCTTTCAGCAGTTCCTCTCCTTTCCTCTATTCCTTAGTATCCTTAACTTTATCTTTAGAGTAGATATAAACTGTATTTATTTGTTAAAACTTTGAACTTCTTGAAGTCTGAGAATGTCCCTCCAAATAAAGTCTCAGTCTGCTTTCCTTAAATACAGCTTTTGGCTATTTTTAGAGGCTTCCTTTCCAGACACTAGGTTCTGCTGCAGCTTTCAAAGTTTTTTTCCCAAAATTGGAACAGACAACCCATATAGGGTTGACATGCTTTTAGAATGCTTGCTGCTCACATCAGAACATAACTAGCCAAACTTCCTACGTTCCTAGTCCATATAGCCACTGAGTGAGGAAAAGGGAGGTGTCAGTGGTACATATGTACAAACATGCACCTTAGACAGGACCATTTTGACAAGTATCAGTAAAACTGGGGGGGGGGGGGGGAGAAGAACCAGCAGGTTTATATGTTTATAAGCACCAAGACTGAAAGGTCTAACACACAGAAATACATGAGTGCAATTTGCTTTAATTTGTGTCTCTGTGTACCCTGTTCTAACTCCCATTAATGTGAATGATGGTATCTTATTCATTGGGATAGGTCTGTCTTCTCTACACTGGGCTAAAACAAGTTAAATTTGCCAGCCCAATTGAGATCGCTATGCCTTACCTTTAAATGATAGTGTTTTGGGTTTAAAAAAAAAAACTCTTCTAGACTAGGATGCTAGTTTAAAGATTAAACAAAATAAAACTCACTACACTGGTAAGGTCTTGATGCTGCACACAGTCCCTCTGACTTTTCTGAGAATCTACACATGGGGCAAGATCATGAGCTAAAATGGCTGTGGCTTTTCCCCTTATTGGATAGGTAAACAATGCCTTAACTATGTTAGCTAGAACTATATTTTAGAGCCTCAGCACCTGGACAGGGCCTTGAATCAGAACATGTTACAATATTGCTAAAGTATCACTGCTTTGGAGCGAAGGTGGTTATAATCACTCTTTTCATATCCAGTATCTCTTGGAGTCAGGAAGGAATTTAGCTTCCATCTCTGTATAGGCCCCAATTTAGGAATGCACTTGCAGACTGCTTAATTTTAAGCATTTACTTAAGTCCCATTGACTTCAATCAAACTTAAGCACATACTTAAGTGCTGTCCTGAATTGGGGCATAAAATATTGCACACTCTCTCTGTTTTAAGGTGCTTATTCACTGTGGTTTACAGGGGTCTAACTTATTATAGAGGAAGGCTGGGATTTGTCTTCTACTGAGCAGTATACTACACACTACTGTCAAAGGCAGGAGGGCCTGGACAATCTTCATCCGAGAATATTAAAGGAACTGGCGCATGAAATTGCAAGCCCGTTAGCGAGAATTTTTAATGAATCAGTAAACTCAGGGTTTGTGCCGTACGACTGGAGAATTGCTAACGTAGTTCCTATCTTTAAGAAAGGGAGAAAGAGTGATCCGAGTAACTATAGGCCTGTTAGTTTGACATCTGTAGTATGTAAGATCTTGGAAAAAATTTTGAAGGAGAAAGTACTTAAGGACATTGAGGTCAAGTGTAATTGGGACAAAGTACAACATGGTTTTACTAAAGGTAGATCGTGCCAAACCAACCTGATCTCCTTCTTTGAGAAGGTGACAGACTATTTAGACAAAGGAAATGCGGTAGACCTAATTTACCTAGATTTCAGTAAGGCATTTGACCCGGTTCCACATGCGGAATTATTAGTCAAATTGGAAAAGATGGGGATCAATATGAGAATTGAAAGGTGGATAAGGAACTGGTTAAAGGGGAGACTACAACGGGTCATACTGAAGGGTGAACTGTCAGGCTGGAAGGAGGTTACTAGTGGAGTTCCTCAAGAAGCGGTTCTGGGACCAATCTTATTTAACCTTTTTATTACCGACCTTGGCACAAAAAGCGGGAATGTGCTAATAAAGTTTGCGGATGACACAAAGATGGGGGGCTTGGCTAACACGGAGAAGGACTGGAATATCATACAGGAAGATCTGGATGACCTTGTAAACTGGACTAATAGTAATAGGATGAAATTTAATAGTGAAAAGTGCAAGGTCATGCACTTAGGGATTAATAATAAGAACTTTAGATATACATTGGGGACACATCAGTTGGAAGCAACAGAGGAGGAGAAGGACCTTGGGGTATTGGTAGATCACCAGATGACTATGAGCCGCCAATGTGATATGGCCGATAAAAAAGCTAATGCGGTTTTAGGATGCATTAGGCGAGGTATTTCCAGCAAAGATAAGGAGGTGTTAGTACCGTTATACAAGGCGCTGGTGAGACCCCACCTGGAATACTGTGTGCAGTTCTGGTCTCTCATGTTTGAGAAGGATGAATTCAAACTGGAACAGGTTCAGAGACGGGCTACTAGGATGATCCGAGGAATGGAAAACCTGTCATATGAAAGGAGACTCAAAGAGCTTGGCTTGTTTAGTCTAGCCAAAAGAAGGCTGAGGGCGGATATGCTTGCTCTTTATAAATATATCAGAGGGATTAATATTAGGGAGGGAGAGGAATTATTTAAGCTTAGTACCAATGTAGATACAAGAATGAATGGGTATAAACTGGACACTAGGAAGTTTAAACTTGAAATTAGACGAAGGTTTCTAACCATTAGAGGAGTGAAGTTTTGGAACAGCCTTCCAAGGGGAGTAGTGGGGGCAAAAGACATATCTGGCTTTAAGATTAAGCTTGATAAGTTTATGGAAGGGATGGTATGATGGGATAGCCTATTTTTGGCAATTGATCTTTGGTTATCGCCAGATAAGTATGCCCAGTGGTTGGTGATGGGATGTTGGATGGGATGGGATCTGAGTTACTGCAGAGAATTCTTTCCTGAGTGCTGGCTAGTGAGTCTTGCCCACATGCTCAGGGTTTAGCTGATCGCCATATTTGGGTCGGGAGGGAATTTTCCTCCAGGGCAGATTGGCAGAGGCCCTGGTGGTTTTTCATCTTCCCCTGCAGTCTGGGGCATGGGTCACTTGCTGTTGGATTCTCTGCAGCTTGAGGTCTTCAGATCACAATTTGAAGACTTCAGTAACTCAGGCATAGGTTAGGGGTTTGTTATAGAAGTGGATGGGTAGGGTTCTGTGGCCTGCTTTGTGCAGGGGGTCGGATTAGATGATCACATTGGTCCCTTCAGACCCTAGAATCTATGAGACTGGATAAAAATGAATAATTGCAGTATAGAACATCTTATTATATACTTTTTATAATCAACACACAAAAACCATTCTTTTGTTCAGTTTTAAGCCTTACAAGAGCCACCACAGATTCCAGTAATCTTTCTGTAAAAATTAAAGAATCATATCTTATTATCAGTCAGATGTGATTTAAAGATCAGAAAGGACAAAACCATATAGCCAGATTTTCAACTCAGTCTTCCCCACACTGGCATTCCAATTCTTGGCCAACAGCTGATTATGTAGTAAAAGCCAATACTATAACATGCTATTATCCAAATGCAACCGTCTAAATTCCGTCTTTTTAAAAAGGAAATGTGGATTAACCCTGGATTCTGACTATGGAGTTCTCTCTAGTCACACTTGCCAGCTTTTCCAAGAAATATGAAAACCACCCCATAAAACATTACATAAATTCATCGTTACTAGGTTCTTTATTTCTTGTACTGTTATTAAAATGCTATAGTGTAAACAACAGAATTACAGTTGTAATCTTAATCAGTACTGGGTAGCCAACAGTCTGCTGATTAGTGGTAACAGCTGATTAAATATTTCAGGGAGAAGACCATGCTATACAAAAGCTTTCACACAAGCTGACAAAAGAGCTACCTGAGTTATGACTGAGACCAGCTAAAACATGTGTCCTAGTCTTGTTGGGTGTGTCTTGAATATACTCTATTTCTCTTCCTTTGGTGTGTTGAGACCTTTTGAACCCTTAGATGAAGCTAATGGAATATACATAGTCTTAAAAAAGGGGGGTAGGATGGGATGACCATGAGTAAGATATCCCAGGAAGCAATATTTGGTCATCTTTTTATTATCCATATTCTACTGATTGGGCACATTATTCTTGTTCTGTTTAGGACTTTGTCTTATTCTAACTAAGGTACAAAGAGCTGCATAGAGTAAACTATACAAACAACTAGGAAGCAGCTGCAGGTATCCCATTTCAATTGTCTTGTGTCTCACTTTTGTGGGGAGTAAACAATGGGAATACACTGGCTGAGACCAGATTTTCTATGGGTCCTTAAGCATACATAAAATATTTGGCAGCTGTCTATTCACATCCCCACTCTTGCGTTTCCCCTGAAAATCTAGCTCAAGAACAAAAAAAGTCAGCATAATTAAATTGCTCTCTTGCTTATGTTTTCCTTTTTAGGGCTGCCCCACTGCTGAACAGTTCACAGAAAGATGGTGCCCTTATTGTTACTTATTGGTGATGACAGACAGCAACATTGCTCTCAGATATAGTCCCATAATGCCACAATTATCTAGTCTTGCCTTAAAGGCACAAAGCTACTCAAGACTTCTTCCTTCTGGAATACTTCCCCTCAAGGCAACTAGTTCAAAGTATACCCCCTATTAACTGGAACACTGACATCTTCAAAACATTTCTGGACAGCATAATTCCACTCCTCCCGCAGATCAGTACCCTTAGGAACTAAGCTGCTACGATTAAGCTCCTACCAAAGCAAAAATAAAACATTTCATTTTTACATATTTTGATTAACCATATGCTTCATTAAAGCTTTCACCACCATTTAACAACATAGCTGCAAATGCCAAGGCAATATTGCTTCTCTGAATAAAATTGTAATACATAGACAATTCACCACCAGCTCCTCTTACAACCCTTCTCCCCAATTCCCCTGAGCTTGAGGAAAAAAAACCACTCAGCTTTTACAAAAGGATATATTAATTTAAACCATAACTGGGGTTACCATAGCAATGATAATCTATCTTCCTCATGCCTCACTGACACCCATCTTTTAGTGAGTGAATGTGAGATCTTAGAACAGACTTGGAGAGAAAAATACTTGACCAAAAGCATGTTTTACCTCCATTCTGAGTTTGCAGGGGGGAGATTTGCATTAAGCTCATAATTACACCCAGCTTTCAAAAGGAGTGGAATTCTAGAAACTCACCAGAATAGGCTCCTGTAAAATAAACCTTCTGGATCATTACCCCCAGAAAGAAAAATAAGATACCAATTGTGTAGAACTCTGTTCCTATCTGTAAGGTGATGGAAAGAGACAGTAGCAAGCTAGAAGGTCCTCACCAGCTGTGGTAATCTTCCAGGCTTTATTCTTGAGTCTTATTATGGATACCCATAACAGAAGAACCCAGCTGGGTTAACAAAACAGCCTTCTAGCAATTGAGTACAGCACTCTGCCTCTTCAGAGACCTCTGCTTGCTTGCCAAACAGATGAGTTTTTTCCCCTAATTTCCGGTACTCTGGGTGTCTGCTTCAGTGCTCAATCTCCACTATGTATACTAGCGTGAGATCAAGTAGGGAATTAACCTGCTGTTTACTGGTGATCGGATAGAGCAGGCCTGCACAACATGTGGTCAGGGGGCTGCATGCGGCCCACGTGGGGTGAGTAGGCAAGCGGTGGGTGAGGGAGAGGGGCTGAAGAGGCAGGCGGGCAGTGGCAGAGGGTAAGGAGGCAAGCTGGGGGGGCTGAGGAGGCAAGCGGGTGGGCAGATAGTGTCAGGAGCTGAATAGGCAAGCCAGGAGGTGGGGGGCTGAGGAGGAGAGCGAGGAGTCAGTGGCTGACCTGTTCTCCTGATCTGGTCTTACTCTCATCCCCTATCCAAGGGTTGCAGCTGTTTGGAGGTGTCTGCCTTCCACACTTTCCTCATTCACACCTCATTCATTCAACAGGACAATTACAAAGTTGGAGGAAGATCTTATTCTACTTCTAGCAAAAAGACATTTTTCTTTTACCTTAATTATACTACCTTAGGGGCCCGCTATAACATATCAAGGTTCAATATTGCTGTTTCGGTGGGGCAGTGGTGGGGAAGGAGGGTTTGTTTCCATGGGGTGGGTGGTTCAGGAGTGGGGGGGGGGAGAGTATTTCAGGGGGCTGGGTGGCACTGGGGGGGTGTTGTGCTTCATGGGGGCCGGGCAGCATGAGGGGGGGGAATGTTGTGTTTTAGGGGGCTGGGTGGCATGGGTTCGGCAGGGCCGGGGTGGTTTGGCCCTCAGCTGTTTTCTTTGGAGTAATATGGCCCTTGCTGCTTTATGAGTTGTGCAGGCCTGAGATAGAGACTCTGCACCTGGTCTCATTCCCCTTAAAAAAAAAAAAAGACACGACCACGCACTACAGCTCTTCTTTTCTGGCCTGTTCTCGTCACCTTAGAACCTTTGGCAAGATGCAGTTGATTAGCTGCTGTCAGGGTTAGAGCATTCATTCTGAGCATGGTACCTGAGGAGCCTCTAAAATAGGCCTTTCCAACCTTTTCCTGGTCATTTTGGTGCCAACAGCAATCTCATTCAGCCACAATACCTCTCTCAAGGGTGTTTATAAAGTCTTTCTAGTATACAAAGCAATAAAGTGACATTATTGCACAACCAAAGCTACTTCTATGAAGATTATTGCTGCTGTACAACAAGCCATACTATGAAAAACCACCACCCTCCTCTTTTGTGATGAGACTTTGAGAATAGGATATTGATTGTTTCTTAGATTTTTTTTTCCAGTTTCACAATATGCATGTCAGGGCAGTATCTAGAATGAAAACCTAAGTGGGGCAGGATTAAATTTAAGGTAGTTTTAATTTATATGCCCAAAAGGCATTGAATCCTATTCACTTGAATGACTACCTCACTTTCCAGCCAATACTACTGAAGTTACTATTAGCTAAGGCAGGGGTGGCCAAACTGTGGGTCTTTTACAGTTACAGTGCAGCTCATGGAGCCCCCCACACCTCCCATTCTCCCACCTACCAGACCATATAGGGGAGCTCAGGGGTTCTTCCCTGTGGCAGGGTGGTGGGGTTAGGGGCCCAGCAGGGAGGTGGGGGTTGTCTCAGGGCTTCAGCCCACCAGAGGTACCTGCTGGGGCTCAGGACTTCAGCCCTGCTCCTGCTGAAGCCCCAAGACCCCCAAACCCTGCTGGCTATAAGCCCCTAGCCCCAGCTCTTGAACTTCTGAAGATTGCCATATGCAGCATGGAGGGTCAGTAAGTTTGGCCATCCCTGAGCTAAGATGCTTGAAGTAACAGTTCCGTGGCTTAGATAGGGAGGGGCTGGCAGAAGGGAGAGTCCCTGGCTTTGGAACTTGCTTGCTATTTTGGCTTCCTAAGCCTAGATTTGGAAACCTTCATGCTACACTACAGGACTTCATTACAGGACATACTATTAGGACTTACCTGTTGCACCAGGTTTTTCCAGGGGGACTGGGTAGTAGAAGGAGGTAGGTCACAATCAGAATCTTGCTTGTGGTCAGGAAGATATCTAACAAGTTGTTGTTTTTTTTTTGGCATAATATGCACTGAAAGTATGAGACAGGTGCAAATGGAAAAGTAAATAAATAAAATGATCAAGTGTGAGCTTGTAAAGTGCAGTCTGACTAAAGCTAGGGCGTGTGTAAAAAAGGAGCAATGAGACTGGAGAAAAAACACTCAAAGGATTCACTGTCTTCTGGAAGAGAAATGTGTGATTCTCCTCAACTGTGAAATGTTACACCTGTTGTAATAATTACCAACTGTAAAGTTGAAAAATTTCCTTTATTCACATTTCATGTAAAAGCCTCACAGTTCTACAGATGCTTGGACCAAGAATCAAGAACTCTGATTTCACATCTTCCAATGACTTGTTCTCTGGCTTAAATTTAGGTCACTTTATGTAACTCAGCTCCCCAACAGCAGAACAGGGATAATACTTTCTTACTCACCGGATTATTGTGAGAATTAAGTTTTATACAGCATTTTGAAGGTGGAAAATTCTGCTATGGATTATGACTTGTTGGAATACTAGCGCTAATGTGCTGTAACTGGAATAAAGAGGCTGCTTTTAAGAAAGTACATAGAATCTCTGTGATCTGAACCTGTGGAAACTATCTCACAACAATCCAAACAAAGGAACTATCAACATCAGAGCAAAACTTGTTATGTAGGAGAGAGAGAGAGAGAGAGGGAGAACTTTAAGCCACCTTTGCACCTCTGCCCTCCGATCCTAGACTACTCTGGGAGTTCGAGTGGACCCTGGCATACTGCAGACGGCCCTGGGGGCATGTCTAAGCCCCTGCACTTTCCCTGGGTTGCAGCACTGCATGCTGTGGCCCTGTTCCCACCCATGCCCCCTATACCTGGAGGTCTTTGGAATGCAGCCTTATAGCAGTCTTCTGTCGTGTTTCCATTGGGGAATTATCCCCCAGCCAGAAGTAGGGCCCCTTTACACCACTTTTTCCTTGAGTAAAGGAGCTGCAGCAGGGATGAGCATCTCACCAAGTTTCGAGTAGCTCGCATGGCCTGAAATATTTAACCCTGTATGATTCATTGTAAGAAGATTTGTAGGTAACAGAACTTTACATGTAGGATCCTTCAAATACCACTATGCAGCATTCTTAACTCCACAGCTCTTGAGAACTATATACTTAGTACTGAAAAGGTTTTGAAAGTGAAACTTTGACTCTACAAAGTTTCCTTAGAGTATGAATGACTGCTAGGGTTTTTTTCAATATACTAACATGTGAAGTACACTGCCTCTGCAGCATTGGTAGAAGAAATGCAGTTTATTCCTGGGGGAAACCTGTACCAAAAAATTAAACATTTTGTGCACAATATTTTAAAATTCTGCATGTTATTTGTCAAAACAACAATATAATCATGCCAGTTTCAATTATTTTGGTAATTTATTTCAAAATACCTGTCAGCAAGTATGTCTGTAACAATACAGACAGCAACAACAAAAGAGATTACCCCAGGAGTAGAATGTTAAAGAAACATCTGTTCACATGGATCCTCACTGCAGGATCAAGGTATAAATTCCCCTAAAGCAGAAGAGATGGGCAGAAAGGCAGAGAGCAGATTAGTCAGTTGAGAGAATGCATTAGCTTAGGGGGGTCTGTCCCTAGTCTCTTCCCAGGGAGGAGATGGCTGCTCCCTGCTTCTCTGAGAGCAAACAGACCCAAAGGCCCCTTAGCTGCTCCTATTCCCCCTTCTTCAGCTTCCTCTCACTCAGGATCTTTGCCCCAGGGACTCACTGCCCCCTCAGTGTACAGCCCTATGCCCTCACCTCACCTTTCCCCTGGAGATTAACTCCCTTTTCCCACCTCACTGGCTCCCCCCAAGCTCCAATCACCCCACCCCCTTCACCACCACTGGGGCCCCTCTGCTCCCTCCACCACTACTAGGGACCCTCTGCTTCCTCCAGAGCTACCACCACCACTCCAGCTCCCATACTACGGGGGAGGGATAGCTCAGTGGTTTGAGCATTTGCCTGCTAAACCCAGGGTTGTGAATTCAATCCTTGAGGGGGTCAGGGATTTGGGGCAAAAAGTGGTCCTGCCTAGTGAAGGCAGGGAGCTGGACTCAATGACCTTTTCAAGGTCCCTTCCAGTTCTAGGAGATTGGAGTATCTCCAATTATTACTATTACTCACCTCTACCACAGGGTACCCTATGCTCCCACCACCACCCCCAGGGCCCCTGTACTCCCCCCTCCCACCCTGACTGACCACTTCCTTTCCTGCCCCACCCCCAGAAGCCCTAGTGCAATGGAGGAAACTGACTATAGGAGCCACAGCCACAGAGGTGGCTCTAGGTATTTTGTATCAGAGGGTAGCTGTGTTAGTCTGGATCTGTAAAAGCAGCAAAGAATCCTGTGGCACCTTATAGACTAACAGACGTTTTGGAGCATGAGCTTTCGTGGGTGAATACCCACTTCCTCAGATGCATGTAATGGAAATATCCAGGGGCAGGTATATATATGTGTGAGTCATCTGACCTCGTTATCTCTAGCTTGCTTGCTAGCACACATATATATACCTGCCCCTGGATATTTCCATTACATGCATCTGAGGAAGTGGGTATTCACCCACGAAAGCTCATGCTCCAAAACGTCTGTTAGTCTATAAGGTGCCACAGGATTCTTTGCTGCTTCTCTAGGTATTTTGCCACTCCAAGCACGGCAGGCAGGCTGCCTTCCGCAGCTTGCCTGCAAGAGGTCCCCGGTCCCGCAGATTCAGCAGCACGCCTGCAGGAGGTCCACCGAAGCCGTGGGACCAGCGGACCCTCTGCAGGCATGCCTGTCATAAACAGATAGCTAAGGGTTAATGTCTCTTTCACCTGAAACACCTGACCAGAGAACCAATCAGGAAACCGGATTTTTTCAACTTTGGGTGGAGGGAAGTGTGTGTCTGGGTCTTTTGTCTGTCTGCCTGTTTTCCTCTGAGCTTTGGAGAAGTAGTTCTATTTTCTAGTCTTCTGTTTCTAAGTGTAAGGACAAAGAGATCAGATAGTAAGTTCTATGGTTTCTTTTCTTTGGTATTTGCATGAATATAAGTGCTGGAATGCTTTGATTTGTATTCTTTTTGAATAAGGCTGTTTATTCAATATTCTTTTAAGCAATTGACCCTGTGTTGTATCATCTTAATACAGAGAGAACATTTGTATTTTTTCTTTCTTTTTTATATAAAGTTTTCTTTTAAGATCTGTTGGAGTTTTTCTTTACTTCAGGGAAATTAAGTCTGTACTCACCAGGGAATTGGTGGGAGGAAGAAATCAAGGGGAGAGCTGTGTGTTGGATTGCTAGCCTGATTTGGCATTTCCTCTGGGTGAAGAGGAAAGTGCTTTTGTTCCAGGATTGGGAACGGAGAGGGGGAATCACTCTGCGTAGTTTCACAGAGCTTGTGTCTGGGTATCTCTCCAGGAGCATCTGGAGGGGGGAAGGGAAAAAGGATTATTTCCCTTTGTTGTGAGACTCAAGGGATTTGGGTCTTGGGTCCCCAGGGAAGGTTTTTCAGTGGGACCAGAGTGCCCCAAAACACTCTAATTTTTTGGGTGGTGGCAGCAGTACCAGGTCCAAGCTGGTAACTAAGCTTGGAGGTGTTCATGCTAACCCCCATATTTTGGACGCTAAGGTCCAGAATCTGGGAATAAGGTTATAACATGGTGTAGCAGCGGCGGGATATAGACAGAATCCAGAAGCCAGTAGGAATATTATATTTTTCTTTTCTCTGCTAAGGGCTTTTTAGCAGAGAGAAACAGTTTGGTTTTAAAAGGGAACCAGAGAGAATTTTTTTTTTCTGCTCTCTAGCAGTTTGTGGTTTGCATATTAAGCGAGAAGACTGTTAAGGGTCTTTTGTCATGCAATAGCCCTCCCATTAGGAGGCAAGTACCAGCACTTATATGCATGCAGATAAAGTGGTTTTTCTGGTTTCCCTTAATTGAACATTAGCTAGAGAGAGAAAAGGAAAAAAGCACTGTTGCTAGGCAGACTTCAGGAGGCAACAGAGAGCCTGCAGTTCAGAAGATAAACATCGGAGGGCACCCCAACACAAGAAAACAGGAACCATGACTTCTAAGGCAAGGATTGACGCCGAAGAACAAATCAAAGACGCTGAACACAGGCGACAGATGGAGATGAAAGAAAAGGAAGAAAGCCTCAAACTGGCAGCCTTCCAAAGAGAACAGGCAGCCCAAGAGGCAGCACACAAAAGAAAACTAGAAGAAGAAGAGGTGGCCTACCGAAGGAAACAAGCAGAAGATGAGGCAGCCCACCGCCGAGAAATGGAAAAACAACAAAAAGAAATGGAAAAACAACAAAAAGAAATGGAAAAACAACAAAAAGAGAATGAAGAGAAGGAAAAACAGAGAAAACATGAACTGGAGATGGCAAAAGCTGGGCTGCATGTGCCAGCCAACCCTAACAACCCGGCGCCAGTTATTGCTCCACAGCACAGGAAATTTCCCACCTACAAGGCAGGTGATGACACCGAGGCCTTCTTGGAAAATTTTGAAAGAGCCTGTCTTGGGTACAGCCTCCCCGAAGACCAGTACATGGTAGAATTAAGGCCACACCTCAGTGGACCTTTAGCAGAGGTGGCAGCTGAAATGCCCAAGCCGCAAATGAATGACTATAAACTTTTTCAAACCAAGGCCAGATACAGGATGGGGATAACCCCAGATCATGCCCGTCGGCGCTTCAGAACCCAAAAATGGAAACCAGAGGTGTCATTTCCCAAACACGCCTACTACATTGCAAAAAACTATGAGGCCTGGTTAACAGGAAACAACATTCAAACCTTGGAAGAAGTGAACCTCCTCATACAAATGGAGCAGTTCTTGGATGGTGTTCCTGAAGACATCACACGGTACATACAAGATAGAAATCCCAAAACTATCGCTGAGGCGGGGGAGATTGGAGCCAAATGGATGGAACTGGCAGAAAGCAAAAAAGCTACTGTCAAGGGGAACGATTACCCCAGGGGGCACACAGACCATAAACCCTACAACCGAGGACAGCCAAAGACCCTCCATACCACCCAAGTAAAGCCACAGATACCCTACTCTTCAACCTCACCAGTCTCCAGTAACTCACCTCGGCCCAGTGACCCATCAGATGGAAGATGCTTTAAGTGTAATGAACTGGGACATATCAAGGCCAACTGTCCCAAGAACACCATGCGAGTGCAATTCATTACACCACCATCACCCCAAAGATCCCCAGGCCCAGATGCCTCTCAAATACCCTTGGAGCGAAGGGAAAATTTGAGAGTGGGCGGAAAGAAGGTTACTGCGTGGAGAGACACGGGGGCACAAGTGTCAGCTATCCACCAATCCTTCGTTGACCCCAAATTCATCAACCCAAAGGCCAAAGTTACCATTTACCCCTTCATGTCACAAGCTGTAGACTTGCCTACAGCTGAACTGCCTGTCCAGTACAAAGGCTGGTCAGGAATGTGGACTTTTGCAGTCTATGACAATTATCCTATCCCCATGCTACTGGGGGAAGACTTGGCCAACCAAGTGAAGCGGGCCAAGAGAGTGGGAATGGTTACCCGTAGCCAAACCAGGCAAGCTTCCAGACCCATTCCTGTTCCTGAGCCGTCCACAGACGCCCCGTCTGTGTTACCAGAGACCCAGACAGAGGTAGTGGACCCGGATTCCATGCCTACCACTGAAACAGCCACAGCATCTCCAGTACCAGGCCCGGAACTGGAACAGCAACCAGCACCAGCAAGTGCAACCACATCTTCAAACTCAACGCCAGAGGGCGCCAGCGAGCCAAAACTGGCAGAAGCACACGACAGCCATACCCAAAAGGCTCAGCCAGAGCCTGAAATACCCTCAGGTGCACCAGCGGAGAGCGGTTCACCAGCAACGGAAACAACCCCATCACCTACATCGCTTCCAGAGGGACCAAGCCCAAGTCCACAGTCTGAGGAGGAACTGGTGACCCCAGCCTCAAGGGAACAGTTCCAGGCTGAGCAGGAAGCAGATGACAGCCTTCAGAAAGCGTGGGCGGCGGCACGGAGCACCCCACCGCCTCTCAGCTCTTCTAATCGATCCCGGTTTGTTATAGACCAAGGACTTTTATACAAGGAAATTCTTTCTGGTGGACACCGGGAAGAATGGCAGCTGCAAAAACAGTTGGTGGTCCCAACTAAGTACCGGGAGAAGCTCTTAAGCTTAGCCCATGATCATCCCAGTGGCCATGCTGGGGTGAACAGAACCAAGGACCGGTTGGGGAAGTCCTTCCACTGGGAGGGGATGGGCAAGGATGTTGCCAAGTATGTCCGGTCTTGTGAGGTATGCCAAAGAGTAGGTAAGCCTCAAGACCAGGTCAAGGCCCCTCTCCAGCCACTCCCCATAATTGAGGTCCCATTTCAGCGAGTAGCTGTGGATATTCTGGGCCCTTTCCCAAAAAAGACGCCCAGAGGAAAGCAGTACGTACTGACTTTAGTGGACTTTGCTACCCGATGGCCAGAAGCAGTAGCTCTAGGCAACACCAGGGCTAACACTGTGTGCCTGGCCCTAACAGACATCTTTGCCAGGGTAGGTTGGCCCTCTGACATCCTTACAGATTCAGGGTCTAATTTCCTGGCAGGGACCATGGAAAAACTGTGGGAAACTCATGGGGTGAATCACTTGGTTGCCACCCCGTACCACCATCAAACCAATGGCCTGGTGGAAAGGTTCAATGGAACTTTGGGGGCCATGATAAGAAAATTCATCAACGAATTCTCCAATAATTGGGACTTAGTGTTGCAGCAGTTGCTGTTTGCCTACAGGGCTGTACCACATCCCAGTTTAGGGTTTTCACCATTTGAACTTGTGTATGGTCACGAGGTTAAGGGGCCATTACAGTTGGTGAAGCAGCAATGGGAGGGGTTTACGCCTTCTCCAGGAACTAACATTCTGGACTTTGTAAGCAACCTACAAAGCACCCTCCGACACTCTTTAGCCCTTGCTAGAGAAAACCTAAAGGATGCTCAAGAAGAGCAAAAGGCCTGGTATGACAGACATGCCAGAGAACGTTCCTTCAAGGTAGGAGACCAGGTTATGGTCTTGAAGGCGCAACAGGCCCATAAGATGGAAGCATCATGGGAAGGGCCATTCACGGTCCAAGAGCGCCTGGGAGCTGTAAACTACCTCATAGCATTTCCCAATTCCTCACTAAAGCCTAAAGTGTACCATGTTAATTCTCTCAAGCCTTTCTATTCCAGAGACTTACAGGTTTGTCAGTTTACAGTCCAGGGAGATGATGCTGAGTGGCCTGACGGTGTCTACTACGACGGAAAAAAAGACGGTGGCGTGGAAGAGGTAAACCTCTCAACCACCCTGGAACGTCTGCAGCGGCAACAAATCAAGGAGCTGTGCACTAGCTTCGCCCCATTGTTCTCAGCCACCCCAGGACGGACTGAACGGGCATACCACTCCATTGATACAGGTAATGCTCACCCAATCAGAACCCCACCCTACCGGGTGTCTCCTCATGCCCAAGCTGCTATAGAACGGGAGATCCAGAACATGCTACAGATGGGTATAATCCGCCCATCTACCAGTGCATGGGCATCTCCAGTGGTTCTGGTACCCAAACCAGATGGGGAAATACGCTTTTGCGTGGACTACCGTAAGCTAAATGCTGTAACTCGTCCGGACAACTATCCGATGCCACGTACTGATGAGCTATTGGAAAAGTTGGGACGTGCCCAGTTCATCTCTACAATAAACTTAACCAAGGGGTACTGGCAAGTACCGCTAGATGAACCTGCCAAGGAGAGGTCAGCATTCGTCACCCATGCGGGGGTGTATGAATTCAATGTCCTTCCTTTCGGCCTTCGAAATGCACCCGCCACCTTCCAGAGGCTGGTAGATGGTCTACTAGCTGGACTGGGAGAATTTGCAGTTGCCTACCTCGATGATGTGGCCATTTTTTCAGACTCCTGGCCCGAACACCTACTCCACCTGGAAAAGGTCTTTGAGCGCATCAGGCAGGCAGGACTAACTGTTAAGGCCAAAAAGTGTCAAATAGGCCAAAACAGAGTAACTTACCTGGGGCACCAGGTGGGTCGAGGAACCATAAACCCCCTACAGGCCAAGGTGGATGCTATCCAAAAGTGGCCTGTCCCAAGGTCAAAGAAACAGGTCCAATCCTTCTTAGGCTTGGCCGGATACTACAGGCGATTTGTACCACACTACAGCCAAATCGCTGCCCCATTAACCGACCTAACCAAAAAGACCCAGCCAAATGCCGTTAAGTGGACTAATGAGTGTCAAGAGGCCTTTACCCAGCTTAAGGCGATGCTCATGTCTGACCCTGTGCTCAGGGCCCCGGACTTTAACAAGCCATTCCTAGTAACCACAGATGCATCTGAGCGTGGTATAGGAGCAGTGCTCATGCAGGAAGCAACAGATCACAACTTCCATCCTGTCGTGTTTCTCAGCAAGAAACTGTCTGAGAGGGAAAGTCACTGGTCAGTCAGTGAAAAGGAATGCTATGCCATTGTGTACGCCCTGGAAAAGCTACGCCCATATGTTTGGGGACGGCGGGTTCCAACTACAAACTGACCATGCTGCACTAAGTGGCTTCATACTGCCAAGGGGAACAACAAGAAACTTCTTCGGTGGAGTTTAGCTCTCCAAGATTTTGATTTTGAAATTCAACACATCACAGGAGCTTCTAACAAAGTTGCTGATGCACTCTCCCGTGAGAGTTTCCCAGAATCCAGTAGTTAAAAAGTGTTCTTAAAATGTAAAAGTCTGTTAGTTATATACTTAGTAGTATATGTAAAGGTGCATGTGTTGTATTAATCTGTTTATTTTCAAGTTCTAGAAGGAAATTGCCGCCAGTGAGCTTCCCCACTGTCTGCAATTTGGGGGGCGTGTCATAAACAGATAGCTAAGGGTTAATGTCTCTTTCACCTGAAACACCTGACCAGAGAACCAATCAGGAAACCGGATTTTTTCAACTTTGGGTGGAGGGAAGTGTGTGTCTGGGTCTTTTGTCTGTCTGCCTGTTTTCCTCTGAGCTTTGGAGAAGTAGTTCTATTTTCTAGTCTTCTGTTTCTAAGTGTAAGGACAAAGAGATCAGATAGTAAGTTCTATGGTTTCTTTTCTTTGGTATTTGCATGAATATAAGTGCTGGAATGCTTTGATTTGTATTCTTTTTGAATAAGGCTGTTTATTCAATATTCTTTTAAGCAATTGACCCTGTGTTGTATCATCTTAATACAGAGAGAACATTTGTATTTTTTCTTTCTTTTTTATATAAAGTTTTCTTTTAAGACCTGTTGGAGTTTTTCTTTACTTCAGGGAAATTAAGTCTGTACTCACCAGGGAATTGGTGGGAGGAAGAAATCAAGGGGAGAGCTGTGTGTTGGATTGCTAGCCTGATTTGGCATTTCCTCTGGGTGAAGAGGAAAGTGCTTTTGTTCCAGGATTGGGAACGGAGAGGGGGAATCACTCTGCGTAGTTTCACAGAGCTTGTGTCTGGGTATCTCTCCAGGAGCATCTGGAGGGGGGAAGGGAAAAAGGATTATTTCCCTTTGTTGTGAGACTCAAGGGATTTGGGTCTTGGGTCCCCAGGGAAGGTTTTTCAGTGGGACCAGAGTGCCCCAAAACACTCTAATTTTTTGGGTGGTGGCAGCAGTACCAGGTCCAAGCTGGTAACTAAGCTTGGAGGTGTTCATGCTAACCCCCATATTTTGGACGCTAAGGTCCAGAATCTGGGAATAAGGTTATAACAATGCCGCCGAAGGCAACCTGTCTGCTGGCCTCGCGGCGACTGGTAGCGTGCCCCCTATGGCTTGCCACCCCAGGCACGCGCTTGGCATGCTGGTGCCTGGAGCCGCCCCTGCACAGCCGGAGAACCCTGGCTCCTGGAGGAGTGGCCCTGCCTGCACGATGCTGCAGGTAAGAGCTCCGCCTGCAGCTGGGGCCGTGAGCAGACTCCCTGGCTTCCTTAAATGGTGCCCCTAGCCTGTCATAAACAGATAGCTAAGGGTTAATGTCTCTTTCACCTGGAAAGGAGTAACCTGAAACACCTGACCAGAGGACCAATCAGGAAACAAGACTTTTTCAAATCTGGGTGGAGGGAAGTTTGTGTGTGAGTCCTTTGTTCTTGTCTTGTGTCTGTCCCTCTCGGCTATGGGAAGGATTTTTCTGTCTCCTGCTTTCTAATCTTCTGTTTCCAAGTTGTGAGTACAAAGATCATAAAATAGGGGTTATTGTTTTTTTTTCTTTTGTATTTACATGTGTGTAGTTGCTGGAGTGTTTTGAATTGTGTTCTTTTGAATAAGGCTGTTTATTCACATTTTTTTTAAGCAATTGACCCTGTATTTGTTACCTTAATACAGAGAGACCATTTTTTTCTATTTTTCTTTCTTTTTACATAAAGCTTTCTTTTTAAGACCTGTTGGAGTTTTCTTTAGTGGGGAACTCCAGGGAATTGAGTCTGTAGCTCACCAGGGAACTGGTGGGAGGAAGAAGTCAGGGGAAAATCTGTGTGTGTTAGATTTACTAGCCTGGCTTTGCATTCCCTCTGGGTGGAGGAGGGGGGGAGCTTGGCTCTCTCTCTCTGTACTTGTGTTTTCCAGGACTGGAAATAGGGAGGGTGGAGTCCCTCTGTTTAGATTCACGGAGCTTGCTTCTGTATATCTCTCCAGGAACCCCGGGAGGGAACACCTGGAGGGGGGAAGGGAAATGGTTTATCCCCCTTTGTTGTGAGACTCAAGGAATTTGGGTCTTGGGGTCCCCAGGGAAGGTTGTTATGGGGACCAGAGTGCCCCAAAACACTCTAATTTTTTGGGTGGTGGCAGCTTTACCAGGTCCAAGCTGGTAACTAAGCTTGGAGGTTTTCATGCTAACACCCATATTTTGGATGCTAAGGTCCAAATCTGGGAATATGTTATGACATAGCCAAAGCTCTTTGTGGCTTCCCCGCAGCTGCTTGGGTCAGCTTCACGCCTCTCTACAGAATGGGTGCAGCAACAGGGGCAAGCGGTGTGCACTGGGGCTCCTTCACTCAGCAGCCACCCCCACCCCAGGACATGGACTTTTTGGCAAGGCTGCACCTGACCCCAACACAGCGTAAGGGCCGGGCCTGCCCCAGAAACACCCCAGGGCCCTGCCCCTCCATGCCAGGCACACTGCAATAGCGAGGAAGAGGGACAGACTCTCACACGCACTCCCAGCACCACCTACCACCCCCCGCCTCCTCTAAGGTGGCAATTTAGATCTCTCCCGGCTGCTCCCGATGCCCAAAACCATGTGCCCATTCAGGACTACTGCCAGGGAGGGGCACAGGACCCTTCTCATGGTTTCCCTGTCAGAATCTATTATTCTGTGGGGGTAAAAAAAATCTGCAGGGTGCATGAATTCTGCACCTGCACAGAATTCCCTCAGGAGCATATGGTTTATAATTAGCACAATTATTCTTTATTTGGAAGTCAAAGGAGACATTTCATGTTGTGTTTACAAATATATTTCCCTCTGGATTAAAGGACTGCAGGCAAGTATCCATCCTACTCCAGATAGGATACAAAACAAACTTGGTACAGTCTAAATGCTTCTTTGGGGTTTGCCTTTACTGTTAAACAGCACATTAACTTCTCAGACTAAGCTCTCTCTTCAACTTGGCTTTTGTAGCATCCTTCCAATCTGCCTTTTGCTCTTTCTGTCCCTTTTTATATGGAGCTGGCTTGGAGCTCATAGGACCTACCTGTCAACATGAATAAGCTGAAATTACTCTTCAAGCTTTACACAGGGTTCTAACATCTTACTTTATAGTGACTCAGCAGAAGAGGCCTATTCTCCTACAGAGGTCCCAAGAACTTCCTATCGTATTATATGGTGATGCAGATTCAAATGTTTTGACTATGAAAAACTAATCTATTCCTAGACTAAGAATTTCTTGATGTCAAAATGTTCTGTTTTAAAATGGAGGGATGAACAGCAGATACTGTAAAAGACGTGCAAGAGAAAAGTCATTCTTCAGACCATTTACTCACTCTGAAATGGAGCTCACTTTTTTTTTTAAGATACTTTTGTCAGTATTATGTCTTTTCTGTCTGACATGATCCAGACACTGCAGAACAATAAATTTGTTCATGAGATATAGAGAAACTCCTAGTGATATTTGCAACAATTGCATTTTAACATCCAAAAATTCACTGTTGCAGCAGCTACCAGAATTCCCCCTCTCCCCCCAATTATCAATCCAGGATAATCTGACATACCCCTTTATATTACATCTCTTACAGACATACTGAAATAAACATGGAGTTTCCTAGTACAAGACTTTTGAGAATTGAGGTGGCGGTAGGAAAATTAGAAAGTAAATTTTAAATTCTCAAATAGTCAGTCCAATCCACCTCAAAATTAGCACATAAAAAAACCCAACAACCTAGACTTCAGACCAAATTTCAGTTGGGAAATAATTATGGAAGTTGAAGGGAGTAAGGTGAAGGTCACAAATGACTGACATCTTACCATTACACCATAACGTCCCTTCAGGGGCTAAGTGGTTTTTGAACATTACACTTTATGTAATGACATCACAAATGTACAAAATATGCTTTGCATATGATTGCAAAAACAGCAGCACTCTGGAGTCTAGCACATTCTGTAATATAATGAGTCTACTTTAGCATAGCAGATTTTAATAATACTTTAATAGTACTGGTAGGAAGCCAAATTACATAATGTCCCAAAATATGGAACAGAAAGCCTTTACAGAAAAAAAAAAAGCTTACTGAAATATAACCATATTTAAAAAATATATGATTACCTCTGGGATAAAAACATCTTCTAAACAAAGCCATTAGGCATATTTAATTTAAAAAAAATCAAATTAAAGAAAAGGCATTCAAATCTATTCCCAAACCTCAAAATAAAATTAAAAAGGATATTATTTTAGACAACATTTGTGAAAATGAAGGCACTGTGCCAGCATTAACAAATAAACTAAAATCACAATTACTACTTTTGGCATAGACAACCTCAACATGGGTTGAATATCTCTTGTTTCTCTCTAAGGACAAGAAATGATTCAGTTATTTTACAGGTTAATTCTGAGATTGAACTGTGTTGGATTGTCTAGTAGAAACTTAGACCAATAGACTAACTTTTTTTAGGCAAGAAAATCAAGTCCAACTCAACTCCCATAGGTGAAAGTCCAATGATTTATTCACTTAGCCCTGATTAAGTTCAAGGTGTCTTGGGGAAAAGAATTCAAAGTCTCTCTAAACCTAATCCAACACAGAAAATTCTCCAAACATAACTAAAAAACACACACACCATGTATTACAATGTAAGACAGCAATTAAAAGTAAAGTCACTACTACATCTGCAAATAAAAGTACATTGCAACAGTATAGTTTGACACCACAATATTTTAAACTAATTGTTGTAACTCTTTAACAAGAATATTCTAGTGCTACCGTAGATTGAATATCAATATTTGCATGGACATCTCCTCTTACATTTCACCTGGATTAGCTATTTAGTTCCCTGCGTCCAATAAGGACAGATCCACATACGTAAGTGAGGTTTTCCAGCATGCTATTGCCTACAATAAATACTGCTGTCTACAATGATTCTGACTCTACTTAATAGAGCACATGATCGACATAGTAGGAATCAAAACCATTTTCTTGTAGTACATATGCTGTACTATGTTTCCTCTATATAGTTCTAGATTTTAAAGCAGGCTTGAAAAAAAAGCAGCAACCAAAAGTTTAGATGTAGATTCTGTATGACAAGGCTGATGGAGAAAAATTTTAGGCCTTACATTCTTCAGATGTCTACTTTAGCTGTAGTGGCTATTAAAAAGTTGTGTAACTTCAAGATGAAAGGCATTAGCAGCTTCTCAGAAAAGGATAATCACAATCTTCTAGAGATTTAATGAGCTGCTAACTCACAGAGGCTTTTGACTTGGTCTGCCGTTAATTGAATCAAAGTCAATGATGATCTTATTGCACTTGGGTTTGAATTTCCTGAAAATAAGAAAAAATATGGATAGATATTAGCCAGTCAGTAGTTAAATGTTTTGTTTGCTTTGGCTCCAACTAAATTTTTTGAAGAAAAAAAATTTCCTTCGATTCACTTAGCATTTTATCTCTATAGGAGCCAATTATAGTGCATCATACAGAGAGAAACCCGGACAAGAAAGACTAAGACAAAAAGACACATGGGGTTGTTTAGTCTGTATGTTCTTCAGCTATTGGAGTTCATAAATTACCCAGGAATCAAAGGATTTCTAACAACTTAGCTGCAGGAGGTGGCATCACGTTACCAGCTTTTCTGCAAAATTTGATCTCTTTTCCTTTTCTGCCAGTTTTTACAGCAAACTTTAAAAGTTTACTTCAATAGTTTTTGAGCAAAAGGAATAGATTGTATTATGCATCATACAAGAAATAACTGAACTGGCTAAGAAGGAATCATTTAAAAATTATAACTTTAGAATTGTAAAATTAATGTTGACACAAAATGCATCCTTTTACACCATTAGAGCATCTGCTACTGCAATTAGCAAGGGAGGTATCTGGGGACTGAATATATAATTTACAATCTACAAATAAACGAAGGATTATGCCAATGGTGTGAATTTAGTGTCTTATTAGGCTCCACAATTCAGTTCCAGAGATTCATTAAGTACAACCTGTATCCTTAATAATCAGTACAAAAGGTGAAAACAGTACACACACTAAAGGATATGTTGTTGACTACAGAAACCTTGAAGGATTATGATGCCCACTTTGTCCAGACCAGCAGTCTGAAAAGCAAATAACACTAACCATGGGGAAACTGTGGTAAGATTTCACTTGTAACGGAATGATTTATGCCTTACTTAGCCAAGTATCAGAGGGGTAGCCGTGTTGGTCTGGGTCTGTAAAAGCAGCAAAGAATCCCGTGGCACCCTATAGACTAACAGACGTTTTGGAGCATGAGCTTTCGTGGGTGAATACCCACTTCATCAGATGCATGTAGTGGAAATTTCCAGGGGCAGGTATATATATATGCAAGCAAGCTAGAGATAACGAGGTTAGTTCAATCAGGGAGGATGAGGCCCTGTTCTAGTAGTTGAGGTGTGAAAACCAAGGGAGGAGAAACTGGTTTTGTAGTTGGCAAGTCATTCACAGTCTTTGTTTAATCCTGAGCTGATGGTGTCAAATTTGCAGATGAACTGAAGCTCAGCAGTTTCTCTTTGAAATCTGGTCCTGACGTTTTTTTGCTGTAGGATAGCCACCTTAAGGTCTGCCATAGTGTGGCCAGGGAGGTTGAAGTGTTCTCCTACAGGTTTTTGTATATTGCCATTCCTAATATCTGATTTGTGTCCATTTATCCTTTTCCGTAGGGACTGTCCAGTTTAGCCGATGTACATAGCAGAGGGGCATTGCTGGCATATGATGGCGTATATTACATTGGCAGACATGCAGGTGATGGTGTCGCTGATCTGGTTAGGTCCTGTGATGGTGTCGCTGGTGTAGCTATGTGGGCAGAGTTGGCATCGAGGTTTGTTGCATGGATTGGTTCCTGAGCTAGAGTTACTATGGTGCGGTGTGCAGTTACTGGTGAGAATATGTTTCAGGTTGGCAAGTTGTCTGTGGGCGAGGACTGGCCTGCCAGCCAAGGCCTGTGAAAGTGTGGGATCATTGTCCAGGATGGGTTGTAGATCCCTGATGATGCGTTGGAGGGGTTTTAGCTGGGGACTGTATGTGATGGCCAGTGGAGTCCTGTTGGTTTCTTTCTTGGGTTTGTTGCAGTAGGAGGCTTCTGGGTACACGTCTGGCTCTGTTGATCTGTTTCCTTATTTCCTAGTGCGGGTATTGTAGTTTTGAGAATGCTTGGTGGAGATTTTGTAAGTGTTGGTCTCTGTCTGAGGGGTTAGAGCAGATGCGGATGTACCTCAGTGCTTGGCTGTAGACAATGGATCGTGTGATGTGCCCGGGATGGAAGCTTAAGGCATGAAGGTAGGCATAGTGGTCAGTAGGTTTTCAGTATAGGGTGGTGTTAATGTGACCATCACTTATTTGCACCGTGGTGTCTAGGAAATTTCCACTACATGCATCTGACAAAGTGGGTATTCACCCACGAAAACTCATGCTACAAAACGTCTGCTAATCTATAAGGTGCCACGGGATTCTTTGCTGTTTTTACTTAGCCAAGTAGCTTTAGTGGCAGAAAATACACGGACTTTAAAAGTGAATTTCAAATACTGCTGTACTGGTTCATGGGTATTTCTTAGCCCAGCAGGTAGCTTTCATCCTAAAATTTTCTCTGTCAGAATTGCTGTATTTGTAACATTTAAGAAGGTTTTATATTAATATTGTAAAACTTTTTGGAATTTTAAAGTCTCCCCATGACTGCATAATTAGTTTCATCCATAGCATGTTATTGGTATCAAATTAGCTGTCAAACAGATTGTCTTGAGATATCTCTGTCACTACTCTTCAAAAAATCTACTCTTAACAGATCATTCAGATTCTCATTAGCTCAGGACAGATATTCCAGGTTTTATTCTTTTCCTTTAAGAAAGCAGACTGCGGAAGACCAGGGGTGATAGGGACTGATAAATGATTATACAAGAACCTCTTACCCTACGTGGCTGTGTGGTAGGGTGATTGCCCCACACAGGTAGATGGAGGGTTAAAGCAGTCCTCAGGGAGGCGGCACAAAACCCTACCAATGGGAGGAGGGCATGTAGAGAGCCAATCAGCAGGTTTGTTGTAGCAGCAAATCAGGGCCAGGGAGGGCCATATAAGAAGGGCTGCTCAACCTCTCCCTGAAGTGCAAGAGAGAAGGACTGGCTGCTTTAGAGGTGTACCTTAGATAAAGCAGTGCTGGGCAGGGTCAGGGGAGTAATAGGGAGCCTCCAGCCTGAGGACTGCCAGACTGAGGCCCCTGATACAAAGGGCCAGGCAGGTACTAGAGCTATGGGGAAGTGGCCCAGGGAAATAGGCAGTGGGAGTTGGAGGAGTGGCAGCACGTGGCCACTGGCTAAAGGGTCCCTGGGTTGGGGCCTGGAGTAGTGAGTGGGCCCAGCCTGCCCCCCTCCCCCCCCACCTGTCACAGAGGGAGTAGTCAGTAAACGGACTGCAGTTTACCTCTTGAGGTGAGGGGCTAGACCAAAGGCTACAGTAGGCTGCAGCGGAAAGTAGATGGACTAAAGACAGCCAATTCCCCCGGAGGGAGAAAGTGTAGTGGGGCACAGCCCGAGGGCATGCCCAAAAGAGGATGCCATGGTCTGGGGAGTGATGTGCGTCTTAGAGGTGGAGCAGAATTGATGGTGGAGAGACACCACTAGAGAAAGGTGCACCGGCAACCAAGAGTTAATTCCCAGCACGGCCAGAAGGGGGTGCTGAGGTGGTGAGTCCTGCCCCATCACAAGCTGATTTAACTCCAGCTCAGACTGGTTGTGACCGAAGGTTATTACCCTTCCAACAGGGCTCCATGGTCTACATAAAATGAATTGGTGGTTTCAGTCCAGCTCCTATGAGTACACACACCAGAAACCACCACCCCAATTGGCAATCTTGATGGCAGTCTCAGGAGAAAGGCCAAGGACTGAATGAAGATTGGGGTGAGAAGGCAGGTCACTCCCAAATCCCATGAGATTGGACAGCACCTGCTGGTGTTCTCCAGGGACCAGACTTTCAAAAGCTATCAAAGGTGCTGAATTGACTGCTACTAAATCTGCATGGGAGTTTTTGTAAGAGAATTAACTGTACCACACAAGTTACATAACATAAGGAAAAAAAGCTTTTGCCTAAAGGTTATCTTCCCTCATACAGCAATTTCCTCATTTTCACATTTAAAAGTCAAACCACCACCAACAGTCAAGGCTCTGTCTTACCTGTATATAATTCCAGCTAAATCAAACAGGCGTCGGGCAGCTGTCATTTCAGGGCTATCATGGTATTTGTCAGACATAAAAATAACTTCTTTTATACCTAGAAACATCATGAAAAAAGACATGCTACAATTACAGCAGAAATAAATATGGTAGGAGAAAATTTAGATATATACAAAGGCTAAAAAGAGCACCTATCCATACACCCTAGGTGCCACATCACATTAAAGAAGTATTACAAATTATACCTTAAGAATGGAGCAGTACAAAATAGAGCTGTTCAGAAAATAGCCTCTCCATGGAAAATTTTTGGTGAAAATAAAAAGTTGAAATTTTCCCTGAAAAACAGAACTTTCAGCCAAAACCTCAAAAGTATATGGGTGGCTTTTTGTTTGTTTTTTAACTGAAGAGCTGAAGTTTTCCATAGAAAGCATACACTTTCTGTGAAAAGTTTCATTTAGTTGAAAACTCAGTTTTCCATCAGTAACAATTTTGATGGAAGTTTTTCACTTAGTCTTTGTACAAACCAGTATGACTCATCACAATTAAGCTAGGCAGCAACTTAAAATCTTAAGTCTCCAGCCACCTTTCAGAAATTCCCTATTTTTCAAATACATGTCCTAGATATGGGTAACTGACTGTGCCCCAGCTCTTAATAAACTACTCTTGCCTAAAATATGTCAGAGGAGAAAAGAAGAGGCAGAACCAGGAGTGATTACAAATTTTTCAATGGCTACCACATTTTCTCTGTTAAAATGCATCCCTAATTATAACTATTAACATTTAGCTATTTAACTACTGATCAAAGCACACAAAGAAAATGAACCACCATATTGTGAAGAGCTGCAAATCTGAGTGGAATCTTATTTTGGTGTCACAAATGAGTACATCTTGGTTTGGATTCCAAACAACGCTAGTTCTTTTTCACCCCTGTTACAATCACTGTAAAGTTCAGAACGCATTAACTGTGGATTAATTTGGTTCTTCCAGAATCTTGATCAATGTCACGTTTACTCCCCCCCTCTCCTGGTCTCTCTGTGTATATCGAGGTAGAGGTGTACCCCCACCTCCATAGGAATCAGACTTTTTAACTCTGAAGTCCTTTTATCTGGTAGATCCCAGTATCACCAAACAACATTTACAGCATATGGGACACAAATTATAGGATCTCTGAAACTAAAATTTGGGTCCTCTTGTCTTTCTAGTATATATCTAGATGCACTTACTTGGGAAGCCATTGAATTACTTTCTTGTTCGTTTTTCTAATAGCACCAACATAAATCAGATTAATGCATCAAGGAAGAAGTCTTATAACCCAATATAGAATAACTTTCCCTCACTGATCTAGTTATATGCAGGACTTTGTCTATATGAACACTCAGTTTGCAGAAAGCCTGGCTACTCCACACTAAGCCTGCCATGCACTAAGTATCTGAGGACCTTGCTGCCATGCACTAAAAGTTCCTTATTGCACTCCAATCTACTCCTGTTTCAAAGCAGGACAGATTAAATTGCATTAGGGGACTTTTACTGCATGGCAGCAGGATCCACACAGACACTCAGTGCCACCGGTATATGGGGTGTTCACTTGTCCCCAGGGAAAACCCACAAATTTTTCCCCAGAGCCAAATTTAATTCTCTGCCCTGCCCCCAGGTGTGCCAGGACTCCTAGTCCCATTGGGCGATACCTTGGATTCCATGGTGAGGAGAGGGAGTGGACTGCATCCTTGCCCCCTGAGTTTGCACTCTGTGATGGCTGTGGAGTCCCTCTTTTCCTCCCTACGTGTTGGAGTGAGGCAACCAGCGCTTCCTCCCATCTGCCTCAGGTCCGTTTACATTTTTATAAATCGTTATGCAGTTATAGATGAAGGAACAAATGTCTTTTCCCCTCCCTCCTGCTCTGGTGGGTACCATATGGTTAGCAGCATTCTTTACCAGTCTCGGTGTCCCTTCTCTCAGTGAAGTTTGGATACACAGCACCTTTCACTTGTGACTTAGTTTCACCCATTTCTGCTTGTGATTTTGGCTACAGCAATGCTCAGCTCTGTCTCAGTTTCCTTGGTAAGGGTAGGCAGTGAGCTAGCTTCCCTAGTCACAGAGTCAGACTTAAGAGAATTTACATGTGGACCTGTGTGACTGTCATCTACCATGCAGAAATGGATAGAGGTCCTTCACTTTATACACTTGTTCACAGATGCTGCAGATGTAGCTTCACCTTAAGAGCCTGTCCCTATTATCACAAGAAGGTGGAAATTATACACCCTCCTTCCATCCTAGCCTCTCCATTCACATTTTGGATGACAGCTTCACTCACTCTTATGGCCTGATACCAGTCTTTTGTTTGTACAGGGAAAAGATCAGGATTTTGGCTTAAGCTTATACTATATCATACTCAAGTTTTAATACATCAAAAAGGTATATCTTCTAGCATCCCAAACACCAATATTCCCTAACCTTCCTGGGTATGTATAGGAAGGTGGACCAAAGGCAGGACGAAGGGTTCTGCATTGGGTACCTTCATCCATATTTTACATTCTCCCAGAATTTGAGGAGATTTCACTACATGAGGTCAGAATATAGTTCAATCAGTCCCAGAATCCCTATACCCTGTAAATGTCTCCCCATGAACTTTCACCTTCTGCTCTCTCAAGAGATAACCCCCCTTTATAAACACACATTTTGTTAACTCAGAGTTTTAGAAATTTAGACAGGGAGCTTTATGGAACAAAAGTTTACTGCAGTTACACCTAATAATCTGAAAAAAGGCAAAACATTCAGGCCAGCACACTTGCTGCAGTAGCATAGATTTATAACAATTGTAATGAAAGATATAATTAAAGTAGGATCATAGAAGTCTTATGACATTTACGAGCAAAGATATTTTAAGATTTTAAAATATCTACCATGTATTACATTCAAATTAAAATTTCATGTATATACTCCCAACAGACATTGTGTCAGGCAGAAGTTTATTTCTTTTCCCCATACTCTATTCTGTGTGTCAGAGCACAGTAAACTGACAGTAATGATATGCAATGCCTGTGCTGTTCTTTGTCAGCGCCTGGTCTAAGAAGTTGTAAACCTAAATTAAAAACACGCTAAGAATCACAGAAGATGCAATTAGCACTGGAAAAACTTGGCACCACTCAAATGCAAAAACACAAGAAGTATTTTATGAAGTTGATAGTGCAATTAATTTAGATCTAAACAACAGCAAATTAAAATCAAATAAATCTGTTATAAGGTACTGATGAGCAAGCAGTGCTGCAACTCTGACGAATCAAGCTAGCATCATTGCTCCTTACCTGCCTGGATGATGAGCTTTGCACATTCATTACATGGAAACAAGGCAACATACATGCTGCAACCTTTCACATCAGCTGAGTTTTTGTTCATAATGGCATTCAATTCAGCATGGCACACTGGATTTAAAAAAAAGCAGAAGAAAAATATTCATAATACTGTTCATTAAAATGAGTCAATCTAAAATTAACTAAGTGTTAAGAGGTAGCTGCTTGCATTCTTTCAAAGTCAAATAACCTGACTTGTTCATTATAGAGGGAAAAGAAAAAAATTAAACCAGAAATACCAAGATTAATGAAGGTCAATTGTTCTGACCAGACTGCTGATTAGGAATGAAATCATTAAGCACATTAGCATTGCCATTTCCTAGCACCTATAGTAGGCAACGAAGCTCTAGGGCTGAAACTACTTGGTCTTCAACCACCCTAAGTGTAGCAATATCTCACAGCTTCACAACTCTCTAGAGTATCTAATTGCCAATATAAAACAGCTCATTTATTGTTTACATGCACAGATAGGAACATTCTTATGGCTACACAAGTGCTATGTGCACTCTTAAGAGCAGGAGAATCATGAAGTAAAACCGAGCAGTTCTGTCCTCAGGGTGTCAGAACTGCTCAGCTTTGCTGCATGATTCTCTCACCCTGTGAATACACAAGAGACACTCATAACCATAAGAATGTCCTTATCTTTAATGTTAAGTGAGTATACTGATTGTCATGGTATAGCCCCCACTCTGAACCTTAGCGTCCAAAAGATGGGGTACCAGCATGAATTCCCCTAAGCTTAATTACCAGCGTAGATCTTGTAGTGCTGTCACCAACCAGGACTTGCAGTGCCTGGTACACTCTGGTCCCCCCAAAACCTTCTCAGAGGACCCCAAGACCCAGTCCCCCTGGATCTTATACAAGGAAAGTAAACCCTTTTCCCCACCGTTGCGTCTCCCAGGCTTTCCCTCCCTGGGTTATCCTGGAAGATCACTGTGATTCAAACTCTTTGAATCTTAAAACAGAGAGGGATGCACCTTCCCCCCTCCTCTTTTCCCCTCCCCAAGAGGTAATACAGATTCAAGCTCCATGAATCTAAAACAATCTTCCCCCCTCCCTCTCTCTCCCTGTCTCCCACCAATTCCCTGGTGAGTACAGACTCAATTCCCTTGAGCCTCAACAAGGGGAAAAAAATCAATCAGGTCTTAAAAAAGAAAAGCTTTTAATAAAGAAAGAAAAAAGTAAAAGTTGTCTCTGTAATTACGATGGTAAAGTTTACAGGGTCTTTCAGCTTATAGACACTAGGGAGAAGCCTTCCCCCCAGCACAAATACAAATTAGAATCCTTCCAGCAAAATACACATTTGCAGATAAAGAAAACAATCAAAAAGACTAAACCGCATTTCTATTTGTACTTACTATTTGAACAGAAAATTAGAGAGCCTGTAGGTACGTCTGGTTACTCTCAGAACCCAGAGAGAACAACAAACAACACAAACAAAGACTTCCCTCCACCGAGATTTGAAAGTATCTTGTCTTTTGATTGGTCCTCTGGTCAGGTGGTCCAGGTTCACTGCTTGTAACCCTTTACAGGTAAGAGAGACATTAACCCTTAACTATCTGTTTATGACACTGATCATGAAAAGATGCCAGCTTTCTTGAATGAAAAAAACAAAGTCCTCTATTTCTCTAAAGCACAGATATAGCAAAGGCAGCAGCTTCACTGTACCATTCCACCAGCATATCTCAGCTCTTAAGAACAGACCACATCTATAGGTCTAAATTCTCATACTGGACACATCAAGAGGGCATTTAATGTCTTGCAAACTGGAGTATATTTCAGTCTCCCTGGACATTCAATCATTTAAGGCCTCTGGGCAGGGCAGTGCAGTGATGTGTGCAATATAAAATACTGGATAGATGAAGTAGATGGCAGTTCTAGCACAGTACCCCCTGCTAAGTAGTATCAAGAACAATAGCGGATTTTGTGATTCGGATACCTGATGACTAGGAAAAGGACCGAGATCACCAATTTATTATATAGATAGAATTCCAGAAATGCCACTCTGTGGGTCTGAAGCCTGTTATGTCTGTAGAGTCAGTGTGAAGTGATGAAAACAGCCATAACCAGGGTTAAGAGATCCTTTTGTTTAGAATGTCACCAAGCTGAATCATCTCTGAGTTCTTCAGTCTGTTACTGTCCAGTATTTAAGTTCTCAGCCATTTTGACATTACAGATTACACTGGATAGCGTACAGCTACAACGAGGCATGTATTTATGCCAGGCCAAGAATCTCAGGCCTGGTCTATACTACAGAGTTAAGTTGACATAAAACATCTTAAGTCAACTTAATTATGTCAGTGTATACACTACAGCCTTGTCCCACTGATGTAAGTGCCTCGTTATATTGACAGAACTCTCATCTCCACCAGAGGCATAGGGTTTATGGTGGTTAGGGCAATTAATGTCTGTGTAGACACTGCATTCTGTACATTGTCTGTTGTCTATCTTATCAATTTTACCGTGCTGGTTCTCAAACTACCGGGAGGTGTGAACTGTGTTTTTCCCCTTTTTTTAAAAAAAGGTTCCAGCTGTCAGCCCTGGGTGATTGGGGCTGGTGCAGAAGGGTTGTGTACAGCTGGGGTGCGGGGGGGGGGGGAAGGGATAAAAGTGACAGCTGGACCACCCACCCCCACAGCTGTTAGTCTGAGCCCCACCACAGTGGCTTGGACTCGCCTCCCCTGCACCCACTCATTCACTGGGAGGCCGTCCATACTCTCCTTCTGCCCCTCCCTCAATCCCCCACCTGGAGGTGACAGTGGGGTTCCGGCTGACAGCCTTAAGGCTGCAGCAGCGCAAAAGTAAGTGTGGAAAATTGGTGCTAAGTTTGTGTGAAAAGTGATACTGACACTTTAACATGGGCATAGTTTTGGGGGAAAGGGGATGGCATTTCTCCACCCCCCAAACTACAAGTTTTGGGCAGGTGGCCCACCGCTACATGCCTGCCAAGGCTTGTAGTATGGCAGTTGGGGGGAGACAATGCTGCTACAAAGCGCAGCCCCTGCCAGCGTTGCTTTGCACTTGCCTGAGGCTTGCAGTTTGGAGGGGTAATGCTGCCTGTTCCCTCAACTACACCCATGTTAAAAAGTGGGGGGCATGGTCCCCAGGCCCCTAGTTCTGGCACCAGTGCCCTCCCTCCCCCCCAGCTTCTACAGTGGTTCCGGCACCCTTGCCTCCATGCCATGGTAAGGCTTTGGATAAGACTCTAGAAGGTGAACAGTCTGGTTAATGTGAAATTCAGAAAAACACCTTAGGGATGAATTTGAGATGCAGGTGCAAAAACACTTTGTCCTTGTGAAAACTGTGCATGTCAGGTCCACCACAAAGGCCCCAAGCTCCCCCCCCGCTCCTCTACTAATGGAGGTAATTGGCTGCCAGGAAGGCAACATTCATGAATAGGTGAAGAAGAGAACAGGAGGCCAAAGGCTCAAATGGTGGTCTTATAAGCACAGAGAGGTAGAACCCTACAAATCTGCAGATATCTGCTTTATAGGATCTCAAAAGGTGGGAAAGCAGCTGTCTGCAGCTCAGAGCCTAGAAAGCTGCTTCCCCACCTTCCAGATCCTATATTCCCTCTCTGCATACTTACTTACTTTGCAGAAGTGGCTGTCTCCCTCTACAACTGATGTGATATGGCAATGACATCAGGAGAGGTTTCCTAAATTGCTTGGCTGCTAAACCACCAGGATAGGAGCACGGGGGATTTTGCTCCCTGTCTTGACCTATGACTGCCCCTTTCTCTGTATACAGGGGAGAGAGAATATAGGATCTCAAAGGTGGGGAAGTGCAGACAGCTGCTTCCCCACCTTTGAGATCCTATATACAGTAAACATGCATGCACACAGACGCTCCTCCCAAGATGGAGTGCAGATCCCAGGTTGGATACAAGCTGATTCTTGAGGATGTGGATCGAATGCGGATCCACATTTTTGTACCCGCACAGGGCTCTACAGAGAGGACATTATGCCATGATGCCATCTTCAGATGCCATGTAGGGACTGGTTGAGAACTGGAAGGAATGTCCTTATGATATCCTTCAGGAACCTTGCAGTAGTGGAATGGGTAAAGACTGAGCATGCCTCCACACATGGCCTTCTAAAATTTCCCCCACCTCACCAAGATCTTCACCAGAGGCAAGGTCCCCACAGAAACAACACAAACTCAAACCGGCACCAGACCCTACCAGAACAACAAATGCAAAACCTGCATACGTATCTCTGCTACTGCAATGATCAATACCCACCTTCCCAACACACATTTCAAAATTCATGGGTTCTACAGATGCCTATGACAGCATGTGGTGTACATCATCCAATGTATCAAATGCCTCAACAACTGAAATCAGATAATCACAAGGCTCTTGAGTGAACTCACACAGGAAAATGATAAAAGACAAAAATACTATCACCCATGGGCAAACAATCACTTTGCATCTGACCTCTCAGTACTCATCCTCAAAAGGAAACCTGCATAAACCCTGCATAACAAGTGAGCCTGGTAACTTAAATTCATAACTCTGCTGGACACTAAAAACCATGGACTCAGAGACCATGATTTTATGGCTCACTACATCAGTTTGTAGACACATCCCACTGCTTGCTAACCCTTAATTGTCCATTTCATTTTAAGTGATCCCCCTACAACGTGTGTTAACCCTTCATGCTTAATCTGTCCCAACTTGTATTTAGCTCAGACACACTGATTTCCTTCTTGAAACCTGAAGAACTCCGTGATGCTCACAAGCTTGTACTTTCCAACAGAAGTTGGTCCAATAGATGCTATTATGTCACATGCCTTGTCTCACATATATAAATATAATAAATAGACATCTTGTCTGATTTGACCTGAATGTGTGTGGACCAGATAGTAAGTAGAAATGTTTTGAATGCCTCATGGACTGTCCAAAGCTCAAGCAAGTTGATATGCAACCTGGATTCCTGTGGGAACCAGGAACCTTGGGCTGTCTGGTCATCCAGATGTGCTCCGCATCCCAGGGATATCTTTATGATAAGTAAAAGCAGCAAAGAATCCTGTGGCATCTTATAGACTAACAGACGTTTTGGAGCATGAGCTTTCGTGGGTGAATACCCACTTCCTCAGATGCATGTAATGGAAATTTCCATGGGCAGGTATATATATGCTAGCAAACAAGCTAGAGATAACGAGGTCAGTTCAATCAGGGAGGATAAGGCCCTGTTCTAGCAGTTGAGGTGTGAAAACCAAGAGAGGAGAAACTGGTTCTGTAATTGGCAAGCCATTCACAGTCTTTGTTCAATCCTGAGCTGATGGTGTCAAATTTGCAGATGAACTGAAGCTCAGCAGTTTCTCTTTGAAGTCTGGTCCTGACGTTTTTTTGCTGCAGGATGGCTACCTTAAGGTCTGCTATAGTGTGGCCAGGGAGGTTGAAGTGCTCTCCTACAGGTTTTTGTATATTGCCATTCCTAATGTCTGATTTGTGTCCATTTATCCTTTTCCGTAGAGACTTTATGATAAGTGTCTTTGCAGGTAGTGAAGGAATAAAGAGAACTCTCTCAAATACTTTGAAGTCCCACCAGGTGAGGGATGTCAGCATGTTCTATGGAAGTGAGACCTTCCTGTTCAAGGAGCCCATGCTGAACCAGACCTGGAGGCACCATAAATGCAGACGTAGGTGATGTGCATGTAGTGGTCATGTGACTGACATTCTACTCACAACACCTCGAACTGTAAGCCAGTGCGTTACCCCAAAGCCTCAGCAAAAGTGACAGTGTGTGTCAGCTCCTAGCCATACCAGTCTGTCTGATTCACCAGCAAACTCTGAGATTCTTCCAGGCCAATGCTTGCTTTGCAGTTAACAATCAGTGAACCCCAGTTCCCCAGATGTCTTCCTGTAGCATCCACTCTCTCTCACTGGACACTCACAGAAGTTAAGTTTGCAACCTCCAAAGAGACAGCGCACACACCAGTTTGTTAGTGTAGTTGAGGACTCACACTTATATTGAAGAATAACAGTGCTAAGATGGTTTACAATAAAAACTAAGAATAAGTTTATTAACAAAGAACAGAGATTTAAGTAACACTAAGCAAGAGGAAAGAAAGGTATGGTTACAAACAAAACTAATACAAAGAACATTTTCTAGTGACAAACTTAATTTTAGCAAATTACAATCTTTGTCTAATATTTCTTATATCAAGTTAAACAGCATCTCTAGGCCCCCACCCCACCCCCCAGGCTAAGGGATCCAACTTTCACAGGTTCAGAAAGTGCTGTCCCTTAAGTGACGAATATTTAAAAATTCATATTTGGTCCTCTTGTGTTGCCCAGAGTCCACTGTCGCTGCCTCAAGAGCCAGGAAGGCTTCTTAGAATGCAGTCTCAGGCCCCAGTGTGCTCACTATACTGCTGCTTGTTAGTTTGATTGCTTTGTTTACTTTATATGTAAATGCACTTTCACTGTCCCCTAGCTTTACCTTGCTTAAATTTACATTGGAGACACAGGAACACAACATTCCTTTGTTCAGCACAGGCTGAGTTTATGCACTGCCTCCCAAACACATTTCCAGAATGCATATGTAAGTGTTTGTATACAACCCATACACACATCACACAAAGAATGACAAAGGTGTAATGTGGCGGTAGCTGCTGCTTGCACTTCCTGATGTGATTGACCTGTGAGCAGTCAATCATCCAAGTGCGAAATATCAGATTGCCCTGTCTGCAAAGGTACACTGAGGCCACCACCACAAGCATCTTTGTAAAGACTGCTTCGTAAACTGAGACTGTTAGAGCTACCAATTTTACAATATCCTGTGGGTAAATCCTCCCTTCCCTCTGTACGTGACAATAGGGTCAGAACATATGCTAAGTTCTCATTACATGGTTATTTCTACTGCTAACAACATCTTTGTAGAATATTCTCCAAGCCTCTTTTTCAGAATGGAAGCCAACATTGGAACCTTATCTACAGCGTTGAGTTTTTATGAATGCTTTAGTAAAAAAAAAAAAAAAAAAGGGTGTGGGGGACTAACTTGACTACTCTTTAGCATGAGTATATTTCTTACTAGTATCTTATTGCCTACTTTATCACATTTCTACTTCCTTTCACTATATTGTCTCATGTTGAATGTCTGATCTAGTGTTATGATCCAATATTTAACCCAAAGTCTTTCCTACTGTACATCAAACAAGAGGCCCTTCTTTACACTATTCCTGTTGCTTTCTGCATATCCTCTATCCTGCCATGAAAATGTCCTCAGTGGATTGTAATGTCAAACTACTCTTCCCACCTAATAAAAAATTTTTTTAGCCCAAACACTGATAATAAGAACCATATGAACATTAATACTATTATGTTTACTTGCTCGACCAAGAGGTTTGATAATAGATCACTATAAAATTTCACATAGTAAGTAGCAGTCACAAAGGAAATCCAGTGAAAAGTTTGATTTTTCTATGTTACTATGCATTAACAATTACCATTTGAAACAGACACTAAAGTGTTTTGAAATATTATGCACTAGAGATGGTACTGTAAATACATAAAATTCGTTATGTTATAAACTCTCATTTTACTATAAAATAGAGTTAAATAGTTAACTCTTGCTTTATTAACAATGTGGTTAGTTGGGCAGTATGAGAGTTTATGAACTATGCGATACTTGTATGTGCCTTATGTGAACATATTGCCAACTTTTGTGGTTTTAAAGCAAGTGTCATATTTGGTGTGTTTCCTGAAAGTCCCAGCTCCTGGAGTTGTGTGAATATGTGACAATCTCAGCTTTAATTAAGATATGGTACTGTAGAAAAGCTTGAAAATGTAACTTGAGTGTACCCTAGAAGTTCAAAGAAAAATCAGAAGGCAAATAAATCCCTAATAATTCATTGGGGGGGGGGTCGCACTAACAATTTTTGAATGCTTAAAGTTGTCAATACAGAAATTTAAATATTAACATCAAATCAGGTTTTACCTTGTCAGCTTGTTACTGTGGAAAGGGATCTGGGGGTTATAGTGGATCACAAACTAAATATGAGTCAACAGTATAACACTATTGCAAAAAAAAAAAAAAAAACCCACAAACATTCTGAGATGTATTAGGAGGAGTGTTGTAAGCAAGACATGAGAAGGAATTCTTCAAACTCTACTCCACAATGATTAGGCCTCAAGTGGAGTATTGTGTCTAGTTCAGGGTGCCACATTTCAGGAAAGATGTGGACGAATTAGAGAAAGTCCAGGAAAGAGCAACAAAAATAATGATTATAGGTCTAGAAAACATGACCTATAAGAGATATTGAAAAAATTGGGCTCGTTTAGTCTGTAGAAAAGAAGGCTGAGGGGGGGACATAGTTTTCAAGTACATAAAAGGTTGTTACAAGGAGTAGGGATAAAAATGGTTCTCTTTAACTGCTGAGGATCAGACAAGAAGCAATAGGCTTAAATTGCAGCAAGGGTGGTCTAGGTTGGACATTAGGAAAAACTTCGTAACTGTCAGGGTAGTTAAGCACTGGAATAAATTTTCTATGGAGATTTTAGAATCTCCATCATTGGAAATTTTTAAGAGCAAGTTAGACAAATTCCTGTCAGGGATGATCTAGACAATACTTAGTCCTGCCCTGAATGGAAGAGACTGGACTAGAAGATCTCCTGAAGTCCCTTCCAGTCCTATGATTCTAGAAAATAATGAACCTGTAACTATATATATTTTAAAACACTTGCTTAAAATATTTTTCAGAGGTTAGCATCTGAGGTTATTTACAAAGAGCCCATGCCCTAACAAAATTATAATGCTGATACTTAGAACAAAGCCAGTTTGTTTCAAAGCACATACAGTGGAATGAATGTATATTTATGTTTTATACCATGCACATTTTATTAAATCTATTTTCAAATATTTACTGCTTCAGGTTTGCTCAATTTATTCTTTATATAATGGCTCAAAGGTTTCCCATATTTGCAAGTCTTTTTATGCAAAATCTTTAGACTGTCTCACAAATATTTCCAGATTACTGTGGAGACAGAGGACTTCAAGGGAATGAAGCAAAAAGCATTTGTAGACATATGCTGATATGAGAAAAACTGAGTACTTTAAGTTTCACGTGAGAGGACACAGACAAATCTATGGATTTGATGACTTGCTAACAAAGCCAGAGAACATTCAGTTTCAACTTCAATTGAAATCAAAAGTTTGATCTAATTATGAAAAAGCTTCTGCATGTTGTACTGAACATATAGCTTTAGGTTCAGCTTTCAGCAAGCTCTTAATAAATCAACCATTCACGACTAACCACACACACACACACACTCTGAGATCCCCTATTGGCAAGAGACTGAAGGCTTGAACCAGCAAAGGGCAAAGTGCCTCCCTGTGGGATACTGAACGCCCTCCTCTGGAGGAGTGGAGGGCACTCAACAGCTTGCTGTCCCAGCCCTACTAAATCACTAAATGTTTGTCTGTTTAAAACCGTGAATACTGAAAGGAGATTCACAGTGTCCAACTTCAAGAATCACAACACATTATCCAGGTACTATGGTGCTCCACCACAATCACTATAGTATCCGAGTGCCCTGCAACCTTTAACATATTTATCTGTACACCACCCCTGTCAGGTAAAGCAGCTACAAATTATCCCAATTTTACAGAGAGTAAATTAAATTAAGAGAGGGTGAAACTCTGGCCCCACCATAAATACAGTTTTGCCAGTGATATCAAAGGGCCTAGATTTCACTGAGAGGGTCTCACAAGAAATATGTGGTAGACCTGGGAACAGCCCAGGTCTCTCAAATTCCAATCCTGTATCTCAGCCACAAAACCATCCTCCTTCTCACGTACATATTCTGCATTTCCTTCCAGTCAATGCTGCTGAACTAGAGAGAGAGAGAGAGAGAGAGAGTGTGTGTCTGTAAAAACAGAAGCCATCTCTCAGTGTACAGATTGTACCACTATACAATCCAGTTCCTTTAGTATAGTGCTAGTGACATGGAGATAAGCACTTCCACAATGATGAATTGTAATGTAGCAAGCACTGGGATTATGTCATATATGAACAAATGAGTCAGGAGGAGCAGCAAGCAGGCAAGGATGAAAGGAGAAAGTTTTAATTTACACACAAACACTGTGGTGATCACCAAAAATAAAGGAAATGCAGAAAAACAGGACAGTTTAATGAGGTTTTGGAAGCATTTGCAAAGGTTTCCTTGAGTGTAGCTGTAGTTTTAATCTAGAGAAATTCCATTCTTGCCTGGTATGTTAGCTGCATTATGAGGATTAAAAAGAAAACCTTTAGAAAATAAAGTGATCTACGGATTACAAAACGTGTATTTTATGCAGTTTCTCTTAATGACATTTATTGTAGGAAAGTTAATGGGGAATAAAAAGCATTAATGGTGAAATAAAAAGATAAGAATAAGGTCTTTTTAGGCCATTTTTTTATATTATGAGGAAAAAAAATGTTCAGCATAGTCTTTCACTTGTCCTGGAAATATGACCCAATCTTGCAGGCTGTGTATTCAACTAGAATATTTTTTTTTTTGGGGGGGGGGGGAGGAACAAACAAACCCTATAGCATCAAATATTAATGGTGCTTACTTGCTACAAAAAATAAATGTTTTTCACATTTCTTTAAGCCCCAGCCGATAGCTTAAAAAAAGTCAGCTTATGTAAAAGATTAAATAAAAGGCAGTTTTTCTTGGAAAGCTTACACCTCCCCATTGCAGTCCCCATCCTGCCACTGGCTCTATGCAGATGCAGAAGTCCTCCCACACAAATCTCACTTGCAGGACTGAGACCTAATAAATAGAGCAAAAGGTGTCCTACATCTAGTTGCATCCAAGGCAATTGGCACTGGCAGAGCTACACTTTTAAAAAAAAAGTACGTATTATACTTCAACAATTTCATAATTTCCAGGGTGAGCAGCCAGAGGAAAAACTAGTTCTCCTTGCCAAAGTAAAAGTAGTCAAAATTAAGTCCTACTATTATTAGTCCTTTCATTATACGCAGTACTATGAGCCCAAGATGGCCCAATACCTCTCTATTTTCAGCTGCTTATAACTTTGCCACACTTTAAATGTTAAAGCTGAAATTTTCCATGTCTGCCTCTCAAGCTGATTTGTTTACTTATGTATCATAGACCATTAGGGTTGGAAGGGGACCTCAGGAGATCATCTAGTTCAATAACTCCCTGCTCAAAGCAGGATCAATCCCCAAATGGCCCCTCAAGAATTGAACTCACAACCCTTGGTTTAGCAGGCCAATGCTCAAACCACTGAGCTATCCCTCCCTACGGGGTGGGGAGAGGGGATTTCAGCCATAATAGTTCATCTGTTTCAAACAACAAAGTTGGGGGGGGGCACTGCAAATATCCCCTTACTTAGACCAGGGCCTTGAAATTTGGCAGGGTGTGGCCTTCGTGTCAGGGATGTGCTTTTTGCTGCCCTTCTGAAAATTCTCCCAAGTTGTAAGCCTGTGGGGGGAAAAAATGCAGTGGAAAAAGTAGTATCTGATGAGGCAATTAAACACTGTAAAGATGAACATGTGAAAAATAGCAACACTTACACCTATTGTAACCATGTGCTATAATAATGGAAGTTTATCTAACTTGTTTACTAATTTTGACTCAGTAAAGCAATGTGGAAAATTGTTAAGAATCTTAAGTGTTTATTAAAAAACCCACTGTCAGTGCATTACTAGGAAGTAGTAAAATACAAGATGATGCTGTTTGCCTGTCCTACTGCCTCTGCAAAAAGAGAGAGCTAATAAACACTATTTCTAGAGCTGTGATTGCATGGTGGTATTACCACATGAATACCTATTAAAGTCAGACATGCTGAGGGGAAATGAAATCAATATTTACCATCCTGGGACATCATTTGGACTCTCATATTCAAATGGATGAGTCTAATTTGCAACACATAGGAAGTCTTGCCTAGAAAGTGTTCCTTACCGTAAGGATATTTTGTGTCTAGCTTACTCTGTGCTGTTCTTGTCCAGGGCAGCAAATCATCACTGCAACCGTTAGGCATCCCATTATATCCAATTCCAACAATCTTGTTTTCTGAATTCACAATGCAAGCACCAACCTACATAAAACAGATATTTACTATCATTTATGGCTGTCACATGATTTAAAATAAAATAATAGCAATTAATCATGAGATTTAAAAAAATAGTCATGATTAATCAGTTTTAATTGCATTGTTAAACTAATAGAATATCAATTTAAATTATAAAATATTTTTGGATGTTTTTCTACATTTTCAAATTTAACCATATGATTAAAACCGCAATTGTGACTTTTTTTAATCTAGTTAATTTGTTTTGCATTAATCGTTTGCCTTAACTGCAATTAATTAACAGCCCTACTATTATTTAATATACGCAATAGGAGTATGCAAGCCACTTTACAGACAAGAAGAGACAAAATTCATAAAACTAACAATTGAAGGGCCCATTCCTGAAAACCCTTAATCATGTAAGACTGCAGGCAGAGAGCCTAAGGGACCGATCCTAATCTGTTATAAATTGGCGTAGGTCTAGCGATTTAGGTCTCATCTATACACAAATTTGCACCAAAATACTAGACATCTGTTTTAATTCTCACCTTTTATTATATCACTCCAATTCTGTGTGCTGGACTTATTTTGGCATAAACTGTCTTATTTTGATTAAGCCTAAATCACTAGATGTACAAATTAAAAACAATTTAGTTATTTCTACATAATAGAAATAGAGATGAGCTCTTAGATAAGACCAGTTGAGGATTTGGCCCTAAAAAGAACATTTGAGTAGAGTAAGGAGGTCTAGGATACAACAAACAGCAAGTAAGTGAGTAGTGATGGATAGTGGGCATCTTCTCATCTCTTTATTTTTGTTGGGATTTCACTCTCCCATCTTCCCCCTTTTCTCTCAGCTGTTCTGTTAACAGCAGTTTGCAGGGAGGACTATGGAACCAGGCAAAGGGTGTGAATACTAGTCAGGAGTTCTGTGCTGAGCAAAAAAGACAAACAAACACACACAAAAACCCATGCAACCCAAGAGTAAAATAAGTTGCAGTGCCTAGAAGGGGAGGAGAAGAAACTTCAATCAGATATGGAAACAAATATGATCTAGCCATTCAAGATCAAATTTGCTTGTCCAATTATCTCAAAACTGTCAGCACTTATTCCTATTTTTCCCTCCTTTCCTTTCCTTAACTTGCGCATATCCTACAAGGAAGACCTTGCAATGGGAGAAAAGCTGGATGTTGCCAATACCACTGCTAGCTCTTATTCTGTTTGCACCTGAGAGAGCCCTGGCAGACAGGAATCCTGACCCTGAAGGCTTTCACTCAAGCCCTAGTCTTGACTTGCTGGACATGTGGCTTGCATGTGCCTGTTATCGAAACCCAGGCTCAGGAACTACCCAGTGTCCCTGTTGATGGAATCCCCTAGGAAGAAGGTAAGAGAGCTGCAGGAGGGGCTGACTCTTCTGCCTAGTATCTGGGAGTACTATGACTTCACTGACAGGACGCAAGTGGAAACATCTGGGACAGAGGATGCGAGTGGACTATAGTGGTACCAGAATAGGAAGGCGAACAGGCTGCTCTACAGGAAAGATTGGCTGCTAGTCACCTCAGACAGACAGTGCTCCATCCCCACGCAGGTCCCTGATCCATCTTGGTCAAGAACTGGTATGCAATGCCTGCAACAGGTGGTGAGGACCAGACCCAAATGGCTGAGGAGGAAATGTCACCTGTCTCTCAGGCAGGGAGGCTCACAGACACTAGAGCCAAGAGGAGGCAGCTTAAAATGCTGGTTGTCAGGGTCTCCCTTCTGAGGGGCATGGGGGAAAACCATCTGCCAAACTGACATGATGTCCCAGCTGTGCTGTCTGCCTGGAGACTGCATCAGAGAAATACCAAAAGGTTTCTGAGGTTCTTCTGACTATTAGCACATACTGATGATTTAAGTGGGCACTAATGATACTGCCAGTTATCACCTGAGCAGATCTGCAGTGACTAATGTGGGCTCTGGGAGTGAGGGGCATGTGTTCTCATCCATGCTCCCACTTGAGAGTACAGATCCAGGCAGGGACACAAGTTCTGGAGGTTAATCCATGGCTGTGTAGATGGTATCAATAGGAGGGCTTTGGCTTCCTCAACCACATGATGATCAAGTACATAGGCCAAAATTTAAGCTGCTAGGAAAGAGACTGAAAACCAGGACCTCTATGGTAGCATTCTCAGAAATGCTTCCAGTTCCACGCACAGGGCCAGGTAGGCAGGCAGAGCTTCAGAGTCTTAATGTGAAGCTGAGACAATGGTGTAGAAAGTAGGGGCTTAAATTTATTAGGAACTGGGGAAACTTTTGGGATAGGGGGAGCTTATACAGGAAGGATGGGCTCCACCTAAACCAAAGTGGGTCCAGACTGTTGGCACTTAGTTTAAAAAATGCTCTGCAATCTTTTCAGTGTTAAGAGATGGGAGAAAGCCGATTGCTGCAGAGGAGCATGGGGATCGGACAGACTTCTCTTAGAAGAGAGCCTATTGATAGAGATTCTTTAGGTTTTAGTCAGGAGGAGGATGGAAGAGGATAAAGTATGGGCCAGATCAGACGAGAAACATTCACATAAAAAAGAATGACACATCAGAAATGGACAGAGAAATAAACAATGACAAGTTTTTAAAGTGCTTATACGCAAAAGCTAGAAGTCTAAATAATAAGATGGGTGAACTAGAGTGCCTTGTATTAAAGGAGGATACTGATATAATAGGCATCACAGAAACCTAGTGGAGTGGTGACAATCAACGGGACACGATCATTCTGGAGTACAAAATATATCGGAAGGACAGAACAGGTCATGCTGGGGGTGGGGGGAGCGGAGTAGCACTATACGTGAAAGAAACTGTAGAATCAAAATGAAATAAAAATCTTAAATGAATCCACGTGTTCCACAGACTCTCTATGGACAGTAACTCCATGCTCTAATAAGACTATAAGAGTGGGGATCTATTATTGACCACCTGATCAGGACAGCGATAGTGACGATGAAATGCTAAGGGAGATTAGAGAGGCTAACAAAAAAAAGAACTCAATAATAGTGGGGGATTTCAATTATCCCCATATTTACTGGGAACATGTCATCTCGAGACGAAATGCACAGACAGAATTTCTCGATTACTTTAAATGACTGCTTCTTGGAGCAGCTGGGACAGGAACCCACAAGGGAAAGGCAATTCTTGATTTAGTCCTGAGTGGAGAGCAGGATCTGGTCCAAGAGGTAACTATAATAGGACCACTTGGAAATAGTGACCATAATATAACAACAACATTTAACATTCCTGTGGCGGGAAGAACACCTCAACAGCCCAACACCATGGTATTTAATTTCAGAAAGGGGAACTATGCAAAAATGAGGGGGTTAGTTAAACAGAAATAAAAAGGTACAGTAGTTAGAGTGAAATCCCTGCAAGCTGCGTGGACATTTATCAAAGACACCATAATAGAGGCCCAACTTCAATGTATACCCCAAATTAAGAAACACAGTAAAAGAACTAAAAAAGAGCCACCGTGGCTTAACAACCATGTAAAAGAAGCAGTGAGAGATAAAAAGGCATCTTTTAAAAAGTGGAAGTCAAATCCTAGTGAGGTAAATAGAAAAGAGCATAAACACTGCCAAATTAAGTGTAAAAATGTAATAAGAAAAAAGTCAAAAAGGAGTTTGAAGTTAGCCAAAAACTCAAAAGGTAATAACAAAATGTTTAAGTACATCAGAAGCAGGAAGCCTGCTGAACAACCAGTGGGGCCTCCAGACAATCGAGATACAAAAGGAGCACTTAGAGATGATAAAGTCATTGTGGAGAAACTAAATGAATTCTTTGCTTCAGTCTTCACAGCTGAGGATGTTAGTAGAGTGACCAGACAGCAAGTGTGAAAAAAAATTAGGACGGGGGTGGGGCGTAATTGGCACCTATATAAGAGTCCCTTAAAAATGGGATATCTGGTCACCCTAGATGTTAGGGAGATTCCCAGACCTGAGCAGTCCTTTGTAGGTGACAAATCTGAGGTATTGTCAGAGATTGAAGTGTCACTAGAAGACGTTTTGGAATTAATTGATAAATTTAACAGTAACAAGTCACTGAGACCAGATGGCACCCACCCAAGAGTTCTGAAAAAACTCAAATGTGAAATTGCAGAACTATTAACTATGGTTTGTAACCTGTCCTTTAAATCAGCTTCTGTACCCAATGACTGGAAGATAGCTAATGTAATGCCAATATTTAAAAAGGGCTCTAGAGGTGATCCGGGCAATTACAGACCGGTAAGTCTAATGTCAGTACCAGGCAAATTAATTGAAACAAGAGTAAAGAATAAAATTATCAGACACATAGAAGAACATAAATTGTTGGGCAAAAGTCAACATGGTTTCTGTAAAGGAAAATCATGTCTTACTAATCTATTAGAGTTCTTTAAAGGGGTCAAACATACATGTGGACAAGGGGGATCAGTCAACAAAGTGCACTTAGATTTCCAGAAAGCCTTTGACAAGGTCCCTCACCTAAGGCTCTTATGTAAATTAAGTTGTCATGGGAAAGAGGGAAGATCCTTTAATGGACTGAGAACTAGTTAAAAGACAGGGAACAAAGGGTAGGAATAAATGGTCAGTTTTCAGAATGGAGAGGGGTAACTAGTGGTGTTCCCCAAGGGTTAGTCCTAAGACCAATCCTATTCAACTTATTCATAAATGATCTGAAGAAAGGAGTGAACAGTGAGGTTGCAAAGTTTACAGATGATACTGAACTGCTCAAGATAGTTAAGACCAAAGCAGACTGTGAAGAACTTCAAAAAGACCTCACAAAACTAAGTGATTGGGCAACAAAATGGCAAATGAAATTTAATGTGGATAAATGTAAAGAAATGCACATTGGAAAAAATAACACCAACTATACATATATATATAATGGGAGCTAATTTAGCTACAACTAATCAGGAAAGATCTTGGAATTATCGTGGATAGTTCTCTGAAGACGTCCATGCAGTGTGTAGCGGCAGTCAAAAAAGCAAACAGGATGCTAGGAATAATTAAAGGGAAAATAAGACAGAATATCGTATTGCCCTTATATAAATCCATGGTATGCCCGCATCTTGAATACTGTGTACCGATGTGGTCTCCTCATCTCAAAAAAGATATTCTGGCATTAGAAAAGGTTCAGAGGAGTTTGTAACGGGTCCCATATGAGGAGAGATTAAAGAGGCTAGGACTTTTCAGCTTGGAAAAAAGACGACTCTGGGGGGGATATGCTAGAGGTATATAAAATCATGGGTAGTGTGGAGAAAGTGAATAAGGAAAAGTTATTTACTTCTTCCCATTATATAAGAACTAGGGGTCACCAAATGAAATTAATGGGCAGCAGGTTTAAAACAAATAAAAGGAAGTTCTTCTTCAGGCAGTGCACAGTCAACCCATGGAACTCCTTGCCTGTGGAGGTTGTGAAGCTAGGACTATAACAGGGTTTAAAAGAGAACTAGATAAATTCATAGAGGTTAAGTCCATTAATGGCTATTAGCCAGGATGGGTACAGAATGGTGTCCCTAGCCTCTGTTTGTCAGAGGATGGAGATGGATGGCAGGAGAGAGATCACTTGATCATTACCTGTTAGGTTCACTCCCTCTGGGACACCTGGCACTGGTCACTGTCGGTGACAGGATACTGGGCTCAATGGACTTTTGGTCTGACCCAGTATGACCATTCTTATGTTCACTTATGTTCTTATGTTCACACTAACATAAGTAATGACAGAGCTATATCTGAGGTCAAACCCATGAACAAAATTCCTGTAGTAAAAGAGCCCACTGCGCTCTAACTCGGGTAGCCCTATATTGAAATAACTTCTAATGAAAATCCACTGTATATAAACTGGGTGTGTGACACACAGTGCAATACAACCTATGTTACACTACTCCTGCATGCTGCTTTCTTACCTGAGAATTTGGATCCTTGCTTCTTTGTGCTGATAAGAAGGCTACTGCCATGAAATATTCAGGCCATTCCAAATAGTCTTCCCGTTTTTTACAGAGCATTTCACTGCCAAACCTATAAAATCAAATAGAACAGGCAGTCAATAAAGAGGCTTTAGCTTGCATTTCCTAATTTTTATTTATTTATTTTTAAAGAGATAAAGTAAAGCCCTTTTATCGCTTGCTTTCCAAACACACTGGGGACCAGATTCTGTTCCTGGTTACACTGATCTAAAATCCAGTGGAGTTACTCTGGATTTACACCATTGTAGACAAGTATCAGAGGGGTAGCTGTGTTAGTCTAGATCTGTAAAAGCAGCAAAGAATCCTGTGGCACCTTATAGACTAACAGACGTTTTGGAGCATGAGCTTTCGTGGGTGAATACCCACTTCATCAGTTGCATCTGACGAAGCGGGTATTCACCCACGAAAGCTCATGCTCCAAAACATCTGTTAGTCTATAAGGTGCCACAGGATTCTTTGCTGCTTTTACCATTGTAGACGACAGCAGAATCTGTCTCTGAATGTTATGGATTTACATTAGAAGTTTAATGGTAAAGCATATCAGTGTTTTTCCCTGAACCTATAAGCAACACTTCTCTTCAAATAAAAAGAGGCTCAAAGGCGATCATAAATTGCAGCTTTAGATGAAATAATTGGGCCTTTGAATAGCTCAGTGCCAGGTATTGCCCATCCCTCAAAGATAATCACCTGCATCTCTCTCAGAAAAGGATGTCCCCTGTTCCTGTATTACCAAAACTCTTTCCACTCAGACAATGTAATCTCTTATGCCCATTGTTCTAATTGCAAACATCTGATTCAGGCTATTTGTTATGGTCAATAATAAAGACTATTAAGCAGACTTGTGTTTGGAATCGCTCTTTGTGGTTAAACCTCTCTCCTGGTGCCACTACGACCACGAGTTGCCTTCATTTACAACATCTACAATATTCCTGATGTGTACAATCAGACTACAAGTGGTTCAAATGGCCTTATCATGCATTCGCTGCAGAACAAACTTGCCACACACAGAAGCAGCTACAAACTGCCAGTCTCCCCCCCACCTCGCTGCCTCCCCTATCTTGTTTCCTATCATATGAGTCAACACATCTCATCAAGCATAAACAGGTAAATAGGGCTTTAAATAATGCATTTATGATGGTGGGAGCATGTGTCCAGCTTTAAAGTGAGCCTTCCAGCCTTCTCTCTGAACTGAGGGGGAAAAAAAAAACAGTTTCATGCATCAAGTTATGTTGAGGTTAAACAACAACAACAAAAAACACAGAAAGACAACTGATCTGCATAACCCACACCACCACACAGAGACTATTATCTATCAAGGCATTTACTCACTGTTCACCACAATATACAAGCACTAAAGCAGGTATAGCAGCAAAAGTTATCAACTCTTCCATCTCAAGCAGGAGACTCCTGCAATATATCTCCAAACAGTTACGTAATAATTTGTTTTTAAAAAATCAAGAGTAGAAAGTTTTGCTCGGATACAGGCACTTTAAAGGTGACCTGCAAAAAAATGAAAGGAGCAAAATGAATTTATGCTCCTTTCTCCACAAGCTGCCGCTATTTTATATTATATATATAGGCAGCTTGAAAGGTAGTAGTTTCTCCTCCTGCTTGCTTTTTATTTTAATACATAAAAACCTTGTCTTCCCTATTTTTTGCTGAGGAGTGTTGGGAAGACTGGAGAACTGTACTGAGTACTTCCATATCCCACAGCTGAAGGAGTGGGTGCAAGAAATCTCACAAAAATATTTTCTCTCAGCTATAACATATTTGAGCTAAGCAGACACATCAAAAGAGAAAAAGAGCTTGAAACTACAAACTGACCATAAACTCTTCCTTTCCCAACTGCACTTAAAAAACAAAACAAACAAACAAACAAAAACAACCCACCACTTGTTATCTCATAATCCCATCACTTCTCCAGTCATCCACAGAGTACTCTATATAAAACATGGAGGATAACTTGTAAAAACATATCGGAACAAAGTTCTTTTCTTTTTTAATCTAGAGTTGCTGTTACTAAAGACCCTGGTTAAAAATATTAGAAAGATAGGAAAAGAAGAAAGTTGTAAAATACTGTCCACTCTAGTAAAAAACTCCAAGACAATGGAGAATGCTCTGCAAGAGGGGACCTCAGAGGCACGTTTCAGCAGCAGGTGGCCTACCATCAGACAGCAGGACACCTCACAGCAATGCAGCCCTCTGCATACAAAATTACATTAGGAAGGCGATTTAACAGCAAGAGTCTTTCCTATGTTATTTTGTTCTAAAAGTTGGGTGGGGAAGCAGTCCAGAGGCTAATAGTACCACCATTAAAAATACAGGTTGTGAATGTGGAGATTTGACTCTCTCCTGAGAGGGGAAATTTTCATGCTCTCCATTCCTGGGGAAGAGAAAAGTTTGTAATGCTGGACAAGCAAAACATATTAGTCATCCCTCTATCCTAAATATGCAGCACAAGTAAAGGATTCTGCCAGCACTAGCCTGAGGACTTTCCTACTGCCTTATAAGGAAGGAACAATTCTTGGTGAAGGATGACAGTGTGATAGAAAAGGAGAAACTGGAAACCTGTCATGAAGTCCCAATACTCACACATCATCACAGCCTCAGGGTACTCAAGCTGCGACAATCTGAATGAATTAATTTCAACAGATTTGAGTGAGACTAGTGTCTCACTGAAATACACAAGAAAAAAAAAGGGAAGGGTGGGGGGAGAATCACAAATGGAAGAGTCTTTAAAAGCTACCTTCCTTAAAATCAATCCAAATTGAGCAAGATTCACAGTAAAAATTTTGGGGATGTATAACTGATGATGGAAATAGCTCCATATTATGTGTAATATATGCCAAATACAAATTCTGGAAGAAGCCCTCCAAATAGCTAATGCTATATTGAATAGAGGGAAAGAGGAACATTTTTTCCTGCAATCTCTGTTGCTAAACTATTTCCTGGAAACCATATTTACATAGAACAAAGGACCAAGCTAATACATTTATTCTTCTTGTGTTAGGTAGAGTTTGGCACACAACTAGAAATCCTCCAAGGTACCGACTTTGCATGAATGGATTAGAGAAGTGACACACTACAAGATCAATGACAGGCTTGTACAGAAAGAAAGAGCTCTACAGTTCTGGTTTGTTTTTTAATGGCACTTATGGACAGACTTATGACTAACAACAACAACTTTGGCCAGAGTCTCCACTCCCTGCACCTTGTGCACCTATTTACACCAGCACAGAATGGGATAAAATGCTACTGTTCTGATTTAGAAGCATCCAAGCTAGGGGTGCAGTCAAGTGCACACAAGAAAGGAGCTTGAAGACTAAGGAACAGACCAACTGGTGGAGATGCATGTAAATTTAGCATATTTTAGCAAGTTGCCATTCCTAACGCCCAATCTGTGAAACCTGGAAGTATATGATTAGAAATTACCACAGGAAATTTTCAGATATCTACCACATATCTTAATAAGGCTGAACACTGATGTGTTCCAAGGCTCTGTGAATTTAACTGATAAAAATATTGGGATGATAATTCCCACAGAATAAAAGCGGAATAAATTGCCTAGGGAGGTTGTGGAAACTCCATCTCTGGAGATATTTAAGAGTAGGTTAGATAAATGTCTGTTAGGGATGGTCTAGACAGTATTTGGTCCTGCCATGAGGGCAGGGGACTGGACTCGATGACCTCTTGAGGTCCCTTCCAGTCCTAGAGTCTATGAGAGCAAAGTAGGAAATGTACAACTATTAATGCTTACTTCTGCTCAAAAGATCCCTGATGAAAGAGATCTCTTCTACAAATTACAGAATTGCTGGCAATGTGTAGGCCACACTGTGCAAAATGATATTGAAAGCAGCAAGAGAAAGAGAAACTGAAATGTAAAGAATAATGTATTTTTTTCTAAATTACACCTCCAGCCTGGCTAAGAAGAACATAAGTTATTCTTCAGTTAAAAAAAAAAGTCACCTTATGAATAAGGCATCTCAACAGCCTTCTTTTTTTTTTTTTTAGTCCAGATAGCCTTCAAGTTAGTTATGGCAACACACGGACAGTTCCAGTGCACCTGAAAATGCAACAATTGCATTTAGCCAAAAAAAAAAAGGGGGGGGGGGGAAGGAGAGTTCACTAATTATGAAATTATGGAAGATTTAGCACAGAATCCTGAAATAGACTATGACCCTGGCTCTGCTCTCAAACCAGAGTAAATTGAGGTCAATGGAGTTGTAAAGTATTGTCTGAGGAATATTGGGCCTTAGGTCCCTGGCCTTATTATTATTTGTAGTTTTTTTCTCTATTTTCATTGTCTGACCTATATACATGTTACAGCCACATCTGAATTAGGGTTTATATAACATTAAGTCTGTTCCTGGAAAACAATCATCAATACTTTGTCATATTCAATTGACAGGATTTGAGTATTTATTCAGAAATTGGAGTCTTGAGTGATGCTCCACCTCCCAGGGAGGCACAAGGAACATGTGGACTTGACCTCTGGCTATTAACTTCCCTCCCCACACCCCTAATTGTTTTATTTACAGCCTCTAGTCAAGAAAATTAGTTGATACCTTTACTTTAATTAGATTTTCTTCCCTCCCCCAGATGATTATTGAGGGGTGATACTTAAATGTATTTTCCAGCAAAGAATAAAGAGTATTCCTTACAATTGCACATTATCCCCCACATAGAAGATTGGCTATAATCAAAATCTTTACAGAAGATAATACTGTTTATGTTTACAATTTCCAGGCCTTTTGGCAATAATCAGTCCCTCCTGAGTACTCTGCAAGAGTGAATAATGTTTCCATAATTCACACCGTTGCATTCACAGAATCATTTTGGGAATTTAATTTTTGTATTCTTTATGCCCATCTGTTTTGGGGCATATTGAATCTGGTGTGCTTTAACTAAAAGAATGAACAATTCTTGGATCAGGATCTGTAGCTCCAGGATTGTGGGAAGTGCTTTCCTGTGTAGAGGACTCAGGACCCATTCCTCTAAGTGACTCAGTGGTCGGCTGGCATGGCACTCTGCGAGAGTCCCAATGACTTCAATAAAGGTCTTCCTGCTGGGAGTCAATTACAGGACCAGGGCTTAAGTCCACAAGAGAGCCAATATACAATCACAGTGGCAAGTTTGTGCCAGTTCTCAAAATGATTACTTGTGATAAGTAATCCCAGAATCCTCCAATCTTTGCATGAAACTTGGTTGGAATTGTTGCCATAATATAGATGGACAAGACTATATATACATTCTGCCCCAACCTACCCCATTTATAGTATGCAACCATTTTAGCATGCAGGGATTTTTAAAAAAACAAAACAAAACTGCAATTATTATATAATCAAGATATATTAATACCTGTTTTTCAATGGGTTTTGAAGTTTTTAGTGTCTAGAAGATAACCAGTGATGGTAAAGTTACTTTTACATTACACACTTAATCTCAATAAGCGTTGCAAATTGCAAATGAGGTAGTATTTTTATACAAATAGCTACACTGATCTGCTGCCACATCTTGGGTTGGGAAGCAGCAATTAATTAGCACACTTCAGGAAGGATCTGTGCATGGAAATATTGGCCAAGGGCACAAGGGCAAATACCAACTATCAGGAAACATGCCAAGAAGAGTGTAGTATCCATGAAGAGTAAAGGCCTTTTTAAAGATACTTTCAGAAAGATATATCTGGATGTAAACATCAAAGAGACAGATTATTTAGTGGAACAATGTAGCACCTAACCAGGAATAACTAGATATAAGTGAGAGGGGAAATTCGGACTAAATAACAGAAAAAGCTTCTGAATGTAGGGATCGGTCCTGGCTGGCAAACCACCAGAAACCGCCCCCTGCAAAACCCCCTTTTGCCTTTGCCACAGAATGCTGATTTGTCTCGGAATGCTGACTCCATATTATCACAAGATTAGGAAAATACCGCACGCTCTGCCCACATGCAGTGGGTGAGGGGAAAAGGGGAAGAGAGAGTCCTCCACCAATGCGAAACAAGTAAACAAGGCTGTAAGCTATGCATGACGCTGTAACTGAAAGAATAAAAAGGTTGCCACGCCTCACGGCGGGGCGCTCTCCTGAACACACAAGCTGTCTGCGTCTGGTTCCTTCCCGCATCTGGTGACCCCGACGTGATTCCAGCCCTCCGTACCCACCGGCCGGTCGAGCCGTGGTGCACCTCAGTGCGTCTTTGCGCACTCCCTCGTGAGTATGGGGGGGGACTTGTCCGTGCAACAGAAGGCTCATGCGAAAGAGCTGGTTAAGTTACTCAAGGTAACCAGTCGCATCACAGCATCACAGCAACATGTGGAGGATTTGCTCCATGTTATAGAGGTTAAATGCCCTTGGTACCCCGAGAAAGGAACTCTCGAGGTTTCTGACTGGCAAAATGTAGGCGAACGGCTCTTAAAGGAGCCACGAGCGCCCATCCAACACATTTTGCTGTGGCAACATTGTGCAGAGGCAATCGGGCGTTTGTGAAAGGAGGCGCCCCCGCTTGCCTCTCCCACCCCTACCCCACCTCCCTCATATGTCACGGAGGTTAAAACCCCAAGTCCTGCACCCAGGGCGACAGCCCCTAGTCTAGCCCCCTCTGAGTCCTTGCTGTCGTCGCCCCCTCCCTTTTGCCCCCTCCGGCTCCGAGCGCAGTACAGGCTGCTTTCGGCCCCAGCTGGCTGTGAAGGAAAAAATATAGACAGAGGCGGAGCAAAAGGAAATACAAGTTACAGAACTGAAATTACGTTTGCAAAGCTTAACTGTCCAGTAAGACCCAACAGTGTGCCTTTGTGACCCTGGAGTCGGAAGCCACAGGCAGCCGACCTGGACTGGAATCTCTGAAAGAGACGCCGCAGGAGATTCCAGGGTGTAAGAGAACAGCCCTCCCAAGAGCAGAAGCATGTTGGAAATTCTGGACAAGCTGTATACAGGATAATCTCCCTTCCACCTCTCCCCCTCCTCTGAACATTACACACAGAAGTGGCCAGTCTGGACGTACCTGTGTAAGTATGAAAGAAGCTTCGGGCTTGGGGCATTAATATTTTCCTGAGTGATGTGGGAGCGTTCCCAACACTCTCCATTGTTGTTTTATTATTTTATTAATGAAGCTTCAAAATTCAGTTATATGGTGTATTTTCTTTATCTTCCCCCAGCGATCCTGTAGTGTCAGCCTGATCACCTGACACGAGGGATAGATTGGTAACAGAAATTTGTCACAGCTTGGTGAGCAATTTAGAAGGGGGGAGCACTGCAGAATTTACACCATCTATTTGTTTTACCCTTGTTATTTTGTGTTTGCTTTGGTTGGTACTGTTGGTGCTATATGTTAAGAATTGCATAAGTAAAAGTATGCCTTAATAGGATAAGGAAACGCTATTTGGTTCTGGTTCTGTTCTGTTTAACCGGTTACTGTTGTTTTTCTGCTCTGTATACATTTGGGCGTTAGGAGTGTGGGCGGAACTGAACCTCTCGTTCGTAATTCCTTGGAGTGGAAGCCAAGAGTGCGAGGAAGCTCTGAGGTTGAATTGAGATCCTTCTGTCCCGTCCCCTGTAGCGGACAGTGTATAGAAGTGGGAAAGTCTGACTTAGACTGTAATTCCCTCTGCGCTTTGTGTAATTTCTTTTTTCTGTTTAAGTGTCAGCAGACAGATGGGTGGGTCTCTAGGTAAACTCTCTAAAGGGGTTTGGATTTTTGTTCAGGTGGCAAGCCTCATGAAGGAGGACTCGGGTAGTCTTGTGAGTAAGAAGGTTTAAAAAAAAAAAAAAAAAAAAAAGACCAGGAGGGGTGGGGGCTAGTTAAAAAGCCCACCCTCCTAGCTAAACTAGTAGTGGAACAAGTTGGTGCCCATGGAAGGGACGGTTCAGCAAAAAAGCAGGATCGGGCCCAGGCAGGCAGGCAACAGACAGAGAGATTGGAAAACAGGTTGGAAAACTTTAAGGGTGTAGTGGAAGGAAGGAGTCAGTAAGTGTAAGCATGGAGATTTCAAATACCCAGGACTTACTTGGCATGGTGATTTAAGTTGATAAAAGTGGCTGTTGGGAGACAAGCAAGTGATTTAAGGGAGAGTGACAAGTTAACTCTGTAGTTGCTGGAGGAAACAGCAGTTGAACTTTGTAAAAATGCTAAAGAAAAGGGCTCTTGGTGTCTGTAAAATGTTTGTAAATAAATTTAGGCAAAGAAATTATTGGATTGCTATTATTTGGTTTGGCTATGAATAATTTAGTTAAATTAGCTGAAGAATGTATACAGTGTTATGTAATTGAAAACCTAGGCTGCTTATGAAACAAATATAAGAAAATCTGGGGTAATTCCTCTGTTCTTGCCTCAAGTCAACAAGGGTATTTGTATATTTCAAGCGATGATTGTCTGCCCAGAAGGGGTGGGTAGACCTCTGTTTTTTGTCTTTCAGATAATCAAAGAAAACTAATGCCAGCTAAACAGCATTCAACGTATCATGCATTTACTGGCACAACAGGAATTATGTTTTGTGTTCTATGTCCTGTCTTGTGGTGTTTGTCTCGTGGCCAAAATTGTTGTGTTTAATATTTTCATAGGATAGTCTAGTTAAAATTAAATAAAAGGGTTAAATGCAGATACTTGTTTTATTCCCCTTTGGAATACAAGGTGTTTGGATAAATCACAAAAATGTAATACACTAAAGTCTAATGCATTTGCTTAAGTAAGAAAAAGAAGCTTCATTGGCCAAATTGTTAATTAAAGAAATTGTTGTTATAATTTGCATGCCAACGGTCTTTGAAAGCAAAGACATGAAAAGTTAACCCACTCCCCATATTGTACATGGGATCTTTCTGGCTGCCTCAAATTTCTAGCCAGAGGGCTGGGGATGGTGGAAAGCCATTGGACTAGAGGTTGAATTCAATGAACTCCTCAAAGTGGGTGTGCTTGTTCTAGCTCGTTGCTCCAAAGTTCTGTAATAAGGTTATTTTAGTAAAAAAGTATGTGTGACATATATTAAATAATAAGACTAATGTACTGTATAATGGCAATGTTTACGTGTTCGTTGCTGGGAAAAGGTGTATAAGTAAAAAGTAAAAGTTTCCTTTGCAGGTTAAAGGAAGCCAAAAAGGGAAAACAAAAAAAAAAAAAGAACAGAATGAGTTAACTAAAAAGAAAAAAGAAGCTAGGAGACTGTAGATAAGACACTGTCTCCATTCAAGGACACTGCTCACAGCTAAAACTTGGCTGATAACCAAGGAAAGGGGGGTGGGGCTTGAATGTGCCCAAGCAGCTATGAGATTTGCAAAACACTGCCAGGCACTAATGAAATGTGTTAAGTTTCTTTTCTCACAGGTAAAGAAGCGCTACCCAAAGACCGAATCAGCCCTTGCCTTCCCGGATGCCCTTCAACTAGCCCTGGCAGGCTTTGTGGGCTCCCTGTCCTATCATATTCAGAAAGATCCTCGCCTGCATGCCATTTGTCACATTCCCACTGTATTTTGTAATTTTTGCCAGCAAACCCCCATAATTAATGCACTTACAGTTTTTACTGATGGCAGCCCCACCCGCGGTGTGGTTTCCTGGCGTTCTAACGCACAATGGCATTCAAAATTTACTACTCCCCAAACCAGCCCTCAGCAAGCAAAACTTGCTGCTCTCTGCTTAGCTTTTTCTCACTTCCCCAATATTCCACTTAATGTTATTACAAACAGTCTTTATGTTGCAAATGTTGGCACTGCTATAGCCGGCAGTTATGTTACTCCACTCATGGAGCGGTCACTCCTTGCCCTTTTCCTTACCCTCCAGCAATTGTTACGTGCCCGGACCCATCCCTTCTTCATTGCACATATTCGTAGCCACCTTCCCCTCCCCGGAATGTTATCTGAAGGCAACGCTTATGCTGATGCACAAGTGCGCATTTCCTGGGTTCACTCCCCTACCTCCAGCCACGCCTTTCATCATCAAAATGCTAAAGCGCTTGCGCACCAATTCTCCATCCCATTGGACGAAGCTAAGGCTGTTGTCCAACAATGCCCGCAGTGTTCCTCCCTTCATTCCTACCCTCCCACTGGCGTTAACCCCCGCGGCCTCGGTGCCAATCAACTTTGGCAAATGGATGTTACACGTTTTCCCCCTTTTTCCCCTTGGAATTTTCTTCATGTTACTGTTGACACTTACTCAGGTTACCTTTGGGCCACACCCCATAAAGGAGAACGTGTCCGACACGTTATCAATCACTTTGTTCGTTGCTTTTCTGTTATGGGCATCCCAGCCAAGCTCAAAACAGATAATGGGCCTGCATACTGCTCTCAACAATTTGCTGCATTTTGCTCCCGTTGGGGCGTTGTGCACACCTTTGGCATCCCCTACAACTCACAGGGCCAGGCCATTGTGGAGCGTGCCAACCGCACCTTAAAAACAGCTCTCCTCCAACAAAAAACAAAAGAGGGAATTCCGCCCACCTTGCCAGACAAGGAGGAGTGGTTAGCACACGTCTTATATACAATCAATCATTTAAATCTAGCACACGTCTTATATACAATCAATCATTTAAATCTTGTTTTTGATGGTACCCATTATGTTTCCCGCTTACAAAAACATTTTAGGTGCAAAGAAGAACTCCCCGCCCCAAAAGTGACGTATCGGCAACTCCCCGGCACTTCGTGGAGTGCCCCAGTTCCGCTGATAACCTGGGGGCGGGGATACGCGGCTGTCAGCACGCCACAAGGACCGGTGTGGGTCCCAGCTCGTTACATACGTCCGTGGAAGGAGGACCCCACTTGCAACCCACAGCATGGCGTGGCACCAGAGCCTTAGCGATCCCATTCCTGATTTTAACCCGTTAATAACTACAACAGTGACTTTGTCTCAAGAGCGATACCGCAGTCCTCCCAATGCTCCAGTGACATGGGGGCAGATGAAGTCTCTCTCCCAACAGGCTGACCACCTGCTAAAGCAACAAGATAAGGAGAAGTCCCCGGAGAATTTTTTACTTGCCCTTATTGCTTGCCTAAATGCTAAATTTTGTGTGATGTTATGTATAATGCCTTGGCCACCTCCTTGGTTGACATACCTGGCTTAATAATTAGTAATAGTAAAAATTTTAATTGGTTAGCTTGCTTAGCGGTTAAAGCTCTTAATGCCACGTCTATTGCAGTGGCATTGCTTAATGAGGAACAAATGCAGTTACGCCATGGTATTTTGCAAAATAGAGCTGCTATTGATTATCTTTTGCTTTTGCATTATTAAGGCTGTGAAAAAGTTAATGATATGTGTTGTTTTAATATTTCTGATCATTTTTATGCTATTGACAATCAATTAGCCATTATTAAGAATCTTACTGCTCAGATTCAAATTGACAGTGACCCCTTTTCATCCTGGTGGAACTGGCTATCTAGCTGGCTGCCGGGATGGGGTTGGCTACATCAGCTAATAACCTACGGAGGACTCTGCCTCTTATTCCTCGTGCTCACCTGCTGTGGCATTCAGTGCATTCCCTCCTTAATTTCATTGTGCACCCAAGGGTGCCCATGGTCCAAACAAAAGCCTGCCTTTTCCTTTTAAAAACAAAAGGTGGAGATGTAGGGATCGGTCCTGGCTGGCAAACCACCAGAAACCGCCCCCTGCAAAACCCCCTTTTGCCTTTGCCACAGAATGCTGATTTGTCTCGGAATGCTGACTCCATATTATCACAAGATTAGGAAAATACCGCACGCTCTGCCCACATGCAGTGGGTGAGGGGAAAAGGGGAAGAGAGAGTCCTCCACCAATGCGAAACAAGTAAACAAGGCTGTAAGCTATGCATGACGCTGTAACTGAAAGAATAAAAAGGTTGCCACGCCTCACGGCGGGGCGCTCTCCTGAACACACAAGCTGTCTGCGTCTGGTTCCTTCCCGCATCTGAACAGTAAAATCTAACAGGTTGTGGAATAGACTCAAGGGAAGAGGCAGAAGCACTCTCATGTGGGAAGATTTTAAATCAGATTTGGCAAAGAACATCTAATAAACGTGAACTCGGGAACAATCTCGCACTGGCAATACATTTGGACTCAATTTATTTAATTCGGAAGGGCTCTACTGCCACTGAGGATTTGAACCTGAGGCTTAAGACGGTAACCCACCTCTTCCTGCTAGTGAGTAGCACCTACCTAGACCCCAGGGCAATGGGCACATTATAAACCCTTCCAGCACAGTCGTGTCACCCCTAATGCCCAGGATGGCTGTTATTTGAAGGGGCTTTTATATCATTAGCCCCTGGTACTGTGCGGTGCCCCATCCACGATACCAGCCCCCGCATCGTCCTCCTTCCCATCCCATCCACCCCCGGCCCAGGGGGCATCCAGCAGCTGGCTCAGCCCCCACCCTGCCCTCACTCACTCCCCACAGAAAGACCCTACTTCTGTGGATTCCCTCCCTGCATCGAAGAAGAGCAGCAATTAACCGCGCTCCGCACCCCACCCCCGCGCTGCTGCTACCCGCCCCCCCGGGGCAGGGGCTGCACCACAGCGTGCGCCTCAGCCAGTGCAGGAGCGCCCCCGGGGCGTGGGGGGGTGCCTGAGGCCAGGGGACCCAGGGTGACTCCCAACAGCGCCCCGAGACACGCGGCCGGGGCCGATTCCCCTCCTCCGGGATGGAGCTCAGGGGCGACCGCTGGCTGTACCCGTTAAACTGGCCGCAGGGGCTAGGCTGATCCCCGTTCATCTCGCTAACACCAACTCCACCGCTTCTGCTGCCCCCACGCGCGCGTTGTACCCGTGCTCTTTGGCGCCAAAGCTGGAGGCGGGGGGGGGGGGGAGCCGCTGGGCCCCGCCCCCGCCGCTTGACCGCACCCAACCGTTCGCTTTGGGGCGCGCGTCGGGCTCCGGCAGAGGCCGGTGGCTGGGCTGGGAGGGGAACGCAGGGCAGAGCTCCGGGACTTCAGCTCCCAGCATGCCACGCCCCATCTCGGCGAGGCGGCCCGGGCAGCATGGCATGCTGGGAGTCGTAGTCCCACGGGGGTGGGGCCGTGCAACTCCTGCCCCGGTTCACTGCTGTTCAGCGCAGGAGGCTGTTAAGGCAGAACTAGTCCTCGGGCCTGAGCTGCTGGCAGGATGTCTGCACGGTCCCCTGATCCGGACCGAGTGCCATCAGCCCCCTGCGGGTGAACGCATAGGAAGTCACCAGCACGCCCAATGGTAGCGAACGATTAAAATATCTTGTCTGCCCTCCAGTGCCCATAGCTCTGCTCCCCACAAAGGCCACGGGAGCGGCGGAGGGCAGACTTTGGCAGAGGTGAAAGTAAGACGGTACCGAGGACAGGTAAGAAAAGGTGCAGTAGCTACAGGCAAGAAAATGGAGCATTCTCTCCGCCTCCGCCTCTGCTCCAGCAAAATAGAGGGTCCGGGAGCCCAGCTCCACGAATCTTCGGGGCCGGGTCTCCCCCCGGCCCCACCTGCTGCCCCCTGCGCCTCCCCTGAGTGTGCCTCGGCCCCCTTTGCTGCCCCCATGCACCTCCCTGGGTCCCAGAGCAGAGCGTTTGTCTCTCCCTGTCCCCTGCAGCTCCATGCTGCCTGCCCGCATTAACTGCCGCCACGGGGTCCTAGTGCCCCCTGCACTACTACCAGGGCAGGCTGCCCTTCCCCCTTGGACCTTTTCATTTTCCAGTGGGACCCTCCACCAGTACAGCCACCCCTCTTCCCGCAGTCACTGCTCTTGCCCCACACTGGGCATGGGACAGCCCCAGTGAGGCTGCAGTGAGGGGCAGCAGCGGGGAGGAGGCGCACATGTGATGGCAGCTGCCCCCCCCGGCACCCACGACAGGGGAGGCGAGGGGGATTCCTGGACCAGAGAGGGGCCCTAGGAGCATGTGCAGTGACGGGGGGGGGGGGGGTGCTGCCAGGGGGAAGAAGGGGGTCCCTACCCCAGAGCTCGCTACTGCCAGCAGGGAGAGGGTGGGGGGAGCCCTTCTCTCTGGCTTCAGTCCCAGGGTAGCCTGCCTGCACCCCAAACTCATCCCCAGCTCTGACCCACCCCAGAGCCCACACCCCCAGCCAGAGCCCTCATCCCCCTGCACCCTAACCCTCTGCCTCAGCCTTGAGTCCCCTCCCAAACCCCTCATCCCCAGCCACATCCAAAATCCACCCCCAGCCTCACCCCACAGCTCTCACCGCTTCTCCCCTTCCCTCCACACCCCCTCTTATCCTCAAACTCTCTCCCAGAACCTGCACCTCCTCCCTCCACATGCCCTCCCATCCCCAAACTCCCTCCCAGAGCCTGCACCCCTCCTGCACCCTAGTCCACTGCCCCAGCCCAGGGCCTGAACCCCAGACCTCCTCCCCCACCCAAACTCCCTCGCAGAGTCTTGGGAAGGTGAGGGGTGGAGTTTGGGCAGGGGCAGGTTCTGGGCACCACCAAAATTTCTACTACCGCTGCCGGCAAGAGCTGGTGCATCATACCGGGGTGGACTGGCTTCCTGAGGCAGCAATTTAAAGAGCTAGAGCCCAGGGCCCTTTAAATTGCTGCCAGAGCCCCGCTGCCAGTGCAATGAGGTAGTGGCTGTGGGGCTCGGGTGGTGATTTAAAGGGCCCAGAGCCCTTTAAATCGCCACTGGAGCCCCACTGCCACTACCCCAGGGCTCTGAGGACAATTTAAAGGGCCTGGGCCCTTTAAATAGCTCCTGGAGCCTGCTGGAGCCCTGAGGTAGCGGTGGCAGGGTTCTAGTGGCTATTGAAAGGGTTCGGGGCTCCTGCTCCCTCTACCACCCTGGGCCTGGTTTAAAGGGCTCGCCTCTTCTGGTGGAGGCCCCCCCTCCTCCAGATTCCAGAGTACCAGCAAGTCCTTTAAATTACTTTCAGCCCTGGACTTTGGATACCCATGCGCAGTTTGCAGACATCCCTCCTTCCGAGGGACATCTTGGATTTGAATCCCAGAGTCAGCTGTGTTTCACACAAACCAGGCCACTCCCCCCTCTGGGGCTGGAAATTATTTACATCAGGAGTAAGGTACCATGGATGGAGCCCTGCAGGGATCTGCATCCCGTGATCCGCAAACATGGTCCACAGATATCCACCGCATCCGTGGATATCAAGCAAATATCAATGAGTTTGCAAAGCTATAACCTGGGGTCATAGTTTAAATGAAGGAAATTAAACCAACAGCATTTTAAGTTTCTTGCATGAGTAACTTTTGTGTGTTCCTCATTGAGGGTCTGCCACATTTTGCATCTTATTCTTGGGTCTTTGCATAGACACATACACTATGTGCATTTCACACAGATGTTTTACAAGTAAACCTTGTTTATTCAAACCCCAATTATCAAACTTTTAGGTTATCTAAAATTCATTTTTGTCCCCAGAATATGAGATTCATATAGAAAGTAAATTGTATTTATCCACCACCTAGCCAAAAGTTTTAGCTGTCTCAAAAGATATTCAGACAACTGGAGTATACCTACATATACAGTGTCTAATACAGTGCAAGTAAAGATTCAAGATCCAGTGCATAATATAATGCTAGTTATGTGCTCCCTTCTGTGGCTGGCCAGCTCTACCAGCAATCCGTGGTCTTATTTCCTGTCTGTCCTGTTAGGGTAGCTGGCAGCATTTGCTCTGCAGTCGTGGCACTCAAATGAGTGCAAGAAAGAATTGCACTTATTGCTGTCTGCTGCACAGGGCTGCGAGGAGGAGGTAGAGAGTATACAAAAGGACTGGCAAAAATCCATCCCTAAGTGTTTGAAGTGGACACTAATAGTAGGCTCAAAACAGAGGTCCTTATCACTTAAATGTAAAGAGCTTCTTTAGAGTTCTGAATCAGCAGACTATCATTTTTGAGCATAGGAAACTACAAGGTGGAAGACATTTCATTTCAGATATATATTCCTGTTCATTTGTAAACCTGAAAAATCTATCAATGCAGTAGCCAGGTATACAAGAGATCAGTCCTACAGCCTTTACTCAGGCAGAATTTCCATTTACTTTAACATCTGAGCAAGGACTACATAGTCATGTCTCTAACTCTGTTAATTTCATATGTACAGAAAATGTTTTTGCAAAGTTATAGTTAACTGAAACAGAAAAAAAAATTAAAAGGAAAAGAAAATTAACTAAATAATTATCTGCAGGGAAGACAGAATCCTGAAGGTGAAATGAAAGACCTGATTATGGTTGTTCATGGAAAGTTAAAGAACACTTATTTAATAAATCTTATTCTCCAGAGAATAATTTAGCAGTTAAACAAGTTTCTGGTATCTGTATGCATATATGTGCCTTCCCTAAGTATAAAACAGAGAATTAATGCTACAATTATCCATTCTAAATTAGGTTTTGTTCCTAGTTATTTTTCTTATTTGCAAAGTTTATGGTTCTGAAGACAAACCATAATAAATATTTAACATTTCAAAACAGTTTATTTCTTTATGCTACGCACACACAACAAATTATTTTTTCTCTTCTGTGCCCTGAAGAAATAATATATTACAGTAAAATTATAAGCATTTGTTTCTTCCAGTGTTTTTTTTGTTTAGCCAGAATGTGGTAGTGTTCCCTCCAGTGAATTTTTCATAATCTAAAATGATTAGGTACCTTTGGAGACAGTTCCCTCTGTCTACATCCACTGCACTTTCCACCAAGGAATAATATATAAAATTCAGCCAAAAATCTGATCTCTCACTTTGCAAACAGGATCATGTTAAAAACAACAACAAAGAAATAGATATAGTTTGTAAAATAACTATTCAGACTATTTTGTGCAGTTTTAATATAAAAACTGATATTTTAGGACAAGTAATTATAATAAAATACATTTTGAAATATAATAGTGAAATTTCTCTGGCATTGTTATCAAAAGAAGTTTCAGTCCTTTACCAGAACAAGGACATTCAGCCCTTATTGATAGTGTCACGGGAATATGGTACTTTAAAGTTATCTTTAAAGTAGGTGTGAGCTCTGGAAGAAACAGGTTTAAGCAAAACCTCTCTCAGGTACTTCACTCACTGTTTTTGTTGCCTATGTATCTGACATTTTAGCTCTTTCACTATTCCTTTCTCTTTTGTTCCAGAGGAGGAGAAAGTGAAGAAAAGTGAAGTATTTCAGAAAACCTATCATATAAAGAGAGAGGTTAGAAGTTCCTCCTGAGTTTTCTTTTTTCTTAAGAGTTTTCAGCAATGCCTATTGCAAGCACATTTGTATAGATGTCAATACATAATATTACATTTAGCCACTTAACCTATCAAGTGGATTACAAACATTTGAGATGTCCTTGCAATGGAGAAGCCAGTTAGCTGCAAAAGAGACTCATATGCTAAATATTTAACCACTTGGCAACTGTTCATCAATTACTCAGGAAAAGAATCAGTGTAGAGAAATCCCAGCAATATGGTTAATTTTTTGCCATATTCTTGGATTTCTCTACATTGATATGGGACTGGTTTTGCTAATTTATTTCTTGTAAATTTGATCTCTTCCCCATTCTCAGACTGCTACCAGCTTGCATAAACTGCTTCCTTATGTTCTCAGGATGTTGCTTCCTTGAACAACTTGAGTAAAGATGGTGGTATTGAAGGTATGACCAACACTGAATTCAAGTTTTCTACTGTCTCCTCCAAGATCTCTTCTCTTTTTGAACATCTTATTCTCTGTCTTCCAGTTTCAAAATCTCTGTCGTTTATCAGCCTCCTAAATCCGACTTCCTCCCTGGGGGAAGGAGAAAACTCTTTAATATCTTCTCCCTGATTCTCTCTGAAGTCTCCTTTGCAAACTTCACCCTTACTGGGGACTTGAATGAACATATTGACAACATATGTTTATATTTCTTCTAATATACTTTCCATTTTTGACTGTCACAGCTTTGTATCGTTTATCATCTCACTTAAGAATGTCCATAGACATACAATAGTTCTCCTTATCCCCCATCGTTTTCTTATTTTACTCATGCCATCGTAAGAACAGCCAATGGGCCATACTGGGTCAGACCAAAGGTTCATGTAGCCCAGTATCCTGTCTTTCAACAGTGACCATTACCAGATGCTTCAGAGGGTATGAACAGAACTGGTAATCATCAAGTCATCCATCCCTTGCCGCCTATTCCCATCAACACTGACCACTCTGGTTACAGTTAGACACTCTCTCCATTGCGTTGCTCCTCAGAAAATTACCCTGTCTCACTACTCATTGCTTTGATAGATTCTCCAACTGAATTTGCTCGTTCAAACCTTTGCTTGCTGATCCTTCCTGTGGCTCACACGTTAATATTTACAGCCCTAACCAGTTTCTGCTTTTAATCAACTTGTCTCCATCAAAACCCACACTATTCCTTGCACATCAAGTTCCCTTGTTACACAGACCAGCTGCACTGAAGGGCACAGACCAGTACCTCAAAAGACAACAGCACAGGTTCTGTCTCCAGGCCCACCACAGGAACTGGAAGTTCTCATCAGACACTTAACTAGGATGCTCATTTGTGATGGGGTGGACTAGGCCCAAAGGCCCCTGCTTGAGGCCTCAGGGTTCTGCCACACCCATCCTGGGGAAGGAGCAATGGAAAGGCCCTCCAAGCAGGATAGAGTGGCTGCAGGGGAAGCAGCCAAACAGCTGTATAAAAGGAACTGCAGCGCAGTACAGCAGTCAGTTGCTGCTTAAAACAGGAGAAGAAAGGACTGTAGGCCTGGATGCCTGGAAGAGCAGCAGGGCCTCAGGAACCATTGAGGGAGCACCTGGCTGGTTGCTAGAACTGTGTAGGGACTGAGCCTGGGGAGGGCTTCAGGAAGATAGGGTCTCCAGGAAGGAAGCTCTGGGGATACAGCCCCATACCAGGGCTCGACTACTTAAAGACCACAGCCCAGGGAGGGCTAGAAGGAGACACCACCAGAGGGGTACTGAGAGAGATCTCGGTGGACCGTATACCCCTAAAGGGGTTTGTGCTAGTTAACATGCAGACAGTGTTAACATGCTGTGGCCAGAGCGCTGTGTCACTGACAAACCTGCCTGAAAATCACAGAAAGGGGTTACTGGGGGGGGGGGGGCACTCATGAGAGGTGGGTGCCAACCCTGTTACACCACTGGTTTGCAAAGTAAATCATCTATTCTTATTTCCAATGGTTCAGGCAATCTTTGCCCCCTGTCTTCCAGAACATTATCTTCTCCACCCACTCACACCACACTCTAATCCCAATCATTTTCCAGGAATTTGTTTTCTGCTTTCAGTATACAGTTGCCTGTTTCATGACAATATCTCCTCCACCTGCAATACCTGCTCACGCTTTTCTTAGCTTTCTTTTTCCTCTCCACACCTTTCCTTGTTCTTTGTGGACATTTGACATCATCTAGCCCTTTATGAAAATTACCTACTCTCTTGACTCTTTCTCTTTTGTCATTCATTTCTGTCTCTTTTCCTTGCTTTCCTACATTACTTCCATTGTCTGGTACCTGTTCCCAATGCTTTAAAATCTGCTACTGTCCATAAACTTCTTAAAAACCCTTCCTTAACCATGTAGCGTTGTTGCCATGTTGATCTCAGGATATTAGAGAGACAAGGTGGGTGAGATAATATCTTTTATTGGACCAGCTTCTGTTGGGGAAAGAGATAAGCTTTTGAACTTACAGAGATCTCTTCTTCAGGTCTGACCATGACATTCTCTCTTGCCACCACTTCAGCTTTAACCTTGCCTTTCTTGGCAAAATTCTTAATAGCCTTTTCTCATCTCTTCCAGCACATATCAATAGCCTTGAGCATTAGCAACTTGGGGTTTACTTTGGCCATATCAGGGAAACTGTTTTTCCTTTTATAGTTATTGACCTTTTTCTGCAGATGTAACTTCCTTCTATCTACTTATTCTCCTTGACCTCAGAAAAGCATTCCATCCTGTGGGACAGCTTCCATTGCTATTGCAAACAATTCTCCTGCCAGTTTCATTCTTAGTACACCTATCAAACCCCTCTGTTTGCAGTGATGGCTTCTCATCTGTGCTAAGCCTAAAATTTCTCCTGTATGGAGTCCCACAAGGCTTAATTCTTAGTCTCCTGCTATTTTCTATCTACCTCTCCCTTTCAGTCATCTTAACTCTACCTTTAATCTTAGTTATCACAGTGATGATACTCAACTCTCTATATAAAAGAAGCTATACCAAATAGATGTGTTATATCTGTATGTGAGCCTTAAAGCTAGAAGGCTTAAAGTAGGGGTATCAAAAATATTTCCGTGGTGAGGGCTGAATTACCCTTTCAGCAACAGTCTGTGTGCCCAAGTAAAAACCACTGGCAGGAGGCATATTTTGCAGTCTTCTATGACTTCAGAATACTCCTCTTCAGTTAGCAAAGTTAAACAGTGATTTCTTTTCTTTCTTTCTTTTCTTTTTTAAGGAAATACACTCATACAATCTCCCTTCCTCTATTCATTAAGTTACATCTCCATGCACTCCTCCTTTGACCAGTATCCCTCCTCCTGCCTTCCAACACTGTGTGAATTTTCCATCTTTCCCATCTTCCCAGCCCCACCTCGGATGTTTTCCTTCCCCCATAATAATGTGGGCATTTTTCTTTCTCCTCACCCACCCACTTACATTTTGGGATTCCCTCCGTTCTTTATCTCTTCCTCTCTACTCCCTTTGAGATTATCCCCATCCCCTTTGGGATTCTTTTCACCCTCTTGTCTTCTCTTTCCCTTCCCACTACTCTGAGTCTCTAGTCCTTTCACTCTTGGGGCATTTTTATCCTGGATCCTGTTTTCTTGGGATGGCAGGAACTGGGGGAGCAAGAGGGGTGGGAAGTAAGTGCTCACCTGAGCCTACTGTGGTAGGGGTCCACAAGGATAAGTGCTCCCCTGAGCCCAATGCTACAAGCTTGATGGCAGTAGTGACAGAGACATAGCAGAAGAGGCTGGAAAGGAGCCCCCATTTTGAGCCCTGGCTGTGATGCTTGGAGCAGTGTCTGCTTAGCAGTAAGAGAAGGGTGAGGGAGCTCAAATACCTGTGCCCTATCAGGTTTGAGCTCTTTTCTCTTTTTCTCCCATTCGTGCTCTGTCTCTGTCTCAGCTTCTTTGAACTAGTTATAGAGGAACAGCTGAAAGTTGCTTTGATGTGTCAAAGGTGCACAGTGGGCTGGACTGGGTCCATAGGCAATATATTTAACACCCTAGCTTCAAGGGAACAGAAACTGTCTGCTCACCCTATAGATGTAATAAGAAAATGTAGCTGCTGATAGGCTTAATTTATATCATAGATGGAGCTGGTATCATACTTAAGATTGCCTCACACTTTCGTATTGTAAAACCCTATTTTCAGTTGCTTTTAACTGCCAGTCTTTAATCATCTCGGCTGAAATTTTCCATGTTGTGTGTCTTTTTCTGTAATTATGTTATTCTTTATTTTCCATTTTGTGTTGGTATTGAGTTAATGATATTACAGTTCTAAAATCTTTATAAATGAAAGCAGCATTCATTCAGCAGGGTTGGGCCACTTTTAGACAGGAGGCAGCAAATGAGAGGTGGAGAATCCTTGCATGGAGCCCCGAGCAGCTCTGTGCTAAGGAGCTGGTGGGGTCATGAAAGCAGTAAGCAGGATGCTGCCTGCCCTCAGGGGGGAACTTTAGGTACTTTGGAAAAGTACTTAGATGAGGTAGGTCTATGGGCAGTGTTGAAGGAGAGGTGTGAGCTGGTTATTCTCCGCTCTTATCCCTCCAATATTACAGAGGAATATTAGGGTTGTAAGGGTTGATGTTAATAGAAGTTATCTTTGCTTTGAGGCTACCCTTGGTTTAGAGCTACAGGGGAAAATAAAGCAATCAAAATAACATAAAATATTAATTTATTTTTCAAAACTGATGAAGCAGAAGGAAGTTGAAATGTGACATTAGTCATTTACAAGCAAGTCCACCAAGAAATTCCCTATAGTTGCGACAACAGTCCTGAAGAATCTGTAGAGGCAGCTAACAAGGAAATCTCTAAAGGTCTTCACTGTACATTTGTCTTTTCAGATACATATTTTTCTCCACACAAGCTAAACATTTTATACAAGCACAGTAAGAAATAGTCTAGGAAACATAAAAGCTTTATGGCTTTTTTGAAAACTTGCTGGTTTTGCTGATACAACTCCCTATGATATGGTTCAATTTTAATAACAGTGGAAAGTGTTTCAGTGCATAGGGTTTTTTAATGCATTTTAAGAATCTTTCAAAGGGATTTAAGAACTGCTCTTTTGTACAAAGGCTTTCAGCCTTTGGAAGACATTGAGCAGTGCTTCAGATGAACTACAGTGAGAGAACCTGAAATTATCTAGTGCACTGGAATCAATATCAAGCAATATTTTTTTTTCTGAAAGAAATTCAATCTGACAGAAAAGAGTAAGAGCAATGTAAGGAAACCAAGACTCTGGCTAAAGAGCTGGATATAGAAATTCCCTGTAAACCCGTACAAATTAGTTGATGTCACCAGAGCAAGAAAACCAGAGTGACAGAATAAAATGTTATCCAGGTTCCGGAATACTTTATTATTGCCACCTTGGGTCACTAAGCTTCGCAAGCTATATCCATCAACTTTGATAGCAATTTATAAACTAACAATGGAGGCTAGATGGTGCAGTGTTTTAATGTACTAACAATTTACATTGAAACACCTGGGTTCAAAATTGGCTAAGACACAAGTAAAAACAGTTTGTTGGTCTCAGCCTGCTCTCTAGTGGACAATTGCACATACATCCAATCCTATGACAATTTTATCTGAGGAGAATCTAAAGAATGAGATACATTAAGATACTCTTAAGAATAGAGGGGGTGGTGTTTTGTATTTTCTAGATTACTTTGAAACCCCATGAGAGGTATTCGTGATGCTGGCAGACCAAGTGTCAGGTTATGCAAAGGCCCCTGGGCCTCACTGAACTCTGATAAATGCATAGTTGGAAACCAGTCTGGCTCGCCTGTGTGTTAATATTGTTAAAACAAATTAGAGTAATAATAATGTGTTTAGTGTTTAGACTTTATGAAATGTTTGTAGGATGCTGCATGTATTACTCTTTCTTATAATATTTGTCCCCATGTTATAAGGTAATATTTAAGTATTTGCTCTGTAACTATAAAAGTGTTTGCTCAACCTGTAAAATCCCACAGTTAGGAGAGAAGCATTACCAAGTGTGAATTACTAGTTTACCACAAGAGGTGGTGTATAGACACTAGACAAACTATTGTGCAACATCAGTGGGCAAAAGACTGTTAATGGCTTGCCCCACATCAGTGAAGAGGGCACCTGCACAAGCCCTTGTCCCATCACAGCTTGAGTGCTGGGGGAAAGGAATAAAAATCCCCATTAAGGAGAAATTATCATCACTATGCTGCTTAGAATTCAGAGAATGCAATATTTCTGAGCATAAGTAAGGGATCTCCAAGCTACTTAATATGGGTTAGCCCTAAAGGACATATAGAGCTTGCACATAGAGTAGCTACTATCATCTTGTGGAACTTAAGATTGTAACTCATTTGTTTCAGAGTAGCAGCTATATTAGTCTGTTTCCGCAAAAAGAACAAGAGTACTTGTGGCACCTTAGAGACTAACAAATTTATTTGAGCATAAGCTTTCATGGGCTAAAACCCACTTCATTGGATGCATGCAGTGGAAAATACAGTAGGAAGGTATATATATACACAGAGAACATGGAACAATGGGTGTTACCATACACACTATAAGGAGAGTGATCAGTTAAGGTGAACTATTACCAGCAGGAGAGAAAAAAAACCTTTTTGTAGTGGTAATCAAAATGGCCCATTTCCAGCAGTTGACAAGAAGGCATGAGGAACTGTGGGGGCGGGGTGGGGGGAATAAACATGGGAAAATAGTTTTATTTTGTGTATGACCCATCCGCTCCCAGTCTTTATTTAAGCCTAATTTATTAGTGTCCAATTAGCAAATTAATTCCAATTCAGCAGTCTCTCGTTGGAGTCTGTTTCTGAAGTTTTTTTTGTTGTAATATTGCGACTTTTAGGTCTGTAATCAAGTGACCAGGGAGATTGAAGTGTTCTCCAACTGGTCTTTGAATGTTATAATTCTTGACATCTGATTAGTGTCCATTTATTCTTTTACGTAGAGACATCAAGACATCCCAACGGTACTGATGGAACGTTATCCTCATAAATACTGCATTCCTTTCTTGGCCACCCCAGCTCAAAAAGTGCACAGTAGAATTGGAAAAAGCCCAAAAAAGGACAACAAAGGTGATAGAAGCTTCCAGATAAGGGGAGATTTTAAAAGATAAGGACTATTTACTTTAGAGAGAAGATAAATAAGTAATGCCATAATAGAGGTATGTCAAATAATAAATGATACAGCAAAAGTAAATTGTCTTCACCTACTTACCCTCTCTCATAATACAAGGACAGGAGAGACCTACTGAAATTAAAAGGTGACAAATTTAATACTGATAAAAGGAAGTCATTTCAGAAGGCAAAATTAACCTGTGACATTCATTGCTAGAAGAGTTTAGCAGGACTTTTATGTAAGTGCCTAATACTTTTTTATCTGGGCGCCTAAACCCAGACTTAGGTGCCTTAGGCCATGGCTACACTTACAGTTCTGCAGCGCTGGTAGTTACAGCTGTGTTCGTACAGCTGTGTAGGGCCAGCGCTGCAGTGTGGCCGTACTGACAGCTACCAGCGCTGCAGTGTGGCCACATTTGCATTTGCAGTGCTATTGGGAGTGGTGCATTGTGGACAGCTATCCCAGCATTCAAGTGGCTGCAACGTGCTTTTCAAAAGAGGGGGGTGGGGTGGAATGTGACAGGGAGCGTGGGGGAGACAGAGAGAGTGGATTTTTGGAGCTGACACTGTTCTCAGCTCCCTGCCTTGCAAGTTGTAAGGACTGGAAGATACACAGTGCCTACCTTCAATCATTTTAAAAGTTTTGACCTTTCCCCCACCTGTCTCTTATTCATTAAATGCTAATTATGCACTCCTAAATAGCCGTCAGACCACATAAACAGTTGCTCAACATTATCCCTCCCCCCTCTCTCCTCAAGCAAACAGCTTTGAACATTCCAAAGCAATTCTCCTGCCTTCGCTGGCTCGCTTGCTGGAGCACAGAGCAGCTGTGTTTGTTTTTTAGCAAGTAGCTACGGGGAGATCGGAGTTCAGCCATTCTTCTGGTTTGTTGTGGACAGGAATTCTGGGATACCTCCTTATACCCCGGAGGCCAATAAAAGCACTGGTGGTGTCCACACTTGCTGACCAGCGCTGCATCACCAGCGCTGGAATCGCTACACCCTAGGCAGACCAGGTGTACAGCCAGCGCTGCAACCAGGGAGTTGCAGCGCTGGCTGTGTTTTGCAAGTGTGGCCACATCCTGAGTTGCAGCGCTGTAACCCCCTCACCAGCGCTGCAACTCTCCAGTGTAGCCACGCCCTGAGTCCCAGTTTTAGGGTCCACTGTGGTCCACAAAACTCTCACCAAAGCCTGTAAGTGCCTAAAATCATTCAAGACCTAAGTTTTCAGGGTAAAAGTTCCCTGGGTGCCTATGTTTCTGCCTCTGGGCATACACACTGTTGCCCCACTCTGAGTGTCTGGATACCAATCTCACATCCACAAGCTGAGGAAGATAGGTGTTTGCTCGCTTATCTTGCATGCAGGGCCTGATCTGGTTAGCAAGAATGACTGAGAATGTGGTGGTAAGGCTGCCCACCAGGTAAGTATGAGACCCAGGGTCCAAGGTCCCTACTCCAGTCACTGTTTCATTATTTAGCCACATTAGAAGAGCTTCAACAGGAGAGTCTAAGACACATCTCTCTCTCAGGCCATGTCTACATCTAAAATTTTGCAGCGCTGGTTGTTACAGCTGTATTAGTACAGCTGTATAGGGCCAGCGCTGCAGAGTGGCCACACTTACAGCAACCAGCGCTGCAAGTGGTGTTAGATGTGGCCACACTGCAGCGCTGTTGGGCGGCTTCAAGGGGGGTTCCGGGAACGCGAGAGCAAACCGGGAAAGGCGACCAGCTTCGCCGCGGTTTGCTCTCGCGTTCCCGGAGCCACCCAGCAAACCGCAGGGAAGGAGACCTGCTTGCTCGGGGTTCCGGGAAGAGAGAGCAAACCGTGGAAGGAGACCAGCTTCGCCGCGGTTTGCTCTCGCGTTCCCGGAGCCACCCAGCAAACAGCAGGGAAGGAGACCTGCTTGCTCGGGGTTCCGGGACCGAGAGAGCAAACCGGGGAAGGAGACCAGCTTCGCCGCGGTTTGCTCTCGCGTTCCCGGAGCCACCCAGCAAACCGCAGGGAAGGAGACCTGCTTGCTCGGTGTTCCGGGACCGAGAGAGCAAACCGGGGAAGGAGACCAGCTTCGCCGCGGTTTGCTCTCGCGTTCCCGGAGCCACCCAGCAAACAGCAGGGAAGGAGACCTGCTTGCTCGGGGTTCCGGGACCGAGAGAGCAAACCGGGGAAGGAGATCAGCTTGATTACCAGAGGCTTCCTCCTTCCACGGAGGTCAAGAAAAGCGCTGGTAAGTGTTTACATTGGATTACCAGCGCTGGATCACCAGCGCTGGATCCTCTACACCCGAGACAAAACGGGAGTACGGCCAGCGCTGCAAACAGGGAGTTGCAGCGCTGGTGATGCCCTGCAGATGTGTACACCTTCAAAGTTGCAGCGCTGTAACTCCCTCACCAGCGCTGCAACTTTCTGATGTAGACAAGCCCTCAGTCTCCATTCATTATATAGGGAGCTTAGATACCCAGCTCAGGCTTTGTGGATCACAGTGATTTTCTAGGCACCTAACAGTTTGATGATGTGATGCTGAGCACTGCAACACTTTGTGGATCTGGGCCTAAATGGCTGGGGCTTAGGGAGATACTTCTCCCATAGACGTCTTAGGTCCACTACAGAGGTTTTACTCCATCTTCTGAAACAGTCAGAATTGGATATTCTTGGAGACAGGTGCTGGACTAGAAGTCATTCTGGAATGACTATAACTTAAGTTCCTTGAAGAGCCATTGCAAAAATCATCAGTAAAAAGTTCTTCAGTTCTGTGAAGAACTCTGTGACCTAACTTCAATGTAGCTTTACGTTATTTAATCTTCTGTAAGTGAGGGGAGAATTTTGCTCAGGGGTAGCTGACTGTTTATGATTACAATCATATACTAACTGTAGTTGCAGGATGCAAACTTTATCGACTTAAAGTTTTTTTTGTTAAATGTTTTCAGTTTTTAAAAATATAATATTAATCAGCATTACTTTGTAATCTACCATTCATGTATTAACATCCATTGTAAATAACTGACATGATTTGTCCTGGTGTAGAATGACCACTACATCATAGTGAGTATCATGTCATCTAACTCATTTGTTCACAATCATGTTCAAATACAATAATGTTTTGTAGGCCTATATTTAAAAATTCAACCAGTTATTTTTATCTTTACATTACCTCTTGGAATAGGTACTTTTTATGCCATCCTTGGAATGCTAGTTTTATTGATTGTATTAAATTTAAGAGAAAAGTGCCCTGGGATTAGTTAAATAGTAGTGTTAATTCTATTAAATAGGAATCCCATTTTCCACAAGCAAATATTTTTGTCGTCATTTTTGGTAAGAAATGCATCTGTGGAAGGGTGGTAGAAGGAGGACAATCAAACATTAATTAAATCTTTTTAAAATGTACTGCATTCTCTCTCAATCACTATTTATATCTGCAGGTAGAACTGACCACAGTTCTTCCCAGTATGCTTCCACAGTGTGGCCAACTGTCATGACCTGTCCTTTCCTGGACACACACCTTATTCAACCCTGGTGTTTCTGAGTCACTAGAACAGCCTTTTGACCCCTCCAATCTCCTGCTCAGGACCACCTGCCTGTAAATATCAAGCGAGCCTGGCTACTTTTCCAAACTCTGTTTCAAAACTTCTGCAGATCTCTTCAAAACCCACCAACTGACGACGCCTCTAAACTCCTGGATTTGAGAAAACACTACACTTTTATTTAACCCAAGTAAGTGGAACATAAAACAAAACACCATTCAGTGACCTTCATACTTCTTACTCCTATAGGAACAGCCTAATCTCATAAGAGCCTAGCAGTGCTTCCCCTCCTGCCACACTCTAGCTCTCTAACCCCTATTTTGATCCTGGTCCATCTCTCCAGGAGCTGACAGACATTTCTTCAAATTCAATCCCTGCAAAGGTCCAAACATGCAGTCTGCGTGGAGCTCTTGTCCAGATGTCCAAGCCTCTGTGTCTCAGTGCACTGAATGGGATATGTTCTTTTTTTGATCTTCATCCCACAATATACCATCATACAATTTCATTTAATGCTTATCCTATGCCAACCTCTCATATCAAACAATTTTCAAATCAACACAGCTCCTCCACTTTTATGAGTCTCTCAATATTTGATATTTTATTTAAAGGCTAAGCTCCTGGAGACAACTACTTATGTGAGAACCTCAGCTTTAATTTGTTTAACCCCCATTCCCCCCCCACCCCAAAAAAAACCTTCTAGCCCTTGTGATTGTAGAATAAACCTTGAAAATGTGACCCAAGTGCATCATGAAGGCTCAAAAATCAGAGCCCAAATAAAAACAACCCGCAGTTTATTTTATTTATTAAAAGCTCATGATTTGAATAGTCCTGGCTCATGACTTTTGAACATTTGAGGATGACAGTACTGCTTCCATGGGCAAAATATTGCAGCAAAAATATGTATTTATTGGGGAAATTTGAGCTGTATTATTCCTTTTGCATGAGGGGAAATGTAATTATTAATGTTAAGTAGGAGCTAATTTTATCAAACATGATGCAGAGGTATAAGGGGGCTAAGAGTCTTACAACTTCAAAAGAATGTGAATTATACATTTAAATTCAGATTTGTGGACTGAGATAGTTACTAAGAAAGTATCGGCTTTTGCAGTCAATAACAGACACTGCACAGAGTTTGTCAATTTCTGAGCTGACAAATGAAAGATGATATCCGCTGAAATGAGTTACAGATTATATGTGAACTGCTGTGGCTCATGTGAGCTCATGCTTTTAGTCTCAAAGCCAGAACCTGTAAAGAATATTAATAGAGCTATATACATTTTTTTGCTAGTTGCAATATAACAGATGTCCTCTAACGTAAGAAGCTTTTTGATAGATGTACTGTTCTGTTTCCAATTGGCACCAAACATTGCTCTTTAAAAAATATTTGTCCTCACTAGTCTCCTGATAGTTTTACAGTAGTAGTAATAAGAAAATTCTATTGGAGGTATAAACTGCTTGTGCAGAATTTCTCTTGTAGATTGTGTGCTGGCAATTACTAACTTACATAACTAAAATGAAGAAAAAATAAGTGGCAGCTAGAAAAGATGTACTGTATATCTCAAAATGAATGGTGCTGGCGGAAAGGAATATAACAATGGCAAAGAACTAAATCCTGCTTCTCCTAGCATTGCCACGCAGGCAGGGGGCAAATTATCAAAACCAGTATATTTATGCTGTACAAGGGCTTGGATCTCGATTTGTGATCCTGTACGAGGGCTACAGATCCCTTGCACTGTGCACAGCAGAGCTTCATTCATGCCAGGGGAAGAGCAGACTGGATCCATCACTGTGCAGATACCACAGACACAGATCCCCACAGAGTGACAGCTAAGGAGCAGTAATGATTAATGAAGATTCAAGAGTGCTTCTCCCTAGCTCCTGTGGGACCCTCATGTGAGAAGCTTATCTCTTTAGACTTGGCATATGGATGTGTGTGGGAGTTAGTGTTTATTTTTACTTACATAGTGGGTTTTGTTTTGTACTAAAATAGTCCCCAATACCCTAGTTCTGAATTTTCCTAAAGGTTTCCATCTCTCATGATTTTATTGCAAAGTCACTATATTTGGTGTTTTTCTTAAAGCTGCAAGCTCCTGGACTCATGTGAATAGTTCTCTGAAAACATCCACGCAATGTGCAGTGGCAGTCAAAAAAGCGAACAAAATGCTGGGAATAATTAAGAAAGGAATAGATAATAGGACAGAAAATTATCATGTTGCCTCTCTATAAATCCGTGGTATACCCACATCTTGAATACTGTGTGCAGATGTGGTCACCCCATCTGAAAAAGATATATTGGAATTGGAAAAGGTTCAGAAAAGGGCAACAAAAATTATTAGGGATATGGAACGGCTTCCATATGAGGAGAGATTAATAAGACTGTGACTTTTCCACTTGGAAAAGAGACGGCTAAGGGGAGATAAGATTGAGGTCTATAAAATCATGACTAGTGTAGAGAAAGTAGATAAGGAAGTGTTGTTTACTACTTCTCATACCACAAGAACTAGGTAATTCTTAATAGGCAGCAAGTTTAAAACAAATAAAAGGAAGTATTTCTTCACACAATGCACAGTCAACCTGTGGAACTCCTTGCCTGAGGATGTTGTGAAGGCCAGACCATAACAGGGTTCAAAAAATAACTAGATAAATTCATGGAGGATAGGTCCATCAGTGGCTAGTAGCCAGGATGGGCAGGAATGGTGTCCCTAGCCTCTGTTTGCCAGAAGCTGGGAATGAGTGACGGGATGGATCACTTGATGATTACCTGTTCTGTCCATTGCCTCTGGGGCACCTGGCATTGGCCACTGTCAGAAGACAGGTCACTGGACTAGATGGACCTTTGGTCTGACCCAGTAGGGCCATTCTTATGTTCTTATATGATTCCATGAGAATCTCAGCTTTTGTTTTTTAAAAAAATTTTAGGTTCTCCTGGTGCAGTGAAACATGAACCTAAAGACCTGACCAGAAGGCAAATAAAAAGACCTCCAAATATATTATTATTTTAAAATCATATGATTTTTAAAACCAAACTGGTGAATTTGGGGGGCCTGAATCATAATAGTTGAACATGTGGGATTGGCACTACTGTTAATTCAAGAAAATGGTAATAGGGATGATGAAGCCTTTCACCTGCAGTTAATTAGTTCAAGTCCAATCTAAGTTAGTAGCATCCAAAACTGATACTGCTAGAAGGCTGTTTGGTGTCGTGTGAAATTATTTGATGGTGTCATTAGAATTCATATTACAGCATAATAGCACCATTGTACACTGGCACCCTTGTTGCAGTCTTAGCAGTGACGGCTTGGGGCACGGAGACTCAACTATCTTTTTGATTCTTCCTTCAAATCAAGATTGAGGCACATTGAAAGGCAATGTGAGGCAGATTTTCACCTTTACAGCATGGCATGTGGATAAACAGAATACTTCAGTGTCCGGTGATTATCTAGTACCATATACATGAACCAAGAAAACAACTTTTCCCATCCCCCTGTTTTCTTGGTGTGTGTTTGTTTCATTAAGAAACCCAGATCAATTCATAAAACAAAATTTAAGTATGATTTGTCTATAATGTGGGCAAAATCAGTGTCACTGAGAGGGGCATATACTGCCCTTGATCTGCACACAGACCTCTTAAAGTCAACAGAAGTTGTGTACGTGGGTGTTGTCAATCCGTCTGAAGAGGTTCACAAATATGATGAGTGCCAACCTCAGGGCAGACTTTCAAGAAACGGCACAAACTCCAAACTGGTTGTATATTCTATAATTACATTTCACCAATCATATAACAAGTGTGAACTCCTAAAGCACTATGGAGTCACATGCCCTTGGGCACTCCGGTCTATCTTGCCACCCAGGCAAGCTTGCTTTTGTGATAGATGGCTTTCTACACCAAATATCACATCAATATTCAGGCTACTCCTAATCCTAAAGGACCAGTCACTTACCCCAGGTCAAGTGCACCCTAGATCTCTCATCAAACACAATGCTTGTAACCAATCCTATAATAAACTTACTAAAGGTTTATTAAGTAGGAAAAAGAAATGAGAGTTACTTATAAGATTAAATCCAGTACACATACACACACTGATGAGATGCAGTCTTAGGTTCCAAAAGGTTATATTAGCTACTATAATATGTAAGCTTTATATGTCCTTTAGGGCTAACCCAAGCTAAACAGCTGGGGACCCTTTGCTTATACTTAGAAACCTTTGCCCCTCAGAGTTCAAGCGGCATAGGGATACAAATTTCTCCTTAGGGATGTATTCCCTTCCCCCAGTGTTCAAGCTATGATGGGATGAGGGCTTGTGAGGTACCCTCTTATGGGTGTGGTGGAAGAAATCAATGAAGTCTTTTGTCCACTGATGTTCCACCATGGTTGTCTGGTGCCATAGGCCTTCTTTTGTTGGGGAGGAGATGACACCTGTTGTGGTAAACTAATATTTCACACTTGGTAATGCTCCACCCCTGACTGTGAGGGTTTACAGTCTTAGAAAACATTTGTATAGTTAAGGAGCAAACACTTAAATATTACCTTATAATATGAAATACAGATATTATAAGTAAGAGTAATACATGCAGCATCCTACAAGCATTTCATAAAGACTAAACACATTCTTATAACTCCAATATCTATTTTAACAGTATGAACACACAGGTGAGTCTAACTGGTTCCCAGCTATGCATTTGTCAGTGTTCAGTGAGGCCTGGGGACCTTAGCATAAGCTGGCATCTGGTCTGCCAATGTCACAGGGCGACATTGGCCCTTTAAGAGGGAATAGGCCAGTGCAGCTTTGACTGGTCAGCTGTCTCCAATTGGGCTTAAAAGAGGGGACCCATGTCACAGAGGAAGATAAGGTGAGAATTGCTAGAGATCAAGATAATGTAGGAGCTTGCTGAAGGAAGCTGACGGTGTCTCCTGAGCAAAGGCTGAGGGTAGGACAGCAGTAAAGGGGTTTTCCAGCTGACCTCCCCAAGCCAAAGAGCCAGGGCTGAAGACCAGAAAGCAGCACCACGAATTTCTGGCTAACTTCTAAACTGGAGGGCTGAAGGCAGGGGAACAGCAGAGGGACTTGTCTGCTAGTGTCTTGATGCTGGAGAGCTGGAGCCAGAAGAACAGTGCAGAGCCAACTGGCTGGTTTGTCTGAGACAAAAGGTGAACAGAACGGGGTAGTGATAGATGATCCCTGAATTCCTAGCAGAGAAGAGCAGCAGGTGGTTCCTGCTGAGAAGAGCAGGATTGCCCTTGAGTTCGAATGGCGGGGGTACTCTCCTGGCAGAAGAATATGAGAGGACCAAAGAAGAGCCTAGGAGTAGTGGGAGATGGAGTGTTGTATATGAGCTCTCAAGATTTTAAGAACTATATGCACTGGGGGTGGTAAATGGGTTATGTTTTGGGATTTTTGTTATGAACTATTTTGCACCATGTTTTGTTTCTTTAACAAACTGGCTCCAAGGAGAGGTGTACTGAGGAAAAAAAAAGCTTGTGTGAGGTTACTGGGAACTCTGAAAGAGGGAAAACAAGACAAACACACCTGTCTGTCACAGCTTGCTGCTGGAGAGTCTCCACGGGTGGGTGCCCTATCACAACAGTGGGTCAAGGAAAATAGATGGCAAAGGGGGCCTAAATTGCATTCTTTGCACAGTCAAAAACTCCCAGTGAACGCGGGGAGTTTAAATGGCAAGGAATTCAGGGTCAGGCTCTAAATATATAACTGACACACACAAAAAAAGATTAAAAAATTATAAGAATTTTTCCCACATCAAACTTAATGGGCACTTTTTAGATTTAATGTATTTGTGACACTTTTGCAGCCTCATATTTCCTTTGGCTGAACATTGCAGCAGAGTTGGCACCCCAGGGTACCTTATGTAACTGAAGTAAAAACTTGATTGGCAGATTTCTGTGTCTAAAATGTGTGTTTCATGATGTTTTAAGGTATTTCTTTATAGAATCTATTTTGTTCTTGATTAGACTGTAGTTCACTTCTGTTACGTAAAATCACACTTTTACTCTGGGGAGTGTCACAAATACACTATTTGCTATACTTGTCTCTCTGTAAAATATTAAATGCTGTTTCTGGCATTACCACAGGTATCCAAAAAATCAAGTTCTCTATTTTGGTAATATGCTCAGAGCTTCCATGTAAATAGAATTTTAAATATTTCTGTGAAAAGATTACCAAGAGGAAAGTCATGCGTAACACACTTGGTTAATTTGTTTGAGGAAGTGACAATAAAAGCAGAGAAGGGTGAAGAAGCAGAAATTATTCACTTGGATTTCAAGAAGGCTTTTAATGCGGTACTGTGAATGATTAATGCATAAGCTTAGGAAATACAGTACTAATGATGTAATACTCAGCTGGATTTAAAAAATGGCTTGGTTACACAGGTCAGTATGTTTGAGTAAGAACGAGGTGATAAATGCAGCACCACAGAGACCATTTTTGAGTCCAGTCTTGCTCACAGTAAACATCAGTGAACTGGAAAACTGGCTGAGCAGCAAGGCATGCAGCATGCGGGTATCATGAATGTGGGACAGCTGACCAGTACCCAAGAGGAGGAAGACCAATGGGATATGAAAACAATGGGGGCACTTAAGCTAACAAGAATGAGGTCACAATAAAGCAAAGGACACTATGCCTTAAATTATACACATATATGGGGTATGTAAAGGATCTGGCAGTGACAGTGGCTATAAACTTTAAAACATTAATTAGATAAATGAGTTAATTCGTTAACATTTGTACAGCTCTGTAAAATAATACAGATGCTGTTAGCAATTTGATGTCTGGCAGAATCTGGCAGTGGTTTCCCCATGAACTGAAGTTAGAAGGGGTTGTCAAGGTTCCTTCCCCACTCTGAACTTTAGGGTACAGATGTGGGGACCTGCATGGACATTTCTAAGCTTAATTACTAGCTTAGATCTGGTACACTGCCACCATCCAGAATTCCAGTGTCCGGAGCACTTTCTGTCCCCCAAAACTTCCCCCCCCCCAGGTTGCCTTGAGGGACTTCACCAATTCCCTGGTGAACACAGATCCAAACCCCTTGGATCTTAAAACAAGGAGAAATTAATCATCCTCCATCCTTTCCCCCCACCAACTCCTGGTGAGTCCAGATCCAAACCCCTTGGATCTTAAAACAAGGAGAAATTAACTATCCCCCATCCTCTCCCCCCCCCAACTCCTGGTGAGTCCAGATCCAAACCCCTTGGATATTAAAACAAGGAGAAATTAACCATCCCTCACTCCTTTCCCCCCACCAACTCCTGGTGAGTCCAGATCCAATCCCCTTTGATTTTTCCTTGTTTTAAGATCCATCAGGTTCTTAAAAAGAAAGCTTTTAATTAAAGAAAGAAAGGTAAAAATTATCTCTGTAAAATCAGGATGGAAAATACTTCACAGGGTAATCAGATTTATATAGCCCAGAGGAACCCCATCTGGCCTTAGGTTTAAAGTTACAGCAAACAGAGGTAAAATCTCAGCAAAAAGGGAAATTTACAAGTTGAGAAAACAAAAATAAGACTAACACACCTTGCCTGGCTGTTACTTACTAGTTTGAAACATGAGAGACTGATTCAGAAAGATTTGGAGAGCCTGGATTGACATCTGGTCCCTCTTAGTCCCAAGAGCGAACAACCCCCAAAACAAAGAGCACAAACAAAGACTTCCCTCCACCAAGATTTGGAAGTATCTTATCCCCCTATTGGTCCTCTGGTCAGGTGTCAGCCAGGTTTACTGAGCTTCTTAACCCTTTACAGGTAAAAGAGACATTAATCCTTAACTATCTGTTTATGAAACGGGTGTTCAAATTTACAGGCAGGGTTGGAAAATGACTAAATTGGCAACACTGCTGGGATGAGAGAGTTCAGAGATGGTGTAGGGAAATTCCCACAGAACAGCAGAGATTAAAAGTAGTTCCCACCAGGCTGTTGTATAGTGATCTAGGAATGGACACTGAACCATTCTCAGGACTTAAGGATAGTGTCAGCAGGTCAGGTTGAGGCCCATTGGCAGGGGACAATATTTGTGGGAACACTGGGAAGCTTGCACTGCCTCTTCTGGGAATTAGCAGGGATTTTAGTCTCCATGGTTGGAAAGTCTGGTGCCTTTTATAAGGAGTCAAATCATTTTAAAAATCATAAAGCCCAATTTCAACAGGAGTTTTGACACTTTCTTTAGTAGGAAGCAAAATTGAGCTTTATAACTGGAATAGTGACACTACATTTGAACTATTGTAAAAATTTTGGGTAGCACATTACAAACATGATATTGCATAATTGAAAGCAGGGAGTGAAAGTCCACAAGGACAATGAGAGATGTTGGAGGCTAATATGAGAGATTGGGAACATTTGACTTATCCCAGTAAAAATGTTAAGAAGTTAAGGTTAAAAATGCATACCAGTATTTTCAGAAAGATAAAACCCTTTGGGGCATTTTAGTTAACAAAAAGCTGCCATTAATAAAACAGGAATTTGAGTTAAATTTTCATGCAAACATTTTAAAGGATGGTAAATCACAGTTAAGGTACCCAAAATCTTTTAAATCTTCTCCTCTAGGGATGTCAGCTCACTATTCTTGTGGGTGGAGTGTTGAAAATGTGCACAACTGAAAACAGGTTTTATGATGTACATGTAGAAAGCAGGTCTCCAGTATTGTGATGCTTTGTCTCCACATTATTTAATATCTTATACTGCACACACCATCATCACCACAGCATCTCAGTGTTCGCCTTTGCTTTTTTCCCTCACAGAAATTGTCATTTACTGATCTGAAGGAACAGGGCTGCCTTTCAGCAGACACTAGGAGGTGTGCAGCAGTGTATCTGGAGAAGACAGGATTGAGAGCAGATGGTTGTGGGGAAAGAAAAAAATCCAGCCTCCTTTCTCACTGGGTTCTGTGATGAAGATCTGGGCAGTGAACATTTTTCTCCTTCCTCTCCCTTACCCCTGGATACCTCCTTATGCTTTCCATATTAATAGTGGCAATTTCTGAGTTGAGTACTTAGCTTTACACAGTAGTGTTCATACAGGGGCGGCTCCTGGCACCAGCACGCCAAGTGCGTGCCTGGGGCGGCAAGCCAAGGAGGGAGCTCTGCCAGTCGCTGCGAGGGCGGCAGGCAGGTTGCCTTCAGCGGCATGTCTGCGGAGGGTCTGCTGGTCCCGTGGCTTCGGCGGACCTCCTGCAGGCGTGCCACCGAATCCATGGGACCAGGGACCTCCTGCAGACAAGCCGCTGAAGGCAACCTGCCTGCCGTGCTTGGGGTGGCAAAATACCTAGAGCCGCCCCTGCGTTCATACCATTGACATTGGTGGAGTTGTACCTGACTTGGGAACTAGGCCCACTGGGTTGAGAGGGAAGATTTAATTTTATAGCGGAATACTCTCTTGGGGAGCTCCTTCTAGATACTTATCATCTGAATTGCTTTACAAAGGTTGCAGGGCATCTATAGATTTTAGATGGATGCTTGTTTATTAATAAGTTGAAAGAATCAAAATAACACTTTGGATAGCTATGTAGTAAATGGAACTATATGGAAAAAAATGATGGTACAAGCAGAAACAGAAACTATCTTTCTACATGCACTGGAAGTCAGCTGCACTGCAAGTTCCCTGCTTTACATTCAGGGGCAGCGAGTTATATGGGCCTGTGGTGCCCAGGCTTCAGCAATATTCAGGGCACAGAGGGCCGGCTCCACCAATGTTTGGGGCCGTGTCTCTCCCGCGCTCCTCTTCTGAGCGTCCCTGCCTGTGCCCTGGGCAGCGAGTGGCTGCCCCCTGCAGCTCCGCACTGCGCTTTGCTCTGCCAGCTCCCAGCATCAACTGCTGCCACAGGGTCCTAGCACCCCCCCCCCAAACAAATAGTGCCAGGGCAGGCTGACCCTTCTGCCTTGGATGGATGGACCCTTCCCTTTTCCGGTGCAACTCTCCACCAGCATGGGATTCCCGCCCCCCACAGTCGCCGTTCCTGCTGGGCAAGGGGCAGCCCATCCACCACCCCCTGTGAGGCTACTGTGAAGGGGAGCAGCAGGGGAGGAGGTCACATATGATGGCAGCCCCACTGCGCACACATCACAGGGGAGATGAGGGGGCTTCCTGGACCTGAGGGGGGCCCTATGAGCGCATGCAGTGACAGTGGTGCGAAGTGAGTCTACTGCCGGGGGGGGACCTTCCCCAGAGCTCACTGCTGCTGGCAGGGAGACGGATGGGGGGAGTCCTCCTCTCTGGCCCCAGCTGGGAGTAGCCTGCCTGCACCCCAAACTCCTCATCCATGGCCTTGCCCCACCCCAGAGCCCACACCCCCAACCAGAGTCTTCACCCCTCCTGCATCCCAACCCTCTGCCCCAGCCCTGAGCACCCTCTTCCAGCATGAACCTCTCATCCCCAGTCTCATCCCAAAGCCCTCATATTTTTACATTATTTTAAAAAATATATATATCTATTGGCTTACAAGGCAGGTTTGTGTGTGGCGGGGGCCTTGGACCCATTCAGGGCACCACCAAAAATTATACCCACCTGCTGCCTCCATTTACCTTGTTACAGAGAGCAGAATTAATGCATGAAACATCTTCTAGTCTAATGTATCATGTACAGCCAGCATTTGCCCATCAGCGCAGCCTTTGTGGTGATGCTGAGCACAGTCGTTTGAATTCTCAACCTTTACACATAGTCTGTTTCATTCCCTAAAATAATCATTGTCAAATGTTTCAGCTGTGATGTTTGTAATAAAAATAAATATGGTTTGAGGCACCAACTGACAATATTCTCTGAATTGGGGGGGAGGGGGGAATCATTAATCTTAGAGACAAACTGTTAAAAACAAATCAGTTATAAAAAATAGGCTCTTTCAGATAGCTTTAATTGCTAATTATCATAAACGCCAAGACTTAGTATAGATGCCTTAGGCATCAGCTGAACAGACCTAGGATAACATTAACAGCGTTGCCATGATACCGGAGTTAAAGTACTTGAAAAAAATTATCTTCCCTTTTTTTCTGGTTTGTCACTGAATCTTGAGGCATTGTCTGGTGGTGCCAGCTCCCTAATATGTCCATATAAATTCAATGTCATTTCCTAGAGCTAAAAGATGACCTATCATGCTAGTGTTTGCATATATAGGTAAATAATATTGTACATCAGTACCATTAGCTGGAAACACTTTCTCCCTAGAACTGCCCAAATTCAGTCTTGTGTTTGCCTTCTTTGACCAAAAGCACTAAAAGAAAGAATGGCTTGATGCATGTTGGGCCTGATCCAAATTCTTGTGAAGTCAGTGAGCTGTGGATCAGCTTGTTGTGCAGAAAATTCTAGTTGCTTGTTTCAGTGCAGTACTTTTTAAAAATATGTTTGACTAAGCAAGTTCGGTTTCCATTCAGATTATCACTGACAGAATCTGTAACAATTTATATTATTTACTGTCAAGGCTAATTCGCCACTCTGGCACTTCAAGTGCAAAAGTTGGGGGCCTGCAAGGATTCTACTCCAGGCTTATACTAAATTCCCAAGGTTACAGCTTTTCTCTGACTTTGGATTGGTAGATGCTGCCACCACCCAAGTGCCAAACCCCTTTGAGAGCTCAGGAGAGCACACATAGGAATTTCTTCCTGTGGGATACCCTCAAGCCCTACCCCCTACTCTGGGGAAGAGCTGAGAAAGGAAAAAAAGGTTAATCAGCTGTTGCCACCAGCTAATTGAACATGTGCACAAACCTCTTAAGACACAAAAATCCAATTCTGTTCTTTAAAAAGGTAAAATTTATTAATAAAAAAAAGAAAAACAATACACTGGGAACTCAGGCTATTGCTAGATTAGGATTAAGCACCAGGAATAGCTTTCTTGAGGTCTATCTTAAAAGTTACAAGCAAAATAAAAGCACCTGGGGTTAGCACAGAGGAATCCAAAAACCATAACAAAATAAAAGGAATAAACCTAATCGCGTCTTCCTAGACATTTCCGGATCTGCTTACATATCTGTGGTTTTAAATGAGTAGTTTCTAGGTATGATACTGATGATTTTTTCATACCTGGCCCAAGCTTCTAACAGCATAGCTCTGTCCTGTCCACTCCTCACAACAGACAGACAAAAAGGGAGTCTTGTTTCAATTTTAAAAAGCTCTAGACTTCCTATTGGCTCTTTTGGCCAGGGGCCCACTCACTTCCTTTTACCTATGCATAGCAGTGAGACTTTTTAACCCTTTACAGGTAGAGCAATTAGAGAACAGCTACTAAGAGGAATTTTATAACTACTGGCTGGCTGGGTGTCTATAAAAGGGAGTTACCCCCCACACACACTTCATTTATCACACTTAACCAACTCCTGCATCTCCTAGGCAAAGTAGGCAAAATATAAGCTTTAACCAATACATTTTAAATATTTCATTTTTTTTCTTTCCCTCCTCTCCTTCCTTATGATCTATATGAGGCCGCTTTGCATCTCACTCACTTATGCACACTACTATGAACACTTGCCTTCCCCCACAAAAATAGCAGAATTAAAGAACCAAAGCAGAGCCAAGACTGGAGTGGTGGGTATATTTTATGTATACTTATAATTCCATAGCTCTATATACTTTTCCAAAAATTCAACAGTGGATAAAAATCTAAAATATGTCATGCTTTGATATATCAATCCATCTCACACAATCACCTTACAAAACAACAGTCTGCCATCACATTCGTCTTCCCTGGTTCAATTCCCTTTGAGATTTCAACTTGGGTCTTCCAGATCCAAGCTAGGGTGACCAGACGTCCTGATAAAATCGGAACCGTGCCGATATTTAGGTCTTTGTCCTGTGTCCCGACCGATCTTTGATCAGCACACAATTTGTCCCGATATTTTGTTCCGCTGCTGGCAATCACCTTATTTATTTATTTATTTATTTCTTGCTGCTCCGCCAGCAGCAGTCACCTTTTTTTTTTCTCCCCCTCTTGCTGCTCCGCTGGCAGCCCTCGCCTTTTTTTGTTTTTGCTCTTCTGGCAGAAACCGCCCCCCTCCCATGTGTCCTGATATTTTCTCCCTCTCATCTGGTCACCCTAATCCAAGCTGAGTGCCCTTATTATTGGACTAGACATTTATACCGTAACTCTCAAAATAACCAGCTGAGGAGGAGGAGATAGTTGTGCCCTTCCTTTCCTTTGCTTTTTATGTGGAAGAAGTGCTAGAAAGTAAGTGAAACCTCCTGTTTTGAGGTCAAATGAAGCATTCTGTTCAACCCCAAATGAGATTTTTGGCAACTTTTTCAACTCACCAACATTTTTTTGAATTTTCAGATTTGGGCTGACGTGAAACCAATTTTTTGGAAATACCAGAGGACACCCAAAAACGGTGGAGAGGGTTTATTAGTGGAGGATGGTTATTAAGGGCCTAGTTCTGTCAACCCCTCAAGACAGGAAGTCCTGTGAGGCTTAAGTGATGAACAGACTTCCTGCTTGCCCTCTGCACAGGGTAAATGTCACCCATAGATCTCAGTAGAAGTCCTCTATGAACCCTATTTCCACTGCATCTAGAGGAAAAATTAGATCTTTTCAATTTATCACCATTCCTAATCTGTTCTAGATCTGTTTTTGCAAAGAAAAATATCCATTCAGTTTAATTACAATTATTCTGTTGTTTAAGGTCTAAACAACTTAAAGAGGCACTGAGTTCTCCTGGAAAACTTTGAAAATCATTCTACTTAAAATCAATTCTGCAGATGTAACTTTTTCAGATTTTTTTTCTCCTCTCACTTTTAATTACTAACACATTTACATGAAAATAGGATCTTTGTTTCTTAAGAGCTCATCTGCTCCTGATGCTTATTTCTCACTAAGATGTCAGAAGCAGAGGATTATATCTTCAGGTGAGGAATAAGCGAAGCAAGAACAGATGTTCACTTAAGGAACAAAGATCCTTTTTTATGTAAATGTCCTTTCAAATAAGGATAGGTGAAGATAAAAACAGAAAATACATGCTCTGAAAGCAAAATTGCAAATGTTTTCCATGAGGCATTGGTATCTTTAAAGCAGTAACAATTCAGTGTGTAAAACTTTAAAATTGAATATAATACATGGGAACACAAGAGCAAAGATAGATTAGACTTTTGTTTGATATCACTATTAACTTCACATGAAAGAACTATCAATGACCCAGGCCTGGTCTACACTTAAAATTTAGATTAACATAACTGTATTGTTCAGGTGTGTGAAAAATCCATACCCCTGAACACCTTAGCTATGCTGACCTAATGCCTGCTGTAGCTGGGGCTAAGTGTAAGCTTTTGTCAACCTAGCTACTACCACTCGGGAAGGTGGATTATCTATAGTGACCCTTCTGTCACTCTGGGAGGCAGCTACACTATGGCATTATAGCCCTGTAGCTCTGCTGCTGTAGCGCCCATAGTGCAAAGATGGCCTCGATTAAACTAGTTTCTTATATTGTGATGAAATTTATTGCTGTGCAGACCATGCATTTAAGACCTCAAAATAGGATTTACATGATGCATAGATTTTCTTGTGGCCCACTGTAGAGGAGTCAATTTCACCCACAAGGTTTTAGTATGTAGAGATATACTGGCAATAGGAAATAAAAATAACAATAGTGCATCCTGCTGGCAAACTTTCAAAATGCAATATTGTCAGTTATGCATGTCTCCAGAATCTCTAGTTGGCTCAAGGGTTTGGTACAGTGATTGGATGCAAAGTCTTTTATTCCCATTCCCTTTTTGAATTGAACCTGTCTTGTAGTGACTGAAAGTATAGTTACCTTTTGATAGATGTTTGATCTCTGTGAAATGAGCAGGTGGTCTCAATCCAATTCCCATTGGACAGGCCTCCACATTACAAAACCAGCCTATCAAATCTGTACACACTAATAGAAACTGTTAGTAGGAGAGGCCAAAAATTGACTGAGCATAAAGAGCGAATTATCTGTTGGCCCAGCGGTGTTCAGATCCAGTTTGAAACACAGTGGTGGGCTAGTGGAGAGAAGACTGCAATGCCATTTGATTGTGCCGTAGATGTTCAGGGGCTAAACAGAGGACTTCAGTTTCCAGTATTTATCTGTTGAAGCAATAAAATCAGTTAAAAATCAAAACAAAACAAAAAATTAAATAAAATGGGGTCTAATCTACAAGGTGGTTAGAAGATACTGGGAATTGAAGGCCCATAATATATTTCTCTCCTTTCAATAATTTTTGTTTCTTGATAACAGAGCTTGATTTCAGCTAGCAAAATAACTGAGTGTTTGAATGCAACCGTGACAGCCTGGGCATATAAAGAACTAGAAAACTCATCACAAAATCACACACTAAGGTAAAATATTACTGCTCTGAAACAGCAACAGGATCTACCAAATGCTATCAAAGAATTGGTCTCAACATCGCACTACGCATCTTGTAAAACTGTATAATAGATGTGACTGGGAATGACAGTCATTACCTGCATGCAGCCGATCAGACAAGCATCCTAAACTTCTTCATATGCTAGGGCCCATTCTGGCGTCCAAGGTAAATGAACAGTTCATCATGTTTTCCAAAACTATGTATAGAAATGTTGGCTGTATAAAAAATTACAGTTGCAGAATGATAGAACATGAATAATTTCCAAGGTTCAATTGCCATCTCACCTAGAGTAAAATATCAGTCAGTTTCATTTCTGCAGAAGCGGACACCATTTGGGTTTTTTTTTTTAAAGTTTTGAGTGTGGGTTCTTCTAAAGACAATGCAACTCTGTCAAAAAGCCAAAGGTGAAACTCTACCACTTTCCCCCTAGTACGTGGGACGTCAATTTGCCTGGAGCCAGGAGAAGGATGACTGTGCATTCAGAAGATTTCTTTTCATCTATGATCAGAATAAATTAATACTAATAAAAACAGAACACAGATCCCCTTTTGACATCATTTTATACTGTTTAAAAGACAAACATTTGCATACTGCAAGCCACAAATGGATAAAAGCTCCGGTGAGAATTTATAATCCATCTGTTAGTTTCCTAAAGAGACCACTAACTATGATTGTTTACAGGTGAACAGTGGGGGTCATGGGTATTTGCTATAATGAAAGAGTCAATTCATCACTGTAGAAGCCAACTCCACCTCCCTTTTTTTTGTTGTTTCAGAAGGCTAATGTAAAATACAATAAAAAAGGAAATTTCAAAAAAACTTCAGATACACAGAGAAATATCTCTTGCCAAACTAAATATAACATGCAACACTGTTCTGTTTTCTAACAGTCTCTGCTGTCAAATTCTGATTACACAAATAAAATCACAGAAAGTTACTCTTTAGAATTTAACTAATAGCTAATGACCAAGAATTACTTTGCCCCTAGCCATTTAATCTTTGGAAACCTCTTTGTGTTATTTGTATGTCTGAATTTAATTATGAGGTGTTAACTGCCACTGTAACTGTTGCTCTATTTCTATTCGATATAGGTTCCTATACCATACTCAGACACCAATCTGAGTATCTTCCAGTAGTGTATTAAGCACTATTAACTACATTTCTGTCACATGTTGCTTGTTCTTTTGTCCTTCCTGCAGAGGGAAAAGTGTGTGCAGTGGTGTCTTATTTTGATAGAGTTGTAGGTTTTGTTTGTTTAGTTTTTAAATATACGTGTTGTGGATGACGAGATTGTGATATATGAAAGCTTGGCCCAGCTAGTCTCTTAAAAATTACCTAAAACTTGGTTGAAGATTGTTTAATGTACCATGTTCTGGGTAATAACATGAAAGTTATCCATGTTTCTTAAACTAAACTGGTTCTTTATTAAGAGAACTATTTACTGAGATATGCAACTGCAGCTGACATTCCAGCCATGTGCACACAGACCATTTCTCCAGTGCCTCCTCCAAACTCCTTCCAACCTATGTTCCTCTCTTCAAGTTCCATTCAGGTTGTTACAGCTTTCCTTTCAACAGTTGTTGTGACTTTTGTGCAAGTGTTAGCTTACCTGCTGGAGCCAGAGGTTACTAGTACATAGCCCACAGCAATGACATGACCTTTACTGGCAGCCCTTGTGGCCTGTTGGGCCTCACAGTCCTTCAGGTTTGCTGGTCTTGGAATCAGTCTCCCACTGCCTTATTTTTGTTATCTCTGTTGTTGAGGGGCTCTAGTTCCACCCTGTCATTGCCTTTGTTCTGTTGGTTGGTGTCACAGAATCATAGAAATGTAGGGCTGGAAGGGATGTCAAGAAGTCATGAAGTCCAGCCATTAGGGCTGAAGCAGAACCAACTAAACTTTAGACCATCCCTGACAGGTGTTTGTCAAATCTATTCTGAAAAATGTCCAGTGAAGGATATTCCACAAGCTCCCTTGAAGCTTATTCCGGGTCTTAACTACCCTTATAGTTAAGACATTTTTCCTAGCGTCTAATCTAAATCTCCCTTGCTACAGATTAAGCCCATTACTTCTTGTTCTACCCTCAGCGGACATGGAAAACAATTGATCGCTGTCCTCTTTATAACAGCCCCTGACATATTTGAAATCTGTTATAAGTCCCCCCACCTCCAGTCTAATTTTCTCAGGACTAAACATGCCCAGGTTTTTAATGAGATGAGTTTTTCTAACCTTTTATCATTTTTTTTTGCTTTCCTCTGGACTCTCTCCAACTTGCTCACATCTTTGCTAAAGTCAAGGGTTCTGGTGGATTCTCCATTACTGATAATTTTTTAAATCAAGTATGGATGTGTTTTTAGAAGATCTGCTTGAGGAATTATGTTGGGGAAGTTCTATGGCCTTTGTTATACCTGAGGTCAGACTAGATCAGAGGTCAACAACCTTTCAGAAGTGGTGTGCCGAGTCTTCATTTATTCACTCTAATTTAAGGTTTCGTGTGCCAGTAATACATTTTAACGTTTTTAGAAGGTCTCTCTCTATAAGTCTATAAACTATTGTTGTATGCAAAGTAAACATGTTTTTTTAAATGTTTAAGAAGCTTCATTTAAAATTAAATTAAAATGCAGATCTTCTCAGTTTAGTGCAGTGGTTCTTAACCTGGGGTGCACGCACCCCCTGGGGCAGGGCCAGTGCAAGGATATTTTGCACCCTATGCAAAACTTCCACCTTGTGCCCTCCCACCTTGCACATTGGTTCACTGAGAGGCAAATCCCAACAAGCCTTCATAGACCCCAGGGTCCTGCCTGCCCAGGGGCCAGCCCTGCCCAGGGGCTGCTCCCTAGACCAGGTTCCCCCCTCCCTGCCCCTTGAACTCCCCTGGAGTGTGCACAGCCCCCCCATGAGCCCTCCCCATCCCACCCAGGTGGCCCCCGCCCCGAGTTCACTCACTGGCTTTGCCGGGCTTGGGCTGCTGCAGCAGCTCAGCAGGGAGGAGCCGCCTTCCTGAGGCACCAGAGAGCCAGAGTGTCCTGCTTGCGGCAGCAGCAAGCCCCAGCCATGGAGGAGCCGGCGCGGTGCAGGGGGGCAGTAGCCCTGCAAAGGTGGTGGTGCCGCTAGCAGGGAGTAGCTGTGCCCCCCCCGCCCCTCCTGCCCAGGCTGCGGCCTGGCTCCCCTCCGGGGGCTCCTGCAGGCTGCACTGCATGTATGCAGGCACCAGCCTCCATGAGCCCCCCGGCTCCCCCCTTGCCTAGGATTACCATATTTCAACCATCAAAAAAGAGGGGAGAACCCTGTCCTAGCCCCGCCCCCATCCACTCCCTCCCACTTCCCACCCTGATTGCTGTGGTCAGAACTCCCAACCACCCCCTGCTCCTTGTCCGCTGACTTCCCCCTCCTGGGACCCCTGCCCCTAACTGCCCCCCAGAACCCCACCCCCTACTTAAGCCTCCCTACTCTTTGTCCCCTGACTGCCCCCTCCTGAGGTGCCTCCACCATAACTGACCCCCTAGGATCCTACCCCCATCTGTTCCCTGACTGCCTGCCCCCTTATCCACACCCCCACCCCCAGACAGACCCCCGGGGACTCCCACGCCCCATCCAACCACTCTCCGCCCCCTGACAGGACCCCCAGAACTTCTGACCTATCCAACCCTCACCCTGCTCCCTGACTGCCCCCCAGGACTCCTCTTACCAGGCTCATGCCAGTCAGACGCTGGCTCCACATGGAGGCAAAACTCCATGTGGAGTGCTGAGGCAGCAGGAGGAGGGGAGCTGTGAGAGGGGCAGCAGTGACGGAGGTGGCTAACACTTCCGGGAGCCGCAGAACCTGAAAGAGGTGAGGGGGGAACCGAGGGGTCCGCCTGACGCTGGTCTGGGGTTCTGTTCACTCAGCTGGCTGCGTGCTGAGTGGGGCTGGCAGCTGGGACCCTGGCTGGCAGCCACGTGCCAGGCAAAATCAACTCTCGTGCCACAGGTTGCTGACCCCTGGACTAGATAATCACAATGGCCCCTTCTAGCCTTGGAATCTATGAATCTAGTCTCTGTAATTTTGATGGTTTAGCACTGTCAGGTAGTGATTCCTACCTGTCTGTCCTGCCTTTGCCAACAGCCTTCTGGTCTTTACTGCTGACTCTGCTTTCCTATTGCTTTGCGGGTAGTCAGAAGACATATCATGCTCAGATTCCCATTTAGTGCTGAATTCTGCTTACGTGTAATGTAGGCCGTTGTCTGAGCATAGCATGTGAAATATGCTACACCATGCAAAATGTGCCTTTCTTTTCCAGATCATAATTCTTGCCTGAGTGTCCTACAGATTGTCTACCTCCCAGAAACTGGAGGAGTAATATATGACAGTGTTGTTCCTGAAACTGAACAGAACTGTTCCAACCTTTCCCCAGGGTCAGGTTGGAATTTTGTGAGGCTGTACAATCTCCTTCTGTTGCCAGTCACTATACTCTTTACACACCTCACACAGTTCCATGTGTGCTCTCAGTTAGGCATTCATGCCTGGCCAGTAGATACACTCCTTGGTTCATCTCAGGCATGCCTGTATATCCAGGTATGAATCATCTATGGCTCATGATGTCAATTTTTAAATCTGCTAGGATGACTGCTTGGTCCCTGTGATTGAGCGTCTGCCCCACAGGGGCCTAAAAAGGGTTAATGGTGCCCTAGGGAGGCAGTGCAGACAGCAGCCAATAGGAGAGGGACTGTGAGGAGCAGCCAATCAGGGCTGGGTAGGCCCATATAAGAAGAGCCACGGGGAAGAGCAGATTCAGTTGCTCTCTGTAGCTTGAGAATAGGGAACTGGCTGCTTGCAGGAGGAAGACAGCTGGCACTTTGGACACGCTGCTAGTAGGGAGCTAGGGAAGAGATTCTGGCTGGCAGCTGGGAGTTGCAGGCTGAGGTCTTGAGGCAAGGGTGATGAAGGTCCTGGAGCTGCAGGGAAGTGGCCTGTCAAGGGTCCTGTATAGGCTCTCCCACTTTTGTGCCTGCACCTTGTGTTTAAGCTGGCATAAAGAGTCTTTCACCCCTCTTTCTGTTGGATCACCCCAGTGTCTTTATTTACAGTGCTTGTGCAGTTCCCAGATTCCCCCAACAGTTAGTGCCCCATAGACCCTCCCCAGGGTCTCCTGGCCCTTTAGGCTTCCTTGTTGGCAAGGAGATAGAGATACTGCCCTCCTGTCTCCTCCCAGGCTAGTCTCCTCACTGAGGTTTGCCCAGGGCATTTATAGCCCTCTCCTGCTCCAGCCCAGCTGTCATTACTTAGCTCAGTATGTTCCTCTGACCCAGCCCTTGTTAGGGCTCACAGCTGGGCTCCCTGCTGAGTACCTGCATCTCTACACCTGGCCAGAGAGCAGGCCACAGACAGCATTTTGACAGGGCCTTAAAGGGGGTTTTACTCCTACTCTGCCACATAGCCCAGGAAAATAGACTGAGAGGTTGGAGGGGATGCAGCACGTGGCTGCCATCTACAGGGTCCTTAGGTTGGGACCTGGAGTAGTGGGTGGGCTTGGGGCTGCTCTGCCCCCACTTGCCACTGATGAAGTGGCTGAACTGATGGACTGTGGTACTGTTCCCCTGGAAGAGGGGAGCACAGAGTGTGGTACAGTGGGAGGCCTGTGTCCTGAAGAGGATGCTACAGTCCTTGAGTGACATGGGTCCGGGAGTAGAAGTGACAGCAGGTGAAACATCACTAGGAGTCAGCATACTGACCTGTGGAGCTGATCCACAAGATGACCAACAGGAGGTGCTAGTCACTTGATGAGTCACACCCTGTCACAGTCTCCTTTAAACAAAATCTTGTGAAGCACGTTCAGCTTGTCTCTCACCTAGTTATCTCCTTTGGCACTTGCTCCTTGTGATCTGGCCATCCCTGGAGTGTGTATAGTTTTACTGTTTGTAACATCCCATCCTATTTGGTGCTTTGTTGGGTTGCCTGGAGTCTCCATCAGAGACATGAAGGTGTTGTAGCCCATTGATAGACTGGCTCCTGTTTCACAGAGCCATCTATGTTGTACTCTGAAGATTTTGGCCTCAGGACCTCTTTATGCCAACTAGCAGAGGACAAAGGTGAACTGATGGAATTGTTCCATTCCAAAGAGCACTGCCAGTAGTTCCTTTTGTATTTGAGCATATCCCCTTTATGTGTCTATCATGGCTCTTCTAGCAAATTATATGGGCTACTGATTTTGTATCAGTGCTACTCCTGAGCTTTCTTTGGAGGCATCACACTGTAGATCTAGCAGTTCCACAGGTGGGATGCTTCCCAAGGTTGTGAGGCACCTCGCTACCACCTGCCCTTAGCATGTCTGTGCCTGCCATGGTTCAGTTCTCCAGCTCTACTGGCAACACAGGCACTGCTCCCTAGGCCTTGCAGGCCCCCTGTTATCTTACAGGTCAGTGACTGGCACATCCCAACCCTTGAGCTATCTGAGTGTCTCCCTGGAGAGTCCAGCTCCTGGTCCACTGGATAAGCACAGCATTCACAGATTCACTGCTTCCAAAGAAACAGTTCACCCCAGCTTACGAGTTCCACCTCTGATCGCCAATGACTTAACACACAGCACTTAGGCCAGGTCTACACTACAAACTTACGCTAGTATAACTATGTTGTTCGATGTCGTGAAAATCCACAACCCTAAGCACTGCAGTTATACCGACCTACCCCCGGTAGACAGCGTTGTTGCCGTAGTAGTAGTTCTCTTGTCAGTATATTAGCGTCTTCACTGAAGTGCTACAGAAGTGTTTTAAGTGTAGGCGTGCCCTTAGATATGTTTACAGTGAAATCAAGAACGTTTTTCACAAAGCACTGAGATTCAAATAACAGCAAGTAGAAGTGTTGGCAACAAATGGTTACATATAAAATAAACTCATAACATACATTCTGAGCCTAGACTTAATGTGTTTCCTTGCGCTCCAAGATATACCAGAACAATCCTTTGTTCTTTATTCATAAACATCTGCTGTTTGCTTATACCTGTAGATTTCCTTTCTTGTGGATTTTGCAATCTCTTCTTTTGCCTGTAGCTCAGCATGCAAATAGACATATGTTGGGAGGCATACAATACACAAATGACCAGACCGGGAGATAGGTGTCTATCTCCTGCCTGAGAGAACATGATTATGCTGGCCAGCGGGCTACTGGCTCTCAGTAGAGACCTCACATGCCACACTTCAGTGAACTATTATGCATATATCCAACTCAGGGGATCCCTGTAAAGCCCTATGCTCTCCTTATTCCCTCTGGCACCACAGGGACCTGTGTCATAGCAGGATTGTAGTTCTTTAGCACTGGTGCCTCATTTATGATTTCTTTTTACCCTTTTGAATGCCTGTTCTTGGGCACACTGCATTACTGGGAGTTAACTATCTCAAAGGTTCACAGGCTAATGATAGGTGTGCACAGAGTTTGGAAAGATAGCTGGCCATCACTATAAATCTCTGGATTCCTTTCCCAGCCTTTGGTCTGGGCATTTCCTTAATTGTTCTGTTTCTCAGGGCCTGGCCAGAGTCAACAAACATGTGACACAGAAGACCTCAGTTCTCTTCAGCCTCATCTTGTCTGCATTCAGTCTAATATTCCACTCCTGGCAGCTCTTTAGGAGTTGTTGGAGTTTGATGTCATGGTCCTGGATCCCATCTTCCTTGAAGCACCTTTTTCTTCAATAAAAATCTTGTCAGCTACATTTGTGATGCCTAGGATTCTGTAGTGCCTGGATCAGTTTACACTGGAACACCTCTAGGACCAGGTTAATGGCCTTCTGCATTCTTATCCAGCATTTTTTTGCCAAAACATGTGGCAAAGGTTGTCAGGTGGCTGGATGGTTCATCTAGCTCAATATGCCAGAACCCATTCTTGACATCACAAATAACAAACACTTTTGCCTTGGATAAATCAGTTAGTACATCCTCCTTTGTTGGTAATAGGTAGTGACTTCTTGTCAATGCTTTGTTAAGTGGTTTTGGATCAATGTAGATCCTGAGATCAAAGGTTTCTCATTTGGCTGCTAATCCACTGTGTGCTGGTTTCAACAGGTGTAATGACACCTCTTCTTTGCAGGTTTACCAGTTCATTCTTCAGTGGCTTGACCAAGGCTAACAGTACTCTGTGTTTCAGTAGTCTCATGGGCTGCACATTGGAATCTATTTCTAACTTCCAGGTGGCAACATTTTCTTGAAATGTGTCCTTCTACTCTGTTAGAATATTGGGCTTGTGGTGACTGTTCTCTTCCCCTCTCATGTTGAGGATGGCAACAGAGTAGCTGATTTTTAAAAGAAATCAGTGGCCCAGCTCTCCTATTCCAGTACAAGTGCACCCTACTCTAGTATAATGAGGGTGGGGCTGCCCTGGAAGTTGTATATGAGAGACCATACAAAGGCAAAGGCAAAGAGTCCAGAGTCCTGAGAAAGGAAGTGTGAGCTCAGAAGGAGAGAAGAGGTGGGTTGAGAGCTTCAAAAAGGGGAGATGCCTCTGAAGGAAGGAGTGGTGAGTTGCCTAGTGAGCAGTGGAGCCATATCAGGCTGGTGAAGGCAGTCAGGGGCCAACCTACACATTTCCCTAAGCCAGAGAGCCATGGCCAGGGAGTGGCTCAAGGCTCAGAGTAGCAGAGGGCCTGCTGGGGCTCTGAGCTAGGGACCTTGAGCCAGAGGGCCAGAGAGGGCTAGGGAATGATGGAGGGGTAAACTTGCTGATCTGTTCAGGAGAGAGCTAGAATCATATCTGAGGATGAAAAAGGGCAGAGAATGAACCCAGGAGAGACTGGGGATGAGGTGTGGTGAGAGATGCTGGAGTTAAGCATGAAAGCCTGAGCGTGGTGAGAAATTCCAGAGAGGTATTTGTGTGTTGATAGAGTGTTAGAACTTGAAAGATTGAAAGTACTTTTTGGACTGTGCTGGGGAATTCTGAATTATGGTTGTTGAACTTCTTTGATAAAGGGCTATTTATTTTCAGACAGCTTGCATTAAGTTACTGGGACTCTGGAAGAGGGAAATCGAGGAGGCAGCTGCTTGCAGGGCCACCCTGAGCCCATAAGGAAGTGCCCTAGAGGCGGCCACACTCTGAAAAGGCTATTCTGGCATTCTACTGTGATCAAATCCATGGCTTGCACCGCCCTGCTTCTGAATGGGTGGTATTCCTATGCATCAACTACTATAAACTCCAAGTGATAATATCTCTTGTTTCATGTTGACAGCCTGCATTTTCCCACTGGCCTCAGAATGATTTCATTGTACACCACCTGGTCACACTTCTTCACTGCTTATCATTGTTGCTGGGATTACATTGCAGTTGACTCCATAATCTCCCTGGAATCAAATTTGTCTAATAGCATAGATACAAATATAGTAGTTGAATGGCTAGCAACGTTCTTCTGCAGTGCATATACATGGAGAGACTTTGGATCTGCTAAGGTGGCATTGGAAATCTCTGCATCCACAATCACTACATGTATTGCTACTTTTTTCTTCCCAGAGTGGCTGTGGCAGTAGGACATAAACTGGTTCTGTTTTCCATACACTTGCACTGCTGCATTTTTCTGGGCATGTTTCTGTGCTGGGCATTTTTCTTGCTGCCTTAGCTGTTGCTTTCCACAGTACGTGATGTCTACATTCTCAGTCAGTGTGTCTCTGTCCTGCTTCCTGGGTTCCTTTAGTTTGAGCCTATGTACTTGTTCTGCACTAGCCGCAGCCATTGTTTTGATCCTTTCTCTGGATAGTTCAGCAGCCCTTGCTATTTGGAGGCATTCCTCTAGAGCGATAACTGTTTCTTTCCACACTCTCTCCTGTGTGTGGCTATCATGTGTCCCACAATTGCTCCTGTCTCTAATTAGAGAATCTTTAATATGTCCAAATTTACATGGGGATACCAGTGTTCTCAGCTCTATTCCCTCTCCTACTTGATCTTGGGTAAAAGATCATCTCTCTACAATTGCATTCTGTCTGGAGTCACACACTCAAATACATTTCAGATGTTCCAGTGCTTTCGGTATTATTCCTAGTAACAGTGTTTCACTCACGTTTCCTCCTTTTCCCCAGTGAGACAGTAAAAAAGCATTGCCTTCATTTTCTCATCTTTATCCCCTATCATCAGCTCTGTATATGGACTTAGTTCTTACTTCCATGCTCGTGTAAGGTTTTTAGTCTGGAAATCCAGTATTCCTGGTGGTCTGAGTCCCTGCATGCCACCTGTTTGCTCCATTTCAAGACGCTCTTTGTCTTCCTGTTAATCACACTCCCTTCCTCACTGTGGATCTCGCTAGACTGACCACTGCCACCAGGTTTCATGTACCATGGGCTGGGTACTAACATGAGAGAACTCCATGTTTCTAAAAGTAAACTGACTCTTAAATAAGTCACTTATTAACAGAGAGGGTGCAATGTCAAAAAACAGACTGACTTCCTGGTGCCTCCTCTACACTCTTCCCTCCTGCAATCTGTGGTCCTCCCTCAAAGTATATTTGTAGCAACATGCATGGGAAATAGATGAACAACTGTGATGTGTGTTTCTGTCTGATGCATCACACAGAGAAAAATAATCTTACACCATAAGTCAGTCCCAATATCTATAAGAAACAGAATGATAATTATTGGGGCCCTTGCATCTTAGAGGGCTCCCAGATTCATGACCCTGATGTTTTTTAAGCTATATGGATGGCCTTGCACCATGCAGTAAGCATGTCTTCTTCACTTGGTCTCTGATTCAGCAAAGTTCTAAGCATAAGTCTCAATGTGCATATGCTTTGCTGAACTGGAGCCCCCAAACTGACAATTCTGTTCAGAGATGTTCATATGCCCTAGATGCTATCAGGCCCATCCTATAGCTCTGTCTAAATAGCGCACTCTTCTCTCTTTATTTGTAGCATGAGCAGAGTGAGAAAAATTCTTCTGATAACAATGGAGCTAGATGCAGTATAAAAGCCTAAATAGCTAACTAGATTGGATTGATAGCAGCACACTAATCAATAGCACTGTAGTACTAGATCCTGCACTAGATCCTGCAGCAAAGAAAGGCCATGAACAACACTGATACACAACAGCAGTAAGTATTGGCGAGATGTGGAGAGGAATCTGGAGCTTGTTGCTGGAATCAAGCTGAATCCAAAATCAAAGGGAAGAATAAGGATCATAGCTATGGGCGGAGGACTGGACTGCTTGTGAGGGTTTTACAGGGTGGTAAGTGCTATAGTAAGGGGAGACACAGCAATTGGTGGAATAGCTAGATAGAGGGTTATAAAGATAACAGACCCTGAACTCTGAAATGCCCTGGGGGTCTAGAATTTTTCTTAGCGGATCTGCTGGATTTCATCATACAAACTAAGCAAATGAGAGATTTGATCTAGGGATTACAGCCCAGAACTGGAAGCCATGAATGATTGAATTTCAGTTCCTGCTCTGACAATGGCTCTCTCTCTCTCTCTCTGCTCATTTGGGTGAGTCACAATTTCTCTAGCCTAATTCTCTTGACTGTAAAATGCATGAGAGTGCTTATTTACCTAAATCACAGGCAAACATAAGGGGATATACTTCCTTTCCTAAACTACCGGGGTGCTGTGAAGATTATTTGCAGTGTGCTTTGAAGGTAAAGCTCTCTAAGTGCTAATTATTAAGTCAACAGTTTATTTGACTATGTTATTGAACTGCTAATAAAGTAAATTACATAGCAGTTACAGGTTTGAAAAGCCACTTTTGCTGTCTAAAAGAAATAAAGGTTTTAATTAGTGAATGTTTGGAAAATGCTTTACCCTAATGAAAACAGTTACAAAATACAAACACTTGAATGCAACTATAACTTCTGGATATATTAAGCTTTGTCCCCTGAAAAAAATAATTGCATTTAATGCTCTTTCTGTAACATTGCTGAAAAACTTGATTATATTTGTCAAATTCTGAAAAATAGAAACCTTACACCATGTATATATAATACCAAACTATGTTTAGATGCAGGAAGAGATTAAAAGTATTGTTCTTATTGGAGAATAGCAGCATCTCCTGTATTCTAAAATTTTACATATTAAAGGATTTTCTCCAGTCTAAACTTGCTGTTGATACAAAAATGAAATGCTCTTAGGCCTGTGCTAAGTCAGAGAGCTTCCACTCTCCCAAGGGTTCCGCACTAGATGCACATACCTGACCTGCTAACCAGAATGCCATCACAGAATTTCAGTATGTGGTTGCAGAACTCCAGTACGACCAGACCGTGGCAAAGATTAGATCCCAAACTGCCTTCCTCCATTTGGAAAGCTTTTCATCCCCAGTCTTGGTCTATGTAGGGGGCTTCATAGAGAGGGTAATGATCTGCTAAAACTTGAGACAGTGCTACAAGCAGGCAGAATACAATCTGGGGAGATGAAGCAGATTTTATAGGTATGCAGAAATAACAGAATCTGATCATGGCTCTAATCCTGGAATTGGATCCAGGTGGGTGGATGCTTGTGTACCCCACATTCTTTATACTGCAGCATTTGACTTCAGGAGAGAAGGGAAGCAGTGGAGAGGATACATGGATCTTAACTAGGTAGTCTGTGTTTCTGCATAACATAATGCAGGGAGGCATAACTCAGAGATAAAAACTTCCAGAACAGTCCGTGGCAGTCATAAGACATGCTCACTGCTGTTCTGAGACTGCATAGGAAGTTTTCATTGTGGGCAATCCACCTAACGGGTCACAGCTTAGTTACCTTTTGAGAGCTGAGCCAAGAAGAGAACAAGAATGGGGGGATGGTTTTAAATGCAAGAGTTAAAAAGAGCCCTGTGGACTCAGCCACTGATCAATACAGCTGAGTCCAGGTGTCACACACTACATGCTATGATCTGTATTAAATTAGATAGAATATATGAGCCAAAGGTGTTAATATAATCCAGTCACTGTTCAATATTAATAAGTTTTAAACAAGGTTTGGTATTTTCTATAGAGGCCTCAGCCTGCTTAGTACCATGTCAAAAACACCATTAAAAATCCTTTTAACCTTTTATTAAATATAAAGAAAAGGAGATCAGATAAACCATTTGAAATGTGATGTATTAATTATGGCTTTCATCTTAATAACATCCCTTGTTCCCTTTTCTTTTAGCTGGAGAGAGTTTTTAAAAGGAAAAAAGCCCTCCCTGATACCATCTAAAGCAGAGCTTCTCAAAGCTGGTCTGCCGCTTGTTCAGGGAAGCCCCTGGCAGTCCGGGCCGGTTTGCTTACCTGCCTGGAAAGGCGAACTGCGGCCAGTGGGAGCCACAATCTGCCAAACCTGCGGATGTGGCAGGTAAACAAACCAGCTCGGACCACCAGGGGCTTTCCCTGAACAAGTGGCAGCCCGACTTTGAGAAGCACTGATCTAAAGGACTGTCAAAAGATGCTAATAGCAGACACTTGGAGGAAAGGAGAAGTTAGCTGAGATGGGCTGGAGCTGTTAAAGTCCATTCCCATTTCATCCCAGGAGATGTTTGAGATTCATCTGGAGCCAGTAAAGGTGGTGATGTCACTGGGTCCCTCTCACTGGTCTGATCTGGTCAGGATATCTCTCAGGAAAAGGAAAATACCAAGGAAAAGGATGAAGAAGGCATGGGGTTCTGGGAGATGGTGGGGGTAGGAGTCCTGATAGTAAAGCTTGTTGCAGTAGCCAATTTTTCTTTCAAAGTCTTTCTTTAAGGACCCCAAAATGGAATGATGGGTGGAATAGCCCATCTCCTCATTAGTTTGTCTGCCAATTAGGCCTAGTTTCTGATACACTAGTTTTGGTTCGCTGGTTTCTGGTTCCACACTTTTCTACATACTACACAGACCACAGTGAGAGATTATGCCATACTCTATCAAAGAAACTGAGGAATTACCTGATCAGCATCCTATACAGCAAAGAGGAAAACATCAAAAAAGAGCTCTCCAACCTGGAGACTCTCATCAATAAGCAAACTTCCATACAAACGGACTTCACTAAAATAAGATAGGAGATCTACATTACTCACTTCACCTCTCTACAAAGGAAAAAGGACTGTAAGCTGTAAACTCCTACCTGCCTCATGGGGCCACAACCGTGGTACCCACAACCCATCTAGCAATATCGTCAGTCTATCCAACTACACACTCAGCCCAGAAGAAAAGTCTGTCCTATCTCGGGGACTCTCTTTCTGCCCTGCCGCCCCCACCAACATGATACAGTTCTGCGGCGATCTGGAAGCCTACTTTCGCCGTCTCCAACTCAAAGAATACTTTCAGGACAACACTGAACAGCGCACTGATACACAGGTACCCTCCCACCGACAGCACAAGAAGAACTCCACATGGACTCCTCCTGAGGGTCGAAATGACAGTCTGGACCTCTACATTGAATGCTTCCGCAGACGTGCACAGGCAGAAATTGTGGAAAAACAACATTGCTTGCCTCATAACCTAAGTCGTGCAGAACGCAATGCCATCCACAGCCTCAGAAACCACCCAGACATTATCATCAAAGAGACTGATAAAGGAGGTGCTGTTGTCATCATGAACAGGTCTGACTACCAAAAGGAGGCTCCCAGACAACTCTCCAACACCAAATTCTACAGGCCACTTCCCTCAGATCCCACTGAGGAATACTCTAAGAAACTGCAACATCTACTCAGGACACTCACTACACTAACACCGGAACAAATCAACATACCCTTAGAGCCCCGACCAGGGTTATTCTATCTACTACCCAAGATCCACAAACCCGGAAATCCTGGACGCCCCATCATCTCAGGCATTGGCACTCTCACTGAAGGACTGTCTGGATATGTGGACTCTCTGCTCAGACCCTATGCCACCAGCACTCCCAGCTATCTCCATGACACCACTGATTTCTGAGGAAACTACAACGCATTGTGGACCTTCCAGAAAACGCCGTCCCAGCCACCATGGATGTAGAGACTCTCTACACAAACATCCACACACAGATGGAATACAAGCTGTCAGAACACTATCCCTGATGATGCTATGATGCTACAGCACAACTGGCTGCTGAGCTCTGTGCCTTTATCCTCACACACAAACTATTTCAAATTTGATGACAAATATATATCTCCAGATCAGTGGCACCGCTATGGGCACTCGCATGGCCCCACAATATGCCAATATTTTTTATGGACGACTGGAACAACGCTTCCTCAGCTCTCGTCCTCTCATGCCCTTTCTCTACCTACGCTACATTGATGACATCTTCATCATCTGAACCCAATGGGAGGGGTCTCTGGAAAAACTCCACCATGATTTCAACAACAGCTTCCACCCCACCATCAACCTCAGCCTGGACCAATCTACATGGGAGGTCCACTTCCTAGACACCACGGTGCAAATAAGTGGTCACATTACCACCACCCTATCCGAAAACCTACCGACCGCTATGCTACCTTCATGCCTCCAGCCTCCATCCCGGGCACATCACACGATCCATGTCTACAGCCAAGCACTGAGGTACAACCGCATCTGCTCTAACCCCTCAGACAGAGACCAACACCTACAAAATCTCCACCAGCATTTCTCAAAACTACAATACCGGGCATGAGGAAATAAGGAACAGATCAACAGAGCCAGACGTGTACCCAGAAGCCTCCTACTGCAAGACAAACCCAAAAAAGAACCCAACAGGCACTCCACTGGCCCATCCCTTACAGTCCCCAGCGTAAACCTCTTTCCCAACGCTACATCCGGAGCCTTACAAACCCATCATGGACCAATGATCCCACACTTTCACAGGTCTCGGGTGGCAGGCCCGTCCTCGCCCGCAGGGCAACCTGCCAACCTGAACACATATTCTCACCAGTTAACTGCACCACCGCACCATAGTAGGAACTCTAGGCTCAGGAACCAATCCATGCAACAAACCTCGATGCCAACTCTGCCCACATATCTAACTCAGCAACACATCACAGGACTAACCAGATCAGTACCACACCATCACCGGTTCATTCACCTGCTCGTCCACAATGTAATATACGCCATCATATGCCAGCAATGCACCTCTGCTATGTTCATTGGCCAAACTGGACAGTCGCTACAGAAAAGGATAAATGGACACAAATTCAGATATTAGGAATGGCAATATACAAAACCTGTAGGAGAACACTTCAACCTCCCTGGCCACACTATAGCAGACCTTAAGGTGGCCATCCTGCAGCAAAAAACCTTCAGGACCAGACTTCAAAGAGAAACTGCTGAGCTTCAGTTCATCTGCAAGTTTGACACTCATCAGCTCAGAATTAAACAAAGACTGTGAATGGCTTGCCAATTACAGAACTAGTTTCTTCCTCCCTTGTTTTTACACCTCAACTGCTAGAACAGGGCCTCATCCTCCCTGATTGAACTAACCTCATTATCTCTAGTTTGCCTGCATATATATATATATATACCTGCCCCTGGAAATTTCCACTACACGCATCTGATGAAATGGGTATTCACCCACGAAAGCTCATGCTCCAAAACGTCTGTTAGTCTATAACGTGCCACGGGATTCTTTGCTGCTTTTACACTTTTCTTCTTTATCAAACATGATCTTTTCTTAACAGTCCTTGGGTTATATCAGCATGCCTTTTTTGTCTGGGATAATTTAGTCTGTCTCCTTTTTGCACCTCTTCCCATTAACTTTTTGTTATAGATTATTGTGACATCTTAAGAACTTTCATGTACTGTAGCGAGGCGGCGTGTCCTCCCTCTGACACAGAGGTAACTCCACAAGTCGCCAGGAGGGCTATGCCACACACGCTGGAAGCAGAGGGGGAGAACAGGAAGGGGAAGTATAAAAGGACGGCCCAGCAGCTCAGTTGACAGAGAGCTTCTGAAGGAGACAGATGCTTCTTCCCTGCTGCTGGAGTGAGACACCAAGGAGAACCGCTGCTGCCCCAGAGACCAGCCTGAGCTTCCAGAAAGCCCTGCCATGCCTGCTGCTGCTGCTACTCTTGGCAGTTATCCCAGGGGGACTGAGGACAACCCCTGGGCGCAGGTACAACTGCAGGGGAGGGTAGGAAGCCGGCCAGGGAAACCAGGCAACAATCTGATTGCGAGCTGGCCTGATACAGGATCAGTGTGTTGCGGGTGGATCCCCGCTGCCACTGTTAGGGCTCGTGTCCCCCCTGCCATCCCACCCTCCTTGGGCATCCCTACCTGAGCTCCATAGAGTGTGCGTCACGCTCACCCCTACCTGAGCTCCATAGACAGAGGTGTACTACCAGCCCAATCTGACTGCAGGCCAGAGCCGTGACTGTTTGCTGTCCCGCCCTGCTTAACAACTGGGCGAGTAAACTACTACTGCCTTGCCCGGTAGCAGACTAGAGCCCAGACTGTTTATAGCCCTGCCCTGCTTGAAGGCCAGGGCCCATTGAGAACTGCTAATTCCCCCTTTTTTTTCTTTGTGTGCAGAAGACTAGCCGTAGCAGACCAAACTGAGAGGAGGCATGGCCTCTCTCAGGAGCAGATGCACGCCAGCTTACGTGTACTTTTTACAGCTCAGAATTAAGGAACGCTTGCAGATTCAGTTATCACACCAGGTCACACTATAAAGACTGATAAAACTTTAAGAGACTATCAGAGGGCCACGTGTTTTGATGCCATGGCTGAAGCATGTTATGTGGAAAGGTTATGTGTGAATATGTGTAACAGAAACAAAGGGGAAGTCTGTATAATAAACATCAGTAGATTTACTGTCTTAGTAGCTTTTGTTTAAAAGCTATTCACAGAATTTCAAGTGCTATTTACAATGTGTTTGCATACATTGAATGTTTGTTTTACTAAGAAATCATACTCTCTGAAATTGAGAAACATATATAAAACCCTGATAAATAGAGGTTAATAATAGCCCTGCAGTTTACACTACTAAATATCTGCCCAAATAGCAGCCTGGTGATAATGAACAATCAAGAAAGCTGCAGAGAAAGTGGACTTCAATATCACTTCCTGGGCAAATGAAGAACATGATAAACTTTGCATTTGTTGCAAGCTAGTGGTTTTTATCTCTTTAAAGGAGCAAACAGATCTTATTCCTCCAGATGTTGCAGGAAAGAGCTGGACATTGCAGTGCACATAGGTTTGAGAACGTTTAGGACTGGGGTTTAGTTAGGGTCACCTGCTAACATCAGTCAAGTCTGGAAAAGACAAGAGTGTGTCTGTGATAACTGCTGGCAGGCTGTTGGATTCAAAGAGATTGCTGTACAGCCCTGATTCATACAGAACATGAAGTGCATGCTGGCTGCATCTGCGTCCTAGGCAGGGAGCCAAAAGCCACAGATGCATTTTGGGGCATTATAATACAAGCAGTGATACAACCTCTTGCTGATTTGAATTGCATCTCAGAATGTGACATAGCTTGATCAATTTCTTGGGGATGCTAATAGAAAACATCTATAGCATGTTGAGTGTGGTGAGAGTTAACAGGGAGATGACAGAATGGTTCAGGATGATCATAGGAATGAGACAAAGATGCATATTATCACCAGATTTGTTCAGCTTGGTACTGGAAGCAGTAATGGCCGTAGCACTGAGAAATGAAACAGGAGAAGTCGACTTATGGAGGAAGACAGTGCATAACTTTAGATTTGCGGATGATCTTGTCTTCACAGCACTGACCAAGAAGTTTTACAGAGAATAATTGATAGAGCAGAAAATTCAGAAGACCAAGGATGCATTGGATAGGCACAGTGAAGAATGACAGAGAACAAAAAGGTTTACAGCTGTATAAAAGCTGTGATGCTGGTACAAGATTAAAAAGCGGTGGAAGAATTTAATTCAGCCCTTTCACTGCTGGTGAGCTCATAGACGGGAATCAAAGAAGCCTGGAGGTTTAGCTCTGTGGAATGCTTTCTGAAAAGACAGAACTTTGGCCTGTGCGTCAGCAAAAAGTTAAGCTGAGGTGCAGGAAGACGGGGAGTGTAGTTACATAGAATACTGCCTAAGCATCCCCTGCTTCCCACCATTACATCTGCACCTGTGCACAGCCCCACTGACATCAGTAGGGCTCCACATGGGCAAAGGGCTGTTGGGGCAAAACTGATGGCAGGATTCAGACCCACATGTGGAGAGGAGGACTGGATAGGTGCACATACTACTTTGCTTTGGGCTCCACAAAAGCTAGTGCTGATGTTTAGTGTTAATCACAAGCCTCAGCTTTTTAAGGAGAAACTTGTTTAGCCAGGTAATCCAAACCTTTTTCTTTAGGAAGTTTCTTGCAGACAGAGACCTCTTCAGTACATAGCTACAGGCTACCCTCCGCAGTGTGTGTGCTGCATACTGTCACCTCTGCAGTAGCTCACTCACTGTGCCCCTACCCCAAGGGCAACTCTCATTTCTCTAATTCAAAAACAAGGAGTCCGATGGCACCTTAAAGATTAACAGATTTATTTGGGCATAAGCTTTCATGGGTAAAAATCCCACTTAATCAGGTCAGCGCCAATCTCAGGTCAGATTGCCAGAATACAGGGCCTATACCCCAGACTGGTTCTATCACAACACTTCACCAAACCAGTAACAAATGCGTGCTTCCAAAATACTGCATGTGTTGTTATGGAGCCACAGAGAGTTCCCTTCAGGCTCTCTAGCCCCTCATGCATCACTCAGACTAGCCAGACTTCTATGATAAGTGATTATTAAAACTAGAAATTCCATATATTAAGTTCTTCCAGTTCCAAAGAACCAGACCCCACCCTATATTAATATATACCTCAGATCTTACCAAAGACCATGCTGCAACCCATCTTTAAAGATTTATTAATAAAGAGGAGAGTTATTAAATGGTTGAAGTATATCATATATATGTAACCCTTCTGCCCCTCTGAGTTGGCAGCAACAAGGGCCGAGTTCAGTATCCAGGGGTTCCGTTCAATAACCCAATGCCAAACCAGCTTGAGCCCCCACCCAGTGACCTGGGAAAATCTTACACCCCCCCCAGGCGCCTCAAAGAGGCAATGCTTCCCCTCTCGCAAGCACAGAGCCTCGGTGTAGCAGAAAAGGTTTAATACATGAGATAAACAACAAACACTAAATTGGGAAAAACACCTCAACTAGAGTTCATAGACCAAACCGTGAGCAAAGACCCACCCCAGGAAATTGGGCTGTGTCCTCTTTCCTGGGCTCTTGAGTCCAGCAACCCCCCAAATCACCCACAGTCGCAAAAGTCCCACAATCCCAAAAGTCTCTGTCCTGGGTCAGTGCAGCCCCAAAGTTCGAGAGTCTATCTGCAGAGGTCCCCCCCACCCAGCCTGGGCAGAAAGGGGCACCTTATGTGTCCGGGGCCAACTGCCTTGCCTCTCTGTGGGTTCTGCTCCTGCCTTCTCCACGAACTGCTCCGCTTTACCAGCCACTCTACTGTGCTCCTCTAGCCGTCCTTACAAACTGCTCCGCTCCACCAGCTGCTCTGCTCCACCAGCTGTCCCGTGAGCTGCTCCAGTTGTCCCTGCAAACTGCTCGCTGTGTGGGCCGCTCCACCCGTCTCACAGCTACTCCGCTCTGCCAGCCGCTCTGCTCCACCAGCTGTCCCGTGATCCGCTCCAGCCATCCCCACAAACTGCTCCACTCCGCCAGTGGCTCTGTTCCACAGTATAGCTTTGGGCTCCCCACTAGTTAGCACAGTACTCAGTGCTTTCAGCTCAGTAATTTCAGCTCTTTAGTGATTTTCAGCTCTTAGTGATTTCAGCTCATAGTAGGGAAGCCCCAGTGCTAGTGCACCATTAGCCCAAAGTGAGTTCAGCTCAGTAACCTGTATTTAGATTCTTAAGGGAATAAAGAAAATCAACTCTAATATTCCACAGTGGAGAGACTAGAACTGGTGCTTCTGGCTCCACAAGGAGACTGCACCACCAGATACAGATATCTGCCCCCAGTCTCTCTCTCAATTCTCTGGGTTTTGGAACCCATGTCCCTTGTCTAGCAAGTACCACCCAACTGAGGGTGAGTCATTTGTCACCAAGCAGTCCCACAGCTCGGCAGTCTGGGATAGGGTAGGCGTGCCTATGCAAATACACTCTCTGAAATTCTTTCCACCAGATGTCAGTGTAGAGCTTATCCTGACACTGCTTACATATATTATAGTTGATTTCTGAGCTTGTAGATCAGGATAATAGGAGTGATGTTAAATCTCCTAGTTTGCGGCACGTCTCTCTGGATCACCCAAAAGACTGAGGGTCCTCCGTCTATTGTTCAAAGCTTCCCTGTTAGAAATCATAGTCCAAAGGTGTGGAGAAGGAAAGAGACAGAGATGTCACAGTCTCCATTATATACCCCCTACTTCAGTCCATGTGCATGGAAAGTTACTGGCACAAACATGGAGTCAGGGATCATGTGTTCTACCTGAACTGCTGAGTCACTGGGGATCCGTTGTCTAAATGCTCTCTGAGGCAACCTCAGGAGAAGCCCATTGAAATAACTGATTCTCCTTAATGGCCTGTCAACCATGGCTGACCGGTCTTGATGTAAATCTGTCTTGTGGAAGTTACCCAGGAACACAATGTTTGAGATACAAACACAGAGCAAAGATTCATAATTTCATATAAAATAATACATACATGTAAACAGGATCACAACTTTTCCAATGATACACTGCAAGTCATCCTTTGTATAAGGTGTCTCACAATTGTGCAATAGTGTTGATAGATCAGTGGTGATAAGCATGGTCATCTTTCTTTTTCTACAGCATCACAACTTGTCCATGAGAGAACACCATAAAATGTATTAATGTCTACAAAGAAAATCCAGACAAGTTAAAGTGCCTGGAGTGGTGTTTTTATTATTGTTTATGAACTACTTGCCCAGATTTTCTTTGTACAATTATACTAAACATCATGGTGTTCTCATGAAAAGAGTGGATTGGTTTTGACTTTCATTTAAGGTTGTTGTAAGACCAGGGAAAAAATGTGACAGGGAAAAAATCATTCCTCATTCCTTTGATTCCCAATGCTGCATTCATTAAATCAAAAGATATATTTTCTCTTTGATGTGGAAAAACATGGAAAGAAATTTCAACTTTTAAAAATTGACTTTGTTGATAAAGACAGCCCTTGTTTCTCTGAGCTCTACTTGCCTACCTGCTATTTTTAGTCTGTTTGTTTAAATTGGCTTTTTCACATGCTGACACCGACATTGGAATTTTCCATTATTAGATGGAAATGATGGAATTGTCAATAATGCAGAGAAGGTAAAAGCATTCAATAAACATTTCTGTTCTGCACTTGGGAAAAAGCCAAACAATGCATTTCATCATCAGCGTATGATAGGAGTACTTCGATTTCATCAGTAGCTAGGGGAATATTAGACCTCTTTTAAATCAGTAGGTCTAGATAAAATGAATCCAAGAGTTTTAAAAGAGCTGTCTGAGGAGCTTGCTGGACCGGTAACCGTGACTTTGTTCCAACGCTCATTTTTTAAAAAATTAAGAAGTTCCAGAAGTCTGGAAGTAAGTTAATATTATGCCAATATTTAAAAAAGGTAAATTGGATTACCAGGGTAATTATAGACCTGTCAGCCTGACATCGATCCTGGGCAAAATAATGGAACAGCTGAGATGGGATTTGATTAATAAAGAATTCAAAGTGGATGATATAGTTAATGCCAATCAACGTTGGTTTATGGAAAATAGATTTTGTCACACTAACTAGATTTTTTTTAATGATCACTTTGATTAACAAGTGTAATAGTATTGTTGTAACTTAAACTTCTATAAGGCATTTGACTTCATGGTACTGCATGACATTTTGATGAAGAGGCTAGAATGATAAATCAATATGGCACACATTAAATGGATTAAAAACTGACAGATCTCAAAAGCAGACTCATCACTGAATGCATGTGTTTTTAGCAGGATCCTGCAAGAATCGATCCTTGGCCTTAGGCTATCTAACATTTTTATCAATGACCAATATAAAATCATCACTGAAATAGTTTGCAGAAGGCAAAGGGTGGGAAAGTGGTGCATAATGAAAAGAACGGGTCACTAATACAGAACAATCCAGTTCACTCTGTAAGCTGGCTGTAAACCAACAAAAAGTGTTTCTACAGCTAAATGTGTAGTCATACATCTAGGAACTGAGAAGGAAGGCTATGCTTACAAGAGGGAAGACTCTATCCATCATAATCCCCAAAGTCTTTTCCACAGTCTCTGCTTTCCAGGATAATCAATTGAATGAAAGCTTCTAGTGCAATGCTGTGGCCAAAATGCATAGGCGGTGCATGAACTGCTGGCTGGGGGTAGGGTCACACACACATATACAACTATATATATAGCCTTCCCCAAGAACTAAAATCAGAGATGGGGCTAGATAATTACAGCAGATTCCAGGACAGGCAAACAACTCCAGTGGCATACCCTCCTGGAGTTCATATCAGGTACGAGAAGCCCAGAAGAAAAACACACAAACACATACAACTACAAGTTTATGACAAATCCCTGGGCTCGTAGTATCTAGCACCATATATTAGTTTTTTCCACACTTCCAAGGTCTTGCATCTGTTACAGTGAGCTTTTCAATTTAGCAGACAAAGGTGTTGTCATAAACAGGTGGCTAAGGGTTAATATCTCTTTTACCTGTAAAGGGTTAAGAAGCTCAGTGAACCTGGCTGACACCTGACCAGAGGACCAATAGGGGGACAAGATACTTTCAAATCTTGGTGAAGGGAAGTCTTTGTTTGCGCTTTTTGTTTGGTTCATTGTTCGCTCTCGGGACTGAGAGGAACGGGACATCATTCCAGGTTCTCCAATCTTTCTGAATCAGTCTTTCATGTTTCCAAATAGTAAGTAATAGCAGGCAAGGCAGATTAGTCTTATGTTTGTTTTCTCAACTGGTAAATATGTCTTTTTGCTGGAAGGATTTTTACCTCTGTTTGCTGTAACTTTGAATCTCAGGCTGGGGGTGGGGCAGTCCCTCTAGTCTATATGAATCTGAGTACCCTGTAAAGCATTTTCCATCCTGATTTTACAGAGATAATTTTTACCTTTTCTTTCTTTAATTAAAAGCTTTCTTTTTAAGAACATGATTGATTTTTCCTTGTTTTAGAATCCAAAGGATTGAGTCTAAACTCACCAGGGATTGGTGGGGGGAAAAGAGGGGGAAATGATTAATTTCTCCTTGTTTTAAGATCCAAGGAGTTTGGATCGGTGTGAAGCTTCACAAGGCAACCCAGGGAGGGGAGAGTCTGGAGGGAAAAGGAGGGGGATGGTTAAATTCTCCTTGTTTTAAGACCCAAGGGGTTTGGGTCTTGGGTTCCCCAGGGAAGGTTTTGGGGGAACAGAAGTGTGCCAGACACCGACTTCTGGCTGGTGGTAGCATACCAAATTTAAGCTAGTAATTAAGCTTAAAAGTGATCATGCAGGTCCCCACTTCTTGAACAGGTGTAATAAGATCCAAAAGCTGGAAGTTGAAGCTAGATAACTTCAGACTAGAAATAAGGTGCACATTTTTAACATTGAGGGTAATTAACTATTGAAACAATTAAACAAAGGTTGTGGTGTATTCTCCATCAATGGCAATCCTTAAATCATGCTGTGATGGAGCATCTACCCCACACAAAGAAGAGTAGGTTTAAGTTAGGTCAATTATCTTATGCTGCACCGGAAGGAGAGCCAGGACTCAAAACCCAATGAAAAATTCAGTTCAGCAGGGAAGGAGCAGACTGGGCTGGTATAAAGAGGAAGTTGACAACAGAAGGGGACTGCAGGGGAAGTAATCTCTGGTTGCTCCCTGAGAAATGGGAGATTTGTTTGGAGCTCTGGAGTCTGGCAAAAAGTCAAAGAGGGGAAGTAGTCTACAGTTACTACCATTTGGGCAGGTAAACTTAGAGGGGGAGGGCCAGAAGATAGAGAAGAGAAGTAGGAAGGAGTCCAGGGGAATGGCAACAGGGTCTGGGAGCAAGCAGACCATAGTTGCTGAATGTAGGGCTCCAGTGCTGGAACCTGGATTAGTTAGTGGGCCTGGTTCCCCTACCAGCTGCTGGGGAAGTGGCACAGGAAGACTGTCTGCAATACATGTGGACAGCTCATGCAGGCGATTTTGATATCCTGGAAAGGGAGGACAATACAGTCACCTGGCTGGAGGGCTGAGTCATGAAGAGGGAGTTCTGAGAGCCCTGAAGAGTGAGGGGGAACAACGTGTGAGCAATCAGTGGAAGGTGGAATATCAGACTTGAAAGGAGCTAATCCCCAGATGCAGCCACAAGGAGGTGCCTGAATGGTAAGTGAACTCGACAGATGCTTTTCTAAAAGGTATGCTCTAGCTGATTAACTTCTGTTATATGGGAGCTCAGACTAGATAATCACAATGGACCTGTGGTGGAGCAGATCCCCCATCTCAATCAGGAAGGGATTAAAGAGCTCCCTGGACATGATCAGCCTCAACCCAAACTGCACCAGTGAGGGTGATCAAGCTTGGACAGGAGCATGTCCTTAAAAGGGTAGATCCCTGCTCAGTTTTGGGTGGCACTCTGAAGGGGCAGGGCTGTATCTCAGAACTTCCTTGGAAGTAGGCATTGCTGACTGGGGAAACTGCCTGAGTGCCTTGGCTGCCTAATCCCTGTCAGTAAGGAGAGGGGCTCAGATTTTCTCTTTGGCTTCCAAAAGGCCCTGAACTCTACTTTTTGTGGGCTGCAGAAGCATCCTGAATTCTTGTTTGGACCATACCCCTCCCCTACATTTCACCCTTAGCAAGGGGGCAGATGACCTGAGCAGCACAGCTGGAGGGTTGCATTCTGGACTCTGAAACAGAAGCAGTGCCCACCCTCTCCCCAAAGGGGTGCCGGAGGGGTATAATCTACTACAGTTCCCCAAGAAGCAATGTCATTGATTTTTTTTGGATGAGGAGCAAATCTGCAAAATGTAAATTCTGAAACCACCAAAACTTCAGACTCGACTCAAGACTTCATGAGGTAAAAACTCTCTAAACATCACAGAAGGCAAAGTAGAAAATATTTCTTCTAAAATGCTGGGAATAAGATCTTGTGGTGCAGATCCTGAAACCATGGTGAGCTTCATTTCCTTCTGTCTTGCATTATGTGTAGCCATTTAAACTTGAGCAAGGTGAGTGTAAAACCTTCCCACTAGAGTAAACCAAGTGGAAAATTCTGATTTGGTTACATTTTATACCACCTTTTGCATATCTGTACTTAATTTCTCCTGGTGCAAAGCAATGGAGAATATAGTATCTGGATAGCATGCAACATCTACATGCTTTGTTTTCTTATACACAAAATAGATATATAGCAGAATAAAATAAGAGCCACCAGTCTAGCTAGATAGGTTTTGTGAGAGTAGTTAGAAAAGAAGCTGTAAATTTTTTTTGTGAGAGATAGGTAATGATCTGTTAACCTAGTCTCCTTCAGCAACTCCTAACTTCCCACCTAGCTGTTAGATATCTGCTTTCAATAAAATCTTATTTTTAACCTATCTGCACAAATGATCAAAATTGTCCTGGGACTAGTAATAAAAGTAGATTGTCTCAGAGCCTAGCTGCCCTTAATCTCAAATATCAAGCATCTTGTATGGGCATCTATCTAGATTACATCCCCTTGCTGCTAAAGAAAAGAAAATGGCTAAGAAGATTTGTCATACTTTGAGCCTGACAGTAGTTGCCTTATATCCAGCTAGACTGCATTTGGAATGTGGAGGTCATACACATGATTTTAAATCATCAGAAGAAGCTAGAACTGTCCCCCACCCACCCACTCAAAAAAAACTTCTCGAGTGAACCAGGAGAGGCATCTGACTCATTAATGAGTATAATAATTGTCCATATGGACTCATTTTTGTCCTCTTTTGGCATTGTCTGCCTTTGTATGTGTGTTTTTATTATTTGGCATTCATTTTTTTAAATACAATGCTACAAGACATGGTAAACTTTCTGTCATGGATGATCTGGTATGTTAAATATAACTGTTCTGTAAATGGAGTTAAAAACCAATAGACGAGAGATCTAGTTTTCCACTTTGATTTGAGGATTTTTATTTTGACATGGAAAAGACATAGTTTAGTGAAAGCTATACCTGTGTGGATTTAATTTACCAGAATACTTCTTTAAGATAAAATTCTTAAGGGTTTTATTCCTCTGAGACACACTTGCTATTTTAAATTAACTTCGATTTTACAAAATGCCTTTTACAATAGTTCTACATTCAGCTTGTTTCCTCTGGAAGTTCTAGAATTAACAGAAGATGAAAATTAACATATCTGATAGAGCTCCTCCCCCTCCTTTGTAGGACCATTGTTTAATAGTTTTGAGAAGGAAGATTAGCAATGGTGACTTGCAGTTGACCTCCCATGTGTTAGATGGCAGTGTATTCTGTTTTTTCTTTTGCAGCTTGGAAGGTGATTGGACATATACTAGCTTTTGCTATTTGATACAGTAGGTCCTGTTCTGAAAATTCTCAGCTTTCTATTATTTGTATAACTTTCCCTTGCTTCAATTTAAAACTGAAGCAAATATTGACAATCTTTTAAAGATATACATAGAAAAAGTCTTAACATTTTTGTGGCCACATAATATTATTATTGTTTGGTCTTTTAAAAAACATAGGCTGCACTCAATTGCAAGTCTGATACACAATTACTCCAGTCAACATGCATGCCCTACAGCTTCTTCTTTTCTTCTCCCACAGTTTTTCTGGTTTCTGTTTAAAGTGAATTGTGAAGCAAAATAAAAAATCCCTGTTTTATTCCATTCATGATCTAGGAAAAGGATCTCAAAGTTATTTAATAATGTACCTGTTATCAGGTCATTGCTTTCATTTCTTTGCTAGCAAAATCTTTGGCGCATGTAAATGATGATGTCATATAAAACTGTAACCTGAGCAACAGCTCTCTCTCCCTGTAACTTAGTGGGGGAAGGATGCTGATCCTTAGACTGTCTAATGATTGGGTCAATGAGATTGATTTCAATTTAACACCTTCCACTTTAGTCAGTTGCTGAAAGTAATTAATACTATGGGGTCTTTGCCTTCCCTAGAGGCACATTGAATGTCATCAATAGTCAATGCTTTGTATATGGCATGTGAGACCAAAAAGCTGATATATTCCTCCATGCAGAAATGAAGTGACTGAAATGATAAACAATTAGGAGGATTATCTTCTTCCGTGTTTGTATGTTATCTTGCAGTCATAGTCTTGACTACATATAGTTCCATAGGTACAGGAATTCTAGCTCTTGGGTACCAAAGACGGTGATTAGTCACAATGGCCAACAGTGCTTTGTGCACAAACAAGAGTGCAGATGCCCATAACACTGCTAAACTCTCCTTCACAGCATGTGCATAATTTTTGTTCCATTAGTGTCAACCTTCAGCTTCTGTAGGACAACCAACCCTTCTTTGGAGTCTGTCTCATGTTTTTTGTGTGAGCAGCACCTAAGCCTATGGACTGTGTGACACGGTGTATAGAAAGAAAGATGAGCATGTGTACACTAAAGTATCACCATTATTGCATCACCACAGTTGCACAATTGTGGTAAATATTTGGCAAAGTATGCCTCGTAAGGTATCATTGGAAAAGTTATGAGCTGCTAAGTATTATTATCCTGTTTAAATCTGTATATCATCATTGTATCTGAAGCTATGAATATTTGCTATGTGTTTGCATCTCAAATGTGTTGTGTTCCCGGATAACACCCACAAGACAGATTTGCATTAAGGCTAGTCAGCCACGTGTTAATAACTCTTCAGTGAGCTCCTCCAGAGGATGTGTCAGAAGGCACAGAGACAATGGATGTCCCATAGCTCAGCGATGGCATGTAAGGACGTGTGATCCAAGACTCCATGTTTGTGCGAGTAACTTTCCATGCCCATGGGCTGGGGATATAAAAGTGGAGACTTGTGACATCACTTCTTTTCCTCTTTCCTGCTCCACATCTCTCGATTATGATTTCTAACAAAGGAGAGCTTTGAACAATGGACTGAGGACTCCAGTGTTTGGGATGAACCATAGAGACTTATTACAAACTGAAAGATTTAACATCACTGTTATTATCCTGACCTACAAACTCTGAAATCATCTGTAACGTATATGATTCATTTTAACCTCTTAATAATGCTTTTCCTTTTTTATATTAGTAAACCTTTAGTTTACTAAAGGACTGACTACCAGCATGGCTTTTGGGTAAGATCTGAAGTATGTATTCACATGGGGTGGGTGTTTGATTCTTTGGAACTGGAAGAACCTAATATTTGTGATTTCTGGTTTTAATAATCATCACAAAGTCTAGTTTGTCTAGGTGGTACATGAGGGGTAGGGGGACTGTCTGTGGCTCCATAACAACTTGTACAGTATTTTGGAAGCAGACATTTGTTACTGGTTTAGTGAAATATAGGGTATATGCTCTATATTCTGGCAGTCTGATCGAAGATTAGTGCTCTTAGCTGTTCCCCATACCAGGCTGTGTGACAAACGGTTATCAGTCGTTAGTTCTGTAAGCAGAGCTGGATCCAAATAAATCTTTGTCATATCAGACATGATCAATTTCTTGGTGGTTTATCAAAAGCTTTCTGGAAATGCCTTTAAGTGGCTTTTTATTTGCTTTGTAAATCCCCATAAAGTTGCAATTACTGTATAGAATCTTTGACATAGTGCGCATGCTACTTAATTATGCTAAAAAAGGAGTCAGCTTCTTTAGGCTTTGTGGACGTTGACTTGATCGCTGTGACCTTATGTTACGCTACACTCCTCTGGCAGAGAAAACCTAATGGAGACTTTACTGAGGTTACACTTCCAGGTTTTCAGGTTAAATTGTCTGCATCGCATGTCTGAATGAAAACTATTTGAAGGACTACAGCATCTTTCAGTTGAGATTCTCCATATACCAAGATTTCATCTGTATAACTGGAGACTTTGAGAATGAACTGAATGATTCCTCTAGAAATGGCTTGGATTCCTCTAGAAGTGTCTTGAATTCATCATCTCCTTTAGCTTTCCTTTCCTTCTAGTCTCCTGAAACTTCCCCCATCCCAGGAAAACATTGTTCCTCCACCACCACCGCCAAAAAAAATTAATGTGAAGGATTAAATAAATAAACCATGTTAAGGTTGTGTTTAAATATTTGAGAGGGGGGAAGGGAAAGGGTAATAACAAAATATGGAATGTATGTCTATATATGTATACCTATATATGTCAAGGCAATGTAATTATAATATGTTATTGTAATCCAAAATATCAGTACATATTTTCCTGGGAAAGATTTTGAAGTATTTATAATATTTATTTTCTTAATATACTTCAGCTAACACTTTTATAGTGTTTCTGACCAATGTTGTAATACAGTGGTTCTCAAACTATGGTCCATGGAGCACTCACAGTTCATAGTACCAGCTCCTCCAGGTATTCACAGAACAAATGGTGTTGAGAGGAAAGGTGGTCCACAAGCTGCTTGTCAGGGTGTCTTGCCCTTTTAAGGGCTAGAGGCATGGGGCCAGCTAACCTTAATTACTTTTTTTTTTTTTTCCTCAGTGCTTGAAGTAGTAAGATGGAATTCTGGATAAGTGTATTGATTGTTCACTCACAGTGTTTAGTACAAGGGTCTGCAACCTTTCAGAAGTGATGTGCCGAGTCTTCATTTATTCACTCTAATTTAAGGTTTTGCGTGCCAGTAAAACATTTTAATGTTTTTAGAAGGTCTCTTTCTATAAGTCTATAATATATAACTAAACAGTTATATGTAAAGGAAACAAGGTTTTTTTAAATGTTTAAGAAGCTTCATTTAAAATTAAATTAAAATGCAGAGCCTCCCAGACCACTGGCTAGGCAGTGTGAGTGCCATTGAAAATCAGCTCTTAAGCCGCCTTTGGCACGCGTACCATAGGTTGCCTACTTATGGTTTAGTATCTGAAGCATATCCAGAATCTCAGCAGATGGCATCTGAGTCAACTACAATATGGTCCTCAGATCTGTGTTTTCTTAGTGTCTTTCAACTCTTCCCATTGCTGGGAGGCGGGGGGCATTTTGGATTAATAGGAATAGATATGAATATCTACAGGAAAGAATCAATCTTGTGAAAATGTTGTTTATGACATTCCCTGACAGATTTCCCCAGTAAATGCAATCTTTACCTCTTGTATGGTGTGTCCAGCTAAACCAAAAGGTGGAGAGGCACTGACTTGAAACATTCATCTGCTGACAAGTTACACCTTTCGTTATATCTAAGTTCATCAGAATCCACAGTAGCCAGTTGTCTGTGTAGTATTTTCATTCTCTGCATACAGAGGAAATATGTGTCAGTCTCAGGAGTGGCATGTACTTTGGATGAGGATGGCTCTGTGATTGGTGCCATATATTGGTCCAGTAGCTATACACTTACAAATGTGAGAGGAGTCTGTTCCACTTAGTAACACTTCTGAGTTTTGTCACAGTCTGCTTCAAAGATTTCATTCTGAAAACATTTATCTGACTACTATGACTTTTGTAGTTTTTGCCTGGTTCTGAATCATTTCTCCTGTAGTTTGCATGTTTGTAAGAAAACTCCAGTGTGTGTGTGAAGCATAATTAGCAGGTCATCCAATCCAATTAATGTTTTTCCCTCAGTGCCTTTCATCTAATGAACTCACAAATATGGAACTATAATTTGTCTTTATTTATCCATCTCTACCAAGAAACCCTCACAGGCATGAAAGAGTGCATGCAAGGGTTTTGTGTCTGTGGATTTAAGGCATCTTATAGGATATGCTTGGCCATGTGGAAATTATGATACTCCTACTCTGCATTTACCTGAGTCTCAAATACTCCATAAAAGCAACTTTTCATGTAATGTAATCTCTTCCTGGTGATAAGAATTTATCATGTATTCTGTGTACCTCTGAAGCAGCACAGTAAAATAACAGAACTGAGGCAATGTGATCTAGAAGATTCAGCCCAGGGACTGATTGGTCCCTATATGCTAATCTTTACATTCATTATTTTCTTGTTTGAGGATTAAAGTTTGTACAATGCTTTGAAAAGTGTAAGGCATTGTAAGTGCTGTCTTTTGACATCCATACTGGTCCTAATTAACAAGAAATGAGCAGTGCAATTCAACAACACTTTCCAGTTCTCTGGTAGTCCAGGGATATAGAATTTTGGTTACAAATGCGTCAATTACAGTTTGGCATAGACTTGTGGATGTTGGTGATTTTACAGTTTTCACCACGGGGTGGCAGTGGGAAGGGAAGTGCTTTATTGCTAGCCAGGATAGAAACAGTAAAGTAGTTTCAGTTGTTGCAAGGAAACTGTACCTTCCTTTTCTGGCAGAAAGATGAGATTGTCCATTGGCAAAGAAATGGTTTCTTCTATTAAATCTAAATGTGTTTTTGTACCTGTTCTGTGTTTCATAATAGAATTCTTTTGTCTGTTAAAAGAGGCTTCCATTACTCTTTTGTAATTTAAAGTTGTTTTTTTTTTTCTTTTTAAATGTACCTGGATTTTTTTTTCCTCCTTCTTTTGGTATTTTGAGGTAAGGTTATCTTATTTTCTCACTGTATTTAGAAGCCATGTCCTCCTTCCCTATTTAAAGGAAGCACTGGAATAGGTTACCTAAGACGGTGGTGGAATCTCCATTCTTAGAGGTTTTTAAGGCCTGGCTTGACAAAGCCTTGGCTGGGATGATTTAGTTGGTGTTGGCCCTGCTTTGAGCAGGGGATTGGACTAAATGCCCTCCTGAAGTCTCTTCCAACCCTTATATTCTATGATAAAGCAGATTTTTGTAGTTTTCATAAAACACTATCTAAACTAGAGAAATTTGGCATGGTAACCACTCTGGTTCTCCTTATATGATTGTAACACACTAAATGACCACACACAAGTGGTTGTAACACCTGTTCAGGTTCTGGAAGCACTTTTTTTTTTTTTTTTTTTTTTTGGTAGGCTAACCACTGTGATCTTTCACTGTGCCAGTCCTGGCATAATCTCAATGGTGAAATAGTTCTTCCACTATCACTCCAGAATGCACTGAGCACTGCTCAAGTGGTTTATCTGGTTTACTTTTATGTACTGCACCGTACAGGAGTCAGACTAGTCAGAAACTGAACCTGAACAAATACTGGTAGTATGATGATCCAGTAAGGCTTGTAACACTGCTGGCTTTGGTGCTGGGAGTGAGAAGCACAGAATGGGAATGATATTAATGGTTCCTGCACAATTCAGGAATCCTAACTGTTTAAATCCCATAATAATCCAGTGCATTAGCCACACTTACAAAATGGCCCCAAAACAAAATGTTTTTCTGTACACTTTCACCACAACTCTCCACAAGATTGTCTTACCCCAAGCAGGTGGGCCTCTGGGATTGATTACTTCAAAAGAACAATTGTCACTCTTTCATCTGTATCGTCTGCTGCTACAATTAAGCTAATTCAATATAAAAGAGAGCTGTTAGCATGATTTCTCAGTGAGGTCAGACCCTGGACTTTGGGTGCTCAATCAACAATCAAAAGTTGTTGGCTTTCAGGAAACAGTGGAAGCCTTGAGGGGAGTTTTTTAAAGGGGTCTTTTGGGTGGGACATGTTGGTTAAGGTATAACTTTGAGAAAGGAGTATATTTGTTATTGCACTGCGACAATTAATGCTGCATAAGGTTGAGGCTACTGCTTTGTTTTTTATGGTGACTTGACTGATTATGGTCCTGATTTTTTTCTAAATACACCCCTGTTGGCATCACCCGTTCCTCCATCACATATCCCAACTACTCATGTACAATCTAGACCTCCTCACTTCTCCAACAGTCACATTCACCCACTAATCTTCTCTGGATCACTAACCCCCATCCATCAGACTTACTCACCTGCAATTGCAGTCTGTACTTCTCCATCCCTATCATATCAATCTCCCTCTGCCTCCTTTTCCATCATTGAATGAGATGGAGTGACATTTCCTTGTAAAACTTGTAACTATGCAAAACTGATCAAGTCTCAGTGCACAATTTAGTGAATGTCAGGAAAACTTAGTGAAATCAGACTTGCTCAAGCATTATCATGCCCTCTAGAAGCCAGAGGTCTACAAATGGGTTTCTGTTATTAATTATTACTATATGCATTTGTAAACCTGAGAGCTAGAAGACTTGAAGTTCTCTGCTCCCTCAATAGGAGAAGGGGGGGTGAAGTGGGTGGGAGAAAAGCTAGTATTGAGCCTGCCAGTCTACATAAATTTTTTTCTTCAGTGCATTCCTGTACAGTGTTTTATGTCTGAAGTTTTGTTCTGTGTTTTGAAATTGATCTGATAGAATATAGTGCATGTGATGATATTTATGTAAGCAGGGAGAAATTATGAGATGTATAAGTGGGTCAACCCGAGCTGAGAAGAAGTGGACTTTGGTTAAGCAGTTTTCAGAGTAGCAGCTGTGGGAGCCAAAATTCAACAGGGAACTTGAGCGGTTTATCTAAGTATTCTACTCTGTTTCCTATTGAGAAATTCTGAATCCTATGGTGCTGACTTTGGGACTAGATGGGGAAGTTTGGGTTGTGGGTTTCACTAGAGTGGGACAGTCAGTCTGAGGACAGCTGTCTCCTTGACCTTCCCTGAGTCTAAATTGAATTTATAAGAGAGGCTGGGGCAGAAGGGAAGGGGTTGTTTCCTGAATAAGTTCTGAACCTCAACCAGGCATGACACTGACTACTGGGTCATCCATAACCCTCAGACACTAAATTTTTTCTAATTTTATTTTATATAAATATATGGTGATTATGGTTTTTCCTCTCAAAAAAGTGGTTTTGATGATTTCATGTTCCCAAGGACTGCTTAGAAATATTTGTGAGTAGGGAAGCAACACTCACAAAGGAGATAGAGCGGTTTAAAATTTAAGTTCTTAAAGCCTGAGAGTGGATCAAGTTTGGCTTGATTGAGATTATCCCCTTCCCCCAATCATTTAATTTAAAATCTTGAAAGAATCCCCCCTGGCAGGATTGAAATCAGAACCTTACTACTGCTAATGGCACCTGGTGAGAGGTTACAAATTTATAAGGCATTAGTCAAAGATATTTGAGCATCCATAAGCCTGACATGTAACAGCATTGCTCATTTGGTAGAGACCTTCAAGGTGGCGGTACTTTGAAAAACGGCTATTTCGCAAAGTCACCCTCAACAGATCTGCTCCCTGGATGTATGCAGTCATCTACGCTGACTTCTGTGGAAAAAAATTTACATTTTTACTTTACTGCCATTCACCCTGCAAAGTCAACTTGGTCAAGAGGGGACAACCTGGATTCTGTTGATGAGATGCAGGAAGGAACAGAATTGTTTACTCAGGTGCAATGAATTATGCCTGTACACACCGCATTGAAGGCAGTAGGGTTTATAAAAGTGGGAATAAATGAAAGACAATGGAATTTCAGAAGTTTAATTTGACTGCCAGGACCTTTATTACAGGTGGTTATGCACAAGAAGGAGAGAACCCTTTTTGACCCAGATCCCACATGCTGTTTGCAGTTTGAAAACATCTTATCTGTAAAACGAATACACTAATTCTGGGAAATCAGAGGCCGTAAACATAGAACACTAATATGCCATTTTTTTGGAGTTGCTTTTCGGAGTGCTTTTCAGACACAAGGCCTGTATTTGTACGTCCTTCACTTTTTCTGTATGTTTGATCCACTGCCCTCTGTTAGATGAAATGTCGAATTTACAGATACATATACTAGTTCCCTCTTTCAGCTAAGAGAGTTTTTTGCCTCAGTGGTTAGAGGCCTTGTACTGATGCAATACTGGATGGAATTGGACCTGCTCAAATACCTGTTGGGAGTGACACATTGTCACTTTTGGCAAACCAAGGGAGCTGTAACAGGAGATGTCCCCTCAGTGTTCCCTGCTTAAAAGTATAAATGAATGGAAATCCTCATTCTGTTATCTATTGCTGGCCTTCTTCCAGCTTGTGTTGGGCCAGGAGATAAGGAGATTGTACTATTTGGTACCTTCACTGGGTATGACCTGAATATAGTGATATGATTCCCCTGAGCAATAAATCTACGTGGTGTCTACAACTGTGCCCCTAGAAAAGGCAGACTTGGTGGACAGGTAATACCGATGATCAGCCATTTAATGCCAAAAAGACTGCATTATGTGGTCATTTCCAAGGGAGCAATAGCCTCAAGGCTGCATACCAAAGGAGCTTCTGCAGGCTACCACCTTGGAACCTAACATGACTATGATCAAGCCCCTGGTTCGCAGAACAAACTACAACTCTGTATCTCATTATCTTTATCCACAGAAACATTTAGCAGTGTGAATCATGGATGTTTGCTGCCTTGAATGATTAAACAATTTGTAACAAGTGCTTCTGAGGTTTTTAGCAAAAGGTTTTATTATTAAGATGCTGTTTATAACTCCATAGTTAAAAGTTCCAGGCAATGTTTTATTGTAAGATTTCTTATCCCTTCCTCTCTCTCCGCCTCTAACATTTTTAGTTGAAATAGCTATTGGTCTAATTTTTTTTGTCAGTGATAAGTGCAAGAGAATAGTAAAATTCCACTGTTTTTCAAATGTATATGATCAAAACTTCTATAGCAAAGACAAAAAAAATTTCTTTCATCATTACAAAAAACTTGTATTGGAAGACAAGTTATTGTATAAGTTTGAAAATTCACACATCTACACTTGAACGGTAGCCCAATTTTACTGGGACTCTGCCATCTCAGGATATTCCATATCTTTTTGTAGGACACCTGAAATGTTCCAATTTTTAATTTAATCATCCAGAACACCTGAGCTTTTTATAATTATTTTTTGTAAAGGCATAATTCTGTAATAGTAGAACTTGCTCTATGTTTACCTGTGGAACTTCAATGGGAAGAACAGGGTTTGGAGTGAAGAGAAAAGTAGACATGATCAAAGCTATTCTCTTGTTCCAAGTAAATGTCAACACTTCGTACTTCATGATAAATCCAACCAGAATACTACATTTAGTTTTAAGAAAATTCTCCATTCCAAGAAATTATACATGAGTCACTAAGTCAAAGTTAACAGTAGCAACACTAGCACACTATATATATTTTTTGAAAATGGGGTCCCTTTTAATTTGAATTCGTTGTTGTGAATCTTGAGACTAATTTCTCCCCCTTCTTTTCACAATGTTGTATTTACATTTTTCAGAATTCTGCAGTGACTGTAATTGAGGAAAGCCATTGTATAATATCCTTGTTGATCAAACAGATTTGTCATCAAGAACTTCAAGCATCCAAAACTTCAGACAACAAATGTGTCATTTCAAACTCATTTATTGTCTGAAGTTTTAAGATCAAAGTTCTGTCAGGATATTTGAGGCTCAGTTCTCTACTCCATTCACATCCTAGCCAAACACAGTGGAGTTGGAGGGGTTTGCAGGAAGATGGCTGTGACCCCCTGATCCAGAGCTACTTGGCGCTAAGATAAGTTAGTTACTCCTGTGCAGCTTTAACTTATACCACTAGTGTACGTTTCCTCGGGGATCTTATGCTGGTGGACAATTGGGAATAGTGGAGCTACCCCTTATGTATCTGACCCTACCCCTGGCATATTTTACCTGTAAAGATAGTAGGTGCAAAACTTTCAGATAGCAATGTTTTTTCAAGTTGGCATAATACCAAGTCTTCTCCAGCTCCCTGAGGTACACTACCAAGTAGAGGGAAATAGTAGCTCCACTCATGTTACTATTAATCTTATTTACATTGCAGTAATGCCCAGACTTCTCAACCAAGTCATAGCCCCAGTGTGCTAGGCATGGTACAAAGATAGTGTCAGATCCTCTGCTAGTATAAATTAGCACACCTCCACTGAAATCAACAGAGCTACATTGACTTACACCAGCTCAGGTTCTGACCCATGTAGTGCAATTTCAGGTTAACAGCTAATTTTCCTATGTTGCACTGAATGTAGCATTACATGGTCACAGGATATTAAAATAGTTTGCTCTTCTTTTTTTGACAATCTCTTCACATGTACACTTATGTGTCTCTAAGGTTATGTCTACCCTGCAATTAAACACCCCTGGTTGGTTTATACCAGTTGGCTTGGGCTAAGGGGCTGTTTAATTGAGGTGTAGACATTCTGGCTTCAGTCAGCCTGAATGTCTACACCACAATTAAACAGCCCCCAAGTTGTCTGGCACAGGTCACCCATCGTGTTTAATTACAGTGTAGACATATTCTAGTTTTTTAAACTATGCTGTGTTGCACAATTAAGCTGAACAATCTATGGCATACTGTACTGACCGTGTCAGTTGAGATGTAGGTATATTTGCAAAACTTCTTTGTAGTTATTGGTTTTAAGGTCAGAAGGGACCCTGGTGATCATCTAGTCTGACACAGGCCAACAGATTGGAGAGAGCTGGATTTCTACCAATCGAGTTACCAAGGAGCAAAAGCAAAACT